>NC_140589.1:677220178-679620178 GCF_964204655.1 Triturus cristatus
AGAGAAGAGAGACAGAAAGAGTGAGAGAGAGGAGATAAAGAGTGAGAGAGAGGAAGACAGAGAAAGAGTGAGAGAGAGTGAGAAAGAGGTGATAAAGAGTGAGATTGAGGCAGACAGAGAAAGAGTGAGAGAGAGAAGAAAACAGAGAAGTGAGAGAGAGGAGATAAAGAGTGAGAGAGAGGAAGACAGAGAAAGAGTGAGAGAGAGAGGAAAAACAGAGAAAGAGAGAAAGAGTGAGAGAAAGATACAAGGAAAGAGAGAGATAGAGAAACAATGTGAGAGAGAGGAAGAGAGAGAGAGAAAGAGTGAGACAGAGGAAGAGAGAGAGAGAAAGAATGAGAGAGAGGAAGAGACAGAGAAAGAGAAAAAGTATGAGAGAGAGAAAGGAAGAGATGGAGAGGGAGAGTTGACACTGGAGAAAATCTTCGCAGCTCACCTTTGTGCCACTGGTGTGTCTCCAACCACGTGCTGAGACATAGTGCGCCCTCAAGTTTAATCATCTGAAAGATAGTAGAGAATTAGTAATTGCAGATTACATACAACTGCTTACGCCTAATTCTCTATTTGGCAATGGGCAATCGGGCTGCTGCAGCCCATCCACTCCCACTGCTCAGAGGTGTCTGTGCGCTCAGGCTGCAGCACACCATCCACTCCCACCGCCCAGAGGTGACTGCCTACTGCTGCGGAAAGAAGCCTCTCTGCTCACCTTCTGCCACCAGCGTGTGCACCACGTGTCGAAGCAACTTTCTGAGGTATTGTCAGGATGGCCACGCATCATCGCAGGTTCTACACGTATTCAGCTGTGGTGGTGTTGGGGGGATGTCCATTCGTGAATCACAGCCTTTTGGATGAAAAGCTTGATATAATTGTGCGTCAAGCGTCCATCAAAGGAGAGAGAGAGAGAGAGAAAGAAATAGTGAGAGGAAGACAGAGAGAAAAAGAAAGAAAGGGTGAGAGGAAGACAGAGAGAAAGAGAGAAAGAGAGAAACAGTGGGAGTGGGCGGAAGAGAGAGAGAAAAAGAAAGAAACAGTGAGAGGAAGACAGAGAGAAAGAGTGAGATAGAGGAAGAGTGAGCGAGAGGAAGAGAGAGAGAGAAAGAGTGAGAGAGAGAGAAGAAAGAGAGAGAAAGAGCAAGGGAAAGGAAGAGTGAGAGAAAGAGTGAGAGTGACGAAGAGAGAGAGAGAAAGAGTGAGAGAGAGGAAGACAGAGAAAGAGAGAAAGAGTGAGATATAAGGAAAAGAGAAAGAGAGAAGCAGTATATTAGAAGAAGATATAGAGAAACAGTGTGAGAGAGAGGAAGAGAGAGTGAAAGAGTGAGAGAGAGAAAGAGAGAGAAAGAAAGAATGAGAGATAGATGAAGAGACAGAGAAAGAGTGTGAGAGAGAGAAAGGAAGAGATAGAGAGTAAGAGAGAGAGAAAGATTGTGAGTGACAGAAAGGAAGAGATGGAGAGGGAGAGTGAGTGTTGACACTGTGGAGAAAATCCTCACAGCTCACCTTTCTGCCACCGGTGTGTCTCCAACCACATGCCCGGATATAGGGCAGCCCTCAAGCTTAGTCATCTGAAACATAGTATGGAATCAGTAATGGAGTACATACAAGTGCACATGCCTAAATCGCCGTACTGACTTTGTGTATCCAGGCTAGTGTATCCCATCCACTTCCACTGCCCAAAGGTGTCTACTCACTGCTGAACACCCAGGCTGCTGCACCCCATCCACTCCCACTGCCCAGAGGTGTATGACAGCTGCTGTGCACCCAGGCTGCTGCACCCAGCTGCTGCACCCCATGCACTCCCACTGCCCGGAGGTGACTGCCTGCCGCTGTGCACCCAGGCTGCTGCACCACATCGACTCCCACTGCCCAGAGGTGACTGCCCGCCGCTGTGCAAACAAGCCTCTCTGCTCACCTTACACCATCAGCGTGTGTCAAAGAGGGGCCACCACATGCCGAAGAAACCTCCTTACCCATTGTGTACACGCGGCAAACTGAGCTCACAATTCAGATTGAGTGTTGATTGCAGGATCATCGCAGGCAGGATGAGATTGTGAGTCATGCGTCCATCAAAGGAGAGAGATAGAGAGAAAAAGAAAGAGGGAAAGGAAGACAGAGAGAAAAAGAAAGAAAGAGTGAGAGGAATACAGAGAGAAACAGAGAAACAGTGAGAGTGAGAGGAAGAGAGAGAAAAAGAATGAAAGAGTAAGAGGAAGACAAAGAGAATGAGAGAAAGAGTGAGAGAGATGAAGAGAGAGAGAAACAGTGAGAGATAGGAAGAGAGAGAAAGAGTGTGAGAAACAGGAAGAGAGAGAGAAAGAGAGAAACAGTGTGAGAAGAAGAGAGAGAGAAAGAGTGTGAAGGAGAAAAATGAAGAGATGAAGAGGGACAGTGAGTGCCCATAATGTTGACAAAACCCTCACAGCTCCCCTTTACGCCACCGCTGTGTCTCCAACCACGTGCCGGGACCTAGTGGAGCCCTCAAGCTCCCACATCTGAAACATAGTACAGAATTAGTAATGGGAGAGTATATACAACTGTGTACGCCTAAATCGCTGTGCCGCCATTGTGTATCCACTCCCGCCGCCCAGACATATTTGCCCACCGCTTCACACCCAGGCCTCACTGCTCACCTTTTCGCGGACAGGGCACCCTCCACATCATGCAGTCCCGCTCCGCAGGCCAACAGGTCTCACATTTGGGGCTGCGTCTTTATTTTGCCATGGCAGAGGACATACTAGTGCACCTATCATCATCGCAGGTTGCACACCCGCTCAGTCCTTGTGGTGCCACTAACTCAGTGACCAGTGAGGCAACGCACGTGGTGGTAGGCCTTCCTGTTTGGTGGCTCAGGCCTACATGAGGCGTCCGGACCACCGGGACGGGCCATGACAGTGCATGCGGTAGGAGCAACTCTAAAATGGTGCAGAGCATGTGTGCCCCGTCTTTTTTATTGGTAGGGTCACGTGTCCTGTAACACCTGTGCTGGATGGGTGTGGTGTGGGTATATGCCAGCCATGAGGGAGTGGCTGTGGCATAATGACAACGAGACCTGTGACCAGCAGATCACTACAATGAAAATTAGGGCCATGTAGCATTGTTGTTCTTCCCTGTAAGCGTAAGCCAAGTGGGCTGGCCTGGCGTATGCCAGTCCTGCGTGAGGCTTTGAAAAATGACTCCGGAGCTATGGGCGTGGCACCATCATGAGCTGTATGAGGAATCAACTGATGCGGCACTGTTGCCAGATTGGGCTAGATCACGCACAATTGGGCTATATTTTTCCGAATTGTGTGGTAAAAGTTTGGTTTGTGCTAGTTGCCAGATTATAAATATATATACAGCGCTCCAGCAAACTAGTATGTTAAAGCGCTTTATTAGACAAATATTTACTTGGCAGCCTGCTGCAACATCAATTCCAATGCATTCACCGCCTGAACACAAGCGAGTAGTGGTATTTGGGCACAGGTACAGGCGCTGCTAGAAAAATTCACTACTATATCCCAATAGTAAATTGTATTGATACGGTGCTACAAGGAGGAGAGAACCACCCACCTCTCCGAAACATGCGGCCTAAGCTGCAACATACATATTAATCAATTCCTTAGCACACGTAGATTATTAAAATCAGAGTGTATCAACAGTAATACATTGATTTTTTTTTTCTCTACAGTATGTATCCACAACACGAGTACGTTATCACAAGTCTTGAGTCTTTATTTCAGTAGAAGAATCTTCTTATTCTGTCACTCATGTGACAGCTCTTAAGCACATAAAGCCAACACGTGTTTCATCGCAACCATGGGCAGTACACCCGCGACTTTTTCAAGTCTATTTTTTCTTAAATATAGTCATATAGTATGTGGTGATAATTCCATCCCACACAGGGTGTCTGTATGTATCGGCGTCCTGCTTATGTATTTCAGTGAACTCCGGGATCCTGATACGTCCCGTAAAACCAAATATTGAATGTAGTGGTTCCAGACGCCGCAAATCACGAGGTGTTTCCGTACTCGACTTCACGTGATTTGCAGCGTCTGGAACCACTATATTCAATATTTGGTTTTACGGGACGTATCAGGACCCCAGAGTTCACTGAAATACATAAGCAGGACGCCGATAAATTCAGGCACCCTTTGTGGGATGGAATTATCACCACATACTATATGACTATACTTAAGAAACAATAGCCTTGAAAAAGTCGTGGGTGTACTGCCCATGATTGCGACAAAACATGTGTTGGCTTTATGTGCTTAAGACCAGTCACATGAGTGACAGAATAAGAAGATTCTTCTACTGAAATAAAGACTCAAGACTTGTGGCAACGTACTTGTGTTGTGGATACATACTGTAATAAAAAAAAGGTCAATGTATTACAGTTTATACACTCTGATTTTAATAATCTACGTGCATTCACTGCCTGCTTGACGATGTCCCTGCCCCTCCTTCCTTAAAGTAGCAATATTGGGCTACTTTGGGCTACTTTTTGGTTGTCTTTGGGGTAGAGAATGTTTAAAAAATCTGGCAACACTGGCATGTGGGTGTTCTTGTTGTAGTGCTGCCATCACCCGGGTCGCAAGCGCCAATGTGTCACTCTGTGAGCCAAGTCCCACAACATGGCCAACATGGAAGGTAAGGGGAATCAATGACCCTACATTCATCCATAGTTCCACACAAGAAAGATGGTGGACATGACACATCTGTGTGGATGTGAATGTTTATTGCACATTCAGTGGAGTATTGCAGCTGTAGCAATACTGGGCCATGCAAAGTCCAAAATTCTGTTTTTGGGACATGGAGAGCAGCCAATTAGAGACAAGCTTGTTGTCGCAGTTAGGCTGTGCCACCATATTTACTTAGACAATAACTCCGCCAATCCCCACGCATTTATTCATTTACTATACACTCTTCTTGCAGTACTGTAATCATCCAGTCTCTACATACGTACTTGTACAATGACTGAGACAAAGTTACATAACCAAAGATTCCTCCCACTGTCAAAGGTAAGTTGGTTGCATACGCTGTCCAGAGCACAATGTAATGTGGTAGGGCCCAGGGGCAGCATAGCATACATAATGCACACACGGACACAGATAGATAGTGGCACTGGGTACGGACATGTGCGCTCGACTCTTTTTTATTACCAGGGTCACATGTCCAGTGCGTCTGTGCTGGATGCGAGTGGGGTGAGTGTAAGCCAGCCCTCTGGGAATGGTTGGTGCTGAAAACAAGTAGAACAGTAATCATTGGATCAGACATAGAGATTCAATCATAAAGGGTCAGTGATTTTTGCTGCACTAAGGTAGGGCCACCAGATGTGAAATAATACACAAAAGATTCTATTGTAAAGGGTCCATGACTTGTGGTACACTGAGGTACGGTCACCAGATGTGAAATTATACCCAAAATATTGTATCATAAAGGGTGCATGAGTTGTGATGCACTGAAATAGGGGCATTAGAAGTATTCAACATTTGCGCAGCCAGCGATGATGCGTGGTCCGGGCAGGCCGCACTGGGAGCAATGTCTCTTGCCTACTGAACTGCGTCATCTGCAATTGTGACTCGATGTGAATTGTGAGCCCTGCTATCTGCAATGTAGATGGAAGGCAGTAGTCAGCACAGAGAGAATGCTTTTTGTCCCTTCCTCTTGACAAAATCCAAGGACATAGAGTACAATTCTGTCTGCAATTAATAAATCATGTCTCAATGTAAATTGTGAGCTCTGCTGACCACAGTGTAGGTAATAAAAGATGAAATATGTATGGAATACATTGTCGAAATGTGTAGGTTTTGGGGACGTTATAGTAAGTTGCCTCTTGGACTCCGAAATTAATGAATCAAGACTGAATTTGAATTGTGAGCCCTGCTGACCACAGTGTAGGCCAGAGGCAGTGGTTAGCAAAGGCCCACAGCCCCGTGGCGTTGACTTTAGCTGCACAGATTGGGAGCATTTGGTTTTCTTAACCGATTATAGTCTCTTACACAATTTGCATCAGTACTAATCTTTAATTGTGAACCCTGCTGACCGCAGTGTAGACTGGAGGCAGTGGTCAAGAAGGGCCCACAGCCACGTGAAGTTGACTTGAGCTGTATAGAGATAATGGTAGGTGTGACGCTCAGCATGTGCGCATCCAGCGATGATGCGTGGTGTGGGCGGGCGGCACTAGGAGGAATGTCTTTTGTCTAATGAATTCTACCTTAATAGGGTCATGTGGTGTTGAGTTGTGGTAAACTGAGTTAGTGGTACCTCTGGCGCTCAGCGTGTACACTGCCAGCGATGATGCGTGGTGTGGACAGGCCGCACTGCGAGGAATGTCTCATGCCTACTGGACTGCGTCATCTGCAATCGCCACTCCATCTGAATTATGAGCCCTGCTGTCTGTATTGTAATTCAAAGGCAGTAGTCTGTACAGACATAAGTCTGTGGTGCTGTGCCGCTGTGTTCGCAGGGGGCCTGTGTCGAGGAGGCAGGAGGATATGGCGGCAGCTACGTGACAGGGTGAGGGTGGCTGCTCTGGCAGATGCATTGGTTTTCACACAAGTGAACCACGCCCAGAGTCCCGGCCTATTTATTCACACTTCTACTCTGGAGTGGCGTATGTTGGACCAGTCGACTGCGCTTCCGCTTACAGGGAACGACGATACAGGTACATGACCGAGATCTTCCCCACTGCCTGAGGTAACATGGTTGCATCCACTGTCCACAACAATACAAGCACCAGCAGTATATGTACACATGGAAAGGTTTGTGCTCTGCATAGTGAGGTCTGTCCAGCACATCACCGCTACACTTGGTATTGTGGGTATTTTTATTGGTGAGTGACTTGCGTTCTTCACACATGTTTGGTTGCCACATCTCGCAACATTCAGCTATTGTGTGGCTGAGGGGCCATACCGTTTTTTGGAAGGTCCACTGTCCTTTTGTGTGCTGCCTCTGTAGTAGTAGGGGGTGGTGGTCCGGGAGAGGTCCTGAGGGTGGTGGCAGTGGGTATTGTGACCTTCTTGGGTGTCGGAGGTGCATGATCAGTAGCTCTATGACATGTGTTGGTCTTCAGATGTGATTTTGGACTGGGCTCCCTTTCACACTGTAGGTAGTCGTCCTACTTTACACCAGTAAAAGGCAGATGGTACATTCCTACTGCTAACGCAGCTTATTATCTGTTTTTGGATCACACCGCAGATTTGGCTGCTCATTGAAAATATCGGGAAGTGGTGTTTTTGGGTTATTTTTGTACAGGAACACCTACTCTGCATATTATTTGCATTAGTTGTTGCTCTCATTTGTGGCAATTTTTTTTGTGGAAGCTATTGCTGGAAAACTGGCGATATCGCCTGTTTTCACCAGGTTGAAAATGGAATGATAATTTAAAATCACTGAAAAAAACATAGATTCAATGAACATTATAATTAGAAATGAGCATTTAAAAAGCTTTTTAAATTCCCTAAAAAAAACATAGGTTTCAGGGACGTTACAGTTACAAATTATCATTTAAAAACCTTTGAAATTCACTGAAAAAACCATAGGTTTCAGGGACGTTATAGTTACAAATTAGCATTTAAAAAACCTTTGAAATTCACTGAAAAAACCATAGGTTTCAGGGACATTATAGTTAGTTGCACATTTCACTTGTACAAAACCATAGAAATTCATATGTTATAGTTAGTAGAGCTAACTATAACTCGCGCCCCCGCAATGCACTGCTGATGATATCACATATTACATCACTCATGGCATGGTCAGTGACATCACTGATGACATCTCAAAGTACATCACTGATGACATCACTGATGGCATCATCCACGTGATAATTTGATGCACCTCTTCACACCCTAATATAACCTTTGATACACCCACTCTAAAATACTGACTACCATTTTCTAAACCATAGACAAATCAATAGCAGTTAGCATATACCCACTGACTACTTCCTAGTTATACACACACATTCATTCATTCACCCATACAGTAACTCATACATGCACTCACTCATCAATATAGCATTATTATATGTACTCATACACCTATACAAACACTCATACACCGTCATTCATCCATAGAGTTATTGACACACGTAGCTATTAATATAAAGAATCTATAACACTGCCGTTTACTCACTTATACAGTTACACATTCAGTATCTAACCTTTTCATACAAATGGTAACATATACTGACTCTCTTATACAATCACTGACAGAAGCGCACACTCATTTATACAGCCACTCTCACAATTACTCACTATCACATAGAATCATTTATATACTCCAGCACTCACATATACTGCCTTTCACATATGTAGTTACTCATATACCAGTGAGATATAGATTCACTCTCCAACACAGTGATACACACACACTCACCGAAACAGCTATTTCCACATGCACTATTGAACCCATATACCTAGTAAATTAGCCACTCACACATGTTGGCAGAAACTTACACACCGTCCACCCACCGACACACACAAACACCGAGCCACCCATACTAATACTTATGCTACCAATAAGTAAGCCATATAGACATTCATGTACCTAATCATCAACCCATGCAGCAGCTTCTACAACAACTGAGAGACTGATACAGACATTTACACAGTTTAGTCACAAACCCATGTATTCAGTAAAAGACATTTAATCACTAACTTATACAGTCAGTCACACACCTATTAAATCCTCCACCCAGACACTTATACACCAACTCATTCTTCAATACACCTTGGCATTAACATATATAAAATATATTTAAGGTTTACAAAAACATACATTCACTGGATGATGTCATCAGTGATGTCATTTGAGATGTCATCAATGATGTCATCAATGATGTCACTGACCATGTCATGAGTCATGTAATATGTGACGTCATCAGCAGATTCCTGGCTAGCATACACCTGACTGGAGGAACGGGGTTGGCTGGCCACACTGCACTGCTCTTCATGTCATACATAGTACCTGGCGCAACAATGGGTTACCTGCACATGGGGCGGCATTGACACCTGGCCACTGTTCCATTTCAGTGGACCGAGCGGCTGGGGGTCACTGGCCACCAGGGCAGTTGACAGCAGACACCGTGGACTTCAAACTAGATTCTGTATTCGTGGCTGTGGAGAAAATAGGTACCTCCCTTGAACAAATGTGCACTTCCTTGAGTGCTGCATCACAGTTGACTTCACCCTGGAGTGCGCAGATCATCGCAAGTTGATTGGCAAGGTACACTACATTGTGCAAAAACTGGTCGTAGTCCACCCTATCACCTGGAACGCAATATTGGAGGTACAGCAGCTAATGGCATGTGTGAACTCACTAGAAAGAGTAGCGGAGGATGCAGAGGGCTGCTCCCTGAAGAACAACGTGTGGGTGGTGGGTCTGTCTATACTGAGACATGGTTGTGTGACCTACTGCCAGCAGGCGCACTCTCCCCATTCTTTGTTATGGAGTAGGCCCATCAAGTGCGGGCAAGTCGTCTGCTGCTGGGGACAAGTTCTAGACCCTTTCTCTTCATCCTCCTACAGGGATTGTGAGGCTGTCGTAAGGGAGGTGCGCAAACTGGGGGATGTGAAAGTGGATAACGCCAACGTACTTTTCTTCCCTGAGTACGCCACAGGGGTGCAGAGGCAGAGGGGATTGTTATAGTGGTTAAGCAATGCTGTTGAGAGTTGGGCATCAAATACTCCCTCCTCTTCCTGGCATGCTGCGAGTGGTCTCAGATGGTAACACGCAATTCTGTGACACCGCTGAACAGGTCTGGACCTGGCGGGAATCTACTGATTGCCATGAGCTGCGGACAGGAAGTGAATGGTCCGTGCAACAAGATGTCATTCACGGAGCCAGTCATAGTGGCAGGCAAAGGAGGAGCAGGCATCCCCCACAACAACTACAAGCCACTCCCAATCTGAACCAGGTTATACAAGAGAGGCGGAAGGCACTTCATGCGGCGGTGACGATGCACAATTGCACTCAGAGACAGGATCCCCACACTTTCCCTGAAGGCTCTTCCAGTGATGATAATGGTTCCTGTGGATAAATAGAACTAATATTTGAAATTCTTATGCACATTCGCAATAGAAAGGACCATCTAATGTCAGAGGGCAAGAAAAACCTTCTACACAGTTTGCTCGGTATAACATATTTTATGAAAAAATAAATAAATAAATAAATAAACAATAGGTACACTTCTTACAGTCAAAAGTAGTACTGTTTGTGCATTGTGTCCCCAAGTGAAGAAATGGAACCAATAAGTGAATATACAAAGTGAATTATTATGTACACGGTTTCCATCAGTTGTGAAAAACGACCATTCTTATACAGTATTTTTTACAGCTTCAGTACACAATGATATGGGCTGGGTAATGGTCTGTTCTTTTTTACTTGTCGACGGCGTTTCGACCCTTCTATCAATGGGGGTCTCCTCAGGACTAAAGATGTAGGGACATCTAAAACAAAATAAGGAAAGCATACGGCCCATATACCGGAACAAATGCAGGAAAACTAATGAGAAGGCATCTATAGGGAATTACCTGGATGAAGAGAGTGCTGCCTCTGTGACAGTGAAGTGAAAAGTGAAAGTAAATACTCACGTCAGGACCCAGCCGGGTTCTACAGTGAAAGGACAAGAGAATGCATGTCAGTTACTGCATTACAGAAAGAACATAGGGAAAAGTTGGTTGTAACATGTCGTGGTGGAAGAAATGATATTTACCTCAAAGTGAGGTCGAGCCGGCACTTCCGGATGTTAGATGGCCGGTAAGCTCGTCTATAAATTCGCTACAGCGTTCTGCTGATTACAGTGACGGTGCACTGTAGGTTACTGTGAAATAAGACATATGAAGAGTTAAGCTTTAGGGATGGATCCTGCATGGAAATGGTGGGGGCGGGGAGCTGAGACAACAGGGCTCAGGACTTACTTGTTGTTCTTGTCTGGATAAATCAATTTCTTAGGCAGCAGCGTGTGTCAGCTGCAGTGAGGCCTCCCAAGTAGGCTCTGGGTGCAATGACACCGAGCGCCTGCGGGACGCTCTGTTTTATCTCGAGTTTTCCCGCCTTTCTGATCTGGAAACCGACAGGCTTCCCAAGGGAAAACCGTGCCACCGATCCATCTGGTGCTCGGTTTCCATTAAGCAATGGAAACAGAAGAGATACTGTCTGGGATGGGATCTGATGATAATTGCTCTACTCTGTGATTTGTGCGTGCTGTTCTGTTACTGGTTTTACAAATTTTGAAACATCATATTCAACAAAAACGTGTAAAAAAAGGCACTAGTCCGTTATTTACATCTACAATTATTACTTTCAACCAAGTTAAATACAGCATATAGTATACATTCTATTGAGGCAGAGTCTGTTAGACATTAAGCTAGTTAGATATCCACCAAGCGTGAGCACAATGGACTGTACTTGGCTGTGCTAGACATACTATATAGATGTATTGACAGTATTAATACTACTGTGTGGCACATTTACTTTGCAAGCAGAAGGGGTCTCTGGCTGAAAGTGTACACTGATGGCAATGATTCATTTTAAGGGTATTTGTTACTGTAGTGTTGTTACATAGCCTCTCCATTCCTCAAGAGAATTAAGGCCTTCTTCTATGGAGTTGACTCTGTCTATCCAACGGCATTCGATGCGTTGGAGTATATTAGTGATATCGCCTCCTCTTTCTGGTAGGGTTGCAATGTCAATCACTTGCCACTTGACATCATCTGCCGTGTGGTTTTTCTCATTATAGTGTGATACTAAGGGAGCATTAGGTACGGATGTGCGAATGCGACTGCGATGCTGGCTGATCCTAGCTTTAACTGGTTGTTGTGTCTGACCAATGTATGGAAGATTGCAAGGGCACCAGATACAGTAGATTACGTTCCGTGTGTTGCAATTAGAGAAGGATTCTAGATTGTGTTTGAGGTTGCCATGCTCAAATGTGGTGGTATTGAATGTGAAATCAGCATCAGCACGATTTGTAAAATAAAAGCCGTGGAGAGGTGATGGTCCTTGGGGCCTGGGTGGTCCAAGTGGCCCCCTCCGCATTCATATAACCATATGCCCTGGGGAGCTGGTGGTCCCTGTGACATAGAAATGCCTACGGAGTGAGCCTATGTACCCCCTTATTATAATTTTCAAATACATGGGAATGCCCCCTGGGGCCTGACCCACCTGGGGGCTTTTCCCTAAACAAGCACAGGAGCCCATGTTTTTATTTTTTTATTTTTGCCATGACAATCATGTACCCACTCACAGACCCACTCACAGACTCATGCAGTCACTCAGAGACCCACAAAGACTGCTGCACCCACTCACAGACTCACTGAGACACTCACACAACCACACACAGACACACTTAGACACTCATGCACCCACTCACAGACCCACTCAGAGTCACACACCCACCCAAAAACCCAATCAGACACTCATGCACCAACTCGTCCACTTATACAGCCGCTCCCAGGCCAGTACAAACACTTACACACCCAGTGAGACACTCATGCACTCACTCACACACCCACTGCGATACTCATGCAAAGCAGACACAAGGAGATGATGGACGGAGTGCTGAAACTTTTCAGACACTCACACCCAGTCACAGATCTAGGTTGAATCCATCATCATTCTTTAGCTCACTTCACCACCTCAGTTCAGACCCAGCTATGTGCAAATCAGTCTTGACCCTGTGCCTCATGGGACCAGTCCAGCCCGAACTGCCAAGCCAGGTCTTCCCTGAGCTGGAAACAAGCATCCTGGGACCAGTTTTGGGCTAACAGCCCTCATCAGCCAGGCTAGCTTGACTACAGTGGCAAAGTGAGCAAGGGAACCACATCTGGGCATACCCTGCCAACCTAGGGCAAACAAAGCTAATTCAAGGAGATGATGAACGGAGCGCTGAAACTTTGTTGACCCCCCCCAGTCACAGATCTGTGTTGAATCCATCATCATTCTTTAGCTCACTTCGCCATCTCAGTGCAGACCCAGCTACATGCAAATCAGTCTTGACACTGTGCCTCATGGCAACAGTCCAGCCTGAACTGCTAAGCCAGATCTTCCCTGAACCAGAAATTAGCACCCTAGGACCGGTTTCAGGCTAACAGCCCACATCAGTCTGGCTAGCTTCAATCCAGTGGCAAAGTGAGCAAGGGACCCACGTCTGGGCATACCCTGCCAACTTAGGGTGAACAAAGGAAACACAAGAAGATGATGAACGGAGCGCTGAAACTTTTCAGACACTCACCCCCAGTCACCGATCTGCGTTGAATCATCATCATTCTTTAGCTCACTTCGCCACCTCAGTTCAGACCAAGCTATATGCAAATTAGTCATGACCCTGTACCTTATGGGAAAAGTCCAGCCTGAACTGCCAAGCCAGGCCTTCCCAGAACCAGAAACGAGCATCCTGGGACCGTTCTCAGTTTAACAGCCCTCATCAGCCAGGCTAGATCGAATCCAGTGGCAAAGTGAACAAGAGACCCACGTCTGGGCATCCCTGCAAACTTAGGGCAAACAAAGCAAACACAAGCAGATGATGGATGGAGCACGGAAACTTTTCAGACACTCACCCCCAGTCACATATCTGGGTTGAATCCATCATAATTTTTTAGCTCACTTTGGCACCTCAATTCAGACCCAGCTATATGGAAATCAGTCTTGACCCTGTGCCTCATGGGAGCAGTCCAGCCCGAGCTGCCAAGCCAGGTCTTCCCTGAACAGGAAGCAAGAACCATGGGACCGGTTTCAGGCTAACAGCCCTCATCAGCCAGGCTAGCTTGAATCCATTGGCAAAGTGAGGAAGGGACCCATGTCTGGGCATACCCTGCCGACTTAGGGCGAAAAAAGCAAACACAAGGAGATGTTGAATGGAGCTCTGAAACTTTTCAGACACTCACCCCCAGTCACAAATCTGGGTTGAATCCATCATCATTCTTTAGCTGACTTCGCCACCTCAATTAAGACCCAGCTATATGGAAATCAGTCTTGACCCTGTGCCTCATGGGAACAGTCCAGCCCGAACTGCCAAGCCAGGTCTTCCCTGAACCACAAACAAGCATTCTGGGACCAGTTTCATGCTAACAACCCTCATCAGCCAGGCTAGCTTGAATCTAGTGGCAAAGTAAGCATGGGACCCACGTCTGGGCATACCCTGTCAACTTAGGGGGAACAAAGCAAATACAAGGAGATGATGATGACGGAGCGCCAAGACTTTTCAGACACTCACACCCAGTCACATATCTGGGTTGAATCCATCATCATTCTTTAGCTCACTTTGCCACCTCAGTTCAGACCTAGCTATATGCAAATAAGTCTTGATCCTGTGCCTCATGGGAACAGTACATCCTGAACTGCCAAGCCACATCTTCCCTGAACCGGAAACAAGCATCCTGGGACTGCTTTTGGTCTAACAGTCCTCATCAGCCAGGTTAGCTTGAATCCAGTGGCAAAGTGAGCAAGAGACCCACATCTGGGCATACCATGCCAACTTAGGGTGAACAAAGCAAACACAAGGAGATAATGGACGGCTCACTGAAACTTTTCTGACACTCAGCCCCATTCACAGATCTGGGTTGAATCCATCATCATTCTTTAGCTCACTTCGCCATCTCAGTTCAGATCCAGCTCAATGCAAATCAGTCTTGACCCTGTGCCTCATGGGAACAGTCCAGCCCAAACTGCCAATGCAGGTCTTCCCTGAACCGGAAACAAGCATCCTGGAACCGGTTTAAGGCTACAAGCCCACATCAGCGAGACTAGCTTGAATCCAGTGGCAAAGTGAGCAAGGGACCCAAGTCTAGGCATACCCTGCCAACTTAGGGCAAAGAAAGCAAACACAAGGAGATGATTGACGGAGTGCTGAAACTTTTCAGACACTCACCCCCAATCACAGATCTGGGTTGAATCCATCATCATTCTTTAGCTCACTGCACCACCTCAGGTCAGACCCAGCTATATGCAAATCAGTCTTGACTCTGTGCCTCATGGGAACAGTCCAGCCCGAACTGCCAAGCCAGGTCTTCCCTGAACCGTAAATACGCATCCTGGGACCAGTTTCAGGCTAACAGTCAAAATCAGCCAGGCTAGCTTGAATCTAGTGACAAAATGAGCAAGTGACCCACGTCTGGCCATACCCTTCCAAATTAGGGCAAACAAAGTAAACACAAGGAGATGATGGATGTCATTCTTTAGCTTACTTTGCCACCTCAGACACAGCTATATGCAAATCATTCTTGACCCTGTGCCTCATGGAACAGTCCAGCCCGAACTGCCAAGCCAGGCCTTCCGTGAACCAGAAACAAGCATCCTGGGACCAGTCAGACACTCACTGTCAAAGTTTGCCGGTTACAGTTAGGAACTAAAATTAAAAAGTCTGCGAAATTCACTTAAAAAACAAAAGTTACAGGGACATTATAGTTAGTAAACAGAATTTAAAAAACCGTAGAAATTCACTGAAAAAGCCAAAGGTTACATGAACGTTATAGTTTGGAAATAGAATTTAAAAAGCCTAAGAAATTCACTGAAAAAAACAAAGGTTACAGAGCCCTTATAGTTAGTTATGCTCGGATTTCACTTATACCAAACCAGAGAAATTCAGCAGGTATAGTTGCCTGAGCTAACTATAACCTATGTCCCCGCAATGCACTGCTTATGACCTCACATATTGCATCACTCATGACATGGTCAATGACATCATTGATGACATCACTGGTGACATCTCAAATGACATTACCGATGACATAATCCAGAGAACAACTCACACCCAATACAACCTCTCACACACCCATTCCTTCTCATACAGTTCATCATAGACCCATACCGGTACTCACCCAACCAATCACTTAACCATGAAGTCACTTTCACAATCACTCACTCATAATGCCACTCACACATCCACTAAGTCACCCATACAGACACTAATGTACCCACTCACTCACCAATACAGCCACTCACACATCCATTCATATAGACATACATACACTTATACACCCACTCATACACCCTTGCAGCTACTCACACACCGACTCAATCACCTATAAAGAAACTCACACAGCTACTCACTCATCCATACAGGTACTCATACACCTACAAACTCACCCATACAGGCACTCACACTGCTGCTCACTGACAATTTAGATACTCAAACCCCCACTCTTCTATCCATATAGGCACTGACACACATCTGCTCACACAGCAACAAACATACCCATTCACACATCTACTCACACACTGACTGACTCACCCTTACAGCCACTTACACAGGTATTCACCCTCTAGTATAGTCACTCACACCCACTCACTTACCTAAAAACATATGTAAACATTTTCTCACTCACCCATACAGCTGCTCACACACCCGCTACCTCACCCATACAGCCACTAACACACCCATACAGCTAATGACATACCCACAAACCCATCCACATGCCCACTCACATACCCATATAGCCATTCTGACACCCACTCACACACTGATACAGTCACAGAGCCACTCAGATGAGATATGTTAGAAATAGTATGGCTAATTACTATTACAAAATGAATAGTAATTAAACTTATGATGTAGCTTAGTGTATATATTTAAGTCTCAGAAACGTTTACCAAACACTTACACTCACAGGATGATGCCATCAGTGATGTCAACAGTGATGTCATTTGAGATGTCATCAGTTATGTCATCAGTAATCTCACTGACCATGTTATGAGTGATGTAATATGGGAGGCCATAGGCAGTGCATTGAGGGGTAATAAATTATAGTTAGCTCAGGTAACTATAATTGCTGAATTTCTCTGGTTTTGCAAGAGTGTAATCTGAGCCTACCTATAATGTCCTTGTAGGAAAGTACCTCTTTTGACATGGTTAGACCCACTTTGTGCTTGATACCTGATATGATTTAAACTGAAAGTGCACTAGGCCCCTGTTAACAGGGTCCGCAGTGCCAGACTTCTTTCTAAAAACTCTCCCTTGATTGGCACAACTTCAGCCACCCTTGTAAGTCTCCAGTAGGTGGTACTCCTGGTACCTAGGGCATTGGTACTGCAGAGGGTCCACTGGGGCTGCATCACACATTTGGCACCCCAGGGACCCCTCACCATGACCATGCAAACTGCTATTGTGGGCTGTGTGTCTTGGGCCAGAGAATCCCGGAGAGTTGAAATGGCACACAGCCCTATGTGCCATGCCCTCACATACTGCATGAGATATAGGTAAGTCACCCCTACTGCAGGCATTATAGCCCTATGGCAGGGTGCACTATATCCCATGTGTGGACATATATGCATAAGCACATATGACCCTGCAATTTCTGAGCCATTCTTGGTTATTGTAAGAGCACAGGGAAGCCATAAAGAGTACATGGGCTGGATACTTGTCATTACATGTTTCCTAGCTCCACAATGACTTAATCGAACCCTAAGATGTTTGGTACCAAACATCTTGTCTCACTAAATCCTCACTGATGACAGTGGGATCTTTTAATAAATGAACACAGGAGACTCTTTAGAGGGTCCCTTGAAAACCTATCTAGCACTGTTGTGGTTTCTGACTAGCCATAACCAGTCTGACACCACCAGCCATGTTCTGACCTAATGGGGTGAGAGCCTGCACTCTCAGAGGCCAGAAACAGAGCTTGCTCTGGGCAGAGATGCTTCACACCAGCTCAAGGCTAGAATGGCCTTACTGAGCGGAAAGCTTTAAAGGCATTTTCGCATTTGAAGTTCATCCTAGGCGTCCCCAGATAGTGGGGGGACACCAACCTCCTAGTTTGATGAGGAGGAGTGTCCACATTCAGCCAGCACCAGCCCTAAGTATTGGCAGGTGATTTGAACCCCTGTCCTGAAAATCCACCATCTGAATGGTGGAGGAACAACATATCAGGGCTTGTGTAGTGCTTCGTCCCACAGGAGGTGGTCACCTAAGAGGG
This sequence comes from Triturus cristatus, assembly GCF_964204655.1. Classification (NCBI taxonomy): domain Eukaryota; kingdom Metazoa; phylum Chordata; class Amphibia; order Caudata; family Salamandridae; genus Triturus; species Triturus cristatus. The sequence goes on from NC_140589.1 coordinate 677,238,067, forward strand.
TATAAGCACCCTAAAGTATGTAGCCCATTGGCTGATACGTGTCTCCCTCTGTAATGCCCCTAAAGTTAGTATTTCGGTGGCATCCCGAGACCTTGAACCTAGATTCAATGGACAAGAGGAAGAAAATTATAAAGAAGACTTGCTGCCCGGGAACTTAAGCCCAGCTGCAGAAGAAACTGGCAAGAAACCGTGCCTGCTGCCTCTATGTCTCGACATTCGGAAAGTGCTGTGCGATCCTGAACCTGTGAAGATTTTAAAAACACCGTAGCTCCTACAGACTTCAAGAAATCACAAAAGAACCTCCCTTGGAGTGAAGGTATCACTCCCCTGCAGATCACTGGCACCGATCCAGCTTGTCATCATGCTGCCTCCTGGCGATTATGATGCAGCACCCACACCAAAAGAGGTATAACAGCTCTAGAGTATCAGATCTGTCTCCCCACTAAGTTTGGAGACACCATGACCTACCGGACCAGCACTGTAGCAATATTCATGGTACCTGAACCCCTACAGCAAACAGCGAGACGAAGAGTTCATTCAGGACTTCAATGATTCTAGAAGCAGGCACCTGTTGAGGAGTATCAAGACCCCATAGGCCCATGCCCTGAGGAGCACCAGCTATCCCAAAATCACCTCTCCAATTTGCCTGCTCCTGACCGCAGGGACTTCTCAATGCACAATGCGCTGCTAACCTATCTGCTCTGCTTTCTGCCCCACTGGCTCCAGTAACAATGAACCAGCCATGCTCCCATGGTCTTGTGACCCTTGACACTCCCTTCTTCCAATGTGGCCCATCAGACATACCTCCAAGTCATCCTGTGCAGTGTCCTTCCAGGTGGTCCCCTTTGTAGTAGCGCACCAGCTACCGTCACCCTCAGTACCCTGCCCCCGGCCAAATCCAGGTAGCTCGCAATCTTCTGCCCCTGGAACTTTGGACCTGGTCCTGCTATCGACCTAAAATGAGAAGGTGAAGTTGGTGAAAGCGTTGTCTGATTTTATGTGCGTTTTTCTGCTTTTCCCCATTGACTGTAATGGTGTTTAATGGTGCACAAAAGTGATATATTTTCCAAACTCTTGAAATTCATGACTCCTAAAAAACGTATTTTAGATCAAAGTTCTTGGTCTTAAAAAATACACAAAAATCAATATTATTTTTATGAATTGGTCTCGGATTTATGTGTGTCTCATTTATTGCCTCTGTGAGTACAACAAATGCTTAACACTACTAGTGTACTATTATTATCTACTTTAACCTCTGTGTACCAGTAAGAGATCCACTGGACTCTCTGAACAGTTTACTTTGTTTCAGTTGACTATATAGAGAGTCAACTTTTTACATTGGTGGTTCAGCAGTGGGATAGACTACTTTGCATTTGCTGGAACCTCGTTGTCATGAGTAAATCTAAAAAGAATCTTTTGTCTAGTTGTATTTTTTTTAATTGGTCTATTATTTTTTAAATTCCTAAAATTAACAGCAAGTACCTTGCAAGTCCCTGAAACTAAGTGGTTAGAAATGTAAAACTCTGTTGTTATAGTTAGGACAAATTATTTGGTGTTAGAATTTTTAATTTTCATAAAAAGTTCCAAATGTATTAAAATAATGAGTGATACCGATATACCGATAACCAGGCTCAGTAGCTCAACCTGACCCCTTACATGATCCCATCCGATGCCAGGCTAAGGGCCCTCTGTAAGGATTATGGTATCAATACTGGCAAACATGCTACCTTAGAAAAGCTCAGAAGGTTGTTAGCAGTGTTTGAAAGATCATATAACACAGAACTAGTAGCTCAATATGATGAAGGTGAGACTACTGAAAATCACACTGTGAACGTGGCTGATTCCATTATCTCAGAGCCAGATGAGGAACCCTCAGCTGAGGATCTCATGCTGGAAAGGTTGACCCGGACATTAAACTTAAAAGCTCAATTCCTGGACATAGAAAGGCAAAGAAAAGAGATGGGCTTAGGGCCTATCTCTGATGGCAGCAATTTTTTTAACAGGGAGAAAGAAGATTCCTTTGACTCAAAACTCACCAAAGGGATTGTCCCAAAATACTCACAGGGGATGACATCACCAAATGGTCCACTGCTTTTGAAAGAGTATTTGATACAATGAGAAGTTTTTTTTTTTTCTTTATTCGGTCCGAATGACAGTTACAGGTCATATACACCATGTTTCTAATTTGTATTATTTTTCCATCAAAGCAAATCAAAAAAACATTCAATGTTCGTTGATAATACATTTGACAAAGTTATACAATTCCCAGCTGCCCACGAATGCACCTTTCTTCATTGTGTGACATCATTATTCTCAACACCATACTTTATCAGCTCGCCACTTTGAAATAGAGTAGTGAAATGTTTGACACCCAGGGATGTGGGCAGCGGTCCCCCCCGAGCAAACAGCGAGAGGGAGAGGCTACACCCAAGTGTCATCCGTGTCTGTATAGTGCCATCAGTTTATATATCTACAGTGTTTACCTGCATGTTCAGAAGATATTGTTTCAGTGGCTCCCAAAAATCTCGAGGTCTCGACAATAGAGGTAATTCCTCCGAATACGTCTCCATGGTTTCCCTGCAATATGACATATCCATGAGCCAATCCTTTAATCTGGGTGGTCGTTTACTACCCCATCTAATAGCTACCCGTCTTTTTGCAAGTAATAGTGTTACCGCCAGGAACTTTCGCCTCCTCAAAAGTTTCAATTTATATATTCCCAATAAACATATCAGAGGCGTATATGGAACCTGCTCCGCCAGCATTTTGGTTATTGCCTCCATAACTTCTTGCCAATAATTATGTATCGTGGGACATGCCCATGCCAGGTGTAGGAAGTCAGCTTTCATTGCATTGCACCTGTGGCACCTATCATGCTGTCTTAGGCCATATCTGTAAAGTTGAATCGGTGTATAATAAAATTGATGAAGAAATTTAAAGTGTATTATCCTTAGGTTACAGTTTGACGTCAGTAGTTGTAATTGTGTGCAGCTATATTCCCAGTCCCTCTCCTCTATCTTGTCTCCGATCAGCGCCTTCCACTTTGCTAGAGATCTAGTGTCTACCTCGCTGTGCTCTGATTGCGCCGTATTGTATAGACGAGTGACTAATTTCTGCCTAGTCGGTGCTACTAGTAGGACCTGTAGTGTCTTTAACGTTGGCGGCTCCGCCGGGTAAGTATTGTAGAGTTCTCTGATCGCTGTTTGCAATCGCATATGGGCAAAGACCTTCATCGATGTGTTGTGTATGCTTAGTGACGGGTCGTTTCTTTGTATAAATCTACCATTTCGGAAAATATCTTTCATAGTGTATATTTTCATTTCTTCTAGCAGGGACAGCATCTTTTTCTCTTGCGTTACTTATAATTTGGGATGGCTAGCGATCGGGAGCGCTGGGGCATATACCGGCAGCTTATTTGCCCTACTTGCCAGTGCATGCCAGGCTTTCGATGTGCAAATCACGGGTTTTATCGCATGCCTATGTATGTAGGGCCTCGGGTTTGATATGAAAGTCATCAGTGGAGCCGGTTGTATACTGTCTGTCTCCACGGCCACGTGTGCCCTGTATCCATGTTTTTGAGTCCAGCAGTGAGCATGCTGCGCTGGTGCGCAGTAGTAATATAACTGTAGGTCTGGTGCTCTGAAGCCGCCCATATGGTATGGCTTCGTCAGTACAGTCCAGCTGATCCTAGCTCGTCTGCCCGCCCAAGTCAGGTCCTGCATAACTGACCGCAGTTTTACAAAAAAGGCCCTCGTCAGCCAGATTGGGATGTTAGTGAAGAGGTATAAGAATCTAGGTAATACAATCATTTTCTGTAGGGCTATCCTATCTGGTAGTGATAGAGGCAGCCGCGCCCACCTGGCGACTTGTTCCTCCAGTAAAAGCATTGCCCTGCCGTAGTTTTCCATTATGACAAGATCCGGGTCTCTATGAATCCAGATCCCCAGATATTTCACTGGGTCTGTTTGCCATTTCAAAGGGTAGTCCGACGCTGGCGGAGTCGTCGCTGGTGTCAGCGGGATAACCACCGATTTATCCCAATTAATCCGTAATCCCGCATACTGTTCAAAGCGAATATACTCTCTGATTAGATTGTTCAAATGGATATTAGGGTGTCGCATAAAAAGTACCATATCATCTGCGTATAGTGATATGTTGAGAGGCCGCAAACTGAACTCTAAAGCTGCCTCCCGGTGTGTTTGGCGAATCCTACTAGCAAGTGGTTCCAAAATATGGGTAAATAAAATCGGTGACAGCGGGCAACCCTGCCTCGTCCCCCTTTTTACCTCTATAGGATACTTGTCCATTCAGCCTGATTCTAGCTGTTGGGGCCTGGTATAACACCTCTATCCATTTCACGAAACGTTCCGGAAACCCCATTTTTCGCAGCACTACAAACATAAACGGCCATTCCACTAAATCAAAAGCTTTTTCAGCATCCAGCAGTGCCGCCGCTGCTGGTGATTCAGGGTCCAGGTGATGGTATAGCGCGAAAATGGTTTGTATGTTCTGTGCAGTGGATCGTGTAGGGACAAAACCTGCCTGATCGGGCAGCACCAGCTTCTCCTGCAGGAGCTGTATCCTAGTGGCAATAACTTTTGCCAGAATCTTGGCATCTATATTTATTAACGATAGGGGGCGGTACGATTCGCATCGTGATAAGTCTTTATCTGGTTTTGGGAGTGTCACTAGGAGAGCCTCTCTCAGTGAGGTGGGGAGTTCTCCTGCCTCATATGCTTCTTCATACACCTCAGCTAGCTGGGGAATCAGCAAGTTTTTGTATGTTTTGTAGAATTCCCCCGGGAGGCCATCTAGCCCAGGAGCCTTGTTGTTCGGTAGGGAGTTAATGGCATCCGTCAGTTCATCCTTGGTGATGTGATGACTTAAAATTTACGGTGGTCGTCAGATAGCCATGCTAAATCTACGTCTTGTGAATAAGTGTTTATTTCCTCCGATGTGGTGTTAGTTTTGGCGTTATAAAGCTGTGTATAATATGTATGGAAGCAGTTGGATATGGACTGAGTATCGTACAGCATGTGGTCCTCTTCATCCCGTATCTGTGTTATGTAAGAGGTCGCGTGGGATGGTTTAATCTTGTCTGACAGTGCGCGCCCCTGTTGGCCACCCTCCCCGTAATTCCGTGCTGTGTACCTCTTTGATTTGTATTTTACCCCGTCTGCAGCAAATTTATGGTAATCGTCCATCTTTTCCCTTATTCTCGCTAACGCAGTTGGGTCTCGCGTTTGCGTATGCTCCGCCTCAAGTGTACCTATATCCCCCTCTATTTTAGTTAGTTGCTGTTGGATATCCTTCAATATGCCAGCTTGTTTATTAATACAGCGTCCCCTTATTGTTACCTTGAATGCTTCCCACAGAGTCCCCGCACTAGCCACAGAGCCTGTGTTCAATTCAAAGTAGTCTGTTATTGCTCTCCGTAGTTCACTATTGAAAACTTGATCTAGCAAGGCGCTACCTTGTAGTCTCCACAACAATTTGCTGGGTGTATGGGTGGGGATGTCTAATGTGAGGCTAACCGGCGAATGATCCGATAGCGTTTTGGGTAAATGTTGGACCGCACGCGTCCATGTACATGCTTCCGCCGTAAGCAGCCAATAGTCTATCCTCGACCATGTGTTGTGTGTCGTGGATGTACACGTCCCTTCACTCCTGTCTTCGTGCCTTTGTCTCCATATGTCGGACATTCCCCAAGTTGCCATACCGTCTTTCAGGGCTTTAGCTGCACGCCTACCATACCTCTCATTCCAGGTGGACCTATCTTGTGCCGGATCCAGACAAGTATTAAAATCTCCTCCCCATATTATTGGGGCGCTACGGAACCCTCCCAGTTTGGTCCATATGGTCCCATAGAAACCAGGGTCATCTATATTGGGGCCATAGGAGGTTATGATGGTCAACACAGTGCCGCCAAAGTTACCTTGCACAATTACACATCTACCTTGATCGTCTCCTTATGCCTGTATCAGTTGGAAGGGGATGTTCCATCTCACTAGCAGCATAACCCCCCTCGCATACCTAGAATATGACGATGCTATGCGATATGACGCCCACCTGGTGCCTACTCGTGTTTCTGTAGTTGATGTTAAATGTGTTTCCTGTATGCATGCCAAGTCAATGCCATGTCTGTCAAGGTATGCCAAAACCTTCCGTATTTTTTGTGGGTTCTGAAATCCACGGACATTCCATGTCAGCAACGTCAGTGACCTAGTGTTCACCCTGGTTTTAGCCATGTGCAGCTGGAGTTATGTGACCATATCGTGTGTTTCGCATGGTGTATCTGTAATATGATCGTTTTGTCAGCTGTTCCCATCTGTCTTCCGGACCTTTTTATATTTTCTCCCCCGCCCCCTCCCCCACCCACTCCACCCTGCCCCCAACAGAGGAGACATGCCCAACTTGGTGAATCATTAAAGGAAGAATTCCAACCTAAGAGAAAAAAGACCAAACAATAACCCTTTCAATGAACTAGTGTGATGTACACTGGAGGGTCGGAGCTGCCTGCCCGTTTCTTGTGGGATCCCCCCACATGGGCGTATGCCCTGCATTAGTTTGTATTTCAAACCCAAACACAACATGTTGTACCCATATTTGAGCATCCGGTGAGTGAGCAGAGAGTCTGCCGCGCCACCAGGGGGTGAACGCTTGACATAACATATTCAGAAACTCAGTTCACAATCCTGCGGCAAAAAAAGATGTGAAAAAAGTTCAGCTTATCTTTATCGGTCTCTGAGTTCTCTGGTCTATTTTCAAATCTCCTTTGCATAACTCTATATTGCATCGGATCTTCGTCGTCGTCGATAGTTAACCCGCTGTGCCGGCCACCTACCATGCCTCTTTTTATTCTACATCCGATGTAGTATGTTGGTCTTCTTGGTCTCCCCGTGGGGATCTACGTCTTGGTTTCAGATGTTCTCTCTGTTGTATGAATTTGAGCACTTCTTTTTGTTCTGTATAAATTTTTACTTTCCCGTCATCCGTGACTCGGAGTCGCGCTGGATACAACATTGCGTACGGAATATTCAGTTCTCTCAACTTCTGTTTCGCCTGGATACATTTCTTTCTGGCCTCTTGCACTGACATCTTGAAGTCAGGGTAGATGGAGATAGCCATGCCCTCGTGCGTCAGCTTCCCCAGCTCTCTAGCCTTCCGGAGTACCGCGTCCCGATCTCTATAATTTAGAATGCGCGCTATAATCGGTCTTAGCATGGAGCCGAACGGCGGCCTCGGAGTCGGGGATCTATGCGCGCGCTCCACGATGAATATTTCGGAGAACGTGTCCCTGCCCATCATTGCGATCAGTATCTGTTCCACGTATCTCTCCATTGGGCCAGTATTTGTTGTCTCTGCTACACCCGTCACGCGGATGTTATTTCTGCGGGACCTCGCTTCTAAATCCTCTGCCTTCGCTGAGATAGCTGCCAGTTGCTTGTCCATCTTCGTCTGCTTCGTGTCCATCTGCACCTGGGCATCCTCGGCTCCCGAAATCCGCCGCTCGGCCTCGTCCAGCCGCTCCGTATGCTTGTCCAGATGCTCAGACTTGCTGTCAACGCGATAGATAAGGGCATCAATTTTCCCGTCTATGTTAGTGAGAGCAGAATGAATGGTGGTGAACATAGCTTGAACCTCGACATTCGTTACTCCACTAGCAGCGCCCGCTTCTCCTTGCTGATGCGCCGATTCTTCCGTCCCCCTTTCCATTTGTTTTTTGGAGTGTTCAAATGTGAGCTTTGGTTGGGTCCTGTCCGCCTTGCCCATCCTCCCGGCTACTTGTCCGGCCCTATACCCTCGGCCTCACAAATTAAGGATGTCCAGGGGGGTGGCTGCCACTTACACTGATTTGCAGTCGCTGCGGAGTTTTATTTTCCAAGTGTATTGTTGTGTTGCGGTGAAATGTCTATTGGACCGCCCAGTCCAGGGAGGGCAGCAGCGCGGCGGTCACCAGAGCTGAAGCAGATGCAACAACAGTCTTGTGGGGCAGGTGCGCACCTAGTCAATCAGTAGTGAGGCAGGCCCGGGCGCGGCGTCCCTCCGAACCTACACCACACACTTCAGTCTTCCCGGTTCTAGATCAAACAGTATGCAGATATTCAAACACTTGGTTCATGCCTGGCTATGTAGTCACTGCGCCCCTGTGTCAAAACAAAGTAGTGGTTTCCGCGCCCCCCGGCATACGCCGTGCCATATATCTCACGAGGTTGTAGCTCTGTTGTTCCCCAGGTGGGGGTAACCGCTTAACTGAATAGGTCCCACAATTCTGTTGTTTTATGCTAATGTTGCTCCCCAATGTTCCCAATGTATCTCCTAGGCAGATTGTATCACTAGGCAAGGCCGGAGTCCAGCTCACAGTTCCATCCTACACCGCTCTTTTTCCCAGCTCCCGCCTGCCCATCAACCTGTGGTTCAAGCCAGCCTTCTGCTGCTTAAGGGGGCACGCTCGTTGGCTCCTTCTCCCTCGCAGGGCCGCCCTCGCCTCCAGGCACCGCTCCAGGAGCCGCCCTGTGTGGCCGCCTCTCACCGTCCTCCTCCCAGGAGGCGCCGTATGCTGTGCACCTCTCCCACCGGTTCCGCCGTTCCAAGAAAGCCGCTCCAGCGGCCGAATTTGGCAGGCGATCCCCCGAGTGTGCCTCCAGGGGGGCAGGACAGTTGCTCAATCACTCTCAGATTTGCCGCCCCTCTCCGCTTCCACCCTCAGAGTGGGTCCGCTGCGTCCTCCGTGAGTCCCCGGTCCTGAGTAGTATAGGCGCACGCAGTGCGTGCCTTGCGTCTCCGCGCCACCCGGCACGCTAACGCGCTGCTCTAGTTTCAGTTTCGTCGCCGAGGGCCGCGTTGCCGATCTTTACCTTGGTGTGGTTTGTGTGCTCACGGAGTATCCACCCTGCGGTCACAGAGGGTCCCAGACCGCTCACGTTTCCCGGACACCTGTTTGCCTTTACTTGGGTTTCAAAAATACAGGATAGCTGTAGGATTTTTCGGGCTTCAGCACGGAGCTCCCTCAGAAGGCAGCCATCTCGCTGCGCAGCAAGCTCCGCCCCCCCGATACAATGAGAAGTTACATAAGCATCTTATAGACCTAGGTCCACTTTCTTCTTGTGAGTTGGATAAGAAGGCAGACCACTGGGTGAAAACAAAGGTGACAAAGACTACTACTGGCGAGGGTGACCAAAAGAAAGAGGCCAAAAGACCCCCCCAAGGGAAAGATGGTGACATAATGCTAAAAACCAAAATGAGTCTTCTTCAGGCCCCCAGAAACCAGCTCATGAGGGTGCGCCCAGAAACTCTTCATAGTCCAAGGGTGGGTACCAGGGTAAGAACTGTGAACCCAAGAAGGCTTGGTGTTTTGATTGCAAGACAACTGTACAATAAACTGGTGACCCTAACTGTAAAAACAAAAGGAATGCCTCTAGCACACCTGCATTGCATGTAGTAGTGAGTCTCCAGATGGGATGACAGATAAGCCCTGGCCATATCAAGGAGCTCACTGAGGCAACTCAAGTCTCAGAGGTGGGTGTAGCTACCCTGGCTCAGTAACCTGGAGAGATACAGACAAGAGCCAAATATCAATGGAATTAGGGTGGGAGCCCTGAGAGACACTGATGCAGGTATCTCCATGATGACTGAGCAACTGGTGTCCTCAGATCAAAATCTTCTTGGAGAGACCTATATACTTCTCAGTGCTGACAATCAGACTAAGGTACATCCAATGGCCTTGGTGACCTGAGATTGGGGAGCGGTTAGAGGCCTCAAAAGGGCAGTGGTGTCTTCTGCTATCCCTGTACATTGTCTGCTTGGCAATGATTTAGAGTACTCAACATGGGCTGAGGTAGAGAGAAAAACCCATGCAGCAATGCTGGGAATACGTGAATGGGTATGTGTGAAAACCAGAGCTCAGTGTAGGAACCAGAGTAATAAAGAAATGTGGGAGGGTGAAATTATAGACTAACCTTCCAAGAGAAAGGACAAGAAGTCTGAGAAGCCAGCTTCTATGCAGATCCCAGATCAGGTCTCCTCTCCCCAGGGAGAAGATTTGTCAGCCCCAGAGGGAACTGAGCCCCAGGAGCTTGGGCCCTAAACAGCAGAGCTTTTGGGCCCAGGGGGACCCTCTAGGGCAGCTCTGTAACAGGGGCAGAGAACCTGTTCCACTCTTGACAGCCTGAGGCAGTAAGCTGCTGATCAGGAAAAGGGAAGTGTTAGTGACTTTCACAGGACCTATTGGGTGGAGGGACACCCATACACTGAGGCCAGAGACCCCAAACCTGGTGCCACTAGGAGAGTGGTAGTTCCTCAACAGTTCAGTGAGTTTCTCCTAACATTTGCCCATGATATTCCCCAAGCTGGGCTTTTTGGCCATACATAAACGTGGAGTAGGTTAGTCAGCCACTTTTCTGGCCAGGAATATCCCAGAAGGTAAAGGAGTTTTGTAACTCCTGTGCCACCTGTCAAGCCAGTGGCAAGACAGTCAGTCAACTAAAGCCCCCCTTAATTCCGCTTCCAGTGGTTGGAGTACCCTTTGAAAGTGTTGAAATTGACATTGTGGGTCCCCTGGACCCCCAAACAGCATAAGGAAACCAATTTATACTAGTAGTAGGGGATCATGCAACTGGGTATCCTGAAGCAATTTCCCTATGGACAAACACTGCACCTGCAGTGACCAAAGCTCTCCTTGGTATTTTTATTAGGACTGGGTTTCCTAAAGAGGTAAAATCAGACAGAGGACAAACTTTATGTCTACATACTTGACACATATGTGGACTGAGTGTTCGGTGACCTATAGGTTCACTACACCATACCATCCGCAGACAATTAGGCTTGTTAACAGGTTTAACAAGACCCTAAACTGTATGATTGGTGGATTCCCTAAAAAACTCAGAAGGATATGGGATGTTTTACTACTAATCTAGTCTTTTGCTTAAAGGAAGGTGCCACAAGAGGGAGTAGGGGTTCCCCCTTCAATCCTCTGTTTGGACATCCTGTAAGGGGGCCACTTTCTCTTTTAAATGAAGGATGGGAGAGAGCTCTCAAAGAACCTAAGCAGGATATTGTGGATTATGTAGTTAGCCTTCGTTTCAGGACGGCTGAGTACATGAAAAAATCCAACAAAATTCTTGAAGCCAGCCAAGATCTCCAGAAGCTCTGGTATGACCAAATGGATGTAATGGTAGAGTTCTGACCAGGGCAAACGATATAGGTTCTGAAGCCAGGGGCACCTAGGGCCCTCCAGGACAAATGGACTGGGTCCTACCCTATGTTTGAAAAAAAGGGAAGCTCACCTATGTGGTAAACCTTGGCACATGTAGGAACCCTAAGAGGGTCATACATGGAAATGGCCTGAAACCCAATAATGACGGGGCTGACTTGACAATGCTCAAGGTCACTGATGAGGATCAGAAGTAGAGAGTGAATCTCTCCCTGAACTTCTCTCTCACAACCCTAAAGATGGCTCAGTTGAAGTTGAAGGAGCCACCCTAACTGACCAACAGCAGACTGATTGCAAGCAAGTCCTCAATCAGTTTGCCGAGCTATTGTATTTGATCCATGGTCAGACTAACTAGTGTACCCATGATGTGGACACTGGAGAGAGCCTACCTGTCATAAACAAAATCTACAGGCAGTCTAATTATTTCAAAGAAAGCATCAAGGCTGAAGAAAACAAGATGCTGGAATTAGGTGCCATTGAACCCTCAGAGAGCCCCTGGCCAACCCAGTTGTCTTAGTCCCCAAGTCTCATTCCCAGTGTGGTAAGAAACAAACAAGGTTTTGCATGGACTAGATGGGCTTCAATGCAGTCACAAAAGCTAATGCACATCCATTTCCTAGGGCTGATGAACTGATCGACAGCTTGGGGGCAGCCACATATTTGAGTATTTTTGATCTGAAATCAGGGTACTGGCAAATAGGCCTGTTCCCTGGAGCAAAAGAGAAATCAGCATTTTCAACGCCAGATGGAAACTTCCAGTTTACTGTGACACCCTTTGAATTAAGGAATGCCCCTGCCCACTTTCAGACATTGGTGAATGAAGTCCTTCCTGGATTGAAATCCTTTAGTGCTGCTTATCTAGATAATATTGCTGTCTTTAGCTCCACCTGGCAGGATCAATCGATCCACTTCCAAAAGGTGCTGAAACTGCTGCAGAGTGGAGGCATCTCTATCAAGGCAAGTAAGTGGCACATAGAGCAGGGCAAGGTTGTATGCTTTGGCCTCCTACTGGGTGGGGCCAAGTTCAGCCACTACAATTCAAAATCTAGGCTTTTCTGGATTGGAAAGTATCAACAACCCAGACTCAAATCAGGGCATTTCTTGCCTTGACTGGATACTACAGGACGTTTGTACATGGATATGGGTACATTGTGCCCCACTCACAGAACTGACCTCCAGGAAAATGCCCAAGAAGGTTAACTGGACACTGAGCTGTCAAAAGGCTTTTGACATCCTGGAAGAAGCACTGTGCTTAGCACCTATTCTAAATGCTCCAGATTATTACAAGCAGTTCATAGTGCAGATAGATGCTCTGAACATGGGATAGGAGCGGTCTTATTCCAAACCAATGATGAGGGCCATGACCAACCTGTTGCTTTCATAAGCAAGAGGCCTCTCCCCAGAGAGCACCGTTGGCGTGCCATTGAGATTGAAGCCTTTGCTGTGGTTTGGTCCCTGATGAAGCTGAGACATACCTGTTTTGTTTTCACTTCCTTGCCCAAATCAACCACAGACCTCTCAGATGGCCTGTTAGACCAGGCATCCTTGGCGTGGTTTCCTCTGACCTTTTGCCTCTACCTCCTACATTTTTGACACTGTGACAGATTTTGTTTTGCTGGTTTAGATGCTTTGGGCACTTTGCCACTGCTTATCAGTGCCAAAGTGCAAGTGCTCCCTGATTAAATTATTACTGTGATTGGTTATACATGATTGGCATATTTGTTTTACCAGTAGGTTCCTAGTTAAGTGCACTGAGTGTGCCAGGGCGAATGATTCAAATGCTACTAGTGGGCCTGCAGCACTAATTGTGCCACCCACATGAGTAGCCCTAAAATTGTATCTCAGGCCTGCCACCGCAGTGCCAGTGTGCAGTCTATGACCTACCATGTTGTCCTGGCCAGTGTACACAATGGCCAGGCCTGATCCTTCCCTTTTCTTACACATTGGACACCCCTATGTTAGGCCCAAGGTACCCCCCTGGACAGGGTGCAGTGTATGTGAAAGGTAGGACATGTACTAGTGTGGGTAACATGTCCTGATAGTGAAATACTGCCAAGTTTGTTTTTCACTATTGAAAGGCTATCTTGCCAATAGGATAACATGGGAAATGCTGTGTAACATGTTTGCCTGCATATCTTCCCATAACGACTCAATAGACATATGGAATCTGGTATCCCTGAACTCAGAATTTATTAACACATCTTTTAGTGAAGATGGTTTTTAAATTCTAAGTTTGGAAATAGCACTTTTAGAAAGTGGCTATTTTTTGTGTTCAGCCTTTCTGTGTGCCTCTGCCTGTTTGTGGATTGACTGTCTGGTTTGTGGGTGACAGGGGCTGGGGGTGGCTCCAGGAGACTGGGTGAGTCAGCACAAGGCTCAATAGCCCCATCTGCATGTAGAGTGGTGGGGAGGAGTAGCACCTGGGTCTGAATAGGGCTGTGCCTGCCTGCCACAAAGCTGGCTCCACCTCCTGCGGTGCGTCTGATGGCACTGGCCCACAGTCACAAAAGTAAAAGATGTGCCCTGGCACAGTGCACCCAGAACTGGTTTGGACTGGGTCCAGGACCCCTCACACAGAAAGAACAAAGACATTTGGGGTATAAAAGTAGAACTGAAACCCCTGTAAAATTATATAAGGAAACACTTTGTGTTCAGGAAGGAACTCCTGCCAAAGAAGAACAGCCAGGAAGACAGAGGAAAAGTGCTGCCATTGCTGAGTGTCTGGGAGCTGACCTGCAGTTGCTTTGAGTACTGAGGAAGAGGACCAAAGGACTTTCTGCTGTGTGCTGTGTCCCGCTTGCTTGAAGAGGAGCTGTGCTGTGTGCTTTGCCCTCTCTGAAGTCCACCTATCTCCAAAGGCCTGGGAAGAGCTGGCCTCCAGTTGAAACTCAGGGACATAAAAGTTTGCTCAAGGACTTGTTCAGAACTCGCCCTACATTGTGCTCCTCTGTCCCTGCTGACTCTGGGCTGACCTGTGTGACCCCAGGATGCCACTGAGGCTCTTCATGCAGCCTGCCTGACGTGCACGGTAATTATTTTGCCCAGCGTGAGATACGGAGGGCCTGTACTTTATCTCCACCGGCCACCGTTTTGCCTGCATTGCCGATCTCTTTTGATTTGCCGGTATTTTTGCTCACGGCCGCTAGCCCGGCGGAAAGCGAGTGCTCGGGATCAGCATTCACCGCTGCTGGCCCGGAGGCAGGGAAGATGTCACCACTGAGGTGTGCTGGGATTGGTTCCCACGCCGAGGGTTTCCTCAGCAACCGAGGGTCTCGTCCCGCAGAGCACGTCCTTGGAAGTGCGAGGCATCCGCTAGCAACCGGGGCTGCCTCTCATTTGTGCACGGAAGCCGAGCTTCATCAGAAGCCGAGCTTCATCAGAAGCCGAAGGAACACCAGTGAAGGAGAGAGTTGCCCCGCCAGAGATCAGCGTGAGGTGACCCGCCCGCTCCCACTCTGCAAACCAAGGTAATCGTCCGCATTAGTAGAACAATCCAGCCACAGGCTAAATTGTGCAGAAGTGTGGGCTGCTGGTGATTGGCGAGCGCACACGCTACAGTGGAGGCACTACTGCTTAGAGGAGCACCAGTTGGGGAGAAAAGTGAACCATGTGTAGAAAAGAGAACGTTACTGCGGTGACTACTTATAGGAGCACTAGTTGGGGAGAAAAGTCAACCGTGTTACAGAAACAAAAGAAGTTACTATAGTGAATTGTTTTCTCACCACAAGAGCATTGCTACTGTGAACCTTTGCCCTAAGAACATTTCTTTTTGCAATAACACTGCCTAAATGAATTTCTGCTAAAAGAGAACATTACAAAAGTGAACATTTTTCAAGAGAATATTTCTAAGGAAAGGAGTAATTGTGTATGTGGTTTTTTTATGTCGTTTTTGATCTGCCTAATCTATATAAAGATAACTTTATTTTTAGAAACAATTTTGTAATGTTCATTTGTGGTGTTGCATTGTATTACTGTGAGTGGTGGTACAAATACTTTACACATTGCCTTGGGGATAAGCCTGTCTGCTCGTGCCAAGCTACCAACGGGGTGAGCAGGGGTTATCAACAGTGTGTATCCCCCTTACCGTGACTAGAAGCAAGGGTCCCTATTTGGACAAAGGTACTTACCTCTGCCAACTAGAGACCCCCAGATCTAACATGGCCCATCCAGATGAAAGGAGAAAATGGTGCGCTCCTAAAGTGGTCCATATCCTTACAGAGAAGGACTTCATAATGGAACACTGACCTAGGACTGAACATGCCAATGCAGATAGCCTTTCCAGGTTCTTCCACTTAGACAATGAAGGCTCCCTAGGGAAAGGTTAGGTTCATTCTCTTTTGTTTGAGGGGTCATGTAAACCCCCCTGTTCTGCTCCACATTTGGTGGGAGAACAGGTGGGAAAAGGAGTTAGATGAGGAGGAGTGTACACATTCAACCAGCAGCACCCCAAAGGTGTAGCAGGCGATGTTAACCGCTCTCCTGAAAATTCACCATCTTGAGATGGTGAAAAAACAAACTATCAGGGCTAGGGTAGTGCCTCTTCCCACAGGAAGCGGCCACTTAGAGGGTGTAGGTACCCTAAGGGTAGGTATGGCATTGACTATTACCTGTCTCCCCCGTAACACCCCTACATTTTGTATTTAGGTGGCATCCCTAGACCTTGAACTTCAGAAGAAGAAAAAGACAAAAAAGACTCGCTGCCTGAGAACTGAAGCCCTGCTGCAGAAGAAATTGGTGCCAAACCCTGCCTGCTGCTTCTAGGACTCGACAATCGGAATATGCTGTCATTCTGAACATGTGAAGACTCCAAGAACCCTGGAGCTCCTCTCGACTTTGACTTTGATATATTGCCAAGAACCTCCCTTGGGGTGAAGGAATATCTCCCCACATCGCAGGCACCAATCCCGATGAATCTGGTTGTCAACGTGCTGCTCCCTGATGACTTTGACGCAGCACCCACACCAAAAGAGATACAACAGCTCTGGAGGGTGAGATCTGTCCCTCCTCCAGATTAGCGACACCAGGACCTACGGGAGCTGCACCGTACCAAAACACGTGGGTACCGGACCCCCTACAGCAAACAGACTCCAACAATTCCAGAATCAAGCACCCAGTGGGAGACACATAGAACCCTGAGACCCACATCCTGAGTGGCCCTGCTGTCCTAAATGTTGCCTCTCCAAGATACGTGTTCTTGACCACGAGGAATTCTCAATGCATGACACCCGGCTGAGCTATTTGCTCTGCAACCATCCACATCGGCTCTGGTAACAATGAACCAGCCATGCTCCCATGGTCCTGTGACCCTTGCAACCTCCTCCTTTCAGTGGGACTCACCAAACCTACCTCTAAGTCCTCCTGTGCAGTGTCTTTCCAGGTGGCCCCCTTCATAGTAGTGCACCAGCTGCCAACATCTTGGAAGCAGGCTAAAATTTTTCCCCTTTAAGAAACCATCTTTGGACCCTTTCACTCCTAGAAATTACCGCCCTATTTCGCTGCTCCCTAGCTTGGCCAAGGTTTGCGAAAAGGTGGTCACTAATCAGCTTACTGAGTATGTGGAGGCCTCCGGCCTGCTCCATCCGGCACAATCAGGGTTTCGGGCGGCTTTCAGTACTGAGTCTGCCTTACTGGATGTGTCTGAGGCGATTAGAGAGTGCCTTGATGCCGGTGAGAGGGCAGCCCTGGTTATGCTGGACCTTTCAGCGGCCTTCAATATGGTGCCTCATGCCCTGCTTCTCAATCGCCTCCGTGAGATCGGAATTTCTGGGTCAGTGTGGGGCTGGATTAGGTCTTTCTTGGAGGGCCGTTCTCAGCAGGTTTGGCTTCCTCCGTGTGCTTCGGCTTCACGGATGGTGGCCACAGGTGTTCCACAGGGGTCGTCCCTTAGTCTTCTCCTTTTTAACATCTATGGTACTCCGCTTGTTTATCTGGCGGACTAAGACTAGAACAGCAACAGGGTGAGTAACTACCATGGACTGGGGGGACGGGGGAGAGATGAGCACAATGGCACACATGCACAAGTAAGCATAGCACATCTGCGGACAAACCATGCCCAAGAGTCACAACTCCGACCAAGAGCCCAATGTACCCAAGTCTGCAACATCCCAGCACAGCATAAGCTCAGAGTTGAAAGGCACACCGCCTGAAATGGATAAGGGCCAACCAAATCAGAACCGAAGGGGCAACTCACCCACAATGCAGCACCCACACAGAAGATGTAGAGCACCCCAACATTCACAACAATGTGGCACAAACTGCAACACTTCCAAAACAGAACAGAGGACATAACTGCTGCCGCCTGTGTATACAACATGGCAATTTGCATGTGGCATAGCAGGAAACTTGGAGATGGCAATGCAGAACTACAAACACTCAATCCTGATGGCGTAGAAGTGTCAAGTGTCCCACTCCAAATAGGCTTCTCCTCATAAACATGCACAATGTACATTGCCATGCAGTCTGACAGTAAACCTGTAAAAAGCGTGAACATACATGTGGACACATTGCCAATCTGCCTTTCCCCTTCACATTGCAGAGGGAGAATCAATACCTCCTGCAGAGCAGACCCAACAACTCAGCACTGATGATGAAGAGGACCCCCCAACATCTACACCGATGCACGGCAACAGCTCAGGGACAGCTCCGGCACCCCACCTCCTGGAGCAGGGCAGCCCAGCTGTATCCATGAGACCCCACTCCCTGCACAGACCACACAGCTGGAAGCACCCACCACCCCGGCTGTCTCCCAGGACCCCCAGGACCAACACATGGCATTCCAAGGCCATGTGTCAGGGTGCCAGGAGGAGATGTCGGACCAGCTGCGAGTGGGGTACGACCTCATGGCAGCCAAACTAGATGCCATACGTGGGTGCCTAAGTCCCATCAGGGACCACTCACAGTCCCTAACGGACACCCACTGTCCGCTCCTTGCTCCACAACAAGCCATGGCTGACATTGCTGGAGTCATGACTCTGAGCCAAGAACAACTGTCTAGTCAGTGTGGCCGCAACAATGTCATCCGTGAGTTGGGACACATAAGCAGAATTTTTTTTTATATTTTTTATTTGAACAAGAAAGTAGTAAAACAACAATTATAGATTCAAAACACATGACATCCTCTAAATTGCACATAGTTAATCAGTAATAGCTTTTATCTAATGAATATACTATAATAGTATAGTATATTCATTAGATAAAAGCTATATAACCAGAAATAAAAGCAGAAAAAATAAATATTGGGAGTGAAATTTCCAGACCAAAAGGATATAGACTTGCATGACGTGAATAAATTAGATACAAACAAAGGATACTTTAAAGTATGTAATAGCAGCAATTCATAATAGAAATATCATATCAAGCTAGCATTAATACCATATAAAGACGTTCAGATAATTAATAAAAGTTCTTAAATAATGTACACCTACTTGAAGCTTAAATAAAAACAGCCGAGAAGTATCATGGCTCTTATATTTGATAAATAAAGGGGCACACAGTAATTCAAAGTGCAAAATGCCAATAGGAGCAGCTCTTAAACAAGATATCATGAGATAGCGAATAAAAAGAAGCTTTTTAAAGTGCAAGATGGAACATAGCAGCAGTTATCAAATAAAGTGCATAATTTTAAAACTAATTTTTAGTCACCTTGCCCCTCTACTATCGCCAGCATAATACTAATATAGTTAATCTGACCTGGCTTATTTGGTTGTGCGAAGGTTAGAGACTCTAAAGTACCTTATTTTCTAAAATCCTTCTCCTTCCCTCTCAACCTGTTCAGAATATTCATGCCAGATAGCTCTAAATCTTTTGGTTGCTCCTACCCTTCTCGCATAGGCCTCCTCAAACCTAAAAGTTCTATTAATTTTATTAAGCCAATGGTCGATCTTGGGTTGTTTATCTGTTTTCCAATTTTGTAGGACCAATGATCTTGCCACCGCTATGGCAATCAATATAAAATACTGCTGATATTTAGTAAACCCTTTCACCTCCCCCAAGTGCCAAATAAAACCAGCATAACCGATGGTTGAATATTCAAAGACAGAGATGATGAGATCTTAACAAAGATCTCATCCCAAAAAAGTCGTAGCTTATTACATTCATAAAAAATTTGTACCCATCCATCCTCATCCTGAATATTACATCTAAAACACTGGTTTGGGTTTGTTGGAAACATCTTATGCAATTTAAGGGGGGTGTAATAGGCGAGCCATCTAGATAAAAAATTCATCCTCTTATAATTAGCCCCTCTAAGTGCTTTTTTTGCTAACTCATTAAGCTGTTGCCATTCCCTTATATTGAACTTACAGCCAGTCTCTAAATAGATTTTTTGAAGTTCTGTTATCAGAATCTCTTCTGAATGGGCTTTTTGATGCAGTAGCCGATACCAGCCTCCTATCCCCAACATTTTATTCGCCATTTGCCTAGCCATTTGCTGTGGCATTTTATTCAATGTTACATAATTGATTTTGAGAAAATTAACTAACTGATAAAAGCTCAGAGGGAGGGCTGTTGTTAAAGAATTAGTTTGTAACCGCACTGTTTCCCAAGTTATTAAGGTCTCATGATTAAAGAAATTTCCAAGCCAAATGAAACCCAATTCTTGCCACTGTTGAAAAAGGCCTCTAGATACTATGAGACCACCTGCTGCACAGTCCTCTATAGAAGTAAAAGCATGAAATGCTGGAATATCTCATAATTTGAAGAAGAGCTGCATCCATTCTACTAATGATGAAATCACTTTATATCTGGTCCTTTTGGGCAATTTTGCCAGCTGTAAAAAATTCGGTAACCTCATAGCACTCTCTTTCAACATCTGTACCAATATAAAATGATCAAATACTGAATTTTCCACAGCCAATTGAGAAAACAAATCTAGTAATGATGCCTGGTAATATGTGGAGAAATGTGGTAAAGCTAGACAGTTGTAATGTAGCAAATTTCACTCGAGAATGTTTGTTATTCCAAACAAATTTCCGAATTATTTGATCTAGGGCCATATGTAGGTAGAATGGAATTTGCGAATCGGAAATTGCGATTTTTCGCGAATCGCAAATTCCGAATCGCAAATAGCTATGTAGGTAGATTTTAGCGAATAATTAGCGAAGCGCAAAAATTCGCAGAATTATTGTGCGATTACCCTAATAGCGATTCCTTAATTGCGAGAACGCTATTAAGGAATCGCAAATCTGGGAATCTGCAATTCAGGTGCAGAATGATGACATCACAACCAGGAAGTGTGACTGCCCATGCTGCACCTGATTGCCAGCAGCTGTGTGTGAGCCAGTAGCTGTTTGAGAGCCTGTGTGGAGAGGAGAACAGTGAAGCTCTGCATTTGAAAACCAGTCAAATGGATTCCCAGGGGACTGAAAAGCAGCAGGAGGAACCAACAAGGAAGAGGAAACAGAAATTCAGTGAGAGGGAGCTGGAGGTCCTCACACAGGAGGTGGTCAGCAACCATGATCTCCTATTTGGGAAAAGTTCCCTGAGAGTACCTGAGGCCAGAAAGCGCAAGATTTGGAGTGACATCCAAGAGAAAGTGAATGCCATTGGTGTCACACACCGCAGTGTGGAGGACCTACGTAAAAGATGGTATGACATGCGGCAGAGGTCAAAGGAGAGGGTGGCAACAAGACTGGCAGAGGCTAAAAAAACCGGTGGGGGCCCTTCCACTGCAACCGAACCGACACCCCTGGAGGAGCTGGTGGAGGGCACACTGCAGCCTGAGAGCGTGAGTGGAGTGGCTGACCTGGACAGCTCAGAACACCCAGACACCAGACAAGGTAAGGTGCATGGCAAGACCCCCTGCTACATCCCCAAACCACCCACATCCCCCAAAAGGCAACCTGACTGCAACTCCAGTAAATGTCACACAGCACACACAGTAATGCATTATGGGAAACGTAGTCACATGCACTGATAACTGTGCCAGTGAGACACAGACAGGTGGAATAGGAAGGACTCCATCATGCAGAGATAGAAATAGACCGATAGTACCCATGAGATTCTATTGCTTGAAACTAATGCATGACAAATACCACACAGGACACAGTACTAATGTGTGTCATTTAATCCACAGCACCACCACCAACACAGGATAGTGAGGCTGAATGTGAGCCAACAGTTGAGATGGAGGACCAGGCATGCCAGAAGGATCAGGGCGCAGCCACAACTGCCGACACAGCACCATGCAGGCGTCGCATAATTGTCCCACCACTACCACTGTTGGAGACACAGGCACCAGACACAGCAGAGGAGCAACAGCCAGTGCACAGGCAGCGTGCAGGACTGCAACAAACACAGTCCCCTGAACAATCAAGAGTAGGGAGAGGAATGAGACGCAGGGAACGGCCGTCCACCAGCACTGCTCCTGTTGAAGAGGACACGGTGTTCTCGGGCCTGGAGGGCAGCATGCTGAAGCAGCAGCGCCTGCAAGTGAAGGGAATCAGGTCAATACAACGGCAGCTGACAGCACATAACCACAACATGACCGAGTTGCGCGCAGGAGTGATGGCCATGACTGGTGCATTGGAGGGACTGTGCAGGGAGATAGCGAGGGACAGGGCAGCGCGGCGCCGGGACAGACATCGCCTTCACACACGGCTGGACCTATACACAAGGGCTGTGAACCGCCACACAACCGCCACATCCTTGCTGGCCAGAAGATGTGTTGGCATGCAGCGCGAGATGGCCCACTGCTGCCAGGACGTGGGCAGTGTCTTGGTGCAGGTCACACATGCGGTGGACCAGATGCGCGCAACCGCCACAGGTGGCATAGGTGCACTTGCAGCCACGGACACCGATGAACAATCGAGCAGGAGCAGCATCACTCCCCCAATACCACAGGAAAGACGCAGGAGTGCACGACAGAGCACAGTGGAGGATGAGTCAAGGGAGGGCACAGCGCGCACACAGCGAGGCGCACCAGGCCGTGCACGTAGGAGGTGAAGGGACACAAGGGACTAATGGCCATGTGTGATGCAACACAGTCCATGTAGACTCAGTGTCTGTTGTTACTCTTTGCACTGTGACACAAACAAGTGCATGCAGGGACTTTAACGTCACAACGTGAGATCACTCAATGCCTGATGACACAGAAATAAACATCCCTGTCAGTCACCAATCAGTGTCATTGTGTCATCATTACTCACTTAGAAGTAGTTTTGGGTGATCTCATCACGTCTCATACGTCCGGCAGCTGCACCAGCACCTCCTGCGGGAGCGCGATGTGGTGCTGCTCCATCCTCATCTGATGATTCAGAGTCTGTCAGGTCCACTGGGGTTCCTTTCTTGGTAGCGATGTTGTGTAGCATTGCACAGGCAACCACTATTTTGCAACACGTCTCAGGGCTGTACTGTAGCGCTCCACCACTCTTATGGAGGCATCGAAAACGGCTCTTTAGGATTCCAAATGTCCTCTCAATGGCACAGCGTGTAGCTCTGTGTGCGCTGTTGTACCCCCTCTCACCTGCAGTTGATGGATTCAGGTACGGTGTGAGGATGTAGTCTCGTACAGCATACGCACTGTCACCTGCGGGGCATAAGCAGATTAATGTTCAATAGTGTCCTGCCACTGCATCACTCTACTGCCTCTGTGTGTGTTTAACAGGCATTTACCTAGCAGATAGCCCTCTCCAAAATCACCATTTGTGAGTCTGCGATGTAATGCACAGTGGCGAAACATGAATGAGTCGTGTGTGCTTCCAGGGTATTTGGCCACAATATCAGTGATTAAGTGTTGGGCATTGCACACTACCTGGATGTTCAGGGAATGATATGACTTTCTGTTGCGAAATACATACTCATTATGTGAGGGGGGTGAAATAGCGATATGTGTCCCATCTATGCAGCCAATGACATGGGGGAATTGTGCAATTTGGTAGAAATCTTGCTTGGTCTGATCCAGTGCCTGTGCTGTGCTAGGAAATTGTATGTGGTGATGCAGCCTCTGTACCATTGCATCCAGGAAAGCGTGGAAGAAGCGCGAAAGTGCACTTTGGGAGACACCTCCTGCTGTGGCAATGACCCCCTGGAAACTACCTGATGCCAGGAGGTGCAGTGAGCACAGCACCTGTACATGGGTGGGAATGGAGTGTGCCCTGCGTGTGGGGTGGTCAAGTATGGGTGTCAGTTCAGCAATTAAATCCAGGATGCTGTCTGGGTGCAGCCTGTAGTTGACATGGATCTCCTCATCGGTCACTTGGAAGAGGGTGATGCGTGCTCTGTAGATCCTTTCCTGGCGTCTCCGTCTCTGTGTGGCATCCCTGATTCGCAGCCTCCTGGCTATCACGTACAGCCCAGCCATGGTGGAAAGGCCCTGTGGCATTGTGGGCCTGTTTAAATAGGTTGCAGTGGGTTACCACCTGCTCAGTGTTGATGGTAATTGGGAAGTGCAAAATTGCGAATTTTGCATAATCGCTATTTGCGAGTTTTCTGAACATGTCATTTTGCGCACTCGCTATTTGCGAGTTCGGTAACAGCGATTTTCGCTAATACTGGTACGCAGACTGCGATTACGCTGATTTATTCGCAGACTCCACTTTCCGCAAAATAGCTAATCGCTAAATTAGCGATTCGCACAGCTCTTCTGCGTATACCTTTCCTACATGGCTCAAGTATGTTTTGCGATCGCAAACACCCAGATTCCTGCGAATCGCACTGTTTGCGATCGCAAAACTGTTTCCTACATATGGCCCCTGGTTCCTTAAAATAGGAACTCGGAATTTTCAGCGGAAGATTGCTGAAAAGAAACATAAGCAATGGAAGTATTGACATCTTAATCATCGAAATCTGTCCTATTAATGATATATTAAGCAGAGTCCATTTGTCCAATACATTTTTCACTTTTATAAGCATTCTAATTTAGTTCAGGGGGAACAACTGACTAAAATCCTGTGTAACGTATATCCCCAAATATCTAATTGGATGCGGTGGTCTTATGACGATGGAAGCGGGAATATCCGCTAGAGTGGAGTTAAAAAGAAGGATTTCAGTTTTTGCTTGGTTTACTTTGTAACCCCCCACCTGCGTAAATTTCTGTATTTCATCCAGTGCATTTTGAACATTAGATCCCCCGGCCTTCAGATATAAAATAATGTCATCTGCATAGAGTTTGACTTTTGCCATCCCCTCAATTGGAGGCAAAATCAACAAACTCTTCCGCAGCCTGACAGCCAAAGGTTCAATAAACAAGGAAAACAAAAGGGGGATAAAGGACAACCTTGATGTGTGCCTCGCTTAATTTGTACCCTACCAGCCTCTTCTCCATTTATGACAACCTTGGCTTCCGCACAGCTATAGAGTTCCTTTCTTAAAAAAAATAACGGAAACCCAAATTTATCCATCATCATGACCACCGCATCCATCTTATTGGTAGAAAAATAATCAATGGCTTGTGTTAAGAAATGTGTATTAGCTGCCATCAATCGGCCCAGAATAAAACCACTTTGGTCCTCATGTACCACCTGTTGTACAGATGGGACAATTCTTTTTGCCCAAATTTTCATAAATAGTTTATAATCCGTACTTAATAGACTTATTGGGCTATAAGATTTGGGATCACTGGGATCTTTATCTTTTTAAAGAAAAATTACTAGGACAGATTCCTTAAAGCTTTTTGGGATATTCATACCCTCCTTTATCTGGTTAAACAATTTTACCAGAAAAGGTAGGATTTCTTCCTGAAATACCTTAAAAACCTCAAAAGGGATTCCATCTGCACCGCTCGCCTTAGCATTGGGCATACTTTTTAATACTGCTAGAATTTCTGTAATCCCAATTACGCTATTCAATATCTCAGAGCCATGTGAGGGTATCTGGGGTAAATCCAAAAATTCTAAATAACCCAACAAATCTACTACATCTACCCCCTGTGTTTCTGCATAAATTTGGTTAAAATGTGATTGGAAAACCTCTGAAATAGCTTGTTTATCGTCAATTAGTATCCCAGTTGAGGGAGACACATAAGGAGAATGATGGAAAGCTTGGCGCACATGCAGGCGGAAAGAATGTCTGCCATGGCTGCACACCAGAGAGATGTAGCTGTGATCTTCCTACCCTGCAGAGCCTCGTCATGGCATTGCCACCACAAGGCCTGGTGCGGATGAATGCTGGTGTTACTACTACATCCACATCTCCCCCTGAAGTGTCAATGCCACCCAGTATGGTACACAAAACACCACCACCTGCATGTGAGGTACCTGACACATCAGAGAACAAAGACGATGATGATTCTGGCCTTGTGGCTAGAATGAGTAGTAGCATTCATCTCAGGCATATGTCCGGGGACAGCTTGCTTCCGTCCTCTGCATCTTGGCCTGGAATGTCACCTCCCACTGTCCCCCTATACACTGAGTGACACTCACCTTGGACCTGGACATGGACTGCCATGATTTGTTTGTACATCACTGACACAGCAATCACATGCGGCCATGACCCAGATAGGCATTGAGACACACATTGTCATTCAAATCAACGCACATCACAGTTTAATACAAGTGAAGATGCGTAGACTTCATTAGCATATGCATGTCATTACGGGCAAGATAAGTGTCACAACATGCAGACCAATGCTGCAGTATGTCAGAATGAGAAACGTTGCCAAGCGTCGCTGTCCACTCCGGGGGAGTGCCTCACCTTACACAGTTGTGTGTCAAGCCGCGTTGTTGTCTGCTCATGTTTTCCTAGTCCATGCAAATGCAGCCATGTCCACCGTTGTTGTGGGATATGTGACCTGATCTCCAAGATGCAGCAAGGTGTCGGAAAATGTGCAATGTGTTCCAATCTGTTGTGGCTGCAGGTATGTAGTTACTCGTCCATGAAAGCGATTGCAGCTTCGTAGGCTAACATTTCCAACATGAGGTCATTGTCGATTTCATCAAACAGAACGGCAAAGCGATCCATTAGCAGGTCCAGACAGATGTGCTGCATCCACCCCCTTACACCAATTAGCAGTACAGCCCAATAGGGGAGTGGCTCAATGTGATCACTGCAAACAAGGGTTTGTGCAATGTCCCAGGTCCTGCTGCAGGCATGTAAGCCAAGTATCCAGGCGTCCCATAAATGGGTATCACAGTGACAGTCCTGGTCGTTGGTCAACAGGGGGTGCACACACATGTAGAAATCCAGTTCATCTGCTGTCCTGTTGGATAGGCAGACATCCATGGACCACTCGAATATGCATGACCGACAATGCAACACAGGCTGTACACAGGTGAAGTTGGCAAGGCGGAAGTTCAGCCGGTAACTGATCCGCAGCACTGCCATTCGCAGTGCCCCATGTAGATGCAGCATTCATGCATGGTACAGTCCCACGTGACAGGGTTTGTACATGTGTCCGGGATGTTCGGCCATTGCATTTGTGGCTCTTGTTGAATCAGCAGTATTGTGACCAGAGCAAGTAATGTGGATGAAATGCCACATCTTGGATCAATGAGTTGTTTTAGTGTGCACCGGTTGTGCGCCTGGGATGTTGTGGGAGTAAGTGTGAAGGCCATTCCATGCAAGAAAACCTCAAGCAAAGACTCCTGTATGTGGGTGTGTATACGTTGGTCTCTCGTCGGGCTGTGGGTAGTGTGGGAGTAGGCATCAGCTGCAATTGTATCTGTCCGGGGTTGCCAGGCACATGCAATTCCAAGGTCAGAGGTGCAGATGTGCTTCCGCCTGATATTACAGACAAAGGAGCTTTCATCCCTGGTGTAAGTTTGGAATCTGCTTGCATTCATGGGATGTGAAGTGGTTTGTTCGGGGTGGGATGGGATGTGTGCCACTTTGGGATTCATTTGTGACATGTCTTGTATGTGGCATATGAGCGACATCACTGTGTGTTACGTTGCCTCACAGCTGCTCCTCCCTCCCCCGAACCCGTTTACATGTGTGCACTGCGAGATTGCATCACTTGCACTCCTAGGCACAGTATTGTCATGCCTGTCTGCACATGTTCACATGCCTGACAATAACACTGTGATGTTGACTGTTGGAGGTGGTGGGCCATGCAAGTGTAGGCATTTGGTGAGGTTGGGGTGGACACAGATATGGAGTACAAGCCTGGCTGCACTGGTGTTGCTAATGTGTCTAGGCAATTTACTAATGCTGCGGCAATACAGATACACACAACACTTGGCATGTATGGTCCGGAATCCCCAGCGGTCTTGCGCTCCTTCATTATTCCGTTTGTGCGTGCCCGCCTTCTGGGTCCTTGCTACATTGCAACATTTTGACTTACAGGGGGGACTTAGCTACATGTCCCAACTCTTCCCCATTGCCTGAGGAGGCATGGTTGCATCCACTGTCCACAGCACTACAGACACCAGCAGTATATGTCCACATGGCCAAGTCTGTGCTCTGCATACTGAGGTCTGTCCAGCACATCACCGCCACACTTGGCATTGTGTGCATTCTTAATCATTGGTGACTTCCCTTCTTCACACATACTTGGTTCCCATCTCTACCCACATTCTGCTATTGTGTGGCTGAGGGGCCATGCCGTTTTCTGTACTACTGCTGTCCTGTTCTGCACTGCCTGGGTGGTAGTCCTGGGAGGGTGTGGTCCGGGGTGTGGGTGTGGTCCTGGGGATGGTGGCGGTGGGTGTTGTGAATCTCTTGGGTCTCCGGGCTGCATGATCAGTGTCTCCATGCCATGTGTTGGTCTGCAGATGTGGCTCTGGGCTGGGCTCCCTTTCATGCAGCAGGTAGTTGTCCTACTTAACACCAGTGGAAGGCCGGTGTTAGATCCCTGCTGCTAACATGCCTTATCTTCTATTTTTGGTTCGCATCGCAGATATGGCTGGTGGTTGAGAATGTCGGGAAGTGGTGTTTTCGTGTGCTTTTGCACGGGAACGCCTACTCTGCATATCATTAGCGTTAGTTGTGGCTCTCATCCGTAGTGATGTTTTTTGCGTATGCTATCGCAGGTTGACTGGGGATAGGGACAGTTTGCACCAGCTTGAGAATGGGCAGATGTTTCTTTCGCAACTTTTGCTGCGCTAAAGTGCAGATAACTAGGAGATAAGTCCTTGAGAATATGCCCCTATATAGAGAGACAGCTTCCTACAGACATCAATTGCACACCTGACAATACTTGACCATTCATGTCTAAATTATGTAAGCTTGCTGAGGGTCAAGACTATTCTTGCTGGCTTTTCTTGGTCCATCTGCACGGATTGGACCAGCTGGTATAACAGTGATGAGCAAATCCCCTCATTGCGCCATAACCTGGCCCTGCTCATGTGACACTCTCTAAACTACCCTGTGCACCAACTACTCACATATGCTGTCCTCCTATTTTCATCATGGACTAGAGGAAGCCTGTTAGAAATGGTGGTCTTTAGTTGACAGGTTGTTACCACACCAGTTTAAAAATAACCAATATTTTATCTGTGCAAACAAGACCAAAAACAATAAAAATCTGCCATACAGTTTTCAGAAATATCAATAAACAAACATTGATTTAAAATACAGTTCCTTGAATTCAATAGCTCCATCTGAGGCTATCACGGCATCGTGAACAACAAATCCAAACAGTTCTGGCTGACCACGGCATCGTGGGCTAGCTACGGTGTTGGGAAGACCCGCAAAACAGTACCTTTTAGAAATGCAGGGGATCGGCGACCTCTCGTTGTGATCCGAAGAGCCAGCATCGGCAGGCATCAGTTTCAGAGGTTGGTACAGGAGTCGTAGGGACCTTGAAGTCACACATGTTGCAGATCGAACTCCTTGGAGTCAGGAGCACCGGCATTAACAGGCTTTGGGGCTGAGGTGCGAAGTACAGCGGTGCGGCGTGCGGAGCCCTCAGGTTGCGGTGCAGGCAGCAGCTCGGTGACAGTCATTCAGCAGCATTGGTGAGCCCAGGGCTGCATTGAAAAGTGATGCAGTGCTCGTCATGGTGCTGGCAGGGCATGGTGCACGGCAGCGGAGTCGTTGTTGCGGGAGCGATGTCATCCGCTGGCACCTGTGTCAGTAGTCCAAGGCTGCTGTGTGGGATGAGGGGGGTGTGCTGGGTAACTTGCAAGTGGTACCCTCGAACCACAGTGCAAGCAGCGGCATCAATGTTGGTAGAGAGCGGCATCCTCGGGGATACCAGGGAAGTGGTGTAAGTAGGGTGGTGCAAAGTCCAGTGCCCACAGGTCAAGGTGCAAGCAGCGGCTTGTGGCACCATCGAATGGTGGTATCAGTGAGATCAGGGTTATGGTGCAAAGTGCTGCAGTGCCCTCTGCAGTGGCTTCAGGACACGAAGCTGGCAGCGGCATCAGTGACGACATCTGGTTGCTTTTTCTTCTGTTGCAGCACAAAACACACAGTTCCCAGTGCTGGCAGCAGATGAACTTGAAGACTTTGCTGTTCCTGAGACTTCTTGAAAAGGGGCAAGCTCTACCTCAAGCCCTTGGAGAAACTCAAAGAAGTTGCAGAAAGTTCAGTCCAGTCCTTTCTCTGTCCAAGACAGAAGCAGCCACTGGAGGCCAACACAACAAAGCACACAGAAAAGTGGTAAGTCCTCCTCACAGCTTCTCCAGCTCTTCTTTGTGGCAGGTTTCTGAGTCCAAAAGAGTTCTAAAAGACCTGGGGTCTGGGCCCCAATAGTGATACCACATTTTACTTTGTTTTCTTGTGGCAGAGAGTTTATGCGCTTAGTGCATACCAGTTCTGTCCTCTCTGGCCCAGCTTCCTGGCAGGAGGTGGGGACAGCATTATGGGAGGAAGACCAGGCCTATTCAGGTTCAAGGAAATCTCTTCCCACTACTCTAAATGCAGCCCAAGTCTGTTCGGCCCAGCCCTGACTCATCCAGAAAAGGCAGGACACACATCAATCCCCCAGTAGATGTCTACAGTGAATGCACATCCCAAGCACCTGGCACTCCAAAGCCAGACAATCAATCCACAACCCAGCAGAGACAAACTGGATGGTTAAGCAAGAAAATTCCTACTTTCTAAAAGTGGCATTTTCAAGCACACAATTTAAAAACCATGGGGCAGATTTATGAGGCCCGTTGCGCCATCGGAACGTCACTTTTTGTGACGTTCCGTGGCGCAGAAGCCTGCGTGATATTTATCAGGCAGCACTGAGCCACTTTTTTTGGCTTAATGCTGCCTCATAAATATCAGTCCCTTTAACGCAGTGTTCTGCGTTAAAGGGGCGTGCAATGGGTGTTGCTGGGGGCGTTCCCAGCAACACCCATGGCCTTTTGACACTGCCCCAGATTTACGAGAAATCGTAAATCTGAGGCAGTGCCAAAAGCTTCCGCCTCCCCAGGGGAGGCGTAAGGGAGGCGCAACGGGGAGAAATATCTTTATTTCTCCTCGTTTTTCCTTTTTCTACAAAGAGGAAAAAACTTTTGTGATTATTTTTGTACAGAAAGGTTTCCCTTCCTGTACAAAAATATTAATCTCCGCAACGCAGGCACCCTTGCACCATGGTGCAGAGGTGCCTGCGTTGGCGCAGGCAGCCCATTGTGCGCCGGCGCAGGGGAAAAGGACAGGAATGCGCCGCATTTTATAGATACGGCGCATCCCTGCCTTTTTCTTTTGCCGTAGGGAAGCGCAGCAGGAAGGCCTGCTGCGCTTCCCTACGGCAAAACCTCATAAATCTGCCCCTAAGTTTATGAAAAGATGTGTGATTACATTCTGATCACAGGCATACTAAACTCCATTCTCTTATCTTTTCCCAATTGGAAGTTATAATTGTAAGATGTTACAAAGTATCTCCCGTTCTATCTAATGGGACAGACAGCCTTTCAATGGTAAAAAAAAAAATACACTGTATTTCACTATCAGGACATGTTACACACACCAGTACATGTCCTACCTTTCACCTACACTGCATCCTGCCCATAGGGGTACCTTGGGCCGACCTGTAAGAAAATGGAAGGTTTGGTGCCTGGCAAGTGGGTGCACTTGCCAGGTCGACATGGCAGTCACAACTGTGTGCAGATATGGCAATGGCAGGTTTGAGAACCATTTAAAGGGCTACTTGTGGGGTGGCACAATTCAGTGCTGCAGGCCCACTAGTAGCATCATCTGTTTCCAAGGGCTTGGTCACTATACTTCCTAGTGTTTGGAGGCACCTGGTTTCCTGGGACCATCTCCCTGTCCCTTAGTAAGACAAGGGTAATTTCTGCAGGATCCCCAGCCTCCTCTCGGTACCCCTCCTCCCCAAGCGCTACACTAGCCAACACCTTGGACAGCCCACCGGTGAGTGGCAGTGCCTTTTTAAGGCACTTTGGATCTCCCTTCAAGTGACCCACCCGCTTACAGACATAGCACTTGAGGGGACTGGTCTCTGCAGGCTTCCCTGAAGATACCCCTGGTTTCTTACCTCCTGGGGGATAAGAACCTTTACACTGGGTACTAGTTTGGGGCCCTTAAGAGAACTCCTGTGCTTTACCCTTGTTCCCCCACTCTTCTGCTGGGGACCCTGCCCACCTTTTGCAGAGTGGTAGTTCCTCCTCACAGCTTCTCCAGCTCTTCTTCTTGGCAGGTTTCTGAGTCCAGAAGAGTTCTTAAAGTCCTGGTGTCTGGGCCCCAATATTTATATCACATTCCCCTTTGTTCTCTTGTGGCAGAGAGTCTCTTAGCTTAGCAGTTTTGTCCTCTCTGGCCCAGCTTCCTAGCAGTAGGTAGATACAGCACTGTGTAAGGCAGACCAGACCTAGTCAGATGCAAGAAAAACTTCTCCCACTACTCTAGATGCAGCCCAGGTCTATTCGGTCCAGCCCTGAGGAAAGGCAGAACACACCTCAACCTCCCATTTGCTGTCTACAGTGAAGGCACATCCCATGCCCCTGTCATTCCAAAACCAGACAGTCAATCCACAACCCAGAAGAGACACAGAGGAAGGTTAAGCAAGAAAATGAATACTTTCTAAAAGTGGCATTTTCAAACGCACAATTTAAAAACCATCTTTACTAAAAGATGTGTGGTTAAATTCTGACTCCAGGCATACTAAACTCCAGTCTCCTATCTTGTCCTAATGGAAAGTTATAATTGTAAGATGTTACAAAGTATCTCCCATTCTATTCTATGGGACGGATAGCCTTTCAATATTGAAAAAACAAAATACACTATATTTCAATATCAGAACATGCTACACACATCAGTACATGTCCTATCTTTCACCTACACTGCACCCTGCCCATGGAGTTACCTTGGGCCTACCGGGGGGTGCTTTACATGTAAGAAAAAGGAAGGTTTAGGGATTGGAAAGTGGGTGCACTTGCCAGGTGTACATGGCAGTCCCGACCCTGTGCAGATACTGCAATGGCAGGCTTGAGAACCTTTTGAAGGGCTGCTTGTGTTAGTGGCACAACTAGTGCTGCAGGCCCTCTGGCATCATTTAATTTACAGTCCCTGGGCACACGCAGTACATTATACTAGGGACTTAGCACTTAATCAAATAAGCCAAACTGGGAAACACCAATCCATAAACATGATTCGCTTTAGGAGCACTTGCACTCTAACATTGATCAGCAGTGAGAAAGTGCACTAAACCAGCAAAAACAGTCAAAACCAGGAGGTAAGAAAGCAAAAAGACAGGGGAAACATGCCAAAAAATGCCAGGTTTAAGGGAGCCTTTACCCAGGAGTATGTCAGACCTGCTGGATCCACTGCATAACTCTTCTCCTTATGTCTTGGAGGTGAAGCTGGCCAATCAAAATCACTTTCCAGATAACACAAACAGCTGTATCTCTTTCGCATCTCTGTGCTTCACTCGATGCGTAAACAAATACAGAATTATGCCACAAGATGTTTGGTTCACTCCTCCAGACCTCAGGTACATCACTCAAGCACTTCTCACATAGATTGCTGTAGGAAAATGCCTCTTTATGTATAATTACCCCCATTATTTTGTACTGATGTTTCTGTCAACCTGCTAACCAGGTCCTAGTGTATTTGCTCTGATCCCCTGAAACATGTAGAAATTCTGTATACTCCTAATTTGCATAGAGAACTTACCTGTAAGTCCCTAGTATTTTGTACAAAGTGCACACAGGGCCTGAAAGTTAAATGTCACTAGTATATTGCAGCACACATTTTGCAACCACTATAGTGACAGTGTCAAACCTGACTTCAGGCCTACTACTATGGCCTGTCTACGCAGTTTTAAAACTGCAATTTCAATGTCTGAAAACACAATTTTTACAAGTTTAAACCCTCCTTTTAAATCTTAATAAGTCACCCCTAAGTAAGCCTTAATACCCAGTAAGGCAGGGTGCATGGCTTTTAAACATAGGTTATGTAAACGTTTATTGTAAAATATGCCCTTTCAGTGGCAATGCCCCTAAAGTTATTTTCACTATCAAAGTCCTACAGGGAAGCATTAGGTTATAATATTAAAATGAAATACTGTTATGCCCGCTTAAAAAACAGCTACACAATGAATTATTGGACTTCTAAAAATATTTATTATAAGTCCAATTCACTGGTAAAGTCGTATTTTTAATAAGTATTTTATAAAAGGTACTTTTAAAAAGTCACCCTATAGAAACTCATTTGCCTGAGCTTCCATATGTCACCCAGGACCTGCGTAGCTCCTTGATGAGATGCGAACTTACTAAAGGAGTTGAGACCAAGGATTTGGGTGGGTGTTCTGTTCCTCTGACAGGATGACCATCTGGTCGGTGCCCAAGCACTTAATAAACTTCTAAGTGGCCTACCCTGTCACGGTAAATGTAGCATTCATCTGGTCCTGCTCTTTCCTTTTTCCCTCTTGCCAGCCAGGCACTAATCCCAACAGGAGAGGAGTTTCCCCCAGATCCAGTTTTGAGTGACCACAGAGGAGGGGTTGCTCATTTTCATGGCTTAAGTCTGAGGTGTGCACAGGAGCTAGGCACAAGGAAAGAAAGGGTCTGCCATGTTCAGGTAGAGTGGGGAACTGTAGATTGCTAGCAGGTGGGCAGTCAGGAACTGCTGCAAAAGAGGGTATCATTACCCCTAGGGTTAGGGAGGGGCCAAGAGTCATTCCCACCCTGGGCACCGTCTTCAGAACAATACTGGACCTGTGGAAAACAGACAAAGGATTGCACCTGCTGTTGAGACCTGTGTGGTGAACCCCAATGGCTAGTCCTGCTCCAACCTGTGCATAGGACTAAAAAGTGAACTCCTAGGGTAAGTTGTCTGACCTCCTTTTAAGCTACAGAGACACAAAAGCTGTGAGAACCCAACGTTCTTGAAAAAGCCCAGCTGGTGGCTTCTGTTGGAGTAAGTTCTGGCCCCAAGTGCTGTTCCTGAGGTCCTGGAACCCTTGGCTGGTGTCAGAGTGTACCCCTCCTGCCTAAAACGAAACACCCGGGATTTATAAACGTTTTGCTAACTTTTTGCCTGGAGAACTGTTAAGAGAACAAGACCAACCTGCCAGTCGATCCACCAAGGGTACATCGTCGGTGGGCCTGCTTTGCTGCAGCTCCTGCTATATTCTTCCCTACAGCAGCAAATTGATTTTAGTGGGGCCAATGTCAACTGACATCCAATGATGTTCTCGGCTACAGCCTTCATTCTTGCCCCACTGAGGAAATACGATTTCAACTAAAGAGTCTAAGTCCGGAGGTAGAAAGCTTCCCTGAGCCTGATGCTGAGCAGCATTTGATCAAAGTCGATGAGTTCCTAGTGCAAACTCCAGACTTTCCCCCTTCATAACTTTTCACACCTTCATTGATGGCTTCACCAAGGCCTCATCCTTAAGTAAAACATTATCGATGAGCACGTCTTCCTGTCCAGTCTGCAGCATTACCATGCTGAAGACTCCCTTCTGTGAAATGTTCGAAGTTGGAAAGTGCCTCTATGACTGAGACAAATACGAACTCTGTAGCCAACCCGGGCTCTTTTGTGGTCTTGCCCGAAACCGTACTTATGTCCCGTTCTAGCACGACCAGTTGTCCACAGTTGGCACTTTGTGGTTTTAAGTGCTTTTTTATTTGAAACCTTAGAAATTCATATTTCTGGTTCCCCTTATTGCATGTTTGTAGTTTTGGTATCATTCTGTTCATTACAATAATCCCTAGTTTTATAAATTCCTTTAAGTTTTTTATTGTGTTGTGTTTTTGACTTTTTTACTGGTTTGGGACTTTTAAACGCATTACACATTTTCTTAAGTTAATCCTGTCTGCTCTGTGCCATACGTACCAAGGGTTGAGCTCAGGTTTTAATTAATTACTGAAAACTTGACAGGGCCTAACTGGAATAGTGACATATTTACTTGTGGAGGACTACCATGCGCCAAAACTATTAACCTACTTTCTCACAGCTGCCCTATAAACCCACACTCTAACCAACCAGGCTCAACAAACAGTGAGCCTCATACCCCAAGATGGTACGATTATGCAAGCATCTCTGTTTCGCACCATGCTTAAGATCTGAAAACACATCTAGGGCCCTATAACACATAGGGCGCACTTCCCTGTTTGTATCAGGACACACCTTAAAGCAGGTGTGCTGGACACAGACAGGGAAAGTGAGCCCTATTACAATGAACGCACTAACCCCAGAACAGCTGCAGTCATGCTGCCCTGATGGCAGCGCATTCAAGTGAAAAATTGAATGGCTTTGAAGTAACCTTTCCATGTTTCACTGTGCAGGCGGCAATCTGCCTGCACTTTTGAGGGGAGAGAGATCCCCTTGCAGGTGGGGGCAGTAAGTGACTGCACCTGCCTGCAAGGGGATGTCTGGAGGTTCCATAGGACCACCTTTCCTCCCTCCAGATGGCTGCCATCAGGGCCCACTGACAGGGCACCGCCTTTTTGTTGGTGCACTATCAGTGCGCCTCCTGAGAGCTTCTTCGCCTCTGCACCTGCGCCTATAATAAGGCGCAGAGGCAAAGGGGTTCCCTCATTTGCCTGGGGCCAAACCCACTATATGTGCAACAGCGCTATCTGTATTACAGAAAGAGCTGCACAAGCGACTGCTACCCTTTCTGTAATACCAAGGCACTCCAGGGGTGTGCAAAGAGGGCTCACAGGCCCGTTTCGCCCCCGGGGCAATTCAAATAATATGGCCCTAGGTGCACTTCTCTGAAAGTCACCTTTAACATGAGTCACTCTATAAAATCAGACTGTACTAACCACGCTGAACAAACAGAAAAGCCCTTTAATGATCAGCTAAAAGTGCATCAATTGACACTATACAGAAGCTTCAATACTCTATTGGGAGTGATGTGGTGCAGCAGCCAGGGCAGCTGACTCCAGAGCACAGGGCACACTGCTCGAACCCTGGCGCCGGCAGCAGCTCTGCCCATCACCATGTGACTCTGGACAATAGCTCGCTTAATCTCCCCGATGGCCCCCAGCGCCTTGAGACCCTTAGGTGTGATTAGCTTGTGCTTTACAAACACTGGGTTATTAACTAGTTTCCCTGTAGTGGTTTCAGGCCAGATGTTGGTGTTTTTATCTCTCAAAGTGTTTAGCTACAGAAAAGGGAAGGGGCTGCACATGGCCGCCAAACACTGTTTCTTAACAAACACATATTATCATGTTTTTGGTATTTTCGTGTGCCCTCCTGCTCCTCCTCAGGCATGCCTAACTGACTTTAGGGTCAGCAGTCTGTGCAAAATGAGACCCCAGGGTCTTACTCTATCTGCACACACCTCCCTGGTAAAGTTCTTTGGGGCAGATTTACAAGCCCCCTGCGCCACCACTACGTCACTTTTCGTGACGTACTGGTGGCGCAGGGGGCTCCTCCATATTTACAAGGAGAGGAAAAGCCACCCTGCGTATCTTTTCCTCTCCTCGTAAATATGGCCTCTTCACACGCAGCACTGTGCGTGGAAGGGGCGTCCCATGGGTGTTGCTGTGGGTGTTCCCACGCAACACCCATGGAACAACACACATCCCCAGATTTACGAGAAATCGTAAATCTGGAGATGCGTGTGAATGCTACGCCACCCTAGAGGTGGCATAGCGAGGCGCAACGAGGAGAAATGTTTTCATTTCTCCTCGTTTTTTCCACTTTCAATGCATGCTGCATTCTACAGCACGCATTGAAAGAGGAAAAAGCCTTTTGTGATTGTATTTGTGAAGGAAGGTGTCACTTCCTGCACAAAAACAATCTCCCCATGACGCAGGCATCCTTGCACCATGGTGCAAGGGGGCCTGCACCGGTGCATGGCTGCAGTTTGTGCGTCAGCGCAGGGGAAACACAGAGATGCGACATATTCTTGTAAATATCCCGCATCTCTGTGCTTTCCAAACTAACGCAGCACGGCGCAGCAAAATGACTTGCTGCACCGTGCTGCGTTACTTTGTTGTACATCTGCCCCTTTGTATTTATTTACTCACAGCTTACCCTTTACTGGTTGGGTACAGTTTATACCCTTTTTACAATTTAAAGAACATGTTTATTGACTGTGTAGTTCTGGCTTGCTAAGAAGGGCTTGCTCTGCAATGCACCAGGGACTATTTTACATCTCAAAAACAAACTGCATAATCACACTTAATTGTTTGTATATAGAAAGTAGACGTTTTTATTTTGTTTTTCACTGCAGAGGTTTTTAAAACGTGTTAGTACTCAAAAGGCAAGCTATCCTTATTGCATATGCCCGTGCTTGTTTTCTCTGTCAGTGCTTGCTCATGTTAGCAATTACTCTATGTAAGGGCGTACTGTGGCTCTAATTCGTGCTCGGCAGTGAATCTCTCTGTAGAAGTCAGAGC
This sequence comes from Triturus cristatus, assembly GCF_964204655.1. Classification (NCBI taxonomy): domain Eukaryota; kingdom Metazoa; phylum Chordata; class Amphibia; order Caudata; family Salamandridae; genus Triturus; species Triturus cristatus. The sequence continues at coordinate 677,275,903 of NC_140589.1, forward strand.
ACCGAGAAGCTCAAACGATCAGGCACATTGATGTCAAGTAAATAGAAAAGGATGCGCTGCTCGTGTTTGCAGTTTAAAAAGATGTTCTGCTACTGATGTCAACGCTACACAATAATGGAAACGAAAGCAATCTACAGGGTTCGCAGAAACATGGTTAAAATAATTACTCTCTGCTTTTCCTCATGGCAGCTACCAAAACATTTTCGCACAGAATCTGTCGTTTAGGATATTTTAACGGGACCCATTGTAACCCCCTGCTGCCCGCCAGCCTTTAAAGTGGTTTTAAAAAACTCAAATTCAAAGATCCCAGGTTTGCGGCCTGCGAAGCTTAGAAGTGCGCTAGAGGCAATTTGTGAACAAGTGGACCATAACAAAGTTGCCTTCCTGCCGCAGTCTCCCTAGTAAGTCAGTCATGACTCGATATTCCGGTCTCTCGCAACCTTCTCTCTATGCAAGGCAGCGAGCGGCCGATTCACTGGGGAACCCTGGAGCTGTAATGGAGCTGGACGCGAATCCGCCTCAGTGGAAGCAGGATGGCTGCAAAAACAATCTCAGCAGGCTTAGCATCACCGACGTCTCATTATCATGCACACACTGACCTACACATCCTGAGTACCAAGAAACAAATGGGCTCTTTACATCCCGGGGTGTGCCAGCTGCGTTGTACCGCATAAATGGAAATGGAAAAAGAATGAGGAAACGAACGACTCGAAAAATGCATACATGGCAGGCACACTGAGAATGGAGTCCCACTTTTTCTTCAGGAAACGAACACTTCCATATAAAATGTTCGCGGGGGGGTAGCAGGGCTTGAAGAGAAATACGGTGCTGCCTAACATTTCTCATGGAGAGCCATCAAAAAGGCAGACTCCTGAATTCAAAGTGGCACATTTATGATTACGGATCCCATGAAATATCAGGTCGCTTGCTGCTATGTGTGGAAGCATATTAATAACCACTTGCAAAGTCCTCCTCGGTAAAGGTCACAGCACGTTGATGCGCACTAGACATGTATCCAGGGACTACCAAAAGGTCAATATTTAAAATCCTCTTGAATAGGCTTTGAGGTTCTCCCGTTCGCCCGTTGAAACCGGGCTTGGCTTCGTTGCCTTTTGTGCTGACCCATCTTTAATGGCCTGGGAAACTTAGGGCCCCATATTTCTTTAGAACAACCTTATCCTCCTGCGTTTAATTACTTTCCCACGCGTAAGGAATTGGGGGCTCAGATAGGGGGAAGTACTGCATCTTACCACCTCACAAGGGTAAATTAATATGTCCTTAACACATGTCTATGACGTCTAGTGTCCATGTTTAGGCAAAGCTTCATGAGGATTTCTTTTTGCCTAGTCATTTACTAGTGTTGACGCTATTTTATCTTATAAAGATAAAGCAGCTACCCAGGATTGGCAAGGGTGTTGTCCTCGAGAACATGTGAGGCAGTGTGTCCCTACTGAGATTAGAAAGATAGCAAATAATCAATTAAATAAGTCTCAAGACTACAGAAGACTTAAGACCATTCAAAGTTAGAAACCATGAAGGTTTATTAAGTAATTAAAGTGCACTACAGAAGGCAAAAGCAATAATTAGTCAAAATGCATGGCAACTCAATATAGGGGATTAGCATAAGGCTCTATCAAATGCAGCAACAAGTCTGACATGAAGTCAAGTCTCAGAGTGAAAATATTCCAAATGTGTAGCACGAGACAGACTGGCAAAAGAGTCAGGGCAAACCAGAGTGGCTAACCACCAATTTTGAGGTCTTATATAGAAACATACAGCAAACAATCACATGGTCGGCATAAATATGGGATCAGCAAAGATTCAAATTGTATGGGATTCTTTCAAGGCCGTTTTAAGAGCTATTGACACCTCTATAATGGTGGGTAAGAGGCGTAGCGTGAAACAACAAGAGGAAGAACTCTCTAAAAATCAAATGTAAAGAACAGGAGCTCCAAAAGGCATCATTGGAGGGCTCTAGTAAAGTTTCCTTGGTGGGCAAAGAATTAGAACAGCTTCAAGCAGGGTATCAAGGAGTCCTAGATAAGACGATATTGCATAGATGGAGAGTCAGTAAATTGCAACATTTCGCATACGGGGAGAAGAGTGGCTCACTTTTAACTTGGAAAGCTAAAGAAGAGAAAGCCCGAAACTTAATAGCTAGCTTAAGAGAGGATGTAACAGGCGCCATTTTGGATACCAACATAAAAATTGGCTTGGAAGTATGTAGATATATGAGCCAGCTATATAAGGAGGATATCTCCCCTGGGAGACAGAATATAGAGGTTTGGCTAAAGAAAATCGAACTCCTGAAATTAAACGAAGACCAGAAGATGACCTTAATGCCTGTGATAACGGAGGAGGAAGTCCGAGTTCAGCTGAGAAAGATGGCTAGAGGGAAGGCGGCGGTCTGGATGGCCTTCCGTTTGAGATATATCTTAGTCTTCTGAAGTGTATTGTACCAGTGCTGAAAGGGTTATTTAACATTATATTGTTGGAAGGGGAAGATGCTCCGCTGTCTTGGGCAGAAGCGACAGTAACCCTGATTTTGAAACCCAATAAAGATCCCCTGACAGTAGATTCCTATAGGCTAATATCGTTGTTGAACACCGATTATAAGGTTTTTTCAGGGATATTAGCCGCCAGGGTTGCTATGATCATTAAAAGTGTTATACACCAAGATCAGAGAGGATTTAATCCCAGGAGGCAGCTCAATGAACTCACTTTTGGAATTCTTGGGGTCATCGATTTGGCGGAAGCTTATAATTTACCCGTAACAGTCGTGGCAGTTGATGCTGCTAAGGCATTCGATCAAGTTCATTGGCCTTACCTCTGGGATGCTCTAAAGGTCTTTGGTTACCCTGATAATATTATAGGGGCAGTTCAACATTTATATTGTTCGCCTAGAGCCAGGGTCCTAGTTAATGGAGAGCTAACAGATTAGTTCAATATAATGTGGGGAACTAGGCAGGGGTGTCCCCAGTCCCCACTTTTATTTAATTTCTATATTGAACCATTAGCGTCTTGGATTAGAAATGATGATTCTATTGTTCCGTTCAGGTATGCAGGCTTAGAGGCAAAATTAGCCTTGTATGCCGATGATCTTATACTGTATATGGTCAACCCTGAGATTGCTATTCCCAACTTAATGGCTAAGGCAGAAGCATTTGGGAAGATATCGGGGTACAAGGTAAACAGAGAAAAGATGGTAATTATAGAATGGAATCAGTCTAGGCAAACCCCGGGGGTGAAATCGCATATGCGTTACTTGGGTATAATAAATACACAGAAATTAGTGGAAATGGCTATTGTCAACTGGAGGAAGATAAGTCAGGAAGTAGGGAGACTGTTGGTTAGGTGGGCGAATTTACCTCTAAATCTATATGGCAGGGTAAATCTTATTAAAATGATTGTTCTCCCTAAGGTTACTTTTTTTTTTAACTCTGTACCCTTACCATTTGATAAAGGAGAGATCGCTAAATTGCAGGGGAAGATAGGCAGCTTTATCTGGGCCTCAGAAGGTCCCCGAATATCCTGGAAAAAATTAAGGGGGAGGTTGGAGAAGGGGGGGGGGGGTGGGGGGGGTTGGCGCTTCCTGATCTGATGATGTACGGGAATGCATATCATTTTAAGAACTTTCGTATGTTGTTAAATAAAGTTGATGGGTCATCACTAGAAACACTCTTTGGGGCAATGTTGAATGGACTGAGGGATGGGCAAGATCAGTTTTTATTTAAATATGGAGGTCCGAAGTTTTTTTAAATAGTGAGACTGGAGATTTTGCTAGGGGCTTTTAGATTGTGGGTTTTTATTGGGAAAAAACTAGGAATACCGTACTATTCCTCTAGGGCCCCGATATAGGATTCACCAGGCACCCCGGACTGTTTAAAGGATCTGCTTAGCCTTCCACTGAAAACTGCAGGGATTTCCCGATGGGGGGATCTTAAGTCGGAGTCCGAGTTAGTTTGTTGGGAAACCTTGAGTCAATTAACTAGATTCAAGTACTATCAAGTTTCCGCATGGTGTGCACGACAAGTTTGGGATGAGGAAGAAGATGATTCCTGGTTGGATCAGGTGATAAAAATTGGCACTATCAAAAAGGAGGTCTCTCTGTGGTATCGTACTTTGGTAGAGGCAGACGATGAATTGGACAGAGACATTTAAAAGCTCTGGGTAGAAGACCTAACAAACTTAAACCTGAGTGAGGTCTGGTTTGGTTCATTTGCAATGCTTCGGGAGATAGTAAAACCCGCCTTTCTCAAACGTAATCACCTTTTTACTGTTTATAGGGTATATTGGTCCCCAGCAAAATTATCAAAATTTTCAGGAACACAGTTCACATGCCCAAGAAGTATGTACCCTTTGGCAGACCACATGCATATGTTCTTAACATGCCCCATGATCACAAATAACTGGATTGAGTTGTGTAAATTTCTGACGGAAGTAACAGGCATATAGGTGAGGGTAAGCCCCTCACTTGTATTTTTTGGAGTACGTCAGGATAGTGTCACTCGACTTAATAATCTCATTTCAAGATTTACTTTCTATATAACTTTATCAGGGAGACTAGAGATCTGCAGGACTTGGAAATCAGGAGCCCCACCTCTCTTTTTAGAGTGTAAGAAGAATATCATATCTATAAGCCAATCTGATATAGTATGTGATCCTAGCAGTCAGATGAAAGTACGGGCTATGCTGGTCGATTGGAGTCAAAAACCCGGTGTCCAATGATTAAGTACAAATATATAAGTACAAATACATTTACACAAGCCAAAGAATTGCTGTCGGTCCTGGCCCCTTCTTTGCTACGGGCACACCAGTGAAGGGTTGGAAGTGGAAGCAGCTATTTGTTTAGGTCTCGCTTCCCGGCAGCGCACATGCGCTGCATAGGAGAAAGACCTTTAGCCATCGATGCGCCTTTTCAGCCAAAAACGTGCACGCGTTGCATTGCTTTTAATGGCACCGCGTGCACGTCTGGCGATTCCCTTGCGGGAGTGAGCTTTGACACCATATGTTTGTAATTAACTTGCAAACATATGGTGCCCCTGCTCGTTCCCAGAAGGGAAACAGGTGCAGGCCCTCTATATTGAACTCCCCCTGCTGCCTCCTTCTTTAGCACGAGTCGCGCACGTGTGTTTGTTTTCTTTCATGGCGGTGAAAGAAACTAGCCAACTTATGTCCCAAAGCTATCATTGTGTAATATCTGTTAGAAAGTGCAGATTTGGTCACAGCATTACCGGGAGCTGCGATTGATATATCCCAGTATTTTAATAGTAAGCTAACATTGGGTAATATCTGTTAGAAAGTGTAGATTTGGTCTCAGCATTACCAGGAGCTGCGATTGTAATATCCCAGTATTTTAATAGTAAGCAAATATTGTGTAATATCTATTAGAAAGTGCAGATTTGGTCTCAGCATTACCGGGAGCCGCGATTGTAATATCCCAGTATTTTAATAGTAAGCTAACATTGTGTAATATCTGTTAGAAAGTGCAGATTTGGTCTCAGTATTACCGGGAGCCGCAATTGTAATATCCCAGTATTTTAATAGTGTACCAAGTCTTACCCTCCAGAAGGGGTTTTCAGGAACTGTGTTTCGAGAATTGGGTTTCAATACAACCATCACCCCACTCTACCGAATGTTGAAATTCAGCATTGGCGGCATTGACTTGCAGCGGCCTCACTCCAAAGTCCGTGTTTTTGTGGTGTACTTTCTCCACAAAGAGGGACAAAATATGCGCTGGCACGCATCAGGGCCATATCTCCACCACTCTCTCTCCCGTTGTGTGTGCCAGCCCGGGCCAAGACAGCTTCCCGGGCTGGCAACCGTCTGATTGCAGCCGCACCCGAGTACTTCAAAGGTCAGTGAAAGACCATTTAGTTGTTAACGAGGCTTCGCAGTGTTGTCACCCCTTCTTAGAGCCCCTGCATCTCCGGTCTGAGGGGCGCGGGGACCCGCGTTCGAGTCTCGCCCCTGGGGCCAACATTCGCTGGGCTGTTTGTGCATGTGGGCTTGCACCTGAAAAAGCACCCTAGTGCCGCCCGCACTCCTAAAGGCAGTGTCCCAAAGCTAACATTTTGTAATATCTGTTAGAAAGTGCAGATTTGGTCTCAGCATTACCGGGAGCCGTGATTGTAATATCCCAATATTTTAATAGCAAGCTATCATTGTGTAATATCTTTTAGAAAGTGCAGATTTGGTCTCAGTTTTACCGGGAGTAAATGCTTTGCATTGCTTCAAAAATTAATCTGAAGGCTGCTCTCCATAGCTACCACTACGGTAGCTTTCAATAAAGGTTGTATAGAACCTATCAACTACATTCAACTACCCCTCTACTACCACTCTTCAACCCCTCCACTAACCCTCTTCTACCCCTCTACTACCCCTATACTACCCCTCTACCACTCTACCACTCTACTACCCCTCCTCTAACACTCTACTATCGCTCTACCCCTTTCATACCCCTCTTCTACCCTTCTACCCCTATACCTATCTACTACCCCTCTACCTCTTTACTACCCTTCTAGCTCTCTACGATCCCTCTACCCCTGTACTAACCCTCTAGCCCTCTACCCCTCTACTATCCCTCTTCTACCCCTCTACTAAAGCTCTAACCCTCTACCCTTCTACCCCCCCTCTTTCCCTCTATCCTTCTACCATAACCATATAATTACATAACACATAATAACAAAACAATAAATACAACATACACCCCACATAATACCACTCACTGCAACAAAATTACTTCTAAAAAATCACTTAAGGTCCCAAAAGCGAGACCTATCGGCTATGCCAATGCTTGTCTTGGATGGAATGACTCTATCCCTGCCTGGGTATCCTGGCAACGGGAATGGAGTATTGCCAACAAGAGAATTGGCAGAATGAGGACAAAACCCCCCCCCCAAAAAAACAATCATAACAGAGAATTAAACTCATGAGTCAGAGGAGAGCCCGGTGACCATTTAATATGGCAACCAGGAACGCAGATCAGAAGGGCTCTCCTTCAGATATACCCCTGATCCCAACATCACATCTGCCGCACCTGCAAAGAACTTCCTCAGGTACAAGGGGTTCTCACTGCCCCGTCAGAGAGATGTGTTGGCATTCCCAACAGAGGCACACCACCCGGGGGGGGGGCAAGAATCTCACTGTCCCCTCACACAGATAAGTTGACATTCACAAAAGATGCACACCTCCAGGCAATCTCACTGTCCCCTCACACAGATATGTAGACATTCACAACAGATGCACACCAACTGGCCAATCTCACTGCCCCCTCAATTTATAAAATTAATTATCAATTAAATAATAAATAATAATTTAAATTAATTAATAATTAAATATATTAAATGTACTTCCCCCATGTAGATCTACAAACCCACTAACCCACACCTGACATATAATTAAAAAAATAGAGTACACAATTTACATATTTGATTATCAATTAAATAAATATTATTTTAAATATATTATTAATTATTAATTAATTAACACAGATCAGAAGGGCTCTCCTTCAGATACACCCCAGATCCCAACATCACATCTGCCGCACCTGCCAAGAACTTCCTCTGGTACAGGGGGTTCTTCTCACTGTCCCGTCAGAGAGATGTGTAGGCATTCCCAACCGAGGCACACCTCCGGGGGGGGGGGGAATCTCACTGTCCCCTCACACAGATAGTAGACATTCACAACAGATGCACGCCACCAGGCAATCTCACTGTCCCCTCACACAGATACGTAGACATTCAAAACAGATGCACACCAACTGGCCAATCTCACTGCCCCATCAATTTATAACATTAATTATCAATTAAATAATTAATAATCATTTAAATTAATTAATAATTAAATATACTAAATGTATTTCCCCCATGTAGATCTACAAACCCAATAACCCACACCTGACATATAATAAAAAAAATAAAGTACACAATTTACATATTTGATTACCAATTACAAAATAAATAATATTTTAAATATTTTATTAATTATTAATTATTTATAATTTATTTACTTTCCACCCCGTACCCCTAATAACCCCCAACCAGCACCTAAAACATACCTTAAAAAACGTAATTAATAATATAAATTACATAATACTTAATTTACTTCCCACCATTTACATCTACAAATCCAACAACCCACACCTGACATACAATTAAAAAAATATCTTAGGTATACAATTTACATAATTGATCAATTAAATAATTAATAATAATTTAAATATATTATTAATTACGTAATTATAATTTACTTCCCACTCTGTACCCCTACAAACCCCACAACCTGCACTCAAAACATAACTTAAAAATGAAATATTTGCACAATTTGCATAATTATTCTCAATTAAATAGTTGATAATAATTAAAAATGTAACTAATTATTAATTGAAATTAATTTACTTCCCACCCTATACCCCTACTAACCCCAGACACCACACCTCAAACTTAACTTAAAAATGTAATTATTTACATAATTTACATATTTAATTATCAATTAAATAATTAATAATAATTAAAAAAGAATTATAATTACATTTCATCCCACCCTATACACCTACAAAACCTACAACCCTGTATGACAATAAAAGTTTCAATAAACAATTTAATTAAATTAAACAACAAACACAAATCTATGAACTATACAAATTATTTATAACATATACAATTGAAAACATATACTAAAATACATAAAAATAATTTAAAAAACGACATTATTAACAATATTATTTTGGATACATTATTAATAACAGAGATATTTTTACCGTCAATATTTACAACACATTTATTTTTGTGATACTAACAACATAGATATTTTTGACATCGCTATTACTGTCAACGATATTCCTACGCCACAGTATTTGTGGATCGCAATCTTTCTGCATCTCAATATTTTTTACTCAATATTTTGTCTGAATACTGGTTTTCAGTAGATCATCTAAAGATATAAGGCCGCATTTGGATGTTGGTGGGGCCGCCACTGACAGGTCTTCGGTGGCAGTGCCTGTCGAGTACCAAACACCGGATTAACTTGGGCTTTCACAGGAGCGGATGACTATTCCTCCAATCCCCAACTCCACTGAAAGTGGACAATAAATCCACTGCCAGTAAAGAGGGGGAAAGGGGGATGGGACAAAAGTGAGACTCCACTGCTGGGCCTCTTCCTCTCAGGAATGCTAGCTATTCAGCCTGGCACCTGAAAACACGAATGAAAGCGTTAATACACTTCTTAACCCTTCCAATACCTAACTGATTACACTTAAGATATGCATACCCAACCGCATCTCATAACTTCATCTCCGCAGTGCTTTGCCTCTCTCTAATAAATATATATATATTGATATTAAACTGTTGTTAAATGAAATAGAAGCAATTTAGATAAGTATCCTCTCTTGTGATTCTCTCTCTTTGCAGACGACAGTTGGAGCAATATGTCGGTAAGTAAAATATATATATATATATATATATATATATATATTACCTACTGGCGGTCGCCAGTAGGTAGTTATAGTTAGGACCCTGTTTCCATAGGAAAACCGCAACATTCTATTTGGAATAACTTTGGCGCCGGTCGACGAATCCTCGCGAAATTTTCAAAACTAATGGGGCGCTACACTCCGCTCCTACCCTGAAAGTCTCGGGGGGATTCGTCAAGCGGGGGCTGAGATAAAAGGGGGGTCCCAAAACGCGTTTTTCCCATGTATTTTTCCATAGGACCTTTAGACACAGCTACAGCCCGAACGGCTGAACAGAGTTCCTTGAAATTTGGCAGAGAGGTAGTCTACAGGTCAAGGAAGTGCCTTTTGTAGGTTTGGTGTAAATCTGTTCAGTAGATTCTGAGAAAATAGCCTTTAAATCAATATATATATCTGAGCCAGCTTACGGTGCACTTACGGTGCGCTTACCGTACGCGCACGCCGCCGTGCGCGAGCGCGATTCTGATTGGCTGTTAGATCTTAGTAAACATTCGAATCGGTCGAAACCAGGAAGCGGCGGCCGCCATTTTCTCTCTCGCAGTCTGAGAGGGGGTTAAAAAACAAAGGCCAAAAACATGTAAAGGGGCTGTTTAGACAGCTCCTAAGCACCTAGCCATGTTGAGGGAGTCCTCAAAGATCCCCCAAGGCCAAAAACGGAATTTTAATTTTTTCGATAATTTCGCCGATTACGCTTACCGTACGCGTACGGTAAAAATTAATTTAAAAAAAAAAAATTATCCATACTCTCCCCACCCCATGTGCAAATGGTGCCCGAAGGGCACCAATTGAGCATGGCATATTACAGATGTGAAAAATTAAAATATTACCTTTCACAACGAAGCGCATCATATGTCCTCCATGTGCGCGAAGCGCATCGTGCGTACATGGCCCATCTAGCGTAACGTGGGCACGCGGTGCGCGTAGCGCACCGCATGCCCACCGTGCGTGCACGGCACTAACTGCGTAAAGTGGGCGCGCGGTGCGCGAAGCGCACCGCGTGCTCACTGTGCGCGCACGGTGCGCGAAGCGCACCGTGCGCGCACGGAACGAACTGCGTTAAGTGGGCGCGCACGCCACGAATGGCGTAAAGTAACTTAGCATTTAAAAAAACGTACAAATTCACTGAAAAAACCATAGGTTTCACACACGTTATAGTTAGGAATTAGCATTTAAAAAACCTTGCAAATTCAGTGAAAAAACCATAGGTTTCACACATGTTATAGTTAGCTGGACATTTCACTCGTAAAAAACCAATGAAATTCCCCCGTTATAGTTAGTGCAGGCAACTATAACTCACGCGACCGCAATCCTCTGCTGATGACATATGTGTCTTTATGAAAAAAAAATATTTGTAATATATGTATAGCTAAAATTTAATGGAAGAAGACATGGGCAAATAAGTGTCTAAATACAGTATTAGCATCAGCAGAAGATTGCGGTCGCGTGAGTTATAGTTGCCTGCACTAACTATAACGGGGGAATTTCATTGGTTTTTTACGAGTGAAATGTCCAGCTAACTATAACATGTGTGAAACCTATGGTTTTTTCACTGAATATATATATATATATATATATATATATATATATATATATATATATATATATATATATATATATATATATTATCTACTGGCGGTCGCCCGTAGATAGTTATAGTTACAACCTAGTTTCCATAGGAAATCTCAAAATTCTATTTTGAATAACTTTGGCGCCGGTTGACGAATCCTCGCAAAATTTTCAAAACTAATGGGGCGCTCCGTTCAGCTCCTACCCTGAAAGTCTCGGGGTGATTCGTCAAGCGGGGGCAGAGAAAAAGGGGGGGTCCCAAAACGCGTTTTCCCAATGCATTTTTCCATTGGACCTTTAGTCGCAGCTACAGCCCGAACGGCTGAACAGAATTACGTGAAATTTGGCAGAGAGGTAGCCATAAGGTCAAGGAAGTGCCTTTTGCAGGTCTGGTGTAAATCTGTTCAGTATTTCCAGAGAAAATAGGATTTAAAAGCATATCAATATCTATACGCGCGCACCGTGTAATATCTGACGTCATCAGCAGAGGATTGCGGTCGCGTGAGTTATAGTTGCCTGCACTAACTATAACGGGGGAATTTCATTGGTTTTTTACGAGTGAAATGTCCAGCTAACTATAACATGTGTGAAACCTATGGTTTTTTAAGTGAATATATATATATATATATATATATAGCCCCTCCAGTCATGAAAAGGAGGAGGCCACACGGGGAGTTGCTTCGGAAGCGTTTTTAATCACACAGCTTGAAGCATAATGCATTTCGGCTTACAAAGCCTTCTTCGGATGCCACTGCAATAATCAGGATGCTGCCCCACCTGCGCTTTCAAATAGTCTTGCGCTCTCCTATTGGTGAGAGCACCAGCAAACCCCTGTCACATGACCGCACATCAGAAGCAGTGTAGTATACACTGCAACTCCCAGAAACCACCTCATCGGGATAGATGCTGCGCGGGGATGGACATGATGAATTCTATCCAGATTAAATAAAATGCTGGGCAGGACTGACGCAGAGTGTCCGAGATGAAATAATCCTGGATGACAAAGTGTTCCAAAATACCTCCTTGTCTCCCCGTATACGTCCCAGCCTCGTGAAAAAAGGATCAAGCAGGCCGTGAGCAGGAGAACAAAGTAACCTGCTCTACGTGAAGTCACGAACTGTAGTGCACACAGCCTTTAAAATTCTCACTCATTGAGGCGGGCTGAAATAATCCGATTCCTCAGGAAACAAAACATACTGCAACAGCAGACTCCAGTAGTACTTCAGCCACTTAGCAGAATGGGGCCTCCTAGTACGCCACTGGTCAGCGTGAAAAATGCAAATAACCCCTCCAGTCATGAAAAGGAGTAGGCCACACGGGGAGTTGCTTCGGAAGCGTTTTTAATCACACAGCTTGAAGCATAAGGCATTTCGGCTTACAAAGCCTTCTTCGGATGCCACTGCAATAATCAGGATGCTGCCCCACCTGCGCTTTCAAATAGTCCTGCGCTCTCCTATTGGTGAGAGCACCAGCAAACCCCTGTTACATGTCCGCACATCAGAAGCAGTGTAGTATACACTGCAACTCCCAGAAACCACCTCACCAGGATAGATGCTGCACGGGGATGGACATGATGAATTCTGTCCAGATGAAATAAAATGCTGGGCAGGACTGACGCAGAGTGTCTGAGATGAAATAATCCTGGATGACAAAGTGTCCCAAAACGCCTCCTTGTCTCCCCGTATACGTCCCAGCCTCGTGAAATAAGGATCAAGCAGGCTGTGAGCAGGAGAACAATCTAACCTGCTCTACGTGAAGTCACGACCTGTAGTGAACAGCAGCCTTTAAAATTCTCACTCATTGAGGCGGGCTGAAATAATCAGATTCCTCGGGAAACAAAACAAACTGCAACAGCAGACTCCAGTAGTACTTCAGCCACTTAGCAGAATGGGGCCCCCTGGCACGCCACTGGGCAGCATGAAACATGCAAATAAACCCTCCAGTCATGAAAAGGAGGAGGCCACACAGGGAGTTGCTTCGGAAGCGTTTTTAATCACACAGCTTGAGGCATAATGCATTTCGGCTTACCCCACCTGCGCTTTCAAATAGTCCTGCGCTCTCCTATTGGTGAGAGCACCAGCTAACCCCTGTCACATGACCGCACATCAGAAGCAGTGTAGTATACACTGCAACTCCCAGAAACCACCTCACCGGGATAGATGCTGCGTGGGGATTAACATATACATTGCTATATACTATGTGATCAAATGATAAGAAAGATGCTTCTGTCAGTTCTTATTGTATAATGAAAAAAGTCTCAAATAGAATTGCAGTCATTCATTGAAGAGAATAGCATAGTAAGTATGAATCCTTGTATTATGGCTTTTTCAAGAAAGTCAATTCAAAATTAGGCGCTTAGAAATACACTCCGCATCTCCAACAGTGGATTAACTCTCTACCTGCCATGTTAATTTCACAGGAAGGTAAACGCTGAAATACAACTAAGGAAAAGTGACTGCTCAGTTGATAGTAACACACAGCAGTGTGAATTCCTTTTCTGAAATTAGCTGAGCGCAGTCGAAGAAAAAAACTCCCCAGCTGAGAGGGCAAGCTGAAGACAAAAACTGAGCAGCAGAAACGCAATAGCTCAAAAGTTGCATTTCTGCAAGTACTAGTTGAGCTAATAGCTGGTGCACAAAATGACACGGACTTACTTCATGTGAAAGGAGATTCTGCCACACCCTCTTACTCACAAAAACCAAGCAAGCTGGAAAAAATGAAGAACTGTTCACCAGACGGAGAACTCCGGATCCTCCAGCAAAGCTGTTGAAAACTGCCAAGAGATGTCAGGTGGAGATACGATTTAGCAGCATTCCCCTGACTAGAAATTCAAAGATGACGAACGAGCGGAAAAGATACGCTCCGTTTGCCAAGAAACGACAGTTGAAGTGTGCCGCACGATAAACATGCGCGTGCGAACACCTGGTTCCTGCACCTGGCCCCAAAAACTAGAACACTTACCCCTGAACTCAAACTGTCACAGCAGCCACCATATTGGAGACACAACAACAAACCTGGAAACCCCTCCAAGAAGTGAATCTGCAAAGCCGATTCCAGGGGTAAACCAGCAACTTCTTGCGCCTGAAACTCAACTGTGAGCTGAAAGGGGGCATGGATTGGCCAGCCTTGACAGTCCCACCAACATTCAGGCAATAGTTTTGACGGCTGCATTACAATGCGGATTGTTGGACTGCAGTGGTCCGGGGGACAGACTGCCGCCTCCAACAGGATCAAGGATCCCCGTTGGGCCGGCGGTCAGACTTCTATCCCTACCATGAGGGCAGTGCCTAAGCAGACACCGGCGTGGGGATTAGGATGTCCCTTTCTGCATTTTGATGGGGATCCCACCGCTTTGGAAAGGCAGCCAGAAAGGGATTTTGGGGGCCCCAAGCAGGTCCCCCATCCCCAGTGGGCCACTGCTATGTGGCCTGGGTTAGAAATGTAATGCCCCCCACACATCCATGCACCATGTGCCAGGCACCACATGATGCTCCATGCACAATGTGCCATGCACCACATGGTGCCTGGCACACAATGCTTGGATGTGTACTAAGAACCTTTTACTACTGCGGCTTTGTTTGTGGCCATGTTCCAGGGGCCGCAGCACAAGTCGCAGTAGAAAAAGGCCCTATCCAACCACCTGCACAGCAGTCCTATCATAATAGGTCAGGTGGTACGGCCAACTCATTGTCGGACAGTCACCTGTCCACGGTGTTGGTGGTCCGACGCTCGTCCGACCGCCATCATAATCAAGCCCATATCTCAAAGTTCTTCCATTTCTCCTCAAATTCGTTGATGAGTATAAGATCGTTTTAGAGTCAGGAAAGAGGAGCTGTGGTAACTTAATGGGATTATTTTCTTATCAAATAACTTGGCAAATTATTTTGCTTTAGTTGTCACGATCTCTGTGATCACCTCACAATCCTTTAAATTACTTGTGCCAGAAACTTTGCGTCCACCACCTTTATGCCCCATCAATTACTCATTAATTTTGTCTTTGAAAGGCTACACGTACCTTCTTTGAAGTAACCATCATCAGTCTTTATTCGATTTAAAATGAATCATAAAAGACACAAACGTTGTACATAAAACATGAACACAATTTTTCAACCCACAATAATACCATACATCAATAAATACATTAAAAAAGCTATTAAAAAAAACATTAAATAAGTAGATAGACTGACAAGAAGATTTAACAAATAATAAAAGGACACGATACTACTATAAATTTTAAATCTCTAAGTTAAAAAACAAGTCTGTTAGCCAAAAGAGACCAAAGCCCCAAATTCTTTAAGGTGCTTCTAGGGTGCGTTTAATTGCTTTTCTCCGCAAAGACCAAGCCCAACCCAAATATTTAGCTAGGGCAACAAAAACTATTGTTAAACAGCTAGGGCGCAAAATGCGTAACGCCACGGCGCAGCTCCCAGTACCAAGGGTCTTGCACATGGGAGAAAGCCAAACACGCCTTGGAATAGTAAATGCCGGACAGGCAAACAAAAAGTGAGGAATGGTTTCAGATTTAGCCCCGCATGCAGGGCATAGTTCCTCCGATTTCCTAACCCACCTTCCTGTCAAAGATCTGAGAGGGAGGGAGCCAGCTCTAAACTGGAAATAAAGTTTCCTGTCACCAACATTGGTGACCAAATCCCAATATAGTTCTAGAGTAGGAGTAATTTTAGCCTCTAGAAACCTGACGGACATCCCTGGAGCTCTGTTCAAAACCTGGAAGTCTACTCTTTCCCAATATACCGCTTTAAGAGAACTCTTTCATGGGAACTGAGCAGTCGCCGGGTCATACCATAGCCCCTCCATACCCATGTCTTTCAACATTGCATGTAAGTTCTTCAGCCATACAATTTTGTGGAAAACATTGGTTTTTATGATGTCCATAAGGCCGTTAGCGTAATGGGAAAGCTCAGGGGTAGTCCAAAGCCTTCGCCAGTATAAAACCAGACGGAGCTTTGCAATGTCCTTGATGGACCTCCTACCCAGATCATATCTAAGTGGAATCAGAGGGGTACTCTGAGGGAGACCGGTTATGCTTCGAAAGAATTTGTGCTCAACACTGGATAAGGTGACTAGTTGGTCAAAGCCCCAGAGCTCCGCCCCGTAAAGCACGGAACTTAGGACCTTTGCTTCATAGACTTGCAATACAGGGCTTATTGGCTTTGTAAATGACTTATTGAATTCCCTACTTAGAGCACCGGTTAGTTGTTTAAATCGCAGGGTGGCCATTTCAATGTGTTTACGCCATTTATTGTCATTTGATATTTGCATGCCAAGGTACGTGAAGTTAGTGACCATCTCTAGAGGTTGCCCATTCATAAACACCTTTTTCCCTCGAAAGCTGGAGTGGGGGTTGAAGGCCATGAATTTTGTTTTTGCCACATTGACCTCCAAACCATGATCGAGGCAGTAGTCGTCAAACAGGCGCAGGGCTTTTTGCAGACCACTAGATGTTCTAGATACGATAAGCGTATCGTCTGCAAACATTAGTATAGGTATGGAAACACCAGCCAACCTAGGGGCATCGGTATTTACAGAAAGCATAAGCTCAACTATCCCATTAATATATAGTGAGAAGAGCGTGGGTGCCATTGTTCAACCTTGTCGCACACCACGCTCAACCGGGAACTCAGGGGTATCCTCACCTGGCCCACCCCACTGAATCCTAGCATAGTTGAACTCATGCAAACGCATAACCAATGTCAAAATTTCTTTAGGGAGACCTAGTTTTTCCAGTACTGCCCACAACCGGTGACGAGGCACAAGGTCAAAGGCAGCTCTCAAGTCCACAAAAGCTGCATAGAGGCTGCCCTTGCCCAGCGCCACCACCCTCCAGTGAAGCTGAACAAAGCAAAAAACTTGGTCCACTGTACTGGTTAATTTGCGGAAACCTGCTTGAAAGGGGGACAGGATATTATTATCATCAATCCACTCCTGAATTTGATTCAGGACCATCCTCCCTAACACCTTCTGAATAGAATCTATGAGACTAATTGGCCTGTAATTTCCTGGGAGCGCCCTATCACCCTTCTTGAATACAGGGATGATGACAGCCCCCCTCCATGATTTAGGAACGGGTGCACCTATAGCCACAGCATTAGCCAATAGAGTTATGTACTTGCTCCAACTATCCTTGTTATGGAGAAAAACATCCGAGGGAACCCTATCTTGGCCAGGGGCACGACCACTAGTAACAGAACCCAAGGCCTTCAGGGCGTCTTGAGTACTGAAGGGACCTTGGGAGAAAAGAGCGTGATTTGGAACCCAGGCAAAATTAAACGAGGGATTGCAGGCATATTGGGGTTTAAAATAATTGACCCACTCCAGCTGAGAGACGTAATTAGAAGGACTATCAGGCCGCCCACCTCTGCCCCACTTGATGATATTCCAAAATAACCGGGAATCTCTGGAGCGGCAAACGCTTTTTAAGTCAAGCCAATGTTGTTCGTCCCAATTCTTTTTGGCCGTACTTACAGCTTTTTTATACAGTAATCTAGCAAAGCGAACACAGTCCTTGTGTCCACTAGAAAGAGCTATAGCTAGATTAGCCCTAGATTGCCTGCAAGCGTCATCATACCATCTATTACTCTTTGTTGGAGCCTTGTTCATTCTCCTCATAGGCTTCATAAAATACGAGCCTATTGCGTCAAACAGCTTATCATGGAATTCAGTGGCTACTATGCTGCGTGGCTCAGAGGTCGATATACCCTCGAGCTCCAGAATGGCACCAACTAGTTTTTTATCTATGTCAGCAATAGCCAGATTATTAAGCTTGAGTTCACGCCACTTGAGTCTACGCATGTCGTTTGTAGAAACTGCTTCAGGCGGCCTCAGTTCCATGTCCTCAGCTACTGGGCAGTTACTAGACCACCATTGGTGAGTTACACAAATAGGGTTGTGATCACTCTCGGCTCTGACCTCAACCACCATATCTAGAACAAATTGCCATAGTTTCAAGCTACATAGGACGTAGTCAATCCTACTGGAATGCCGGCCGTTGTCAAATGTTTTGGCTCCTTGTTTATCGCCTGGCGTCCTTCCATTCAGGGCCCTCAAACCATACTCATAACAAAAAGCATTGACCTGAATAATAGTCTCGGTCCAATTTTTTATAGAGTTAAGGTCAAGCACAGGTACCCCCCAAAGTTGGTCTTCCACAGGATCAACGCCCCACCCGAAATCGGGATCCAAGAGTGGTTCAAAGGTGACATTCAGATCCCCAGCGACAAGCACTCGCCTCTCACACGAGTATTGATCTATGAGGGAAGCCAAGTGAGCCAAAACCCGTGAACCCGACCTATTGGGTCCTCTCAAATACAAATTGTAGATGTCCAAATCACCCTGGGGGCCCAGTGATGACCTAACTAGTTGGATATCATCAGATTTAGTTAAAACTGCATAAGCTCCTGGGAATACATCCTGTCGAACCCAAGTTACCAGGCCTCCCCTTGGACGCCCCTTAGGACCCTGGATTGCGGGGACACAGAAATTCAAATAGCCCTGCATAAACTGGGGCTCACAGGACCAAGTCTCCTGAAAGAGGCAAACATCAAAGCCACCTATAAAACCTAGCCATTCTGGGGAGTCCATTTTTGACTTCAAGCCTGCGACATTCCAGGAGACCATTGATCCCCTCGCCGTTCCGTGGCCAGGAGCATGTGGTGGATTGGCATAGGTCTGCTCAAAACCTCTTTGTTTTTCGCCAGCCAATTTAGGAGTTAATGCATCTATTACTTGTGATACCCCATTAACAGGGCGATGGACTACCTTTCCTCTGCTCATGGGCTCACCAATAGAAATGCTTGAGTTCGAAGATATAATAGAAAGCGGCGCCCCAGACACCGGTCAGGCTAAAGCTACTGTGTAGCACAAGTCATTGGTTCCCCGATTTGTCCGGACAGGACTAGATCTTGCAGGAATATTGGCATTAAAATTGTAAAAATACCTTAGATCATGAACCCCAATTTTCGACTGGTCGCAAACCGATGAGTGGTCACAAATATAATGCACTATGCGTCTATCTTCAAAGTTAACGATAATGGAGTCCCCGGGAACGTCTTTAGGTCTTCGGCCTACCCAGCTAACCCTTCTAGCAAAAAGAATCTTCCCGTCCAAATAATTCGGGATCGGTCTATTCCTATTTAGCCAGAAAGTAACAATATTTTTGAGTTGTTGGTAGGATTCCAATGTACCTTCTTTTAATTCGGGGACACCTGTCAATACAGCTACATAAGGAGTAGAATCAGGGGGGAGGTGAATGTGAGCCCTGGGGAATGTGCTGGTTTTAACCAGCACATTTTACTCCTTTACTCACACTCTTTTTTCCAGCATTAGTACTGGAAATACTCGTAGGGTAGTCCCTTTCATAGCCAACACCTTGATTGATGGAATTATCTATGACCAAGGCCTTGGGGAGAGCAACCTCGGGATTAGCCCTAGGCGTTGCATCAAGGTCAGAAGGCAAAGGTGGCAGAACGGGAAGAGTAGAATGTACCCTAGAGGAGTTATCCCTGTCCTTGGTAGCTAATTTGATGACGTTTTTCAGTGAACAAAAGTTGTCTAGGACAGTTTGTTCGAGTCGTTCAACCTTTTCATTGACCATTTTAACCTTTTCTAAGAGTGGCAATAGTAGGGAGCGCACCATTTTCTCAATCTGGGGAATCAAGTCACTCGATTGGGGCTGATCAGGATGCCTGGTAGTGTTCTCACCCAGAGGTAAGTAATCATCAACTTGAATCTCCCCCGTCGTAATGGGTAGATTTTCCGAGACGTTAGAATGTTTCGCCTGTCTCCCTTCCTGGGTCAAGCCTTCTCTTTTCCTCTTGGGATTGGGGGATTTTACAACTTTTCTACTAGCCCTTGCCTGTGGGTAAGTAGAAACGGGTTTAGGGATATTGGGAGGACTACCTATTGTTATGGCAGAATCACCAAGAGCGTCAATCACTTCACCACAGACCTGCGATATAGTAGTGATAACCCCAGAATTCTCCCGCTGCACTAGGTCACCTGTATCCTGCCCTACTAAATTCATTGGGGATTTTGCTAGTGCTAGAATTCCCAGAGATGAACGTCTGGCTTTGAATTAGCTCTGTGGATAGACGACGCTCAGTTATAGCTAATTCATGTTCCAGAACTGATACTGCTCTAGTAATGAAATGATCAAGAGTGCCAGACACAGACCCACCCCCACCAATACGTTTCCCTTTGCCCGCCATCGTGCGCTACACACGCACGAGTGGGGATGTAGACACAAGACAAATATCGATATTATGGGGAACCAAAATAAATGCAATTTGCTGGATAATAATCCACTACGCCGATACAGGTTAATGACCCCTGGGGCTCAACAGAGAAAATAGAACAAACACTTAGATACTGTCCGGTCAATTTGGCAGCACGCTTCTACCTTGTTTGCGCGACCCCAGCAGCAGCGTTAGAGGAGTGGCCCAGCCTGGCACACAATGCTTGGATGTGTACTAAGAACATTTTACTACTGCGGCTTTGTTTGTGGCCATGTTCCAGGGGCCGCAGCACAAGTCGCAGTAGAAAAAGGCCCTATCCAACCTCCTGCACAGCAGTCCTATCATAATAGGTCAGGTGGGACGGCCAACTCATTGTCGGACAGTCACCTGTCCACTGTGATGGTGGTCCGACGCTCGTCCGACCACCATCATAATCAGGCCCATATCTCAAAGTTCTTCCATTTCTCCTCAAATTCGTTGATGAGTATAAGATCGTTTTAGAGTCAGGAAAGAGGAGCTGTGGTAACTTAATGGGGAATATTTTCTTATCAAATAACTTGGCAAATTATTTTGCTTTAGTTGTCACGATCTCTGTGATCACCTCACAATCCTTCAAATTACTTGTGCCAGAAACTTTGCGTCCACCACCTTTATGCCCCATCAATTACTCATTAATTTTGTCTTTGAAAGGCTACACGTACCTTCTTTGAAGTATATTTCCTCCTACAACTATTTATAATTAACAATACTTTTTTTATGATAGTGAATAAACAAACCTTTTTCTCTCTTGATTTTGTGGATATACACACATGTTTTTTTTCTGTGGTGAACTCACTACCCTCTTCAACATTTGTATTCAACTGCTAGGGGCCCGATTCTGATGCGGTTTGGAAATTATTCTGACTAAATCTGTTTGGGAATGGTTTCCAACAGACTTGGACCGGGAGAGTCCGATCGACCAAGTATGATGCATCCGGATGCTTCCAGATACAATTTGGTTTGACTTCAATAGGAACCTATATTCCAACTGAATGCATGGGCTCCCATTGAAGAAAGGGTTGGCTGGAGAAAATTGGGAACCCTGTGGCAGGCACCCCCTGGAGCCTGCCACACTGTGCATGGGTCATAAGGGGGGACCCATTGGGTACCCACACAGGCCCGATTGGGAAGGCTCCGGGTATATGGGGTCCCACTACGGGCCACCAAAGTCTGACTCCGACTGACGATTTGAGTCAAACAGCACAATTTGGAAAGGCTGTCTGAATTCAGGATCGTAATCGGTTGTTCGGAAACGCGGCCCGTAGAGACGTATGATTCTGCTCCATACGGTTTGGTCATTCTGAATGCCGTTGGGTTTGGATTGGGGTATTCCTAACGCCTAACTCGGATCATAGTCAGTGGGCCGAAAACCTTTCCCATTCAGTTGGAAAGACATGTTCCCGATCCGATTCGTACTGAGCAAATGCCGTTAGGAGGCCTTCCTAACCGCATCAGAATTGGGCCCTAAGTGTGTGTATGTATGTCTACATACAAATGCATGTACAAACACCAAACACGCCACGCACATTAAAATAAAAAAATATATGTATGTAAGATTTTTCAAACAGAGGATTTAACATACAAATGTCAATATTCATAAATATAACACATCAGACAAATAAGGTCATGCTATTTTTTTGTTGCATATTTATTACTTCCTTGAAAGCAAAATTTGTCTTAAGATTGGTCTTAAATATTAGGTTTTGCTTGGAAATGGATTGAGGTCCCTATGTACCCTACTTGTTTTAAACAGCAATCTGGAGGACAGCAGACACATACATGGGGAGTCTCAGACCTTGTTTATGCTGTGAGATAGAGTATACCAAGCTCTCTACTTTGGGTCTAATTAAGATGTCGGTCGGAGTTTCCTCCATCTGACATCCCTGTGGTTTCGAAACTGACCAAACTCAGGTCGGCAGTACGAAGCCGTAATTGAAATGCATCCTCAAATAGAGCAGTCGCAGACTCCTATTTACCTATGGAAGCTTGTGAGGCAGTTGGAAATCGGCCACAGTACAAGCTTCCATAGAGAAATAGGAGCCACTGTAAATCCCTGCACCATGTGGCAGGCCCCTCATGGAGCCTGCCACACGGTGTAGGGATTTACAGCGGGGGCACCACCTTGCTGCCGAGGGGTAAGGGAAAGGGGGCAGTGAGAGTGCCTGGCTAGTGGAGCCAGTGAATGGAGTAGGGTGGCAGGGCTTCTTGTTAACACCGGCTGAGGATAAATGAGCACAGAATGAGGGGACAGGACTTACTATCACAGGATTAACAACACTGCTTGAGACAAGTTAGTGGGGCAAGAGGGGGTGAGGATACTGTCAACACCAGCCAAGGACAAGCGAGTCCAGGAGGTTCAGGTGTTAGTGGCAACAACTGCCGAGGGCAAGCGAGACCAGCAGGAGAAGGCAGGGCTTACTACTGACACTGGCTGGGGCTAAAATAGTTGGAGGGGGCAAGACCAGATGGTGGACAGTGAGCAATGCCCTTTGTAATGCAAGCAAAGAACTATGGGCCTAATTTAGAACTCGTGACGGATATCCCATCCACTGAAATATAAATCCCATAGGACATAACGTAATTTATATTTCAGTGGACGCGATATCCATCACCATCATGACAGAGTAACCCGTCTGCTGAGTTCTAAATCAGGCCATATGTTTTTGGCTTGTTCAGCAAATTATATACCATGGGCTGGTCCCAAAACATGCAGCATAATCATGGGAGCTGATGAATGAAGGGGGCTTGCAAAAACAAAGAAAACAAGTCATAGTTTAAGGCAGCTGATGCAAAGCAACTTTTTGCCTTTGTTTGTGCATTGTGTGTTATGAGCGTGTGCGTATTGTGTGAGTTGTATGTAAACCTGAGGTCTACCATACAACTGCACCTGCCTGTTGCCAGACCTAATAACTAGCCTGAAAGTGTTTTTTGGAAAATTGAAATTCTTTCTGAGATGTCTCTGTAGTTGAATATGCAATCACCATGGTAACACTTTAAAAAAATCATTTTAAATGGCAGCTGCTCACTGTAATCATCAGAGGCATACTTACTTTCTGAGGGTTTTTGTTACAGGGTGTTGCAAGCATTTTTAAAAGTGTAATTGATTTGGACATTTCTCTGTTGAAAATAATGCTCAACAGTCCTGATATTATGAATTGTCATAACCATGGGGCACACATTTTGTATATTTTATTAACTAAAATACACATGTGAA
Organism: Triturus cristatus; assembly: GCF_964204655.1. Classification (NCBI taxonomy): domain Eukaryota; kingdom Metazoa; phylum Chordata; class Amphibia; order Caudata; family Salamandridae; genus Triturus; species Triturus cristatus. Next base: position 677,299,445 of record NC_140589.1, read on the forward strand.
AGCATCCCTTAAGGTCAGTTTCTTCACTTACCACAGGAATATCATAAAGATCTACCTGTTTGTAGTCACTGATGTTACTTTTTTTAGGTTGTATGTTGGGATATTGATAAAAATATTGAAGATTTTCTATTATTAACTGTACTCAGGTGATATAGTTGTACACACTGGGCCTCATCACAAAACACATTTTAAAGTATATATTGTACTACTTCAGTAGTACTATTTCACATGGTGCAAAATGCAATGGATAGACCTATGGTGGGAGAACTCCACCTTTACATCTCCTCTCTTTTCAGTATTGAGATCTGCACCCCACTGGCAGAGATCTCTGCACACCTAACTATAGGATTTAGAAGTAAATGTGGGTGGAACAAGGAAGAATGGTGGGATAATGGGGAATAATTACTACAAAATGTGTGGGGTTAAAGGAAATGCAAAGAGTGGATTATAGAATGACATTCTAATACAAAACACACACCAACATAAGAGAAAGACAATTGCAACTCACAAAATAACGTCTACTTCTAGTACAGGCCTAATAGTGACAAAATAGGTCTAACAGTAGTGTAGCCCAGCCTTGAAGTAACTCAAGCACCAAACATGGCCAACCCCTGGTATTGTAACGCTCTTCTTTAAAAAGTTCATTGGAGTTCGACAATAACACTAACACCATATAGGAAGTAAATCAAAATAAATTGAATCAATTCTAAATTTAAAATATATTTGTTTCTATATGTTTTAAGGTAAAAATACCTAGATATAATTAATATTGCATTTCATTTTATTTCAATGTAATAAAGACATTTAAATTAAATGTAATTTACGTTAGTTCAAATAGTCTAAAATAATAAAATAATTGAAAACATAATTTCTGAGAAAGTGTGTTACAAATTAAATAAAAATAAATAGGTTACAAAGGGTGAGTGTTTTTAATTTTAAAGTTTAATTTCAAAAATAAAATAATCAATTAATTTACAATGTAATCAAAGTTCCGTTTAGGAGGTAGTGTTGCATATTTTATTTAAGATTCTTACATTGATATTTGTTTAAAACTATTTATATTTTAGAACTAATTCATTTTTATTATTTATTTGTTTTAAATAATTAACTTTAATAAAATTCCCTATACTTTCCTATATGGAGCTTGTCATCATTGTCCCACAAGGAGAGATCCAGCTCTGCCCATAAATTCGGTTGTAGGAGTCTCTACCACCTCATTTGAGGGGGTGTAAACTTTTAAGTGTACATTGAGGTGTACATCACCAATCAGAAAACCATGCATGAGTACAAATGTATGTGTAAATAAGTATCTGGCCTGATATTTAGGACACGATGGGGTCTATTATAATGTCGGGCGGATCGCCACCGCCAGCATGGAGGTGGCGATCCGCCCAACATCATCCCCTGCCCGCCTCCCATTTCCCCGCCATATCATGATGGCGAGGGTACTGCGGCGGATGGGAAGACGGTCCGCCGCTTTTGTAAAAGGGTTGAATATGGAGGCGGTGTCTGCTAGACACCGCCATCCATATTACAATGGGAGCGGGAAGCAGCCATTCCGTGGTGGAGTTGCCGAAATGGAAAGGCATGTGGAATCCACTGTTGGGCGCCCGTTGCGGGCCCCCAGGATTTTGGGGAGTGGGAGGGGCACATGGGGGTACCTATGGTACCCCCCAGCATTCGCATGGACAACGTGGCAGGCACCACGCGGTGCCTGTCACGTTGTGCATCCAAATGCACAATGTGCAAGCAAAGCATTGTGGCGGGCGGAGCTGTATGCACCGCCACCCACAATGAAGTGGATGGGGGATGCCGCCACCACCGTGGCCGTGGCATCCTAATTGCCCGTGTGGGACCGCCGCACCACTGGCAGCCGGTCGCCCACCATCCTAATAGGCCCTATATTTTGTCGTAATATATTCAGACCACAATATTCTGGTACCATGCTCTATTTTTAAGTTTATTCCTTTGTACATAGTCTCAGACTGATATTCTACAATTCCAGACAATACGCTGCTCCCTTGAACTACTTCTCGTCCATGCAGTCCCCTTTTTGAATTGTAAAAAGCCTAGCAATCCTTAAAATATGATTGCTCTTGTTTAGTAGATTGATATCCCCTAGCTTATCCTAAGCACTGGAGAAAAAGGTTTTGAACCTTAATTTTCCCAAAACAGCTGAACAGACATACACCAAATCACATAAGCACAATTTCCGGACCATGATCTAGCTTTCTGCCAAATTTGGTGTAATTCCGTTCTGCTGTTTTAGCGGTATCGCAATTAAATGTTCCTATGGAAAATTCCATAGGGAAAACATGTTTTAGGACCCCCCCTCCCCCAGTCTCTTGGCCCACTGCTTGACAGATCAGTTTCAAACTTTTATGGAAGGTGCTGAGGCGCATGATACTTTTTATGGAAAGTTTCAAGAATATTTGTCAAACTGCACCAAAGTGATTAGCAAACCAAACATTAAATTTCCTATGGAAACGCAGTCCTAACTCTAACTGCCAAGAGGCGACTGCCACACCCACACACACACACACATACACACACACACACACACACTTATGTAATATCTGAAGTTAACAATAGTGAATCTTTACTTACCAGTATATAGGTATGCCACAATATTTTGGTTGTTAATGTTTTGCTAATATATTCTTGCTGCATGCCATTTCTGTAGTCATATTCATATATACAACCTCTATCAGGCTTATAAACTACAGAGGACATTTTTTAATACATCATACTACATACTAGCATACACATGAAAAGGTACTATCTGAGCTTCTGAACAGTAAAACACTTTAAACAGATGGGAAGCTGAGAAGAGCTGACGAGCATCAAAGGGAGTATTAGGTCAAAAATTTGAATTCAAAAGTTTAAATTGCTAAAGGATCAAAGAGTAAGGCTTGAAGAACTATTACAAACCACTTTTTAGATAGAAATCTTTGATGAGCTTAGCAGTGGGGCATTTTTTGCCTCTCTTCAGTAATGGCAGTTCAGAATATGATTGATACTGTGGTTACAATTTACGTCTTTTGGAGCCATTGTCTGTGCATTTATTACCTCACTTGTGGTTAAAGGGAGACTAAGGGTCATATTTATGGCTATATTTAAAATTAGTGTTAGAGTTCATGTTAGGGGCAGGATAAGGTTTGTGCCTCAACTAGCGTTAAGGTTAGGGCTAGGTAAATGTGTGGCTTAAAATTAAGTTAAGACTAAGTAACATAGACAGGATAAGTGATGGAGTTACTGATGGGGAACGCATTTGGTCAGGGTTAGGGCATTTTACATCAAAGAGAAATGTTAGTGTTAGAGAGTGGGTATAGGAGTTAGGGTATCTTTAAACATGAATGAACACCTATAACAGAAAATATACCTGTGGACTGAAACTTTCAGCTTTTCTAACATTTATTTTGAACTCTGAAACTAAACTGAAAACCCGACAGGAGGGTCCATGGGGGGTGTGGAAGCTGTGACTTAATGGAGTTAGTCAGTGTTGTTTCCTCGTGAAGAGGTGGCAGGGCAATGAGTCAGCATTGGAAGGGTGAGTTGGGCCTTTTAGGAGATAGGGCACAAGGATTACATTTGATTGGCGCAACAGAGGTATTCTTGGACTTGGCCCTCTCTGCCAGGTCTCAACTAAACAGTTTACCTTACCCCTACTGTTTTCTGCACCCGTTTCTGTTGGCTTTTAGAACTCTGAGCACTTTACCACTGTTAACCAGTGCTAAAGTACTTGTGCTCTCTTCTTTAAAAATGGGGAAATTAACTTCCACCCAATTGCCACATTTAATGTACTTGTACATTCCTAGTAAAGTAGTACTACAGGTACCTAGGGCCTTTAAACTAAATGCAACTTGTGGGTCTGCAGCCCTTATATTGCCACCCACTTAAGTAGCCTTTTTGATCATGTCTCAGGCCTACCATTGCAGCCTCTGTGTGCAGTTGTAAACTGCCATTTCAACATGGATAATGAAGTACTGGGTATTTTAAGCCCAGCGGTGCAGGGGAACACACCCTATGACTTCGGGGTTCTTCCTGATTCAGACCTACAGAAACACAGAGTCTTCTGGGTGAAGTCAAAGATCAGTTTATTGGCTGCAGACCAATTACAGGTATCCTAGAAGTACAACAGCGTGTATGTTCTCAGGAGACTGCTGAAAATCACAGAAACAGGCTTCTCCTTAAATACAGAATTTCCTGCCTCAGGCATACATTCCTAGGTTTACGATATGGCTATTATACGTATACATTACAAACGAAAAGGCAGAGTCATGATGACCATCCCACATTCCAGTTGAGCCAGCCCGCAATTATTTACACAGTAAAGCTCAGATCCCACATCAGATATCGATAGGCCCCAATAAACATGAGCATCTCCTGTTTTGGGAAACAAGCCATAAAGCAGGAACAGCCAGGTGTGAAAGAGATTAGCTGGAGGCTTGTGTAGGATGAAAAGACTTTATGGTGTGTCAAGCCCTGATGCTAATCAAAGGTGGCCAGAGGACGGGGAACTCGTGAGACCAGTTTGACCTGGGGCAGCGGAGCCAAGCTGCCCAGGTCACAGAAAAGTCAAGGAAAGGCACATGTGCTCTAAAAGGCCCGTTTTAGCTTCATGCTATATAGCCTATGTGAGGGCAACCATAAGATGGCCACCGATACAAAATGGAACCCACGTAGTGATGTGAAATAGCGTATACACAGTGCATTCATAGCTAAAACGTTACACAAAGCACTCGTACATACCGCATTAACCATTCGCGGTTCACTACTACTGGGATAGACAGGGGTAGGGCCCTGCCTCCCACGCGGTCCCAAATTCTAAAGTACGACAGACCCTTCTTTTGCCCTTACATAGGCAATAACTATACTCATTCCAATCCGAGTCTAGGTCAATATTCACGAAGTCATGGAGATGTTGCTGTAGCATCATCCTATTACTTAGCTCGTCCCTCGATACAGGTTTCCTTACACATAATGTGGCACAGAGGCCACATATAACCGGGAGCACACTGTATGCACAGACAGAACAGGAAAAGGATGGCTAAGATCATTCCAATGACCATCAGAACTTTCCAACCCCAGGCAGATATCAGTTCCCAGAACCACCCCACCAGTGACCAATCTCCTTTATCCACGTGTATGGACTCAGATATTTTATGCAGTTTGGAGATGGCTTGATAGACTGTTGGAGCGTTGTCTGGTATGAAAATGCAACAACTGGATTGGATAACCTTACATACCCCACCGCGATCTGCAAGTATGACGTCTAGAACCATGCGGTTCTGCAAAGTCATGAGGCGATCCGCTTGGAGTTCAGCTGTAAAATTACCAAGGGCACCAGCCGTAACATTAACAGTGGATTCAACCACACGAGTCAGCTGTCTCAGGTTCCTACTATTAACCATGGGTCCCCAAAACGTCAGGAAACCCAAAAAGAAATCTCCCGCTTCCTGACCGGCAGTATCCTCCTTACTAATCACGCCTCTCACAACTCTGGTCTTGTGATAGTCGGAGGCGGCAGTAAATGTGGGCGGTAGCAGATTTGCAATATAACATGTGCCCGAGAAGTCAGGGGGCAACCATGTATATGCTCGGTCATTGCAGATAAAATATGTACCCTTGGCAGCCAAAAACGCAGGGGAAAACTGTGACGGAAAAGTGTACGTTTCAGTACAGTCACTTCTTCCCAGTTGAGCTCTAGGATTCTGACCATTACCTTGCAAACAGAACCGACCTATGTGGGGTACGACCCAGATTGGGGATGAGATTTTCCGCTGTCTTTCACCTAGACTAATACTATACCCCGTCGCGTTCCACCCTACGTAAGCTCTCAGCTCTTCTTTGGGAATGGATGAGTATGCATTGATATCTCTACTCATATCAGCAACTCCTTTCACTAAAGCTTTGTTATTGGTGCTAGGTCTGATGGAACGCGGTTGTCGCGGGGAGTACGCATCTAGTGCATAGAGAAACATGGTCTGGAATGCCCATGACGATCCATTGTAACTATACGGCAGCACCAGATAGGGAATACCCTTATTAATGGTATGTGGCATTAAACCGCACACCCAACAATTTGTTGTATTCATGACTAGTTGGTGCTGGTGCAGGAGCTGAATAAACGAGTTATTCACAAACTCTGATCGTCTAGCTTGTTCATGTTCAGGCAGAGGGTGAAAAGAGTGTGAGGAGATAGTAGGAGGAGGTGTAGGCTGTACAGTGGGTGCAATGGGCTCTTGAGAGGAGAAGAATACAAATCCTACAGTAAACACTACCATACTACATAATACAAACAGGCATAATAATACAAAACGTTTGCGTGTCATGATTTTACACATTCTTGTTTTAAAGTTCATTTCCTCAGTGAGTCTCTCCATCTTACAAAACTCCATCCTCTAATCGTGCCGCTCGCGGCGGGTGAGTATCTTCTGCTAAGGAGTACGCCTGTCAGTCCAGGGAACGCCCTAGACCAACCAGAACCGTTGACCTAACGTCTTCGGCCGGATGGTGGTTCGAAAAACAAAAATCAAGAAAGTCCTTCAGATGGGAGAGCTCTGGTTATCAAAAAATAAAAAGGTAAAGGAAAAAGAATATTTATTTGTCCGTGGGCCTGGGCCTCAGATTGTAACGGAAACGGCCAGGCACTGTTTGATCTTGGAACAAGAGTTCAGGCTCTGTAGTGTCCAATCGAGCTGACGGTGGCACAGCTTCTTGCAAAATATCATCACTTTCCTGCGCTGAAGCTGTGCCTTTTATGCGTGCATCACTGAACGGCACAAAACGAGGTACAGTGGCTGCTTCAGAGTCTGCGATACCCTCCTGGACCCACTGGTCATATGGCAGAGGCAAAGGGATCCTTTTCACGTGGGCGCCGTGGATCCAGTTTTTCTTCCCCTTCACTCGAACGGCTGATCTTGTCGACAGCAGTACGAGGTGAGGGCCAATCCAGCGGGGCTCCTCATTGGTTTTCCGCTGAAAGTTTTTCACAAGGATCCACGTGCCTGGTTCGATAGGGTGTCCAGGAGCCGGGGGAGAGTATCATGCACCTGTTGGTGTAAAACACGCAGTTTAGCTGTCAATTCGTGCAAGTAATCAAGTAACACTGGATGCTCGATCTCACTGAATTTCGTCGGTCTTGGCACACCCCAAACATTGGCCGGGCGGCCAAAAACGACCTCGTAGGGACTAAGTCCCACTCGTGAGTGTACGGTCATTCTGCTGGATAGGAGTGCTAGAGGCAGAGCGTCAGGCCATTTAAGACCTGAGCTCGCTTGGATTTTGGCCAGCTTGAGTTTGAGAGCGCCATTGTAGCGCTCTACTAATCCAGCTGATTGGGGGTGGTTTGCAGCGTGAAACTTCTGCCTTATACCTAGTCCCTCACACACATTCTTCATCACTTGACCCACAAACTCACTTCCATTATCACTCCACACCATTCTTGGCATTCCAAACCTAGGGAAAAATTCCTTCACAAGGGCTTTGGCTGTGGATAGAGCAGTGTTATCTTTTAGAGGATAGGCCTCTATCCATTTTTAGAAAGCGCAAACAACCACCAATACATATTTCAGATTGTTGCACCTTTCCATGTGGATAAAATCCAACTGCAAAACTTCAAATGGATATGATGGAGGCGCAAAATGACCAGCTGGAGTTGGGGTTCCCCTACCAGGGTTGTACTTCAAGCATACCATACAATTCTTGACCACATTCTCTGCACACTTAGGAATTCCAGCATTCTGCCATACTGGAGCCAACAACTTACAGATTCCTTTCGTACTGATGTGTGCCATTCCATGTGCCATAGTAACCACTGGAAGCACATATGCATCAGGTAACAACCATCTCCTATGTTCTGACAAATCAATCCAACAACCATTCTCATCCAACTTACCCATACTTTCTCTCCACTTGCTTAACTCTTTCTCTGTGGCTTCAGCTTGAAGGGACTTTACACTTTCTATTGTGTTTTCACACATTCCAACATCACCAACCCATCTGGCAGGGCCTGCAACATACATTCGAGTCTTCACATCTTTTGCTGTTTCTTTCGCGACTTCATCAGCAAACGCATTACCACGACCAACATCGTCAGTGATTTTCTTGTGCGCACTGCATTTCATAATCGCAACTTGCAACGGTAGGGTCAGCGACTCAAGGAGATCATTCACCAACTTGCCATTCTGAATCTTAGCTCCATGCGAAGTCAAGAACCCACGTTCCTTCCACAATCGCCCAAAACTATGAGCCACGCCAAAGGCGTACTGGCTGTCTGTATATATGTTCACTCTCATTCCTTCAGACAACACGCATGCTCTCGTAAGGGCAATCAATTCTGCTGCTTGAGCCGAATTTTGTGGCACACGCGCAGTTTCAACAATCGTGTGCAAAGTCGTGATAGCCTATGCAGCAGTCGTATCACCATTCGGAAGCTTGAAACACGAACCATCCACCCATAAAGTACCATCACACTCAGTCAGGGGAGTATCTTTGAGATCTACTCTCCCTTTCGTTTCTTCTTCCGTTCTGAACAGACAATCATGTTGCTCTATCTCATCTAGGTCTGCTGGAATTGGTAATAGTGTAGCTGGATTCAACATGTTACATCTCTTTATGTGTATGTGATTTGCTAGCAGTGTCAGCTCATAACCAGATAATCGCGCACTAGTTAAGTGTTGTGTCTTGGTCCTGTTTAACAATGTGTCCACAGCATGTGGAACCATAACAATCAATGTATTATCCATTACTAGGCCAGCAGACTGTCGAATAGACATAGCTGCAGCGGCTGTGGCTCTCAGACAACTTGGCAATGCCCTCGCTACAGGGTCCAAGGTTGACGAAAAATACGCGCATGGACGCGGTCTGTCGCCAAAAGGCTGTGTTAACACTGATAATGCGCAACCATCTTTCTCGTGAACATACAATGTAAAAGGCTTGCTGTAGTCAGGGGTACCCAACATAGGAGCTGAACACAATGCATTACGCAATTCCCAAAAACTTTTCTGACACTCTTCAGACCATGGGATAGGATTCGGTGTGTCTTTGCATGTTAATGCCAACAAAGGTTTTGCCAACAAGGAAAAACTAGGAATCCAATGCCTACAGTATGAAGTAATGCCCAAGAAAGCACGCACTTCTCTCTGTGTTCTTGGCACACTCAACTGTGCAATGGCTTGAATTCTTTCTGGGGTCAGTTTCCTTCCCTCCTTCGATAAGAGATGACCTAAGTAGGTCACCTCTTGTCGACAATATTGCAATTTTGAGAGAGACACTTTGTGGTGGAAGGCAGACAAATGACGCAACAATGACAAGGTAGCGTTTTTGCAAATCTTTTCAGTATCCGCGGCGATCAGTAAATCGTCGACGTACTGAATGAGGATAGCGCCACCAGGTAAAACCAGTGCATCAAGCTGCGCTTTTAAAGCCTGACTGTATATTGATGGACTCTCACAGTAGCCTTGGGGAGCGCGTTTAAAGCGGAAGCTGCGACCTCCTAAACTGAAGCCAAAAATGTCTCTGCTCTCCTCTGCAATTGGGATGCTAAAGAAAGCATTCTTTAGATCTATCACTGAGAACCATGCAGCGGAGGCTGGAATCATGGTTAACAAGGCAGTTATATCAGGGACAACTGGAAACTGTGGTACAACAATCTTATTAACCTCTCTAAGATCAATCACAAATGTGTAAACAGGTGGCTGTGAAGGGTCCGTTCGTTTTAAGACAGGTAAAACAGGACTATTGCAAACGTTGCCTCTTGTCTCTTCAATTACGCCCTTCTTAATCAAATCGTTGACAATTTCTAACAACGCTTTCTGACCTTCATTGGAGATCTTATACTGGGGAATACGTGGCAATCTGACATTAGCTTTTAAAGTGACCACATATGGCGGTATTTCCAAAAGACCCACATCATTGGGACCAGTAGCCCAAAGGGCATCCGGAAGGGATGACAATTCAGGTGGCATTGTATTTTTAGACAAATACATCGGGGAAATCACTTTCTTACCTAATGTAAGTTGTACTCCTGAGGGAGAACAATATAGCGTGGCATGCAATCTTTTTAGCACATCTAAGCCTAGCAAATTTTCACCACAACCTGTTGTTAGGATGAGGGGTGCTTTTAGCTCACAAGGTCCAACAGAAAGCGACATAGGACTAGAAATTGGGTTCCTAACTGGGGCGCCAGAAAAACCTACTGAGACATTCATTTCGCCAGACAAAGGCGCGCCAGGGAGTTTTGAATGCATAATTGAACTCTTCGCAGCACCAGTGTCCAGCAGAAAGGGCTCCGTTACATTTGCTGTAGTTACTTTAACATAAGGTCCGCTCTGATCCACTGGCACTGAAACAACTCCCTCTCTCTGTCTACGGCTGTCCTAGTAATCATCATCTTCTACATTGTCATCTTCTGCATAATAATCATTACTGTAGTACTGAGCTGTATTGCCAGTCGCGTTGGCTTGCTGATCAAAGCTATTCATGGTATTTTGAGGCGGAAGAGGACGCGCGTTCCGGAGAACATTTCCACGCCCTCTGCCTCTAGGAGCTTGCTGACCACCTCTACCTCTTGCGCCATACGCATTACTGTTACGCTGCATCAATTTAGGGCAACTATATTTAAAATGACCTTCCTCTTTGCAATATGAAAATTGGTTGGGACCTACAGGGATTCGTGGTTGATAATACCCATTCATTTGCTGATTATTCTGAAACTGTTGGGGCTGGTGATAGACACCTTGTGTTTGCCTATAATTATTCTGTCCTCCACGTGGTGGATAAGCCTGCTGCAAGAGGACCTTTGTCTTTAGTTCTTTCGTTTTCTTATCTGTTCTATCCTTCTCATCTTTGTCTCATAATACTGTGCAGTAGCCAGTATTTGCGCTGAAGAGGAAACAGCCCAAGAACTTTCTGAGTCTTTAAGTTTCTTACACAATTCGGGGAGTAGATTCTGCACAAATTTATCAACAAATAGCCGTTGGCCACCTTCAGTGCTCATGTCTTGACCACTGTGGTCGATAAACGTTTCTTCAATCCTAGTAAAGAAATCAGACACTGTCTCATCTTTCTTCTGCTTACATGCGGATAGTTTATCCCAATTAACGCGCATCGCGGGCATTATAGTTTTCATGTAGGTAATAATTCTGCCAGGGAGCGCTGCTATGAGGGGCTCAGGTTTTGCACCACCAACTTGTCTAGCGTCTGCAGAAACAATATTAGCCCATGTGTCCCCTAGTTCTGCAGCGTGATCTACATTCCGAATGGATCCCCATAAAGGCTGCGGGACCACATTCCCAAACACCATATCTATGTCGGCTAGATTCATTACACATGATTCTGCAGTTTGTGATAACTCCTTATAATATCCTGCAGGGTTCTTACGGGGATCAGGCAATGTCTGCTTAAGTGCTAACACCTCAGATCGCTTCCATGGGACATGTACCCAAACACGCTGAAAATGTGCTAGGACAGCTGGATTAGCATTCGGATCAGCAGGTCTCCAAACTGGAGGAACCTCACGGATCGGATATTGGTGCGCTTTTACCTCCTTCTCTACAGGGAAATCCTGGTCAAACAATGATTGCTGACAATCGCCATTTCTGAGGGACAGTAAAGTCGCAACTGCTTTATCTACATTGGGGCCCACAATTACACCTGTTCCGAAATCAAATCGCACTCGACACAATTCCTGTGGGTTTGGGTTTGCACCCTTATCCTCCAATTCCTCACAGAGGAATTCACACATTTTATCAAAGACATACCTCTGTTTTGGGGCATCTCGTTGGTGAAAAACGTTAACAACCTGTTCCACATCATAGAGTGAAGGGAAACCAATCCACCTACGTGCCAGATGATCCAACACCTCTTTCTCTTCGGGACCAGGTAGCTGACTACGCAATTGCTTACGCTGTAAACCAGGAGTCGCACTAGATGACCCAAAGAGAGGCGACATTAGACTAGTAACTACATTAGCTAGTCGTTGTCGTGCTGAAGGAGAAGTTGAGGCGAAAACAGGGGGATAGACAGAGGGAAGAAAAACAGATTCAGATACAGGTACCTGGGTAGTGTAAGAAGGAGCGCCAGGGGAAACTGCTGGTGTGCTAGGCAAAGTCGCAGGAAGCGCGGGGGTAACAGGTAGCAAAACTGGCGGCCCTTGAGAGGGCTGCACTGCAGGGATAGGAGCCAGCTGAAGAGGAGCTGGCGGCTGCGGGAAGGCTTGCGGCATATTTACTGGAGGCTGCGCATTTACAAGCTGTGGAGGTGCGGTGGCATTTTGCGCATACGGGGGTGGCGAACTTAACAAATGGGACATTAGGGAATCTTTCTCATTCTCTTTTGTCTCATCTTGCACAAAGGGTGACAAAACAGGGTAACATTTATCAATCCCTAGTTTGCGCTGTCTGTGCAACTGTTCCTTCATTTGTTCCTCCTCATTATCTTTAAATTGCACAGCTGCTTGCATCACTGACATACCTCTTTCTCTCTTATCCCTTTTCGCTAGCTTTATTTCCTTCTGTTTGGCTTCCTTGCGCCATAGGCAGAAAGAATCAAACATCGCCGGCCGGGCTTTCTTTTTAAACAATTTAACTTCCAAATTATCTAAGATATCTGTATCGAAACTACCATTTTGTGGCCATTTTAAAACACAGTCCTTTCTGGTGTATCGGATCCATATTTCATTATATGCAATGGAGCCCACGCCATGTTTTACATAAAGCTCATAAGTAGGAGTTCCAATTGGAGGAACCGGACATGAATCCTCTAACTGGAAATCCCTTCCACAACCCAAACAAAACAATCTACAAAATACACTAGAACCAGGCATCTTCGCTCACTAGTCTAGTTTCAAACGTCAAAGGATTATCGAATACGATAGTCTCGTGAATACACGAGTCCTCTGGCTTTGGGACTTGCAAGCACCAAATCGAAATGATCCCGAAGGATACCAAATTCAAACTGGGAGACGCTCCACTTATACTTAACTGAATATGGATGATCGATGGCGTCACCAGAAGACTCTCTCGATTGTTTCGCTCTACCAAAATCGTCAAGGGTCCAAAACAGGGCGATTAATCAGGGCAGCAGTCCTTCGTAGCCATCGGGACGCGGAGAACCTCGCAGAAAAGACCTTTGGACCACGTCGACATGCAGGGGTCGATGAAGTGGCGGCCTTCCTCCAGAATTTCCACACGAAGCTCCTCACGAACCTCTGGCTTGGACCGGTACCGCTGAAATCGCCCCACGTTGGGCGCCAACTGAAGTACTGGGTATTTTAAGCCCAGCGGTGCAGGGGAACACACCCTATGACTTCGGGGTTCTTCCTGTTTCAGACCTACAGAAACACAGAGTCTTCTGGGTGAAGTCAAAGATCAGTTTATTGGCTGCAGACCAATTACAGGTATCCTAGAAGTACAACAGCGTGTATGTTCTCAGGAGACTGCTGAAAATCACAGAAACAGGCTTCTCCTTAAATACAGAATTTCCTGCCTCAGGCATACATTCCTAGGTTTACGATATGGCTATTATACGTATACATTACAAACGAAAAGGCAGAGTCATGATGACCATCCCACATTCCAGTTGAGCCAGCCCGCAATTATTTACACAGTAAAGCTCAGATCCCACATCAGATATCGATAGGCCCCAATAAACATGAGCATCTCCTGTTTTGGGAAACAAGCCATAAAGCAGGAACAGCCAGGTGTGAAAGAGATTAGCTGGAGGCTTGTGTAGGATGAAAAGACTTTATGGTGTGTCAAGCCCTGATGCTAATCACAGGTGGCCAGAGGACGGGGAACTCGTGAGACCAGTTTGACCTGGGGCAGCGGAGCCAAGCTGCCCAGGTCACAGAAAAGTCAAGGAAAGGCACATGTGCTCTAAAAGGCCCGTTTTAGCTTCATGCTATATAGCCTATGTGAGGGCAACCATAAGATGGCCACCGATACAAAATGGAACCCACGTAGTGATGTGAAATAGCGTATACACAGTGCATTCATAGCTAAAAAGTTACACAAAGCACTCGTACATACCGCATTAACCATTCGCGGTTCACTACTACTGGGATAGACAGGGGTAGGGCCCTGCCTCCCACGCGGTCCCAAATTCTAAAGTACGACAATAATAAACCTCCTTTAACCAGGCCTAAACTTTCCTTTTTATTACATAGAAGTCGCCCACAGGGGAGGCTCTAAACGGCCATACAGGGCAGGGTGTATTGTATGTAAAAAGTTGGACATGTACTTTTAAGTTTTGCATGTCCTTGTAGCGAAAAACTCCTAAATTCATTTTTCACTACGGCAAGGACTATCTCTCCCATAGGATACCTTTTGAGTTACCTTATTTTTGTTAATAAATGATAACTTTTGATTGTGGGCAGGTGGGAAAGCCATGTTTGTGTCTGATTAATTGTAATTTAAAGCCTTCTTTAATGATAAATGTCCATTTTAAGTTCACTTCTGAAAATCCCACTTTTTAGAAAGTTGGCATTTTCCTGTCCTATCCATTTAGTGCCTTGGGCTATTCCTGGGTCACATGACTAGGTGTAGTTGGCTGTTGGCTATTGTGTGTTCCTCCCAGACAGCATCACAATAATGGGTCTGGGTATTGGCAGGATGGACCAACTTTGTCAGGATGGGGAGTGGAAGTGTCACCTACCACGGTTGCACTTCAAAGGCACTGGCCCCATATCCTCCATGGTCAGCCTGAACTTGTGACTTTCACTTGGGCTTGCATGAACAGATAACCATAAGTGGCAATTTGTGCTTTTAGGCACTATACTTACCATAAATCTACATTTTTACTAATGTTTCTAAATAGTATGAGATTTTCTTGGGCTGTGTTTTCACTTTATTAATGTTTGTGTATTGCATAATGAATTTATCAATTGCCTCTAAGATATGCCTGACTTCTTTTGTTGCAAGCTACCAGTGGGTTAAGCACAGGTTAATTTAGTGACTTTTTGTGGTTCCCCCTGACAAGGATTGCAGCTTTTGCTTGAGAAGGGCTCCTCCCCCTTCCCAACCAAGAACCCACTTTCCCACAGGTACGATGACAATAGTAATAATATGGCAATGATCTGCCTTATTGGCCTTACGCAAACACAGAAATGTGCATATCCAGGCATCAGTGAAACATTGGTGTTTGCCAGGACAATAAGCAAATTTATTATGTGATCATATTTGGTATTTTGTGAAATGGCTAGTACATCTTTATTTATTTATTAAAGGAATGTGTATAGCAAAGACCCAGCTATATGGGGCATGAAGCGCTGCACAA
Source organism: Triturus cristatus (assembly GCF_964204655.1). Lineage (NCBI taxonomy): Eukaryota > Metazoa > Chordata > Amphibia > Caudata > Salamandridae > Triturus > Triturus cristatus. The sequence goes on from NC_140589.1 coordinate 677,314,724, forward strand.
GTACCTGGGAAATACATCATTAAAGAGTATGAGCATACAGATAGACAAGGCATCTGAGTAATCGTAAGCCACAGGCTATGCACTATGTTCATACTTGTCAGGAGTTTCAGCAGTCTTGTCTAGTGTCCTGTCCTGTACTCTTGTTTTTCTGTGATTCTAGTAGAGAGATGCGGACCCACGTTGCTGTCATGTGCAGCCTTTGTGGTATTTTGGTACTGAAATATATAACACCAGCTATAGTTAAGCAAGACATGGCCAAAAGACTCAGAGATTACAGCTAAGAGCAAAATAAACCATAAATGTGTGTTGCAGCACTAGTACCCGAAACAAAACTTAAATACCCAAGAATCCTCAGACTTGTACGAGTTCACAGATGTTGGGTGAGTGGTTATTTACATTATACCCACTAATGTGTTGCCTCTTGCAACATGGTTTCAGGGCTGTGAAATGTATAATGTGTTGTGGACATGTCTCAAAGCATATTGGAAGGCTTTGTAGGTCACTTTTGGCAACAGGAGATGGCAGTTTAGCTTGTGTGGATAACTGGAAGTCACCCTGTTTTAATAGAAGTCAGCCACTGGCAATCAGGAGCCTCATTACAGATATAGCACTCTGTCCCTCTCTGGACTGTGGGAAACACTTCAGTGAGTGTGCTGGGCACACACCAGAACAGTGCACCATATGATAGCATATGCAGTCTTTCCACTGCAGGCACAACCTGCAGCTGCACCAAGAACAGTGCATTAATGAAAGGTGGCCGGCTGTTTCAAGTAGCTGGTTTCCCTTTTAGTTGCGACTGAGTCCATTTCTCATTCTCAAAGAGGAGCAGAGATCACCCTGTAGGTTGTTGCAGTGAGTTATTGCACACACCTGTAGAGAGCCATCCGGGATCTCCAATTCAATGTATCAAACGCATGCACTCCTCGGGGTGGGCTCGTCCCGAGGATATACCTAGAATGCGATGAGACTGCTTGAGGTATTCCCGCCAAACCACAGTACGTGTGTGTGTGTGTGTGTCGTGCTTTAACGGAGTGCACTACTAGGCCTTGTCCACTCCTGCGCAGCAAAGTTGTACATTGTTGACGAGGCTGGTGGTGAACCCGTGCCTCGCCGGCTCACCTGCCCAGTGCAAGGAGGTTCCCAGTGCCTTCCAGCCCGCCACACAATGGCACACCCGATCGGACACTGCATCACGGGCTCTGCCGCTCCTGACGAGGGTGTGCCCTCTCTGGGGCCCACCGCCCTCTGGAATCAAGGCCTGGCCTGCCCGGACACATCCAATAAGAACATCAGAGGGTCCCTGTACTAATAAATAGTGGGGTAGAGTAGCAGGGAATATACAATTCAAGATACAAGGAAAAACAACCCCTATTCGCAGGATAACCTCTCAAAAACCACAGAGTGAGGACAGTGAATTATTATCTTCTTTTGTTTTATTTATAAAAATATATATAGTTGTGGATCAATTTCTTTTTTTTTAATAAATCATTTCATTTTTTATACATAAATATTCACACATCACTAGCTATAATTCAGGCTAGAATAGACAAAGCAATCCAATTGACGAAAAACATGTAAACAGTGACAATAGTGCAATATAAAGAATCATCACATACAAATGTCATTAATACAATACAAAAAACATATAAACATACGTTTGCACCAATAAATACACAATTGCGCCGGCGTGCGTTTCCGAGCCCGGACACATCCACCCAACTTGTGCCGGAGATCCGACTGCAGCGCAAACAGCAAGGCCCCACTACGGCCCGTCCCACATGAGCTCTCTGGCTGGATGAGGCCACAAGTGCAAAAAGAACTATTGATGGACACAATGCAAAACAATGTCCTACATTCACCCCAGTACATAGATCTGGGCCTAAATCCATCGTTTTTTTGCTCACCATGCCATTCCAGTTTGGACCCAGCCATATGCAAATCAGCCTTGACCCTGTGCCCGATGGGAACAGTCCAGCCCAAACTGCCAGGCCAGGTCCTCCCTGGACTGGAAACAAACATCTTAGGACCGGTTTCGGGGTTTCACCCCTCTTCAGCCAGGATAGCTTGATTCCAGTAGCATTTAGAGCACGGGACTCACGTCTGAGCATACCCATCCCACTCGGGGTGACAAATGCAAAAAGAACTATTGATGGACAGAATGCAGAACAATGTCATATATTCACCCCAGTACAGAGATCTGGGCCTAAATCCATAGTTTTTTTGCTCACCATGCCAAATACAGTTTGGACCCAGCCATATGCAAATCAGTCTTGACCCTGTGCCTGATGAGAACAGTCCAGCCCGAACTGCCAGGCCAGGTCCTCCTTGGACTGGAAACAAGCATCCTAGGACCGGTTTCGGGGTTTCACCCCTCTTCAGCCAGGATAGCTTGATTCCAGTGGCATGGAGAGCACGGGACTCACGTCTGAGCATACCCATCCCACTCGGGGTGACAAATGCAAAAAGAACTATTGATGGACACAATGCAGAACAATGTCATACATTCACCCCAGTACAGGGTTCTGGGCCTAAATCCATCATTTTTTTCCTCACCATGCCATTCCAGTTTGGACCCAGCCATATGCAAATCAGTTTTGACCCTGTGCCCGATGGGAACAGTCCAGCCAGAACTGCCAGGCCAGGTCCTCCCTGGACTGGAAACAAGCATCCTAGGACCGGTTTCGGGGTTTCAGCCCTCTTCAGCCAGGATAGCTTGATTCCAGTGGCATGGAGAGCATGGGACTCACGTCCGAGCATACCCAGGCCACAAGACCAACATCCACCAACACCGCAGGTGAGCGCGCTAGGACCACGTTGACGCATTGACGCACTGCATAGAGGGGACTGGGGTTGCAGCACCTACAGGATGTACTGAAGAAAAAAAAAAGAACAATCCAGACAAGAGGGAAGCAGCAAACAAGGGGCAGTAAACAAGGAATAGCTGACGTAAGGACACAAGACTGGTAAAATAAGCACAACGGGGAGCATACAGAGCAAAGACGCAAGAAGGGGGAGAACTGAGAAGCGCAAACATGACCCTGTAAGAGGCATAACAAGGATACACTTCCAGAAGGAGGCCTAACCCCAGCAGGTCACTCAAACATGGGCAACCCACCGCAAGCAGGAGCCGCGGGCAATCAAGCAGAAGCTGTAGCGCCACCTCAAGTACACAACCATGCAGCAGTATCCCCATCACCCCCTGTCAAAAGCGGGGTCTCTAGTTGGCAGGGGTATGTTAACCTAGTCCAAGTAGGGACCACCGGTTCGACAAGGTAGGTACAAAAGCACCCAGGGCCACCCTCTGGTAGCTTAGCGTGGAGCGGTAAGGCCTAACTCAAGAGGCATTTTAAGTTTTAACATATATTATTTTGTTTTTAAATATTTTTTTTTTTATTTTGACATTTAGTTTGTTTTTAATTTTGAACTGACTGGAGTGGGAATAGTAAATTTTACCCCTCTGCAATCCAACACTTTCCCTACTGTTGCACTGATTGGAGTGGAAATGGTAATTTTTGATCCCTATGCTAACCAGCACTTTCCCTACTGTTGCACTCACTGGAGTGGGAATAATAATTTTTACCCCTCCGATATCCAACATTTTCCCTACTGTTGCACTCATTGGAGTGGGAATAGTCATTTTTACTCCACCGCTATCCAACACTTTCCGTACTGTTGCACTGACTGGAGTGGAAATAGTAATTTTGATCCCCCCCGCTATCCAACACTTTCCCTACTGTTGCACTCACTGGAGTGGGAATAGTAATTTTTACCCCTCCGCTATCCAACACCATCCCTACAGTTGCACTCATTGGAGTGGGAATAGTAATTTGTACCCCTCTGCTATCCAACACTTTCCCTACTGTTGCACTCATTGGAGTGGGAATAGTAATTTTTACCACTCCTCTATCCAACATTATCCCTACTGTTGCACTGACTGGAGTGAAAATAGTAAATTTTATCCCTCCGCTATCCAACACTTTTCCTACTGTTGCACTCACTGGAGTCGGAAAAGTAATTTTTAATCCTCCGCTATGCACTGAGTGGAGTGGAACATTTAAGTTTAAAGATTTTTAAATAGTTTAATGTTTTAATTTATAATAGAATGTGTTTAAATATATTTTATGTTATTGGTATATGTATATATATAATTATGTTACATTTTTATATCATTTTAAAATGATAAACTAAATAAAAATGAATAATTTATTAATTGTTTTAAAGTAAATATATACATATTAATTATTATATATGTGTGTTTAACTTTTTTTAATTAACTTTATTTGTTATATGTGTTAAAATGTATATTACAGCTAATATTTGTTTTACATTACCGTTATTATTTAATATATTTAATTTTATAATTATATAAACACAATATTTAGTACAACTATATTTTTTTCCGATATTTTTGTACTTACTATGATAAAGATAGGATGTCAATATTTTTGATATCGATAATCGATATTTATAACTCGATATTGTGGTATGGGCATATTTTAGGTGTTGATATTCTATCAGTGAACTGCAGCCCAAGAATGTGATACTGTACTGGGGGTCTGGGATCCTATGGAAGCGACCAGATATGAAAACATCCTAGTGAATATCAGGTGCATGGTGGCAAAAAGAGATATAGCCCAGAGATGGGGCAGTGGGATCACACCGAGGTGCATATTTATAATATTTAGGCTTAGGGCCGCACTGCAAACCTTCTAACTGCGCTACCCTAAGTCAAAAGAAAAGAGTAGGAATGTGCTGTATCTACAAGATATGGCACATTCCTGTCCTTTTTTACCAGCACCGGCGCACAAATGCAGCCGAGTGCAAATGCAGGCAACCTTGCACTATGGTGCAAGGGTTTCTTTGTTGTGGGCATGAAGGTGTACCTTCCTGCACAAAATCAATCAAAGAAGGCGTTTTCCTTGTTCTATGTGTGCTACAAAATGCAGCACATGGAGAAAGAGGAACAAACCATGAGAAATGTAAATGTTTAGCCTCGTTACGCCTGTTTTGGGAAGATGTTAGTTTTGGTGCTGCTGAAAATTTACGCTATGTTGTAGCTCTGGGGCAGTGTAAAAAACAACTATTAGTGTTGCATGGAAAGACACACAACAACACCCATGAAATGCCCCTTCCACACAGAGTGAGGCATTGCCTTACTACACATTTACAAGATCATGAAAAGGCAGGCAGGGTGGCTTTGCATGGCCTTGTAAATATGGACCTGCTCACTGCACCCCTGGAGCGTCACAATAGTTACGTTCCGGCTGCGTAAAAGTGCCGTAGTGGCATTGTAAATATGCCCCGTAGTGCACACAACTGGGAGACGGTGATGGACAGATGAATGCAGATGGAGAGAGAAGTGTGCAGGGGCAGAGGCTGACAGTGCAAATTTGAGAACATTTGAGGGGGCTGGGAATCAGATGGTGGCTGCTAAGATATCACGCAGAGTGACCGGGACAACGCCGAGAAGTGGGGCATGAGTAATTACATACAGTTGAGAAGAAGGGGCAAGGGGCAGATATGTACACACACATACTGCCCTGAGATGGGGGAAGGGATGTGTCTTTTGGGCTAGAGCTATGCTATTGGGAAGGGACATTGGTTACATGTGTTCTGTAGATATTTTGCTGGCTATTGGGGCTAGTTGGTGGCAGGCGGGACTGAGGCAGGGAAATGCTGTGTAAGAAGTGCCATTGCATGGTTTTCTGACTGTTGCATACTTACATCTAAACAATAAAATATTTATATTAAAAAAACAATCCTTTGTACCGCCTCTTTATCCCTCCCTTCTCGTGAGCCCTCTTGAGGAGCTACAGCCATGCACTTACCATTTCAAGGAAAATATACCAGTAAATTAAAATGCATTTAAATACGGCGACATGTGCTTAATGCTCAAGCTCTAAATATAGCGCTACACATGTCTGCTTCACGATTCAATATGGATTGTGGGATCCACAGATAGTGGTCCCATTGGTTCCTACGTATAAACCAGTTCTCATGGGACTTGAAACTCCCGCGAGATCGGCAGGGCATGTCTTCTTATTTAAGCCATGCACATTTCCAAAATCTTCACTTGTGATCGTGGTCTTGGAGAAGGAGGGACCTCCCAGCATGAACTCCTGCAACTTACTGCAGCATGTCTTGAATTCCTTGTGTGATGGGGGGCAGCTCTCCTTCGGCTTGAAGACGTCATGTAATCTGAAAGAAGACAAGGAAGCTAAGAGTGAGAATTCAGATGTATTTGTAAGATGCCAATATCTAACCAAAAGAAACACCAGATAAGGTGCAGGTGCCTAAGTTAGAGAACAAACCCTTACCTTGTTCAACTTTTGAGACTTTAGGCTTTTAAGATTGAGTCTACAAGAAAGAAAGTCACCAAAATAGTTTATACTTTTCCAAACAGAACGATATGAAAAGCAATGAAAAGTTGAGTAAATAGATTTGTGTGATCAATGTATAGTCTGTTATTCAAAGATGGTGATTTGTTGTTAAGAGTGATCAAACTGAGTGCGGCAAGTCATGGGTAAGCAATCAAGACACATTGTGTATTAGGATCAACATTCGTTTGGGAGGACACTGTTCTAAGCATATCTTTTCTCCGCTGTAGCAGTAGCCAATTAAAGAGTCAGGAGTAATTACCAGAAAAGATATACAGAAAAGGGGAGCTGAAGGTAAGCATGCTACCCGAGGGAGGATGCAGTAGTGTCTAGGAAGATTTGAGACAGAGGACACATGTTGAATTTCTTTTGTATCTAAGAGCCCCAAGGAGATGGCTAGAGAAAACTAACCCCCACAGACGCATAGCTGGAGTCTTTTGAGGACTACAGAGTATGAACGAATTCTACTGGTGAACCTTACCACCCCTGTACTGGATTCCCCTTATTTCTCATCTCTCTCTCCTTTTCCCTCTTCTTTTGTCAGCAGACACTATGTAATCAACGCAGACTGGGGCCAATCAGAGAGGGCCGTTTGGAACAAACAGCACAGCATCGCCACCTCATTCCCACTGGATACAATGACCATGAGAGGGCCTTGGGTCCTGACACTTATGAGTAATGCTATTTTTAGGTCAGCTCTAACAACATTTTGTCCTGTTGAGTAATCTGTATAAAATGGGGCACAAAGAAGCTTACACAAGGCGTAATGTCATATGGATTTTTGATATAGCACAAAGGTCATTAGCTATGTATGTGTGTATGTATATGGGAGCATGTTTAACGCACACTATGGGGTCCGGACTAGACCTCACAGTGTTAATAAACCCTCACAAAACCCAGACAAACACCATCTTTGTGAGGGCTACTGTGCTATGGGGACCGGTCCCAGTAGTGTGTGTAGGTACATTTGAATGAGTAAATCCCAAACTAAAAAAGCTTCCCAACCCCTTTTTATGGCACACATTTCGCAACGTCTATTGAACATATTTACACATTTTTATTTTCATACCAATTTGTTGCAATGCCATGAAGCAGTTTGTGATGAGCCAAGATTTTAGTGACCATTCATCTGTATCCGGCCTTTACCTCCATGAAGCAGCTTTGTGGGCAGTTTTTAGTCTCCACACATATCCTGAGCTCAGCCACTGTCCTATTGAACCTGTTGCTTATTTCCGATAGTTCGGCACAACAAGCACTTTTGTTAGGGCGTGCCATGCACTGCACATAGTGCCCAAAGACCCCGAAAACATACTGTAGCAACAAATGGCCATGCACAGAGTGCTCTCACAACTCACAGGACACAGCCTTTTTGGAGATGCCCACCTTCACAGAGTACTTGCAGAGGTGTTCATAAACACTTCCAGGTTCACCAAACGCAAGATCACTCGCAAAAACTATAAACGAAGGGGCAGATTTACAACAAAGTAACGAAGCACGGTGCAGCAAGTCATTTTGCTGATCCGTGCTGCGTTAGTTTGGAAAGCACAGAGATGCGACATATTTACAAGAATATGTTGCATCTCTGTGTTTCCCCTGTGCTGGTGCACAAACTGCAACCATGAGCCATGCAGGCACCTTTGCACCATGGTGCAAGGATGCCTGCGTCGTGGGGAGATTGTTTTTGTGCAGGAAGGGACACCTTCCTGCACAAAAACAATCACAAGAGGCTTTTTCCTCTTTCAATGCGTGCTGTAGAATGCAGCACGCATTGAAAGAGTAAAAAACGAGGAGAAATGAAAACATTTCTCCTAGTTGCGCTTCGCTACGCCACCTCTAGGGTGGCGTAGCATTCACACGCATCTCCAGATTTACGATTTCTCATAAATCTGGAGATGTGTCTTGTTCCATGGGTGTTGCGCGGGAACACCCACAGCAACACCCATGGAACACCCCTTCCAGGCACAGTGCTGCGTGTGAAGGGGCCATATTTACGCAGAAAAGTCACTCAGGGTGGCTTTTCCTCTCCTTGTAAATATGGAGGAGCCCCCTGCACCACCAGTACGTCACGAAAAGTGACATAGTGGTGGCACAGGGGGCTTGTAAATCCGCCCCTAAATCACTAAACGGATTTTCACCAAATAAAAGCTGTGTTTTGACTAAAATTAGATCTTTATGTCAAGTATGTTGTCAATGGATTCCACAATTCTTTTTGTAGCAAAGAGCGAAAATCTCTCTGGGGTGAAAAATGGGAATTGCAGTTTTTGGATTGCCCTCAATAAATTGTTATCCTTTACCAATCTGTATGAAATTGAAGAGAAAGAACTTTGGTTTAATAAAACAACGGTTGCAAACATTCACCTAGAATCATCAAATTACACCAAAGATTTGAACAAAAACAGGATGTACAATCGAGCCTGAGATCACTTTTTAACACAAACCTTTGTCACAAACTACGGATTAGCTTGGAATCTAATCAAAATGAGTGCCTCTTCTGGGTAAAGATCTTGGTACCAACGTTGGTATAATGTATTAAGCAACTTTTTTTGTAGCAGACAACATATTTTCCTGTGGGACATGATTATGGTAAATGCTACTTTTGGTTATAACCCCATATAAACTTGCCCACTTTGATCAATCTGTGTAGAATTTGAAAGGAAGACAATTAGCAGAAGGGACCAAGAGTCTCCTACATTTCTTGAACTTTCTTCAAATGGCCCCACACTTATTAAAGATAAAAAAAATCTATTTCCTATCAACTAGCTTCCTCAGCAATAACTATAGTCCCTACTGCTGAGGCTGCAATACACATTAAACACACACAACAAGAGCCTAATTCGCAAAGGTAAATTACACTTTTGAGTAAGTATACACTTTGTAGTAAATTTACTACTTTCACTATTCACAAACTCTGAGTGCAAACTTACCACAAAAGTGTTAGGTACATGCCTCCACCCTCAGAGTAATGTAATTGGCTTACTCTGGTGTGGGTGATGTCTCTCCCTAAACCCCTCTCAAACCCTCATAAAAACCCTTCTTATTCCCATCACCTTTAGTAGTAAGTCTTACCTTTCTCCTTCCCACTCCAGTGTCCCTCCCACATTTGCTACTAAAATCTATACCTACAAGTGTGGAGACTCTGCAGTTGGAGCAGAGAACTCCACACCTATATATATAGCCAAAAATTACACCTTATAGTATATTTTGTAGTAGTACAAAATGTACTACACAGTGCAGTTTTGTGAATCATACCCTATGTCTGTATTTATAAAATTGTGTGAGTTTGTGACAATGTAGCACAAAGATTGTCACAAATTACGGAATGGCTTTGAAACAAATCAAATTGAGGGCCTCTTCTGAGTAAAGATCTTGGTAGCAAGGTTGGTGTAATGTATTAAGCAACTTGTGCTGTAGCAGACAGCATATTTTCCTGCGGGACATAATTATGGTCAGTGCTAATTTTGGTTATAACACCATATATAAACTTGCCCACTTGTATCAAACTGTCTGAAATTTGAAGGGAAGACAATTATCAGAATGGATCAAGAGTCTCCTGCATGTCTTGCACATTCTTCAAATGGCCCCACACTTATTACAGATAACAAAAACAATTTCCTATCAACTAACTATCTCAACCACATCTATAGTCCCTGTTGCGGAGGCTGCAATACAAATGAAACCCACACAACAAGACCCTAATTCATAAAAGTAAGTTACACTTTTGAGTAAGTATACACTTTGTAATACGTTTACTAATTTCACTATTCACAAACTCCTAGTGCAAACTTACTACAAAAGTGTAAGGTACATGCCCCCACCCTCAGAGTAACATAATTGGCTTACTCAGGTGCGGGTGAAGTCTACCTAAACCCCTCTCAAACCCTTCCTAAAACCCCTCTTACTCCCCCCTAATCCCATCCCCTTTAGTAATAAGTCTTCCCTTTCTCCTCCCCACTCCTGTGTCCCTCCCACATTTACTACTAACATCTATAAGTACAAGTGTGGAGACTCTGCAGTCCGAGCAAAGAACTCCGCACATATAAGGCACATATAAGTATAGCCAAAACTTACACCTTGTCGTATATTTTGTAGTACTACAAAATGTACTATACAGTGCAGTTTTTTTGTAATTTTTTTTACGGCCGCCATCGTTGCAGAGATTGGGTCCGTCCACCATGCGTGCAGTGGTCCCGCCCGTTGTATCATGATGGGCCCCCCACCGCTGCGGTCAGATTCCGCAGCTTTAACATTGTGGCAGGCGGTGCTGGCGGCAGCACCACTGCGTCTCAAAAATGAGCATGTTTTGCATTTCACTGCACTACGTGGCAGGCACTGCACTGTGCCTGCCACTTGGTGCAGTAAAATGTAGGGGGGTACCATGGGTACCCCCCAGTACACCCACACACACCCCAACATGAGGGGGGCCCACAACGCCATCGTGATGGGCCCCCAAGTGTTACTTTTTTTCAATCGATGCAAGGCTTGAAATGGGGGTAAGTTTACAAGCCCAAAGCTATTATTTTTGTTCTTTTACTTTTCAAAAAACTGTTGCTGTAAAATACATAATATGTGGACCATTTTTCGTAGCATTGTGGTCCATGCACATATAGGGTTTGCCATGTAGGATAAATCAGAGTTTACTATCACTACAAGGGCTGGTCCTCAAAGTATGTGTTTTACATGCATAAACACACGCACACACGCACACACACACACACACAAACATATTTATCTTGGATAGGAAATGTTTCAGCAACAAATATATCTCTAAGAGCAGATTTATAGTCCATTATTGTGCAATGTTTCTATTAACCTTTCGTGGTTGCTCTATTAATCACTATTTATTGGGTATTAGCATTTGGCTTGGCCAAATTAACATACAAATATGAGCACGTTCGGTTGTAAATTACAACTATAAAGAATCAACCAATGCACATTGTAAACTTATTTATTGTGCTTATTTCTATAAATCACTTAATAATCACCAATTATTTTAAGAGTTGTCTATTCAAAATGAATGGCTATTTTAGTTCGCTTTTTGTGGCCAAGGAGTTTACATTCAGTTGATTCATTTGACACATTTTAATTTTCTCTTTTAATCAGTGCTGATTTAAGAGAAATGTAGAAAAGGCATGGTGGGACTTCTTTTCACAGCGGTGACAGTTTGCTGAAGTTCATGTTTCAACAAAACATTATTCTAATACAGGGAAACACGGCTACTTGTTGTTGCTTCTATACTTAGCAAACGTGTAGGCAATGGACGTCATTTAAGGGTCGCCAGGGACTCGAATCTAGTTCGTTTTTATTCCATTTTTGTATTATACTACTAATAGTGAATAATAATCCATTATTCACTATTACTGTAATAAAAAATGGAGTACAGTTAGCTGGAATATGATCTTCCCTGACAGCAGAGGTAAGTAAAGATGGTTTTAAATATATATATGTTGTGCGCATGCATGCAAGTGAGACTGTGCTTATGTAAGAGACAGTGGTATGTGTGATTGTGTGTGTATGTGTAAGCATTTATGTATAAGTGAACATAAAGGTCAAATGGCATGTGATGTCACTTCCTCTACCCCAGGCCTTTCAGTGAATTGACGTTCATAAGTCAGGCAAGGTGCACCTATGGCCTGCTTATGACCCTCTGCCTCATCCATATAGTCTTTGGCCCATGAAATGAATGTATAAAGCGTTTACTCTGCAATGCAATGAGGTAATATTGGCATCAATAGGAAGAACACAGGGGCGCACATTTCCTACCTTTGCTGTGGCAATAGAGAAGATTCTGTCACCGAACGTGTTTGAACGTGTTCTGGCGACATTTAATAAACATGTTTACGAGGAGCAAAGACTTCCGGAGGAAAGAAACATGGAGGAAATATCAGCAAAAAATACTGGTGAATTGTGGTAGATAATACTGTGTCAATGATCATTGCTTTAAATAAAATCTGCATTTCATCAGGAACCAGGGAAGCTGGGCTGGTATGGGAGTGATGTGCGTTGTTCTGATATATGGGTGATTAGCTTAAATAGGTCCTTGTTGAACTAGTTGTAGTTAGTTGACCACAGTTTCTGGAGCAGCCAAGCCTCGATTAAATTAGCTCATACAAACTAAATCCCTTGAGGAATTATTTGCATCCAAATTAGTTCCACACTTTATCACAGTCACAGGTGTGATCCGATTGATTAATTGAAAAATTAATTAATAATTACATTAGAGCATTGTCTATGGTAATATGATAGTTATTATGCCCAATATCAGATAGCAAAGATCATAACATTTTCAGATTCCAGAAGCAGATTTTAGACAAATAATTTGCTTGTGTTTTTAGTGATAGCGTTTCATCCAGGAAAATACCTAAATTTCGAGCTGAGCTTGAACATTTAGGACACGTGCCCAATGTAGCTAGCTGTGGAAAAATGGTCCTAGGAGACTTGGGCAATGGTTAGTAGAAACTCAGCTTTATCCAGGTTTAATTTTACATGATTGGAAGACACCCATCAATGAATGATCAACAAAGAGTTGACAGTCAATGATGGTTTAAAAATAAGCTGTGTATCTCCACATACATATAGAGAAAAACGTTCAATACTCTACCAATAGTCTAGCCGCAGATCTACCAGCAAAATCTTGAAGTACACGTTGAAGGTAGAGGATGCTGCGCCTAGACTACTTATGAACATAGGGACTTATGAGTCATATCTCCGGAGCTAGCCAAACTGGATTGGCTTCTAGTATCCAACCCGTAATACCTAAATCTTTGCGCCTTGTACATAGAGTAATTCATGGTCCTCAGTCCAACCCGCAATCTAATAGATTTTCATGCTATAAGTCAGGGCACAGTCTTAGATCTGAAAAGGCAAATCTTTAGATTTTTCTGAGGTTCTGCTTTGTTACTTTGGGTGGTAGACACCTTTCTTTTGAAGTTCAGAAAAATTCCAAGGAGTTGGATATGCCCTGCATCTCAGGGCCAGGCATGATGATGTTGAATGTGATCGTTGTGCAACTAGAAAAAGCATGAGCCTGTTTCAGACATGGTATTTATGGGTTTGCACTCAATTATATAACGAAATTAATGCAAAACATGCAGAGAGTGCAATTGTCTTATGTTTCTGTTTTGTTTTCTAAAGCTTACACTGTGAAAAGCTAGTATAATTAAAAATACAAGAATTATGTATAATTGTAAAACGTTTGATTGCACACCTTTCCTCACTCCAAGACTTAACTAGTGCCTACTTTATATAGGAATATGTGCGAATAGCCAGCCAAATCTTGTGAATTAGATTTAGGATTGTAACCATAAGGTTGGTTTAACTGACGGTCCCTAAGGAAATCCTTATTGGTTTTCAGAAATGTTTTAATTTTAGGTCTGGCTTGAGAACACAGCTGTCGGAAGACTTTATGGGTGAGTCACAAAGGTAACTTACATTTTTTGAGTAATTTACACTTTTGAATAAGCTTATTACTTTTGGATATTCACAAAATCTGAATGTAAGTTGCTACTAAAAGAAAGAAAAGTAAGTCAAGCAACACATTTGTCCAACCGTTGGTATTACAACACTCTCCCATAGAGAAAACAGAGATAGAGAATTAAAATAAAAGCACACAGCAAACAATGTTAAATTAAAACAAATGTAATAACTTATAAAAGGTAAAAATATAAATATAAATAATTTAATGTTAAAAGTATATAAAAATAGTACATATTTATTATGTAATTATAATATTTTGAATTAGAAAATTGACACAGGAATAATTTAATACAATTAATGTATTATTATTTTCATTTAAATATAACTAAATTGGTTTTAATACATTTTGCACATCAATTTTAAAAAAGAAAGCATAGTAAAAGTTATTTTTCTTTAGGTAAAGCTTATTTTTTAATTTAAACTTTAGAAAAATTATTTTGATTCAATTGATATATTTCCATTAATTAAAGATTTATTTCAAAATGTAGTTAATAGTGCTAGTGCTGTAGCAGTTTTAATTTTTCTACATTTAAAATAAATATATAAATTAAATTTACATGAATATTAAATATAAAATATGTTCAGTATTATCAAGTTAAATAAAAAATAAATATTTTTCCCCCATTCTTTGCCATTTGGAGATCTCCGCCCGAATGCTATAATAGAAATGGGTTTACATTGTGAACTTTCTGACAAATGCAATCAGAAGAGGTGTAATACATACGTCTCCTTTTTGGTCTGGCATTGGAAATTGGAGAGGGAGAATTGAGATTCATTTCAATATATACTTTAAGTCATCCAAAATGTTTAATGGATTTCTCTAGGTTGAGACCACCTCGTCGTATTTATTTCATATTAAAGATGACAGGTTGGTTTTATTTGATTGTCAAATGTGGCAACAAAATAAGAAGCCCTATCATTTTCACGTTGAATGATTTCACAAGACCTATAGGCATAACTTTTTAATTATGAAAAGCTTCATACTTTCCACTTGGCCCACGTAGAAGTATTGCTGATTTTAAGGATGAAAGCCTGCTGCCAGTTCAAATTGTGAAATTATACCACACAGATAAATGGAGCAGACTACATTTACAGGGTTAGTTACCACCGTAACATTTCTTTATGGTATGCCATTTACACAATGGTTAATCTGTGAGGCCCCAAAGGAGGGTTTCAAATTTCCACTTGCAATCTTATACCATTTTCATTTAAGGATAGCATTCTATTGTGTGTGTATTAAAGTACATTTTCTTAAAAAGAAAAATCATTTGTTTTGACATTGATTTATTATGCATTATTTTTGTGTGTTGCTGAGGTCTGAGTTTCAAGCTCACAGCAATCCATCCTCCCCATGACTCGGCCTTCTACTGCTCTGCCTCAAGAACCTGGGAATGAGCTTTTACATTGTAAACTGTTTGACAAATGTGGTAAAAAGGATTCACGTTGTGAACTCTCTGAAAAAAGCTATAGAAAAGCAGTTTACACTGATAACTCTATGACAACTACAAAAGGAACAGCTTGTCATTGTTACCTTTTGAGACTCGAAAATTGAAATTTTTAGTGACTCGCAATTAGTGAGTCCCAAAATGAAATGCACGAATGTGTCTCAGACACGTTTAGCGATTATACAATGGGTCACAAATTACCTACCTCATTAATATTCATGAGGTAGGTCACAATTTGCGACCCATAGGGTATGCCTGTAATCAAAGGGATGGTGGCCTGCTGGGGTCAGCATACTACCATGTCTGTGATTGCTTTTTGAATACAGCCATTTTGTTTCTGAAATGCAAGCTGTTTTCTGTAAAGGAAAACAGGATGCATTTAAAAAAGAAAAATGAAAAGTTTTCTTTGACTTTTTGAGAGTAGGCAGTGGTTCGAGGACCCACTGTCTGATTCTAAAAAATGTTGGGGCCGACATTCACAAAGGGGATGGGGTCCCTTGGGGACCACTTCTCTTTTGCGAATGGATTACCACCTCCTTCATGTAGTCGGTAAAATATGAATATTTTGCAACTGCATTCCAGTCACAAAACATTCGTACATGCCTCAACGACTCACTATCAGGAGGGGACATCCATTTAAATGCCTCTTTTAAATAGCGACCCGCGAATCCTATTTTGTGAGTCAGTAATAGGTTACCGACTCGTAAAATAGGGTCAGTATATTGCAAAAGCTGTTTTAGTGGTAACAAATTAGGCCTGGGCGAAAATTTCGTTCAGTTCGTGGAAATTGCGATAATTTGACATTTTCGCGTTCCGCGGAAAGCGCGAAAATGTCAAAATTTCCGCATTCCGCAGCATAGCGATAATTTGGTTCTTGCTCGCGCTGTAAAATAATACATTCTCGCGCGCGATCGCCTTACCTGAATCCCTGCGTTCGCCAACAAGTTTTCTTGATCCAGTCGCGTTCTCCATGAGATGTTGTATTGTTTTTAGCCATTTGCGCTGTCTCGCGACAGTTCGCGCCCGCAGTGACGTCATGCGTCGCGCGATCACGTCTTTCTTCTCGCGATCATGCACCGCGAGACAACTGAAAATAAGATGGCCGCGCCCGCGAGCAACCACATGGGTAAGTTGGCGAGCCGCAACCACGCAGAAAATCTCGCGAACATGCGGGAAAAAAACTTCCGCATCTTCGCGATATTTCCGCGTGTTTGCGATAATTTTTAACATTTTCGCGATAATTTGCAAAAGTGGATTTTGCAAATTCCGCCCACCCCTATAACAAATGTCCAGATTCTCCATTTTCTACTGCTAAAAACGGTGTACATCTGGTCCTAAATATTGTTGAACACTACGAGACCTTCTGACAAAGATATCTATTTCAGATGGAGCAAAGAAGGTCTCAGTTTCAGTATGTATCTTTGTATTTTATGTTTAATATTTACCTGTGCTGGAATTGAATTACTTTTTCTTCTTAAAAATCAAAACACCAGACATTGCTTAATTAAGAATTATTGTGCGCTCTGAGAAGTTATTCAGGGCCTCATTACGATGTCGGGCGGAAAGGCTCCGAACGGCCTTCGGTTAGTCCGAATCCATGTCGGAAGCCTTGTTTCCGACCCACTCGGAAATATTTCCGACGACCAATTACAATGGTTGAAAACCATTTGGATTTTCCGACTTGGTTCTGACTCACTTCTGAACGGCATTCGGGGAAACTGAGTCAGTCGGAGCCGACTCGTACGGCTCTAAGGACCGCGTTTCTGATCGACGCATTACGATGTCGGATTCGAACCGCCTTTCTGAATCGATTTCTCGAACACAGACCGGCTGTCGGAAACTGACTTTGGGGGCCCATAGCAGCCCCCCTTCGCCCTGAGACCTTCATTTGGGAAGCACCATGGGGTGCCCGCCACAGGGTGCAGGCACACCTTTCTTAAATGGGAGCCTGTGTTGTCGGTCGGAACACAGACTCCCATTGACGTCACCTAATGCTTTCCGACTGACATGGTAATGAGACCCTTAATTTTTAATGAGTTTTTTGGCTTTATGTTCTTGAACATTGCTGTTGATGTTCAGGGGCCTATTTATTGAGAAGTAACGCAGAGAAGCAAGTCACCTTGCTTGGCTGTGCTGCGTTGCATTACTGGGAAAGGGGAGGACTGCACTGTATTTACCACAATATGGTGCATTCCTGCCTTTTCCCCAGTTCCAACGCAGACACTCTTGCACTATAGTGCAAGGGTGCCTGCATTGCATGCATGATTGTTTTTGTGCAGGAATGGGCACATTCCTGCACCAAAACAATCCCCTGAGGCATATTCCTTTGTGCTGAAGTATGTAGCACACATAGGAAGAGGAAGTAACGAGGAGAAATAAAGATATTTCTCCTCCTTACCCCTCGCCTGGGAAGGCATAGTAATTTGGTGCATTCCCAGGACTAACAGTAATAGTAAATCTGAGAATGCATCAAAATCCATGGGAGTAGCATGGGAACACTCATGCAACACCCATGGAATGCCTCCTTGAGGCAGAAGTAACACAGCGATTTACATTGCATTGCATAACTCATGATTTATCAAGCCACTCAAGGTCTTGCGGGGGCTTAATAATAGGTTTGCCTCGCACATGCACCACGTTGCGTGGTGCATGAGCAACGCAAACCCTTGATAAATATTTCCCTCAATTCCAGATCCCACAAAGTGGCAGTACCTCTAATTTTCTACTTGGGTTCATTGACAAGATGGTGACTTGACACACTTCACCAGAGCTCCATGCATCACTCTTTACCAGACACTAGCAGTGACTGGCCCCTTTAAAAAGTGAGGCTTGTCTGGTGTACCCCTGCCGATGCACAACTAGCTGTCTCTGGACACATATGAACTAGATATGGAGTGATAGACGGATAGAGAGGAGCAGACAGGGGGAAAGCCTGACAGCAGCAGCACACCAAGAGGGTTGGGTGGGCCCATCAGTGAGTGTGTCTGCAGTAGGAGGGACAGCAGTTCCCATGCCTGGAGGCACTGTGGGGAGAACTATGGAGACTAGCACCAATGTACCTTCATCTCGTCACTGGGGGAGAATACAAAAAGCATCAAGTAGAGCAACACTACTGTGGCACTTATGCTAACATTGTCGTTTGTGGGCCCAGGATGGACTGGGTCTTTGGGCCTGTAAATTCTGAGACAGTCTCACAGGGGCTGAAGTGCCTTCAAAGGCTGTTACTAGGCCAATCCTTTGGAAGGGGCTTCAGCTTACCCCAGCATCTTACTAAGCTTGTGTTGGTTGGAGGCGATGACTGGTGAGGTGAATACAGGGGTGTCTTATACCTAAATACAAGGACTGCATGAAGGTATAGACAGGCCATGAGGAAGGGGCCTGATTTTGAAGGGACCTGATTTTAACCCAGTTCCAGCCAGAGAGACACACATCACAGCAATGAAAGGCGCAGACTGATACAGACCACGGGGTCAAGAGGTACCCATCCCTTGATAGGAACCCCAAGGCCCAGATTTACTAAGCCCTTGCACTGCCGTTGCATCCAGCAAGGCGACACAAGGCAACGCAAGTGCTTAAGTAATAATTACTAAGCTACACAAAGCCACCTTTTCTGTCTCTGTGTTGCTTGGTAAATCCAGAGTAACGCAAGGCATCATAAATAGATCACTTGCATTACTCTGCGTTGGGAAGGAGTTCCATGGGTGGAGTGTGGGCTTTTCAATGCATTCACCCATGGATTGTATGGCAAATTTCAGATTTACCAACCATAGTAAGCCTGGCAATGCATTAAATTGCTACGCCAGCTCAACAGAGGCATAACAAGGAGAGCTGTGTTTATTTATTCACTTTATTTCCTCTTTCTGTGTGTGCTGCATTCTGCAGCACACATAGAAAGAGGAAAATACCTCTGAGGATTGTTTTTATGTAGGAAGGTTTTCCTTCCTGGAAAAAACTATCTGGTAATTCAGGCAGCCTTGCACCATGGCGCAAGAGTGCCTGCCTTGGCATTAGGCAGCACTTAGTGCGTCAGTGCAGCGATAGAGCTTGAATGCACCATATTTTAGTTAAAACAGTGCATTCTTTCTCTCCATTTGATGCTGTGCAGCAAGTTGCCTTACTGTGTTGCATTGCACCAAATCTTGGGCCCAAATTCTCATGAGTCAGCTAACAAAATGAGCATGGGAAAACTCTGACTCACAATGGAGGGTGATTAAACAACACTGGGCAATTCTGGGAGATACTTGGACGGTAGGTTAGAGTTGAGGACAGTGTGCCGGGGGGGCGGGGTCTGACTGAAGGGAGAACACTGTAGTGACCGTGTTGAACACACTGTTTGGTGTCCCTGAATTTGTGAATGGAAGGAAGTAAAATCTCCAGTGTGGTCGCAATCTGGGGCATACACAGTCCCTAGATGTCATCGTAAGCAGACCACTGGGTCAACATATCTGCTGGCCAGCAGAGACGGGTGGAAAAGTGATAGGAAAGTCTTGGCATGCTGCTGCCACTCCAGAGTGACAACCACCAGGTCTCAATGAAACTGTTTCAGCCCTTTGTGCAGAATGGTGAAACCAAAGAGCGGCATGTTGGCGGTGACCTGGAGAAAACTAAAACTCATGATTCAGTCATCTGTTGATCCAATGACACAGGTGGACTCAACCATGTAAACGCCTTCCATGATTGACCAAAGGAAGCTAGAAGAACGCATGTGGAACAAGCTTTTGCAATGCAATAGGTCTCGCATTTGCGAGAGTTTGAGCTGTTGGCATTGTAAATGACAATGCCTTTTATTTAATGTGTTGGTTTTCAGCTGCACAGCATGTGCTAAATGAAATAAAACAAAAAATAACAAACACACTTTACATAAGAGAGCTATCTCACTGCCTTTTGGCAAGGTTTTTTTTTTGTTAACTAACTTGGTGATATGGAAGTGAAGTCATTTCAAAATAATCTTTTAACAGTGAATGTGTGGGGGAAAATGGCAGAGGCCGATAACCCTCTCTGCTCAAATATAGTGATTTGAAGGTCATGAGTTCGAAGCTCAGCAAGGTAGATGACTTTTGAGAACAATGAAAAATGCACCATTAAAGTCTGTATCAGTAATGTAGCCTATAGTGCTTAGAAGTGGGAGATGTGCGGTGTAATGCCCTAAGTACCAGTAGTAATGCTACTGCCTCCGACCAGAAAGGCGAAAATGGGAATCTGCCCTAGGCCGTCATCTGCTAGAGGCCCAATCTCGAGATCTCTCTGATCACATTCCACACCCCTGCAGCCCCGGTGCGTGCAGTTTCTAGGCAACTGCCATTGAAAGGGCAAACGCGTCATGAGGAAGCAATCCGGCAGTGCAAGGTGAGGCTGAAAGAAAACGTGTGCTGTTTACCTTACTTAATTACACTGGCTTTTTAGGCAGTCGCGCCGTCAACGTGGCACCTTCGGCAACATCACGGGCAAATTAACTTCCGCCCTCTGTGCCCCAATAGATGGTGCTCAGACAGATCCTGCCACAAAAAAAGCCCTGTACCTCAAGTGGGCGTGAAACTAATAGGTGCCAACATGTAAACTTACAAGCTGCCGAAAAAGGACACTTATACATGCTGAAGATACAATGCTAATATATATGAAGAGAAACTAATCATAAAAAAATAAATAGAAGCGGACTACAGGACACAAAGTATTTTTACACACCAAGTCATTGCCCCCAAAGAGATAATTTAGCACAATATTCAGATACGATTAGTGGAAGTGTTCAGAGGTTCCATTAGAGTAATGATTCCAGTATTCAGCACTTTAGTGCTGATTGTCGCACACAAAGAAAGTCGGCAGGATTCAACATTCTACTGCATAATTAATACTGTTCTCCGTACAGTATGAAAGGACGCAGCACGGAGTGGCGGATGTATACCTAACCAGCACTGGCAACACAGATAGGTCTAATTTTGAGCCCCTCGATCAACGCATAGAAGAGAAACCTACAACACAAAAAAACGAAAGGCGAGACCTATTGGCAATGCCAATGCTTGTTTAGCTACCCAGGAGGTGGTGAAAGGGAACCGTAACCAATTAACACACACCCATCGCATTGCGTTGAATTATTGTGGAATGTGGAACATCTACTAATCTTGACCGACTTTGTTATGTTATGGAATTTAGAAAAGTTTTGAAAAAAATCATAAAAATTGAACTTTGCCAACATTGCACACACCCACAGTTGACATTTTAAAGTTTACCAGCTTCTTAAAGACCTGAAGTGAAAAAGTAAAAAAATCTGCCCTAATTTGCGAAAGTGAATTCGCAGACTGGTGTTTTTGTAGGTAAAATGGATTACTTATGCCTTCTTTGCTCTTCCAGAAGGTGTTCATGTGCCCCATAATGTCTGATGTTTCTCTGACCTACAGCAAGGACGACCCTCGGGCCTGGCTCTCTGTTCCCATGGCTGGCAGCAGAGACAAGAAGAGGGCAGAGTGTTTGTACGACTACAGCCCTTGAGAGATAAAGCGCGGCTGGAATGAAGAACTTGGCACCAACATAACAAGCATTGGCCACGCGGCCGCGAATCACAAAAACATTCAAATAAACAAGCATTGGCATAGCCAATAGGACTCGTCTTTGGGACCCTATAAGTGTTTAGCCATGCAACAGTTGCATAACTAAATACTTTTAAGGTCCCAAAAGCGAGACCTATCGGCTATGCAAAGCGAAAGTGAAAGTAATCGCGGTAAAGCGCGGCGAGCGCGCCCACGCACATGCACTGTAGCTCTAGGCTGGCCTGGTAGCACTTTTTGGAGCCCTCTCAATAATTCTCGCCAGACCAGCGCATGCGCTGGGTCAGGCGAGACCTAACAAGCTTTGGCCACGCGGCCGCAAAAGTGACGCGGCCGCGAAAGTGAAAGTGATCGCGATTGCGATCGTGCGCTGGAGGAAAGACACATGGCGCTGCGTGCGTGCACGGCTCACGTACACGCAAGCTTGAGGCCACAGGCAGCACTTTGAAAAGCCGTACACAAAATGTCTCGGCCAGACCAGCGCATGCGCTGGATCAGGCGAGACCTAAAAATGACTCTCCCTTCATGCCCCTGGCCCGTCAATGAAAGAAATCCACCATCAAATGGCAGCACTGAAGGATGAGGTCTGATCCCTGAGGATAGGAGCTAAGAATGCAGAAGGGAGTTCCAAACAGAACAACTTAAGAATTAACGGAATGCCCATAACAGTAGAAGGTCCAAACATGCAACTGTTCTTAGATAAATATTAGATAAATAAATAGTAGACACTATGCTATTAGGGAAAGTGCCTCCCTTCTTCTCCATTGGACGACCTATAGATTTCCAAAATTCCCACCCTTTCTGGATGACCTACTAAAGACCAGTGGTGGCACACCTGTTTAATTATAGCGACCGATACCTCATTCTCCAGTTCGTAAGAACTACAGGGCAATGGGCGATCAACAGAAGCGTGCTCACTATTTTCCTGGATTACACATATGAAGTTCAGGGGCTGGAGAGTTCCTGTGTGAGGGTCAAAAACAGTGACCGCCGGAGACAGCGAGAGACACACCGGTGACACAGCCCAGATGCACTGAAAGAACCCTCTCAAGTGACCCTCACTGATCTCATGGGATCTTACCCTACCTACTAAGGGAAGTTCTACTCCCTTTGTTCATCCAGTGGCACCAACAGTTCCGGGGCCACTGTAGATACAACTTTCTTACTCAGTCCTGATGAAGCGCCCTGGATCTCCCCCTGAGACCACTTAAGCGCGAAGCATGTTGACCAGAACATATGCCCCCTAGGGACATATAGTTAACCTGCTACCAAGGGACATAATACCCCTTAAAGCAGCACCATACACTTTGTTTTATTAATGAAAGAGGGATCACCTTAATAAAAATTAATCACTGTACCTCCAGCCATTTTTTAATACACCTTCTAGGACTTCACTGCCACTTACACCCATGCACCCATACGGCTTCATCAAAAGATCTCAGAAAAAGAGAACCTTTGGGGGACCCGTAGGGCATTGCAGCGCCGGCCCGACGAGGAGCAAAAGCCCAATGATAAAGCATGACATCCTTCGGGGTGTGCGTGGGCATCAAGATGAGGACACAGTGCCCCCCACAATTAGAGTAGCACACAACATGAGTACCTCCTAATTCCCTTCTTTCTCTCTCTACTTAGGAATGGTGACTCCCTTTTGGTATAAGTTTAACTTCGGGAGCACGGGTCACCGGACCTTTTGAATAGCTCCTAGAGCCCCCCTCATTTGATAAATAGGACAAAAACAGTTACAACAGTTGGAAATGTGATACACCCTTATGTATGCTGTTAAACGGAGGGTCATAGCAGATAAGAAAATCCAAAAACATTTTGTTCCCTTGTGGACACCCTAATATAGAGAAACTGGTAATCTAACACAGGGGGTCCAATGCCACCCTAAAAGATGCAGAATGAATATTGAATTATGAGCTGGTTGACCTGTTTCTGGCATTCTTGAAATGGTGTGGAGGGGACCTGCATGAACAGTGGCAACAGTGACCTTGAGCAACAACAGAACACCACCTACCCCCATTTGTCCAACAGACATTGTTTTGCAAGCTGTATTTATGAGTAATAATGCTTTGCTAGTGCAAATATCTTGGGAAGGAACCTGTTGCTGCTTGGCCCAGGGAGTGTGAGTTGGGGGTGTTATATTTGTTACTGGGTTGGTTTTACTTTGTGCTTCTCTATGCAATCACTATATCACCTGCCAATCTCAATGGAGGGCAAGGCCCTGACTAGTCTGCAGCCTTTACTAAATTGCTCACTATAAACATGTACTATGGGTTCCATGTAAAAGAACATAGTGGCGTGGAATGTAAGTTGCATGGCCATGCCTGCTAAAAGACACAGAATTGATAACTTTCTAGAAATGCAGGCAGCCTCACATTGCATATATGCAGGAAAAGCAGGATAGAATTGCAGAAACTTGCTAGATGATGGAGGCCAATTAATTGGCATAAGATACTCAGAGCATGCCAGAAGGGTGTCAATGGATATCACCCGGCAACCCATATGTTGTCTAATCCAGGTAGGTAGGCCCAGAGGGCATATATGTGGTATTAGAGGGCTTAATACATGGGGAACCATTAGTCCTATTGGTGATAAATGCTTGGAACAGCAATCCATCTATATTTCTGGACTCTTACTCCCTATCTGGTAACCAACCTCTAGCCATCTTGTGTATGGGGAGGGGACTATAATCGTGTTCCAGATACTGATCTAGATAGGTCAACTCACCCAGTTCCTGGCACCCAAAAGGCTTGGTGGCTGCCCAATTGCAGGACTGGGTGCGTTGCAGAGGTCTATGCAATATGTGAGTAACATGCACCTTCTAACCAGGGAATGCTCCTAACACTCAACAATACACAGGTTTCAAACTGTGGCTAGCTATGTTCCTGCACAGCAAGCAGGTGGGCCCTGTACATTATCCGATCGCAATCGGTTTAAAATGGTGGAAGAGTGGGGCAGAACACCCATACCACTATGGAAATTGAATATTAATGCATTGGCAGCTGTCCCATTCAGAGATACACTTGGCAATGTCATCACAGACTACATTACAAAAAATGAGGGGACAGCTGAGGATGGAGGCATAGAATGGGATGATTTTAAGGTGGAACTGAGGGGAATCCGCATAAAGACGACATGTGCTATTAAAAAAGGGCTGACTAAAGATATCTTGGCAGCAGAAAATTAAATACACAAAGAAGAGGGGATTGTTAGACTGTCTGGTGTTAGGTACTTGAGGAAGAAGCACAGGGACCTAGTGGATATATTGGTAGAGTGAACTACAGAGAAGGTGGCAATATAACATGCTGAGGGCGATAGCTCAGGACACCTACTGGCCTGGCTGCTGAAAGCAATCTCGAGAGGGTGCCAATTGGCACTATTAATTATCCTCCCACACCATAATAGTCAACTCACAAGTCGATATTAACTCAGCTTTAGCCAACTATTATTATGCACTATATGAGGCCCCACAAGAAAAGGATACAGAGCACCTGCGAAGGTACCTAGATGACATAGATATCATATGCCTTGACCCTCTTCAGCATCAGGCTTTGGAGGAGTTCTTGACTGTAGAGGAGGTTCCAGAGTTGATAGATCAGATGGCAAGGATTGAAACCCTGAGGAATGATACATTTCTGGATGAATTATCTGTCACTTGTAAGACTATATTTGCAGCAAACGCCTTAACCTATAAGAAATATCTCTACAATTGGGTCAGTTGCCGTTCTTGCCATGTGAAGCTCTCATTGTGGTTATCCACAAACAAGGAAGAGACCACATGTATGTAAGATTTTACCAACCCCTAGCCCTGTTGAACCTAGATTACAAAATGCTATGGAAAATACTTGCAAACAGATTGATGACAGTGGCAAGTTTTATAGTGTCCCCGGACCAATTTGGCTTGGTGCAAGAAAGAAACACTTTCCTCAGTCAGTATTGCCTGTTCAATCTGATTGAGAATGGGCGTGGACTGGATTTCCAGAAATGGCTTCAATTACTATTTAATTAACCAGTGGTAAGAGTGCGCACAGGAGAGGCCATATTGAAGAAATACACTGTAAATAGGAACACCAGGCAGGGCTTCCTGTTGTTGCCCTCGATCTTCGCCATTGCTATGGAGCCACTGGCATACCTTCTGCATAACAGGGGAGTGGACTGGGATATATGTATGAGTGATAAATGGCATATAGTCTCACTTTACACAGAAAATACCCTCATTTATTTGAAAGATGGGTTGAGAGTCTTGGCAGAGGTGATAGATTCTCTAAACAATTTCAGAGACAGTTCTGGCCTGAAGATTACCTGAACCAAATCTTGCCTGTTTCCACTTTGCCCACTGCAGCACCCCCATTGACAATGGAGTAGAGGTTTGATACCTTCAAGCAGTTAGATATAAATGTGTAAAACAAAAGTGCAGACTTTATCAAGGGCAACTTTGGTAGAGTGGAAGTCATTTTCGCTGTCCCCATTGCGAAGGATAGCAATGTCTAAGATACTGGTCCTGCTCAGGCTACTCTATTGTTTCCCCTAAGCTCCTGGTGAGGCTACCAATGGGAGTTTTTACAGAAGCTCAACAGCTCATCACTGATCTTATTTGGGGATCGAGCAGAAAGAGGTTGGTGCTACACAAATTTCAGAACCTGATTTGAGCGGAGAGATTGGGAGTTCTTAACTATGAGCTGTATTATGCTGTGGCCCAACTGCAGTGGGTGATAAACTGATTGTGCAGTCAACCGGTTACTGAGCAGCATGCTGTTTTCAGGCAACACAGGGGCCAGATATATTGGACTGGCTGATGGCCACAGTGGGCGGAAGGTTGAGGATGCACAAGCTGGCAGAGGCAGCCAAGTATTTTTGGCATCGGGATGTCCAACCAAAGAATCATAAATGCCAGTACTCCCCATGTGTTCCTCTGTGGTCCATCCCATTCTTAGGTCAGTGGGTGCCACACATGATAAAAACTCCTGGATGGAAGCAGATATAGTGTCACTGGACAGTAAGCATACTGCCGGATCTTCAGGACACATATGGACAGAGACCAGGTCAGTCCCTCACGTACAATGTCCTAACACATGCAATGGAACACTTCCGTTGACACGATTAGGAGGATCCAGTTAATTCATCCCATTACTGTTATTGAACACTCATGGCCAAGAGAGAAAAGCAGTAGTGGTGGGTGTAACTCATGTAATTTGCTGTAGCATAATTATGTGAAATTACAGCAGCATTCTGCAATATTAAACAGAATTACATGAGGAGTTTAATCCAGCATTTAGCTCTATTTTGGACCCAAGGACGCATTTTGTTAATTTCTCTTGTTCACTCCCCACCCTCGAAGTTCTTGCTCTCTATTGGTTATTGGAATTGGTTTGCATTGTGAGTCATGGCAATCAGGGAAGGGGGCCTGTG
Source organism: Triturus cristatus (assembly GCF_964204655.1). Lineage (NCBI taxonomy): Eukaryota > Metazoa > Chordata > Amphibia > Caudata > Salamandridae > Triturus > Triturus cristatus. The sequence goes on from NC_140589.1 coordinate 677,341,970, forward strand.
GGTTGGCACATGGGCTGACCATGAATCAATGTGTGCAATCAATTTACCGATGCAGGATCCATGACATCTATCCATCCATTCTTCTTAAACTTCAGGAATGTCTTTCTTGAGTCACATGGTTTATAAACAAAACCTTTCTGCAAATAAAACAGAGATGTTGGTTCTCAGTAATGTTCCTTAAATCTGAGTCTCTGTTTGGTAGTGACTCACTATTTACCACACCCACCCCCTGCTAGTATGACCAACAAGGTGATGTTTATCTTACCTTCTGACAGCAATTCAGTAGGTTTCCTGGTACATAATACTCCATTTTGATGAGCTCAAGCAATTGTCTTCCTTATCTCTGAGTTGAAGAGAGAAGGTTGGTGAATTAAGCAGATGATATCTCATCCTATTTAAAATACAGGAAGGCAGTCTTGCTTGGCATACCAAAATATGTATTTGTCACTGTCAAATTGTGCAAAATGTAACTGCCACATATCTTAATTAATTTATCTCAGCATGCTTCCTTCAACCCCCAGTTGAACGTCCTCTGCAGGTTACCAGCTAATAAAGGGAACTTATTTAAGGCACTTGTATGGAGTTTCTCAGATTTCAGCTGCAGCTCTACATGCACTCTCACATGCTTTGTTCCTCTCCTCATTCACATTTGGTTGTGCCAATGTTCCTTTGCAACAGATTATTTTTTTCGGTTCTCACTCTTATTCTCAATGCACCAGAGGTAAAAGACCACACATATATGAGTGCAGGGTCAGTGGAATGCCTGTAAAAATGCAGGGTCCAGCATATAAAGCCAGGCCTATTGGCATTGTTAATGCTTGTTGAACTTATGGTCAATGATAATATCCTGTACAGTTTACATACATGTATACATATACACACACATATACATATACACACACACACATGTTTGCAAATTGAAACATGGATGCCTAGTTCCATTTCAATTATCTCCGTAGATCAGGAAAATATCATTTGATTTGCCACCCGAAATAATTTTTCTCTGTTGAGGGACGATGCTGAGATTTGTTTCAACATGCAGTGCTGGTTATCTTTCTAATGTGTTTATTACATTACTACTTTGAACATTGTTGGTAATGGTATCATTTTGTTCTGCAATATGAAAATAGTAAATAAAATGTGAAAAACCAGCACTGGCAAAGCTAATTGGTCTGTTATTGTTTAACTTATTTTTTCTGAATTATTTTTTATTCTGTCTAGTTCTTTTTGTTTTGCAGAACTCTGTTGTTGCAATGCTGCTAGCCCCTCGTTGATTGAAAAACAATACATTCGCTAAAAGCAAATATATTATTTTGTCTCAGAAAGCACACATTGGGATAGTATCCCTGGCAATGACAGCAGCTACTTTGTGTGTAGATGTGCGCCAGTGAAAATACAGAATGCCGCCATTCATGATGAAGTTAGACAATGGCTCAAGTTGGCTGACACGTTGCCTCGTGCTGTATGCTAAGTGACTAGATGAAAGGGTATTGTTTTGAACTATACTGGGTGCTTCCTTGTGTCTGGACATAGCTAAACCTCTCTGAGGAGCTATAATGATAGCGAAACACATGTCAGGGGGAGCTTTTATTCATTTCAGGTTGGCTTGGATGGTATTTTACCAATCCAAAGTTGTAGTACTATGCCTGGAGTGGTAAAAGGCTTTTTATAATTTTACAGCTTGGCGTGGATGGCACTGTGCTAATCCTATGGTTAATTGTTTGAAGTGCGGGAGGCATTATAGTTAGGCCCAGGTTTCACTCGTGCATAACTAGTAAAATTCAACTGTTATAGTTAATGAGCTAACGTTAACTAATACTCCCACAATGCACTGCTAATGATCTCACATACACAACTCATGGTATGGTCAGTAATATCACTGATGACATCACTGATAACATCTCAAATGACATCACTGACATCATTCAGTGACTGTGAGTGTTTTAAAATAGTTTATGACTGTTAACAAAATATATATATATATATTTACACCAAGAAGTATTGGTGGATTAGTGGGTATTTGAGTGCCTGTATGAGAGATTCATTGGGTGTGTGACTGACTATACAAGTGAGTGATTAGGTGTCTCAGTGAATGTGTATGTGAGCGACTAGGTTGTGAGAATGTATATCAGTCTGTCAGTTGGTATCTAAGTGGCTGTATGGGTGTGTGAATGGGTAAGTGAGTTTCTGTATGGGAGAGTGATTGGTTGAGTACATCTATGGGTGTCTGTTTTGGTTGGTAAGGGGTTTGAAAGTACCTGTATGCATGAGTGAGTCTGTAAATCAGTGGCTGTATGGGTTAGTGAGTACATGTGTGAGGGGCTTTATGGGTGAGTGAGTGTGTGTATGGCGGTCGGTGAAAGACTTACTGGAGGTAACAGGAGGGGTAGTTGGCCCCCAAGGACCCTTAATAGCCAAGGGGACTTCATCCCCCAACCAGCAGCACCAGGAGGCACAGAAAGGGGAGTGGGCCTCCAGCATAGTGCTGTTTTAATTTTCTTTTTTTTATTATAAAGGAAGGCAGGCCATGTAGCCCCCCTCTGCTGGGTCAAATGTGTCCCTTGGGACCCCATCCCCAGGGAACAGGCATTTTTAAATTGGGGAGGGGGGGCAAGCCAGGGGACCCAATCCTCTAGGGCTCAGTGTTTATATATATTTTTTAATTTTCTTTTTAATCAAAGAAAGGGAGGCCCTTGGCCCCACTTGCCGGGGCAATTTTGGCTTCGGGACCCCATTCTCCCAGGCCTGCCCTTTATTATTTTTTTTTAATTGATAAAACTAGGGAAGGGGGCAGCGGGCCACCCTCCTGGGCTAATTTCCACCCAAGGCCCTCATCCCCTGGGGCTTTTGCTCCTGCCAAGCCATAGCAAACTGCAATATAGGCCTGGGTGGTGAACTTCGCTCTGTTCATGGAGTTTGCGGCATTTTCTGCACTCCGCACTCTGTGGAGCTCGCGGATTTCAGAAAACTCCACTTCGCAATGTGCCACGGAGTTTTTCCCCCACTTGCGGTTGGTAAGTTCATGATCGTTAACAGAAAGTTCGCGAGCGCAAGTTGCCACTCGGGTAGAATTTCTACCTGAGCGTCAGGAATACCAGTACAAACTGCAGTTCGCACTGTACTCCGCCACTCGCTGAACTTTGCAGAGTTTTTTTGCAACTTTGCTGAGTTCCGTGTAGCAAAACTCCATGAACTTCGCCCAGGCCTACCAATATCCCAGGGGTGGGCACCCTGGGATAATGCAGGAACTGGCCCTGGGGGGTGGCGGTCCCCAGGGCCATCTACGGCTCCATGACAGGGGCTGCACAGCCCCACTCTTTCAAGTGTTTAGCCCCAGGGAGATGGTGGTCCCCGGGGCTCCATAGCAGGCCCTCTTAATTATTCAGTTTGTGCCCCGGGAAGGGGATGGTCCCTGGAGGAGCCACGTGGCCCACCTGAAAATATGTTATGACAGCTCTGTGGAGGTGGTGGTCCCCGGGGCTGCGTAGTAGGCAGTACGACCTCCCCTGCATTATACTTAATAAAATGTTTATGTTCCCGGGGGACAGGGCAGCAGGGGGCAGAGCAAGCCCACCCACATTTCTATACTACAGTGCCCATGGGAGGTGGCTGTACCCAGGGCAGCAGGGAGCCGTATGGCTCCCCCACATATTCTTACTTGCTCAGGAAGGTGGCAGTCCCCATGGCTTTGGGTAGGCCCATAGTGCCTCCCCTGCAGTGTTTTTAGCTAAATAATTAATTAAATGTTCTCCAGGGAGGTGGTGGTCCCTGGGGCAGCAGGGGGAGTTCAGTGGCCCGAGGAGGTGGCAGTCCCGAGGGCTTTAGAAAAGCCTAGGCATGTCCCCATTAGCTCCCTACATGATTACACTCATGCCCCTGGGATCTTGCCCTGACACACAGAAGTCTGCGCTTCTTTGTTTTTATTTTGCAGTGGCTTTGCAGATCCACCCACGAGTCTGCAGAAAAATGTTTAAAAAAATGCTTTTTAACCCCAGCGGGTCCCTGTAGGACCCCCACCATATCTGAGGGGTCAATGCCCTGCCCGTTTTCTTTATTTTTACTTTATTTGTGGGACTCCGCTCCAAGCCAAGTGGCAAAATGGCTGCCATCACTTCCAGGTTGCCAGGTTGAAGTGTTGGCAGCCAATCAAATTTCAATAGGATCCTCGAGTCCGCAGCAAGGACTCGTGTCCCCAGATATCTATATTTATTTAAGTTAGATATCTCAAAAACTACTGAATGGATTTACACACAATCACAAAAAAGCACGCTTTCTGGACCAACATCTAACTTTTTGCTGAATTTGGTGTAATTCTACTCAGCGGGTTGGGCTGTAGTTGTGTTCAAAAAATGAAAAATCCTCATAGACATAACATGGGGAAAACGTGTTTTGGGACCTCCTTTTTTCTCCGACCCTGTTTGATGGATCATCCTGAAACTTTTAGCACAGCAGCTGAACCGAAAAGGGGATGTTTTGTGAACATTTCGTGAAGATTCGTCAAGCAGCACCAAAGTTATTGGCAAAACAAAAAACGCTTTTTCTATGGAAACTTTGGTACTAAATATATATTACCTCCTGGCGGTTGCCAGTAATTATTTATAGTTATGACCATGTTTCCATCGGAAAAGTGTTTTTTGATTTGCCTATAACTTTGGTGTCGTTGATGAATCTTCACAAAATGTTCCCCGAAAAGTGTGCTGGTAATTCTAGTTGTGCATGGAAAGTTACAGGGTGATCAGTCATGCGGGGGCTGAGAGAAAGTGGGGGTTAAAAAAGTGTGGTTCCCATGTTCATTCCTATAGAGTCTTTAGACATGCCTGTAGCACAAACTGCTGGGGGGAATTACCCGAAATTTGGCAGAAAGGCATCTTTTTGTTTGCAGCTCATGCTTTCAGTTATTTGGTGTTAATCCGTTTAGCAGTTTGCAAAATATTGTTGGAGATCCAAATTTGAATATCTAGGGTGGCTACTAATTTGCAATTATTTTGAGATGATTCAAGAATGCGCACAACAACAGGAGTGCCGTGATTGGCTGGCCGCATGCTGAGCAGAAACTTGTAGCTGCCATTTTAGTTTGTTGGTATTGTCCCCAGGCTACACAAAAATGATAGAAACTGGGATAAGTGGTCAGGTTGAATGCACCATGACTCTATGGGTGGGATATAGGAGTGCTTCTGTTACACATTGTGGGCAGAAAATATTAAGGAAAAGGTTTTTTCTGCACCATGCATGATATTTGCTAATTCGCCACAATGCTCATCCCAATGTCACATGGTGACAAGTTCGCGAATATCATCGAAAATATATATATTCACAAACCCACTCTAAGTTTCACTCTGAAAATCACAGACACACTCAGACACTTACACAAACCCTGAGAGGCCTACTCAGACACTCATGCACCAATTCACAGACCCACTCAGACATTCAAACTCCCACTTATAGACTGTCAGACACTCACACATCCATTCACAAATGCAGTCACAGTCATGCACTCACTCAATCACTCACTCAGACCCACTCAGAGATGCATGCACCCACTCACAGACCCACTCGGAGATGTATGCACTGACTCACAGACCCATACAGACATTCATGCACTTACTCCCATACTCAGAGACTCATGCATCAACTCAGAGATCCGATCAGACACTCATACACTCATTCACAGACCCACTCAGACACTGATGCTTCCACTCACAGACCCAGTCAAAGAAACATGCCCCCATTCAGAGACCTACTCATGCACCCACTCACAGACCCACTCAGAGACTTCTGCATCTATTCACAGACCCACTCAGATACTCACACACCCACTCACATACTCACTCAGAGACTCATGCATCCACTCAGAGATCCTCTCACTCATGCAAAGATCCATTCAGACACTGATGCACCCAGTTAGAGACCCACTCAGACAGTCAGACATGCACTCACATACACCATCAGATACTCATGTGCCCACTCAGTCACACATCCAATCATAGACCCACTCAGAGAATCATGCAGCCATTCACAGATGCACTCAGAGGCTCGTGCACCCACTCACAGACCCACTACAACACTCATGCACCCACTAACAGATTCACTCAGAGACTCATGCACCAACTAACAGACTTACTTAGATACTCACACAGTCTCTGACAGAGCCACTGAGACACTTATACACCCAATGACAAATGCACACAAGCACTCATAGGCCAATCCAAGTATTGGCCACATTGGCCAAAACCAAGTCTCTGTCAATGCCACTCTTTCTAGCACACTCTCTAGCCTAAAACATATAGCTGTGGCCCACAATCCACACTCTAACCATTTTGAAGTGAGGCAGCAGTAGCAGACAAGAATAGGCTCTTACACTCATTCAGATATCCAGCCAAGCACTGACACAACATAGTCACCCATCCATACAAGTAGTCCTTTAAACATGGTTGGGGTCTACTACTGCAGTGGGTATCTCTGTATTTTTAGGTCAGGCGTATTAATGCAGACAGTATAGGTGCAGTTTTAGCCCCAACTCAACTTGGCATAAAAATGCCCTTTACCAAGTCTTAAGCCTACTTTTTAGTACATGTAACTGATCTCTGAGATAGGCTGTAGGTACTCCGTCCATCATCCTCTTTGGTTTTGCTTTGTTCACCCTAAGTTGGTAGGGTATGCCCATACGTGGGTCCCTTGCTCACTTTGCCACTGGATTCAAGCTAGCCTGGCTGATGATGGCTGATTAGCCAGAAACCGGTCCCAGGATGCTTATTTCTGGTCCAGGGAAGGCATGGCATGGCAGTTCGGGCAGGACTGTTCCCATGTGGCACAGGGTCAGACTGATTTGCATATGGCCATGTCTGAACTAGGGTGGCGGAGTGAGCTAAAGAATGATGATGGATTCAACCCAGATCAGTTGACTGGGGGTGAGTGCTTGCAATGTTCAGCACTCCGTTCATCATCCCCTTTGCTTTTGTTTTGTTTGCCCTAAGTTGGCAGGGTATGCCCCGACGTGGGTCCCTTGCTCACTTTGCCACTGGATTCAAGCTAGCCTGGCTGATTACGGCGGATTAGCCAGAAACCGGTCCCAGGATGCTTGTTTCCGGTCCAGGGAAGACATGACTTGGCAGTTCGGGCTGGACTGTTCCCATGAGGCACAGGTTCAGACTGATTTGCAAATGGCCATGTCTGAACTGGGGTGGTGGAGTGAGATAAAGAATGATGATGGATTAAACCCAGATCAGTTGACTGGGGGGGAGTGCTTGCAATGTTCAACACTCCGTCCATCATCCCCTTTGGTTTTGCTTTGCTCGCCCTAAGTTATCAGGGTATGCCCAGACGTGGGTCCCTTGCTTACTTTGCCCCTGGATTCAAGCTAGCCTGGCTGATGACGACTGATTACCAGAAACCGGTCCCAAGATGCTTGCTTCCGGTCCAGGGAAGACATGGCTTGGCAGTTTGGGCTGGACTGTTCTCATGAGACATAGGGTCAGACTGATTTACATATGGCCATGTCTGAACTGGGGTGGCGGAGTGAGCTAAAGAATGATGATGGATTAAACCCAGATCAGTTGGCTGGGGGTGAGTGCTTGCAATGTTCAACACTCCGTCCATCATCCCCTTTGGTTTTGCTTTATAGGCTGTAGGTATGCCATAAAACTTGGTACCTTGTGTTTAAAAGGCTAGAGATGTCCTTTCCATTTTCCCTAAGTTACTTGTGCACTTGCAGACCCCTATGCCAAGTACTACATAGAGTATACGACCGAACTGATATACATGTTTTCAAAATCATAGAGCTTCTGTTTCACCCAGCCAGACAATGAAGAGGCACTTATATATTCATTCACAAAGTCAAAAACTAGTTATGTATCCAGTAGTATTTACCAGTAGAGGCACTGAGCTATTTGTTGAGCCATTTACATACACATTTAGAGAGCCGTAGAGTTGCTAAAACAGACAGTCATATACTGGTATACGTACTTAAACATCTGATGACAGTCCTATAGGTGGGCTCCTAGTCACTCAAATATGTAGTCTCAAGTGCTCTTTTTAGTAACCATAACTCACTTCTGAGATAGGCTATAGGTATGCCACAATGTATGGTGGTTTGTGTTTACAGGTTTAGAGATGTCCTTTTCAGTTTCACTAAGTTATCCTTGCTCTTGGAGAGCCCTATGCCAAGTACTGCATAGAGTGTGCCAACCATAATGCAAGTGAAATACATGTTTTCAAAAGCATAGAGGCTCACTCTCACTCAGTCAGACTGTGCAGAGACACTTATACATTCCCTCACATCGTCAGAAACTAGTTATGTATCCAGCACTATCAAAGGCAGTTGCAGACACACTTACATTTCCCTATATTCACCAACACAGTCACTGAGCTATGTGTTCAACCCCTTATATACATATTTAGAGAGCCATAGAGTTAGTAAAACGGACAGTGACATACCAGCACACTTACTTAAACATCTGATGGCACTTCTACACATCGCCTCCTACAATCACTCAGATATGTAGGAAAATACTGACACACCTCAGTCATCCATCCAGACAAGTTGTCCTTTAAACATGAATAGATACACACGAACACAGTAATGGATATGGTATTATACCCACTGGGACACTACTGCATACAGTGACGCAGACAAAGACGGAGAGACATAAACATGAACATTAATAGAGTAATGTTAGCTATGTTATAATAAAACAACTGTTTATGTTGGTAGTTAAATGGTTGAAATATGTAATCTGATAGTATGTAATTAAAAGGTAATTGTACTTATTTGTTTCTTTTCAGGCATCAATTTCTAATTAAGTACAGACAGTTACAATGCCATCAGAAAGTGAGAGAAGAAAGAAAGAGAAGCAAGGATAACATTTTCTCAAAACTGAGAAACAAAAGGGGCTAAATGCTGATAAATTGGTGAAAGAGAAAAGAGCTGCTGGTAAGAGAACCAAGACATTTGTTAAAATAGTATGTCAATAACTGGAAAGTCCGCTAGTAAATAAAAAACAAAGTTTGAGATCAACTAATTAAGGAGAAAAAGTACATGCTATCAAGAGTAAAAAATCGTACAAACAAGCACAGAGTTTAACCAGGAGACAGAGGCAGTTTAAGGAAATCAGAGTTAGAATGTTCCGTGGTAGAGTAATTGGGAATCTAACAAAAACTATGAAGAAGTATTAAAGAAGAAGAGAAGCAGTCAGACAAAAGGAACATGTTGAGGCTGTAGTTGATAAGGTCTCTGCTCTCAAGAGGAAACTATTTATTTTGATTCTAAACAGAACAAAGACACTGGAAAAAATAGTTTTGTCTATGAGAAAAAGACACCAAAAGAAAACACTTGCCAATAGAAGTAACTTTTGCAAAGTTTTCAGTGGCGAATGGAGACATACCTCTAGTACTGAGCCTTTCTTTAATGAAGAAAGCTACTTGATGAAGGATAGTATTCCAACCCGAAAAGGGGATGGCACCTAGAAATGTGGAGAAATTGATAGCTGATGAGGTACACAGAAGGACTAGGACACGGTACAACGCACGTGTTGCAACGTGTGTCATTACAATTAATTTTTAACAACGCGAATACCATTACAACGCATGTCATTACAATACATAATCCATTACAACGCAATTACTATTCTAACTCTGCTGGGGAGTTACTTTGGGGCATATGTTGTAATGGATTATGCGATGTAATGACATGCGTTGTAATGGATCTTGCGTTGTAAAAAATTCATGGTGATGACACGCGTTGTAACACATGCGTTGTAAATTATGTTTCCCACACGGAAGGTGTAGACAGGCACCTTTGTATATAAATTAAACTGTAGCAGTATTTGTAGTGTTTGTCAGGAATCAATTGATATATTGAGAGATTTCTTACTTCAGTTTCCCTGCAAAACTCTGAAGCAGAAAATTGTGATTCTGCAAGGATTTGATCCATGCAAAGTAAGGAAATATACTAATCTACAGGAACCATCCCCAGCATACTCCACTGGCTCCCCATCGAAGCTAGAGTCACCTTCAAGATGCTAACGCTCACAAGGCACTCCATGACACCGGACCAGCATTCCTGAACAGCCGACTCAAATTCCACGCACCCCAAAGGACCCTACGATCAGCCCAGCTCTCCTACGCAGTGGTCCCCTGTACCAGAAGACCAGATCGGGAGGCCGCTCATTCTCCTTCCTCGCGGCCAGAGCCTGGAACGACCTTCCGCTCCACCTCAGACAGATAACATTGCTCTCCATCTTCGCAAGAAACCTCAAAACCTGACTCTTTGACAGACCCCCTCCTTGATAGACTGGAACCTGCGAACCCCCCCCTACACCCCTAGGGCCTTGAGACCCTTATGGGTGAGTAGTCACGCTTAATAAACAACTGATTTGATTTGATTTGATATCTATTGAAGAAAGTGTTCAAAAGCACCTTTCATCATTTCAGAATGCTCTACACCACTCGGAAATGCGAACTTTAGTTAGGAGGCTTTACTTTGTCAAAACTCCTGAGTTATATTTGGGAGAATTGAATTGAGCTCTTCTGCATGGTACAGTAGCAGAGGTAGAAAAAGTTTGTGATGATGTTTAGTTTTGATTCTTTGGTCCTGAACAGGAGTGTAGGGAAAATGAGGACTTGGTATCTGCAGGCGTAGAGGAACAGGACACACATATTACTATTGATAACGTTTGAGACGAAATAAAACAAATTAACACCGTTTTTTCAGAAAAACTGAAATGTGTTTGTATATGTTGTCAATGCACTCACTATAAAAGTCAAGCTCATTCTATTTTTTTTTTTAGAGTTGTATATAGCGCGAACTTGACCCGAATCGGGTATCAGATTGCTTTACATAGCACCAATTGCGTTACATTGGGACTCATTCAGTTTTGTTAGGCACAGGGAGATTAAGTTATTTGCCCAGGATCACAGGATGTTCAGCGTCATTGCTGCGACTCGAACCCAGTTCCCCAGATTTGAGGTCGACCACCCTAGCCGTTAGGCCAACTTCTCTCCTTGTGTATACAAAAACAGAAGAAGAGAACAGAGGATAAGTGCCAAGAATTTGCAGCTTATTTATTTGTAGAGGAATGCTTTGATTGTTCCACATGACAAATGATATGAAAGTAATGTTATGATGAGTTGGAAGTTAATAAAATGGCAGCTAGAGCAGTCCATAATAAGCTAGAACTAGTGTCATTTCCACAAGAACTTTAAGGTTTAGGAGCTTATGAATCAATTCTACTACAATGTATACATGGACTCCAAGCTATAGTTCACATGACGCCACTGACAGGGAGGGTACCTCCAACAGAGTTACAGAAAGTTCTTAATGGTAGAGTGGTATACTTGCCATTAGATTTCAAATAGAATATTGAAACTGGAGGGGTGCATAGAGATTTTGAAGGACCACTTATTATTTTAGTCAATGGTGTCCCTACCAAGGGCAAAAAAATATGTCAAGAGTTAGTGGCTCTTAGTAACCTAAAAAAGCAACATATCTGGTACAAAATAATGTTTATAATATAAGTGTGGATGTTCTTCAAGATATAACACATATTGAGGATGACACATTACCATCAAGAGGTCAGATTGGAAAGGTGGATTGATCCAGATAAGAAGACGTTTATGAGCACTACAGTATCCATCCCCTGCATTCTATAGACATTATTGATGATGCTATTCCTTGAGTGTGTAGGAGAAAAGTTTGAAAGCTCTGTGTTTTTCCCATCTGTTTCTCACTTGAGTGGGTGGCAGGTATGATAATCAGGCTGTACAGATACTAGCAGCTAAGTAGAGATCAACTGAACTATATTCAGAGGACACTAGATTTCGCCAATGTATACCCTCTATATTCCATCTTTTATTTGAGAGTAGCTTGTCAGGACTATCTTATGCGGTAAACTACATTCTCAAGACAGGAGTGACTTTGCCTTTCCAATATGGCACTAATGAGTATTGGTATCATGGTTATGGGAGCTGAAATGCATATTGAGAAACCTAGATTTACCTATTTGGTTTCTAAGACTCAGCTGTGCTCAGTATGTCTAGGATGACTTGCTAAAATTCTTGAGAGAAGCAAACTCAGACATAAAGGGCATCAAAGTGAAGACAGCTGGGGAACATTGATCATTGGATCCTGCAAATGTTTGAAGATATTTAAACACAGGTTTCAAGCCATGATGTCTTTCATCCGCAACTAAAGTAATCCTCCTTTGTGTGAAGTAACTGATTTCTTTTGGTGTAAAGAGTGGGGGTGGGCGTCAAATTCCGTTCCGCTTGCGGAATTTGCGAAATGTAGGCATTTTCACGGTCCGCAAAGAGAACACGGAGATGGCGAAATTTCCGCAATCCGCGGCATAGCGGAGATTTTTTTCATGCTCGCGCTTTAAAAATGCGTTCTCACGCGCGCAGTCGACTTACAGGGATCCCTGCGTTCGCCAACGAGTTTTCCAATCCGTTCGTGTGCGCCACGAGATGTTGGTAGCCGGTCCCGCTATCCCGCGAGAGCTTGCGATCTCGAACACGTCATTCGCCGCGCCATTGAACATCACGGAAAATTTTCAATCTGGAGAAGAATAATATCTCGAGCAGCATAAAACCTTCTGTAAATGATGATTTGGATGACATTTGGTTGTCCTTTTTTGTGCAAGGAGTCCTTTGTGTCACAGAGTCACCAACTTCCTGTTCCTGTCCAGCAGGCTCCTCCCAGTGCATTGTCCATCTCCTGTTCATTCTGCCTTTGGATTTTGAGCAGGAAGGATCACTCTTTGTGTCTGCTGCATCATTAGCATTGGATTTGAGGACTTTTGAATTTGATATTTTACAAGTAAGTTGGTGTTGTTTGTTTGATTGGGGCATTGCAGTTGCTGCAACTACAATTTTGCTACTTATCATTATATTATTTTTTTAAATTGTTGTGGGTAGCCAGTAGGCCCAGAGCTAGTCATGGGTGGGTGCATGATGAAGCAACTGTTCCTTTGGTGTGTGTTGAATTTATTTCAAACATCATTTAGGGCATGGATGGCATTGGATTGAATTGCAAAATGTGTATTTTTGGGGTTATTTCTGTTTTTTGGTGTGTGTTAAATAAATGCCCTTGTTGTGTGTGGTGTGTTGTTGTGTACCTTGCAGATCTTGTTTAACCCTGTGGATTTTCGTTTTTGCATTTTATTGCATTAAAAGGCAAAGCAGTGTGGTTTAGCATGCATCCTTTGCCTGGCTATTATAGGCGTTTTCTCAGTACATTGTTTTCCAGGCCTCCTGCTTGTTGCTTGTGATTTGTGAGTGTCCATGTAGCTGGTGGCCATTTCTGGTGGGGTTATTCGTGTGCTGCCTTTGCCATTTAGGCCTGAATGTTAGTCCTTTGTGCCCTAGGCTTCTTGTTGCTATGGGCCTGGCCATGAGGCTGGCGGCCATTTTGAAGACATGCAGTGTGCTTTCTGCAATAGGCCTGCATTGTCTGTCATCAGTTTCTTGTAGTTGTGTGGGCCTGTCCATGTGGCTGGTGGCCATTTTGAAGCCCAGCAGTGTGCTTTTGCCATAGGCCTGCAAGCTTGTGGCTTAATCTGTCAACAGGCCTTTCACCTAGTAGGCTCAGAGGTAGTCACAGGTGCATGAAACAACTGTTTCTGTGTGTTCTGTTGAATTTAAACATCATTTAGGGCATGGATTGCATTGGACTGAATTGCAAAATTTGTATTTTTGGGGTTATTTCTGTTATTGGGTGTGTGTTAAATAAATGCCTTTGTTGTGTGTGGTGTGTTGTTGTGTACCATGCAGACTTTGTTTAGCCCTGTGGATTTTCGTTTTTGCATTTTATTGCATTAAAAGGCAAAGCAGTGTGGTTTAGCATGCATCCTTTGCCTGGCTATTATAGGCCTTTTCTCAGTACATTGTTTTCCAGGCCTCCTGCTTGTTGCTTGTGATTTGTGAGTGTCCATGTGGCTGGTGGCCATTTCTGGTGGGAGTTATTAGTGTGCTGCTTTTGCCAACTAGGCCTGCATGTTAGTCCTTTGTGGCCTAGGCTTCTTGATGCTATAGGCCTGGCCATGAGGCTGGCGGCAATTTTGAAGACATGCAGTGTGCTTTTTGCAATAGGCCTGCATTGTCTGTCTTCAGTTTCTTGTAGTTGTGTGGGCCTGGCCATGAGGCTGTTATTAGTGTGCTGCTTTTGCCATATAGGCCTGCATGGTTTTCCTCTTGGCTTACTGCTTCCATCATCCTCTTTACCAGCAGCAGCTCCCTGAATGATGTGATGAGCAAATAATTTAATGCCAAACAGGGTCCACTTCCATTACATTTGTATTATTGTTGTTGTTCTTCTTCTTTCCTATCCTTCCTGAGTGTAGTGTACACAGTATACCATGAAAGTCCTTGTTGACAAAGTCTCACAAATGGCTACAATATATCTTTTATTTGTTTGTTTGTACTAGTAGTAATTGAACCACAAGAACAAATGCAACATTTCACTGATGTTCTTCTCCTGGCTTCTTTGCTTTTAGGTGCACAAAAAGACAGAGGAGGAGGTGTCATCATCATCACCCGTTGTACTGCCAGACAGAAGTCCTGCTGCGCACCACGTCATGTCCACGTGTGACCGCAGACATCTCTGCAAATTGTGGACCTGGGTACTGCTGACATCTGAAGAAGATGGGCCCAAAAAAAGGTAACAGGCCCCACAGTACCAAGAAAGTTGTCAGTGAGAAGAAGGAACAGAAAAAGGAAGTGGCACTTACCAAGACTCATGTGCCGCCCCAGGTTTTTTTCGGGAAGAAAAACATTGCGCCTGCAGCAGCGTTGTCCGGGGACCAAGCTGGGAGCAGCACCTCCGCATCAGTGGGCCAACCCCACCAACCTAGGCCCAAGCCCATGAGTGTCACAGAGGTAGCCAGTCTACTAACGAGCAGCAATGTTGAAATGTCATTATCACAAAGTAGTACACAATCAATGCATGCGGAAACTCAGCAGATAAGTGGGCAGCAGCAGGCGCAGCAGTAGGAGCGACAGCAGCAGCCGCAAGAACAGAAGCAGCTGCAAGAACAGCAGCAGCTGCAAGAACAACAGCATTCGCAAGAGCAGCAGCAGCCACAAGTACAGCAGCAGCCGCAAGAACAGCAGCAGACACAGCCGCAGCCGCAAGAACAGCAGCAAGAACAGCCACAACAACAGCCTACAATAGTAGTTGTTCCTCCTGAAGTAGGGGCATTTCAGGAAATTGAGCTTCCTGAAGACAAAGTGGAGCAAGCCACTGTTTCAGAAGATCCATTGTCTTCCAGATCCCCAGCAATAAAAAGGAGGGTTAGTCCATCATCTTCTTCTTCAAGCCCCGCTTCTGATGATCGAGATGCCACTTGGAAGCCACCAGCTTAGTCTGAGAGTGATACACGCCACAAGACAAGGCTAGTGAAAAGGAAGGTTCCAGAAAGCCTTAGAGTTATGGAGGTAGATGTACAAGAGGGGGATGATGGTGATGTCAAGCCAGTCATCATGAACATCACTCCGGGCCCAAAGGAGATGGAGACCAACATTATTACCCTATCCAAAATGGCTGCGAGGGATGTAGCATGGATACCACCAACACAGGTAACACCACCACGACCTCCAGCTTTCATATTTGCATTTGCAAAGGCCCGGCAGGGACCTACATCCAGCTTAACCTCCACCTCAGTGGGTAGTGGTAGTGTAGCTGCACAAAGTCACATTCCAAGCTCACCCTCCAGTTCATCTGGTATTGAAAGTGGCACATCCAGCAGCGCCAGAACGTTCTCCTCCCCAGTTTGGGACTTCTTTTCGGTTAGTAGTAAGGAGGAGAACATTGCCATATGCTCAATTTTCGACAGGCTGTTAGGCGTGGTAAGCATGGTACAAACTATGGTACCGGAGGCCAAACAAGTCATCTCAAAATACACCACAGTATCCAGTGGGATGCTCACTTACTACGTTTACAAAAAAGTAAAACTGAACCCATTGCTGTTATTGGGGATGAAAAATTAGGGGAAGATATGATCACGGTGGAAGGTGAACAAGAGGGAGACATTTCTAGCCCTGTCACCAGCAGTGCAGTGGTACCACCCACATCCTCAGCAACATCTCAGTGGCACCGCAGTAAGAGCCATACTCAGAGTCCGACTGAGACACCAAGGCGACCGAGCACTGCAATGACAAAAATTGCGTTGTTGAGCCTAACTGGGTCCAAGGAAACAGCTGCACCACAAAGGAAAATAATCCAGCCTACCATTGATAGCATGCTTAGGTTGGAGGGGCAGTATCAACGCAACCACCCAACGGCACGGTTGTACGATGCGAAGCTGGCTAAAATGTTAGCGCTGGACCTTCTCCCTTTTTCATTTGTGGAAGGGGTGGGTTTCCTTGAATTTGTGTCAGCCATCTGCCCTAAATGAAAGGTTCCCAGACAGTCCTATTTCGCCAGCGTTGCTGTTCCAGCACTACATCACGA
Source organism: Triturus cristatus (assembly GCF_964204655.1). Classification (NCBI taxonomy): domain Eukaryota; kingdom Metazoa; phylum Chordata; class Amphibia; order Caudata; family Salamandridae; genus Triturus; species Triturus cristatus. The sequence goes on from NC_140589.1 coordinate 677,358,411, forward strand.
TATGCTGGAATTGGTTGGACAAGCTTTGCAGCAGAGTGCTGTTCACATTATCCACCTGACAACAGACATGTGGGCCAGTTGCCAAGCCACTGATTACATGTGCATCACTGTAAACTGGGTCTTTTTTGTGTGGGTTAGAGATAAGCTATCTGAAGTAGGTGCTGTTGATACAGCTGAGATTTCTATTGCTACTCGGAAACATGCAACTGTAGCCATGTTCGCCATGGAGAAATCTCATACTGCTGTAAACATTTTGGGAGAGTTTCACAGCAAGGTCTTTGAATAGCTGCACCCAAGAGGGCTTAAGATTGGTTTTGTTTCCACAGATAATGGCAGTAATGTACGTAAGGCCATGGAGCTTGGTTCCTATTTCAGGGTCCCGTGTTTGGCGCACTGCATTAACATTATAGTTCAAGACTTTCTGAAACAAGAAGCCATAGTCAGCAACTTATTGACCACCTGCTGAAGAATATGCACTCATTTCAGCCATTCTTTTAAAGCTCGGAAGCAGCTGAGGGTCATTCAATGTGACTATAGAATGCCAGTCAAAGCACTCATCCAGGAGATGGCAACACGTTGGAACTCAACTTATTACATGCTTGACCGTCTGTTTGAGCAATACAGACCGATCAGTGAATATGTCATGCGAAGAGGGGATGCTACTGTGAAAGGCATGACCCTTTAGATGAACCAATGGTGCCTAGTTAAATGCCTGACTGAGATGCTTCTTCCTTTCGAGGTCTTCACACGTGAATTCAGCAAGGAGGACTGTACTATGGGCCAAGCTAGCCCATTATTGCACATGCCAGAGCAACGGCTGAAGGAGGTTTCTAAAGCGTACAAAGGTGTAGAGGAAAAAAAAGAAGCATATGAGTTGGTGGAGAGCTTATCCCGTCGCTTAGCTGACAATACAAGGGTGCAAAATACGATTTTGTCACAAGAACATTACATTTGTGCCACAATTCTGGATCCGCGGTCCAAATCGGCACTGAAAAGTAAGACATTAATTCCTTTTTCAGAAGTGGATGTTGCCCGGATAGCTGGGGCAGCCAGTAATTTGGAAAATGAACAGCTGGTAATTAAAAGCCCACCACATAAACCCACAACAAGTACTGCAGCAGGGCATCCGGTGTCAGGTTCGGAGCCTGAGGGCAGTGCGTTTGACTCAGAACACTCACCAACACTATCAACAACAGGAAGAACCGGATCATCAACCCCAGTAAAATCATTAAAGGATTGGTATTTACAGCAAGGACTTGTTAGGTCCAGTGCTGTTGCAAAGACAAAAGAGGCCGAACAAAGTGTAGCACCCCTTAACATTGAGTGGATGGTCCAGGCCTATCTGAATGACCCAACAGAGGTGTACATTGATCAAAACCCATTGCGGTATTGGTATGGTAAAAGGGGCCAATGGCCACCGCTCAGCAGGCTGGCGATAAACTATCTGGCTTGCCCTGTCGCAAGTGTCTCTTCTGAACGTGTTTTCAGTGCTGCTGGTTCCATTGTAACAGTAAGAAGGACCAGTCTCTTGCCCAAAAAACGTGGAGAGGTTAACCATGATCAAAATTAATCAACACTTTATACCACCGAATTACACAATACATGAATCAACGGAGGAAGATGAGGACAGTGGCTCAGGTGACGGAAGTAGTGTGTTAGATGATTACCTACTTCTGGTTGAACCCCCAGAGTTTGAGGACGACATATACTTCCCTGACAAGTAGGCTTGCACTTCTTACTGTCTTCCTCCCTTATTTACTTTTGTTTGTGTGTCTGTCTTTCTAGTTCGAAATTTCAAATCACAACAAATCCATCACCACCGTCTTCTAGTCTTTTTAATTTTTATTGCCATATATGAGTTTCAGCTCTCTGCATTTCATAGTCCACTCCTCTGAGTCCTGCTCCTCCATCCTCCTGAATCGCCCTAAATCTATTGGTCTCAAGCCAGATGATGATTGGATGTAGCATAATAGAAGTAAAAAGAAAATCTTGCCTCGTTGAGCCCCTCCAAAAGAAGTGGAACATGATGATGACTACTATAGCTATCCTCCTTTCCGAGCCGAGAGAGACTGCCCATTAACTGAAGATGAGAAGGAACAGGTAATGAATGATGCCATGCATTGGACGCTGACTGAGTGATTTGTGTTGTTGTTGTTTGTTGTGCATGAAGTTAATTCATTGTGTACTATTATCTAATCTACACACTAAAAGTAACTCAAGGCAATGTTTCCATTCTTGTTTTTTAATAACAAATTTGTACTTCTACTTCAGGCCGATCCATTGCATTTTGAATATGGAAAGGGGACTCAATCTCTACACTGCACACACCGAGTTGGACAACACCATGATTATCACCACAGTGACATAATATCTTCGCAAAGCAAACAGAAAGAGATGATGGGCGGAATGCTGAAACTTTTCAAACACTCACCCCCAGTCACAGATCTGGGTTGAATCCATCATCCTTCTTTAGCTCACTTCGCCACCTCAGTTCAGACCCAGCTATATGCAAATCAGGCTTGACCCTGTGTCTCATGGGAACAGTCCAGCCCGAACTTCCAAGCCAGGTCTTCCCTGAACCAGAAACAAGTATCCTGGGACCGGTTTTGGGGTAACACCCCTCTACAGCCAGGCTAGCTTGAATCCAGTGGCAAAGTGAGCAAGTCACCCAGTAGGATCAGAGATGATTGATGGAATAATTCAGGGCGTTTCATGAGTGGCATAAAAAAGGTAAACAAGTCAACAACAACCACAGCAGACCTACATGTCTGTGTGGTGGTGGAGTCGAGTGTAGTGGTGGTATGACTGACAGCGGTGCATTGATTTAGTCACTTAATTTGTAAAATGCTATGTTGCTGTATATGTGCTTTGTCTGACTCTGTCAAAACATTTATGCTAAATGGAGAATGGGTCAAGGGTGCCATGGGCCTGCTCTGTCCTGTTGTTGTTGTTGTAGGTTAATGCTGGAAACAGACTAGAGTAGACATGATGTATCCATTTCGCCTCTGAAAGTGTTCTTGTTGCACTCCACCGTAATTTATGCATTTCTTTTCTACTCGATTTATCAATATCCCTTTTGCTTTTCCATCTACAATTACAGGCTGGCCTTTACTCTGTGTTATACTGGGAAAAACAACTCACACTTACCTTACCAATGAATCTACATCTGGCAGGCAGTGGAGTCACCCAAGATTGATGGACGGAGCGTCCATGGTAGGGAGGACCAAGAGGAATGCCGAGATGCAACTTCCCATTTTGACCAGGATAACATACAGTAACAGTATCAACTTTCATCATCTTTTAAATATTTTGATTCATTGTTTGTCTTCAATCATTACTACTGTGTGTTGTTGTTATTATTATGTTTGCTCTCTGCTTAATAATTCATCCCAACAGCTATTTTTGCATTTTCTTTGCTATCTTTAAAAGTAAGCCCGGTACAACAGAACAGAAACTGTATGTAATTCGGGTCTCCCTGTGGGCAGACAGGCAAGGCAAATTGCATAATATACTGCTGCCCTGTACTGTCTAATTGTCTAGTAGTAGTTAGTAAGTACTACTTCTCATTAACCATCAAGTTATCATCATCATGCATGCATTTCCTTTTTCTCCCTTAACAGATTTATGGATATGGTCGTCTGCCAAGATTGTGTTTTGTTGTTTGTCCAAGCATACTGTTTTTCTTTGTGAAACCTTTCCCAAAACCCCCCTTCTCAACCATTCATCAAACCCTAACCCTCTTCTCCCGGGCTTATTGAGGTGTGACTAAATTAAACGGACACCAATACTTTATCACATGCTTGCTGGGGCGGATGTGGCAAAAGCAACACTAATTCAATTTCAAGGCAGGGTGAGGATCTTCTTCTGCTTGCCCACCCATGAGCAGTATATTTGCGAGGTAATTGTTTTACCAAAGGAACCTAATCCATCAGCATTAATTGCCGGCATTGATTGGATTTGTTATCATCCTCCTACACAGCACTAACGATTACGCTTGTGTCGAGTGTAGTGTAGGCCTAGTCGAGTGACTTGACACAACTAGAGTTTGTAACTCTATGTACTAGGCTATCCCCGCTACCATTATGTTTTATTGCATTTGCATATAATTGTTTGGCAGTAAGTTCTGTACTGTACTTCGTTCTACTCCTCCTCCAAAAGTCTCTCTCAGGGGACTGACTGTCTCATTTTCTTTTTTTGCGAATGCTACTGCCAGTGTCTACTACTACTACCACCACAACCATGGCATGTTGGGAAAGAAAACCATCATCACCATGCAGTCATCACTGTGCCTAAGTTAAACATCAAGCACAGGTAGGAGAAGAAGTTTGGGGGAGGCATAATTACTAATGGAAATTTTTTCATTAGTTCAATTTCACACACCCCTTTGAGTCCAGTTGCAGAATGCATAGACTCGGAGCAGAGACTGACAGTACTAGTAGGACAAGTCACTCACATCTATCTGTTTGTGTCTTACAAAGTCAGCCAATTATTTAAATCAAACACTGGCTGTGACCCTGCACCAGCAAGAAAACAGTGTGACGTAGAACAGTAACCCCACCCACAAAACATTAACAACATCGTATGTAAAGTATAAATATATAATTTGATCCCCTAACAAAAATAAACTATGTAAAAAATCCCACAACAACACCTGACCCACCCCTCTCCCTGACCCTAATCAATGTCCGGAACGAAAAAGTCCAACCTATCTGAAATGTCCAATTGTCCAAAGAAAGTTAACCCCAATGCCGATTCCCACCCACCAAAAGAAGAAATAAAAAAGGGGCAATTAACAAGGTCCTATTGGCGGGCTCGCCTCTCCAGGAGGACACAAACTTGCTCCTCTAGCCGGGCCACGCGGCGCTTCTATGCGCGGCAATTGCATCCACGGGGGGGGCAGCAGTGATATTAAAATAGGGGCGACGGCGGGCGGCTGCCAGACGGTGGTGCTGTAACACTGGATGGGGGTGGCTGGGGCTCGGGGCATTGGAGGAGGCTGCAGCTGGTGCCGCCTCCTCTTCCGCCAGAACCACCAGCTGCCAGTATTTCCTTTGTATGGCCTCCAGCTTCCGGCGCCGGGCCTTGGCTGCCAACTCCTTCCTGTTCAGGTTCCCTTTGGAAGGAGCAGCTATATCAAGAAGAAAAAACAAGACTAATGTAAAATATACTCTTAGCAAAGCAGTAAGACAAATTAATTCTACACATAGTGGCACGGTAGCACTAGCAAGCACAGTACATAACTTTTGTGGTATGTATCTATCCTCCCACTTCCTCGGCCTCTAACATTTGTGGGAGTTTCAGGCATTGAACCACCCATGCACCTGATTCCTATAAGCCACCTCTGCATGCATGCATCCCACGTATCCTTCTCTGCCAGTCATAAATATTAAATCTCGCCCGTTCTTCTTCCTTCCACCCTTCTTTCCCTTTCGTTCAACCCATCCATCAAGGTCATCTGATCTGACTTTAGTCTTCTCCATAAAACTTTCACAGCTGAGTTGAAGTCAGATAGAAGAGGCCATTGGTTACTCAACACTGCCGCGAATGCTTTTACTAATGCTAAGCAAAGGGTGTCTTCAACCGTTCACAACAACTTCTTACTTAATAAGTCTCAACAGTACAGTATACAGTACATCCTTGCAGTGAGTGTAATGTCAATAAGTAAGGATTAGGAATATAATTTACCACCGCCCGCCACTGCTGCTGGGTCACCCCCTGCAGCTCCTCCTGCAACTGCTGCATCTTCTCCTCCCTCAGCAGCCGCGTTGCCTTCAACGCTGGCCCTGGCACTGGTGGTCGGTAGTACGCCTAGAAAAAACATTGCACATTTTTTAGATGCCATATACACCTCCCCCTATTTTTCACTAGCAAGATTGAAAAAAAAGTGAATGCATACATATACAACATACATCACTAGTACAAATCAGGTAGTAGAGTAGACACTAGTCGTGTAATATGGTCCCTAGGGTCAATCTAGTCTCTGCTTAGCCCGAACCATGCAACCATTTTACCTTTGTGTCTTTCATTTTTGCGCACGTTACCTCGCAGCTTGTTGCATAAGATGCCTTTGAGCCCACATGAGCTCATACTGCTACTCTCTGAGCGCTGCATACAAGGTCGAAAAACAAGCCGCTTTGTTATAGAGTTCTGGTGTTAGTCCATTTTGCTTATCCATAAACATGTTACACTTTTTGGCACAACTGAGAAATGCTTGCAATATACTAACAGGACTTCGTAATGTCAGAGGACAGAGAGAAAACTCTACACAGTTGAATCAATACTGTATTTTATACACAGCAATAAATGGTATATACATTTCTTTTGAATCAAAAACATACAAAGTGTTTTAACCGTAAAAAGGTTTTTTGGTGCTCGGTGTCCCCAAGTGAAAATTGGAACCCAAAAGTGACTGTACAAGATAATAATGTTTTTTTAGAAAAATAGGTTTCCATAAATAAGAAAAAGAAACAGAACGACCATATCAATACAAATTTTTGAACAGTTTATGTATGCAATGATACAGGCTGAATTGTGGTCTGTTCTGTGTGTTTGTCGACGGCGTTTCGACCCTCCTGTGAATGCGGGGTCTCTTCAGGACTTAGGATACTGGGACATCTACAATAAATGAATGAAAGTGAGCATGAGGCCCATGTACCGGCACAGATGCGAGAGACTAAAATGAGAAGGCCAAGTAAAGGGAAAGTACCTGAATGTAAAGGGCACAGCTAAAGTGAAGTGCTTTCGTGAGAGGTGAATTAAAAAACTCACGTGAGGACCCAGCCGGGTTCTGCAGTCATAGAGGGGGACAAAAAGTTGTTATGTGTTAACAGACCTGGTTGTAGTCATAACGAGGTGTAAAAGTGACTTGTGAACGATGCGAACAATGCCAGAAGAAAACATAAAGATAGTTTACCTCACGGAGTGGCTGGCTCTTTAGATAGGGAAGACAGGGCACAAAACAGCTCCTCTGATACGTTGCTACAGCCGTAGCAATATGAATCCCCTTATCTCTTCTTGGCGTTTTGGGGATCGGACACACGATAATGACTACGGAGATGTTAAAAACAAGGGCAGATAAGTATGGACTGCCTGGGCGACTCGTGAGTAAGTGACAACCAATGCTGGGGAGTGCGCGTGTACTTACAATTAGAGATCAATCTTCTAATCGATGTAGCGATCTGGATAAGCTACAGATGAACAGGCGTACGATGCGCTCTTGGTATAGTAACGGCGAGCTATGGTCGTCTGCTTAGTGATATACAGAAGTTGGCGCCAACCCTGCTTGCCGTATGTCACGTGACGTGCAGAACGCGGAAAAGTCGTTCTATCGGGGATCGTAACGTGAATGGATAGAAACCGAGGAAAGACTGTGCCCCGTGATGTAAAATCACGCTAGACATACCAACTGAACGTGTAGTGGATAGCGTCTTTTTATTATTTGTGAAAAATGAATAGAATTAAATTAAATAAGGCCAGTTAAAACTGTAGCCTGACCGCAATGTATGTCGTGAGGTAACATAGGGGGGAGTGTCCTCCCGTTCTACGTATTAGATGTGGGACCTCCCAGGTGGAATCTAAAGGTAGAAGGAGGGCCATAGAGGAGATAGTAGCATTGTGATAATAGTTGTACTGAAAAACACATAACATAATAAAGACCCAAATAGATTCTGCATAAAAGACACATTTGCTGTCATACGTCCTCAATCGAGGAAATCATGCTCACAATCTCAATATTCGAATATAGAACAACTTAAACAAGGTGAGGGGGAAAAAAAAAAGGGGAACAGATATTCTCCTACCCACAATTGAGAGCAGGAACACTCAGATTAGAACAGATATGTGCCAGGTATGCCACTTATGACGGTATGGTGTGCTGCCTCATGGGAGAGCAGAACGCAGATGCCTTGTCCTTTATGCATATATTGGAAAGATGGAGCTTGAGTCCTTACTGTAAGGTGGTGACATACCCTCTCCATTCTTCAGCGGAATTTAGGCCTTCTGCTATCGAATTGACCCTATCTATCCATCTACATTCTATACGTTGTAGTATGCTGGTTATATCGCCGCCTCGTTCTGGTAAGGAGGCGATATCAATCACTTGCCATTTCAATTGATCGGCCGTGTGGTTTTTTTCATTGTAGTGGGAGACCATAGGGGCATTAGGAACAGATCTGCGAATACGGCTGCGATGCTGGCAGATTCTAGTTTTCACAGGTTGTTGGGTCTGCCCTATATAAGGCAGGTTGCAAGGGCACCAAATGCAGTACACCACATTGCGTGTGTTGCAATTTGAAAAGTTTTCTAGGGTGTATTTTAGTGTGCCATGTTCAAAGGTAGTAGTGTTGAATGTAAACTCACACGAGACACAGTTACCACATTTGTGGTGTCCCTTAATTTTTGGTAGGCCCCACGCGTTTGTGAGAGTGTTGGGTGATTTCACCTTCTTGTCTGTGGCTGACCTAACCAGATGGTCTTTTATATTTTTGCCCCTTTTGTAGGCGAAAAGTGGTAACTCGAAGGATGAGTCTATGCTTCTGATAATGCTCCAGTTTTTACTAATGAGGTTGCGTACTTGATTGGTATGTGTACCAAAGGTGGTGACACACACAATTTTTTCCATCTTGGGTTTTTCTTTGGTTTTCAGAAGTTCATCTCTCGGACAGTACCAAGCTCGTTTGAGCGATATTTTAACCAATCTATTGGGATAGCCTCTGTTGACTAATTTACCTCTGAGTATATCCGCTTCTCTCATGTAGTCTTCCTTATAGGTACAGTTACGGCGGATCCTCAGAAACTGCCCGAATGGTAGGCCGTCTCTGAGGGCCCGAGGGTGTTGACTACGATATGACAGTAATGTGTTCCTCTCAGTGATCTTTCTGTGAAGTGATGTGTATAGTTTGCCATTTTCATGGTTAATGTTGAGATCCAGGAACGCTATAGTAGACGTATGGATGGTTGAGGTGAACGTGAGATGCGTCTGAACAGTATTGAGATGTGTAACAAAATTACTGAAATCATTAGCAGTACCTCTCCAAATAATAAAAATGTCGTCTATATAGCGCTTCCAACATTTTATTTGTGAGTGGTAAGGATTGTTGTCATTGAGGGCGAATCTGTGTTCAACATGATGCATGTAGATATTTGCTAGATTTGGAGCAAAAATTGCTCCCATACTGGTACCAGAGCACTGTTGGTAATAACTCCCTTCTGAAATGAAATAGTTGCTCTGTAGAGCAATTCGTAGTAGGCTAATGATGAAACTGGTTGGTACTTGTATCGGCCTTGGTCTAGTCTCTAATAGGTTCTGTATGATCTCTATGCTGTCTTCCTGAGGTATGTTGGTATATAGAGAGCTTATATCAAGCGTAGCCAGTAGATCACTGCCTAGATTGAACGGCATGCCATCCACTAGATTTATCATGTACATTGTGTCCTTCACAAATGTATCCTGTAGGGGAACAAATTCTTTGATAAAATAGTCGATATAAGCTCCTATGGGTTCCAGTACAGATCCACATCCCGATAGTATAGGGCGGCCAGGGGGATTAGTGGTACTCTTATGTATTTTGGGTATAGTATATAGGACCGGGGTCCTGGGGTTATCTGCATTTAAGAATTCAAATTCTTTCTTAGTGATGTAACCCTCCTCTTTTGCTGCAGTGGTAATGAGCAGAATATCTTTGCTGATTTGTGGTAGGGGATTGGTATTGAGCTTTTTATAATGTTTTTTCTCATTCACTTGTTTTTGGATTTCTGCCTCGTAATCTTTACGATTTTGCATTACGATACCTCCTCCCTTATCTGCAGGTTTTAGAATGATAGAGTCATCTTTTTTCAATGCTTCTAGCGCTTGCCGTTCTGCTAATGTGATGTTGTATGGAATGTATGATTTCCGCAATTTCATATTATCTATGCCCTGTAGGATCAGTCTTTCGAAAGCTAGTAGCTCAGGGGGCATCATACCGTTGGAAGGGTAGAAATTAGAGGGGGGTCTGAGTCCCGTACATGAGTCCTGAATAGGAGGTTCCTTATCCTGAAAAAATAACTTAAGCCTGATTTTTCTAAAAAATTGAAAAATCTCTGTCTTGAGGGCAAAAAAGTTTGTTCTTTCTGTAATGACAAAGGAAAGGCCTTTACTGAGTAAAGAGATTTCTGCTGATGACATGGTATGTTGTGATAGATTAAAGATAGGGATAGTATCAAATTGAGTGATGTTATGTGTTAGTATGGTTGAGGACCCCATTGGTAATGCTTCCTGCGAGTTTGTCTTTCTCCAGGGTGTTGATACCATGTCTTGTTTTTGGCTTTGCCTCCTCGGTCTAAAAAAGACTGACCAGGGCGGTTGTCTGTTCTACTAGGACCGGCTTGCACGTCTGACTCGTCTGAGCCCCCCGATGATTCAGAGAATGTAATTGGTTGGTTTCTTCGGAACCTACCCCAAGTGTTCTGTCTATTTTGATTCCCGATGGTGGTATAGTAATCCTCTCTAAGGTAAGGGTATGCCCTTTCTTTTGAGTAATTCTTTATATCTTTGGAAACTTTATCTGCTTTTTTCTTGAGCTCAAAGGTATTAAACTCTTCAATAGTTTTGTTAAGTTTGTCAAGTAATACTTTCGATTCAGTTAATGCGTTTCCACTTAGAAGTTCTTTTTCTAGATCTTCTATCTCTTTCAATTCTGCTTTTGCGTGTTCTAGGGCTGTTTCTACGCCCAGCACCATCCAATGGCGTGAGCAGGTTGTGGAGATGTTGCTAAATTTGCCCTTAAATTTAGGATCGTCTCTGAAGATTCCGGGGACGTTCCTGATTTGTAGCCCCTGAGGAATGATGCCCGCTTTCAGGTATTCTGTTAGCATACGAGCGTGAAGCTCGGTTCTAACGTGTTTCTTTTTGGCCTTTTCTAGTTTCTCTAGCAGCTGCTGCCTGGGGTTGCTAGTTGTACTTGGATTTATAGAAAAAAGTGATGGTCCACTGGTTATTTTCGCAATGTAATCTTCTGTGTAGAGAGGAGCTTCATCCTCTGACATACTGGCCTAAAGGAATAAGACTCAGACCCCCCTCTAATTTCTACCCTTCCAACGGTATGATGCCCCCTGAGCTACTAGCTTTCGAAAGACTGATCCTACAGGGCATAGATAATATGAAATTGCGGAAATCATACATTCCATACAACATCACATTAGCAGAACGGCAAGCGCTAGAAGCATTGAAAAAAGATGACTCTATCATTCTAAAACCTGCAGATAAGGGAGGAGGTATCGTAATGCAAAATCGTAAAGATTACGAGGCAGAAATCCAAAAACAAGTGAATGAGAAAAAACATTATAAAAAGCTCAATACCAATCCCCTACCACAAATCAGCAAAGATATTCTGCTCATTACCACTGCAGCAAAAGAGGAGGGTTACATCACTAAGAAAGAATTTGAATTCTTAAATGCAGATAACCCCAGGACCCCGGTCCTATATACTATACCCAAAATACATAAGAGTACCACTAATCCCCCTGGCCGCCCTATACTATCGGGATGTGGATCTGTACTGGAACCCATAGGACCTACGCCCAGCACCGTCTGGTGCTGGGCGTAGAAACAGCCCTAGAACACGCAAAAGCAGAATTGAAAGAGATAGAAGATCTAGAAAAAGAACTTCTAAGTGGAAACGCATTAACTGAATCGAAAGTATTACTTGACAAACTTAACAAAACTATTGAAGAGTTTAATACCTTTGAGCTCAAGAAAAAAGCAGATAAAGTTTCCAAAGATATAAAGAATTACTCAAAAGAAAGGGCATACCCTTACCTTAGAGAGGATTACTATACCACCATCGGGAATCAAAATAGACAGAACACTTGGGGTAGGTTCCGAAGAAACCAACCAATTACATTCTCTGAATCATCGGGGGGCTCAGACGAGTCAGACGTGCAAGCAGGTCCTAGTAGAACAGACAACCGCCCTGGTCAGTCTTTTTTAGACCGAGGAGGCAAAGCCAAAAACAAGACATGGTATCAACACCCTGGAGAAAGACAAACTCGCAGGAAGCATTACCAATGGGGTCCTCAACCATACTAACACATAACATCACTCAATTTGATACTATCCCTATCTTTAATCTATCACAACATACCATGTCATCAGCAGAAATCTCTTTACTCAGTAAAGGCCTTTCCTTTGTCATTACAGAAAGAACAAACTTTTTTGCCCTCAAGACAGAGATTTTTCAATTTTTTAGAAAAATCAGGCTTAAGTTATTTTTTCAGGATAAGGAACCTCCTATTCAGGACTCATGTACGGGACTCAGACCCCCCTCTAATTTCTACCCTTCCAACGGTATGATGCCCCCTGAGCTACTAGCTTTCGAAAGACTGATCCTACAGGGCATAGATAATATGAAATTGCGGAAATCATACATTCCATACAACATCACATTAGCAGAACGGCAAGCGCTAGAAGCATTGAAAAAAGATGACTCTATCATTCTAAAACCTGCAGATAAGGGAGGAGGTATCGTAATGCAAAATCGTAAAGATTACGAGGCAGAAATCCAAAAACAAGTGAATGAGAAAAAACATTATAAAAAGCTCAATACCAATCCCCTACCACAAATCAGCAAAGATATTCTGCTCATTACCACTGCAGCAAAAGAGGAGGGTTACATCACTAAGAAAGAATTTGAATTCTTAAATGCAGATAACCCCAGGACCCCGGTCCTATATACTATACCCAAAATACATAAGAGTACCACTAATCCCCCTGGCCGCCCTATACTATCGGGATGTGGATCTGTACTGGAACCCATAGGAGCTTATATCGACTATTTTATCAAAGAATTTGTTCCCCTACAGGATACATTTGTGAAGGACACAATGTACATGATAAATCTAGTGGATGGCATGCCGTTCAATCTAGGCAGTGATCTACTGGCTACGCTTGATATAAGCTCTCTATATACCAACATACCTCAGGAAGACAGCATAGAGATCATACAGAACCTATTAGAGACTAGACCAAGGCCGATACAAGTACCAACCAGTTTCATCATTAGCCTACTACGAATTGCTCTACAGAGCAACTATTTCATTTCAGAAGGGAGTTATTACCAACAGTGCTCTGGTACCAGTATGGGAGCAATTTTTGCTCCAAATCTAGCAAATATCTACATGCATCATGTTGAACACAGATTCGCCCTCAATGACAACAATCCTTACCACTCACAAATAAAATGTTGGAAGCACTATATAGACGACATTTTTATTATTTGGAGAGGTACTGCTAATGATTTCAGTAATTTTGTTACACATCTCAATACTGTTCAGACGCATCTCACGTTCACCTCAACCATCCATACGTCTACTATAGCGTTCCTGGATCTCAACATTAACCATGAAAATGGCAAACTATACACATCACTTCACAGAAAGATCACTGAGAGGAACACATTACTGTCATATCGTAGTCAACACCCTCGGGCCCTCAGAGACGGCCTACCATTCGGGCAGTTTCTGAGGATCCGCCGTAACTGTACCTATAAGGAAGACTACATGAGAGAAGCGGATATACTCAGAGGTAAATTAGTCAACAGAGGCTATCCCAATAGATTGGTTAAAAGATCGCTCAAACGAGCTTGGTACTGTCCGAGAGATGAACTTCTGAAAACCAAAGAAAAACCCAAGATGGAAAAAATTGTGTGTGTCACCACCTTTGGTACACATACCAATCAAGTACGCAACCTCATTAGTAAAAACTGGAGCATTATCAGAAGCATAGACTCATCCTTCGAGTTACCACTTTTCGCCTACAAAAGGGGCAAAAATATAAAAGACCATCTGGTTAGGTCAGCCACAGACAAGAAGGTGAAATCACCCAACACTCTCACAAACGCGTGGGGCCTACCAAAAATTAAGGGACACCACAAATGTGGTAACTGTGTCTCGTGTGAGTTTACATTCAACACTACTACCTTTGAACATGGCACACTAAAATACACCCTAGAAAACTTTTCAAATTGCAACACACGCAATGTGGTGTACTGCATTTGGTGCCCTTGCAACCTGCCTTATATAGGGCAGACCCAACAACCTGTGAAAACTAGAATCTGCCAGCATCGCAGCCGTATTCGCAGATCTGTTCCTAATGCCCCTATGGTCTCCCACTACAATGAAAAAAACCACACGGCCGATCAATTGAAATGGCAAGTGATTGATATCGCCTCCTTACCAGAACGAGGCGGCGATATAACCAGCATACTACAACGTATAGAATGTAGATGGATAGATAGGGTCAATTCGATAGCAGAAGGCCTAAATTCCGCTGAAGAATGGAGAGGGTATGTCACCACCTTACAGTAAGGACTCAAGCTCCATCTTTCCAATATATGCATAAAGGACAAGGCATCTGCGTTCTGCTCTCCCATGAGGCAGCACACCATACCGTCATAAGTGGCATACCTGGCACATATCTGTTCTAATCTGAGTGTTCCTGCTCTCAATTGTGGGTAGGAGAATATCTGTTCCCCTTTTTTTTCCCCCTCACCTTGTTTAAGTTGTTCTATATTCGAATATTGAGATTGTGAGCATGATTTCCTCGATTGAGGACGTATGACAGCAAATGTGTCTTTTATGCAGAATCTATTTGGGTCTTTATTATGTTATGTGTTTTTCAGTACAACTATTATCACAATGCTACTATCTCCTCTATGGCCCTCCTTCTACCTTTAGATTCCACCTGGGAGGTCCCACATCTAATACGTAGAACGGGAGGACACTCCCCCCTATGTTACCTCACGACATACATTGCGGTCAGGCTACAGTTTTAACTGGCCTTATTTAATTTAATTCTATCCATTTTTCACAAATAATAAAAAGACGCTATCCACTACACGTTCAGTTGGTATGTCTAGCGTGATTTTACATCACGGGGCACAGTCTTTCCTCGGTTTCTATCCATTCACGTTACGATCCCCGATAGAACGACTTTTCCGCGTTCTGCACGTCACGTGACATACGGCAAGCAGGGTTGGCGCCAACTTCTGTATATCACTAAGCAGACGACCATAGCTCGCCGTTACTATACCAAGAGCGCATCGTACGCCTGTTCATCTGTAGCTTATCCAGATCGCTACATCGATTAGAAGATTGATCTCTAATTGTAAGTACACGCGCACTCCCCAGCATTGGTTGTCACTTACTCACGAGTCGCCCAGGCAGTCCATACTTATCTGCCCTTGTTTTTAACATCTCCGTAGTCATTATCGTGTGTCCGATCCCCAAAACGCCAAGAAGAGATAAGGGGATTCATATTGCTACGGCTGTAGCAACGTATCAGAGGAGCTGTTTTGTGCCCTGTCTTCCCTATCTAAAGAGCCAGCCACTCCGTGAGGTAAACTATCTTTATGTTTTCTTCTGGCATTGTTCGCATCGTTCACAAGTCACTTTTACACCTCGTTATGACTACAACCAGGTCTGTTAACACATAACAACTTTTTGTCCCCCTCTATGACTGCAGAACCCGGCTGGGTCCTCACGTGAGTTTTTTAATTCACCTCTCACGAAAGCACTTCACTTTAGCTGTGCCCTTTACATTCAGGTACTTTCCCTTTACTTGGCCTTCTCATTTTAGTCTCTCGCATCTGTGCCGGTACATGGGCCTCATGCTCACTTTCATTCATTTATTGTAGATGTCCCAGTATCCTAAGTCCTGAAGAGACCCCGCATTCACAGGAGGGTCGAAACGCCGTCGACAAACACACAGAACAGACCACAATTCAGCCTGTATCATTGCATACATAAACTGTTCAAAAATTTGTATTGATATGGTCATTCTGTTTCTTTTTCTTATTTATGGAAACCTATTTTTCTAAAAAAACATTATTATCTTGTACAGTCACTTTTGGGTTCCAATTTTCACTTGGGGACACCGAGCACCAAAAAACCTTTTTACGGTTAAAACACTTTGTATGTTTTTGATTCAAAAGAAATGTATATACCATTTATTGCTGTGTATAAAATACAGTATTGATTCAACTGTGTAGAGTTTTCTCTCTGTCCTCTGACATTACGAAGTCCTTTACAAATTCATTGCCATTGTGCATATATATATTGCCTAAATCATTTTTTATTAACCACTGGAACCATTGTTCTTCCATATCTAATCATTACCCTGGTTCCGTTGTGAGTAGGGTTCCCCTGTTGTTACAAGTGCAATATACTAACATGCACCATTTTTCTCATAACAGACGGAAGATTCTCGTCTACGAACCAGAGCTTTGCAAAGCTTCTGATGTAACCAATACTAGGTTCTTCTAAGGTGAGGGGTCTCCCGAATTCGCTCAGAGATCTTCATTTATAATTTTATATAAACTATATTCTTACCAAGGGGAGGGTGGTGTTCCACCACTGTTCAGTTATCATGATTTCGCCTTTTGCCTTCTATGGACTTGTAGTTGTTGTAAGTGTAACAATGTTTATTGGTTTAATCTTATGCATTTTGCTGTTGGTGCTGCATTATAGAACAACTTACAGAGCTTGTCAGTTGAAAATAAACCTTTTGAACTTACATAGACTCGGTGGTAACTATTTGGTGTGGACTTACACGAGTGAGTGAGCGAAACGGTGTGCATTGCTTCCACAACTGAGAGGTCGGGAGTGTTATGTTCTGGGTTGTCTACCCATTGGGTTTCTTGGGGGTGGTTCCGAGAGCTAATAGTAATGAGACACTATAACTAGCCGGTCAGGGGATTGTGGTGGGTTCTGATTGAGGTGTGAGGAAGGTCCAAACTCCCCTCACCACATCCTATTTTCTTGTGCAAAGTTCTGTATGTGCAGAATCCCTACAACAGTAGTAGTATGTCCTATCCTATCAAAAATAGTAAAATCTGGCTGGGCATTTTGTTGGTGGGAATTGTCGAAAAGCCTCAAGATTAAGAAAGCCTCAAGATTAAGAAGACTAGAAGTAGGAGAAGAGGACAACCCAAAGGACTGGACTCAATGGCTAGAGCTATTGGTGAATCTGAGTTTTATTTAAAACCTTTTAAGTTTTAACCCCTTCGCTGCTAGGCCTTTTCCCCTCCTGTGCTAAGCCTTTTTTGGGCTATTTGGGGTAGTGCGCGCTTAGGCCCCTGTAACTTTTTGACCACATTAGGTATCCACGCCAAATTTGCGTCCTTTTCTTCCAACATCATGCGGATTCTAAAGGTACCCAGGGTTTGTGGATTCTCTTAGAGGGTTCCCAGAAATTAGTCAAAATACAGCAACATTTTGTTTTTTTTGTGAAAAATGGGGAAAAGTGGCTGCAAATGAAAGCGTCTGGGTTTTTCTCTGCAAATGATATCAAAAAAGGGTTTGTGGGGCTGAAATCACAATTTCTCCAGCTTTTAGGAAATGACAGATTTTTGGCAGAAATCCAACATTTTTTTACACAGTTTTGACATTTTTCTGGGACATACCCTATTTTTGCTATTTTTTGTGCTTTCAACCTCCTTCCAGATAATGGTAAAAATGGGTAGAAAAGCAATAATGGATCCTGGAAAGCTATAGATTTTTGAAAAGTAGACAAAATTCTGAATTCAGCAAGGGGTCATTTGTGTAGATCCATCAAGGTTTCTTTATAGAAACTAACAGGTAAATAGAGAAAAAAATAAAAATTTGTTGAAAAAAAGCAACCTTTTGATTCAACGTTTTCACCTGTAACTTCTTCGAATTATGACATCTCTTTGAAAGCAATGTACCGTTACATCCGGGGGACCTTCCTGGTTGTGGGGATATATAGGACTTGTAGGTTCACCAAGAGCCCAATGAACCCAGAGTAAAAAACTGAACAGCATTTTGTAAAGGTTTTTTTTTTGTTCCGGGTATATAGCAATTATTGTGGGAAAATGTATACATGGAAAAATCGGTATGAAAGACACCTATGTATTTCTGAAATGGGAACAAATTACAGAGTTTAGAAACAGTGCATATTTACACAATTTCAAAAATGGGAATACTCATACTTGCATGACAATTATTGGTCATTTTTCAAAATGACTTTTATTTTACACAATGTCTTTCATTTGGAAGGGAAAAATGCATCAAAAATCAATAGGTAATAACAGTTGCTTTACAGATCTGAACTACCCTAAGTCTCCCGATAAAAATGGTACCTCACTTGTGTGGGTAGGCATAGTGCCCACGACAGGAAGTGGCTCAAAACCAAAGGTGAACGCACCACATTTTCACACTGAAAATTTACACTTTTTTTGCGAAGAGTCTAGCTGTAGTTTTTGAACCCTAGCCCTGCCGGCACCTAAGGAAACCTAGCAAACCTATACATTTTTGAAAACTAGACACCCAGGGGAATCCAGTATGGGGTGACTTGACTGCCTCCCACCATGGTCTGTTACCCAGAATCCCTTGCAAACGTAAAAAAATGACAAAAAAAAACACATTTTCCCCACATTTCTGGGATGGAAAGTTCTGGAATCTGTGTGGATCCACAAATTTCCACCCACCCCGCGTTCCCCAAAGTCCTACGAGAAAAATGGTACCTCACTTGTGCGGGTCGGCCTAGTTCCCGCGACAGGAAACGCCGCAAAACGCAACGTGGTCACACCTCAATTTTTCAGTGAAAAATGACCCTTTTTTGGCAAAGTGACTAGCTGTAGTTTTTGAACCCTAGCCCTGCCGGCACCTAGGGAAACCTAGCAAACCTATACATTTTTGAAAACTAGACACCCAGGGGAATCCAGGATGGGGTGACTTGACTGCCTCCCACCATGGTCTGTTACCCAGAATCCCTTGCAAATGTAAAAAAATGACAAAAAAAACACATTTCCCCCACATTTCTGGGATGGAAAGTTCTGGTATCTGCGTGGATCCACAAATTTCCACCCACCCCGCGTTCCCCAAAGTCCTACGAGAAAAATGGTACCTCACTTGTGCGGGTCGGCCTAGTGCCCGCGACAGGAAACGGCACAAAACGCAACGTGGTCACACCTCAATTTTGCAGTGAAAAATGACCCTTTTTTGGCAAAGTGACTAGCTGTAGTTTTTGAACCCTAGCCCTGCCGGCACCTAGGGAAACCTAGCAAATCTATAAATTTTTGAAAACTAGACACCCAGGGGAATCCAGGATGGGGTGACTTGACTGCCTCCCACCATGGTCTGTTACCCAGAATCCCTTGCAACCGTAAAAAAATGACAAAAAAAACACATTTTCCCCACATTTCTGGGATGGAAAGTTCTGGAATCTGCGTGGATCCACAAATTTCCACCCACCCCATGTTCCCCAAAGTCCTACGAGAAAAATGGTACCTCACTTGTGCGGGTCAGCCTAGTGTCCGCGACAGGAAACGGCGCAAAACGCAACGTGGTCACACCTCAATTCTGCAGTGAAAAATGACCCTTTTTTCGCAAAGTGACTAGCTGTGGTTTTTGAACCCTAGCTCTGCCGGCACCTAGGGAAACCTACCAAACCCATGCATTTCTGAAAACTAGACACCCGGCGGCTTCCAGGGAGGTATGGCTTGCATGGATCCCCCAACGTTTCCTTACCCAGAATCCCCTGCAAACCTCAATTTTTGCTGAAAAAATCACTTTTTTCACACATTTTGGGGTGGGAAAGTTGCGGAATCACCGGGCTCACACAAATTTACCACCACCCAGCGTTCCCCCAGGTCTCCCGGTAAAAATGGTGCCTCACTTGTGTGGGAGGCCCAAGTACCCGCGGCAGGCAAGGGCCCAAAACGTAGTGAGGCGACATCAAAATGGCCTATCGCAAAACCACCTGGTTTTGCAAGGGGGGTCAGTTTGGTTTTTGACCCGGTGCTCGGCGGCCATCTAGGGAAACCTACCAAACCCACGCATTTCTGAAAACTAGACACCCAGCGGCTTCCAGGGAGGTATAGCTTGCGTGGATCCCCCAACGTTTCCTTACCCAGAATCCCCTGCAAACCTCAATATTTGCTGAAAAAATCACTTTTTTCACACATTTTGGGGTGGGAAAGTTGTGGCATCACCGGGATCACACAAATTTACCACCACCCAACGTTCCCCCAGGTCTCCCGGTAAAAATGGTGCCTCACTTGTGTGGGAGGCCCAAGTACCCGCGGCAGGCAAGGGCCCAAAACGTAGTGAGGCGACATCAAAATGGCCTATCGCAAAACCACCTGGTTTTGCAAGGGGGGTCACTTTGGTTTTTGACCCGGTGCTCGGCGGCCATCTAGGGAAACCTACCAAACCCATGCATTTCTGAAAACTAGACACCCGGCGGCTTCCAGGGAGGTATGGCTTGCGTGGATCCCCCAACGTTTCCTTACCCAGAATCCCCTGCAAACCTCAATTTTTGCTGAAAAAATCACTTTTTTCACACATTTTGGGGTGGGAAAGTTGTGGCATCACCGGGCTCACACAAATTTACCACCACCCAGCGTTCCCCCAGGTCTGCCGGTAAAAATGGTGCCTCACTTGTGTGGGAGGCCCAAGTACCCGCGGCAGGCAAGGGCCCAAAACGTAGTGAGGCGACATCAAAATGGCCTATCGCAAAACCACCTGGTTGTGCAAGAGGGGTCACTTTGGTTTTTGACCCCGTGCTCGGCAGCCATCTAGGGAAACCTACCAAACCCATGCATTTCTGAAAACTAGACACCCGGCGGCTTCCAGGGAGGTATGGCTTGCATGGATCCCCCAACGTTTCCTTACCCAGAATCCCCTGCAAACCTCAATTTTTGCTGAAAAAATCACTATTTTCACACATTTTGGGGTGGGAAAGTTGTGGCATCACCGGGCTCACACAAATTTACCACCACCCAGCGTTCCCCCAGGTCTCCCGGTAAAAATGGTGCCTCACTTGTGTGGGAGACCCAAGTACCCTGCGGCAGGCAAGGGCCCAAAACGTAGTGAGGCGACATCAAAATGGCCTATCGCAAAACCACCTGGTTTTGCAAGGGGGGTCACTTTGGTTTTTGACCCGGTGCTCGGCGGCCATCTAGGGAAACCTACCAAACCCACGCATTTCTGAAAACTAGACACCCGGCGGCTTCCAGGGAGGTATGGCTTGCATGGATCCCCCAACGTTTCCTTACCCAGAATCCCCTGCAAACCTCAATTTTTGCTGAAATAATCCCTTTTTTCACACATTTTGGGGTGGGAAAGTTGTGGCATCACTGGGCTCACACAAATTTACCACCACCCAGCGTTCCCCCAGGTCTCCCGGTAAAAATGGTGCCTCACTTGTGTGGGAGGCCCAAGTACCCGCGGCAGGCAAGGGCCCAAAACGTAGTGAGGCGACATTTGGGGTAGGCAATGTTGATGTCGCCTCACTACGTTTTGGGCCCTACTGCTGACCGACTAGTTATTATTTATCAACACTAATCCAGTGTTCCATTCTGATTCCAGAATACTAACTAAGCCTAAGTACTACCTGACCTATCCCACCTATTCAAGGGGGGCCAATTGTTCACTAAGTCTGCATTTCCATTTATTTTAGTCCTCAAAAATGCATAAATGGAGAACACATGCCTACAAAAAATAGTTGGTTGGTTTCTGCTGATGTTCTGCTAGTGCTAAGCCTATTACCACTCACTAAACAAACTACAAAAGGTTCTACTAAGGACTGGGATAAACAGCACTCCGCAGCACTTGACGCAACAGAGGGTACGTCACGCAGACCGCTAAAAAATTACCAACTCATACTAATAAGTAACTAACCCTAAGTATCAATCCACCACTATCTCTTAGTGACAGGAGGACAAAGGAAGGACTAGAGTCTCTCTAGCATTACCTAACTTAAGTTCCCTAAAAGAAACTCCTACATAATCACACTAAGCGAGCGCAAAGTTGCAAACAAGTAAGATTAGTAGAGCCGAGCACCTGTGTCATAACAATCACAGAAGATTTTTAAACGTAATTGACCTGCAATCTAAGCAGCAGCATTCTTGCTGGTCGGAAAAAAAATATAACACAGAGCAGAAGAACAGACACAAAGTAGTAATATTAAATAGCTACTCACCAAGCCCCGGGACCTCTACTCCTAGCAGGTCCAGCAGGTCCTGCGCCCGGCCCAGGATATCGGACCACCGGTGCGTCAACTGGTTATGGGTGCGCCGGAGACCAGAGCAGTGAAACACTGCCCGGCGCACCTTTCCCCAACGCTGCTGATGCTCCCGGAGCCCATACCTGGACCCAGGCCTGCTGCCTGCTGCCAGGGTTAAGGGGAGGTGGCGCTGCACAAAATAAAACAGTCCGGCCACCTCTGCCTCACCGAATAAGGCCCGTGGCTGCACCCCGTGTTGGCTCTGGCTACGGCTACGAGCCCTGCAGCCCTTTGCCATGGTTCTGGGTAGGAGAGGGGGCGGAAAAGGAAAGGAATTAATAAAGTAAGTAAAAGAAATGAAAAATGCAGGTAATAGAAAAAGAGTGAAAAAGTAGTGAAATATCCACAAAAAGTAGAAAAAAACTCAAAATATAGATTCAGGAAAATAGAGAGATAGATAATAAATAAAAAACATCAAATACAAGTTTCCAGAAACAAAGGATTAAAAAGATAGAGGGAGGATTGAATAGCAGGCCCAGAACCATAGCAATAGAGTGCAAAACAACATTGTGACCGCGTGGTCAAGTTCGCGCTATATTTGGAGGAAAGCATTTCATTGTATTTAATTACCTGCTGCAACTTAACCCCGTAAAAAGGACAACCTGTTTTCAAAACACTTGTCCATAATAAAACAAGAAATACTTTTGGAATAATTGTCAATTTACATATTTTGTTACACTTTGAGTACAATGAACTAGTGAAAAATATGCATAAAGCATCTGATGTGGATTATGGAAATATTTTTAAGGTCATTAGAATAGGAGTTCTAACAAACAATGGAAAATGTGCTTTAGAAAGTCATCTTATCAAGAAACTATTTCCATCTTAGATAAAAGCAGCAGAACTAATGTACAATTTTATTGAACAACAAAAACCCATGATCTGCTAAATGCCTACACTGTAAGAGTGCTGGAACCTCAACGAAAAATTACTAAAACTGAAAATATTTTGGAAATTACAGCTATTGATAAAATGGAACACTGCTCACAGAATACCTACAAGCAAAATTAGATAATATGTCAAAGTCAGTATCCAGGACTGCAGGATTAGAAGAGCGTTTATGTGTGTGCAAGAGCAGTCGAGTAATTTTACAGGCATAATTTAAATGTTGAGGAAGGTTTAGTAAATGGTGCAATGGGTACATTTTTTATTTCATTTATTTTCCGAATAGAGGTGAGTTTGAATACTTGGCAATAAACTTTGAGCAGATTGATGCATTAAACAGATTGGCCCGGTGTGTTGTAAGTTTATTGCTAGTGAAAGTTTTACATATGCGACACCAGCAGTTCCCACTCTCTCTAGTGTATGCTGTAACTATCCATAAATCACACGTCTTAAGTGTAGATGTAGCTTTTGTTAATATTGGAAGTACTGTATTTCAAGAAGGAATGTCCTATGTAGCATTGTCGCAAGTTAGAATATTGTCCGGAATATTTTTGATTGATTTTAAAGATAAGAAAGCTGCCAAGACTAGTTGTGTCAGAGGGTACGATCCGTTAAGAAGTCTATACACTCCTCATTTAGGACAGTATCCTATTTATGAGAATTGAATAATCTAGACTAAGCAGAAACTTACTAAAGACTTGACAGATGTAGGATATAAGTTGGAAAACATTTTAGCTGTCAACTGCTATGCAAATGTAGTTTTGAATATATTGTTTAATTTACCACATCTTGTAAATCAAATTCAACAAAAAAAACAAAAAATGGATTGTGTTTTGCACTGCATCATGTACTCCAACATTTACTCACTGACAGAACTGTAATACATTTTGCTTTGGGCATTTGAGACCTTTTAGATATATGTAGAGTATCACTAATATTTACTCTCAACACTCAACAAGATGCAAAATAATTTATTATGGGCATCCTTGGAGTTTTAGAACACGAAGAGGTAAATATTGATGATTTATATGGACTGAGTTACATATGGAATCATGACTTTGAAGACTGTTCTTTCACATCCACCACTGAAATACATTCTCAGTGATTTCTGTACTTAACACTACCAGATTGCAAATCTGTGCCGTTTGACAGATTGGTTAAAGACACAAATGAAAATATGACCTGCCCAAATTGTGGATCAGACGTAACGTCTACGTAACATCTAAGAAGAACTGGAAAATATTTTATATTAATGTTACAATGATGCAGAACAGATGGATGTAAATTAGAAACTCAAATTTCAAACTTCAAGTCTGTACAAATATTACATTCTGGAAAAATCTATACAACTTTGGCTAGTATCTTTCACAAAGGACTCAATATAACATCTGGACACTACACTGTGCATTTAAGAGTGAAACTGCATAGACAGAATGCAATGACAGCAACATTAAAATCAAACCAAAACTTCTTTCAAGCTACCAAGCTCTTATCCTTTGTTTCTTCAACCAAAGTTTTAAGGTAGATTTCTGGAAAAAAATGTGCTGTACGGTGTTTTTTCTATATAGATTGTTAGTGTTTAGACATCATTCGGCCTATCAGGGGGATGTCTTTAAAAAGTTCCACAAAATTAAAGAGTCTTTTTATTTTCCAGATAGGAGTTAATATAACATCTGGATAATACACTGTCTAATTAAATACTGCAGTTGGATGAACACAATTCAATCACATGAATCTTAAAAACAAACCAAAACTGCCTTTTAAACTACAAAATTGTCACCTTATATTTCTTCAACCAAACCTCTATGTATTAATTGTGGAGAAAAATAAAAGTATGAGATTTTGTGCAAATGGATCATCAGTGTTGTAGACATCATTTGGCCTACCAGTGATGATGAATTTCGAAAGGATCTCCAAAATTCAAGTGTGGGTTATATTTATATTTTTAGCTCCATAACTCTCTAAATGTGTATGTAAGGGGCTGAACGTACAGCTCAGTGTCTATGGTAGTGAATACAGAGATATGTAAGTGTGTCTGCTACTGCCTTCCATACTGTTTGATGCATAACTAGTTTCTGAGCATCTGAGTTATGTTATGTTATGTTAAAATGATTTCTATAGCGCTCTGTTACCCAGAGGTGTCCTGGCGCTGTGCACTACCCACCTGAGATTAACCAGTGATTATGCTGAAAGAGGAGATTATGTAAAAAGCCAGGTTTTTAATTCTTTCCTAAAAGGAAGAAGCTCAGTGATGATTCTAAGCTGGAAAGGCAAACCATTCCATGCCTTAGCAGTACAATAGCAAAAACTCCCACCTCCCCAATTAGCTTTGTTAAAGCGGGGAAAGGTAACTAGTTTAGCCTGAGCCGAGCGAAGCTCTCTTCCGGGGACATACCACTGAAAGGCATGTTTCAAAAAACAGGACCAGCTCCACTGAGTGCCTTAAAGACAATACACAATGCCTTGAACTGAATTTGTTGTTTGACGGGCAACCAATGGAGTGTCCTGAGACCCATCCTTACAGAGACAAATCTAGGTGTCCCTGTGATCAGCCTGGCTGCCGCATTCTGCATGATCTGGAGTCTGACCAAATGTCTCTCCTGGATGTTAATATAGAGACTGTTGCAGTAGTCCAGTCGAGACAGAATGAGTGCTGTGACTACTGTCTTCAGGCTGTCTTCAGGGAGGAGAAGTTTAATTTTCCTGAGGGTTCTTAGAATGAAAAAGCAGGAGGAAACAACCCTGATAACTTGATCACTGAAGGAAAGTTTTGAGTCAATAATTACTCCCAAATTCTTAGCCCGAGCCACAGGAGCTGGGGGTGAGCCCATTGCTGTTGGCCACCAATCTGGAGTCCAGAGGTTTACGATATTCCCAAAGACAATCACCTCTGTTTTGTCTGCATTAAGCTTTAGACAGTTTGAAGCCATCCAGGCTGAGATCTCCTGCATACAGTTATGGCATCTGGATCCAATCTCAGCCTCAGATCCCTTTTTAATGGACAGCACAATTTGTGTGTCGTCCGCATATGTCGTCAGCTGGAATCCAAATGATCTAATCAGGACGGCCAGCGGTGCCACATACACACTAAACAATGTGGGGCTAAGCGAGGAAACCTGCGGAACACCACAGGGAAGGGAAAAAGGTCTGGATCTATCTCTGCCAAGATCTACTGTCTGGGTTCTGTTAGTCAAGAACGACCTGAGAAGATGCCAGGCCTTGCCTGTAACCCCGGCAGCAGATAAACGGTCCATCAAAACAACATAATGGACCGTATCGAATGCGGCAGAAAGGTCCAATAAAATGAGTATGGCGGCACCTCCTTGGTCCAAGGCCTTTCTGACCTCCTCAGTGGATTTAATCAATGCCAACTCAGTGCTGTGTTCAGCACGAAAGCCGAACTGTGTGTTGTCAAGCAATGAGTTGGTTTGAAGGAAAGAACTGAGTTGACCATTCATGGCCTTCTCAATCATTTTCCCAGGGAAAGGGAGTCGAGAAATGGGCCTATAGTTACACGGATCAAGTGGATCTAGGTTGGGCTTCTTTAGGAGGGGGAGGATGGAGGCTGTTTTCCAAGCGCTCGTACCCATTATCACAAATAGATGCAAACAATGGAGTAAGAACTTCCACGATCACTTCCGGAACCTGTTTCATAATAGAAACTGGACAGGGGTCCAAAGGGGAACCTGAACGAATATCAAGTAAGAGTTTAGAAACATCAGGTAAATTCAGTGATGTAAAATGATCTAGTACTGGAGTGTGCTTGTTACCCTCGAGTGGTTGTGTTAAAGCGGCCTCCATGGCATCAGTGGGCGTGAAGGAAAAGGAGGAGAAGATCTTTTCTATCTTTTGTAGGAAAAAAGCAGCCAGAGTCTCACACAGTTCTGGACTACTTTCGGTTTTGGGGCTAGTGGGAGTAGTGAGTCTGGAAATTGTGTTAAACAGGACCTTAGATGAGGGTCCTGCCTTCCTAATTTGTTCTCCGAAATACATTTTCTTGGTTTCAAAAAGCAATTTTTTATATTTGGAGAGACATCATTTATAGATCTCTTTGTCATAAATATCATACCTTTTCCTCCACTTAGGTTCTAGCTTTTTACATTCAAGTTTCTGTTTTTTTAATTTTCAGAATACCAAGGGGCAGATGGCACTGTCCGTTTGAGGATACATTGTTTGCCTGGCGCTGGTTTCCTACAGGCAGAATCTATCCATTCCGTGTAGGAGTTTGTATCCAACTCGACATTTAATGATGGAGCAGGCCGTTAGACTTTCCGCAAATTCCCCAGTTCTAGGCTATCAATGTTTTTCCAGGCCCTAATGGTTGTGGCTACCTTAGTGGAGGATTTGAAAGAATGACGATCAGTTTGTTTAAGATCAAAAAGAATCGCCGCGTGATCCATCCAAGTGAGTGGGACTGTTTTGGTATAAGTCAGGCAGGGATTGTTTGAGAAGATCCCATCCAGAATATGTCCTGCAGAGTGAGTGGGATCTGTCACTAATTGCTTGATTTCCCCTCCACTGAATATCTGCTGCAGTTTGATATTATCAGTGTCGGTAAGATCTTCAAGATGAAAGTTGAAGTCTCCCATCACTGTAAAAGACTTATTACACAACCCTTCCTCCAATAGTGTACCAATCGAATCTATGAACTTGCCCTTGGACCCTGGGGGACGATAAAGAAGAATGGCATTAGATGTGTCATGATCTGATATTAGCATGTTAATGGACACTGCCTCACAAGCCAGACTGGAGGCCTTGGTAAAGGAGGGCTTTAGGGTTTCATGATATATCACTGCCAGTCCACCTCCCTTTTTGGTAGGTCTGTCAAGTGTGAAGCATAAAAAGCCGGAGGGAATTGCATTAACAAGATCAGGGCCCGACGTTTCATTTGTCCAGGATTCCGTTATGAGGGCTAGTTTGATGTTGTAGTCTTCCATAAATAAAGCGCATTCTACACTATGCTTAATTAAAGACCTGACGTTAAGAAGAAGACATTAAAGGGGCTCATGCTCAGTTAAACTAATCCTGCCCCTGAGAGTTTTGCCCTCTGTACTGCCGGAATTCTCCGCGGTCCAAGTGTTATGGCATTTGTGGCATTGCTCAGCCCGCAATCCCCTGATGCAGTCAGGGTTAATCCTTGTGCAACAGGCCTTGCCCCCTTTCGGGTCCCAGCTTAGCAGTTCCTCCCTGGAATAGCTTCTTATGATGGATATAGAAGGACCAGGGGAAGTAGCCCTAAGCCCGGACTTAGTGCGGACGGGCGCAGACGGGCTTGCCTTTGGTGCGCCGGCGGCACGCACGCTGCGCGCGTCCGCTGCGCGCTCTTCCGGCATTGTGAAATTTATGGCGAGATCTTCCCAACCACTGTAGCACTAACCGCTCCCTAATCAAAATGGCGGCGACCTGTGACTAATTCCCCTTCTGGCCCCGTGATAACACGGCGTGTGAGATAAATAAGCAGCAAAATGTAAAGTGCAGGATCACAAAATACGATATGGGCAAATGGCAATCAGTGGTTAAAATCAGAAATAACAGGTAAGGTTAAAATGATAGAAATACATAAGAATAGTTTCAGCAAGTCTCAACACCAACCTGATGAGCATTCGACACAGCTTCGTCTTAGGTGGTAGCGCTGCGCTCTCGCGACAGGGTGAGATTTATGCCGAGAACTTCCCAACCACTGTAGCGCTAACCGCTCCCTAATCAAAATGGCGGCGACCTGTGACTAATTCCCCTTCTGGCCCCGTGATAACATGGCGTGGAGATAAATAAGCAGCAAAATGTAAAGTGCAGGATCACAAAATACGATATGGGCAAATGGCAATCAATAGTTAAAATCAGAAATAACAGGTAAGGTTAAAATGATAGAAATACATAAGAATAGTTTCAGCAAGTCTCAACACCAACCTGATGAGCATTCGACACAGCTTCGTCTTAGGTGGTAGCGCTGCGTGCTCGCGACAGTGTGAGATTTATGGCGAGAACTTCCCAACCACTGTAGCGCTAACCGCTCCCTAATACAAATGGTGGCGACCGGTGACTAATTTCCCTTCTGGCTCCGTGATAACACGGCGTGTGAGATAAATAAGCAGCAAAATGTAAAGTGCAGGATCACAAAATACGATATGTGCAAATGGCAATCAGCGGTTAAAATCAGAAATAACAGGTAAGATTAAAATGATAAAAATAAATAAGAATAGTTTCAGCAAATCTCAACACCAATCTGACGAGCATTCGACATAGCTACGCCTTAGGTGGCGAGTGAATGTATAATTAGTATTGCACCAGGTATAATATTAAAAGCAATATTTTTAAGATGTAACTGTTTAGATTAGTGCACTAACTGTAGGCAAAACACCTGATTAATAAATTGTAGTGAGTTCAATGCACAGTGTTACATATTTATAGTGGCATACTGAGCAGTTTTCTTTCTACAATCCATGCAATTGTTTTACCCCACTCTTCAAGGATGCAGTTTCATACAGGACATTGTTTATGGCGTAAAAGTCTGAAAGATGAGAACAGTAAAAAGGGAAAATTAAATGTTTTACTGTATTGTGATATACTGGTACAGCATTTGAAAATGAAATACTTACATACATTTATGTTCTTTTTCTTTTTCAATAGTGTCTGGGGTGCTACGTCTTAAGATGTCTCTTAATAGCTGTTATACCACAGACACATTTCCAAAATATACCCCTGTAGAGTGTTTTTATGCATGAAGAGGACTTGCATACCTTTCCACCACTTTGTTTTGCTGATGTTCTAATTATTACATTCTGTGCAGTTTAGCAAAGTTACACTGTAAAACTATACACCAAAGTAGAGTCTAATACAGGTACTGACACAGTGACAAATACACGGTTTACACAACTCATACACCTAGTCACTCATCCATTTAACCAGTCACTCACCCACCAACTAACTGACACAGTTAGTAACACACCGTCTCACTTATGAACACATCTTCTACTACATGATGTTAATTACCCATAGAGATATTCACACACTTAGGGACATATTTACAAGGGAATGGTGGAGTGCGGTGTTAAGCACAAAATGCTAACGCCACGCTACGGCATTCTGAAAATGCAGGGATGTGCTGCATTTATGAAAATATGGCACGTTCCTGCATTTTCCCTAGCGCTGGTGATGAATTAAGCTGCCTAGCACCAACACAGGTACCCTCGCACCATAGTGTTAGGGTGCCTGCATTGAGGGAGTGATTGTTTATGTGCAAGAAGGTGTACCTTCCTGCACATGAACAATCACAAATGGTGATTTGTAATGTCTATGTGTGCTGCATTATGCAGCACACACAGAAGTGCAAATTATCATTGTTTAATGAATGTTTATGTGCAGGAAGAGACACCTTCCTGCACATAAACAATCCTTCATGGTGTTTTGCTGTTTCTATGTGCACTGCACAATGCGGCATACATGGAAACAGCAATAACGAGGGAGACATTAAGCATCTCTCCTCGTTTCACCATGTAAAGACCAGGTTTTCCCTGGTCTTAATGTTGGCACTCCGTCCTATTTACGCCACCCTTGTAAATAGGGGGCAGCTGCAAAATCAGTGGGTGTTGTGGTGGAACGTCCACCCCAACACCCATTTCCCACCCCTTTCACGCTAAGTGTAGTGTGAAAGGGGTCCTTAGTTACAAGGTGGTGTTAAGCCATGTTAAGTAGCTTAAAGCTGCCTTGTAAATAAGGCGAAGCCCCTATTGACACAGAAATGTCACAAAAAGTGATGTTCCTGTGGTGATAGGGGCTTGAAAATATGCCCCTTAGTTACTCCCTAATACACCTACTAAAACATGCACTGAATCACCTCTACAGTACCTTATACAGGCAGTCAGTCATGCATACAATCGGTAACATATTCAATCACTTTCCCAAGTAACTACTGATACTCCCAATCACTCACTCATACAGCCGGAAAGACATCCACTCACTGCTGTAAACCGTAATGCATGCACTAACTTATTTACCTAAACAGGTACTATCACAGCCACTCAGTTACTTATACAGGTACTGCCATACATATTCAATATTAAATACAGGCACTAAGCAATTCATTAACTCACCTCTATATGCACTCACACAGCCAATTAGTTATTTATGGAAATACTCTTGCACCTGCTTACTCATATATAAAGATAGTCACACACTAATTTACACACAGATACAGACTGTGCCACACCAGTCACACATTGCTGTATACATTACCACAGCCAGACACACACTAAAAGACACTAAAACACCCAGACACATATTCATGCATACACTGACACGAATAGCACTTGGTACAATGCATGTGTTTATAACGCATGCCATTACAACGCAAGTCATTACAACGATGCGTTTGTTACATCGCATGCCATTACAACGCAAGTTGGCACAACAACTTGCTGTAGGGGGCGCTGGAGTTTGGAATAGTATAATTTAGTATTCTGATTCCCATGTGTGCAACAGTAGGGAAGGTGTTGAATTGAAAATCCAACAAATCTAACACTTTTTGCCCCCTACAGGAAGTCGTTATAACTACTTGTGTTGTAATGGCATGTATTGTAAAAGATGCGTTGTAACTGTTGTTTACCACTGACACACCCAAGTACAAACTCATTCATACACTAATACATCCATACATAGACTATCATACATGCAGTAACATACCCAGGTATTAACTGGCACACCCAGACACACTTTTGTGTATACACTGATGCACCCAGGAACACACTGTTCCATATACTATTACATGCATACACACAATAATATGGCCACGGAGACACCCAGACACACACTGATGCATACACTGACATAGCCACTGAATTACACATAGAACTATTTACATATACATTCACTCACCCATATAGCTGCTCAAACAGTTACTTATTCACCCACACAACTACTGACACTGCCAGTCACTGGCTCATACACTCTCTTACACCCCCATTCAGTCCGATATACCTCCATTTACACATCTAGTGACTAAGCTAAACATACACTTACCCACTCACTCACTCACTCAACCCTACAGCTACTAACATACCTAATCACTACCTCATACACACGCTAACCCACCCAATTGCTAACTCAAAGAGGCATTAACACACCCAGTCTCTCACCTATGTAGCCAGGTACACAACAACTCACTGAATCATACAGGCACTCACAGAGCCAATCACTCAGTACCCGCTATCTTAATCATACAGAAACTCACACACCAACTTGTTAACTTATAAAGCCACTCACACAGCCAGTCACTCACTCATAGACACACTCACATGCTGAAATGGCCACTCACACACCCAATCACTAACTCATAGTCATTTATGTACACAGCATTTCATCCCTACAAACTCTCACATACCCAGTCACTCACCCATATAGACACTACCACACACTGTCACTCACCTATACAGTCACTCAAAGAACCACTCACTCAATTACACAATCACTAATACACCCAATACCTCACCCATATGGACACTCACACACTCAGTCACTCACTCATGCAAGCACTCACTCACCCATACATCCATTCAGAACATTAGTCAGTCACTCATACAACCACTCACATACCCACTATTTCACTCATACAGTGGGTCACGCTCCCACTAGCTGACTTAATCAGCTACTCACACAGATAACCCCTCACTCATGCAGCCACTCATGTATGCAGTTACTCACCCAAAGAGCCATTCACACAAGTCACTCACTCATGCAACCACTCACTAACTTATACAACCAGTCACTCACCCATACAGCCCCTCACACAACCACACACTCATCCATACAGTTATGCACAAACACACTTATTCACCTATACAGCCACTAACACACCCACACACTCACCCATACAGCCTCTTAACAAAGCCACTCACTCACCCATACAAGTACTTACAGGCTCACTGACACACCCATACAACCACCTATATACTCATTCACACATTCGTACAAGCACTCCCACATCCGCTAACTCATCCACACAGCCATGCATACCGACACACTCTCCAATGCGGCCACTCACACACCAACCCACTTAACCAAACACCCACTCGAACAGCCACTCACTCACCCATACAGCCACTTACATACTCAGTCACTGCCTCATACAGCCATTCATACACCCACTCACTCACCCATACAGTTAGTCACACAGCCGCTCACTCACACATACAGCTATCCACACACCCACTTATACACCCATACAGCCACTCACATACTCATACAGTCACTCAGACACCCATACAGCCACTCAGACACCCACTCACACATGGATACTTACAGTCACACAGCCACTCACATAATATATGTTAGAAGTAGAATCACTCATTAGTGGTACACCTAGTATAATAATTTAACATTTGTAGTAGCTGGTATATCTGTTTAACTATCATAAACCCTTGGCAATTATTTACCCTCACTGGATGATGTTATCAATGATGTCATCAGAGATGTCATCAGTGGTGTCACTGACCATGTCATGAGTGATTGAATATGTGAGGTCATAAGCAGTGCATTGCAGGGTCGTAAGCTATAGCTAGCTTATGTAACTATAACAGCTAAATTTAAAAAGCTTTGTATATGTGAAATCTGAGCCTGACTATAACATCCCTTTAACCTTTGGTTTTTCACATATATCGTAGGTAGTAATTTTTAGGACCATGTTTCCATAGGAAAAGCGTTTTTTGACTTGCCTATATCTTTAGCACGGGTGGACAAATCTTCATGAAAATCTTCCCAAAAAAGTGTCAAAGTAAGTTCTGTTGTGCATGGGAAGTTTCAGGATGATCCGTTAAGTGGGGGCCAAGAAAAAAGGGGGTTTAAAAAATGCATTTTCTCTTTGTAATTCCCATAAGACAAGTAGTTGAACCTATAGCCTGAACCATCCGAGAGATTTACATCAAATTTGGCAGAAAGGTAGATGGTATTATGCAGATCAATCTTTTTGTTATGTGGTGCAAATCCATTCAGTAGTTCTCAAGAAATATACATTAAAAATGATAGTGATATCTCGGGCCAAGGATATTTCACAATGATTTTGCAGTTAATCATGAATGCACCTGCCAACAGGAATGCTCTGATGGGCTCGATACAACCTGAACAGAAAGTTGCGTTCACCATTGTATTGATTGGGAACGGTTCCTGGAGCTGACAATTACTGTGAAAGCTAATATAAGAAATCAGAGTGGAGGTACTCTGACCCCAGGTTTGAGAAATGGGCATGCTAGTGACACAAGGTATGTGTCTAAAATTGTTTTTTTTAAATTGTGCACGATATCCATGATGATGCCACCATTGTCATCACTGTCCCTTGTGTACCATCATGGGGACATCATGACTATTGCGACAGCTTCAAATATATTTGTACATACTCACTGGTCACAGTCACAGACTCATGTACCCATTCACATACCCCCTCAGACACTCATACATGCACTCACATACCCACTAAGATACTCATGCACCCACTTACAGACCCACTCAGAGACTCACGCACCCACTTACAGACCCAATCAGAAACTCATGTGCCCACACAGATACCCACTCAGAGACTCATGCACCCAGTCGCATTTTCACACAGAGACTCATACACCCACTCACAGACCCACTCAGACACTCATACACCCACTCTCAGACCCACTGAGAAACTTAATACACCCAGTGACAAACACACTGAGAGACTAATGCACCCAGTTAAAGAGCCAGTCAAAGTCTCATCCACCCACTCAGAGACCTACTCAGAGTCATGCACCCACTGATAGAACCACTCAGAGACTCATGCGCCCACTCACAGACCCTTTAGATACCCAATCACATAGTCATGAACCCACTCGCATACCCACCGAAAGACTAATGCACCCACTAACTGATCTATTTAGACAGTGACACACCCAGTCACACACCCACTTAGGCACTGATGCATCCACTCACAGAGCCATTGAGACAGTAATGCACCATCTGAGAGAACAATGCACAGACTCAATTACCCGTTCAGAAACTTAGTCAGTGACTCATGCACCCACACACAGGCCTTTTCAGACACTGATACAATTATACAGAGATCCACTGATAGAGCTGTGGATCCACTCAGTCACTACCTCACTCAGAGACTGATGCACCCAGTCAGAGATCCAGTAAAACACTTATACATCCACTCCGAGACTCACACATCCACTAGGAGACTCAGTCAGAGACTCATGGACCTACTCGCAGACCCACTGAGATGGTCATGCACCCACTCACAGACTCATTCTGAGAGTCATTCCCAGCGATAGAGCCATTCAAAGACTCATGCACCCACTCACAGACTCACTCAGAGACCCGTGCACACACTCACAGATTGACTCAGAGACACATGTACCCACTCATATACCTACTTAAACACTCACACACCCATTTAAGACCCAACTCAGAGATGTACTCAAAGAATGATGCACACACTCAGAGACCAACTTTAACATTGATGGACCCACTGAACCCCCTAGTGAGACATTGATACGCTCAGTCAGAGGCCACTTAGACACAGATGAAACCGCTCAGAGACCGACTTAGAGAATAATACACACATTGAGAGACCCACTCAGATTCCCAGTCACAAGCCTAGTCAGGAACTAATACATCCACTCACAGACCTATTTAGACACTCATGCATCCACTCAAAGATCCACTCAGACACTCATGCACTTACTTACAAATACAGTAAGGCACTCATGCACCCCCTCACCGATTCACTCAGACTACTACACCAAATCACAAACTCACTGAGACACTCATGCAGCCATTCACAGACCGAATGAGACACTCAAGAAGTTAGTTACATAACTACTTATAGTCTGATGCACCCACTCAGATCCACTGAAATACTTATACAGTGAACCATCAAAGGACAAAAAGTGTCTGCTATAAAAAGTAAGAAGTAGTCGAAAAAATGAAGAGACTTTAAGCAGAAGATTGAGGTAGTTCAAGGAAATCAGAGGTAGAAGGTTTCGTACTAGAGTAATTCACAACTTGCTAGCACCTATAAATGATTATAAAAAGAACACAAGCAATCAGACAAAATGAGGTTAGAGGGATGTTATAGTTAGGAATTAATATTTAAAAAAACCTTGGAAATTCACAAAAAAAAACAAAGGTTATGGGGACATTATAGTTAGGCTCAGGTTTCACTCAAACAAAGCCAGTGAAATTCAGCTGTTATAGTTAGTGAGCAATGCAATGCTTATGACCTCATCCACAGAATCTCTGATGCACCCATTCACATCCCATGTATCCTTTCATATACCCACTCCAACTTGCACACTACCATTCTCAAACCCATTCACATATCCATACCATTACTTTCACAGCCACTCACGTATACATAGATCAACACACACACCCACTCTCTCACCCATGCAGCCACTCATACACCCACTCACACACTAATACAGCCACTGACAAATCCACTCATACAACCATATAGCCACTCACACACTGAGTCAGTCACACATAGAGCTACTCACACACCTACTCACTCACCAATACAGTCAATCACTGAGCACCTTACCCATACAGCTACACACATACTCATTCACTTACTCATACAGATACTAACACATATTCACTCACCTATACAGTCACTGACACAAGCACACGCTCACCCATGCAGCCACTCTCACATTCACTCAGTCACCCATACAGTCGCTCACATATCCAATCACTCACCTGTACCGCCTTTCACTTATCCAGTTACTTACCCAAATATCACTGACACAGGTACTCACTCACCCATACAGCCCCTCACACATACACTCACTAACCCATACAGCCATTGACTCACAGGCTCACTTATGCATAAAGGCAGTCACGCACCCCCTCACCCACCTGCACAGACACTCCGACACCCATAGGCACTCAGACAACCAATCACTTACCCATACAGAAACCCATGCACCCATTCACATACCCATACAGCCATTCAGACAACAACTGGCAGGCTGATACAGACATTCTCACAACCTAGTTGCTCACTCATACATGAGATACCTAATTACTCACTTATACAGTTAGTCATGCACCCACTTATCCACCCATACAGACACTCATATACCCTCTGATTCACCAAAACTCCTTGGTATATAGATATTTAACAGTCTTAAACTTTGTAAAACACTCACAGTCACAGGTTGATGTCATTTGAGATGTCATGAGTGATGTCATGAGTGATGTCACTGATCATGTCATGAGTGATGTAATATGTGAGGTCATAATTAGTGCATTGCGGGGGAGCGAACTATAGTTAGCTCACGAACTATAACGGCTGACTCTCACTGGTTTTGTATGAGTGAAACCTGAGCCTAACTATAAAGTCCAGGCACCCTTTGTTTTTTCAGTGAATTTCTAAGTTTTTTTAATTCCAATTCCTAACTATAACATCCCTGTAACCTTTGTTTTTTTTTTACTGAACAAAACCAAAAGTTAAAGAACATTATAGTTAGGTGAATTTCTCGGCGACAACATTAACTTTTAAAATAAAAAAAACAACCCACAGAAATTCATCAGTTGTAGCTACTAGTGGTAATTATAACTTGAGCTCCGACATGTACTGCTTATGGCTTCACATGCAACATAACTCATGACATGTTCAAAGACATCATTTATGACATCACTGATTACATCATCCAATGAGTGTGCTCCTTTGTTTTGTAGCTTACATACATAGTTGTTGGTAACTACCATATTATCTTTCCACCTTATTTTGTATAGCCGGTGTCCAACTAATGGGCACAAGTGTTTACAAAACACCTGTGCTTTAAATGCATCATAGGCATGTAGAGGTATTCAACACTTTATATGTCTTTGATTTGAGAATAACTCTGAGTGCAGATAACAGTTGATGACTTGTGTGAGTATGTTCGACACAAGGTTTTTGGTTCTGCAGAAAACATTTGTAACAGGGTAAAATATCTACCAACTAGATGCTAAAGGCCTGATTGAGATTTTGGTGAATCTGGTTCTGCTGATGATTTTCTGTCGGTTTCTCCACCCGCCTACTAGGCTGTCCACCCACTCAATTGAGATGCCGGTGAGTCTATGTGCTATAGTCTGTCCAAGTTCCGCCGTCTCCATAAGAATTTGACACCCGCATCGACGGTACCATAGGTAAAAGCGGCTGTCGGAGGAAGTCCAGCCAAAACAATAACTTCCCAGCCAATCACAATGTGCCTTCCCGCCAACGTAACTGTGGTGGGTACACCTCCACACCTGAGTTGGCAGTGTTGAAGGGATATAAGTTAGAAAATGGCCTTTTATTCTTTTTCCACTTCCATTTCGAAGATGAACCCGATCGTCCAAGTTCTTCCTTCCCTGCTGCTACTTGACCACGAAGCAACTCAACCCCGTTTTCGCTGGAATAAAAGATAAGCTTCCTTCTAACTTTTTCTATTTGAATTGTCTGTTTGCACTTGGTCTGGACTCATGCATTTTGAAATCTCTCTTACATGCAATAATTTTCCAACGTGCAATACATGTTTGTGTAATGTTAAGAATTTTAGAGAAACACACCTGTACTGAATACATTTTATTATTGTCAAATTTGGAGCAAACTTCCTTTATTATTTTTTTTAAACATCTTATTGGCATTTTCAAGACACAGATATAGCTAAGAAAGCAGGAAGTAAAAACTACATCCACAGGTGTGTTATCAGAGCAATACAAGAAATAACAATTACAGCTGTTTGGTGGGCAGTCGATGTGGAGAAGTAAGAAAGAAGGCTCAGACCATAGTGCAACATAACCCAGCTAAGAAGTCAGCCAACATTATCGCATATAGTTTGTGTACAGTTTGTCCAAAGTACAATTACCAATGTGAAAAACAAAACAAAAACCCTAGCAACATCTATAGAACATTATGGTTTGAGGCCACCTCCTGATTGAGTGTGGTGGGGAGAGGTATGGAAAGGGAACGTGTAACAGTATTCATGTCACACAAGGAACATAGAGGGAAAGTGGGAGGGAGTCGTAATGATAATTTGTGAGGGGCCTATGGGTGCAATTTCCAAATCAGGTGACCCTACTGTACCATAGTGGGTCCATCGTAACCAAATATTGAGGCCATTGGTCAGGATATCCCAGCCAAGGAAATTTATTAAGGTGAGTGAGTATACTTTTTCATACAATTTGAGGACAAAGGCATCCCAAAGAGTGGCCTCACCTGTGCCACCTCATCAGAGTTGATCAGACCTGAGGCCTTCTCCCAGAGGGATTTAGCCTCCAGTGCATGGTCCATATCTACCACAAATAGCTCTGTGTAAAGGACAGATACTGATTTACACCTTCAAGAGTAAGAAAGCATTTAACCCCTGGAGTACTATGAGTGTATACCACCTGCTGACCACATGCCTCTAAATGCCAGTACCAGCGCATAATAGATGGGGAAGGATCCTGCACTAAGTCTGTATTCGTCTTGGAGACCTTGGAATGATTGCAGGACTCCCTCTTCGAAAAATTTCCCCAGCTTCTTGCTGTGGCACTGTGTCATGAACATCCAATAATGCCCTCGTGGTCTTTATGTCCCAAAGAGTAAGAGACGGTGTGTAGGGTATTGTTTTCCATCTGGGATGGATCTATCTATTCTAAACCACTTTAGCTACATATGGTAACCTACTCAACTCCTTCCCTGGACCCCTGGGTTCAAACAACCACCGTAATAGGCTCTTACAATTAAGCTCACCTAGCACAAACCTGTACTCTCCCATTTTATCTCCTGCCAACCATCTCATTGGCCACTGTTATTGAGCTGCTGCAAAATATAGTTCTAGATCAGGCACCCCTAGGCCCGCCTCTAACATAGGGAATTGCAGTGTCAGGATCCAAACCTGCTTTCAGGGTAAGACCCCAGATTAGGTAAGTTACCAGTCCTCTTAGTTCTGTAGTGAAGACTGCTATCTATATACGTACAATGCTAAGTTAGCACAACCACGTTAGATGTTAGAAAGCCATCTTGCCGCTTTTTGCTGCTTTTGCACACGACACTGTAGTTACATGTTATTAATTGAGAAATGCTTGCTCGACTTTGCTTCACATGAGAACTGTCTGTTGTTCACATCGCTAACAGTGAGCAGCGACCTTGGTCTGAACATTGTGTAAGAAACAGTCTGGGTCGCTAGACGGTGCATGTTGTTGGGTTCAGGTTGATCGGCCCACTATTTAGCCATAACACGCACGCAGCTGCAAATACTTGAAAGTCGAGTGCTTTTCATATTGCAGTGCTGCATGTTTTGCACACATTCGGAAGAAGAGCTTTCCCAGGAGCAGAGTCTAGCTGATCCTGTGATGTGATTCCACTAAGCTGATCTTTACGGTATGGGGTTCCCCATTCGAACCTAGAGACCTTTTATTAGTCTAATAATAATAATATTAGTTTACTAGCGAAAGGAAGGTGGCTGTCATCCACTGTCATTTTATTATGATTACTCCTTTCATTTTCTATGGTATTGTAACTATGCTGATGGTTTTGATCTTAATCATTTGTCTGCTTATGTTAGCCAAAATACTGCATCTTAGGACACGAGGTTTATAAAATAAACTCTTTAAACTTTACCGTGTCTCTGTTTATTCTGTTGTGGACTGATATGAGAATAATTACGAACAGGTATTTCTGATTCCCACCATTCCTGAGAATACCCTAAGTCACTTGTTCTAGGTTGTCTATACATTGGGACCGCCGAGATAAAACTCGGATAACGATTGGGACACTGATGCTGGTCGGATAAGGGGTTCTGGGTTCTGAGGTGAGTTTTTGGTACACCACAATTCACTGAGGTCCTGGTTTCCTGTGCATAGTTCTGTGCATAAGCAGAATCCCTGCATCAGTTCCTTGAAAAATTGCTCCAGAGCACACCACCGGTATAGTCACAAAAAATATAATAGAAATGGAAGCACAAGCGATAGAGGTAATCTGTTCTAGAAGGCCAGCGACTGCCGTATGGAAGTTAGAGCTCTCCCATGGTTACCATCCAAAAGGTCTCACTCACTGATGTACATCTATTCCTAGGTAGTGAAAGGTCTCATTGTTCCAAGGGAGACGGTCAAGTCCATTGGTTTCCCTGGTCCACCTGGCACAGGGGAAAAGTGCAAGATTGGCCCCAGTTTACCTTAAGACCCGCCAGATCCCCAAAGCGGTCCAAGAGATCATATATACCAGGGAGGGAGTGGGCATGGTCCCGCAGGTTGATCAACACGTCATCAGCATAAATAGACATGACATGGCAGTCCGTGCCAAACCGCATGCCCCAGGACGGACCCCTGATCCGCAGCATGGCAGCCCGTGCTTCCATGACTAGTACAAAGATTACAGGTGAGAGTGAACCGTCTTGACAGGTCCCCCCGCCTCTATTTAAGGAGCGTGATATGTGGACTCCTGTGCTAACCCTAGCCCGGGGTCAGTGTACAATAATTTGATCGATCTAAGAAACTCCAGGCCCATCCCCATGGCCTCCAATACGTGGGTCAGAAAAGTCCAAACCCAGCATGTCAAAGGTTTTTCCAAGATGCAGGGAGATTGCTACCGGGAGATTGGGTGTGCCCTGCATGGCTTCCAGGATATGACATAGGATGCAGCACAGTGGGTGATAAACATGCATTGGTCAGGATGGACTAGGCAGTCAAGCATTGGGAGCAGTCTGTTGACCAGGAACTTGCTTAGAATCCTGTAATCTATACTGAGCATGGAGAGTGGGTAATAGGAACCCACCAATAGCGGGTCCTTGCCGTGTGTAGGCAACTTCAGTATAAGAACATCATGGAGGGAGGGATGGAGAACTCTCTGCTGATGTGCTTCACTGTAGACTGCCAGCAGTCTAGGAGCTTGGGTGGCCAGGTACGCTACATAAAACTTCATGGGAAATCCATCTGTGTCATGGATCTTGCCCCATGCCATCTGGTGTATAGCCAACTGAATGTCCTCCAATTGTAAGGGGTGTTCTAACTCTGACAGTTGCAGGGGGACAGGCGATGGTGAGCAATCTCACTCAGGAAGGCCCTGATAGCTAGGGGAAAAGGTGCAGGCAGGGTTGAATATAGATCTTCATAATATCAGAGAAACATCACATTAATGTCGACCTGGGTAGTGAACATCTGTTCCGTAGAGTTGCAGACAGCTTCTATGATTGCCCTGGGAATTTTTTAGTGTAATAACCATGCCAATGTATGCCCTGGTTCTTCGCCATCCGCATGATCACGCGCCAAGGTGGACTTATAGTCAAGGTCACTTAGTCGCTTGGCCTCGTCACGATATCACTGGCAGTACAGTACCTACTGGGGTCGGGCATCTGCTGCTGGCACTGCCTCGATTTCTGCAGCTTGTAGTCACGACTCTAAGTCTGTGAAAGAGCAAAGGAGTGCATCTTTCAAACCCCAGGTCGTGGTAATACAATGACCCCTCATAACCACCTTACATTCATGGCATTACACTCCAACCTCCGTGAGCATTTTCAGCAAAGTGCGCAAGATATGTACTTATGGCTCGATGTAAGGCATATCATCTAGTGTAACTATACGCAAAATCCACATTGGGATGGTGGACCAGACCACCCCTCAGTGAAGAGTGACCTTGAATGGATTATGATCTGAAACCACTCTGCCTAGATTTTCCGAGGCCTGCACCAGAGGACAAAAATCTGAGGTGCAAAAAATATAATCAAGTCTGGTGTGAACCTGATTACCAGTGGCATAGTGTGAGTATTCACTATCTTTGTGGTGGCCTAATCACCAAATGTCATGTAAATGTAGCATCTTGGGGCAGTGCAGGAAGTGTTTAGTCACCTGAACCCTCAGAGTGCCCGGGAGCTGAGGCACCCAGGGGTCCAACGTAGCATCATGAATGCAGTTAAAATCCCTTCACCATAAGCCATGGGGTTCTGGGATTTCAGGTGGAGGCATGGGGACAGAGTGTGTAGAAACTCACCTTGTTGTGTATTCGGTGAGTATAAAGAGAGCAGGAAGAGGGGACGGCAATCTAAGGAGCCTTCCACAAGAGCATATCTGCCCTCTGTATCATTTAATACCCTCTGTTTCACAAAGCACACCTCAAAGCTATCCAGATGAGTACCCCGCAGTTGAACATTGAGTATCCACTGCCAGCAACTTGTCCACTCTAGGGCCTATCAACCTTTTCAAGTTCCCCTCTTTTAAGGTGTGTTGCTTGAAGGCATGCGATGTGAATATGTCTGCTTCTA
The DNA here is from genome assembly GCF_964204655.1 of Triturus cristatus. Taxonomy (NCBI): domain Eukaryota; kingdom Metazoa; phylum Chordata; class Amphibia; order Caudata; family Salamandridae; genus Triturus; species Triturus cristatus. The sequence continues at coordinate 677,401,587 of NC_140589.1, forward strand.
AGATACACATAAATTCTATGACATTTCATTAGTTTTGCCATGCCCCTGATATTCCAGGTCAACACATTTAAGGAATTGACCATGCAAGTGCTGGTATGGATTCATGTGGAAAATAATCCAACACATTCCCTCCCTCTCCAGGAACATGTTCCCAACAGATCCCTCAAACCCTTCCTCCTAGCCAAAATGAAAGAAACACACAAAAGTACACCATATCAAAACGCTTTGACCCCAGGTTTGGATGCCAAAGAGCATCTTGCCATCATGTCCCAAATAAAAAAAACTAGGTACGGTGTGTACCGCCAGCAGTAGAAAATCCTTGCGGAAATATGCAGGGGGCATAATGAACTTAGTAAACAAATAGACGATCGTGTCAAAAAGGGGATCCATCCTAGCCCAGATTTAAGAATTAGAGTAGGGAGCCCCATATTTTTAAAATGTACCCTACAAACCTTCTAAACCTCCCAACATGTTGTTAGTTCCAGCATTCACTTTCGTACTTGAGGGTAACCTCCTAAGAAGGATCATCAGAAGACTGGCACCTCTCTATGGCGAGAGCCCTGTGGGGTGATCAGAGAGCCTTTAACGGAGGCAACTTAGCCAGGAACCTCAAGCTCCAAGTCCAAGTTAGTATCTGCAGCTAGGGCTTGGTACTTGTTAGCACTGTGAATGGAGACCTCAGCAACCACCCGTGCCCTCTCCTGATCCGCCTGTCCATCTCCGGGGTAGGAACATGGTTTGTATGGGTGATGACGGCGCTTCATCCTCCCATTCGACCATCCCTGTAGGTGTTGCTGACCATCCCTGTAGCGTCTGGCTGTTAATGTATGCCTTTAGAACACAGCCATCCCCAGGCCTCCTCCCGGGTGGGAAAGAAATGGGTGAAGCTGGAGTCCACAACCCGCAGGTGGGCTGGAAACAGCAGAGCATAGGAGAGGCCCAGGGTGTGGAGCTGACCCTTAACTGCCCCAAAGGTATTGGCTTCCTTTGGACCTCAGAAGTGTAATTGGGGTAGGCTGTGATAGTGGCTCCTTTATATTAGTTAATGATAGGGAGTAAGAGTGCCCCAGGGGGTGGAAGGCAGCCTATGTCCCCTTTCAATAGAAAAGAATTGCGGGACCCTGGCAGTCAGCACTGTATTTGTCAGCCATTACTCCAAGAACAGCTCCATGTTCGGGTTTTCAGAACCTTCTGGGAACCCCATGAAGTGACTATTATTGCACCTGGAGAGTCCCTCTGCATCCTCTGCCCTTACCGCTAGGTCCCCAACCTCCCACTGGAGCATTTGCACCTGGTCCTGTAGTTGTCACTGTGGGTTCCATTAATGTTAGTTTTTATTAAGTCTCAGCCACACTATCCACCAGCTTGGGATGGTCAGTGAGCAGAAGGCCATTCTCAATCTATTCGGCTCCCAGCTGAACCTCCGTAGCAGTTTTGGAGTCCTGTAAGGCCTGCAGGATCTTATCAAATATGCCGGTGTGATTTTCCAGTGTACTTTCTAACTGGAGGATCGGATCCTCCTGCGTCAGGATAGCAGACAGCATTGCCATAATTCGCTTCAGGTGCAGGGAATTAGAGGCCTTAGGATGCACAATGCCACCAGGTGTCTCCAGCACTCTAGACAAAAGGGTCCCCTAGCAAGCACGAAGTGTGATCATCTACCACAAAGCCGCAGCTGCTACAGATACAGCTCGCAAGTGGTCAATCTTGCACAGAAAAATAATTTCAGGACTCACACCATCCCCAAATCACTCCGCTCCCCACTGCCTGCAGCAGCCCTCCGAGGGTCAGCAAACCAGCATCCTGGAGATATCCTATAAGTCTCGTGCAGCCCACTGGCCAGCAGAGGAAGCCCCTGATCACAATGGATGCTTAGTGGTTGTAGGGGCAACAGTGCCTTAACCACAGCTACAAAAAGAGCCACAGTACATTGGGTGCTGAGAGGGCGATCAAGCATCAGTCTCCTTGTAGGTCCTAAGATCCAGAAGCCTCTGAAGGTGCTATAAAGTTCCACAATCCTCAGCCCCAGTCAGTCTCTCCTGAATGGGGCACACAGTGCAGGGTAGTGTGGTCCTGCAACCCCGGACCTCTTGGAAATCTGGCAAAGGGTATTCCATGCAACCCTCAAAGTCCAATGCAGAGATGGGGTCAAACAGAGCTGTTCATTTGTTTAAATAGGCCCCAAGGCAGTCTCGATGCTCAGTACCAATAGCCTTCCTGAGGCAGCTCTGGACAATTGTTAATGAGGGCAATGGCAGCATGGGCAGTATTGGCAGTAAAAGGGGGCCAGGTGCTCAGTATATCAGTTCTCTGCAACAGGCCGGCTTCCCTCCGTTGCAGCAGAGTCCTCTTACCGGTGCCGATGGGCCCCGCAATGTGCTTGCACGTCCCCCGTCAGCAGTATGGCAACACCCGTCATCAGGCACGATCGCGTGACCACAGTCTTCAGCCTGTTTGTGAAGGCAGGGTGCCATTGTATCCCTGGGTGGCCCTCTCTGCTGTATGGGGATCGTTTCACGGCATGGCGCTGTTCACTCCGGCTACACGCTTCGATGAATTGTGGGGATTCCACTAATGTGGCAGCAAATGAGCAGGCCTCAAGAGCTGCGCTCGGGGCACGCCCAGGCTCCACTTTAATGTAAAAGTGCAGCTGCTGCAGATACCGTGCCAATGAGGTCTCCAATCCACCTATGGGAGTCAGAGGAGCAAAATAGTAGGTTGGGGCTCTGAATCAGGCAAGATTTAGCCATTGGGCCCAGAGGCACACAGAGCCTCACCGTGAAGTGTTTGTCCACGGAGCTATCTTGGCCAAGCCTCAAGCTTCCTTCGTAATAACGGACAATTACACAAAAGATGACATGGAACAAAAATCATAATGTGTTAATATAGTTATGTTTCCTCATTTTTCGTAAGCTATCAAATTACAAACATATGCATTACATATTTTTAAAATAATTTAAATTTAATAAAATTTACTAATTGCACTAGAGTAGGTAAAACGTTTTTTAAGAATATATGTAAAATCAATGTTAGTCCTAAACTGAAATCATTTTATTTATTTATGTCACATTTCTCCTTGTCTAGTACATTTTCTGTATTTTATTAAGTTGAAATTATCTTATTTTTTGTAAGGTGTGAATTTATTCACTTATTGAATTTAAATAAACACATCTGTATTAACACTTAAAAACAATAATGTAAATAGTTTTTGGTGTTAGTGTCCATTATCACCATAAATGCTTGTACTTACATCTTTGTGTCCATCACAATTTTTTTCTCTAGTGTATGAACTTTTCAAAAAAACTTTAATTATAAGCAAAAATTTGTAATTCACAATTTCATCATTAACATTTTTATGAATCAAACAATTATAAATGAAGACTAATGTTAGGACAAACTTTGTCAAATATTAAAATCGTTTTATTATTAAATGAGATACTTCTCTCATAAACAATTTATTCAATTCAAAACGTGAAAGGAAAACAAAAGGTTGGGGTTGTGTTGCCTATAACTTGCCTCCTATACATACTGCCAAATGGTAACTTCCTTATGAATGGGCATCTAGTGGGCAGAGACGAGAGACCTCTATGATCTTTCTTGGTAGGTGTGGGTTTGGGTTAGACAGGGGTTAAGGACAGCTAATATGTAATTTTGGGAGGACGATTATGGGTAGGCAGGGTGGGAGAGGATTGCTTTTAGAGGTGGAGTGAGCTGAAGTTCGTGTGTCTGTATGTTTGGCAGTTGCATGTGGGTCTGGTTTATGTTGTATATGTTTGGAATGTATTTTTTGGCAAGTGTTTGGTATTTGGGTGAGTGTGCACATTTGGTTTTGTTTTGTGTGTAGGCATGCTTGTATCTGAGTGTGTTGGTTTGGATGAGTGTGCTGTTGAGGTGGTTGGCATGGTTGTGGTGCTTGTGTCTATATGTTTAAGCAGTTACATGTGGGTTTGGTATATGTTGTGCATGTTTTGATGTGTGTGGTTTGGCTGGTGTTTGGTATTCTGGTGAGTGTGTGCGTTTGGTTTAGGTCGGTGTTTTGTGTATAGGTCTGCTTTTGTGTTAGAGTGTTAGTTTGGATGAGAGAGCTAGGAAGGTAGTTGGTGTGGTTGTGGTGGTGGTGGTGGGTGTGGTGATTTTGATGGTGCTTGTGGGCTTGATACATTTCTAATCCACTTTAGAACAGTGCTTAAAATATCTTAAGTTATCTTTAGTTTGTTTAGAATGTGAAAAAAAAGAATCTGGCTTTCAGTTTAGTCAAAAACCTGTATAACATTACACTAAATTGTTAAATGCAGTGATTCATTTACATTTTTAAAAATATATATACATTTCCTAATGAGTCATTTTGTGTGCCTGATTTTGATTTTCCAGATGGGATGCTCTATTGTACTCCAAATGTATTCTTAGCAAAATAATGAATTGTATACTTTCTACTAAAATATTGTGTTGATCTACCTGTTTGAATGGTAAATTTATATTATACTCTTTTACACGTTTTATAGAATTGTTGTTATAGTGTATGAGAGAGTATTTGTTGCTGTCCTGAAGAAGGTGGTTAAAACTGGGGAAGCCTAACAAAACGCGCCAACACTCTTAATTTACAGAATCTGCTGAAATTTCTCAATGTTATAGATGTGCATTTATGTAGTAGATCAGGTATCGAGTATAAGGGTCTTAGCAGATTGGTAGCTGTTAAATAGACAAGTGCTTAGTGTCTTTTGTCTTTCTGCATTTTATTGTACTATTTATGTGTTTTGCTCGGTATTTTAATGTGTCATTGTGTAACAATGTTTTAACCTGTAAATGGTGCTCTGATTGACATTTTAATAAAAAAACCATGATATTTATGAAATATTCCATTAAACACTGAGGACCCCATTATGATGTCGGGCGGAGTTTACTCTGCCCGACATCGTCTCGGTCAAGGGACCAACCGACACCTGGTCGGCGGTCCAGACAGACTAATTAGGATGCGATGCCCATACTTTACGAATATACCTCTTTATTCCGCTTGCCGTCACCCCGCATGTTGTCACAACGCGGTAATTACAACGACCGCGTTGTAACAACAGATACTATTATCCTACAAGTCGTAACAACAACTTGCGGAGGGTGGCGCTGGATTTTGAAATAGTATAATTTACTATTCCAACTCCAGTCTATGCGAACAGTAGGGAAAGTGTTGGATTTTAAATCCAACACCTTCTTCCCCCTCCGCAAGTCATTGTTACGACTTGCGGGGTAATGGTATGCGTTGTTTCAATGCAGCCGTTGTAATGACTGCATTGTAACAACATGCAGGGTGACGGTTTCGTAGTCAGGGCTGTTTACCATACTTTACAATTCCGGACGGTATACAGGCTCCCATTGTAAAATAGGAGGTGCAGTTCATCCCTGCACACTGTGGCAGGCACATTGAGGCCCCAGCCACGGGGTGTAGGGATAAACAGGGGGGGCACCATAGGTGCCCCCTCGGACTCCAACCGGAGGCCGTTCACCCTGTGACAGCATTTCTGTGTCAGAAAGGCCGGCACAGAAAGGCTTTCAAATCTGACATCGTAATCCCCGGGTGGAAGAGCCACCGTTGGGATTACTGACAGCACTCCAACTGTCGGAAGCCAATCTGAATGACCTGTCGGATTCCTGTCCAAACGCCTCTATTGTAATGAGGCAGGTGGAAAGTAATCCGACCGGCATATTACGATGCTGTCAGAAATGCTCCGACCGATGGTCGGAGCCTTTTTTGAAATCATTGTAATCGGGCCCTAAGACTTTTCTTTCATATTATTGTGGTACTAGTTTATATGAAGGACCTTGCATGGAGTGACTGCATGCCTGTGGATTTACTGATTAAACTGTTTCAAATTCTTGAGGGGAGATTTGATTCGGCAGTTGATAACAGTGTTCTGTCCCGTTGTTTGTGGGGCCCTCTCTCTTATTTTACAAGCTGTGTGCTTATCAGATTTGTACATCACAAGCGTGTGTGCATTTTCCAGGATCAACACATGAATTCTTTGAATACGGAACAAATGTGACAACTTGGACCTGAGAGGGCTTGGCTTGTTGGTAAATCCAATCTGTCAATATATTTTTTTGTTATTTCCAAGTTTAATGATAAAAAATAATATGTAATTCTTCTGGCTCTTTTTTCATTTCATATAGAAGACTCAGCTTATCCTAACCAACCATGGTTGTTAACACTGCTGAGGAATCCAAGAATACCAGAGGAAGTCCACTCAAGTGAGACTCATGGAAGAACATGGAGGCCAGTGAAGCTGGCTCTTGGGCTCCGAAAGGCCAGATTTTGATGTTCGGTTAAACCTGGTGGATCCCTCCTCTACTCAACCAATAAGATGTGTAAAATCAGCATGGCATGCTGCATGTAACACAACATAGCCCTGCGATGGGACATCCCGCACATTGCAGAAGAAGAAAACCATGATGAGCCACCGGGTGAGGATGCTGAAATGCCAATTGAAGATGATAGAAGTGAAGAGGAAGGATAGACTTATGTCAAGATGTTATGGACAACTTCTTCACATGAGTGTAAGTATATATTCACATATTACATTACATTTTAAACCAACTTTTAATCTAAGAATAATAAAAGTCTGTGCTAGATATTTTTGCTAAAGGGAAAGTTGAGGGAAATCCAGGGAAAACATGTGTGTTGATCTAAGGTTTGACATATTGACTACTGTGCTTATTTACACTGTTTGTCTTTGATTATTTCAAGGAAGTGTGCCCTCAAAAGTTGTCATTTGTAATGTGTCTATTTTGTAATGTACAAATATTTTTTTGGTTTTAATCTGTTTTAGATTCCTTCACCATGTCATCTTCATTTGGGCATTTCATCATCGTGACACTTGCAGTATATGTTGCTCTGATGAGAAGTACAAAGGAAACATTGGTTGATCCTGTGAAAGAAAAACACACTTTGGATGTACAGATCTTGTACGAAGACAACTTACAAAGTGATTGAATTGTATTTGTTAGTACTGCATTATGCTTGTTTACTGCTGATTGTTGCCACCAAGGCAATATGTGCTGCTTCAATTGCTCTAACCACACATGTTAGGCCACCCAAAGCATACAAATCCCCCTTCACATAGGAAAAATCCACATTTTGTGTTAACTGTATGCAGCTGTTGATGAGTCTCATCATTGAAGGAATTACTTCTTGTAGCACACCTCTTAAAGTTGGTTGTGAATTCCATCAGATACTGCAACAGTGTATTGGAATGGTCTTATGGCCACAAAAAGGAACTCTGTCATTATTTTCACTATTGTTGCTATTGATGTGAGTTTCCTATTGTGAAGCAGAAGATCTGGCTCCAGCTGATGACATGAATCAATAAGAGTTTGTCTAGTTAATCTGATTTTATTACATTATCTCCTATTCTTCCGTGTGGCAAGGAATGGAACTGTAAACGAAAATATTGCATGATGTTTTTGGAATATGAATGTCTTATAATTTTTTAGGAAAATAAGAGAAAGATGTCTTTATTCCAATGACATCATATCCACATTTTTGATTTGTGTTTGTTGTTCTTGTTTGTCACCTTTAACAAAAATTGCAAAACATGACCTACACGATGTTTATTTATGAATGAACAGTCTTTTATAATTTACCTTTTTAAAATGTATGATGGTGCTAAAAAAAGTGAACACATTGAGAAAAGGAAAACAACACCAGTCTTTGTTTTATTTTATTTTTTATTCAACAAAACCAAATAAACTAAAATAGGATGTAAACAAGAAACCAAGTGAAAAACATAATAAGTCAATCATGGTAATTGAAACTAAAATTGAAAAATCAAAATTGTTTGAAATCCAGTGTTCAAAATAAACTGGCATTAAAAAGGTCAATGTGTCCCGAAAATAATCCACAGAGCGATGAGCTTTATTGTTCTAAATTCGATGAATCCCTGCAACTTACCTAATGATGTGGCTTGAAGCTACACATTGGAGGAAATTAAGTTCTGCATCTCTTGCTGGTGGTGGTGGAGGTCTTGCCATCCGCTCCTTGTGGTTCGGATGAGAACCCCCTCCTGAGGGGGACTGATGAATTCACAGTTGCAGGGACTGAGGTGGGTGCAGGTGTTTCCTCTTGTGGCAGGGCCTTCCTTTCTGTGGCTGAGGTAGATGTAAAGGGCCAGATGTAGCAGGACCACAGAAAGGGGAAGATGTGGCAGGAAAAACCTTGCACATATGGGTAAAATATTCATGCAGAACCCCAGTCAGAAAGCCCAAATTAGCATTTACATTTTTCATCTGTATATTGTGCTCCCTCTGCAGCTGCTTCATCTTCCAGTGCTCTGTAATGACCTCACCCATCATGTCTTGGGACTGCTTGAGGGATCCCAAGACTTGGTTTATGTTGGCCTGGGTGACTCACTTTGCTGACCCAAGGATTTCCCCCCCTCCACGACCCATACCCTCACTACCCTGTGCCTGCGACCCAGTATGACCCATCCCACTGGCTCATGGCTGACCTGGAGATGATGGAGGTGTTATATCAACAGCTGCCAGGACTGGGAGCACAAGTTTGGGATCATAGTCTTTTGAACACAGGAAGTAGAGGTATTCAGAGGCTGAGGTGTGGTAACAGCTAGGGTGGGAGGTGTAGGTGTGGGCCGAGTGAGACTCATGGAAGCTGCCTGCTCAGGTAGACCAGATGGACCAGCTTGCTCCTCATCATCCTGACTTGCAGAAGTGGATTCCTCACTGAAGGCTTGTTCCTGGTCTGGAGTGGAGGTATAACCAGTAGCAGTAGTAGATGGTTGTCCATGTAATCTTGATGTGAGGCCTATTATAAATTTAAATAAAAAAGAATTTAATAATCTGGATGATACATCAAATGTGTTTGTAGGAAGAAATGAAGCAACCTTAAAGGAAAAAGTGATTTCATATGATGAAAATATCCTTCAGTAGTATTATAATAAATTACAAAAACAGTAAAATTACAGAAAAAAAACTACTTCTAAAAAGCTGTTAAAATGATTTCCTGAAATGAAAAAATAGTTGGAAGTGTACATAAAATGTTGCAAACAGAGTAAAGAGGAGAAATGCAAAATAAACATTTTCAAGGCATACAACATAACATACATAAAACGTTTTGAGTCAACACACTGATTTGTGAAAGAAATAACATCAATTCAAGAAATATACAAGAAAGTGACAACATATAAAATTAAACCAAATTACATTATTATTTTCGCAAAACAAAACACAAGGCATCGGGGTGGATGTAGTAATTTCAGTTGAACATACTTAGTAAAACATATGCAGTGAAAATCAACAAACATTTACAATATAAAACACATATATGAAATAGGGTATTTGGTAAAAAAAAACACTTACAAGCACTATAGCATCATGTGAATTTAAATAGACATTGAAAATTGTAATCTTAAGTTCAACAAAATGCATTCAGACAAACAAAGAAACAAGATAAAAAATCAAATTAAAACATGAAGAAAAACACACACATGGACGACACATAATAACAATTAGTAAAAAACTAATGCTACACATTTCCTTATAAGACTGAGAGAAAATATTTACATATGAGTTTAAGGGCCTCATGTAGGTAACATACTATTTACCGATTCATAAATACCGAATTTTACCGATTCGGTATTTATGAATCGGTGAATAGTATGTAGGTAAATAATCAGTAATTATTACCGATTCGGTAAATATCGGTATTTATGAATCGGTATTTACCGAATCGGTAATAATGCATCCCTTCCCATTCATTCCTATGGGCCTGGAGGCCCATAGGAATGAATGGGAAGCCAGTTACTATTACCGATTCGGTAAATACTGAATCGGTAATAGGGGAGGCATTATCATGGGTGGCAGGGTGTCACATTGACACCCTGTTGCAACCCTGATTCGTGCATGTGTGCACATGTGGCGCACATACATGCCCTAAGGGCATGTATGTCTGCCACATGGCACTTTACAAATAGCACAAAAATGCTTTTTGTAAGGTATTCGTCATTTACCATCAACTTGTAGTTGGTGGTAAATAACGAATCCAGACACCAATAATGCACTCACTTGAGTGCCCCCTACATTGCGTTTCTGGATTCGGTATTTACCGAATCGGTATTTTACCGATTTCTTAAAATTCCGATTCGGTAAATACCGAATCCAGAAATCAGCCACCTACATCTCAAGTGCCTCAATACCGGTCGGTAACGGGATATTTACCGATTTTCGGCTGTTACTGACCGGTATTGAGGTACCTACATGAGGCCCTAAATGTTTAAAAAAGGTGCAAAACACATTAGTAACAGCTATATTAAAAGCAAAAATGACATTTAGGTTTAGTGACAGTTTCAAAGATAAAACTTACCAGTCTGCACTCCAGCAGGGATTCCTGTCAAGCCTTCAAGATGTAGGATCTGCAAGACATTCTCCACCCAGGAAAAAAGTTGTAAGGGGGGGCTGGGAAAACTACCATACTATCTCCAGATAATGCTTGGAGGTCAGGGAACGTACTCTCCCCTGCAGGTCATTCCACCTCTTCCTTATTTCCCCCTGTGTGCACGAGTTGTTTGCTAAAGAGTTCACTCTATCAACTTTCTGGCCCACATTTACCATTTACCTTTTCTGAGCTGATGTGTTATTTTGTACTTAGACTCCAAACAATTGTGGCTCTTCTCATTCACCATAACTCGCAATTCTCCCACAGGAAAACATGGATTTCTCCTCCTTGTCATTATGCGATAATAAACTTTAATGAATTTAATAATCCACAAGATGATGAAAAAAGAGAAAAGGAACACGAAACAGAGAAACAGAAAAAGCACAAAGGTGTGGTATGAAGGTGAAAACAATTAGCCAAAACACATCAGGAGTGTGATGCTAGGATCCATCCCAAAGCCACAGGACATAGTACAATGTTGAATGCATCCCACAAAGGAATCATTCTGTCAGCAATCCACCGCTAGGACAATGCCAGTGCAACTGGGAAATCTAAATTTGCTTAGCGCATTCCCGCCACCCTGACAGTGACAGAGTAATGTTATCCAGCAGAAGGGAGCTGTTTATGCGATGGAAAACACTCTGTCAACCCGATGACAGATCAGCCAGCCCACATTTAAATACAACGGGCGGGAATCCCGTGGAGACCTTATGAACTCTGCCACGGATGGACAACGGAAGTCCTGCCAAGATCTAAATCAGGCCCTTAGTATTGTAAGCAGCCTTAAGTTATTAAACAGAATTGTCTCAGCGTAACAATTTCTACATAATATAAAAAAGACTTTCTACACCAGGTACTAGCCTATGTACATGTGCTTCTTTTGTTTTAGACGATGGGCTATTTCTAAAGTTTTCCCCACGTATGAAAGCTGAAGGCAATATGATGTTTAACACCTTCATACTTTGTTTATTTTAAGCAAATACTGTCTTCTTTGTAAAGTGCTGTACAGAGTGTATACTGTTCTCACTGCATACTGTTGTAATACTCTGTGGTGTTTATAAACTCTCTCCATAAAGTAAACACTGTTTATAGTCCCCACTTTTCTACTCATATCAACTTCACTTCTTAATGTAGATTCGGTGACTGTGAGGAGTATCACACAGATAAAAACTGTCCATAGTAGATTGTCAATTTTGGAGTGGACATGGAGCATTTTGAGGTTGAACTTGGCTTTCTCTGAACAGTTGTATGCATATTGAACAGCTTGTGCAATATGGATTTTCCACATATCTGTGGTTGATTGTTAATGCGAACAAGGCTCCTGTGAAGTCTATGGTATAGAGTCAATGTTTTGATTGAGAAGGTATTAAGAAGAATAAGTTATCATCTACAAAGTTTACAGGCATCTATAACAAAGGATGTACTTATCATCTGGGGGAGGGGATTTTAATATTGCTTTCTGTCAACAGGGTGAGGGAGGTGTCTGTGGTATGTCATTAGATGAATATACGTATTTTCAACACTTCCCACGTAATACCTATGGGGACATGCTAAATAAAATTGTCTTCAATGTTGATTTAGGTTTTGCCAACAATCTATGCTCACCATCGATCCCTTTTAATCCCACATTCAATGGTCGTGGTATATTCTCAACAATAGATTTTGTATTGCTGTCAAGTAGACATGCGTCGAGGGTCCAAAATTTGAGTACGCATGCGATCTCTTTGAGTGACCACTTCCCATTGAGTGTTAGCTTATTAACTCACAGTAATGTAAAAAACCTGATCAATGTTTAAACTCCCCTTGTTGAGAACCTGACTCTGAGTAAACTAAATGGGTATGCACTTCGCTGGGTAAACGTGGACTCTGAAGAGCTTATAAAAAAGGTTGTGTCGAGCTGTAACAATGTTTTTCTTCTTTGCCTTAATGAAACTGCCCCTCCTCAAAGTGACATCATAAAAGGCATCACTAAAATACCAGACTATATCAAAAAAGTGCTATTTGTGAAGTCCAATAAAAAAGCTATGAAAGGAACAGGGTGGTTTGACTCCAAATGCACCAAGGCTTACTCGAAACTTAAACGTGTTCTCCACAACACTATTAGAAATCAAGCGGACATTAAAGAGGCCAGAAGGGAATATAGGCAGGTGCTAAGAGATCGGAAATACCCATTAAAGGAAGAAGCTTGGCATGACCTGCATAAGCTTCTGAGACCAGAGACATGACAGCTTTTTGAAAGGCTGTCAATGCTCCATTTTTGGTAAACAATGACACAGCATCAATTGAGATAGCTATCAGTGAAACTGAGTGGGTGGCCCATTTCACAGAATTGTATAATAATCCATTAGGCAAATTATATGGAGACAAAGGCATAGCCAACGACCCAGAAATATACCCAAGTAATGATCAAAAGGACATATATATTGATCTTGCCAAGGTTAACCTGGCTATTATGTCAAGCGCGGGAGGGAATGCACCCGGACCTGATGGTATCCCAGTGGACCTTTTAAAATCAGAAATCTTGTTAGGGGGACAGCTCTTAAACCAAGTAATTAATACATGCTGCTCGACACATTTTCTGCCTACATGGTCCGGATCAATCCTGGTGCCTATTTTTAAAAAAGGTGACAGGGAGAATCCAGCATGCTATAGGCCAATCTCGATGCTTGATTCCATGGTCAAAATTATTGGCCGGGTCATTTTAACCAAGTTACAGGAATGATCTGAGGATCATTCGATTGTCAGCGACTTAAAATATGGTTTTCGAAAGGGTTTGGGTACCGTGGAGCAGGACCTTAATTTAAATATTATTCTAGGTAAGTACACAAAGGCAAAAAGGGGCAGGTTGTACCTGGCATTCATTGATTTAACTGTGGCCTTTGACTGTGTCATTCATGAGAAGCTTTGGGAGAGTTTAGAGGGATTGGGGATGGAAAATTCATTGATTTTATTCATGAGGCACCTTTACTCAGAGGCAAAGGCTAGAGTTCGTTATGGAGTTGGGGGGAATGCACAAAACCATTCAGGATAATGCGAGGTGTAAGACAAGGATGTGTCCTGGCACCCTTTCTCTTTACACTATATATAAAAGATTTAGGAGCTGTGTTAGCGAAGGAGTGCCAGTACCTGCCGTTAGTTGATAAACGTCCCTTACCCGCACTTCTGTACGCAGATGATGCGGTCCTTATGGCCAGCACTCTGCGGGGCCTCCAACGGGTAGTTAACAGTTTTGTCACCTTTATGTCTGATTTGGGTCTTACTTAATACCTCCAAAACATTTATTATGAATTGTGGGGTAGGCAGCAATAAGAGTAGGCATGTCTATATAGATGCCAGAAGGATAGAATGTTCAAATACCTTCTCTTACCTGGGTATCCTGTTTGATAGCACAAATACTTGTACAGAGGCAATTAAAACTAGAAGATTGCTATTTATAGAGGCCTTGGCAGCCCTTACAAACTTTAGCAGAAAATTGGGTAGACGTCCCCCGGGAGAACTGCTCCAAATTTATAAAGCTAAGTGTGTAGCAATTGCCAGCTATGGTGCGGGTATTTGGGGCCAAGCTGAGGTTAATTCCCTGCAGATTGCAGAGAACACCTTCATCAGGTCTCTGTTGGCTGTCCCTGATAGTACCTCCATGTATATTTGCCACACAGAGTTGGGATTGCCATACTTAGTAGATATTATAAAGATCCAGACGGTTTTACTTTGGCATAGGATCTGGACCACCGAGGAGGCACTTCTTAATCGCCAAATTCTGAATGACAGCAGGGGACTAGACGGGACAATGCAAATTAGCTGGTTAAAGTATGTAAACACTTTTACTCATAATCTTGGTCATCCAGAGTACTACAACAATCCGAAAACCATGAGGGCTATCACTAGGAAAGATTTTAAAAATAGCTGCCTACGCTGGATGGATGAAAAGAGAATTAGCACAGAAATCATAAAAACAACTGTACAGGCCCATCATCTTATCTTAACTACTTTTTATATGCAACCAAATATAAAGATTGTCACAGGAGATGATGACAGGTTTTTGTTAACCTGTTTTAGACTAGGCATAATACACAGAACAACTAGTTTACCTGAACTGAACGACTGGTCGAGTCCAATGTTGTAAATGCCCATGTGATGATGTATCGTCTCAATCGACTCTGCATTTATTATTCCTCTGTAAATTCTATTGCATTCACAGAAGGAGAGGGATAGTCCCAATTTTAAGATCACTTGGTTTTAGGCATTGCCGCCCCGCTCTCCTGGCCCTACAATCCCTAGAGAATTAATTTATTATTGCTTCTGTTACTGTATTCCTGGATGTTATTAAATGAAGGAAAACAATTATTATGTGATAAGTCACGATTCTGATAAATCAATAGGAGTATGGTTTTAACTCAAATTAATTTTTGACATTGTATATTTTATATTTTTAAGAATAGATAATTTTATTGTATTTTATGTGCTTTTATAAATGTCTTATTTAAGAATTCGAATAAAGTTTTATTGATGGAGTCAATGTTGCAAAAAGAACAAATAATGAACGGAATGCTGAACAGTAACCCACAGTACAGAGATCTGGGCCTAAATCCATAAATATTTTACTCACTACACCATTCCACTTTGGACCCAGCCATATGTGAATCAGTTTTGACCCTACTCCCCATGACAACAATCCAGCATGAACTGCCGGGTCAGGTCCACAATGGACCGGAAACAGGCATGCTTGGACCGATTTCGAGGTATCACCCCTCATCGATGATCATCAACTCTGCAGAAAAAGTGCCCCGGTGATTCGAGTTGCACATGGAATGTTTTGTGGTGATCTATCAGGAGGCGGCTGTGAAAAATGGGAGGTTAAAAAAACGTGTGTTTCCCATGTTAATTCCCATAGGAATTTTAGACATGACTGCAGTCCAAATTGCTGAACGGGATTACAGCAAATTGGGCAGAAAGGTGGCTGCTGTCCAGAACGTGGCCTTTTGTAACCTGGTGTTAATCCATTCAGTAGTTGAAAATGTTAAGGAAAATCCAAATTTGTTTAGTTGTATAGATAGGGACGCAGATCCTCGGAGAATCCAACAGTCCTCGTACTCAAAGAATTATTTAAAAGGTGTAGGAAGAGGGTCGGAATAACCTGGCCCCCTAAGCCTCTTTGGGGGGGGGGGGTCCTACAGGGAACCCACAAGGCAAAAAAAGCATTGTTTATTTTACATTTTTAGCGGCAGTCTTACTGGGTCCGTGGTTCCCACCGAAAAGTTTTAAAAATATAAGCTTGGCCTCCTGCACTGCTGTAATCTTAAGACCCAGGGTAGACAAGGTCCCAGTGCTTGGGGAAGTATAAAAAGGAGTGTGGCACACTGCCCCCCCTCATCCAGCTTATAAAATCACGGGGACCACCACCTCCCCGGGGCATTTTTAAATTTATGCGAGGATTGCCCACGTGGCTCAGGTAACTATAACTAACTATTTCAATGGTTTTGTACGATTGAAATCTGAGCCTAACTAAAGCATCCCTGTAACCTTTGGTGTTTTGTTTCAGGACATATATATATTTGCGCCCCCGTGCACAAAGTGCACAAAACATCAAGACCAGAATCGAAAGCGAAACTAGAGATGAAGAGGCAGCAAAAGGCGCAAGGCAAAACGTACAAAGAAATGGAATCACAACTAAGCTTACAAATCAATGGAAGTGATGTTCTAACAGTAATTAACTTATCTGAAATGCAACTCACCAATGAAGAATTAAAGATTTTGTCTCTTGGTTTGTCATACAGTCCAAAGAGTGACTTCAACTACTTACAAACACGTATAGACCAGTTCAGATTCATACGCAATCTAAAATTAACCCCTTCAGCGCGGCGTGGATTACCGTGCCGTGCTGAAGGTTCGTTGCGCGGGCGGGGCCGTGACGGAGCGGTTCCGTCATACGCACAGCGCGACCGATGCGCATGACGGAACCGCTCCGTCATGCGCATCGAAAGGGTTAAGAAAATATCACCTGCTGCAAGGTACATCAAAACAAAAACAGAATGTGATATTAACTGAAGATATATCCAGTCTATCCATGTTAACAGCAGGAGATGCTGGCCTGTTACAGGATCTTATTAGTCTCCAACAGGATAATGATGATGTAAATCTTGGAACTAGAGAGGAACTGCTAACATGCAAGACGACATTAAAAACGCCGTTCAAACCTAAGTCCAAGTTTTGTCCCATCATGTTGAGAGATAATATTGACGTGTTTAATGACAAAGTAACTCAAGAACTTAAAAATCTCTATATGAAACAAACCAGAGTAAAGAAGCACTATACCGAACAGGATATCGTGTATTTCCAACTAATGAAGACGCTACAGGCAAACGATGACCTAATTAGTCGTCAATCTGACAAAGGAGGCAACGTGGTGCTCTGGCCACGCAACCTATATATGGAGGAGGCGTTGAAACAACTCAATGATTGAGAATGTTATAGGCGCAGTACCATGGTAACGGTCAAGTCTTCATGGAACAACTTTTATACTAGCCTTGTAGCATGGAAAAGTGCAGGTCTGTTATCTATTGATGAGTTTTAAATTTCTAAAAAAAGATCGTCCTGTTATGCCAGTGGTATATTTCATACCAAAAATACATAAAGATGTGAAAAAACCACCTGGTAGACCTATAATATCGGCTTGTAACAGTATTTTGGAAAATGCTTACGTGGACTTTTATTTGCAGGAACATGTGAAAAATCTTCCTTCCTATGTGCAGGATACCAGTGACTTATTGAGAAAATTGACAAGTATCAAATGGCAATCAGACTATCTTATGATTTTGCTTGATGTTTCGTCTTTGTATACAAGCATTAATCACAGAGATGGACTGAAGGCGATTAAACACTATTTGGACACTCGACCAATATATGTACAAGAACACAACAAAATGTTATTAGCAATGCTTACATTTTGTCTTGAACATAACTATTTTCTTTTCCACAATCAGGTATTTCAACAGATAAGAGGCGTGGCTATGGGGGCATGTTTTTCCCCAAGCTACGCCTGTTTACATATGGGTTTCTGGGAAGATCAGGTCCTCAAAGTGTTTTTTGCTGATACTTTGTCTGAACATGTCATACGTTGGTATCGTTATATCGACGATTTGCTTATCATTTGGAAAGGCACTGAAGAAAGTGCCCTCCATTTTATAGAGCGGATCAACGATAATAGCTTAAATCTGCACTTTAGTGGACAACTTAGCAGGGATTCCATTTTCTTCTTGTTTGTAGAAGTAATGATTGTCGGCAACAATCGGAAACCAACTGCCGGCAATACATTGCTTCATGCCACAAGTCATCATCCCGCACATTTGATTCGCAGCATCCCTTTTCGCGAAATGCTGCAAATTCACAGAATTTGCAGCACTGATTCTGTTGCAGGGATTCTGCTCATGCACAGAACTATGCGCAGGAAACCAGGACCTCAGTGAATTGCGGTGTACCAAAAACTCACCTCAGTACCCAGAACCCCTATCCGACCTGCATCAGTGTCTCATTCGCTCTTCATACCATATAGAAGCTACCAATGATTAGACAACCCAGAACATGCGACTTAGTGTACTCTCAGGAATGGTGGGAATCAGAGATTCCTGTTCGTTGTTATTCTCATATCAGTCCACAACAAGAGTATTCAGAGACAAAGTAAAGTTTAAAATAGTTATTTTATAAACTACATGTCCGAAGATGCAGTACTTTGGCTAACATAAGCAGACAAATGATTACAATTAAAACCATCAGCATTGTTACAATACCATAGAAAATGAAGGGAGAAATCATATTACAAATGACAGTGGAATACAACCACCCTCCCTTCGCTAGTAAACTAGCATTATTAGACTAATAGAAGGTCTCTAGGTTTGAATGGGGAACCTCATACTGTAAAGATCAGCTTAGGTGAATCACATCACAGGATCAGCTTTGCTCTGTGCCTGGAAAAGTTCTTCTCCAGAATGTGTGTCTAGTGCATGTAAACGGCAATATTAAAAGCTCTCAACTTTCAGATATTTGCAGCTGTGCGCGTGTTATGGCTAGAGCGTGGGCCGATCAACCTGAACTTAAAAACATACATTGTTTGGTGGCTCAGACTGTTTCTGCACGCAATGTTCAGACCAAGGTCGCAGTGCACGTCTAGGGATGTGAACAACAGACAGTTCTCATGCGAAGAAAAGGCAAGCAAGCAGTTTTCAAATAATAACATCTATCTGCAGTGTCGTGTGCAAAAGCAGCAAAAGTGGCAAGATGGCGTTTCTAACATCTAAGGCGCTTATGCTAACATAGCAATGTGTGTCATCTAAAACTCCGCCTCCACTCCAAATTCCTATTTTGTGAGAAAGCCCAGTAAGATAGCTGTAGAAGATTTTTGGCTAGAGGCTACTCTATAGGCGAAATCAATCAAGTCATAGAAAAAACTAGTAGGATGGATAGATCCCAGGCCCTAATTTGTAAAGCTCAGTCAAAGCAGCTCTTACCATCTGAACAACCATCGAGACTCATTTTGACCTATAGTAACCAGCATAAGGCTATCCGTAAGATAGTAAATAGGAATTGGACTTTGGTCAAAAATGACCCTCTATTGGGTGTTAATTCAACAAAATCTCCCAATATAACATTCAGGAGGGCAAGGACAATGAGTACCTCTTTGGTTAAGAGTAGCCCTGAGTTGAGATCAAGCTGCTCCTGGCTGGACACCAGTAAGGGTTTTCGTAGATGTGCAACCTGCAAGGCCTGTAAATATGGGATTAACAAGACAGAGTATGAGACACCATTTAAAAATGAGCTCATCATTATCAAGAAAAAATTAACGTGCAAAACAGAGTTTGCAGTTTATGTGCTGGAGTGTCCTTGTGGCCTGCGTTACGTGGGAAGCACGAAGTTGCAGTTTCACAATAGGATACTCCTGCACACAAGGGCAATCATTAATGGTGATCAAAATTATCCGGTTGCCAGGCACTTTAAGGAGCTTCATGAAAAAGATGTTGGTGTCCTCAGGTATTTTGTGCTGGACACAATCCCCCCAATGAGACATGGTGGTGATTGTGAAGCTCTCTTTAGACAAATTGAGACAAGATATATACTTGAATTAGACTGCAAAACACCTTATGGTCTTAACTCAAGTAAGGATTTTTATACTTATCTTTAATTTCCAGGTTGTGAACAAACATTTACATATAAGACTATGTCGCTGCCTTTCCATTTGTTTTTAACATTCACTTCATATTATTAGCACTGTTTGCATATTTTTATATTTTAGGTGACACTTTATTAGGCACATGCACTTTTTTTAGAAATTAGACATTGAAGGTCATATAAGGCCCACTAGGGCATCATTAACTAAACATCTAAGCACAATTAATAATTTGGGCAGGCGTTGGATAAAGCAAATTGTCCACATTTGAGAGGGTTTCTTTTATGTTTAAGAACTCTTTTAATGTATACTTTGCCAATGCGGGTCGTTCCATCATGCCTTTTAGCATTGTAGTTGCTATTTTGCATTTATCGGTTTTATAACAGCTTATGCATTTGTTTTTAAAAAATATATAAAAAAATATTTTTTCTTATTCGATGCATATTTATTGATATTTATCATGCTGTTTTCATATGTATTTTACAATTATAAAATTACCGTGATTTATAGCCCATCTGTGCTGATGTAATTACTGACTTTTCTATGTCTATGAGCAGCTCAGTCACGAGGATCATGCACTGTCACTTTAAATATGTTGTAAGGAAGTTGAAGCGCGTCATGTGATCAAGGTCTCTGGAAGACCGAAAAGCGTAATGGCGGTTGGTGCAAGGCACTGTATTAAATAAAAATAAGCACTAGCAGAATTGGGTCCGCTTCGTCTGCTTCCCAGGATAAAGGGACGGCGCTCAAGGCGAGTAATTTGTATATATATATATTGAGTAAATGACGTAATGAAGGAGGCCCCCTGGGGGCGCTCAAATGAAACAGGTTGTCAGAGACATCGGCGATATGCATTCAATCATCCATGACTAAGAGGCAGGAGCCTCGAAACGCGTCGGATCTAAAATCAACATGAATGCTGCAAATGTGCTTTCCTTTTGAAATAAACCGTGTGGTTCTCTTGAAAAGTCGAGTGCGCTTCCGCTGCTTTGGGCACCTTTGATGAAAAATATTTACGCGGCAGTCCTGTCGTGGGAAGCGGCACCATCTCCAATAATGAGAGGCTGGGAGTTGGAACTTTGCCATAATTCCTTAGCACTTCAAGAGTGGACTAATCATGCATATGCAGCGTCGTGACCTACAAAGGTAATAAAGGATTTTAAATGGAATGCACGTAACTGAGCCTACTATAGGTATTAAATTAACTCTGATCTTGACTACAAGTTCCAGCCTGCTTTGAGTAAATGACGTAATGAAGGAGGCCCCCTGGGGGCGCTCAAATGAAACAGGCTGTCAGAGACATCGGCGATATGCATTCAATCATCCATGACTAAGAGGCAGGAGCCTCGAAACGCGTCGGATCTAAAATCAACATGAATGCTGCAAATGTGCTTTCCTTTTGAAATAAACCGTGTGGTTCTCTTGAAAAGTCGAGTGCGCTTCCGCTGCTTTGGGCACCTTTGATGAAAAATATTTACGCGGCAGTCCTGTCGTGGGAAGCGGCACCATCTCCAATAATGAGAGGCTGGGAGTTGGAACTTTGCCATAATTCCTTAGCACTTCAAGAGTGGACTAATCATGCATATGCAGCGTCGTGACCTACAAAGGTAATAAAGGATTTTAAATGGAATGCACGTAACTGAGCCTACTATAGGTATTAAATTAACTCTGATCTTGACTACAAGTTCCAGCCTGCTTTGAGTAAATGACGTAATGAAGGAGGCCCCCTGGGGGCGCTCAAATGAAACAGGCTGTCAGAGACATCGGCGATATGCATTCAATCATCCATGACTAAGAGGCAGGAGCCTCGAAACGCGTCGGATCTAAAATCAACATGAATGCTGCAAATGTGCTTTCCTTTTGAAATAAACCGTGTGGTTCTCTTGAAAAGTCGAGTGCGCTTCCGCTGCTTTGGGCACCTTTGATGAAAAATATTTACGCGGCAGTCCTGTCGTGGGAAGCGGCACCATCTCCAATAATGAGAGGCTGGGAGTTGGAACTTTGCCATAATTCCTTAGCACTTCAAGAGTGGACTAATCATGCATATGCAGCGTCGTGACCTACAAAGGTAATAAAGGATTTTAAATGGAATGCACGTAACTGAGCCTACTATAGGTATTAAATTAACTCTGATCTTGACTACAAGTTCCAGCCTGCTTTGAGTAAATGACGTAATGAAGGAGGCCCCCTGGGGGCGCTCAAATGAAACAGGCTGTCAGAGACATCGGCGATATGCATTCAATCATCCATGACTAAGAGGCAGGAGCCTCGAAACGCGTCGGATCTAAAATCAACATGAATGCTGCAAATGTGCTTTCCTTTTGAAATAAACCGTGTGGTTCTCTTGAAAAGTCGAGTGCGCTTCCGCTGCTTTGGGCACCTTTGATGAAAAATATTTACGCGGCAGTCCTGTCGTGGGAAGCGGCACCATCTCCAATAATGAGAGGCTGGGAGTTGGAACTTTGCCATAATTCCTTAGCACTTCAAGAGTGGACTAATCATGCATATGCAGCGTCGTGACCTACAAAGGTAATAAAGGATTTTAAATGGAATGCACGTAACTGAGCCTACTATAGGTATTAAATTAACTCTGATCTTGACTACAAGTTCCAGCCTGCTTTGAGTAAATGACGTAATGAAGGAGGCCCCCTGGGGGCGCTCAAATGAAACAGGCTGTCAGAGACATCGGCGATATGCATTCAATCATCCATGACTAAGAGGCAGGAGCCTCGAAACGCGTCGGATCTAAAATCAACATGAATGCTGCAAATGTGCTTTCCTTTTGAAATAAACCGTGTGGTTCTCTTGAAAAGTCGAGTGCGCTTCCGCTGCTTTGGGCACCTTTGATGAAAAATATTTACGCGGCAGTCCTGTCGTGGGAAGCGGCACCATCTCCAATAATGAGAGGCTGGGAGTTGGAACTTTGCCATAATTCCTTAGCACTTCAAGAGTGGACTAATCATGCATATGCAGCGTCGTGACCTACAAAGGTAATAAAGGATTTTAAATGGAATGCACGTAACTGAGCCTACTATAGGTATTAAATTAACTCTGATCTTGACTACAAGTTCCAGCCTGCTTTGAGTAAATGACGTAATGAAGGAGGCCCCCTGGGGGCGCTCAAATGAAACAGGCTGTCAGAGACATCGGCGATATGCATTCAATCATCCATGACTAAGAGGCAGGAGCCTCGAAACGCGTCGGATCTAAAATCAACATGAATGCTGCAAATGTGCTTTCCTTTTGAAATAAACCGTGTGGTTCTCTTGAAAAGTCGAGTGCGCTTCCGCTGCTTTGGGCACCTTTGATGAAAAATATTTACGCGGCAGTCCTGTCGTGGGAAGCGGCACCATCTCCAATAATGAGAGGCTGGGAGTTGGAACTTTGCCATAATTCCTTAGCACTTCAAGAGTGGACTAATCATGCATATGCAGCGTCGTGACCTACAAAGGTAATAAAGGATTTTAAATGGAATGCACGTAACTGAGCCTACTATAGGTATTAAATTAACTCTGATCTTGACTACAAGTTCCAGCCTGCTTTGAGTAAATGACGTAATGAAGGAGGCCCCCTGGGGACGCTCAAATGAAACAGGCTGTCAGAGACATCGGCGATATGCATTCAATCATCCATGACTAAGAGGCAGGAGCCTCGAAACGCGTCGGATCTAAAATCAACATGAATGCTGCAAATGTGCTTTCCTTTTGAAATAAACCGTGTGGTTCTCTTGAAAAGTCGAGTGCGCTTCCGCTGCTTTGGGCACCTTTGATGAAAAATATTTACGCGGCAGTCCTGTCGTGGGAAGCGGCACCATCTCCAATAATGAGAGGCTGGGAGTTGGAACTTTGCCATAATTCCTTAGCACTTCAAGAGTGGACTAATCATGCATATGCAGCGTCGTGACCTACAAAGGTAATAAAGGATTTTAAATGGAATGCACGTAACTGAGCCTACTATAGGTATTAAATTAACTCTGATCTTGACTACAAGTTCCAGCCTGCTTTGAGTAAATGACGTAATGAAGGAGGCCCCCTGGGGGCGCTCAAATGAAACAGGCTGTCAGAGACATCGGCGATATGCATTCAATCATCCATGACTAAGAGGCAGGAGCCTCGAAACGCGTCGGATCTAAAATCAACATGAATGCTGCAAATGTGCTTTCCTTTTGAAATAAACCGTGTGGTTCTCTTGAAAAGTCGAGTGCGCTTCCGCTGCTTTGGGCACCTTTGATGAAAAATATTTACGCGGCAGTCCTGTCGTGGGAAGCGGCACCATCTCCAATAATGAGAGGCTGGGAGTTGGAACTTTGCCATAATTCCTTAGCACTTCAAGAGTGGACTAATCATGCATATGCAGCGTCGTGACCTACAAAGGTAATAAAGGATTTTAAATGGAATGCACGTAACTGAGCCTACTATAGGTATTAAATTAACTCTGATCTTGACTACAAGTTCCAGCCTGCTTTGAGTAAATGACGTAATGAAGGAGGCCCCCTGGGGGCGCTCAAATGAAACAGGCTGTCAGAGACATCGGCGATATGCATTCAATCATCCATGACTAAGAGGCAGGAGCCTCGAAACGCGTCGGATCTAAAATCAACATGAATGCTGCAAATGTGCTTTCCTTTTGAAATAAACCGTGTGGTTCTCTTGAAAAGTCGAGTGCGCTTCCGCTGCTTTGGGCACCTTTGATGAAAAATATTTACGCGGCAGTCCTGTCGTGGAAAGCGGCACCATCTCCAATAATGAGAGGCTGGGAGTTGGAACTTTGCCATAATTCCTTAGCACTTCAAGAGTGGACTAATCATGCATATGCAGCGTCGTGACCTACAAAGGTAATAAAGGATTTTAAATGGAATGCACGTAACTGAGCCTACTATAGGTATTAAATTAACTCTGATCTTGACTACAAGTTCCAGCCTGCTTTGAGTAAATGACGTAATGAAGGAGGCCCCCTGGGGGCGCTCAAATGAAACAGGCTGTCAGAGACATCGGCGATATGCATTCAATCATCCATGACTAAGAGGCAGGAGCCTCGAAACGCGTCGGATCTAAAATCAACATGAATGCTGCAAATGTGCTTTCCTTTTGAAATAAACCGTGTGGTTCTCTTGAAAAGTCGAGTGCGCTTCCGCTGCTTTGGGCACCTTTGATGAAAAATATATAGATATATATATATATATATATATATTCACTGAAAAAAAAATAGGTTTCAGGGACGTTATGGTTAGTTGGGCATTTCACTCGCACAAAATCATAGAAATTCCCCCGCTATAGTTAGTTCAGCTAACTATAAATCGCGCACCCGCAATGCACTGTTGATGACAAAGGAGTACATCGCGGCTGGGTCCGAACTGCAAAAAGTTGAAGACCCGTCCTCTTGCCACGAACCTCGCCCTCACCAGAGGCATTGCTGCAGGAAACAGGACTCGAGAGCTGACGACCTGCCATTCGACCAAGATCCGCATCGTCCTGCTGCATGAACCGGGACTCAAGAGCAGACGACCAGATTCACATCGACAGTGGCATCGCCTCATGAACCGGGTTTCGCACAAGGCATGATCCGAGACTTAGGAGTTGTCGACCCGCCCTTCACCAGCTCCACAGCGCCGCTGGCACTGCCTCAGGACCCAGAATTTTGAGGTAACAACCTGGAAGAACATCATGCAGAAGGTTGACAGATTTAATACATCGGGCTGGTGACCGGACCATTGGAGGTGATGACCCGCACTCTGGACAGGACCTTTTTGCCAAATTTGGTGTAATTCCGTTCAGCAGTTCGGGCTGTAGCCTTGGCTAAAGTTTCCTATGGGAAATTGGTTTTTTGACTCTTATTTTTTGAATTTCTCAGCCACTACTGAATGGATTTACACCTTTTAAAAAAAGGTCGCTTTCTGAACCAAGAGCTACCTTTCTACCAAATGTGGTGTAGTTCCGTTTGGCAGTTCGGGCTGTAGCCTGTCTCAAAATTTCCTATGGAAATTAACACATGAAAAATGCGTTTTGGGTAGGCCTGGGCGAAGCACTACGCTACGCTCGCGTAGTTTGCGAAGTTCGCGCTACTTCGCACTACGCGAACTGCACGTAGCACAGTGCGAACACGCGTAGCGTAGTGTTGCGTAGTGCTGCGGTCATTTTTTGCTTGCTCGCGGTCCTCAACGTCAAGTTGGCGACCGCGAGCAAGCAAAATGACATCCTGGCGAGACTTTTTCCTTGTTCGCGATCGCGAGCATGGAAAATAAACCTCCCGGTGAGATTCACAACGCGAGAAGGTCAGGTTTCTCATTGCGAGGGGTCGCGTATGCTCGCGACCGCTCGCGATGAGAAACTACCAGTTCGCGTTGAGAAAGCTGCAGCTCGAGGAAAAATCTACTCGAGCAGCAGAAAACTACAGCTCGCACTGTGCAAGATGCCATTTTCAATGATTGCACAGTGCCGGTTGCTTGTCCGCACTGTGCAATCATTGAAAACAACATCTTGCACAGTGCGAACATGTTACTTTGCAGTTCGCGAAGTGCTACGCGTAGCTCGCGTAGTGCGAACTTCACTTTGCGTAGCTTCGCGAAGTGCTACTTCGCGAACTACGCCCACCCTTAGTTTTGGGACCACCTTTTTTCTCACCCCGGCTTGACGAATCACCCCCAAACTTTCAGGATAGGGGCTGACCTGGATAAACTTTTTTGGGGAGAATTTCACAAAGATTCATCAAACAACGCCAAACTTATTAGCAAATCAAAAAATGCTTTTCCTAGGGAAACTAGGTTCTAACCATAACTACCTACTGGCGACCGCCAGTAGGTAATATGTATATATATATCAGCGCCATATTGAAATGTCCTATTCATCTCCACAAACATGTCGATATTGTCATTGGGCATCTGAGGTAGAAAGGTTGACACTGGTTTAAACGGACTAGGATTGGTTCGATAACAGATTGCTCAGATAATCCCATATATGTACATGTGGGTATATTGGCCCATTGACGGCGTGATGTAGCGTATGTTTGTAATTATGAATTGTTTAGGTACAAACAGTCGTTAAACTATGCCATTATCGGGGAATTTACCTGTGGCATTTATTTGCAATCGACAAAACGATGTACAGGACATTTCAATATGGCGCTGATGAGTAACAGGAATGAATTGGTCCTTTGTTTATGTTGCTAAACAGGTAATGTGGTCAGATGTAAATATAAAATATGGCAGTTTCTGGCGCTCCCTTATACCATCGAGGAAGGCGTTTGCCGAAACGCGTCTGGTTGAAGCGTTGTGAGTCAGAATAAATCTATTGACTCACCCCCGCGAGTGCTGTGTCTTTTCTGAAGTGAGAGGAGGCGTGCAGCGATAATATATATATATATATATATTCACTTAAAAAACCATAGGTTTCACACATGTTATAGTTAGCTGGACATTTCACTCGTAAAAAACCATTGAAATTCCCCCGTTATAGTTAGTTCAGATAACTATAACTCGCGCGCCCGCAATCCACTGCTGATGATGTCACATATTACATCACTCATGACATGGTCAGTGACATCACTCATGACATCACTGATGACATCATCCTTGTGATAGAGTGGCGGTCGCGCGAGTTATAGTTATCTGAACTAACTATAACGGGGGAATTTCAATGGTTTTTTACGAGTGAAATGTCCAGCTAACTATAACATGTGTGAAACCTATGATTTTTTAAGTGAATTTGCATGGTTTTTTAAATGCTAATTCCTAACTATACCGTGTGTGAAACTTATGGTTTTTTAAGTGAATTTGTAAGGTTTTTTAAATGCTAATTTATGTATGTATTATTATATTTTTTATATAATTATTTTACAATAAACTACCTATGTATATAGTTATAGATTGACTGTATCCTGAAATATCGAATGGCTCGTTTAAAATGTTTTTTTTTTTTAAGAGTTTTTCACCGTGCGCGCCCCGCAATTTTTAAAAAAAAATAAATGTTTTTTTCACCCTTCGGGGTCCTTCAGGGACCCCCTGACAAACGCTAGGGGGTCAGGAACTCTCTACCCTGCCCCCTTTTCACGTTCTCCACCTTTCTTTTTCACTGTCACACACAAAATGGCGGCCGACACTTCCTGATTTCGACCGATTCGAATGTTGACTGACATGTAACCACCAATCAGAATTACGCTCGCGCACGTTATGGTGAGCGCACGGTGCGCGCACGGTGCGCGCTTATAGATATTTATGTACTTTTAACTGCAATTTTCTCAGGAACTACTGAACAGATTGACACCATATATGCAAAAGGCACATGCCTGACCTGAGGACTACCTCTTTGCCAAATTTCAAGTAATTCTGTTCAGCCGTTCGGGCTGTACCTTCGACTAAAGGTCCTATGGGAAAATGCATGGGGAAAACGTGTTTTGGGATCCCCCTTTTTTCTCAGCCCCCGCTTGATGAATCACCCCGAAACTTTCAGGGTAGGAGCTGAGCGGAGCGCCCCATTAGTTTTGAAAAGTTCGCGAGGATTCGTCAACCGGCGCCAAAGTTATTCAAAATAGAATTTTCAGATTTCCTATGGGAACTCGGTCCTAACTATAACTATCTACTGGCGACTGCCAGTAGATTATATTACCTACTGGCGGTCGCCAGTAGGTAGTTATAGTTAGGACCACGTTTCCATAGGAAAACCTCAACATTCTATTTTGAATAACTTTGGCGCCGGTCGACGAATCCTCGCAAATTTCTCAAAATAGGTGGGGCGCTACGCTCCGCTCCTACCCTGAAAGTCTCGGGGGGATCCGTCAAGCGGGGGCTGATATAAAAGGGGGGTCCCAAAATGCGTTTTTCCCATGCATTTTTCCATAGGACCTTTAGAACGAGCTACAGCCCGAACGGCTGAACAGAATTACTCAAAATTTGGCAGAGAGGTAGTCCCTAGGTCAAGGAAGTGCCTTTTGTAGGTTTGGTGTAAATCTGTTCAGTAGATTCTGAGAAAATAGCCTTTAAATCAATATATATATCTGAGCCCGCTTACGGTACGCTTACCGTACGCTTACGGTAAGCGTACGGCGGCGTGCGCGAGCGCGATTCTGATTGGCTGTTAGATCTTAGTAAACATTCGAATCGGCCGAAACCAGGAAGCGGCGGCCGCCATTTTGTGTATTTCACTCTGAAAAAAAAGAGTGAAAACAAGGAAAGGGGGCAATGAGGAGAGTTACAGACCCCCTAACATTTGTAAGGGGGTCAAAGAAGGACAGAAAAGTACAAAAAAAACATTTATTGATTTTAAAAAAAATCACGGGGTACGCGTACGGTAAGCTTACGGTAAGCGTACGGTAAAAAAATAAAAATAGATAAATGAAAAGCAGATTTAAGAGTTTAGAAATTAGGGAGCTCTAAAAAGAGCTGTTGTGTTTATGAAGTCATTTTTTTAGTGGTACCTACAAGTAAGTACCGATGCAGAGTCTAAGGTTCAAGAGGAAGACTCTGTTCCCTTCATCATTGAAGTGCACACCATCTCCTCTATAAATGTCTTGCATGTCATAACGCAAGTTGTTGTGGTAAATGGCACCCATACCATAGTCACGGAGGAAAGCAGAAACAGATTTGTTGACGTGCTTTCTTGCTTTGTCAATCTGTGGACAGAAATGATTGGACCAGTTCCATTTTTGCCTTTGGCATATGTTGGAAAACACAAAGGCAGTTTTAGGGAAAAGTGTAAACAGTTGTGCAAAGGTGTCCTTCATAAGCATTTCCAGACCTACCCCAGTCAAAGTGCCTAGGTCATTGCCACCACAGTGCACTATTATGAGGTCAGGGTGTTGGATTTGAATGAAGGATTTCACCAATGGCATCAATTGGTGCCACTTTAACCCTCTCTGACCAATCCATTTAATGTCTACATTTGGCAAAGCAAGGTCTCTCACCATATCTGTTTTCTCTGCAAACTTTTCACTCCAGAAGACATAGCTGTGCCCTACAATCCACACTGTGAACATCTTTAAAGGAGAACTGGATGCACTCAGGAGGTGTCTTTCAGTAGAATGGCAATATGAAAAGAAAGACAGTTTGGAAATGGAGGCATACATATTTTTTTAAAACAAAAAGAACTGATTGGCTGTTTCATACCATTCTAGAATAAAAACTAGGCTGTATGTGAAAATTAATAGAAGCATGTTTTGTATTGGTACAAAAAAATGTGTAACCAAAGAACAGTACTATGGATTTGCTGTAAGGTTTGAAAAGTCAAGCACTCTTGCTCTGTGGAATTGAAACATTGTTTGGCGAACTTCTGACCTAACTCCACACAGCTAGCCTCACTCTCAGAAGAGCTCTGCTGTTCTGCCATCGTATCACAAAGACAACCCAGCTCCTTCTCCCAAGGGATCACAAGCAGAAATGAGGGGAATGGGTGTGGTGTAGGAGAGTTCTAGAACTGAAAGTAGTTTCAACCAATCAAAAGTTGTGTTTCAAGATCACATGACCTACCGTACGCTTACGGTACGCTTACGGCAAAAAGTACGCGTGCGCGTAAAAAAGACACGCGCTTGCGCGCATGCGCATAACAGTCACTCCCCGGCACTTCCGCGTAACGTGCGCGTGTGGCGTAAGCGCGCACGCGTCCCACGCGCAGTACGCGCGGCTACGCAAAATGCGTAACTATACGCAAGCAGCGTAGATAGATTACGGACGTTGCGTAAACCGTACGCTTACCGTGAGCTTACGGTACGCGTACTATTAAAAAAAAAAAAAAAAAAAAAAAATCTGGTAATAAATTTTACATGTTTATTTTAAAAAATATATTACAAAAAAATATTTAAGGATTTTAAAAATTTAAGCATAGTCTTTATAAAATGGAAGAAAATTAAATTAAAAATATGTTTGAAAAAAATGAAGAATAAAAAAAAAAATTAGCATATAAAAAACCTTGCAAATTCACTGAAAAAACCATGGGTTACACACACGTTATAGTTAGGAATTAGCATTTAAAAAACCTTGCAAATTCACTGAAAAAACCATGGGTTTCACACACGTTATAGTTAGGAATTAGCATTTAAAAAACCTTAGAAATTCACTGAAAAAACCATAGGTTTCACACACGTTATAGTTAGGAATTAGCATTTAAAAAACCTTAGAAATTCAGTGAAAAAACCATAGGTTTCACACATGTTATAGTTAGCTGGACATTTTACTCGTAAAAAACCAATGAAATTGCCCCGTTATAGTTAGTTCAGCTAACTATAACTCACGCGCCCGCAATGCACTGCTGATGACGTCACATATTACATCACTCATGACATGGTCAGTGACATCACTCATGACATCACTGATGACATCTCAAATGACATCACTGATGACATCACTGATGACATCATCCTTGTGATAGAGTGGCAGACCTCCTCTCACCTTAATATAAGCTTTGATACACACATTCAAAAATAGAGACTAAAATTTTCAAAACAATGGACATACCAATACCAGTTACAACAACCTCTTCAGTAATTCTAAGATCCACATACACATCCACTCATTCACCAACAGTCCTATACAGTCACTCATACATGTACTCACTCATCATATGTACTCATACACCTATACATCCTGTTACATAATGCCACTCATCCATAGAGTTACTCACACACATAGTCACTCATGCTAATAAAGAATCAAACATACATTCACCTGCATATACAGTTATACACACACCACCACACTTACTTCTACGGAAACTTACACATACTTAGTCTTTTAAACAATCACTTATAGAAACACATACTTATTCATACAGGAACTCTTTCAATCTCTCCCTCTCACATATACTCACATATATACACCAATAGTCACATATACTAGTTTAAAACATATGTAGTTACTCCTGAAGACACTATTGGGACAGTCATTCACTCACTAACACACCCATACACACACTCATCCACCCATACAGTCCTGCACACATGCTGTCTTCAACACATACAAACAGTGAGTCACTCATTCATGCACCTATGCACTACGTAATACCCCCCACCGAACCATACAGACACTCAGACTGATACTCAAAAAAACAACTACTAACCTATATAGACACCCATGTAGCTACTCACCAACCCATGCAGCCACTTATACACAAAGTGAGAGATACACTTAATCAGTCAGTTACACAATCAATTTTTTAAAAACAAATCATCCATTTAGACACTTATATACCCATTTATTCTTCCATCGACCTTGAGATATACATATATAAAACATATTTAATTTTCAGAAAAACACACATTCACTGGATGATGTCATCAGTGAGGTCATCAGTGATGTCATTTGAGATGTCATCAGTGATGTCATGAGTGATGTCACTGACCATGTCATGAGTGATGTAATATGTGACGTCATCAGCAGTGCATTGCGGGCGCGTGAGTTATAGTTAGCTGAACTAACTATAACGGGGCAATTTCATTGGTTTTTTACGAGTAAAATGTCCAGCTAACTATAACATGTGTGAAACCTATGGTTTTTTCACTGAATTTCTAAGGTTTTTTAAATGCTAATTCCTAACTATAACGTGTGTGAAACCTATGGTTTTTTCAGTGAATATATATATATATATATATATATATATATATATATATATTACCTACTGGCGGTCGCCAGTAGGTAGTTATAGTTAGGACCCTGTTTCCATAGGAAATCCGCAACATTCTATTTGGAATAACTTTGGCGCCGGTCGACGAATCCTCGCGAAATTTTCAAAATAGGTGGGGCGCTATGCTCCGCTCCTACCCTGAAAGTCTCGGGGGGATTCGTCAAGCGAGGGCTGAGAAAAAAGGGGGGTCCCAAAACGTGTTTTTACCATGCATTTTTCCATAGGACCTTTAGACACAGCTACAGCCCGAACGGCTGAACAGAGTTACTTGAAATTTGGCAGAGAGGTAGTCTACAGGTCAAGGAAGTGCCTTTTGTAGGTTTGGTGTAAATCTGTTCAGTAGATCCTGAGAAAAAAGCATTTAAATCAATATATATATCTGTGGCAGCTTACGGTGCGCTTACCGTGCGCTTACGGTAAGCTTACCGTACGCGTACGGTGCCGTGCGCGAGCGCGATTCTGATTGGCTGTTAGATCTTAGTAAACATTCAAATCGGTCGAAACCAGGAAGCGGCAGCCGCCATTTTCTATCTCGCACTATGAGGGTGGGGAGGAAAAACAAAGGCAAAAAACATGTAAAGGGGCTGTTTAGACAGCTCCTAACCACCTAGCCTTGATGAAGGTGTCCCCAAAGAACCCCCAAGACCAAAAATTCAATTTTAATTTTTTTTGAAAAATCACCGATTACGCTTACCGTACGCGTACGGTAAAAATAATTAAAAAAATAAAAAATTATCCACACTCTCCACACCCCGTGTGCAAATCGTGCCCTAAGGGCACCATTTGTGCATGGCATATGTGCATTTCAGAAATATAAAAGATTACCTTTCACAACGAAGCGCATAATATGTCCTCCATGTGCGCACGGTGCGCGAAGCGCATCGTGCGTACATGGCCCATTCTGCGTAACGTGGGCACGCGGTGCACGTAGCGCACCGCGTGCCCACCGTGCGTGCACGGCACTAACTGCGTAAAGTGGGCGCGCGGTGCGCGAAGCGCACCATGAGCGCACGGAACGAACTGCGTTAAGTGGGCGCGCATGCCACGAATGGCGTAAAGTAACTTAGCATTTAAAAAACCGTACAAATTCACTGAAAAACCCATAGGTTTCACACACGTTATAGTTAGGAATTAGCATTTAAAAAACCTTGCAAATTCACTGAAAAAACCATAGGTTTCACACATGTTATAGTTAGCTGGACATTTTACTGATAAAAAACCAATGAAATTCCCCCGTTATAGTTAGTGCAGGCAACTATAACTCACGCGACCGCAATCCTCTGCTGATGCTAATACTGTATTTAGACACTTATTTGCCCATGTCTTCTTCCATTAAATTTTAGCTATACATATATTACAAATATTTTTTTTTCATAAAGACACATATGTCATCAGCAGAGGATTGCGGTCGCGTGAGTTATAGTTGCCTGCACTAACTATAACGGGGGAATTTCATTGGTTTTTTATCAGTAAAATGTCCAGCTAACTATAACATGTGTGAAACCTATGGTTTTTTCAGTGAATATATATATATATATATATATATTCAAAAACACGAGTCCACCAGCCGTTGCTCCTCAACGCCACGGGTGCTGCTCAGCGCATGGAGGTTTGTGCAGTTCAATCCCAAAACCACAGGCTCTCTCTTCAAAGGAGCCTTTTCAATAGAGCGCACACGGGAGCCTTCTGCAGTTTACAAGCAAGTTTTCAATTTATTTTCGTCCTTTTGCATTAAGTCGACAAACGCGTTTCGGCGTGACCGCCTTCGTCAGTGTCTACTTAGCCACTTCAAAATGTGCATTTTAAATAAAGTTGTGCCATGTAACTAATAAAAATAGAAAGTGATTCGTGTTTCGAAATAATGATAAAAATAAAAGAAAGCACAAATGAAAACAAAACTATCGTTTCTGCGGCGGCCATTTTGTAACAGTCATTCTGTTTTCATTTCCACTGAATGAAGCAGGCCAAATTTTTCATTTTATCACGACTGCCTATGTTGTCATATATATTAACATTGCTTTCATTAAATGTACATGATAATTCACCCTCTTCATATATTACTTTCTATTTTGCTGCTGATTCAAAAAGGTTCCTTTGATGAGAGAGCCTGTGGTTTTGGGATATATATATATATATATATATATATATATATATATATATATATATATATATATATATATATATATATATTACCTACTGGCGGTCGCCAGTAGGTAGTTATAGTTAGGACCCCTTTTCCATAGGAAAACCTCAACATTCTATTTTGAATAACTTTGGCGCCGGTCGATGAATCCTCGCGAATTTCTCAAAATAGGTGGGGCGCTACGCTCCGCTCCTACCCTGAAAGTCTCGGGGGGATTCGTCAAGCGGGGGCTGAGATAAAAGGGGGGTCCCAAAACGCGTTTTTCCCATGCATTTTTCCATAGGACCTTTAGAACAAGCTACAGCCCGAACGGCTGAACAGAATTACTAGAAATTTGGCAGAGAGGTAGTCCCTAGGTCAAGGAAGTGCCTTTTGTAGGTTTGGTGTAAATCTGTTCAGTAGATTCTGAGAAAATAGCCTTTAAATCAATATATATATCTGAGCCCGCTTACGGTACGCTTACCGTGCGCTTACGGTAAGCTTACCGTACGCGTACGGTGCCGTGCGCGAGCGCGATTCTGATTGGCTGTTAGATCTTAGTAAACATTCAAATCGGTCGAAACCAGGAAGCGGCAGCCGCCATTTTCTATCTCGCACTATGAGGGTGGGGAGGAAAAACAAAGGCAAAAAACATGTAAAGGGGCTGTTTAGACAGCTCCTAACCACCTAGCCTTGATGAAGGTGTCCCCAAAGAACCCCCAAGACCAAAAATTCAATTTTAATTTTTTTTGAAAAATCACCGATTACGCTTACCGTACGCGTACGGTAAAAATAATTAAAAAAATAAAAAATTATCCACACTCTCCACACCCCGTGTGCAAATCGTGCCCTAAGGGCACCATTTGTGCATGGCATATATGCATTTCAGAAATATAAAAGATTACCTTTCACAACGAAGCGCATAATATGTCCTCCATGTGCGCACGGTGCGCGAAGCGCATCGTGCGTACATGGCCCATTCTGCGTAACGTGGGCACGCGGTGCACGTAGCGCACCGCGTGCCCACCGTGCGTGCACGGCACTAACTGCGTAAAGTGGGCGCGCGGTGCGCGAAGCGCACCGTGCGCGCACGGAACGAACTGCGTTAAGTGGGCGCGCACGCCACGAATGGCGTAAAGTAACTTAGCATTTAAAAAACCGTACAAATTCACTGAAAAAACCATAGGTTTCACACACGTTATAGTTAGGAATTAGCATTTAAAAAACCTTGCAAATTCACTGAAAAAACCATAGGTTTCACACATGTTATAGTTAGCTGGACATTTTACTGATAAAAAACCAATGAAATTCCCCCGTTATAGTTAGTGCAGGCAACTATAACTCACGCGACCGCAATCCTCTGCTGATGCTAATACTGTATTTAGACACTTATTTGCCCATGTCTTCTTCCATTAAATTTTAGCTATACATATATTACAAATATTTTTTTTTCATAAAGACACATATGTCATCAGCAGAGGATTGCGGTCGCGTGAGTTATAGTTGCCTGCACTAACTATAACGGGGGAATTTCATTGGTTTTTTATCAGTAAAATGTCCAGCTAACTATAACATGTGTGAAACCTATGGTTTTTTCAGTGAATATATATATATATATATATATATTCAAAAACACGAGTCCACCAGCCGTTGCTCCTCAACGCCACGGGTGCTGCTCAGCGCATGGAGGTTTGTGCAGTTCAATCCCAAAACCACAGGCTCTCTCTTCAAAGGAGCCTTTTCAATAGAGCGCACACGGGAGCCTTCTGCAGTTTACAAGCAAGTTTTCAATTTATTTTCGTCCTTTTGCATTAAGTCGACAAACGCGTTTCGGCGTGACCGCCTTCGTCAGTGTCTACTTAGCCACTTCAAAATGTGCATTTTAAATAAAGTTGTGCCATGTAACTAATAAAAATAGAAAGTGATTCGTGTTTCGAAATAATGATAAAAATAAAAGAAAGCACAAATGAAAACAAAACTATCGTTTCTGCGGCGGCCATTTTGTAACAGTCATTCTGTTTTCATTTCCACTGAATGAAGCAGGCCAAATTTTTCATTTTATCACGACTGCCTATGTTGTCATATATATTAACATTGCTTTCATTAAATGTACATGATAATTCACCCTCTTCATATATTACTTTCTATTTTGCTGCTGATTCAAAAAGGTTCCTTTGATGAGAGAGCCTGTGGTTTTGGGATATATATATATATATATATATATATATATATATATATATATATATATATATATATATATATATATATATTATCTACTGGCGGTCGCCAGTAGATAGTTATAGTTAGGACCCTGTTTCCATAGGAAATCCGCAACATTCTATTTGGAATAACTTTGGCGCCGGTCGACGAATCCTCGCGAAATTTTTAAAATAGGTGGGGCGCTCCGCTCCGCTCCTACCCTGAAAGTCTCAGGGGGATTCGTCAAGCGGGGGCTGAGATAAAAGGGGGGTCCCAAAACGCGTTTTTCCCATGCATTTTTCCATAGGACCTTTAGACACAGCTACAGCCCAAACGGCTGAACAGAGTTACTTGAAATTTGGCAGAGAGGTAGTCCTCAGGTCAAGGAAGTGCCTTTTGTAGGTCTGGTGTAAATCTGTTCAGTAGTTCCTGAGAAAATAGCATTTAAATCAATATATATATCTGAGCCAGCTTACGGTGCGCTTACCGTGCGCTTACGGTAAGCTTACCGTACGCGTACGGTGCCGTGCGCGAGCGCGATTCTGATTGGCTGTTAGATCTTAGTAAACATTCGAATCGTTCAAAACCAGGAAGCGGTGTCCGCCATTTTCTCTCTCGCACTCTGACGAGGAGAAGAAAAACAAAGGCCAAAAACATGTAAAGGGACTGTTTAGACAGCTCCTAACCACCTAGCTTTGATGTATGTGTCCACAAAGTACCCCCAAGGCCATAAAATCAGGTTTATTTTTTTACGAAAAATCGCCGATTACGCTTACCGTACGCGTACGGTTAAAAAAAAATTTTTTAAAAAATTATCCACACTTTCCCCATGTAACACATGTAGAAATCTAAAAGCTTACCTTTCACAACGAAGCGCATAATATGTCCTCCATGTGCGCACGGTGCGCGAAGCGCATCGTGCGTACATGGCCCATCCACGGCACTAACTGTGTAAAGTGGTCACGCGGTGCTCGAAGCGCACCGCGTGCTCACTGTGCGCGCACGGTGCGCAAAGCGCACCGTGCGCGCACGGAACGAACTGCGTTAAGTGAGCGCGCACGCCACGAATGGCGTAAAGTAACTTAGCATTTAAAAAAACGTACAAATTCACTGAAAAAACCATAGGTTTCACACAGGTTATAGTTAGGAATTAGCATTTAAAAAACCTTGCAAATTCAGTGAAAAAACCATAGGTTTCACACATGTTATAGTTAGCTGGAGATTTTACTGATAAAAAACCAATGAAATTCCCCCGTTATAGTTAGTGCAGGCAACTATAACTCACGCGACCGCAATCCTCTGCTGATGACATATGTGTCTTTATGAAAAAAAAATATTTGTAATATATGTATAGCTAAAATTTAATGGAAGAAGACATGGGCAAATAATTGTCTAAATACAGTATTAGCATCAGCAGAGGATTGCGGTCGCGTGAGTTATAGTTGCCTGCACTAACTATAACGGGGGAATATATATATATATATATATATAT
This sequence comes from Triturus cristatus, assembly GCF_964204655.1. NCBI lineage: Eukaryota > Metazoa > Chordata > Amphibia > Caudata > Salamandridae > Triturus > Triturus cristatus. Next base: position 677,439,600 of record NC_140589.1, read on the forward strand.
ATATTACCTACTGGCGGTCGCCAGTAGGTAGTTATAGTTAGGACCCCTTTTCCATAGGAAAACCTCAACATTCTATTTTGAATAACTTTGGCGCCGGTCGATGAATCCTCGCGAATTTCTCAAAATAGGTGGGGCGCTACGCTCCGCTCCTACCCTGAAAGTCTCGGGGGGATTCGTCAAGCGGGGGCTGAGATAAAAGGGGGGTCCCAAAACGCGTTTTTCCCATGCATTTTTCCATAGGACCTTTAGAACGAGCTACAGCCCGAACGGCTGAACAGAATTACTAGAAATTTGGCAGAGAGGTAGTCCCTAGGTCAAGGAAGTGCCTTTTGTAGGTTTGGTGTAAATCTGTTCAGTAGATTCTGAGAAAATAGCCTTTAAATCAATATATATATCTGAGCCCGCTTACGGTACGCTTACCGTGCGCTTACGGTAAGCTTACCGTACGCGTACGGTGCCGTGCGCGAGCGCGATTCTGATTGGCTGTTAGATCTTAGTAAACATTCAAATCGGTCGAAACCAGGAAGCGGCAGCCGCCATTTTCTATCTCGCACTATGAGGGTGGGGAGGAAAAACAAAGGCAAAAAACATGTAAAGGGGCTGTTTAGACAGCTCCTAACCACCTAGCCTTGATGAAGGTGTCCCCAAAGAACCCCCAAGACCAAAAATTCAATTTTAATTTTTTTTGAAAAATCACCGATTACGCTTACCGTACGCGTACGGTAAAAATAATTAAAAAAATAAAAAATTATCCACACTCTCCACACCCCGTGTGCAAATCGTGCCCTAAGGGCACCATTTGTGCATGGCATATATGCATTTCAGAAATATAAAAGATTACCTTTCACAACGAAGCGCATAATATGTCCTCCATGTGCGCACGGTGCGCGAAGCGCATCGTGCGTACATGGCCCATTCTGCGTAACGTGGGCACGCGGTGCACGTAGCGCACCGCGTGCCCACCGTGCGTGCACGGCACTAACTGCGTAAAGTGGGCGCGCGGTGCGCGAAGCGCACCGCGCACGCACGGAACGAACTGCGTTAAGTGGGCGCGCACGCCACGAATGGCGTAAAGTAACTTAGCATTTAAAAATCCGTACAAATTCACTGAAAAAACCATAGGTTTCACACACGTTATAGTTAGGAATTAGCATTTAAAAAACCTTGCAAATTCACTGAAAAAACCATAGGTTTCACACATGTTATAGTTAGCTGGACATTTTACTGATAAAAAACCAATGAAATTCCCCCGTTATAGTTAGTGCAGGCAACTATAACTCACGCGACCGCAATCCTCTGCTGATGCTAATACTGTATTTAGACACTTATTTGCCCATGTCTTCTTCCATTAAATTTTAGCTATACATATATTACAAATATTTTTTTTTCATAAAGACACATATGTCATCAGCAGAGGATTGCGGTCGCGTGAGTTATAGTTGCCTGCACTAACTATAACGGGGGAATTTCATTGGTTTTTTTATCAGTAAAATGTCCAGCTAACTATAACATGTGTGAAACCTATGGTTTTTTCAGTGAATATATATATATATATATATATATTCAAAAACACGAGTCCACCAGCCGTTGCTCCTCAACGCCACGGGTGCTGCTCAGCGCATGGAGGTTTGCGCAGTTCAATCCCAAAACCACAGGCTCTCTCTTCAAAGGAGCCTTTTCAATAGAGCGCACACGGGAGCCTTCTGCAGTTTACAAGCAAGTTTTCAATTTATTTTCGTCCTTTTGCATTAAGTCGACAAACGCGTTTCGGCGTGACCGCCTTCGTCAGTGTCTACTTAGCCACTTCAAAATGTGCATTTTAAATAAAGTTGTGCCATGTAACTAATAAAAATAGAAAGTGATTCGTGTTTCGAAATAATGATAAAAATAAAAGAAAGCACAAATGAAAACAAAACTATCGTTTCTGCGGCGGCCATTTTGTAACAGTCATTCTGTTTTCATTTCCACTGAATGAAGCAGGCCAAATTTTTCATTTTATCACGACTGCCTATGTTGTCATATATATTAACATTGCTTTCATTAAATGTACATGATAATTCACCCTCTTCATATATTACTTTCTATTTTGCTGCTGATTCAAAAAGGTTCCTTTGATGAGAGAGCCTGTGGTTTTGGGATATATATATATATATATATATATATATATATATATATATATATATATATATATATATATATATATTACCTACTGGCGGTCGCCAGTAGGTAGGTATAGTTAGGACCCCTTTTCCATAGGAAAACCTCAACATTCTATTTTGAATAACTTTGGCGCCGGTCGATGAATCCTCGCGAATTTCTCAAAATAGGTGGGGCGCTACGCTCCGCTCCTACCCTGAAAGTCTCGGGGGGATTCGTCAAGCGGGGGCTGAGATAAAAGGGGGGTCCCAAAACGCGTTTTTCCCATGCATTTTTCCATAGGACCTTTAGAACGAGCTACAGCCCGAACGGCTGAACAGAATTACTAGAAATTTGGCAGAGAGGTAGTCCCTAGGTCAAGGAAGTGCCTTTTGTAGGTTTGGTGTAAATCTGTTCAGTAGATTCTGAGAAAATAGCCTTTAAATCAATATATATATCTGAGCCCGCTTACGGTACGCTTACCGTACGCTTACCGTAAGCGTACGGTGGCGTGCGCGAGCGCGATTCTGATTGGCTCTTAGATCTTAGTAAACATTCGAATCGGCCGAAACCAGGAAGCGGCGGCCGCCATTTTGTCTCTCGCACTGAGTGTTGTTTATCAAACAAGATGGCCAAAAACATGTTACGGGGCTGTTTTGACAACTCCCTCCCACATAGTCATGTTGAGGGAGTCCCCAAACATCCCCCAAGAGCAAAAACGGTTTTATTTTTTTTTCGGCAATTTCGCCGAGTACGCTTACCGTAAGCGTACGGTAAAAAAAAAAAAAAAAAAAAAACACTATCCACACTTACCCCACCCCCTGTGCTTTTGGTGGCCGTAGGCCACCAAATGTACAGGGCTTATTAATAGGTAAAAAAAACTAAATTTTGGCAACATGAAATTATAAATTCGAAATAAAAAAAACACTATCCACATTGACCCCACCCCCTGTGCTTTTGGTGGCCGAAGGCCACCAAATGTACAGGGCTTATTAAAGTTGATAAAAACCGTGCACGGAACGAACTGCGTTAAGTGGGCGCGCACGCCTCGAATGGCGTAAAGTAACTTAGCATTTAAAAAACCGTACAAATTCACTGAAAAAACCATAGGTTTCACACACGTTATAGTTAGGAATTAGCATTTAAAAAACCTTGCAAATTCACTGAAAAAACCATAGGTTTCACACATGTTATAGTTAGCGGAAATTTTACTGATAAAAAACCAGTGAAATTGCCCCGTTATAGTTAGTGCTGGCAACTATAACTCACGCGACCGCAATCTTCTGCTGATGACATATGTGTCTTTATGAAAAAAAAATATTTGTAATATATGTATAGCTAAAAATGTATGGAAGAAGACATGGGCAAATAAGTGTCTAAATACAGTATTAGCATCAGCAGAGGATTGCGGTCGCGTGAGTTATAGTTGCCAGCACTAACTATAACGGGGCAATTTCACTGGTTTTTTATCAGTAAAATTTCCGCTAACTATAACATGTGTGAAACCTATGGTTTTTTCAGTGAATTTGCAAGGTTTTTTAAATGCTAATTCCTAACTATAACGTGTCTGAAACCTATGGTTTTTTCAGTGAATATATATATATATATATATATATATATATATATATATATATATATATATATATATATATATATAGCATGCATGCTTTTCGTGGCCTTATAAACATGGCCCCCTTTCCTCTGCATGAAAGGGGCATTCCATGGTTGTTGCTGTGGGTGGTCCCATGCAACTATCACTGATTCTGGCTCATTCCTAGATTTACAATGTTTCTTAAACCTGTAAATGCGTCAAAGTCTAATGTCTCTCCACAGGAGGTGTTAAAGTGTGCGCAACGAGGAGAAGTATCTTTATTTCTCCTTGTTTTTACTCTGTCTATGTAGAAGGAGGAAAACACCATCAATGATTGTTTTTGTGCAGGGAGGCGTTCCCTTTTTCACAAAAACAATCATCCCTCCAATGCAGGCCCCCTGTGCAAGGGGGCCTACGTTGGCGGTAGGTAGCTAATTGGGTGCCAGCGCAGAGGAAAGCCCTGGGATGTGTTGTATTGTTATAAATACAATGCATTCCTGAATTTTTCTAATGACGCAGCTAAAATCTGATGTTACAAAAAGCAACTGGCATTATGCAATAGGCAAAGAATACCAATGGAGGGTTAACGAGAATGGCATGAAGAGACTCTGAAGCAGTGGAACCAGTGCAAAGAACTGATGGCAAAACAAATTTTGACAAGGACGTCTCGACATTGTTGTCAGCATTGGCTGTATCCAATGACAAGGGACATTTTAGTTGCTACAAGTGTGGACTAAAGGGTCATGAGGCCACTGGTAAAAGGTGCCCTGTATTCAGTCAAACTTGTAGGAAATGTAAATTATAAGGACACTTTGCTAGCGTGTGCAGGGATAAAAAGGAAGCATCTAGAAAATCTAAATTTGCTGTTATAGTATAGGCTGTAGCATATTTGGGGTGAAAGCAGACTTTTTGCATTTCAGTACAATTGGAAATAATGAAAGGTATAATTCATTTCACACTATAAGGATTGATGGAGAAGCAGCGCGGGTGATGTTAGGCGCTGGTGCCTGACTCATATTAATAGGGCAAGAACATATTGGCAAGTTTCCAAGGCATAAAATAAATCCCTGAGACATAATACTGATGGCATGTGGAAACAAGCCTATAGATTCATTGGGTTTCATAGAGACACTGCTTGAGTATCAAGGAATTAAGGCTTCACCTAAACTTTTGAGGTTATGAGAAAGGGAATTATTAGTTACGGTGGATGGTAGCCAATCACAAGTAATGTCTCTATCCTTGTTAGATCCAGTGAAGGTTTCAGTAATTTAAACCTGAGCTCATGCCCTGATAGCCATGGCTTGGAGAAGACAGGCTTAAATTAAGAAAATATGTAAAGCATTTAGAAGTATCAAAACAGTTAAAAGCCCCAAAACACAACACAATAAAAATACCAATCCAGCTTCTAAAAATAGAGAATATTTTAGTGAAAAGAATGGCACCAAAAACAAAAATCCAATGAGGGGAATGGTAGATATTAATTTTTAAAGTATAAATTCAATTTTAGCACCAAAAAGCGCAAAGTGTCAACTGCGGTCATCTGGTCATGCTAGACCAGGACAAAGGTCAAGTTGAAAGCTAACCGTGTTTTAGTATGAATCAGAGACAAGGCCCAGGCAGGTCTCGGTCAAAGAGCTACCTTCAGACTTAGACAATTTTTTTTTAAAAGTTGAGGCCCTTTTGGAGCAACGTTGCAAGCTTGATTTGAAGATGAGGTCATTGATGACGGGTTGGTGAACAAAGAGGTCTTGATGAAGTTCTTGATGAAGGTGGGAAATGCTCAGAGTGGGAAAATTCCATAGTTTGTGCCCAGGAAGTTATCAACATCAATTGGATACTGCTTGGCATCGGACCCGCTGAATATATCTACGTCCTACTTTTATGGATGTCGGACTCCGTCAGTGAGTAAGACTACAGGACATAGCCAGAAAGGGTTCAACATCATTGGATGCCACTCAGCGCCGGGCCCACTAAATGGGATTTGCTGCTGTGATAAAGAACATAACAGCAGAAGCAGCGAAGTCCGGCCTACCTGTGATACATCCTCAGCAAATCTACTTGGCAGAATGGTCCCTGCCTTCTGTCGGTTCTCCAGGCAAAAATCCTTGAAAATGTTTTAAAGTACTAGGTTTTAGGGTCAAGCAGGAGGAATAGACATTGACTCTTGTCTAAGGGCCCCAGGTCCTCACGGAGATCACTTAGATGTCAGTACTCATGCCAGCAGAACCACCAGTAGGGTCCAGGGCAGGTCTAGTTGGAACTGTTAAGCTGAGATTTCAGTGAAGTGTGCTTCTTGCAGCATTTGTGTCCTTGTAGCTTAACAGGAGGTCAGCCAATTGCCCCTTAGAGTTCACTTTTCAGAACTAGGTACAAGTGAGAGCAGGTCCGGCTGCCAGGGTTCTCCTCACAGATCACATTGCTATTAGGAGGGGACTAGGGGTGCCACATGTATGTCAAGTGCCATCCTGTGTCTGGGTGAAACTCCTGGTCACTCCCTAACCAGTGCAGTAAACATATCCAGTGGTGACGCAATTCACTTTTGCAGCACTTCATGTGTATTTTACTTTAAGCAATCCAAAAGTGCATGTCTCTGCCTAAAGCCAAGATAGCAAAGCCTTTCTTCCCCTGTGCAGAGGTGATGATGGCAAACCATGCCTTGTTGTCACTCAAAACTGCTACTGATGGGTGCTCCTTTTGGATTGGTGCCTGAGAGGCTAGCAGAATAATAGCGGGGTAGGTCCATGTGTGAGCTAACGCTGCCTGTTACAGGGAAGGCATCCTATGAATTTAATTATGGTCCTGGGCATAGCCCAGATATCCATTCTTTCAAGGGAAGGTCTCCCTTTGTCCAGGCTCTAGAAGCGATTTTATGCCTAATCAAGGAGCCACTCAGCTCCTGGTTAATAGTAATTACTGGCAAAAATACACATTTGGCTCAAGCACAAAAACTTTAGTGTTGTAGCTACTCCCAACTGAAGTGAAGCATTATAAAGTGTTATAATGTGACCCAGTGCTTTACAATGGGAGAGCCAGCCATGCTGCAGTGAAACAACTTTGGGTATTTTTCACTGGCAGGACATGTAAATACGTAAAATACACATATCCTCCTTTCATTTAACATGCAATCTGCACCCTGTAATGTGGGCATTTTGGGTCTACTTTAGGGGAAATTTATAAGTAGGCTATCCTTTAAACCTATAATAACTGATAAAACTTCACCCAAAGGGAAACAGTCCACACCAGTGTAAACACATAAACATTGCTAAACACATGTACAGCCACAAACTAAAATGCCATTCAAATAAAGGAAAGTGAGGGTGAATAGCAATTCTCCAAATTAAATTCCAAGAGAATCTGAATTTCATTAAAGACATGGAGGCTACATTTATACATTATTTCTTTAATGCTACTCCCCACAGCACTTAAAAGTTATACATCACAAATAAATTATTCCAGAACAGAACCTTCCTGGCATTTAATAAACACAGACCTGGAACAGTCTTCCTTTTTGAAATGCGAAACTAATTCTTCCTGCATGCATAAACAAAGAAAAAGGATCCAGTGGGAGCAAAAGAACATCAAGAAAACAAACAAAATCATATCTGAGCCAAGGTAAAGAGTCATCTGACCGCACCAAACTTCCAGAAGGTGGAACACCACAAAGGGAGTGATATATTGGACATTATCTGAAATTAAAGAGGAATGTTAATACGCCATCTTATGACAACTTTGCAAATGCCAAAAACAATTAATCATGAGACAACAAAAGAATGTTAAAGATATAACATTTACTATTGCATCCTTTCTATCTGTAAAATTCTCTTGACATTTGGCTGGTAGTCCTGCAAAACCACTTCCGACATGTGCTCAGTCGGCTTACAGTAGTGTTTTGCAAAAGTAGCAGCATTTGACCAATTAGCCACCCTAAGAATATCTTCCAGTCTGCCGTCTTTTCAAAAAGTCTGACCAGCCTTAGCTTCCCTAATAGCGTGAGCTTCACATTTTTGAAGGTCGCCGCCAGCTAAATACATAGTCCACTTAACTAATCTTGTAATTGCTGCAGAGAATACTGCTCTAAAGGGTTTCACAAAGGAAATTAAAAGTTATGCAGTACCATCAGGATGATGCTCGCTCATTCTGAAATCATATTCTTTATACAGCTTACCACACATGACTTTTTGCAAGAATCAAAGTTGGGATGAAATATGGTGTCTGTCATTGTTTTAGTTCTTCTTTAGTCATTCTAAGGATCTCAAAATTTACCCCAAAGGCATCATAAACTCTGCTACTTGCCTTTAAAGCTCTTACATAGGACACATGTTGACAGGATATTAAACAAAGCAAGGAAGCTAACTTCATCGAAAGTCTCTTCCAACTCAAATATCTATTACCCGGCCATGAAATGAACAGATCCAAGACTAATTTTACATCCCAATGCGTCTCATACTTCAGTCTAGGGGGTCTCTTTAATCTAATACTCTTAAGAATTCTAAAGACCCAGATATTTTTCCAAACAATCCTGTGGTTCACTAACGCATGTCCAGCTGAGATTGCAGATCTGTAGCAATTAAGGGTTCTGTAACTAAGGCCTCTACCGAACTGTTCCACAAATAAATGTTCTACTTCAATGATAGGTGCCTCCATGGGATCCAAGTCCCTTTCCAAGCACCAATGTACCCATGACTTCCATATTCTATTCTATCTACTGCGGGTACTTGGAGGCCAGAACTCTTCAAGGAGCTCCTCAGCTCTTCCAGAAAGGCCTGACATCTCTCTAGATCGCCTGATACCTTCCAGGCAAGACAGCTCAAAGTCCCTGTCAGTACCAGAGGGTGCTCCATTCCATCTACATCCCTTAAGACACCTTCCTCAGCAGATAAAAACAAGGGAATGTCGCAGGCCAACTCCAAGGTCATTGGAAACCATGCCTGGGGTGGCCAAAAGGGAGTTATTAACACAAGTGAACATATCTCCTGTCTCGTCTTCTGAAGAACCCTCTGTAGGAGTGCGAATGGGAGTAAAGCGTATGCATGGGTCTCCCTCCAAATCTACAGGAAGGCATTGACTTCCAGAACCCCCACGTCTGGTATCGACCTGAAGTATCTCTTCAGTTGAAATGTCAGCCTGCTCACTAAAAGATCCGATTCCAATATACACCATAAATGACACAGCCTTTTAATTTAAAGTAGGTTTTGTTCAACTTCTAGTTGTTGTAATCCCTTAAAAACGTCATGTTCTAGTCGGCTGACACATTTGCCTTCTCTCATAGATACTCTGCTTTGAGGCTGATCTTGCGCTTTGTAGATTGTAGATTCTGTAAATTCTTTAGAGCATCCAAAATTCACCTGATCATTCCAGGCTTCCAGATTCTACAGCCACCGATTAAACTTCAATTTGGCCCCCGATACAGGATTACCCTCTCTCCAGATCACAAACCTCCTTGCAGTCCTTTCGTTTTTACTCTCAGCCCAAGAAAAATTGCTTGATTGGAAGAGGAGAGGAGGCCTATAAGCCTAGCAAGTTCTCTCAAGGTTGAGGACTCTCGTCTTAGTACAAACTTTACCTCCTTCCAAATCTTGGTAATTTTCTTTAAAGGTAAAAGCAGAATGGCCGTCACTGTGCCTCTAGTAAAGCCCAAGAACTCTAGGGACCTGGAGGGGATAAGAATAGACATCTCCCTGTTTATTATGAAACCCAAACTTTCCATAAGAGTTACCACCATATCCAGAGCTTTTAGAATATGCATTTGACATTGGGACATTATGAGTCCTCCAAGTAGGCGATCAAACGTACTTCCCTTTCTCTGAGAAAGGAGACAACTGCTCTCTTTATCTTGGTGAAACAACAAAGTGCAGAGGAAAGACCAAAGGAAGGAAAGTGCCTGGAACTGATAAAGACGGCCTCGCCAGGTGAACTGAAGGTAGCACTGGCACTCTCTGGCCATAGGAATGGTGAAGTAGGCATCCTTCAGATCCAACGTCACAAGCCAATCCTTTTCTGATAACATATTGGTCAACTGATGGAGTTCCTCTGTTAGAATCCTGGTTCTCTGGTTGGCACAGGTAGGTACTTGTGACAAGCAGGGAACCTTTCCTCTAGTCAGGGTAAGGGGTTACACTCCTAAAATAACCCCTGCTCACCCTCTAGGTAGCTTGGCGCGAGCAGACAAGGCTTATCTCAGAGCGTTATAGGTTAAGCATTTGTGAACACACACAGTAACCAAGTGACAACACTACAGATGGACACCACACAGGTTTTTATAATAAAAATAAGGATTCTTTATAGAGAGTTACCACAAGACCATTAAACGACAAAAATACACAATACTGTTACTTTAGATGGTAGAAGTTTGCTTAGTTCTCTTAAGTTCTTAAATGCGACACTTTAAGTCAATGTACCTTAGATGCGACATGCAGGGCAACGAAAGTGTTGCAACGATGCTGATGCGATGAAGTTTTTGGTGCAAAGAAATAAAGACGTGAAGATCTTCCAGATGCGTTACACTTCTCCGATGTTGCGAGAAGACTCGTCTCAATGCGTCGGCTGCAGCGGCGTCACCCCTTTACGCGATGCGATGACAGCGGCCTTGGCAGTGGCACTCTTCTCCGACGTTTGCGAGACGCTTCCGCTCGATGCGATTCTGCAGCGGCGTCACCCCATTACGCGATGCGACGACAGCAGCTCCCACGGCGGCACGCTTCTCCGGGGATGCGAGGCGCTTTTCTTGATGCGGTGCAATGCGACAACTACGATAGCTGTGATGGCAACACACTTCTTCCTCGATGCGAGATTCTTCTCTTGATGCGGTGCAATGCGTCAGCTACGATGGCTGCGATGGCAACACGCTTCTTTGGCGTTGCGAGACACTTCCGGAATGATGCGAGATGCTTCCGCTCGATGCGATGCTGCAGCGGCGACACCCTTTGCGAGATGCAACGACAACAGCTCCGACGGCGGCACGCTTCTCCTTCTCGAGTCGCGCTTCCAGCTCCTTGCGACACGCAGTCCCTCAGAAGGCCCAACAACAGCAGCAGGCACTTCCAAAAGACTCTGGGGAGCTGGGGTGAAGTCCATTGGTCCTGGGACTTCGTTCAGGGGGCAAGCTCAGCACAAGCCCTTGGAGATCTTTTAAGCACAAGTTGAAATAAAGTCTTTGTATACTTTTCTCCTCTCCTTTCAGCAGCAAGGCAACCACTGCAGGCCAATCCCCCAGGTCAGGGACAGTACTCCTCCTTACAGCTTTCCCAGTTCCTTCTCCTCAGGCAGAGGTTCTTCTTGTCAAGCAGGATCTAATTTCTTGGGAGCAGTGTCCCAATACTTATACCCCTAATTCCTTTGTTCCTCTGGGGTAGAGGGGCCTTTGCCCAGTCCAAACCAGTTTTTGAGCACTTTGTTGACATGACTCTGCCTTTCTATTCAGGGTGCAGGGCAGAGACATCAGCCACTCCACAGGAGGTGGAGCCAGCATTGTGGTGGCAGAGCACAGCCCTATTCAGAGTCCAGGTGCACTCCTCCCACCCATCTGGATGTCAATCTCTCTATTCACCACCAGGCTACCTAGCCCTGCCCCTCTGGGTTTCCCCAGCCCTGTCACTCACACAAACCAGAAAGGCAGATACACATCATAGCAGAGGCGGGCTGAAATGGTTAGGCAAGCAAATACCAACTTCTAAAAGTGGTATTTGCAAACACAGAATATTAAAATAAACTTTACTCAAAGATGTATTTTATTATTCTGAGTTCAGGCATACTAAACTCGAATTTCTACCATGTTCCCTGGGTCTGTTAGGATCATAGGATGTAACAATTCTAACAGCCCATTCTGGCCTATGGAGAACAGGTAGCCTTACAATAGTGAAAAATGAAAATGCCTGTAATTCACTATTAGGACATGCCACACACATCAGGGCTTGTCCTACCTTATGCTTACAATGCACCCTGCCCTTGGGCCTACCATAGGGGTGACTAATATGAAGTTAAGGGAAGGTTTAGGGACTGGGAAGTGGGTGCACTTGCCCAGTCAGCATGACAGTACCAGACTGCACGCAGGTTCTGCAATGGCAGACCTTAGACACATTTTACTAGGCCGCTTCTGTGGGTGGCACAACCAGTGCTGCAAGCCCACCAGCAGCATTTGTATTTACAAGCCCTGGGCACTCCTGGTGCACTTTACGGGGGTCTGACAGTAAACCAAATAAGCCAACCATGGAATCCAACCAACACATACATTTTAAATAGGGAGCACTTGCACTGTGGTACTGGTTGGCAGTGGCACAGTGCTCTGAGCAGCTAACACCAGCAAAACACATGAGGCACAGTGACAAAAAGTGGAAGGGAGACTCACGCCAAGGTGCCAGGTCTAACACCCTCCATCTTAAAGTGTTGGTATACAAAATACCTGTTCAGATATCTGAGGTTTATTAAGGGTCTCCATCCCTTGTCTTTTTTCTCCACAAGGGAATGTGTACTCATGAAAACCCTGCATTCAAAGGCTACTTCTACAATTGCTCCCTTTTGCATCACAAAATTCACCTCTTCTTCTACCATCTTCTGCTGGTCTACTGTCAAATTTAATTCTCTTGGGGGAAAATCTGAATCGGTACCTCTAGGAACTCTATCCTGAACCCATGAAAGATTTCTAGAAACCAAGGATCCTAGGTAATTGTTTCCCAAGCCTGGGAAAAAAACCTGAGATGCCCCCCCCCCACTTTTTCCAGGGAAGAAGAAATAGGAGAAATCATTGTACTCACTTTGAAAATTGGTTGACCCTTGTCTCCAAGATCTGAAGCCTCTTGCATGTCTTCATCCTGAATGAGGGTAAAAGGATGCCAATGTACTCGGCTGATAGCCCCTCCCGAAGCCTCTTTGCCTGAAATGGGACCTCTATGAGGCTCGGTCAGCAGAAAGGCACCTTCTTCTGCCCGACCAAAAATACCTTGCCTGAAAACTCTCCTCATTGTGGTTTGGAATTTGTCTTAGGCCATAAATGTAGCGGCATACTTCCCTACAGTTTTGATCATATGCTCCCCAAAGAGTATGCCCGTGGGGTTCTCTGAAGGCTCCCTCTCAGCAAGGTCTCCAGCTTTGGGTTGATTTTCCTCAATAAAATCCTACGCCATTCGATGTTGAGCCCAGTATTGGCATTTTCAAGGAGGACCAAAGCCGTCTGCCTCCAAACTCTGACTAGCGTAACGTTTCCTAGGGTCTCATTGACATGGGACTTCCCTGCCATGACACTTCTTCTGGCAAGGGTTCCTAAAACATCAAGAGGATAGGCCTCCTTTTCCCCCATGATCCTGAGATTACCACTCAGCACTCCTTGGGTGTCTAATGTTATGAGGGGAGAACATTTCTTGAAGAAAGGGTTCCATGACTATCCCCTTGGAGGAAGACGGAAACTTTTCCTCTGTAAGGAGGCCATCCACGTCGAGGTCTCCCTGATCTAGATCAAAATTTACAGATCCAGGAGCTCTTAATTTTGACGCTCTAGTTCTTCCATGACATAGTCTTGTGTGCTGCTTTGTGGACCTAAGACAGATTTGCCGCTTTGGAAACCTTTCCAGTCTGTTCCACTTAGGGCACTGAATACCGTTGAGGTGCTTAGACCTCCTGAGCCTTTTGAGGAGCATAGACTGGTTATTGTTCCAGACATCTCAGCCAGTGCATTCAGCACTTTACCAATCACATTTTTTAAAAATAATCTAAGTTGCAATTATCTTTTAATTGGATGGGGAAGAGGGTTGAAAAACTTCTGTATATGCGATTACCATCCTTGTGTACAACATCCCCCTTAGAATTATTCCTCACTGCTGCTAAGTTCCCACAGCTCATTCCTCACTTCTCATCCCTACTTTGTCGTACTTTAATATTCGGGACCACGTAGGGAACAGGGCCCTACCCCTGTCTATCTTGGTATTAGCGAACCGCAAATGGTAAATGCGGCATGTACGAGTGCTTTACTTATCGTTCTAGCTATGAATGCACTGTGTGCACGTTATTCTGCTGCACTACGCGGGTTCCATTTTGGAAGCAGTGGCCATCTTGTCATTGCCCTCACATAGGCTATAATGGAGCAAATACGGGCCTCACAGTACATGGGCTTCTTCTCTGACTTCTCTGTGACCTGGGCAGCTGGCTCTGCTGCCCCGGGTCAAACTGGTCTCACGAGCTCCCCTTCCTCTCTCCACCTGTGATTAGCATCAGGGCTTGACCCGTCATAAAACCCTTTCATTCTACACAAGCCCCTGGCTAATCTCTTTCGCACCTGGCTGTTCCTGCTTTATGACTTGGTTCCCAAAACAGGAGATGCTCATGTTTATTGGGGGGATCTGTTTACATGTAATGTGGGATCTGAACCTTGTTGTGTAAATCATTATGGGCTGGCCGAACTGGAATGTGGGATGGTCATCATGACTCTGCCTTTTCTTTGTAATGTACACTTGCATATTGCCGTATCATAAAACCTAGGAATGTATGCTTGAGGCAGGAAAAAGGGTATTTAAGATGAAGTCCATTCCTATGATTTTCAGCAGTCTCCTGAGAACATACACGCTGTTGTACTTCTAGGATACCTGTCATTGGTCTGCAGCCAATAAACGATTCTTTGACTTCACCCAGAAGACTCTGTGTTTCTGTAGGTCCGGAACAGGGTGAACCCAGAAGTCATAGGGTGTGTGTCCCTGCACCGCTGGGTCTAAATTACCCAGTACTTCAGTTTGGCGCCCAACTCGGGACGATTTCAGCGGTACCAGTCCAAGCCAGAGGTTCGTGAGGAGCTTCGTGTGGAAATTCCGGAGGAAGGCCGCCACTTCATCGACCCCTGCATGTCGACGTGGTCCGAAAGTCTTTTCTGCGAGGTTCTCCGCGTCCCGACGGCTACGAAGGACTGCTGCCCTGATTAATCGACCTGTTTTGGACCCTTGACGAGTTTGAGAGAGCGAAACAATCGAGAGAGTCTTCTGGTGACGCCATCGATTAGCAATATTCAGTTAAGTATACGTGGAGCGTCTCCCATTTGTTTTGGTATCCCTCGGGATCGTTTGGTTTGATTTGGTAATAGGTGATTTGGTGTTTGCAAACCCCAAAGCCAGAGGACTCGTGTATTCACGAGAATATCGTAATCGATAATCCTTTGACGTTTGGATCTAGACTAGTGAGCGAAGATGCCTGGTTCTAGAATATTTGGTAGAATATTTTGTTTGGGTTGTGGAAGAGATTTCCAGCTGGAAGAATCATGCCCGGTTCCTCCGGTTGGAACTCCAACTTATGAGCTCTATGTAAAACATGGCGTAGGCCCCATTGCATATAACGAAGTATGGATCCACTACACCAGAAAAGACGGTGTTTTAAAATGGCCCCAAAATGGTAGTTTTGATACCGATATTTTAGATAATTTGGAAATTAAATTGTTTAAGAAGAAAGCCCGGCCGGCGATGTTTGACTCTTTCCGCTTATGGCGAAAGGAAGCCAAACAGAAGGAAATTAAGCTAGCGAAAAAGAATAAGAGAGAGAGAGGTATGTCAGTAATGCAAGCAGCTGTACAATTTAAAGACAATGAGGAGGAGCAGATGAGCGAGCAATTACACAGGCAGCGTAAGTTAGGGATTGACAAATGTTATCCAGCTTTGCCACATTCTAAGCAGGATGAGTCAGAAGAGAAGGAGAAAGATCCCCTGATGTCACATTTGTTGAGTTCGCCACCCCCGTATGCTCAAACTGCCACGGCGCCTCCCCAGCTTGTAAATATGCCACCTCCAGTGCATATACTGCAAGCCTCGCCGCAACCGCCAGTTGCTTTGCAACCAGTTCCTATTCCTGTAGCGCAGTCCTCTCAAGCGCCTCCGGTAGTGCTTCCAACTGCCCCCGCACTTCCTGCGACTTTGCTTAATCCAGTAGCTGCCTCCCCTAACACTCTTCCTTGCACCACTCCAGTACCCGTTTCTACATCCTCTTTTCTTCCCTCTGTTTTTCCCCCTGTTTCCGCTTCAGCTTCTCCTTCAGCGCGACAGCGCTTAGCTAATGTGGTTACTACATTAATGTCGCCCCTCTTTGAGTCATCTGGTGCGACTCCTGGTTTGCAGCGTAAGCAGTTGCGCAGCCAATTGCCTAACCCTGATGAGAAAAAGGTAATAGACAGCATGGCGCGTAGATGGATTGTTTTCCCTTCATTATATGATGTGGAATCAGTTGTCAGCGTTTTCCATCAATGGGATGCCCCAAAACAGAGATATGTGTTTGAGAAAATGTGCGAATTTCTCTGTGAAGAATTGGAGGATAGTGGTAAAAATCCGAGCCCGCAGGAGTTGTGTAGAGTGAGGTTCGATTTTGGAACTGGTATAATTGTGGACCGCGAAGTAGATAAAGCAGTTGCGGTTGTATTGTCACTTAGGAATGACGATTGCCAACAGTCATTGTTTGAACAAGAGGTCCTTGTGGGGAAAAAGGCAAAAGCGCGACAATACCCCATGAGAGAAGTTCCCCCGGTATGGAAGGAAGCAGTTGCAGCTGTCGGTAATAACCCCGCTGTGCCAGCGCATTTCCAACGTGTTTGGGTGCATGTTCCATGGAAGCGCTCTGAGGTGTTAGCGCTTAAGCAGACATTACCCGATCCCCGTAAAAACCCAGCAGGTTATTATAAAGAGTTGTCACAAACAGCAGGATCATGCGTTATGAATTTGGCAGACATAGACATGTTGTTTGGCAATGTTGTTCCACAGCCCCTATGGGGATCAATTCGTAATGCAGATCACGACGCAGAACTAGGGGATACATGGGCTAACATTATTGCTGCTGACGCAAGACAAACTGGTGGCGCGAAACCTGAGCCTTTAGTAGCTGAACTGCCTGGTAGAATCATCACATATATGAAGACATTAATGCCTGCAATGCGCGTAAATTGGGACAAGTTATCTGCGTGTAAACAGAAGAAGGATGAGACAGTGTCAGACTTCTTTACTAGGTTTGAGGAAACGTTTATTGACCACAGTGGGCAGGATATGAGTACTGAGGGTGGCCAACGGTTATTTGTGGATAAGTTTGTGCAGAATTTACTTCCTGACCTGTGTAAGAAGTTGAAAGACTCAGAAAGTTCTTGGGCTGTTTCTTCCTCAGCGCAAATACTGGCTACTGCACAGTATTATGAAAATAGAGATAAAGACGAGAAAGATAGGACAGAGAAGAAAACAAAGGAATTAAAGACAAAGGTCCTTTCACAGCAGGCCTATCCACCACGTGGAGGTCAGAATAATTATAGGCAACCCCAAGGTGTTTATCACCAACCCCAACAATTTCAGAACAATCAGCAAATGAATGGGTATTATCAACCACGTGTCCCTGTGGGTCCCAACCAATGTTCATACTGCAAAGAGGAAGGTCATTATAAATATAGTTGCCCTAAATTAATGCAACGGAACGGTAATGTGTATGGCGCTAGAGGTAGGGGTGGTCAGCAAGCTCCTAGAGGCAGAGGGCGTGGAAGTGTTCCCCAGAACGCGCGTCCTCTTCCGCCCCAAAGCGCCATTAATAGCTTTGATCAGCAAGCTAACGCGACTAGTAATACGGCCCAGTATTACAATAATGATTATTATGTGGAGGACGGTGATGCAGAAAGTAATGATTATTAGGACAGCCATAGACAGAGAGAGGGAGTTGTTTCAGTGCCAGTGGATCAGAGTGGACCGTATGTTGATGTGACTACAGCAAATGTAACGGAGCCTTTTCTGCTAGACACTGGTGCTGCAAAGAGTTCAATCATGCATTCAAAACTCCCTGGCGCACCTTTGTCTGGCGATATAAATGTTTCAGTAGGTTTTTCTGGCGCCCCGGTTAGGAACCCGATTTCTAGTCCCATGTCACTTTCTGTTGGGCCTTGCGAGCTGAAAGCACCCCTGATTCTGACAACAGGTTGTGGTGAGAATTTGCTGGGATTAGATTTGTTGAAAAGATTGCATGCTACACTGTACTGTTCTCCTTCAGGAGTACAACTTACATTAGGCAAGAAAGTGATTTCCCCAATGTACTTGTCTAAAAATACAATGCCACCTGAATTGTCATCCCTTCCGGATGCCCTTTGGGCTACTGGTCCCAATGACGTGGGCCTCTTGGAGATACCGCCATACGTGGTGACTTTAAAGGCTAATGTCAGACTGCCACGTATTCCCCAGTACAAAATCTCTAATGAAGGCCAGAAAGCATTGTTAGACATTGTCGGCGACTTGATTAATAAGGGTGTGATTGAAGAGACAAGAGGCAACGTTTGCAATAGTCCGATTTTACCTGTCTTAAAACGAACGGACCCTTCACAGCCACCTGTTTACAGATTTGTGATTGATCTTAGAGAGGTTAATAAGATTGTTGTGCCACAGTTTCCGGTTGTCCCTGATATAACTGCCTTGTTAACGATGATTCCAGCCTCTGCTGCATGGTTTTCAGTGATTGATTTAAAAAATGCTTTCTTTAGTATCCCAATTGCAGAAGAGAGCAGAGACATTTTTGGTTTTAGTCTGGGAGGCCGAAGCTTCCGCTTCAAACGCGCTCCCCAGGGCTACTGTGAGAGTCCATCTATATACAGTCAAGCTCTGAAAGCGCAGCTTGATGCACTTGTCTTACCTAGTGGCGCTATCCTGATTCAGTACGTGGACGATCTACTAATCGCCGCGGATACTGAGAAGATCTGTAAAGAAGCCACATTGTCACTGTTGCGCCATTTATCTGCTTTCCATCACAAAGTGTCTCTCTCCAAGCTGCAATATTGTCGACAAGAAGTGACCTACTTAGGTCATCTCTTATCGAAGGAGGGAAGGAAACTGACCCCAGAAAGAATTCAAGCCATTGCACAGTTGAGTGTGCCAAAAACACAGAGAGAAGTGCGTGCTTTCTTGGGCATTACTTCATACTGTAGGCATTGGATTCCTAGTTTTTCTTTGTTGGCAAAACCTTTAGTAGCCTTAACATGCAAAGACACACCGAATCCTATCCCATGGTCTGAAGAGTGCCAGAAAAGTTTTGTGGAATTGCGCAATGCATTGTGTTCAGCACCTGTGTTGGGCACTCCTGACTATAGCAAGCCTTTTACATTGTATGTTCACGAGAAAGATGGATGTGCGTTGTCAGTGTTAACACAGCCTTTTGGCGACAGACCGCGCCCATGCGCGTATTTTTCATCCACCTTGGACCCTGTAGCGAGGGCATTGCCAAGCTGTCTGAGAGCGACAGCTGCTGCAGCAATGTCTATCCGACAATCTGCTGGTTTGGTAATGGACAACACATTGATCGTTATGGTCCCACACGCTGTAGACACATTATTAAATAGGACCAAGACACAACACTTGACTAGTGCGCGATTATCAGGGTATGAACTCACACTGTTAGCGAATCATATACACATAAAAAGATGTAATACGCTGAATCCAGCTACGTTATTGCCAATTCCAGCAGACTCAGATGAGATTGAGCAACATGATTGTCTGTTCAGAACAGAAGAAGAGACGAAAGGGAGAATAGATTTAAAAGATACTCCCCTGACTGAGTGTGATGGTACTTTATGGGTGGATGGTTCATGTTTTAAACTCCCTAATGGTGACACGACTGCTGCATATGCTATCACGACTTTACACACAGTTGTGGAAACTGCACGGGTGCCACATAATTCGGCCCAAGCAGCAGAATTAATTGCCCTCACGAGAGCATGCGTGTTGTCTGAAGGAATGAGAGTGAATATATACACAGATAGCCAGTACGCCTTTGGCGTGGCTCATAATTTCGGGCGACTGTGGAAGGAGCGTGGGTTCCTGACGTCACATGGAGCTAAAATTCAGAATGGCAAGTTGGTGAATGATCTCCTTGAGTCACTGACCCTACCGTTGCAAGTTGCGATCATGAAATGCAGTGCGCACAGGAAAATCACAGATGATGTTGGACGTGGGAATGCGTTTGCTGATGAGACCGCGAAAGAAACAGCACAAAATGTGAAGACTAGAATGTATGTTGCAGGCCCCGCAAGATGGGTTAATGATGTTGGAATGTGTGAGAACACAATAGAGAGTGTGAAGTCGCTTCAGGCTGAAGCTACAGAAGAAGAGTTAAGCAAGTGGAGAGAGAGTATGGGTAAGTTGGATGAGAATGGTTGTTGGATTGATCTGACAGAACATAAGCGATGGTTGTTGCCTGATGCATATGTGCTTCCAGTGGTTACTATGGCACATGGAATGGCACATATCAGTACGAAAGGTATCTGTAAGTTGTTGGCTCCAGTATGGCAGAATGCTGGGATTCCCAAGTGTGCAGAGAATGTGGTCAAGAATTGCATGGTATGCTTGAAATACAACCCTGGTAGGGGAACCCCAACTCCAGCCGGTCACTTTGCACCCCCATCATGTCCATTCGAAGTTTTACAGCTGGACTTTATTCACATGGAAAGATGCAACAACCTGAAATATGTACTGGTGGTTGTTTGTGCTTTCTCAAAATGGATAGAGGCTTATCCTCTGAAAGATAACACTGCCCTATCCACAGCCAAAGCCCTTGTAAAGGAGTTTTTCCCCAGGTTTGGAATGCCAAGAATGGTGTGGTGTGATAACGGAAGTGAGTTTGTGGGTAAAGTGATGAAGAATGTATGTGAAGGGCTAGGGATAAAGCAGAAGTTCCACGCTGCAAATCACCCCCAATCGGCTGGACTAGTAGAGCGCTACAATGGAGCCTTAAAGCTCAAGCTGGCCAAAATCCAGGCGAGCACCGGTCTTAAATGGCCTGACGCCCTGCCTTTAGCACTCCTGTCCACCAGAATGACCATACACTCACGAGTGGGACTTAGTCCCTATGAAGTAGTCTTTGGCCGCCCGGCCAACGTATGGGGTGTGCCAAGGCCTACGAAGTTCAGTGAGATTGAGCATCCAGTACTGCTCGATTACCTGTATGATTTGACTGTTAAACTGCGTGTTTTGCACCAACAGGTACATGATACTCTTCCCCAAGCTTCTGAACCTCCTGGACACCCTATCAACCCTGGTTCGTGGGTCCTGGTCCGGAATTTCCAGCGTAAGGGCAACGACGAGCCTCGCTGGATCGGCCCTCATCTTGTGCTTCTGTCGACGAGATCAGCGGTGCGAGTAAAAGGAAGGAAGCATTGGATACATGGTACCCACTGCAAAATAGTCCCCTTGCCTCTGCCATATGACCAGTGGGTCAAGGAAGGTATCGCCGACACTGAGACAGACACTGTACCTCGTTTTGTACCATTCAGTGACGCACGCCTAAAAGACACAGCTTCAGTCCAAGAGAGTGACAATATTCTGCAGGAAGCTGTGCCACCATCAAGTCGACTGGACACCACTGAGCCTGAACTTTTGTTCCAAGACCAAACGGCACCTGGCCGCCTCCGCTATAATCTGAGACCAAGGCCCATGGACAAATAAAGATTTCCTTACTATTTCCTTTTTGGACACTTTTTGCTCTCCCATCTGAAGGACTTTCTTGATTTTTGTTTTTCGAACCACCATCCGGGTTCTGCCGCAGGGTCGCGGTGCCAAGACTTTGGGGTACAGGCCGAAGACGTTAGGTCAACGGTTCTGGTTGGTCTAGGGCGTTTCCCTGGACTGACAGGCGTACTCCTTAGCAGAAGAAACTCATCCGCCGCGAGCGGCCCGAGTAGAGGATGGAGTTTTTTAAGATGGAGAGACCGATTGAGGAAATGAACTTTAAAACCAGAATGTGTAGAATTGTAAAAAGTAAATGTTTTGTCTTTTTGTGCCTTTTTACACTGTGTAGTATTATGATGTTTATTGTAGGATTTGTGTTTTTCTCCACTCAAAAGCCCATTGCACCCACTGAACAGCCTATACCTCTTTCTACTGCCTCCTCTCACTCTTTTCACCCTTTGCCTGAACACGAACAGACCAGACGATCGGAGTTTGTAAATAACTCGTTTATCCAGCTCTTGCACCAGCACCAACTAGTAGTGAATACGACCAATTGCTGGGTGTGTGGGTTAATGCCACATACCATTAACAAGGGTATTCCTTATTTGGTGCTGCCATATAGTTATAATGGATCGTCATGGGCATTCCAGACCATGTTTCTCTACGCCCTAGAGACATACTCCCCTCGCCAACCGCGTTCCAACAGACCTGGTACAAATAATAAAGCCTTAGTGAGAGGAATTGCCGATATGAGTAGGGATATTGATGCATACTCATCCATTCCCAAAGAAGAATTGAGACCTTATGTAGGATGGAACGCGACGGGGTATAGTATTAGTCTGGATGAAAGACAGCGAAAAATCTCATCTCCAATCTGGGTCGTACCCCACATGGGTCGGTTCTGCTTACAGGGTAATGGTCAGAATCCTAGAGCTCAACTGGGAGGAAGTGACTGTACTGAAACGTACACTTTCCCGTCACAGTTTTCCCCTGCGTTTTTAACTGCCAAGGGTACATATTTCATCTGTAATGACCGAGCATATACATGGCTGCCCCCTGATTTCTCGGGCACATGTTATATTGCGAATCTGCTACCGCCTACATTTACTGCCGCCTCCGACTATCACAAGACCAGAGTTGTGAGAGGTGTGATTAGTAAGGAGGACACTGCCGGTCAGGAAGCGGGAGACTTCTTCTTGGGTTTCCTGCCGTTTTGGGGACCTATGGTCAATAGTAGGAACCTGAGACAACTGACTCGTGTGGTTGAATCCACTGTCAATGTAACGGCTGGTGCCCTTGGTAATTTGACAGCTGAGCTCCAAGCGGATCGCCTTATGACTTTGCAGAACCGCATGGTTCTAGACGTTATTCTTGCAGACCGCGGTGGGGTATGCAGGGTTATCCAATCCAGTTGCTGCATTTTCATACCAGATAATGCTCCAACAGTGTATCAAGCCATCTCCAAACTCCATAAAATATCTGAATCCATACACGTGGATAAGGGAGATTGGTCACTGGTGGGGTGGTTCTGGGAACTGATATCTGCCTGGGGTTGGAAAGTTCTGATGGTCATTGGAATGATCTTAGCCATTCTTTTCCTGTTCTGTCTGTGTATACAGTGTACTCCTGCGATATGTGGCCTCTGTGCTACCTTATGTGTAAGGAAACCTGTATCGAGGGACAAGCTAAGTAATAGGATGATGCTACAGCAACATCTCCATGACTTCGTGAACATTGACCTAGACTCGGATTAAGATGAGTATAGTGATTGCCTATGTAAGGGCAAAAGGAGGGTCTGTCGTACTTTAATATTCGGGACCACGTAGGGAACAGGGCCCTACCCCTGTCTATCTTGGTATTAGCGAACCGCAAATGGTAAATGCGGCATGTACGAGTGCTTTACTTATCGTTCTAGCTATGAATGCACTGTGTGCGCGTTATTCTGCTGCACTACGCGGGTTCCATTTTGGAAGCAGTGGCCATCTTGTCATTGCCCTCACATAGGCTATAATGGAGCAAATACGGGCCTCACAGTACATGGGCTTCTTCTCTGACTTCTCTGTGACCTGGGCAGCTGGCTCTGCTGCCCCGGGTCAAACTGGTCTCACGAGCTCCCCTTCCTCTCTCCACCTGTGATTAGCATCAGGGCTTGACCCGTCATAAAACCCTTTCATTCTACACAAGCCCCTGGCTAATCTCTTTCGCACCTGGCTGTTCCTGCTTTATGACTTGGTTCCCAAAACAGGAGATGCTCATGTTTATTGGGGGGATCTGTTTACATGTAATGTGGGATCTGAACCTTGTTGTGTAAATCATTATGGGCTGGCCGAACTGGAATGTGGGATGGTCATCATGACTCTGCCTTTTCTTTGTAATGTACACTTGCATATTGCCGTATCATAAAACCTAGGAATGTATGCTTGAGGCAGGAAAAAGGGTATTTAAGATGAAGTCCATTCCTATGATTTTCAGCAGTCTCCTGAGAACATACACGCTGTTGTACTTCTAGGATACCTGTCATTGGTCTGCAGCCAATAAACGATTCTTTGACTTCACCCAGAAGACTCTGTGTTTCTGTAGGTCCGGAACAGGGTGAACCCAGAAGTCATAGGGTGTGTGTCCCTGCACCGCTGGGTCTAAATTACCCAGTACTTCAACTTCTCATTCCTCATCCTTCTTACCTTACTCCTCATCCCTTTTTCCCCACCTACCACCCCACAGGCATCATCATATTGTGCTGCAATTGCGACAGGGAGCCCAAATGGGCCTGAAATACAATCTCCAAGGAGTAAATAAACTGTTGTCATTGCTAATTGTCAAGATTCCTATCATTCTGGACAAGTCTAGATATCAAGAATGCCAGGGATCCTGCTGAACTTGGACACTGCAGGGTAACAGGGTGTTGCATACTGTATGCAAAGACAAGCGATTTCTAGAGAAGGGGTTTTGTATAAAGAGAAGTGAGCCCCCGAAGGCTGGGAAGGAAGCAGGAGAAAACCTAAGAACTGAAGCAAGTTCCAAGGGCAGGTATTAGGGAACTGGGAAGCCTGCAAAAGAAATATGAAGGTAACACAAGAACAAACAACAGGAATGTACAAGCAGGGAAATGATAGACAAACTATCCTAAATTATATTTTGTCTGCTCCTCAGAAGTGATCTCTCTGTGTGGTGGCAGCAATCTTACAAGAAAGTAAGGAGTAGATGAATCCAACAAAGTTCTGGTAAACAATCAGCACCTGTTATGGAAAAAGAGGACTGGTTTAATCATCTTATCTGTGCCAGAGACAAAAGGCCTCAGAAACACACTGGCAGCCTTGGTAATAATTTTAATCAAGATTTTAATTTAAACACAAAAAATGGCAAAAGGGAATAGAAAAAGGAATATTGAAACAGAAACTGGGATCAAGAAATACAGGACTGAAATCAAAGTCAGGAACAGGACTGTAAAACACAAAACAATAATTACTAAAAACAAGCCTAGGAAAATATAATTCAAACACATGGAAGGACAATAGGGAGAAAAACAACAACCACCAAAACAGAAACCGGGCTCAGGGAAAATCAGGACTGGAATCAAGGTCAGGAACAGGACTGAAATACACTCAACTATGAACACTGAAAACAAAACAAGGAACAATTTGCACCTTGGCAAAGCAGGACAGAGGTATGCAGACAAACGGTCAAGGAACACAAGGCGAGAAGCCTACTCATATAAGGATCAATCAAGAAGAGTGCAGGCAAGACTATTAACAATGACTATCACGGGGGGAGGAGCCAAGATGGCGACCGGAGCAGACGCTTGAGCGCCCGGCTCCGTCGGTCCGTGGCCTCGGACTACTATCCTGATGCTCATCCTTGCCGATTCTCGAGGTGCACCGTGTGCGAAGACGCGCTGACCGCGCTGCTGCTTTCCCGGAGTCTCAACCCGCCCGGATGCCCGTGTTCTGGGTGCTTTTGTCCTCGGCACTGAACCCTGCGCCCTTACGGCCTTTGCCGGCCTCCTGGAAGCTCCGCAGTTACCGGACCAGCTAGCGCTAACCTGAGCCCCGCGGTCCCGATCTCGCCTTGCACCATGGATCGTTGCCGGATGAGCCCGAGGAGAGACGGCCGGACACCTTCTGCATCCTGTGCCTGACGGGCTGGAGCTGTGGGGTGGGCCCCGGTGCGGTGAGTCTCCTGCCCCGCTCTGAGGACCGAGCTGCGGGGGGCTGCTGCCCCCTTTCCCTATTGCCTAGCCAGCGGCGAGGGGGACCGGCGAGAAGATAAGCGACTGTCGGCCTTTCCGGTTGCGGCGTAGACCTGAGGGGAATTGACCCCTTGCCACGACCCCCCCCCCTGGCCAGTGCACCGTATAGCGGCAAAACATGGCGTTGAGTGCCTGCTCACGGCTGGGGGGTGATACTCCGGTCTCGCCCGCTGCCCACCTCGCCCTCCCTCTTCCGGACACCAGCTCCACAGTGCCGTCCCGGATTGCTGCTGATGTTGGGGCCCAGCTTCCGCTGACATGCGGCTCCGTTCTGGCTGTCCTGCGGGACTTTCAACTACAGATGTGCGCTGGCCTGCAGGCGCTGAGTGAGAGGTTTGACCCCATACTGTCGGCTGCGGGCCGTGAGCGCACTGTTTGTCACCCACAGGGCGTAGGTCTCCCGGTGCTCTTGTCCTCTTGCGGGGACGCAGCGGCGGTGTATGATTGTGCTACACTGGTGCCTTCATCTAGCGCTCCCGGCGCCCAGGGCCCACCGCTCTCCACCTCAACTGCGGATACTTTGTCCCCCTGGTCATGGCAGCCTGCTTCATTGTTCCCTGCCTCACCGCGTCCGCGAGGCTATCCTGCTGAGCGATACCTAACGGCTTCGAGGGATCGTCCGCGGTGGCCCACTGCTGCCTTTTTCTGGAACTCCTGTACCTTACTTGCCACGTTTGGATTTTATGTGGTGCAACGAGGGACCCCAATCGGTGGTCGGCGGCCATTTCGTGATCCTACTTCATCATCCTCTCACAAGCGGCCATCTTGTCTTTGTCTGCTCGGGACATGGGGCCTTCACGCAGGAGCTGGTTTAATCCCAAGCCCGCGATCGGGCCAGGGCTAGACTGACTTCTATCGCTATGGTTATGGACGGGCTGGCCTGGGACTGGGACTGTATGTATGTTTTGCGCGCACTCGTCGCGACTTGTATCCCTTGCTTAAACTGTGGTGCCATGGTATCTTTGCATGCCGTTTTTTGGCGTAGAGGGCTTCCAGTGTGTGGGGGCCATAATTGGCTGATGGTTCGGGGCGCTCGGGTGTCCAGTGGGCTCCTCCCCACCTTCTTTTCTGCTTTCTTCCCTTCTTTACTCTGTTCCTACTTTCTCTCTTCTCTATATTTCGGGTTCATTGGGCGACAGGCACTATGCTGGGGGGGGGGGTAGGCCGTAGCCTCCGCATTGGTGTAGGGTGGGGGGGTAATACTCTGTTCTCAATTAGTTCTATGGGCCTTTCTCTTTTATGTCTCTGTGCTCTACTTTCTTCGATTCGGGGTCCGGGTGTGGGGTGGATCGAGTGGGGGCGGCTCTGGAGGGGCGCGTACTTGCTTATGTGACTATCCTGATATATCTCTGCACCGCCTCGCTGATTGAGATTTTACTCCCATTGTTGTTCTTACTGATGTTGCTGCTCGCCCGTGTGGTGAAGCTATCTTGCGGACTCGAATCTACTTTGCTGTTATCCTTCATTGACTTTTTTTTCTCTGATAAAATCATCAAAAAACTTAAAATTAACCTTCACCTCTCCTTCCCCGGGTTTCAAAGATATCTCCAGTATGTAACGTATAACCTGTTGTTAATCCTGACCGTTGATGCACGGGGGCTGTAATGTGGGTATCAGTGCTTTACTGTATCGTGGCCGGCCTGACGGTTGTAGGCCCGTATTTGTTCTTTTAAGATGCACGAATAAAGGTTTTAAAAAAAAAAAAAAAAAAAAAAAAACAATGACTATCACATGAAATAGACAAGTAGGATAACTAGAGACAGAAAAAGATACTACTAAGTTGCCAACAATAACATAAAATGGTTTCAGGAAAATAAGGGAAACAGAATCAAAGAAAACACTTTTAAATACTTTGCAGGAATGCAACAGAGAATGAAAAGACTCAGCATACAAGTCAGTTGCGAGCCTGGACACCCTGGGCTCCCCAGGATGAAATAGCCGGAAGTGCAGGGTAAGAGCTCAGGTCTAGGGAATCAGGCAACCATCAATGAAGGGAAAGCTGAATAAGGATTTGGGAAAGGACAGAAAAGCAAAACCAGGAAGCACATTACAGGAAACAGGAACGCCCGGTACAGAGTACGAATTGGAGACAACAAAGTGAGAATTCCAGAATGCAGGTAAAAAAGGCTGTGAAAAGCCTACAATCAAGGAATCAAGAAATAGGTCAAGGACCCGAAATGTGGTCAGGACAATGTTTGGAGATAGAAACGACTACTATGATCATGATACAGTGTTTAGGGTGTCCCTCCCAAATACAAATTCATAGTGGTAAGCATGAATGTTTTGCAATCAAGTAACGGTCACAAAACATTTATATTATACTGAAACCTCCAAGAAGATGGTAACCATTTGCAAATGTCAGGACTCTCCCGTTCCCCTTCTTGAATGTTGAAATAAATATTTGTTAAAAGCAGGCAGGGCTCCCACATATCACTGTATACTCTTGAAAATGAAACTTAAATGTTTCATTTTATTTTTTTAAACGCAACCTATTTTCCTTTAAGGAAATCGGGAAACAACATTTACAACGCTGTCATAACATCGCAGTACTATCACAACGCGGTCTATACAACGACCGCGTTGTTAGTATGCGATGCATTTACATCGCAAGTCATTACAACGACTTGCTGTGGGGGGCACTTAGGTATTGGAAATGAATTCCAACATCTTCCTTACAGTTGCGCAAACTGAACTACGAATAGTAAATAATACTATTTCTAAGTTCAGCGCGCCCCCTACTGCAAGCTATTGTAATGACTTGCGATGTAAATGCATTGCGTACTAAGAACGCGGTTGTTGTAATGCATTGCGTTGTGATGTGCTATATTCAGGAAATCAGGCTCCATTTAAAAAAGAAAAAAAAAGATTGCTATATTAAAAAGCAATCAGACGTGGTGGTCTGGTGACTCTAGCACCTCATATCCCTGTGAAGACTGCAAATCCTAAAGGATCACAAACTTCAACCTACCTCACTAATATTCATGAGTACTCACTAGGAATCGGTAATTAAAACGTGTACATTTTTGTATATTAGGTATTTTGATTACTTTATTGCAATTTGGTAAAAATCGCACTTAGGAAATCGCTATCCATAAATTCTGCACATATGGCCCATAATATTCTGTCACTTTTGTGTACAGTGGTGCCTCTTCATAGTCATGTTTTAATTGTATATACATATTTAGGGGGCACAACATTACTTCTTCTTTTGAACTACCATGAACGCTGACCTTTGCCCTCTTCAAATCACTCTAATTGAAACTGAGTCTGATGTACTTAAAAAAGCAACCATTGTTGAAAAGAAAACCTAAGACCTATTGATCTAAAAAAACAGCTTGTAGGGAAACACAAGCACAAGTAAGGATTGTGGCTTTTTAGGGGGATCCAAAGGTTGGAGTTACATCTTTAAATATTAGGTGGAAGCATGGTGCTACTCTTGGAGTTTCAGACAGCTCCTCTGTTTAGTACATACAGTCAGATCAATGAAGACTGATGGGAGTTAATCTTTTATACAGCATGCCATTGATTTTAGTAGAATTCTATTTTACAGTCTATGCTATTCAAGTGAGAGCACTGTGTCTGTTTTTTCACTGTTTTATGTACTGTATTTTTAGAATCTTAGCACTGAACCCTTGCATCCATGTTTTAATACCTTGTATGCTAATCACTCACTCTGCACAACATTTGAAACATGTGGTGAACTCAACCTTACATCCTTTTATGGTCATATAAGGGAACCAGGTTAATATTAATTTTATAAGTATAGTTGTATGTAAAGTGATTTGAATTCAAATGCTACATACAGAACAGGATGTTAATATTTTAACAAGATACAAGCCATTTTCTCCATCATGATAGTGTAATACTTTTGTTTCCCACTAGTGAAAACCTCATGTTTCTCCCATTATGTGGACTTTCACCTCATTCGGAGAGTAGACCTGAACAATACAATAATAATAGTGATAACTATAGTCACTTCTCTTCCATATGGACAGCCATTAAAAAGCACCTTGTGAAGGCACACGCTACCAGCCCAGGTGATCAAGTTCAAGGCAGTGCTACTGCCTGGCTCATGAAACAGAATATCCATGTGACAACAGAAAAAGCAATGACCAGGATCCAGCTCTTTACTAATACCCAGTATCATCATAACCAACATAGACATAACCATGATATGTGTAATCAGATGTGCAATAAAAGCAGTGCAAACTAAGAGATAGCTATGTTGTGCTGTTGACCCGAGAGGTTAGCAACACTACTTAAGGTAAGATAGTTCTACTGGTTGAGACCTGCCCATGTAAATTATGTGTCATTGCATGGGCAATTTTGCCTTCTGAGCCCTAGGCTGATATGATCAAAGAATGCTGACACATGTTGCAGCACAGTGCTGCCTAAGAGATAGGACATATCCAAATAATGTAACTTCTTTCCTATTTCAAGGATAGATCTGCTTCACAAGACCTGAGCTTGTAAAGTTTGTGTTTTCCGAGATGGAACTCTATAGTGTAAAAGAGAATATGTGCGGGTATGAGAGTTAGTTATGATGTGTAAAGCTGTCAACTGTCTTACTTGAAGTCTCCCGGATACTTCACAGGAGCAGAATGATGTCTGTTCACAATGCCTCCCTGAGTTTCCCTCCACGCTCCTACAGAATATTTCTAGGTAGTATGATGGAATTCCCAGGGGGGGAAGGGGATGGGGATAGAGAAGAGACAGCCTATTCTTCTTATCTCTGGTGCCTTCTATCACCGCTACTTCTAGTTAACTTATTGCGCCGTATTCAGCAATAGACACTGTAACACAAATTTACACATTACTAGGATCTAAACAATTTTTAACAACTACAGTATATTTTCTCTACCTTCTAACTATGTACCATTAAGAGACTGGGCTATAGCCGCTCTTCGTTTGTAATTGCGGCATTGAGTAATTTGCTGCGCTATAGAGAGAGAGTGCGTAGCAATGTCCAATACATATGCAATGACTTTAGAAAAACCTACTAGTTTTTATATACACTCTAATTATTGCTTAATTAGAGCTGTAGCGCTAACCCAGCACTAACAGCCATCTTGGAGGACTGCCAATTGATTAAGAAGGTCCAGGACTGGTCATGATGTTCTTTTGCGAATGCCAAGCGCAATAAAACATCTTTTGTGCAAGGGAACAGAGGTAGACCCCACTAACTAACATCTCTTTGTGTTTCTTAGACCATGGTATTAATAAACCTTTTTATTTCAATGCAGGAGAAAAAACGGACGACAGGAATAGACGATTCAGTTAAGAATAGCTTAACTGAAGCAATGTATTTTTCTTAGCAATCTCTGAAGCGTCGTATTATTTATGCCCAGCAGAAACGGGAACACAAGGGTGGTAAAATAGGCACAGAAACAAGTACAAGTGTCAAGTCCTTATTTAAATTCCAAGAACGGGTATTTGCGTGACTGGAAACTTTTCTACAAGAGTCAAAGCACTCAGGAATAGCGACTGGAATGCTCTGTCAATACGAGCGACGACTTTAGTTTCTTTATTTTCTGTGCTTTTCTCTGAAGCCTGACACATAGAGATGCTCTATGCTACCGCCGGGAAAAACAGAACGATAATTCTCTAAACTACACTAAACTCTGACACGGACGAAACAGCGAACCACTGCAGTTTGACTGATGAGCTCTGTGAAGTGCGTGGTGTTAAGGGTCAGCGCAAGCTTCAGCTGTGCCCAACGTCTCGCGCTCATCATCAGAAGGCTGTAGCGCTAACCCAGCACTAACAGTCATCTTGGAGGACTGCCAATTGATTAAGGAGGTCCAGGACTGGTCATGATATTTTTTGCGAACGCTGGGAGCATTAAAACGTCTTTTGTACAAGGGAACAGAGGTAGACCCCACTAACTATCATCTCTTTGTGTTTCTTAGATCGTGGTTCCTGACAAAAGCCAACACCTGTATACTTTTATTATCCAAAGAATGTCTCTGCTGTGTAAGGACATTGGGTTCTATGTTTGCAGAAGGACAGCACCTCTGTTAGAATA
This sequence comes from Triturus cristatus, assembly GCF_964204655.1. Lineage (NCBI taxonomy): Eukaryota > Metazoa > Chordata > Amphibia > Caudata > Salamandridae > Triturus > Triturus cristatus. The sequence goes on from NC_140589.1 coordinate 677,471,012, forward strand.
CAGATTAGCACACTGGAAAGTTGAGCTCTCCTTTGAATACAATAGAGTGTGTAGTGGTTGTTACAGTCCTTCTTCTCCTACGTTCCAGTTTTTATCTTTCTTTTTCTCGCCTTTTATTTTAAAACATTCTCCAGTGAATTGGTGGAATGCTCTAATAGCCATTTGGCAATTTTACTCTAAGCTACACTTTGAACCATCAAATCTAATATAGAAAATATATAAATATATATTATGTCTTAAAAATGTAATTACAAATATATATTTAAAAATAAATCTAAAAAATAATGAACATAGTATGGAAAAAATAAATCTGTTAAATTAACATGAATAATAAATAAAATATACTTCTAATGATTGAGAATAACTATAAATACTATGTACTAAAGGTCATAGAAAATAAATTATATGATAAATCCATTACAAATAATGTAATACAAATGTATATAATAAAAAAATTAAAAACTAAAATGACTTTTAAAACTAAATCACTAAAAAATACATTACAAAAGAAATAAAACAAAAGAAATTTAAGAAAGAATTATTAGAACCTGAAGAGGTCGAATGCACTATTCCAATTTAAAATTAGCAAAGAACTTTTCGAATGTTGGAGGGGTCGGATTTACTAGTCTCACACCAACCTGAGCAACAGTAAGGAAAGGGTTAGACCTTGGAAGGCTAAAATCTACTACTCTCTCTCGAACCTGAGCTACGGGGGGCGTAGCTTGCAGCCGCAGAAGATGGCCGCTTGCTGAGGGTGCTGCGCTAGCGGTTGGTGAGTAAGCCCACAAATCCGACAATCCGTTCCTTGATAAGGCACCCGTTGGTACCAGGCTACACTGGAGTGTGGCGGCGTCCATATGCGGCGAGTTGCGGCTGTGTAGCAGGACCGTGGACGTGCAAACTGTGAGCGGAGGTGTACAAAAACACGTCCACAAAAGAAGGAAGGTGCACTCTATCACGAGTCATGCAAAGGCCAATACTTGTAGTAGAAAAAAGTTTCTTCTTTATTCGTAGTCTTGTTTAAAAGACAGGCACACAGCCAACGCGTTTCATTCCCCCGTGCCTTGGGAACTTCGTCAGGGCTGTAAAAATTATTATAAAGACACCCACATAAATACACACATATAAAGTACATATATAAAAAACATATATACATCACAATCCACAACATATAAACATCACTGACAATTAAATGAAGAATAAAGCCGAAATCTTAAAAAACCATAGCATGCTCAGAATTTGTACACTAGACACAAACAACAACCAACGCATCCAAACTAATGATCCAAAAAGAGAAATTTAACATTTCGATATAATGAATGCCCGTTCGTAGTCGCACCACAGGAAAAACAAACTATGACATAACCCATGTACATGCAGAAATTATATACATTACTTATAATACATGTAACAATACACAAAGGTTATACACAAATCACATTGTGACAAAACAGGAAAAATATAAAAGCGAAATAGTTCAGAATAATAATCAACTAAACGTGATAGAAAAATAAGAAAGGTGAATACACAAAAGAATGCGAAAAGAAAAGAAGAGGGGAGGGAAACAACCGCAAAAGGACCAGAAGGAGAAGAACTAGACATGCAATGAGCTAGTATTAACCAGCCTCTCCAATGAAACACGTGGATACAAAGAGTCCTTAAAGTCAAAAAACCAGGAAAGGGCCGAAGTGTTGTCCAATAAAAAGCAAAACTTCACCACTAACGGAAGCCCCAAAGTGATTAAAATTACCGATGAAGGAGGTAGTATAGTCAAAAAAGAGCAGATAGAGAAAATCCTTACCTCACTAAAAGTATCAGAGGTATGCACTAGAACCTCAAATAAGGGTGACTGACAATAGTATAATCCTATACAACAGACATCAGTGCATATGGTTCTGAGGAGACAAAGAATTTAAAAAAAAAATCTTTAAAAAATAAAATTGAATTACCATGATGCCACATCAAGTTATAATATGAAAGAGAATTTCAAAATAAGAAATTCAGTGAGTCTCACACCCAAATATGGATGGTTCTTAAGGAAACCCTATTCCGAGACCTCAGTATAACATGAAATTGTCAACAGATAAGTTTTAAATAAAGTTATAAGTGAAACTTAAACAACAAAGAAAGAAAAGTAGGCAGGCTAGTCATAAGAATAATTAATTATATATAAAACCCACAATTGAATGTTGAGAGACAGACAATCACAAGTGCGAATTCTATACTCCTATAAAAATTCCATAACGGGTAGCTTGAATTGAAATACATGCACACCCCATGTAAGTGGCAAGCTCCTACACCAGATCTCACCTTATTATATATCTCCCGTGTCACACTGCTTAAATATTGCAGGGTTAAAGTAACGAAGAAATCCTCATGGCATATCTGTAAAAATGAAGTAAAAGTGACACTGAACGCAAAAATTCAAAAATCAAATGCCCGTGCCTAAGATATATCGTACACGTTCGATATCATGAAATGCCCGCAGAATACATCGCATCAAACTTACCTATATTAGGCAATCTAAATCCAACACAGTTCGGTGGCTGTTTGGTCTTTGTAAAAGAGAAAAAGTCGTCCTCCATCAAAGTTAAAAAGTCGCGCTCCATCAGTCACGTGGCCATGTTTGACGTCACGTGCGTTTTCATGGACATGGACGAGGGATAGTCATAACAGTTTTTTCACCAGAGCAGTGGCCGTATTGAAGTGGCAGTACTCGTAATAATCTGATCCGCAATCTAAATATAACACCGTTCGATAGATGTATGTACCATACAAGGAGAGAAATCATTCTCCATTAAAGTTGAAAAAACGCGCTTCCTCGCTCATGTGGCCATATATTACGTTACTAGCGTTTTGATGGGCATGATGCGGAGAGGGTCCTAACCAGAATGGTGGCCATATTGAAGTGGACGGTTAGAAAACCCAATCCTGGACACCATCTGAGACCAACTAAATTACGAGGGTTGATACATATTTGCAAGTTGTTCGCCCAATGATATATAAAATAATTAAACCCACAATGTATCTAACAATTACCCAAATTTTTTTCATATGTCAAAATACACATTGTACAGTTCATCATATATCGCAAGTGAAAGAAATAAACCACCATTACAATTTCTTCTTTTTTTATATAGAAAAGAGTATTGCCCATCTAGTATAATCGGATATTGATTAAAGTGGTCAATATCCATTAGAAAACTTAATTATTCCATACAGACACCCAATACTAGTCCAGGTCACTGAGTTAATAAAAAAGGGAAAATTTCCAGCTACATCTCAGCACAACTAAAACAGAGAACCAAAGAGTCTTCTATCAACCGGAATACTATATAGGTATTGCCACCTTATCAGGCACATATTAACCTGAACTGCAAATTTTACCTCGATATCTAAATCAGACCGAATATCATTATGTATCTTCATATGAAGTCTAGTACTTCCCATGCGATTTTTAGATTTGGGTCCAACAGAATATAGTAGCCGAAGCGAAGGGAGGAGGAAGGGGGAGAATATGTACCAAAAGGAATAAGAAGGAATAAGAGATATATGTAAAGGAGAAACATAATCAGGACAGAAATAAATCAATGCTTGAACAGTACTTCTTACATACTTCTTTTGGAGGACATTAATGTACCACAGTATATCACTTAGGGTCACATGTTATTACACTGTACATTATCATAGAAAGTAATGAAACTCCTTATCTGTATTGTGGCCCATTAACGTGGCTCTCAAACGGCAAATCCATCTTGCCTCCATCTGCCTAACTTGAAGCTCTCGGTCACCACCCCTGATATTAATCGGTACATGATCAATACCATGAAACCAAAAGGACATGTCCTCGGGATGAGTTTTCATATAGTGTTCACTCATGGTATAACGAGTATCTCCATTAAGTATAGCTCTACGGTGTTCCTGAATACGAATTTTAAGAGGACGCACCGTGCTTCATACATAAATAACATTACATTTGCATCCCAAGACATAGACCACATGGGTTGTATTACAGTTGATGAAGTGTGTAATTGTATGTAGTTTAGGTGTATTGTAAGCAAAGCTAGTGATTTTATTTTTACCCAGTGCACAGATACTACAGGAACCACAGGTGAAAAAACCTTTCGGTTTGGATGGTAACCAAGTAGTCAATGTATTGGTCACATGGCTCGCACATAGGATGTCCCGTAAGGATCTTCCCCTGCGATAAGCAATGGCCGGTCCGTTGGACAAGTGTTCCTCAAGACCCAGAATGTCCTTAAGCAAGCTCCAATTCTTCTTTAGGATCTTATATACTTGGCCACTGTTATACCGAGTGGTAAATCTAATCATTCCCTCTTTTTTCCTAGGGGTCGGTATAATGGGTTTGTCCCAGAGGGTGTCTTCCCTCTTAAGTAGTTGTGCTCTTTTAATGGCCTTCTCAAGGAGCCTCCTATCATATCCACGTTTTAGGAAACTTTGTTTGGATTTCAAAACATTTTTCTGATATATGTCCTCCTCACTGCAGTTTCTCCTTATCCTGGTCATCTCCCCGAAGGGGATGTTATTGATGACAGTAGCGGCATGGGCACTGTCAGCATGCAGTACCGCATTACATGCCGTTTCCTTTCTGTATAAGGAGCTTTGTATTGTTCCCTCTTTAATGTAAAACTCAATATCCAGAAAGTTGATCCTTTCTTTACTGTATGTCATAGTGAGTTTCACATTAAACGGGTTATCGTTCAAGTAGTTTTGATAGTCATGGAGTAATTCCATAGATCCGGTCCATAGCATGATGATGTCATCAATATACCTCCCCCAGTACACGATGTATTCCGTCCAGGGGGAGGCCTGTCTATGCCAGGCATGCTCCCTCTCAAACCACCCCATGAAGAGGCAGGCGTAAGAGGGAGCAAATTTTTAACCCATGGCAGTCCCGAGTATTTGGTGGAACCAGGTCCTGTCATGTATGAAAAAGTTGTTACTTAAGATGATGTCTATCATATCAAGCAACATTTCATTAGAGTCGTGATGGTCAGCAGATTCCCTATCCAGAGACGATCGAACAGCCAACATGCCAAAGTTCTTATAGATACATGTACATAGGCTTACCACATCCATAGTGACAAAACATAATTCTTCTGACCACTGGAAGTTGTTAAATTTCCCCAGAATGTCCTTACAATCCCTAATATATGAGGGAAGGTCTGCGACATATTTCTGAAGTTTCTGATCCACGAATTCGGAAAGTTTTTCAGTGGGAGAATCAATCCCGGAGATGATCGGGCGGCCTGGGGGGAAAATACCACCCTTATGGATTTTGGGTAGTATATAGATGCAGGGGTACTTAGGTTTCTCAATTCTCAGATATCTAAATTCATCCTCAGAAAGTAGCCCTGTGTCCCTCCACCCACATAGTTTTGTGTTGATGAACAAAGTAATATTCTTGATCGGATTAGTTGTAATTTGCTGATAGCAACTGGTGTCACTTAGTTGTCGTGTGATTTCAGCCATGTAGTTACTATGATTCATAACCACAGAATTACCGCCCTTATCTGCCTCTTTTATGACGATAGTATTGTCAGATTTAAGTCTATTCAGAGCCTTTCATTCATTGACAGTAATGTTGTGATTAATTTGTGACGTCGATCCCTTCTTTGTTTCCAGTTTGTACAGATCCTTGCATACTCTATCATAGAAAACATCTAAGTTAGGATGGTAATTGAAAGCAGGTGTGAACCTAGATTTTGGTTTTAAACCGCTATCTATATCACTGTTTTGTTCAATGTCAAAATGATTGAGTAAAGTCGACATGTCACAATTCCCATCATCATCCAGACTAAGTAGCAATTGGATATTTCGAATATCAGCCACCGTATGTGTAGTACCTTCCGATCTTATTGAGGGAGTATTGGATTTAGGTGTTTGTTGTGAGAAATAATCTCTAAGTTTCAGTATTCTTATAAATTTGTACAGGTCAATGTGTACTTCAGTAAGATCCCCCCCCTGGGTTGGACAAAAACTCAAGCCTTTACTCAAGACAGCTAATTCATCATTATCAAGAATTTTATTAGTCAAATTGACAACCTTTAAATCACATCCATTGTCTGCATCGTTATCATCCATGATGTCAATATCCATATTCATGTTCATGGTTGCTATTTCGCTGTTACATTCAGTTTCCTTGTTGTAGCACGACCTGTACTTGTACCTGCCTTTGGACCTCCTGCCTCCCCTCCTTGTTTTGTGAGCGGAGGTGTGTGGACGACGAAGTCAAGATGGCGCTCACCAGAGGTCGGTTAGTGGAGACCTCCGATCCCCCTCTGGTCACGGCCTGTGCTTTAAGGTGCCAGTGCGGAATGTCCCCTGGGGCGGCATTGCAGGAGAGACTGCGGCAGAGACGACAGTGATTGCGCGCTGGAAGGCGCGTGACCCAAGTGCGGAGCAGCCCAAGACGGGGCTGTGGATTTATGCGGTGGCAGCAGTGAACACCAGCGGGACCTGAGTCTCCGGCTGCAAGTGAGGTGAGCCCGGCATCCACAGAAGCGGTCGCCCTGTTGATGGGAGTGGCTTCCTCCTGGTGCATTGAGTCTCTCTGAAACATACAAGAGAGTGTGGGACCCTTCCCCCCTCGTCTGTGGCGGCAGTGGACGGTCTGGGTGCTTGGTGTCGCTGGGGTGCCACGCCTACTCTCTGCCTGGTGACGGGTTTCCCAGGGGGGAAACAGGTCCTCCCTGATATGTGAGGGCTTTGGAGAGTGCTCAGGAGGTATGCGGCAGCAGCATGGAGAGCATACTGCGGAGCCGCTAATCAGCATGGTGTGTGCAGACACAAGGACTTGCCTGCTCGCTCAATACCACTCCTGGGCAGCGACCTGGGGCAGCTATAGTGTTCCCTCCTGGAGGAAGCCCCTCTTACTCTCTGATTTCCCTCTTTGACTGCTGTGAGATCCCCCTGAATGAGCATGGAGTGAGCAACACTGCAGATTACAGCGTGACAAAGTCCCCTGCAGTACCTGGTCCTGAGAGTGGCCGGATGGCTTTCGTGTGCAAGACTGCGGTGTAGTGGTCATAAACCCTGCACACCCAGGCCAGATCCAGAAGTTTGTCTACGTTTAAGGACACTATATATCCTCAGTCATGGGCCGCAATAATCTACCAGGCCCTGGACAGACTTACCAGATTGACAAATATACCATCCCCATGGGGCGCGAAGAGGGGGCAATGGGATTTGGCCCACAGGAAGACCCCGAGGATAGTGCTCCGGACCCCTCCTTGAAGGACATAATGAGGGCCATCAGGGATTTCTGGGGGACCCTGGAACCTAAATTAGACTCAGTGACAGAGGAAGTCAACCTACTGCGTGTGGACTTCAGGAAAATGTCAGAGAAGGTTTCCTCGGCCGAGACTGGCATCAGGAGTGTTCAGTCCAAAACCAAATGGCTGGAAGAACAAGTTGCCACCCTCATGAAAAGCCAAGCAGATATCTATGCCCAGCTGGAGGACCAGGAAGGACGAGCCCGGTGTAATAACATACGTGTGGTGGGGGTACCGGAGAGAATGGAGGGACCCTCGATGTACTGGTTCATAGAGGACCTGGTGCTGAATCACTTGAAGCCCAAACATCTATCAAACTTATTTTCTGTTCTCGCACCATCATTGCCCGCATTCTGAATTTTAGGGATAGGGACGCTATCCTGCAGGCGGTGCGGGTACGTGGTGATCTTCAGTTGGAGAATGCCCCTATCCGATTCTTCCCAGACTTTATGCTCCAGGTTCAATGTCAGCGGCGCTCCTTCGATGGAGTGAAGAAGCCCCTCAGAGAACAGGGAGTGAAATACATGATGCTCTTCCTGGCTCAACTCAAAATCCTGGATGGAGGAAAAGCGTATTTCTTCGACGTGCAGGAAGAGGCCAGCGACTGGCTCGAGAGTCGGCAAACTGTTGGTCGAAAGGGTGGCCTGCAACGCCCTGAGTCACGCCAAAATGGAGAGGACACTGAGTTCGACGAGGGGCGATCAACCGGCAGCCAGAGACAAGAACAGCGGGCAGTTAAGTGACTTTGGGGTAGTTTGGACATTGTTGAGTTTACGGGCTGTCTCCAAATGCACCTTATGGGTTCCTAAACAGAGGGTGGGGATGAGCTATAATGTGAAATCTGGGGAAGAGCCGGCATCCCTCACAATGTACTTTGGCACTACACGGACTACAACTACTGATTGCTTCCCCCGGGCACATGGGGGATGGAGAGTCCGGGTGGACAGGTATCGGGGATGCTAACTTAAAGTTTGCGCTGTGGGCATGTGACATTCGTTTACCGATGTATATTTCTTCCTTCTGACTGCAAGTTCATGGTTCCTCACAAATGGTTGTTGTTGAATTGCTGGAGCGACAGGCACTCTGCAAGTTTGAATGGTGGGAGGTTGGGGTCTCACAGAGAAGGGCGGAAAGGGAGGGGGGAGTTGGGTCTTTGGTTTATTTCATTCCAGGGGATGGGGATGTTCACTCGAGACCAAAATAGTCATCAATGTTTGGGGATTCACCCTGAGGACACAGCGGGGACGTGGGAGTATCCAAGAGGATTGAGACCCTTTTGTGATAATGGGTGATCCAGCTAGAATACAGGTATGGACCTGGAATGTGAATGGGCTTGGTAACAAAATTAAACGCCCATTAGTATTACAGCATCTAAAAAGGCACTCCCCAGATGTGGTCCTGCTCCAGGAGTCGCACCTGCGGGGGAGTAGGTGTAAGGCCCTAGACCGCTTTGGCTACAAAATGTGGCCCACTCGGGGTTTACATCTGGATCACGAGGAATGGGAATTCTGGTTCGCAACACCTTGCCCATAGTTATTTCAGGCACATGGGCAGACGATGCGGGTTGCTTTGTGGCAGCTGCGGGTAGATGGGAAGGGCGTGTCCTAGTGTTCTGCTCTTGATACATACCCCCTAGCCTCCACTCCACGAGCCTTCTGAAGTTGAGTTCCTTTCTAACGGGTTTTCCCTCTGGTGTCCTTCTTATTGGTGGGGATACGAATGCAGTCATGAATTCGGACCTGGACCGATCCAGTTCTCGGACGAGCAGGCAGGGAGAATGGGGCCTGGTGGATTTCTTCATGGCTCTGGGACTGTGCGACCTGTGGCAGACACATAACCCTACGCTTAGGCAATCCACGTTCAGATCCGAGGCCACCAAAGTCATCTGCGGCGTACCACACGGATCATCACACAGCCCCACCCTCTTCAACGTCTACATGAGCCCCCTCGCAGCCATCGCACGCCAACACAACCTCAACATCATCTCCTACGCCAACGACACCCAGCTGATCCTCTCCCTCACCAACGACCCAGCCACCGCCAGAACCAACCTACACGAAGGGATGAAAGACGTAGCCGAGTGGATGATGAACAGCCGCCTGAAACTGAACTCAGACAAGACGGAAGTCCTCATACTTGGATCATCACCTTCTGCCTGGGACGATTCCTGGTGGCCTCCTGCCCTGGGCAGCGCACCCAAACCTACGGACCACGCATGCAACCTGGGCTTCATCCTGGACTCCTCCCTCTCGATGACCAGACAAGTCAACGCCGTCTCATCATCATGTTTCAACATCCTACGCATGCTCCGAAAGATCTTTCGATGGATTCCTACCAAATCCAGGAAGACGGTCACCCAGGCTCTCGTCACCAGCCAACTGGACTATGGAAACACCCTCTACACCGGAACCACAGCCAAACTACAGAAAAGACTCCAACGCATCCAGAACGCCTCCGCACGACTCATCCTGGACATCCCCTGACACAGCCACATCTCCGGACACCTGAGAGACCTGCACTGGCTCCCCGTCAGCAAGAGAATCACGTTCCGACTCCTCACCCACGCACACAAGGCCCTCCACGACCTGGGCCCCAGGTACCTCAACAACCGCCTGACCTTCTACACTCCCACCCGCCAGCTACGATCGACCAGCCACGCCCTCGCCGCCGTTCCACGCATTCGAAGAGCCACCATGGGAGGAAGATCCTTCTCCTACCTGGCAGCCAAGACTTGGAACTCCCTCCCCATCCACCTCCGTCTGACCCAAGACCACCTCTCCTTCAGGAAGCAACTCAAGACCTGGCTGTTCGAGCAGTAGCGGACCCCCCTCCCCCTAGCGCCTTGAGACCCTCCGGGTGAGTACCGCGCTATACAAATTTCTTTATTGATTGATTGATTGATTGATTGATTGATTGATTGATTGATTGATTGATTGATTGATTCAGCTAGGTATGGGTCCTTCTCTAGGATCGATCACTTCTTCACTCATAATGATCAAATGGGGGACTTCACCGAGACTAAACTTATGGCACGAGGGATTTCAGATCATTCCCCCGTTTGTGTCACCCTCAGATGTCCAGTGGTCAACAGGGCGACATTTCCAAGGATAGACCCTTGGCGCCTCCGTGACCTGGCCTTAAGGGAAAAGCTTCAGGAGGGTTCTAGGCTATACTTCGAAGAAAACCAGGGATCGGTGGAGCCCCAAGTTACGCTATGGGAGGCATACAAGACGGTGTTAAGGGGATTGGCTCAGGCACTGATTGGGGCGCAGAAGAAGGAAGAAGGCGGCTAGAAGACGAGATTGAGCAACTGGAAAGAGATAGTGAGAATGCCTCCTCTGTGGACCTTCGCCACAGATTGACGCTGAAACAAAGAGACCATAGGGCCCTAGCCGAGGGAGAAGCACGAGCATACGCGCTGGCCACTCAACACCAGATTTATGATGTGGGGGACAAGGCCTTGAAGCTACTGGCGGGGTTAGAATGCCGTGATAGAGATCATTCGTGGGTGTCCGAAGTAAGGGATGCATCTGGTTCTCTCCGCTCGACTAGCATGGACGTAGTAGATGCTTTCGCGACACACTTTGAGCGGGTATATTCTCCAGTATGCACTAGGACCGAAAATGACTGCGGAATTCCTGCGAGACTTTGCACTGCTCACATTGGCCGCTGACATGAGTGAAAGACTCTAGGCGGACTTTACGGAGGAGGAGCTCGTAAATGCTCTAAACTCCCTACAGTCTGGGAAAGCATCTGGGCCTAATGGGCTCCCAGTGGAGATCTACAAAAGACAGGCGGCGACTGTAACTGCCCCCTTCTTAAGATGTTTTCTGAAGCATGTGAGTCCGGGAGGCTCCCTCCTGACCAGAGAGAAGCGATAATCGTAGTGATCCACAAGGCACGGAAGCCGGCGGACCAGTGCTCTTCGTATCGCCCCATATCTCTAATAAATGCGGAAGCCAAGGTTCTGGCCAAAGCTTTAGCAGATAGGCTGGCGTCAGTTATCGGAATTAGTTCATGTTGATCAGTCCAGGTTTATGCCCTGTCGAACCACCCTCCACAATCTACGGTGATTATATGGGGTGCTGTACATGACCGAGGATGTTGGGGATACCCAAACGGCATTGATGGTGCTAGACCCCTCGATGGCATTTGATAGTATCGAATGGCCTTACCTGTTTATGGTTCTCCAGATACTGGGCTTTGGTCCGATCTTCTGCAGTTGGGTGCGACTACTATACAAGCAACCCACGGCTCGGGTGAGGGTCAATGGGGCTATATCTAGGGCCTTCCCCCTGCGGAGAGGCACCAGACAGAGCTGCCCCCTGTCTCCCCTCCTCTTCGCTTTAGCACTGGAACCACTGGCTCACTGGATTAGGAGGGACCCTGAGATCTGGGGATTGGCAGTGACGGATGTGTGAGAAGAGCATATCTCTCTCTACACCTATGATATTGTCTTATATCTGGTGAGACCAAAACACTCGATAGCTCAGGTGCTGCATATCTTTGAACTGTTTGGCAGCTACTCTGGTTATACAATTAACTGGTCAAAGTCTGTGGTTTTCCCATTGTCAGGTCCCCCCCCCTCGGATCCCAACTCGGTGCTCTGCCCCAGTGGTGACCAAGGGTTTCAAATATTTAGGAATCCATATCTTTGATAGAAATCTCGAACCCCAACTCACTCACCTTAGTGCCGATGTGAGCCATTCCACTCTCCCTCATGGGCAGAGCGGCATTATTTAAAATGCTCACACTGCCGAGACTCCTCTACATTTTACAGAATACACCATATCCTGTCCCCCCGGGTGTGTTTAAACGGATATCACAGGCGGTAGATATATATATGCTATCTAGATATTGTTTTGTACTGAATGGTCTCATGAGCATTGTTAATAAAAAGATATTGAAAAAAAAAGAACCTGAGCAACAGGAGGGAAAGTGGTGGGTTTTGGAAGGGTGAGATTTACTAGTCTAACTATGACCTAAACAACAGTAGGGAAGGTGTTGGACTTGGAGGCGTCATATTTACTATTCCCTCTGCAATTCGAGCAACAGTATAGAAAGTGGGAGATGAGGAACGGTAGGGAAAGTGTTGGACTTTGTAAGGGTCACAGTTACTATTCACATTCCTAAATTTAAAAATAAAACAACTAATTATAGATAGGTTAGCATACATATATTACCTACTGAGGTCGCCAGTAGGTGATTAAATTTAGGACCTAGTTTCCGTAGGAAAAGTGTTTTTTGATTTGCCAATATCTTTGGCCCCGTTTGACCAATCTTTGCGAAATTTTCAAAACTAATGGTCCGCTCAGGTCAGCTCTTGTCTTGAAAGTTTCAGTGTGATTTGCCAAACAGGGGATGAGAAAAAAGGGGGATCCCAAAACGCGTTTTCTCCATGTTAATTTCCATAGGAAACTTTTGTCGCAGCTGCAGCCCGAACTACTGAACGGAATTACACTAAATTTGGCAGAGAGGTAGCTCTTTGTCCAGAGTGCACTCTTTGCTTCAAATTATGTAAATTTGAGTGACCGTGGTGGATCCCAGAACCCTCCTGATCACGAGCTTGATTCTGATTGGCTGCCAACACTTCAAACCAAAAAGTGTTGGCAGCCATCTTGTGACGTGGTTGAACCCAGTCACAAGAAAAAAGATCGAAAATGAAGAAAAGAGGGCAGGGTAGAAGCACCATGACCCCCTAGGCCTGCTCAGGGGTCCCTGGGCTAAAAAAGGATTTTTTAATTTATTTTTTTGTAGGATTCGCATAGGATTCATGAATCTCTCCTAAAAAAAGAAAAAAATGAAGCACAGGCTCCCGCGCTTCATTTTAATAAGCCCCCGGGTGGGCCAAGTCCCAGGGGAAATAAGGAAAATATATGCGGGGCGTGTATGGGCCCCCGCAGACCCAGGGTCTGCCATCTCCCCGGGGCATGATAGTATGCTGGGGTGCGCGGCCCCCCACGCTGCCCCAGGGAAAGCCTCCTCGCCAGGGCTTTTTAAAAAAAATGCGTGGGGTGGCTCCGGCCCCCACGCTGTCTTGGGGAATGCCACCTCCTGGGGATTAATTTTTAAATTGGGGCTTCAATTAATTAGGGTGGGGGGCTCGCAGGCTTCCCAAACCCCAGGGACTTCCACCCTCCCGGGGCTTAATTTAAAAACAAAGTGTAGGGGGGCTCGAACCCCCCACACTGTCCCAGGGACCACCACCTCCCCGGGTCACTAAATATTAAAATCTGGGGGTCCTCAAGTTGGGAGAGTGGCAGTGCGGCCCCCTTCCTGGAGCCTTCGATGGCCCTGGGGACTGCCAGGGTCGGCTCCAGCAATATCCTGGGGTGCCTACCCCGGGACATTGCAGTTTGCAATGGCAGGGCGGGAGCACTACTTCTGCCCTGCCATTGCAAACTTCTGCATCGCTTCATGGAAGCGAGAGCAAGAAACCTGCATTCGCTTGCATGAAGCGAAGCAGATTTGATTTTGGGCAAAGGGAGCTGTATGTTTGCAGCTCCCTTTGTCCAAAAGCAATGCCGGCTCACGCAGCAAGCGGGGAACTGGCAGGGACCGCGGGGGCATTGGGGCTCCCCCTGCAGTTCCACACGTGTAACCAGGCCCCGGGGGATGGGGTCCCAGGAGCCAAAAGAGGCCCAGGGAAGGGGGGGGGTCACACGGCCCCTCTCATAATTAAATATGGATTTTTGTTTTAAAGAGGCAAAGCCCTGGGAGATGGTGCCCCCGGGGCAAAGAAAAATGGCCTCAGGAGGGGGGGGGGGGTGCCCGGCCCCCCTCCTTTAAAAGCATTTTTAAAAATAATATTTAAAAAAGTGCCCATATCCTGGGGGATGGGGTCTCCGGGGCCAAAATCAGCCTTGGGGAGTGGGACCAACAACCTCCTTCCCAACTAGTAAAAAAAAAAACAATGTCTCAGGCCCTGAGGGATGGGGTCCCCAAAATCTCTCATCAATCCAGCTATGTGGGGCTTACTAGAGATAACAGGAGATCTAGTTGGCCCCCAGATACCCTCAGGAGACACGGGGACTTGATTAACCCCAACCAAGAGCGTGCCAGGAGGCGCATTTGCAGAGTGTTAGCGAAAGGGGGCGTGGCCTGTGTCCACGTCTCAGCAATCCTACTATCTGGGCTTACTGTATGTCTAGGTAGGCTAGTCGGCCCCTAATGACCCCCAGCAGCAAAGGGGGATTTAATCCCCATCCAAGAGAGCACCAGGGAGCGGGTTTGCAGAGTCGTGGGCAAAGGGGGCGGGGCCTGCTTTGAGAACTTACCAATGCAAGGTCGTTCTTGGGGGCCAACTACCCCCCCCTGTTATCTCCAGTAAGTCCCATATAGGGTATTGCTAAGAGTTCTTCGGAGGTAAAGCCCCACCTTCGCCACCACTCTGCAACCGCACTTCATGGCACACTACGGTTTGGGGGATGAAGTTCACTTTACTCCTGAGGGACTTTGGGGGCCAAGAAGCCCTCCTGATACCTCCTGTGAGTGCTACCATCGGAATTCCTGAGCGCTGGTCGGAGGCCCAGCCCCCTTTCTGTACCACTCTGCAAACGTGACTACTACGTTATAGTTAGAAATTAGCATTTAAAAAACCTTAGAAATTCACTGAAAAAACACAGGTTTCAGGGACGTTATAGATAGTAATTAGCATTCAAAAAAGCCTTTGAAATTCACTGAAAAAATATAGATTTCAGGGACGTTATAGTTCGAAATTAGCATTTAAAAAACCTTTGAAATTCACTGAAAAAAACCAGGTTTCAGGGACGTTATATTTAGTTGGACATTTCACTCATATAAAACCAGAGAAATTCAGCCATTATAGCTATTTGGGGTAACTATAACTCACGCCCCCGCAATGCACTTATTACATCACTCATGACATGGTCAGTGACATCACTGATGACATATCAAATGTCACAAAGCCATTAAACATAACAAATTAATTCAAAACGATATTAAACTCCTACTCATGATAAATTTACCTGCAATATTCTGTCCCACAATATTCTTGAGATCACAATATGTTTGACATACTACTTATGTCCAACAATATTTTTGCAAAAATATTAAAGATCGTGTACCTGAAGCTCTGAGTAGTCTGAGATACAGCTCTGCTGTCTAAAGTTCATGCATTCATTCGGTATGAGCCTGAGCCTATATATTTTGTGAAACTTAAACTATAGAACAGATGTCTGAAAGCTAATGTCTCCATGAATTGTTTAACCTAAGGGACAACTATACTGTGGGCAGCCTAGACACATAATTTTGTGTCGCTATACTCCATCAATGATTTGAGGTTAAATTTGCGTGTGAGTGGTGTGGCAAGCGACCCATTAAAAATTAATGCTTTCAATAATACCATTCCTTTAATATCTGATTCCACCTACAAAATTCTGTGTTTGACCAAGTGTATCTCATTCAAAAGAGACGACCAACTAGGTGAGTTTTGGAGTGTCAGAAATCTAAATAAGAGGAGTTACTGTTACTCATACCAAAATCAATGTGACAAATTCTAACAACCTCTGAAAGATGATAAACTGAGTCAAACTGCAAAAATTCTGAACCTATGACCGTAAATTGATTTCTCCATGCCATCTTAATAAAAAGGTATGACTGCAATATACTTTGTAAAAAGGAAACTTTATGGACAAAGTGCACCAAAAGTACTTCAAGCTGTCTCCTTATGTTAGGTGCACGCTTCACGTCCTTACACCCTATCCCTCTTCCTTTCATGGGTGATCTTCCATGCTTGTACCCCCGAGATTCTTTCTTCTTCTGCTCTCCCTTGGTCATTTATTTCCTTGTGACTTTCTCAGTGAGCGCCCCTGCTCTGCCTGCTCGAAGTCCAGTCTTCAGGACTTAACTTAGCCCCTTGCATCCGTGCCCAAGCTCCCCTTCACTTCATTCGACATCCCTTGCCATTAACATTTTTGCCCTGAACTGTGAGGGCACCCCATTGCCTTGTCACCTTCCCTCTCACCCCATTCTCTTTAAAATGTACCTGTTTACAACCACCTTCAACATCTACATTGCTAGGCACGGAGGCAGCTCGTTACTAGGGGGCCAGTTGCCAGACAGGAGATGTTGGAGTTGGCACTGTGTGACTTACACACGCACTGCTAAAGTGAGTGTGCTTTGTGCATGATTTAATTACGGAAGTGGATTTCTAAAAATGAGGATCTATTGACTTAGGTGAAAGGACCTCTGCTTGCGGGCCACCTCAACTAAGCACGGGGACCCCTTCATGTTTTTTTACACTACTGCCACAATTCACATGTGCGAACTATCAGATTTACTTAGGTAACTTCTTGTTTAAAGAAAAACCTCACTCAGGGAATCAGGCACTTAGAACTACTAGCCATGTTAGTACTATACAGAGCATGGCACATTCTCATTATTTCTATGATAAGGATTTTACAGACTTGGGCCCAAATTTGAGAAGACCTGGAGTTACCATTGCATCATGGAGGACTGCACAAGCCAACACAAGGGCTTAAGAGAGATTTACTAAGCCTTGCAAAGCGACCTTTCTTGGCTCTGAGTGAGTTAGTAAATCTATAGTAACGGAAGGCAGCTCAAGTCACTGCCTTGCATTACTCCACATTGGGAAGGTGTTCCTTGGGTTGAGCATGGGTGTTACAACGTATCCACCCATGGATTTTGGGGCATTCCCAGATTTACTAAGAAAAGCAAACCTGCAAATGCGTCAAAATGGTACACCAGGCATAACAAGAAGAAACATGTTTATTTCTCCACACTATTTCCTTTTTCTATGTGTGCTGCATTCTGCAGCACATATAGAAAGTGGAAAATGCCTCTGAAGACTGTTTTTGTGCAGGCACCCTTGCACCATGGCTTAAGAGCACCTGCATTGGTGCTGGGCTGCACTGTGAGCAGAGAGAGCAGGAATGCACCATATCTTATAAGGTCGGGTGCATTCCTGCTCTCTCCAATTGAAGCAGCACAGCAAGTTGCCTTGATCCGCTGCGCTGCGTCAAATATCATTATCTCTGGGCCTTGAAGACAATGAAAGTTCTGAATAGTGAATCTACCATCTCTACCCCTACATCTATGTCTCTCCCACTACAAGAACATTTAACATGTGCCTTTCTAGGACACAGTGGTAAACGTTTTAAACAATGGGACAGTGCATGCAACATCTTCGGCAGTACCTTTACAAAGCACAAATATTATTAATAAACACTTGTTCTTTATCTATGCTTCCACTTTCCCTAAAGACTTTGGCCTGATTTGGATCATGTTTATTACAAGTGCATTATATTCCATCACACTTGTGATATGGAGGATGGAATATCCGTCACATTTGTGAGGGAGAAATTATCCGCCCAACTATAAATCAGGCCACTGTGTCTTAGCACTATCCAATCACAGCAGTCATTTAATATATGCCATTCCACAAGTGTGGCATAGAGCAGCACCCATATCCAAGCATCTCAAATTATCGTGTGAATTATTAAAGGTCAGTATCAGGGTGGGGTTAGGGATTCATTGACAGACTAAGGAACACTAGATCCCAGCATTACATCGTTTCTGCTTGAGTTAAACTATGTTAGGCTAATGGCAATGTCTGAGCAGGTGGCCTTCGCAGGAGCAGATTTTAGCAGTAGAGCATACTTAATCATATTCACGAACAAAATTTAATTTGCAACAAAATCTGGCAAGCAGAAACGATTAAGTATACATTTCTGATCACCTCCCTTTCATGCATTCATATTTATGAGGATAGACATCCGTTTTCGAAATAGGCATATTTGCCTGATGACAGGGAAGGAATGTAAGCATATCAAAATTGATAATACTTAGCATGTCATCAAACCTAATCAGTGCATCGGTTCAATTTCCTGGGGCTCCTATCACCATGGTACTGCAATCTGCACTTTGGATTTATGTGAAAGAAAGTAAATGCATAACATCAAGGAATGAGACAGATGCTTTTATTTCAGTCATTACCAATTTACACCTCTTTCTTTTAACAGACCTTAGTCCATGCCCTGTAAAGAGCCACTCATGCCAGCATTTAAACCTTAACCCATAGTTTCATGCCACTCTTACCCTGGGGACGTTTATTATTGACCTCATTCAGAAGCTTATCTTTGTCATTGAGGGTGAGAAATGTCTCTGAATTCATTTCCAGCTTGTTTGTCTAGCTAATATAATTTTCTTTGTTTTCGCCTTGATCCATAATTATTTTTAGGACTTCAGTTGCACCTCTGAAGCTCTGCTAGCCCATGTGTAGGGTGATTCCTACCAGTGGCAGCATTTTCTTTGCCTTAGGGTTACAAGGATCCATGCAAAACTGGGTACCGGTTAATTTACCCTGCCTACCATAACTTCAGGGTTAAACTTTCCACATTGTGTGCCTGTTATCCTTGAAGCTATTTTGTCAGTTACAGAGATATAAACGTTCACAATATAGGTAAGGTTTCTGTGGGTGGTGGTATTCTTTATTCTTCCTGACCCCCCTTGTTGGGATTAACCTACTTCAGAGTTTGTGATTGTGCAGCAGTGTTGGAAGTCAAGGCATTGGCCTGTAAGTTTGCATCTTACCCCTCCTGGGGGTAATAATTTCAAAGAATGGCCTTGCGTCCTGTATGGAGCCTTTCGCAGACATCGCTTTTGTGGCTGATCAACACATTTTTCAAATGATTCTGTTTCTCATAACCAAACTCCCAAAGCAGGAGTTTATTTCAGAAGAAATCTCTAATGACCCTGACTAAAAAGTGCAAAGCTCCAACATGGGGCAACTGGTCTTGCTAGACTGGTACAAGGTTAAGGATTAAGGCTAATGGAATGCAGGTTGTATACATAGTTTTGATTGGTCCTGGTTGAAAAGTTACCGTAAGTTGAAGAAAATGTTCATGTACGTATAGTCCTCATTTGGGCAAGGCCACAGGCTGGATCTGAATTTGAGCTTTTTGACCACTGGTTGATGAAGAGCAAGGAATTGGTGAAGCTGTCAATGAAGGTAAGAAAAGTTTCAAGCAAGCAGAAGTATGGAGTTCAAGCCCAAGAATTCATCAATGTTGATCGGATGCTGCTTGGAGTCGGGTCCAGTGCAAATTTCTACCTCCGGGCTTAGACTCTTTTCTGGAAGTCAGATTTCCTCAGATTGGCAAGGCTTAAGGCTGTAGCAGAAGAGAGTTTGATGTGGTCGGATGCCGGTCAATGTTGGGCGAGGTGACATAGATATACTGCTGTGGAGAAAAACATAGACGTAGCGAAGTCAGCCCCACTGGTGATGCACCATTGGATTTTTTGGCTGACAGGTTAGTCCCAGTCCCTCAGCGGTTCACTAAGAAGACATTTAGCAAAACGTTTTGAAGTTACAGATTTCAATGCTTGGGAAGGGGGAGTACACTCCGACAACAGACAAAGGTTCCAGGAACTCAGGAACAGAACTTGGGGGTCAGTACTCACTCCAATTGAAGCCACCAGCAGGGTTCAGGGCAAGTCTACTTGAAAGTGATCAGCTGGGCTTTTTTAGGACATTGGCCTTCCTGCAGCTTTTGAGTCTCTGTAGCTTTACAGGAAGTCAACCAACTGAATCTTGGGGTCTTCATTTTGGTCCTGGGTACAAGTGGGAGCAGGTCTAGCCCGTATGGTTCTCCTCATGGTTCTCCTCACAGGTCTCAACAGCATGTGAACTCCTTATTCTGTCTTCTAAAGGCCCAATTCTATTCTCAGGTGGGTTCCCAGGAGTGCAACATGTATGCCTGGCACTAGACTGTGGGAGGGGTGAGTTCTTAACTCATAACCAATGTGGAAAAAGTTTCAAGGGGTAACCGTTTTGGTTCCTTTTCCCTGAAAGGTTATGTTTCAAATTAAACTTTTGCATGTCCTACTTTTAACTATCATGCACCTAGACTTATTGGGCATTAAGGCCTACTTAAGGGTGACTTATTATTATTTAAAAGAAGGGTTTAGGCCTCTCAATTATTATTTTGGCAGGTAAAATGTGTAGTTTAAACCTGCACAGCCAGGTAACCGGTGGCAGGCGTGCAATCATGTTTTGCATAGTCAATTTAGTGGTGGTACCTAAATGCTGCAGTCTACTAATGACATTTAACTTAAATGCCCTGGGTACACTTTGCACTACTGTACTGCTGTAATACTAGGGGCATACAGGTAGGTTAAATGTGTTAATTAGGAGTATAGACAATTTCAAAATGTCAGTTCAAAAAACGGGGGTGATCATGCAAAAAGAGGCAGTTCCTACATACACTATGAACAATTAATTTAATAAGTAGAACACAAACTGGCAGCAATAACACTGGTTGCGACCACACTATGGAGCCTGAAGACCAAGAGGGGGAGTGGCCAAGCAGGCTACGATGGTGGACGTGCCTTGCTGAGGCTCCACGAGGGGCGGACATTTCATCCGCTTTCCAGCGTTGATCCCGACTACCAGCAACCGGAACCCACGGAGCATCTGACGGCGTCGACCCCTGCTGCAGCAGTCCGGGGCCACGAGCAAAACGGGGCCGTTAAGGGACACGATGCTGGGAGTCAAGATGGCGGCCACCCGAGCCCTCGCCCAACATCCGAGGGTCTGGGTGAGCTGAGAGAATCGCGGCCCGAGACACCGCTCGTGAGCCAGGGGAGACCGGGCGGTGACGAACTGAGGCCCCAGGCGCCTAGCAGCAGCACTCAGCGGAGAGGATGCCGCAGACAGAACCCATGCATCAGACGGATCCCTGGAGCCCCCCGCCACATAACCCGCAGCAGCCTGTGATGGACAGGCGAACCGGATTGCACATGAGCCGGCCGAGATAGAGGACAGGCAACGCGCTAAGCAGCAGGGGATCGGTGGCACCGGGCGGATTTCCCCTCCCGGGCCATCGGAAACCAGAGCACCACCAGGGCCAACGCTGCCTGACTCAGACATGGTGCCCGGCGAGCACGACTGCTGAGCCACCCGGGAGAAAGAGCAGAGAGCCGGACCAATTGGGAGTAGACGACACGGCCTTGAAGACGGTGAGTGGTGGGGGGAACCTGATACCGGGGTGTGTGCGTGGTACCCCCCCACCACCGAGGCCCAACTAGACTAATGCCTGACCCTAAGATGACGGGTTAACAGGCAGTTAGGTGCCCAAGTTGGTCTTTGACGCTCCCCAGCCGGCCGGTCGCCGAGAGTGCAGCACAACAAGCTCCTCATTGACCCCACAAGATATTGGGCCCTCCGGCTATACAAATCACCTAAGAGTAAAGGCTGAACTCCACAGAGTGACCCATACGGTGCCCTCCGCAGAGCGGGGTTGGGGAGCACCATCCCCAGGCTGGACAGTTGGAACACCCACCTCGCCTGGCGGAGCGGATGGGGGACAGAGCTTACCCAGAGTCCACATCAGAGGTGGCAAGGTCTTATACAGCATCTGCCAGGCCCCAGCACCACAACACACGGGCCCGAGAGGGTATGAACACCCCAGAAGACACGATGGGGAAACCTAGGGCCACGCAGACCACCACGGTCCCAGAGACGGCACCGGAAAATATGCCGCATCCCAAGACGGGGACCAAGCTGATGGCGACCCCACCGGACCTGTCCATATCGGACAAACTGAACCGTGTGTTGGCAGCCATCGAACTCTCCAGGGTGTCAATGGAAGAAAGGCTTGGCACTCTGACGACCGACATCAGCCTCATTAAGGACGACCACCGCAAGCTGGCCGACAAGGTCAGTCAAGGGGGAAAGATCATGGCGGACTTGCAGCCAGCAGTAAAAGACCAACAGAAGACAATCTGCGAGGTCCTGACCCGCCTTTCCACAGTGGAGGAACGAATGGTCGACCTGGAGGAACGCTCAAGGCGCTGTAACATATGGGTGCTTGGGCTGCCGGAAGAAATTGAGGGGCAGGACCCGGTGGGGCACATGGAGGCGTGGGTGAAGTCCTTTACCCCGGCTGCCGACCGCTCGGCCTTCTTCTCCATTGAGCGCGCCCACAGAGTCCCGGCGTGAAAACCCCAGCCTGGGGCACCCCCCCGGCCGATGCTGGCGAAATTCCTCCACTTTAGAGACCGGGAAGCGGTGCTCAGGGCCGCCAGGTGATCAGGCCCCCTCCGGGTCTAGGAGAAGCAGGTGATGGTCTTTCCAGATTATGCACGGGCGGTGCAGCAGCAGAGATTGCTCTTCTTGGAGGTGAAGCGGTGGCTAAGGGCAAATTACATTCAATATTCTCTGCTATTTCCCGCCAGACTCAGAATTATCTACAACGACTCTACCTTGTTCTTTTCACGTGCGGAGGAGGCGAGGGACTGGGTGGACCTGCACTGCCCACAGCTATCCGGGTCAGGAACCATGCGAGGACAGAGAAACAGAGCGCTGCGATCACGACAGCGCAACCCACACAGGGGCCACAATGGCGAGAACACTAAAGCACAGAGTCCCGCACTAGCTTCCCCGGATCTGGAGCAAATCATGCAGGAACGCAGAGACGCCCTTCGAGCCGTAACAACATTGCAGGCCTCACCGCCATCAGATGACTTGGACGGAGCCCCGTGCCTGTTCTCCTCGCCGGGTGAAGACAATAGCGACGACGCATCATCTAAGGGAGACTCGATCACCCTACCCCGAGTCACCCCCAGACAGCAGATCTCATAAGTTAGAGAACACGCAGGGTCATATAAAGGAAACTGTCGTAGAAACATTGTTCTCAGTCTTTCGTAGCACAAAGATGAGGGGTAGCCCTGTTAGCAGAGGGACGGGGTCCCCGACACAACTGCAGTCCTCCCATGCTAAGCATGTAACACTGTTCTGACACTGCCAGGGACCAGATGACACACACTGATCCTTCATGGACGCGCCTAAAGACCACTCTCGCATGCACGTACCACCACCCCATAGTTGTTAATTTCTTGTTCATGCTCTCCTTCCTCCAGAGCGCCAGTTTGGACGCATCGCTCCCAGCGATGGGTCCCCAGTATTGGGACTGTTTCCCGACCCCAGTTCTTATTTCACCCACCCCATACACCATGATCTCGTGTTACCTCCCATATACAGGGCAGAGGTGCACACCTACAACCCTACACAGCTCCGCACGCGACATCCATCGGCTAGAGATAGGAGACTCCACGCCCCCAGTGGCCCAGCGCTATCAAGGCACAACTTTATACCTACCATGGCACACGCAGACTTCCAGTTTTTAACCCTCAATGTACGAGGGATGCACACGGCCAGGAAACGCTTTGCGATATATGCGTATATTAAACGGCAGCAGGCACAGATCATATATCTCCTGGAGACCCACCTCACTAAGGAGGAATGGCGCAAACTCCAAAAGAAATGGCACGGCTCTTTCTGCGCCACAACCTACTCCGCTTTCGCGAGAGGAGAGCTGATCTGGATTCGGCCCGGAGTGCCCTTTCGCGAAACCGGCATAAGAGTGGATCCCGAGGGCCGCTATGCGCTACTAGAAGGATTATTAGATGGGCAGCCCATCCTCGTAGGCAGCATCTATACCCCCAATATAGATCAGACACCATTTTGGGGGACCCTGACGAGCGCCTTGGCGGGATTCACATATTCCCCAAGGATACCGGGTGGGGATTACAATTACTCCTTGGACCTCACAATGGATAGATCCTACCCCCCCACGAAACACTCCCCAGCCCACGTGCACACAGCTGCATTCCGCGCCTGGGTAGCCCACTGGCCCCTAGCAGATGCATGGAGACATACCCACCCTACCACCAAAATATATTCATTTCACTCGCTACCTCACAACTTACGAGTCCGCCTGGACTCTTCATGTGGACCGCTTCATGTGCTCACAGTCTCTCCTTACACGCATCAGACACTCGGACTATTTGGGCAGGATCATTTCAGATCACGACGCACATAGCGTGTACCTCGCATGGCGGCCACCCGTGCCACCGATCCCTACCTGGCGCTTCCCCCGAGACTGCCTTACTGACCCTGTATTCCACCATGAGCAGTCAGACACCATTCAACACTACTTTGCTGACAATACCGGCACGACAACAACTAGGTCCCTAGAATTGGACGCTTTTAAAGTGGTCCTACGGGGAACATGCATCAGGCAAATCACAGGAGTGAAACACACACTGGAGAGGGCGGTACAAAACGCAGAACAACAAGTGTTGCAGTTATCTAAAACAGCTGATCAGCAGGAGCTCCCCCAACGCAACTAGCGGAGGCCAAAAGCAAGTACGAGGAGGCGTGTGCCGCTCTGCGGCGCTACAATTTTCGCACATACACCACTAGAGTCCAACATGAGGGAAACCGCGCTGGTACCCTACTAGCTTGGCTCATTCGACAGGACACTCAAACACAACCTATTACCGGCATCCGTAATGCCCCGGGGGAGGGGGTCTATGCGCAGGCGGACATTTTATCGGCCTTCCACGACTACTACACCTTGCTTTACAAGGAGCCGACTCGAGACGGGGGGGACACATTCGGAATATACTCACCACAAACACCATAGTCCAAATCACAGATAAGGAACGCACAATATTAGACGACCCACTCGGACCAGCGGAGATTAAATCCGCCATTCGCCGTTTAGCACAAAACAAAGCTCCGGGACACGCCGGTTTCCCGTTAGAACTGTACTCCACATTCTCCCAGCAGTTGGTCCCGCAGCTCGACACAGTCTTTCGGGAGGCCCTCAAAGTGGGACTGCTCCCTCAATCGATGTGCGAATCTGTACTGGTAACGTTCCCCAAGCCCAATCGGGACCCTCTGCTACGAGCTTCCTAACGCCCAATCACCCTCCTGACTACGGATTGCAAAATTCTGGGGAGGATCCTGGCAGATAGCTTCACGGAGATACTCCCCAGACTGGTACACGCAGACCAGAGTGGATTTGTCCATCGGGAGAAACACCTCCCAGAATATTCCAGGTCCAGGATGGGTGTGCAGGGCAGGTTCCCACGTGCGGCGTGCCTTGTACTGGATCTAGAGAAGGCGTTCGACACCCTGGCATGGCAATACCTCTTTGAGGTGCTCCGGAGGGTGGGCATAGGGCCTCAATTTATAGCATGCCCTGGCTATTATACACCGACCTTACCACCGGGGTTCGGATAGGCCGCTATGTGTCCCCCCATCCCGATCATGCGTGGCACCTGCCAGGGGTGCCCCCTGTTCCCCGTCATATTTGCCATCCCCATGGAGCCGCTGGCGGCAGGACTGCGGGAGGTGGGCGAGCACTGGGGCATCCAATTTGGAGGTCGCACTCATTGCGTCTCCCTACATGTGGATTATCTCCTCATCTATGTTAGAGACATCACAACAGACCTCACCATCCAATGGACCACGCTCATAGAATTCGAGAGGTTACGGGTGAATTGGGAGAAATCCTCTATCTATCCCTTGCACCCGAATACCCCACACAGGGAAATTCGTCTGGGAGATGCCTCACTGGTATGGAAGGGCAACGCCCCGCGCTATTTAGGTGTCAGACTCTTCCATGAGCCCGTGACCTCCTGGAAGGCAACCACTACCGGGCCCTCTGAGGACTTAAAAGTCAAATACATTTTTGGCGGACCCTACCTTTGGCTCCCATCAGGAGGGTAGCCTTATCCAAAATGATCATGGTGCCCCGGCTTCTTTACTACTTTACTAACATCCCAGTTATCCTGCCGCGGACCTTCTTCCAAGAGCTCAATTTATTACTAATCTCCCTGATCTGGGGGACGGGCCGCTGCAGAGTGGCCCTGTTGGCCCTGCAGCTGCCACGCGACAAGGGAGGGATGGGCGCCCGTCATTCAAAGTCTATTTTTTAGCGGTGCAGCTACAGTGGCTATCACGCTGGACAGCGCACCATAACCTCGGGGAAATGGTAGCACAGGACAGACAGATAACAGTCCCGGAGCCGACGCGAATGCTCCTTCCAGGAACCAAACCCAACCCGGCTCATCCATTATTGGTCAAAGCGGCCAGAACCTGTACCATGCGGATTCACCGCATGTCCAAGGGGACTCCGTTATATTCCCCATTACTGCCACTGGCAGGACTCCCTAAAGGACATAAATTCTACACTGTGGGCGAGCTTAGGATTTGGATCGAACACCAGCTCACCGAAACTGCAGCCCTATTCTCCGACGGCCAGCTACTCTCGTTCGCAGACTTGGCCGAAGAAAGCGGGCTTCCGGATGGCCAATTCCTGCTACACCGGCAGCTGGTGGCGAACTACAGATGGACCTGGGACCTAGGGGATGGGGAACCCGCGACTCACCTGGTGTTGCACACACTACTACATATGGGGGCTGGCAGACACCACATCACATGGATCTATAAATCCATCATGGAACTCACACACATACCACTGACACGATTACGGCTCCACTGGGAGGAGGACTTCGGCCGCAACCTCCATGATAGAGAGTGGCTGACAGCCCTAGAACACCACAAAAAAAGTGTCCCGCAACCAAAGATTTGAAAATGTCTAGTTTAACGTGTTACACCGCGCGTATCTCACGCCGACGCGGCTTAAGCGCTTGTACCCTACATCCCACTTTGAATGCCCCTGCTGCCACACTCCGGACGCCACATGTTTGGACATGCCCCGTGATACAGACCCTCTGGACGACAGTACACACCACACTACACACAGTCACAGGCCTAACAGATTTCCACACATGGGAGGCATGCGCTCTAGGCATCTTTAAGCGCAATAAACAAAAGAAGGTAGAGACCAAATTCACTCTGCTGGCCGTACTTCTAGCGAAACGTAGTGTGGCAATGCACTGGCGCGCAACAGAGGGTCCCCCAATAGCAGCCTGGTGGGGAGTGATGAAGAAATGGGCTGCAGCTGAAGAAGACCTCATCCGTCAGGAGGAAGCTCGTGGCACACGACGACGTCCCATTTCATTAGAATGGTCGATGCTCCTGCATGACTTTAAGCAAACACATGCTAGTGGTGCAGAGCCCCCGCTAGACACCCAAGTGGCACCTGAACCAGGCACATACTAATCCGCCCACGCACTTCCACCCCTGCTATGCCGGCTCATCCACCGGACCACCCTCCGGGAAGCACGACATTGAACAGGATAGGGAAAAGTGCCTACCGGTAGTGGAATAACACGGACCTCCACTACACTTGCCCCCACCTTATGCGACCCCGAGCCTCCCCTGACCCCTCACTCCCGAGTTACAAATCTTCAAGTTCAGTTTAGATCCTGGATTACCATTTGTCGACACCCCTTGCAGGGGACTATGAGCTAGAGACTGTCATACGGGTCGGAGGAACGCGGTAACCTTGCCAACGACCGCTCCCTCGTTGCCTCCCGGCAGCTCCGGCGGAGGTGTTCGGGAGGCCCCCCTCCATTGATCGACAAATTGATTACTTGATTAGTTGCCTCGCTACTCGTTGTCACGACAATGTTAATGTTGATTGGAATACTGCAGCAGACAAGTATAAAGTGTGATTAATGTATGACATGTATAAATATTAAATCCAACAGCTGACTTAACCGAGGAACAGTCCTTGTTTAAAAAAAAAGATAATTATGAACATTTGTGGCTGGTCCTATTCAGTAGACTACAGACGCAGCAGAAGTTACAAAACCAGCTGTCTAGACTCAAAAATAAAAGGAAGGATGGAGGCAGAAAGATCAATGTCCTCAAATATCTGAAGGAGCATGAGTGAGATTTCTTGATTGTGAGGTGCATGCAGCCAGTGGACCACTGGCTAAGATTAAGCTACGATGGGGCATATCAACAACGATTGGAGATAAACATTGCTAAGCGTGTTTAGCGATGTTTATCCTATCGCTGGATTTCATCGCCGTGATAGCGCTGTATCAACAACGCTTTTCACAACGGCGATCAGGAATCCAGCGATAGCGGGGAAATCGCCGTTTTGCAGGGAACATTGCTGGTTTTCCAGCGATTTTCCCTGCAAAACGGCGATAGCCTTGCTGATACGACCCTGTGGTTGTATCAGCATAATCCACCCCCTATGTTATGCATAGGTAAGTCAAGATTTTAGCAGACATTAGTTTTTGCTGAAAACCGCAGTTTTCACCAAAATCTAACATGTGCTAAAATCCTGTGGGCTGCCTTGTAAATATCGCAATGTGAACATCAGCAATATTTTACAAGGTAGTCTATCCGGGGTACGCCCAGTGACGCCCACTTTGCCCCTCGTTAGAGATGCAAAGGGAGGTGTCGGGAAAAAGGGTGCTAACATGCGATTATGCATGTTAGCACCCTCTTGTAAATAGGGTGATAGTTTTATCTCCGCTTCTTAGGCTTTTTAAGTCAAAAACGCGGAGATGAAGCCCTTGTTAATATGCCCCTAAATCTGTAAAATATTCTCTGTTCTACTGTAATCTCTCATGGTGCACAGGGAGAGGTGACAAGTAGTTCTGTATTTCTGACATACCACACTGCTACACTGCCTTGTATATTGTTAAGAAATGTCAAGTCTACTTCATGGGACTTCCTGGAATGAACCTAAAGCACAGCAATTGTTGACTGCAAAGCACCTATGTCTATGTCATTGCATTAGAGTTTTTCTCTTTATATGTGATATGTGGTTTCCTCACATGTAGTAGGTTGCTGATTATACCTTTCCTGAAGTCAAATCTCTGTAGACATTGCAGTTTTCTATAGGAGAAAGTGTTCTCCGTTGTTAAAAAGTTTTCCCATGTGGGTTCTCCTTTTCCTAATGTTCTGTATGTATTCCAGGCTAGGTTGCATATCCATAAAGGGCAGATCTTTTGTCTGGATAATGGCAGCACCTTGCTGTTTGGGGGGGTGTTTCCTCTGTTTGGTTTGGGATATGTGGCTGCTCGGTCATTTTATGATTCAGACGATGCTGCTGCTGTTTTTTATGTTCATGCTGTGTACGTTTTAGTTGATATTTAACATTTGTTCCAATTTTTTTTTTCTTGTTATGGTACTGTGTTTGCAATAATTATAGGATTTAAATTAAAAGGTTTTAATAAACATTTTCTTTGATTTAAAAGATCAAGTTCTGAGTTGCTCTTGTTTGTTATTAATTGCCACTTAGGCATTTAATGTGTGTGTGGGCGTGCTAATAGCATGTTTTATGGTTTACTGTTCATGCTGTTTATAACATTTGCGATTCAGGTGTGAAAACATGATGTCTGATTGATTTAATTCCTCAATTGCTCTGTTTGCCTTGTTGACTAGACATGGTCATGCAAGTTCCCAGAAAATCCTATCTCTTTTCTTCCCATTTCAGGTTATCAAAACTGCTTTTGTGCCCCCAACAGCCATGTTTGATTGATTTTTTTAACCTTCTAGTCACGGCTCCCTATACACATTTAGCTGTGATCACTCCTTTGCTTGATTGGCTCAGTGTATATTCAGCAAAGAGAATTTGACAATATTGCTTCCATTTTTGGAAATAGATCTTGATAATATCAGGAAAGCATATTCATTTGTAGTGAATGTAATTAATAATGCATTGCATTTCATCTTGCTTTGTCTTGCTGTACATTTCTCGCGTGTTGATCTTGACAGCATTTGATCTCTTTGAAAACCACTGTGCCTCTTCATTTCCAATGCTTGTTTGCTTTCTTTCTCTTATAATATCAGACCTTGTTTCTGTGACTTTATCAACCCAGACATCATTATTGGCTTTAATTAAACGTTGTAACCACTTTACATCACAATTGATTATAGTTTGGCTCTTAACTTCTCTTTTGATTTGTTGGACAAGTGAAATGAATAGCATCTAGAGAATCTGTGCTCCGTAAGTTAACTCTTCAGCACAGCAGTTCATCATTTTTTTATATCATAATTACCAGGCATGCATTGGTGTAAAATTTTTATCCTCGCCACTATAGAAATCGTTTATTATTGCTTTCTGCTGTGTTTGGCGAAAAACTGAACGAAGAGAAAAAATCTGTAAAGATTTTTGTGCAAGCTGGTCCCCCTAAATTTACTGTAATGAGTTGATCTATTGGGTTGATCACTGCTTAAAAGAGAACTGTTTACCATTCACCGGGACAACCCCAGTGGGGGAAGCTGTGCGCTCTATAAATGCCAAAACTAAATAAATAAATAAATAATAAATTCACATTTTAATCCATCCCAGCATTACTTGAGCAACCGGTATTGAGGTTTCTGGGCCATGAGAAGACGGATGAGATGGCGATGTCTATAGTGCTCTCCGATGTTCAGTTCCACTGTGCAGTGCATGGCTGCTCAGATAAGCTTGGTGTAGCAGTGCACAATCATAGGGCTACTGTGAGAGCATGGCCAACAGTTGAGATTACTGATCCAACCTGTTGTGCATGTGCAGCAATATGAATTGGAATCCCAAGAGTTCCCAGGCCAAGGGTACCTATGTATTCCTTGGAATTAACCTCTCCCTAGTGCACAACTCATACATGCATTCCAGCCTTGTTTAATCATCAGAACCATAGGAATCCCATATATCAACCCCTAGGAAAGCTGTTTACTAGGATTACCTCTGTCTCCAGTGGAGATGGTCATCATTGCTCCCTTCCCTGATAACAGGATTGCTAGGGACTCTGTGCAGATCCTGATTCCCCAGGAAGAACCTATGAGAGTCCCTGAGGTCCAGAAGCGTTCCAAGACTGGAAGGTGACACTTGTGAGCTAGTAAGGAGCACCAAATCACCCAGTTTCACAGCAGTTTCCCTTCTATTCTCTAAATTTGGCAGCTCCTATGTAGGCATGGCAGCCTCTGGCAGAGGAGGGAGTACAGATTCCACCTTAGTTTGGTGTGACCAGTAGCTATGTCTTCCCACTTGCAAATCAGGTGGGTAACTGGATGGGGATGAGGAGATGATTATGGGTTTGGAGAAGACGGTTGCCTTGTCTGCATAAACTTAAAATGAGGTCCTAAGTATACTGCCTCTCATAGAGTCATATTGGCTATAGATGGCAATTGATTTATGGATTCATACACTGCAGACCCAGAACAATCCCCCATATTCCCAAATGCAAAAAGTCAATGCAACCCATAAGAATGGTAATACCGAGGAGTAACACTACTTTAAATAGAGGGTGTAACGGAAAAGTTAAGAGACCAGCGCAGATTTAATCCACAATCACAGTACTTTGACAAACCAAAAGAATCCACAGGTCTAACTCAGCTTCAACAAGCTCAAGAGCATATACAGTACAGGTTTATACGTCCCTGTTAATTCTGAGGGGAGTCCTTTATAGAGGACAGAATCCCATCACCCACCGAAGTGGCATGCTTCATCATCTGGGATCTCCTCTTGGTTGCAAAACCTGGTGCAACCAAGGGCTACTGGGAGGGAGGAGCTCAGGGATCTTTTCAGTGATCAAGACTAGAATCTACTAGAATCCACTAGAAGCGAAGCAATATAGATAATGTTTTGAATGATGGTTACAGTGCGTGCAGTGATAAAGTGAAAGGTGATCTAAAATTGGCTACCAGGAAGAAACCAACTTTAATACGATCTATCCTGGTGTCAAATATAAACCAGTGCGTATGCAGCTTAGAACAAATAACTGCATCAGTCCGAAAAAACAGGTCTACATGTTTCAGCCGCGTTGATCAAGATGTGATCTCGGCCTTCCTCAGGACCTAGATATTTTATCGCTACTGCAAAAAGTTGTGGAAAAATATGTATATAAAAATAAAAATATATACACAAGTGTCCAAAAATTCGATGTATGTGGTTGGATTTAATACAACCTACATGGTCATGTGCCTTCAAAGTTTGAAAAGATGTCACAGGTAAAATAGACGACACCTGTTAAGAATAACAAAGACACGCACTGACATCAAAGCCATGACACAGTGGAATCTAGAAAATGTAATTGAAATCAAAACTTGTGCTGTAATAGTGTGCCCTGCGATGGCATCATATTGACATCGCTAGATATCAAATGTACATATCACATACCTATTAGTGTATGTCATTAGCAAGTAGTAAAACAAGTGTATGCTTACCCGTCAATGTACGGGTGCACTCCTCACCTCACCTGGCAACAGCTCAGGACGTGAGGCACCGCTCTATTTAAAAGGCTACCTACTATTTTTACAGTCAAAAGTTTGCATGATCATGATAGAATTAAAAATGGAATGATACAAGCCATGAATGGCACTCCTTAAATGAATGACAATATTTTGATGATGTTTCCATAGGTCTATTAGAGTCTACAAGATTCTGGAAAACGCCCCATGGGAATGGAAGTCTCTACATAAACACTTAGCCCATTACTCTGGTGTCAAGTTCGTGAGAAAGCACAATTATTTAAAAATAATAGTAGTTTGGCCAGACACGTGCTCCTAACGATATCAAACTTCTCTCATGTTTAGAAACCAAATTATATTCCAGATAACATATCTAACACAAATTTAAACAGTGGGTCTAACTAACCTCCAGTATCGTGGTGTCCTCTCTTGCACACATAATACTACTACATAAGCGTATTTCAACAGAGCTTGTAGACGCGTACAATCGTGTCAGCGTTTACTCACCTGTCCGTCGGGACTCCAGGCCGGACACGAGCTGGAACCGGAGGTGACCGGATGAAGCTGTAACCCAGCATTAAATACGCAAGATTTCTAATCAAACATCGGTGCGAGCCAGTGATTCGGCGCTTACAAATCACGTATCCTGTGATGCGTGAACGTAGTGACAGTCGCCAAGTACTACAGAAAGAACCAGGGGATCATGGGAGATGTAGTTTCTATATATGAGTTTCACACGTTTGTTTAGATGTCATTTTGAAATTCATAAAAGGACGCTTTAATTTGTTTGAAAACGGTCAAATAGCGTTCTTAGCTATAGTGAGCACATATCTTTTATTAATAATAATTATGGATACTGAAAACTACAAATGTTATTAAGTCACTCACAAAATATGTGATTTAGAAAAAAGCCCAGGGATCATGGGAAATGTAGTCTATGTAGTAGAGGAGGTACCGCGTGTACAAATTAGTGCTCTCATCTTAATGGCAAGAAAGGTGTAGGTATATGCTTATTTAGGACCATCTTAATAAAGGAAGATGTATATTATAAATCAGGATGTTTAACTGATGTGTTGGTTAAACTCTAGATCAAAACATAAACGTACGGAATTAGAAACAGAGCGCTAGGTTCTATATAAAAGAGACCTGTGTTGCCAAGCATCTATCTCTTATATATGTCATGGGATATGCAAGCAGTATATTGCATATTGCAGCAGGGAAGTAGAGATTGCAGCAGGGAAGTAAAGAAATAATATACATAGGTGATATGAGGCTATGACATAGCTACAGTAAAGTCCATCGTTGAGCCCTCGAGTATCACTTTTGAGCTTAAAGATCCATTTTTGCTCTTTTACAAACAGAAATCTAGTAATGTCTGTCACGTGGGGAGGAATAAACGGTTGTTCTAAAACTGTCCATTTCAATTCCTCAGCTTGATGTTTCTGTACCAGAAAGTGATTAGTGAGTCTGGTGGCTTGTTTTCTGTACCTAATAGCGCTCTTTTTTTAGTTTATCCGTAGTGTGACCTTGCGTGTGGTCATGCCAACATATCGGAGTGAAAGCGGGCAAGTTATTAGAAATATGACTTTGTCACTGTTACAATTCGTGTGCCTTGTTTGTATCCACAGTCTAGCAGTGCCTATATCTACTGTAGATGCACAGTTTGAGGGCAGGCAGTGCATGAACCACACGGAAAATGCCCTTGAACTGCTGGCATATCCCATATTGTGTTAGATCTGTTGGATGGTTTCGTTTTGGGTCGTGTATGAACTAGATTATCAGAAGATTAGAACTCCTTTTAAAGGAGAATAATGGTAGAGGAATGCTCCCACTTTCCACATTCAGAATCCACCAGTTTTTTTTTACACTCTTTTGTATACCACTTGAGAGTGTGCTAAATGTATTGACAAACGTAAGTCTGGTCATGGGTGGTTTAGGTACTGGTGGTTCTAATACGGCTTCAGCTGCTCAAGAACAATCACAATACTACTTTAAATAGAGGGTCTCAGACGAGATGTGAACTAGCCCAGTTTTTTAGAAAGATCCAGCTTCATTTCTTCTTCAAATCCAAGGGGAACGAAACTAATGACAACATGATGGATGTTTCATCTGTAAATAGTGGCCTGAAACCGCGGTCCACCTTCAATCCTCCAACACACCTGATACCAGATCAGGTATTGACTTATGAGAAAGCAGTCACTCAAGACGTCATGACACTTTGTGCTACTAAGAAAAGATTTTATCAAAATCTTCCATCAATAGAAAAGAAAGCGCTGCAAACTCTAGCCAATGACGTCTCGATCACAATCAAACCTGCAGACAAAGGCGGTGCGATTGTCATTCTAGACATGTCTTCGTACCATACTGAATGTCTTAGACAACTAACTGACAGACGATTTTACAGTCCTTTGAAGATGGATCCCACGCCGAGGCTCACAAAAGAAATTTCTGACCTCGTAGAAGAAGTCAAATCCGAAGGGTGGGTCACACCCCAAGAAGCCAGTTTTTTGACCACCGCCCATCCGGTTATGTCATACTTTTAAGTATTGCCGAAAATACATAAGACCCAGAGACCACCGCCGGGTTGCCCAATTATTTCTGGCATATGGTCTTTGGTGGAGCCACTGTCAACTTTCGTTGACCATTTTTTGAGACCGCTTGTAAAAGAGATGCCTACCTACCTTCAGGATATGAAAGATATCCTGAGGGTATTACCAGAAGTTGAATTTGATGTAGAAACGGATTTCCTTGTTTCCTCTGATGTCGAGTCTCTATACACCTGTATCCCTCAGGACGAGACTTTGGATGCAATACGGATACTTCTAGACCAGAGAGAGATGGACACTATTACTCCTGTGCATTTCATAGACTCGCTATGAAGGAGAACTTTTTCAAATTTGAAGAGACCATCGACCTCCAGACATCGGGAACACCGATGGGCAGAGTTTTTTGTGCCGATGCTAGCTCATCTTTATGTCCATCTCTTCGAGCAAGAACAGGTGCTGACCGACAAGAATCCCTTTCGTGACCAGATCGTCTTGTGGAAAAGATACTTAGACATATCTTCGTCATTTGGCTGGGAGATGTAATGACCATCCTGGAGTTTCAAACTTGATTAAACTCAAGGAATAGTTTCCTTAGATTTACATTTGAACACAGCAAAGAGAGTTTGCCTTTTCTGGGTCTCTGCATTTTCCCTTCCAATATTGGATTGGAAAGCGAACTCTATCAAAAACCAATGGCAAGGAACTCATTGTTAGCTTTCAATAGCCACCATCCAACATGGCTCCGCGAAAATCTACCTGTTGGACAATTCCTCCATATTCGGAGGAACTGTTTAGAGAAAGAAAAGTTTCAACACCATGCTAAGTAGCCGTCTCAACAACTGCAGGACAGAAAATATCCCAAGAATCTTGTACAACAAGCATATAAGAAAGCTTCCAACAACAACCGTGAAGCCCTATTGGAACCACTAGGACCTAAACCACCCATGACCAGACTTACGTTTGTCAATACATTTAGCACACTCTCAAATGGTATACAAAAGAGTGTATGAAAAAACTGGTGGATTCTGAATGTGGGAAGTGGGTGCATTCCTCTACCATTATTCTCCTTCAAAAGGAGTTCTAATCTTCGTGATAATCTAGTTCATACAATATGCAATATACTGCTTGCATATCCCATTACATTTATTAGAGATAGATGCTTGGCAACACAAGTCTTTATTTTTTTTTATTTTTTTTATTTTATTGATTTTCACAAAATAATCAACAGTGAGACTCAGCAATATAATATTACACTACACTTACAACACTGTGTTAAAACATGTCACGCAGCAACTGTTGTTGACGTCACAGGAATCCAAGAAATACAGTTATGAGCACAACATTCCCTCTGATATTACCCCCCTCCTGCAAGCTCTTCTCGCAGACCCACATTCTGAAACTATAATTAGCATAAGAATTAACGTGCATGCTCATATTCTAATTGCTAGTGGTATTGACTTTGTAGATGTAATAATCCTAGGATTAATCTGGTGTATCGTTGTTACCACTAGATGAAATGTGCTGGTATGTATAGTACAGTTCCCAGAAGTTTTTAGGCCTGTTATGTGGGGGGAGTAGTTTGCTGAAAAGTTCTGTCTGAGTCCTGCAGAATGTCATGTCACTTTTCCACTGTGAGATCGTAGGGAGTGGACCTCTAGACCAGTTGATCGCTATTCTGCGTTTAACCATCAGAATTCCCATATCTATCAATCGACATACCCTTTTGGGAAGTGGTTTAGAATAGCCCAGCAATGCCAGTGCTGGGTCAGGTTCTAGGGTTAGCTTGGTAATTTGATCTAGTTTTCTAAATACTGAGACCCAAAGAGCCGCAACACCAGGGCACGACCACGGTAGGTGAAAGAAGTCTGCAAATGGCGCATAACAGCGGTCACATGTCGTGTTATCCCGCAATCCGTATCTATGCAGCTGTTCCGGAGTGTAATATACCCGGTTTAGGTATTTGAAATGTACCAGTCTGTGCCTACCATTAAGTGAGATCCGTTTGGTACTGGTACAGCAGTAGGTCCACATAGTATCAACAATTTCTATGTTCAAATCTCGCTGCCATGCCAAGCGGGCTTTAGTGTAATGATTCGCTCTGTATGCCATAGATAGATTGTAAAGAGTGGCTACAATGCGCTTTGGGGATGTAGCACGTATAATATATGTTAAGGCTAATAGCTCCGGTGGTTCAAGATACTCATCCCCCAGTAGTTCTCTCATCACTGTCCGAGTTTATTGGAATTGGAATTGTGTCAAAGTGGTAGGTGTTGGTTCATTGAAGCTAAAATCATCCCAGGCTTTGAAGCCCCCCCTCAAACAGTTCCCCTATTGTGCATACCCCTATGGAATTAAGTGCTTGTGTGACCCCTCTATCTCTGCAAGGGGTTAGCCATGTGCACCATTCTAACAGGGCTTTAGGGGAATACAAGATCGTGCCAGCCTGTTGCTGGAATAGGGAGTGCCAGGCATGTGTTGTGGCAATGATAGAATCTAAGATACATGTAATCCGATCGGCATCTTGAAACAGCACGCAGGTAGTGGGCGCGGGGCTGCAACCTCTGATTCAATTTGAATATGTGGTGTGTCTGGGGGACCATGTATCCAATAGTAAGCGTGTAAGCACTGCGCTGTTCTGTAGTACAATTCTAAATCTGGTGCTCCCAGGCCGTCCATAGCATAAGGCAAAACCAATATTTGCCACTTAACTCGCGGTTGCTTACCAGCCCATGCTAGCCTAATCATCAGCGTTGTGAGGCGATGGAAGAAGGCCCATGGGAGAACCATGGGAATGTTGGTGAATAAAAATAGTAATCACGGCAGCACCACCATTTTCATGAGGGATATTCTACCAAACAAGGACAGGGGAAGTTTAATCCATCTCTCAACGTCATCCTCTAGCTTACTAAAGGTCGCACCGTAATTTTCCCTGAATACCATCTTGGAGTCCATGTGTATTTTAATACCCAAATATCGTACCGCTTCCGTGGTCCACAATAGAGGGTAGTCTAGGTCGAATTAAGGAGTGTTCGGTGTAAGTGGAAAAATGATAGACTTCGGCCAGGTAACATGGAGACCGGACAGTACTCCAAAGCGCACTATTATTTTATATCGTGGGAAGCATATACCCCGATTCTGATGATATTCTCGTAGTGCACAGGCTAGGGGTTCTGCCACTATAGCGTAAAGTAATTGTGATAATGGGCAGTCTTGTCGTGTGCCCCTGGAAATGAGTATTGGGTCTGTTACTATATTGCCTATTTTTATTCTGGCCGTGGGTTTGCTGTAAAGGGT
The DNA here is from genome assembly GCF_964204655.1 of Triturus cristatus. Taxonomy (NCBI): domain Eukaryota; kingdom Metazoa; phylum Chordata; class Amphibia; order Caudata; family Salamandridae; genus Triturus; species Triturus cristatus. Next base: position 677,509,084 of record NC_140589.1, read on the forward strand.
GCCTAAAAACTGGAGAAAGACAGGGCCCACTCACATCCTAGTCAGTATTTGTGTCATGAACGGGCATTCTACTGAAACAAATGCCTTCTCTATGTCTAGGAAGACCGCCACTGCCGGGGTTTCCGGTCTAATATGTTGCATGGCGCCAAATACAGTGCGTAAGTTATAAGTCAAGTTCCTTCCAGGGACAAACCCCGCTTGTTCCGGTGCAACTCAAATGGGTACTAGTGGGACCAGTCGGTTAGCGAGGATTTTTGCAAATAATTTTGTGTCCACATTAAGCAGAGACAGAGGTCGATACGAGGCCCATTCCTCTGAGGGCTTACCCGGTTTGAGAAGAGCTACTATCACAACTTCCGACATAGTGGGTGGCATAGTCCCCGTAACACATATCTCGTTGAAGAGCGTGGCTAGCTGCATAAGCAGTAAATCTATAAATGTCCTATAGAATGTAACCGTGAGACCATCAGACCCAGGAGCACTCCCTGCCCGCATGCTAGATAATGCCAGCAGCATTTCATCTCTCTCTATGGGTCTCATAAGGAACTCCCTGTGTGTGTTTGATAGCCACGGTAGTTGTATGTGCGCCAAATAATCAATAATATCTTCGTCTGCGGCAGCGTTTTGCGAAGCGTATATTTCAGAATAATATTGATGAAATATGTCCGCAACCTCTGTAGCGTCAGACAAGATCCTGCCCTCAGCTGATCTAACCTCCACCGTGTGCATCGCTTCCCTTCTTTTCTTGAGCAACTGCACTAGGACCGATCCGGGCCTCTCACTTTCACCATATGCCCTGGCTGTGGCGTATTTGCCCAAATGTTTAATCTTGTCGTCCGCTGCAGTATTGTACTCTCCCAGTAACTCCGCTACCTCCCTCTCCACCGAATTGTCCGCATCGGACAACAGGCGACATTTGATGTTCTTCATTTTCCCCTCTAGGTCTGTTAGGCAGTTGCGTATGGATCGAAGGACCTCCGAGTGTTTTGATATAGTGATCCCCCTAATATAGACTTTGAAGGCTTCCCAGACAATTTGATAGTGGTCAACAGAGCCCACATTCTTATCAAAAAATGTCCCAATAGCCTCAGCCAGTTCATCTTTGAATACGGCATCTAGCAGGGAATAGGGAGGGAAGCGCCAAGTAAATGGGGGAATAAGCCTGCAGGGCGTGTCCAGCACCAAGAGGATCGGTGAGTGGTCAGAGAGTGTACATGGTAACACCTGACAAGTGCAAACTGTATCGCAGTGCGAACTGGCTGCAAGCCAATAGTCTATACGGGTGTGTATGTAATGATACGCAGAATAGTGTGTATAGCCACCCATATGTGGATGTGTCATACGCCATACGTCGATTAAATCAAACCTAACTATCGCACATTCGAGCTCTTTGGCTGCCGCATTGGTGCGTCGCACAGGGCCTCCTGATCTATCCAAGCTAGGGTCACGAATCAGGTTAAAATCTCCCCCACACAGCTGAACGCCCTCACTATAGTTGCCTACTCTGTTGGCTAGTGCAGAAAAGAACTCAGGGTTATCAAAATTTGGGCCATATATGTTCACCGTGAGTAAATCCATGCCTTTCCCAGTACACCTAGTGATGACATATCTGCCTTCGGTATTCGTAGCCAGCGGAGTAATGGTGAGTGCTGACTTAGGGTTGAACCATGTGAGTACATCTCTCGCGTGTGTGGTAAAGCCTGCAGCATGGATGTTACCAAGCAGGCCTCTACAGTGTAAGATAGGGGAATTAAGTGGTAGATGTGTTTCTTGCAGGAGGGCCACATCTATGGAGTGCCTCTTCAAATATGAAAGAACCTTGCAAACTTTTCTATGATCGTTCAGTCCCCAGACATTCCATGTGAGTGTTCTGAGTGTGTCCACCCTGGAATCCTGCCTGTCGTCCGTTGTTTGTGTTTTAGGACTATTCAGTGTCGCCATATCGCAGTGTGACTTGATACAGTAGAACCGTGTAGTAGGTAAAATTGTCTAATGTCGTGCGCACAACAGTGTCCGAGTCCCAACAACCCTCCACCCCCCCCCACATCAAGGCTCCCCAACCAGGACCTGAAGAAAGAATACCCAGAATTCCCCACTAAACAAAACCTGCATATTGCTAGTCTGAACCAAAAATACAAGGAACCCACCCACCAGAAAGCAACAATAACAAACCCCCTAATGTGTGATTCACTCGTAGGCAGAGGTTGCCAACAGTGTACTATCGATCTAACATGTGTCAGTTGTTGGCTCCCTCCGCAGTTCAATTTGCCAGTATAACGCATTAGCTAAAAGAATACGTGTCCTACAAACAGTACATCAGTGTAGTCAATCTGATAACCATATTCGCCCCTCAGCTGTACACCAAAGTGTAAAAATGTGTGAGTTGATAGGAGTATTCATAATGGCTGAGGTGCCATAAGCGACAGCTAATACCCCAGGCAACCCCCCAGTGCTTCCCAATGCCTGGACTATCATGTAGGTGATATTTACAAACAACACCCCCCACAAATGCATGTGCCTTATCTGTGCCGTGTTCAGTCAAGTGATCAGTTCCGCTCTTCCGAGGATCCCCCCACCACACCAGGCAAGACGTCCCTGTCCGTGCTATGCCTCTGCTCTCTGGCCCAGTCTTTCATTGCTTTTTGCAGGGCCTTAGGGTCCGTGAAAATGAGCGACCTGCCTTGGCGATTGACACGCAGGCGAGCCAGATATAGCATTGCATAGTCGATGTTCCTCTCCTTTAACTGCTTCTTGAGTGAGACAAACTGGCGACGCGCCTCCTGGACCTTCATGGTGAAATCGGGAAAAAAGGGGAGCACAGATCCCTCGTAGTGTAATGTCTGTTTCTCCCAGGCGACTCTCAACGCTGCATCTCTGTCGCTGTAATTTAGTAACTTTGCTACTATTGGACGTGGAGGAGCCCCCGGTGCCGGGCGCGGGCCCAAGGAGCGATGCGCTCTCTCGACCACAAACATAGACGAGAAGGTGTCTATGCCCAGCAGCGTGACCAATAAATTCTCGATGAACTGTTCCATATTGCCAGTAGGTGTCGACTCCAGCAGGCACGTAATTCATAGGTTACTTCTCTGAGATCTTGCCTCCAAATCTTCGGCTTTATCCTGCAACACCTGGAGCGCCTTGTCTGTACGTTTGTGGCCTGTGTCCATTTCTGTCTGTGCCTCCTCCACCTCTGTGATACGACGTTCGGCCATGTCGATGCGTTCGGCATGCTTATCGAGGCTTTCAGACATCCTATCCATGTGATAGGAAAGGGAGTCGATCTTCGTACCTAAGACTGTTAGTGAGTTTTGTAGGCCCTTTTCCATCGAGGCCAGCATGGACTAGATGTCGCCATCTTGCGGCTCCCGCTCTCTCTCACCACCATTGTTTCTGTCGTCTGCTGACAGAGCGCGATCTCTGGGTTTGCGCTGTTCAAATGTCAATCTTTGCTGCGTTTTGTCTGTACGGCCCATAGCTGCTGTCCATCGTAGGATTCACCAAGTCTGCTAAGGTCGGCGCGGACACCACTAGTATAGTCGCGGAGTGAGGTAGGAGTAGTCCTATGTAAGGGGTCAATAGTCTAACTCAGCTTGCAGAGCTTCACTTAGGATCTGTGGCTCAGCCTGGGCTTCCACTTCTGTGGTCACTGGTCAGTCAGGATAGGCACAGTGGACACTCCAGCCAGCACCACTTGTGCCTCCGCGCTCACTAGCACGCCCCCAGCCACCGAGCACAGCAGACCCCGGCCAGTCAAAACTGGAATGTTCCTCTCGTCAGTAAGCTGCTGAAAGTAAGTGTGCAGCAGCTGGGGCAAGCAGCACTGTGCGACAACAAGCACCTGGAGGTAGGTATTCCCAGGGCATAAAGGCCAGTCCGGGAGCAAGCCGATCCCTGCTTCGTAGCCTGCAGTGAAATCCTTAGCACGGGGCACTGTTAAGAGCAGGTCGTACCTCGTTTTCCTCTTCTCTCACAGGGCCGGTCGCACTGTGCCGGAGGGGGGCCGCGATGCAGAGCTCCTGTGTCTTGGAGCTCACTGCAGATAACGGTTCCCTCGTCGCGCCACCTAATCCCTGAGTCGGCTCCACCAGCGGGCCGCATCCGCTAACCTCCTATGGCGCACAGCGTTCGCCCAGTCTCAAACATCGCCGAGGCTCGCCGCACACTGGGTCAAGGGATCATCAACGTCGCATCCCCCTCCGATGCTGATATCTGTACGCAAGGACGATCCGCACTGCTTAGAAGTCCCAGTCGACGCATGCAGGTGCGCACACCCAGTCAGGTCACACTTCCGGCCGGCTGGCAATCCACTCGTGTCTGGGAATTTGCGGCCCTGTTAGCCCGTCGCTTGGTCACTGTCGCCGCTTCAAGTACACTCCACCTTAGCGCAATCCAGAGGGATCCACCGGCAGCGGACATGTTCAGCAACGTAGGGCTGCGTAAAGCAAAAGTAATGCTGCACGCTAATGCCGGATATTAGAGGATTGTTCGTTGAAAGTGCGGAACTCCTCCCCCAACACAGGTCTCTTTTATATAGAACCTAGCGCATCAGTTAAACATCCTGATTTATAATATACATCTTCCTTTATCAAGATGGTCCTAAATAAGCATATACCTACACCTTTCTTGCCATTATGATGAAAGCACTAATTTGTACATGCGGTACCTCCTCTACTACATAGACTACATTTCCCATGATCCCTAGGCTTTTTTCAAAATTACTTGTTTTGTGAGCGACTTAATAATGTTTGTATCTTTCAGTATCCATAATGATTATTAATAAAAGAGATGTGCTCACTATAGCTAAGAACGTTATTTGACGGGTTTTTAAACAAATTAAAGCGTCCTTTTATAAATTTCAAAATGACATCTAAACAAACGTGTAAAGTGCATATATAGAAACTACATCTCCAATGAGCCTCTGGCTCTTTCTGTAGTTCTTGGCGACTGTCTCTATGTTCAAGCATCACAGGATACGTGATTTGTGAGTGCTGAATCACTGGCTCGCACTGGTGTTTGATTAGAAATCTCACGTATTTAATGCTGGGTTTCACCTTCTGCCGGTCACCTCTGGTTCCAGCTCGTGTCCGGCCCGGGGTACCGACCAACAGGTGAGTAAACGTTGCCGCGATTGTATGCGTCTACAAGCTCTGTTGAAGTACGCTTATGTAGTGGGATTATGTGTGCAAGAGAGGACACCACGATATTAGAGGTTAGTTAAACCCACTGTTTAAATTTGTGTCAGATATTTTATCTGGAATATACTTTGGTTTCTAAACATGAGAGAAGTTTGGTATAGTTAGGAGCGCATGTCTGCCAAACAACTATTATTTTTAAATAATTGTTCATTCTCACGACCGTGACACCAGAGTAATGCGCTCAGCGCTTATGCAGAGACTACTATTCCCATGAGGCGAAGGCTGTATTTGCAGCTTTCGGCAAGTTGTGATTTCCAGCATCTTGTAGACTCTAATAGACATATAGAAACATCATCTAAAATATTGTCATTCATTTAAGTAGTGCCAGTCATGGCTTGTATCATTCCATTTTTAATTCTATCATGATCATGCAAACTGTTGATTGCAAAAATAGTAGGTAGCCATACTTACAGAATGCCGGATGGATGTGTGATTATGGTTTCTCATTCTCCCTTTTAAATAGAGCGGTGCCTCACGTTCTGAGCTGTTGCCAGGTGAGGTGCGGTGAGGAGTACACCTGTACATTGACGGGTAAGCATACACTTGTTTTACTACTTGCTAATGACATACACTAATAGGTATGTGAGCTATACATTTGATATCTAGCGATGTCAATATGATGCCATCTCAGGGCACACTATTACAGTACAAGTCTTGATTTCAATTTAATTTTCTAGATTTCACTGTGTCATGGCTTTGATGTCATTGTGTGTCTCTGTTTTTCTTTACAGGTGTGGTCTATTTTTCCTGTGACATCTTTTCAAACCTTGCAGGCACAGGACCATGTAGGTTGTATTGAATCCAACCACATATAACGAATTATTGGACACATGTGTATATATTTTTATTTTTATATATATATTCTTCCACAACTTTTTGCAGAAGCGATAAAATATCTATGTCCTGAGGAAGGCCGAGATCATATCTTTACCAACGCGGCTTAAACATGTAGACCTGTTTTTTTCTGACTGATGCAGTTATTTATTCTAAGCTGCATACGCACTGGTTTATATTTGACACCTGAATAGATCGTATTAAAGTTGTTTTCTTCCTGGTAGCCAATTTTATATCACATTTCACTTTATCACTGCACGCACGGCAACCATCACCCAAAACGTTATCTATATTGCTTCGCTTCTAGTGGATTCTAGCAGATCCTAGTCTTGATCACTGAAAACATCCCTGAGCTCCTCCCTCCCAGGGAGGGGTTTGTAGCCCTTGGTTGCACCAGGTTTTGCAGCCAAGAGGAGATCCCAGATGATGAAGCATGCCACTTTGGTGGGTGATGGGTTTCCGTCCTCTATAAAGGACTCCCCTCAGAATTAAGAGGGACGTATAAACCTGTACTGTATGTGCTCTAGAGCTTGTTGAAGATGAGTTAGACTTGCACATTCTTTTAGTTTGTAAAAATACCGAGGAGTACACCTGACTACAGGGGTGTAGTGCTTTTTTCCCTTGCACCTTCCCTGGTTAGGGGGGCTGCAAAGGGCTCTATACACATCTTGATCTTCCCTCCCAGAAATATCCTATACAAATCCCTGAGGCCTGGAATAGTTCTTGGAATAAATTTATATATGAATTTATGAATGAAATTAGATAAACCTTTTCAAAATATCTCTAGAGTATAGGAAAGTTTTGAATATTTTCCTACTGTTCTAAATATTTTGATGTTGTGCAATTTAACAGGGGTTCCATAATCCTCTTATTTGGTTTTATAAAAAGGTTCCCACTTCCAAAAAAGCATGTTTAAAAACAGAAGACTATACTGCATTAGACCTTTCCAAGAAGCAGTAGGCAGACCTGAGGCGGCGTGTTTGGTTTTTAGAGAGCCCCTTAAAGCTGTATTTAACAGTCAGAATAGACTCATCATTAGCTTGATGGGTGAGGCAGCCTCGGGCTTTGTATTGTTTTACATTCTGTTTGTGTACTTCTGAAATAATAAAGAGCCAGTGAGATTATAAGTATTGTGTGAGAGGATAGGAGCCAGCTGTTAAGTCATTTGCAAATATTTTCAGTTGCATCAATTATATTTAATTGGGGAGCCAGTAGTCATGTAGTACTTCGTGGAATACAAACGTAAGTAAACTTCTCCTCCATCGATCACCGTCTTCAGCTTGCAGCTACATGATGTAAGTTACAAATATTAAACGATCCTTTTATGAAAGAGAACGGAAAGTTGCTACTAAACATTATAGCATCTAAATATATATTTTAGTTCACATTCAAGTTAGTGAGGGCACATGTATGTGTGCTGTGCGTAAAATGTCAGTTGCTACTACGTTCGTCTTTGAAAAAAAATTACAGAGTTTTATATAGTGCAAACTTGACCTGAAGTTATCGGGTATCAGAGCGCCTTACACGAGTACCAGTTGCATTGCATGAGCACACATTCATTTTTGGTAGGCACTAGACTACACCTGAATGGCATGGGGAGATTAAGTGATTAACCCAGAATCACAGGATGTTTCACAGAATCACAGGATGTTGCACGTCCTTGCCCAGACTCGAACCCGGTTCCCCAGATTTGAGGTCGACCGCCCTAGCTGTAAGGCCACATCCTCTCCCCAACTTGGAGTCATTACACCATGGCCATTTTTTAAGTGAATTATTCCAATGACACCATTGGTGGACCTGGCCTTCTTTGCAGGGTTACCCCAAATATTTGCCTTCCGTTGCTGAACTACGTTTTGCTGGCTTTTAGGAGTTTGTGCACTTTTTCCCTGCTAACCAGTGGTAAATTGCTTATGCTTTTCCTCCTATTGAATGGTAAAACTGGACTACACCTGAATGGCACATTTAGTTTACTTGTAAGTCCCTAGTAAATGACACTCAATGTACCCAGGCCCTGTATATTAAATGCTACTAGGAGGCAGCAGCACTCATTGTGCCACCCACTAAAGTAGCCTTTCAAAACTTCTCTCGGGTCTGCCACTTCAGTCTGTAATACATTTTTAAACTGCCATTTCAACTTGGCAATGTAACTCCACTGCACGCCACTCTACGCCAGTCCACTATATGCTATTCTACTGTACACAACTACACTGTATGTTATTCTACTCTACGGGACTCCTCTCAACGACACTCCATTGTAAGCCGCTCCACTGTGCCCCCCTCAGCTGTACTTCACTCCCCTCTAAGCTAATTCACTGTAAGCTATTCCACTCTAATTCATTCCGCTCTATGCTTCTCCAGTCTACTCCACTCCACTCTACATCACTCCACTGTATGCTATTCCACTGTATGCCACTTCACTGTACACCACTCCACACTAAGCCACTCTACTATGCGCTAACCCACTGTACCAAACAACACTCTATGCAACTCCTCTCTATGCTCATGTACTCTGCATCATTCAACTTTACCCCACTCCACTCTACACTGCTCCACTGTCTGCCACAACACTCTCTGTGCCACTCCATTGTACACCACTCCACTGTACACTACTCCAATGTACTTTATTCCACTCTATGCCACTCTAGTGTATGCCATTAACTCAGCCACTCCACTCTATGCTACTTGCTCTTCTCAGTTTCACTGTATTCCACTTGACTGTATGCTATTCCACTGTATGCCACTTCACTGTATGCTATTCCAGTATATGTCACTCCACTCTATCCCAGTCCACCCTATGCCGCTCCCCTCCACAACACTCCACTGTAAGTTATTCCACTCTATGCTACTCCAGTTAAGGCCCCTTTACTATATGGTATTCCACTGGACATAATTCCACTCTATGCCACCCCACTCTACGTTATTCCACTCTATGCCACCCTACTGTACACCACTCCTATGTGCACCAATCCAGTATGCTATTCTACTGTAAGCTACTCCACTTCGCTCTATGCCACTCCACTCTACACAAGCCTACTTTATGCTTTTCCACTGTATTCCACTTCACTCTGCCGAACGTCACTCCACACCACTCTACTGTACTCCACTCAACAACACTATACTTGCACTCAACAGCTGTCTATGCCCCTCCACTCTACCACACTATATTCCACTCTATAGCACTCCACTGAACAATGTACTTCTGTCAATACGAGTCTACAGTACTTTACTTTACTCTATGCCACTAAACAGCACTCTATACAACCCCCTTAACTTCGCTCCACCCCACTTTACTATACTCTATGACACACTACTCCACTCTTGCACTCTAAGCCACTCCTCTGTACACTACTCTATACTGCATACCTCCATGACAGTCTATGACACTCTCCCATATTGTACCACACTCTACACTACTCTATGCCACTGCACTGCACTGGAATTCATTCTGTCACACTCAATTCTACTCAACTCTATGACACTTCAAAACACTCAAACATGCCAGTCCACTCTACTGTATGACACACCACTCCACTCTACAACACATTACTCCACTGAATGCTATGTCAGTCCACTTACTCCACTGTTGCTATACTCTACAGCATGCTACTCCACTATACACTATGCCACTACACTTGACTTCACTCCACTCTTCTCAACTGCATAACACTTTACCCCACTCTATTCCACTGTATAATACTTCACTGTACACTGCTCCATTCTACAACACTCTACTCCACTCTTTGTACAAGACTCTACTACACTATTTGCTTTTATATCACACTGTACTCCACCCTATGCCCCTACACTACACTATACAAAACTCTACTCCACTCTACAAAACTTTCCAACACTCTACGATACACTAATCTACTGTATGGTACAAGCCTCCATTCCACCTTATTACAGTTTACTCTAGTTTACCCTATGCCTCTCTACCCTACTGCACACCAAGTCATTGTACTGTACAACACACAACTCCACATTATAACACTTTAATCCAACATACACTACCCACTCTACTCCACTCCATGACTCTTCACTCTACGACGCTAAACTGTACGACATGCTCCTCAACTCTACTGTACGACACTCCACTCAACGGCACTCCACTCAATGACAACGGGCTTTACTAACTGAAACACATTTTCATTTAGAAAAAGAGCCATTAAAATTCAATGAAAAAACAAAAGGTTAAACCCTAGTTATACTCCACTCTACCATGCAGTTTGTTCTCACAAATAATGTGATTTGCAATGTCATAAGCGTTGTTGTAAATGCTATTATTTCACATGGTACAAGTCATGTGATATAAAAAGGTGTAACCAGTGAATTTTAGAAGGTATGAGTTATGGTTAATGTACTGTGGCTACCAAGTTCAATACACTGTATATGGAGGTGTACGAATTATAATAATTTGAAGTTGTTGTATAAATTATAAATTTAAGGTAGAAATATAACTTTTTAATGTCTAATGTTTGTGTAGTTTTAGCTTGATTTGCACAGACATAATTTATAAAGTTATATTAATTTAAGGGCGCTGCGTTAAATATAAATGTAGGCCCATATTTAGCAAGGGCCTGCATCTGCCTTGCGTCACGAGGTGTAACAACACATGGGCAACACAAGCAGTACCTGATAAGAACCTATGAACTTGGGGTGAAAGACAATTTTGAGTTAAAAGGCAAAATGTCTAATAGAGAGCCATACTTTGTCCCTAGGGCGGAATACAGGACCCGGGCTGTGATTTTTATCATATTGCGCCTTGTATGTGTGTTTGTCTTTCTCAAGGTGGTCGTGTAGATGGGTTTGCACCTGATGTATGTAATGAGTCTTTCACTGCAGGCGTGGTGTCTATTGAGGCTGGTAAAGTCACAGGTTTGGTTTTTGGGTGGAATCCATAAAGTCCAAAGTGTGGGGTGGTACCTATTGATGAATGATAAAAGTTGTTGTACACTAGCTCTCCCAACTAGAGGAGATCTACCCATGAGTCAGTGGCATCATTTACATAACAGCACATGAACTGTTTTAGAGTCTGGTTCAGGCTTTCAGTTTGACCACCCTTCTGTGGATAGTAGATGGTTGAAAGCATTGAGGAAATCTGTAAGGTCTTACATCAGGTTTGCCAGAAACATGCAGAAAACTGAGAACCGGAGCCAGACAAAATCACCTCTTGCAGACTATGGAGCCAAAGCACGTTCTGAAAAAGGAGTACGACCAATTGGCTGGATGTCGGAATGGTTTTACAGGCAATAAAATGTGCATATTTAGTCAAACGGTCTACTATCACCAGAATCACTGTGTGTTTACTCACCTCAGAGAGTCCTGTAATAAAATCCATAGAGATATGCTCCCATGAGTGAAAGGGGTCGGTAAAGGTTGTAAGAATCACTTTGGCTTGGAATGCTCTGTTTTGCATCAGACACATATCTCACGATCCTGAATCATATGTTTTACATTTGTCTTTAAGGTAGTCCAACCAAAAATATAATTGCATCAGCTCTATGGTTTTACAAGAGTGACATGCAAACAATGGAATGCTGTTTGTCTTAGTTCTGGAATGGGTAGAAACAATCGAGAATCATTCAAGGGTAAACCTTGAACTATGGTTCTTTTTGTGTCTGTTTTTAGGCCATTACGACCACTCAGTTATCTGGAAGTGCTCTTGGATGGTTTAAAAAAGTCTTCTGTAGATATGAGTCTTGTCTGGAAAGAGCATCCGCATTACGATCTTCAGTGCCTGGTCTATTCATTGCAATGAATTCAAAGTCAGCAAAAAATAGCATCCAACATGGTTGTCTGGGAGTAAGAAGACATGCGGAGCCCATGACCTGCAGATTTCTTTGATCTGTGTAGATAGTTACAGTATGTTTGGTGCCTCAAATGTAATGCCTCCATTCTTTAAAGGCATCACATATGGGCAGCAACTCCTTCTCAGCGATCATGTAGTTCTCTTCTGCCGCATTCTTTTTGAGACATATAGGCTGCAGGATGGAGCTGCCCCATTTCTTAATGTGTTTGTAAAAGAATCACTCAGACTGCCACATCGAAAGCATCAGATTCTACTATTAACGGTTTGTCAGTGTATGTAAGACCAAAAATGGGAACTGAAGTAAAGGTTGTCTTGAGCTTGCACAAGGTGGCTTTTGCCTCAGAAGACCATTCAAATTTAACTTTCTTTTGTAGTAGCTTGGTGATGGGTGCCACCATCTGAGGAAAAGGGGTTGATGAATCACTGGTAAACAGTTGCAAAGCCAAGAAAGCATTGAACATCCTGGACAGATTTTGGTGTAGGCCAATCTACTACTTCTTGCACTTTTCTTGCTGCCATCTGCAATCATAAGGGGGCTAGAATAACTCTGAAGAACTCCACCTGTGAGACATGGAACTCACATTTACTTAATTTACAACACAACTGATGTTCTCCTAAGGCTTGTAGCACTGTGCACACATGTTGTTCATGAATGTTCATATCCTCCGAGTAAATGGGAATGTCTTGATGTATACAATGACAAAAAGGTCCAGGTATTCAGGTAACACATTGTTCAAGAAGAATTGAAACATAGCTGGGGCATTGCAAAGGCCAAAAGGTATCACTAGATTTTCAAAAAGGTTGTAGCATGTTTTAAATCACTGCTGATTTCACTTGGTCAAGCAACGCTGGGATAAGGGGGGGGGGGATAATTGTTTTTAATAGTGCTCTTATTTAACTCCCTGTAATCTATACATATTCTGCGATCCACATTAGCCTTTGGGACGAAAAAGAGTGGAGAAGCAGCTGGGGACCTTGAAGACCAGATGAAGTTGTTTGCAAGATACTGATCAATGTTTTTGCACAAGTGTTGGTTTTATTTGTCTGATAGAGTGTATATGCGACAGCTGGGTATGCTGGTGGCAGGCATTAGGTCAATTTGACAGTCATAAGACCTGTGTGGCAGTAATGTGTAAACTTTCTTTTCGCTAAAAACAATGGTAAACTGGCCATTATAAGGTGGTAATACAGTGTCTTTTGCAGCTGCTGTTGCAAATTTCAGTCAAGGACTTGACCCAATGGATCCAGGTTTTTGCTGCATATGATGGGTCTGACAATAAGGTGAAAGAAATTGCAGGGTTTGGGCACACCAGTCGATCTGAAGATTATGTAGAATAAACCAAGGCATTCCGAGAATACAGCCTTTTGAGGATTCTTGATGACATCGAACTGGATTCGTTCAACATGGTTCCTTGGCTACATTTTCACAGGTCATTTGAATCTCGGTCGTTTTTATCATTACTGGGATCCCTGAAAGCGTGCTTTTAACTACAGCTTGTGCAACCTCTGGGGTTCTTCCCTCTGCAGTTTGATTATGACTTTCATGAGATCATATGAGGTGGCCATGGCAAAAGATCTTGAGTAGACCAGGGGGAAGTATAATTTGTGGGCTCACAATTCTGTCAGATGTGGCCTCTTCCTCATGATCTGCATGACGACCTATGTGATCCACCTCCAGGCAGCTCCAACTCGATATGCTATTATATCGCTGAAGATCAGAGTGGCCAGGCAGGGGGAAGGGTTTGGGAAGGTAACAGCAGGAAAGGAGACCTGTGAGGAAAAATATTACACAGACAAATATATATATAATATCCTGAGGATTGATCAGCATCCGCACACTTCGATTTCTTTTGTTTAACTGATTAAGTATCAATATCTATGATTTATGTCCCAGAACCTTGTGCCCATATCCTTACAGTCAGGCAATAACACACATGAATGATACATTCTAATTCATACTCTCTCACTTCTCAAGCTTTATTATCCTTATAGTCATGCAATAATAAGTATGAATGATGCTTTTCACTACTCCAGCTCTCCCTGCAATCAGAGCCATAGAAACCAGCTGGGCACCATCTGGAACACAGCGCAATGCCTCATAGATTTACAAAATCACTTTTAATCTAGAGAGCCAAGTTTAATCCTAGTGCTGAGCACAAAGGTCTTCTCAACTCGTAAAAACGTATATGAATGCTGATATCATAGCAATATAATTCTTGCTAGATGCAGCAATATCATTCATTCTCAGAATGGAAGTCTACTTCTCCCTCCTAGCTACACATGTTAGATGGGATCGTCCCTACGGGTAAATGGGCAGTGGATCTGACCACGCCAGAGAGATCGGGTGTAAACTGTAAACTGCTCATCTTACAATTAATGTCCGGACGGCCTTTCTTACTTGAAAAAATGGGACTGTAGTATGATATTATTCCCAGAACTGTGTTTTTAGCAGCTTGAAATGACCTCTGCAGGCTTGGAGTCAGAACAGGAGATCCGTGACCATCAGCAGTCAAGGAATAGTGAGCACGTTCTCCAGGGCAGGGTCGTGCTTATGGATGTGCCACTCCCAAGACACCCTCTGCTGTAACTTTTGGGAAATGTAGTACCAGTGGCTATTCAGACCTAAATCAAGGGGATATGAAAAACAACAGTGCATTACAAGGATGGGCCAGCACTGTAGGTGTAACACATGCAATTCTAGGCCCTCAAAGGGACCTACATGTGCAGAGCAACCACCAACCTGCCACAATAGTGGCCTCATGGGGTTTCCCACAGAGCAGGCCTGTATTGGCATGTGGCCTGGTGCATGGGGACAGGTATTTGTGCACTGAGCTGCCACTTGTTCCTGCTATGGCAATAGTTGGGGTGGGCCATAGACCACACACCGCCACAGCCAGACATTCCACAAAACAAAAAGGGAGGTGATCCAGAGCTAGCCCTAAAGCCATCTTCCAATTGTACAATGTACCATTGGGTGGTTGTGTTTGTAGGGCCCCACTTGTCTTAACTTGCCTGTAATAGTAGCTCTGATTTTTTTCTTTTGTACTGGCACAGGTCACTTCCAGAAGGAACCAGGAGGTGGTAGACTCAATGTGCGTCTTGGGAGAATCGATGTATGTGGTGGTGTCTGCATCTGAGTCTTATGCTGTTTGGAGGTTGCTCATGTGGGTGATGCTGGTACACTGCAGGGGACAGGGCTACTGTGTGTAAAGCTGTCATCCTCTTCCTTCTCATCACCTCCTTCTATCACCATGATTGGAGCTGCTTCCCCTCTCTCATTACCACCACCACAACCACCAACTAACTTTGTAAGGTGCTTCTCCCACTGGAATGCATGATGTTTTTTCATTTGGAAGATTTGCCCTTCAGTACCGTAGTGTGAACTTGGCTTAACTCGATGAACACTTTTGTGTCAAATGGAGCATATTGCAATGTTATCCTTCTGTTTGCTAATCGTAAAGAAGTTCCAAACTGGGGAGGATAACCTTTTTAGTGTGTCACTGCAATGCCTGAAGGACTGGAGGAATGTGGGTGTGTAATTTGCTCTCTGCAGTTCGTATTTTGAGTGAGGTAGTGGTGGATGAAGGTCTCAGTGGGGGCCTTACAAAGGCAGAAGCTTGTGGTGGTAATGGAACCAGTGCTACATCCCTCTGAGGAGGTTGAATAAGAGGGGTCATCTAGGTGTCCTCTGAGCCACCCTACATACTGACAATCACTGGCTCATCCTCATCACTGCCGATGCCTAAAGAACTATAGGAATGTGGGTGTGTCATTTGCTCTCTGCAGTGCGTACCTCAAATGAGGTATTGGTGGAGGAAGGTCTCAGTGGGGGTCTTACAAATACGCAAGCTGGTGGTAGTGATTGAACCAATGCCACATCCCTCTGAGCAGTTTAAATAGGAGGGGTCATCTAAGTGTCCTCTTAGCCACCCTACATACTGACAATCACTTGCTCATCCTCATTACTGCCACTTTCCATTATTCTAAGATTTTAGGAACTTTCCCTTGTCTCTCGTGGCAGGTCTCAGACTCAGCATGGTTCCAATCCATGTCTAAATCATCACCAGGGGGACTTGGAGAATATGCTGCAGATTATGAAGCCAATGGTTCAAGAGCTACATCTTGCTCAGCAGGAAGCTCAACCTCCTGTTTTTCTCTTACTGCAGGAAGAAATGTAGCTGGCTGTGGCTCTTGTTGTCAACTTTACTCATTTTCCTATATGATTGGGTACTTTGTGACAGAGACAAATTGAATTCAAACGTACTGCTCGTCACCGTGACTACAGTGGCTGCCTCGCTGAGAGACATGCACTTGGGCTTAGGTTGGGGTGGTGCCATTGTTGATGTGAGAGTGCTGGGCCCAGTTTGCTGCCCAGAGGATGGTGCGGCAGGTAGGTTTCTTGCAAATGGTATAGGACAGCACTGCATTGGTGGCAATATGCTTCTTCTCCTCCTCACTGGCTTCTTTCTTCACAAAAACACCTTTCTTTGATCAATCTTCAAGCTCTGTCAGTTGGCACTTAGCTGCACATGCTGAAGCAGAGGAGGACTCAGGTGGTGTGGTACTGTGGGTGATGTCTCTTGTGCATCTACAAAGCAAACAAACAAGAAAAACATACAGTGAAAATTGCATGTTTGCATTTTGAATTACTCATACACACAATATAATTTAGTTAGGCTATCCCAAATAATGAACAGTACTCTATATGTTCCAAACCAAACCATAACATAATATTTCAACAACACCATACAAATTTAAAACTTTACATTATGTGCCTCTAAGGCCTTTGAGACACCTGTGGCAGGCAGGGGGTGCAGGGGAAAGTGGAATAATATTAAAAACATTTATGCTGGTGTGTGCCTATGGCAGGCAGGGGAAAATGAAATAATCCTTAAAAAACATAAATGCTGTTGATGTGTGCCTATTGCAGGCAGAGGGTGGCAGTGGATAATGGAATATTAATTTAAAAAACGAATACCATTGTGCGCCTATGGCAGGGAGGGTGTGCAGGAGAAAATTGAATAATCCATAAAAAAAGTGAATGTTGGTGATCTGTGTTGTAAGAAAATGAATGCTGGTGTGGGCCTCTGGTAGGCATTGCTGGTGTCTCACTAGGGACTATGAGAAATCCTTTGGGAGGCAAGGAGGTGCAGGGGAAAATCATACAAATACATGTAATATTATATAAACACTGTACATACATACTACAATCATCCTCAAGCATATTAAACTGAAATCAGGGGCAACAGTAAAGAAATAAACAGAAAACTAAAAGTATAGTCTTTGCTTATCAATGTCCCCAGAAAATGCCTTTGGAAACTAGAAAAGCATGATTTAACACATTGGCTGGCTACACAAAATGGCTACTGGCTACATGTTTAAATAACAAGGAAGAAAGCATGGACAACAAACAACACATGCAGGCCTATAGCAAAAAGAGCACACTGGCTGGCGACACAAAATGGCTGCCAGCCACATCTTCAAACAACAACAAGCAAGGAGGCATGGACCACAAAGAAGAGCACATGCAGGCTTTGGACACTGACTACACAAACTGGCCACCTGCCACAAGGCATGGAGAACAAAGTCAAAATGGTGGCATATGGCAAACACACACACAGACAATGGCCTGATGAAAAAATGGCCACTTGCAAGCAAACAAAGGAGGAGTGGTAAACAAAGAAGAACACACTACCATTAATTCAGCAATAACTAAATTAAGTCAGCTATACCGTTTCTCAACAACACACATCCTTCTAAAGCATCAAAATATTAACCCACCAAAATACACTTTTTGCTGAAAAAATGTGAAATGAAAAAAAAAACATTTTGCAATTAAATGCCATACCTGAATCATAGATTACCTAATGCCTACCAATATTGGCTGAATTGCCCATGGGCAGAATAGGCCACATAGTGAAATAAATGAATAGTGCAAATTTCATAAACATGGAGAAAAGGTACTTAACTGTGCAACCTTGTTCCCTTATAAAAGCTAAAAAAGTGAATGCAAAAAACTGGGCCCATATTGCAACTCCAGGCCACCCATCACAACCCCAAACAAATTGAATTTTTTTATGAAAGGTACAAATATATACTGTTTCATGCCCTCTATCAAACAAAACCTTATTCAACTTTTTTTTTTTACTTGTTGTGATGTCACAAAACAAAGTCCTTAATGGTAGTTGCAGCAGGCACCTCGAAATCCAAAGAAAAAGTGACCTAGAGATGGACAAAGCACTGGGAGGAGCCTTTTGGACAGAAAGCTTTTTGTGACACTTTCTTCCTGTTGAAAAACACAAAGATAAAAAGTACTTTTTGCACTAAAAACTACTTGAGCATTTGTTCTGGTAGAATATTCACTTGAAAAGGTAGTTTTGCATTGATTTAACTGCTTCTCGAGTACAAAAACTACTTGAGAAGTAGCCATGACTTCCCACAACCGCTGGCATTACAAAATGGTGCCAGAAGACTCCGGTGACCGTAAATAGTGCCATGTGTCGGAAATCTCACCCCATCCCCCAGGGACTTA
This sequence comes from Triturus cristatus, assembly GCF_964204655.1. Taxonomy (NCBI): domain Eukaryota; kingdom Metazoa; phylum Chordata; class Amphibia; order Caudata; family Salamandridae; genus Triturus; species Triturus cristatus. Next base: position 677,527,454 of record NC_140589.1, read on the forward strand.
GATGGGTGGCCACAAGGGTGCATGCACACCTCACACCATTGAAGACCACGGGGTGAACACCAAGGGCCCCTCTGCTTTTCTGCATGCACCCTGGGTGCATCAGGTACCAGCATTGCTCCCGTGCAGCTGTTTTTCACTGCCAGGTTGGGAGCAATCTGAGTTTCCCTGCCCGCAACAGTGTGGGCAGGGAAACAAATGTCTGCTCCCACCCAATGGGTGCAATTTTAAAACTCCAGCCGGGTGGGAGCAGACACAACTTTCCTGCCCTCACTCCTACAGGCAGGGACACTAGTGTGCCCCGGGGCTGGGCTCCTCGGGACACATTTAGTCATCCGGCCCCATAGAATGTGGTCCCTGAGCCTCAACAGGGTCAGGTAGAGGGTGCGAGTACTTCGCTCCCTTTTTAAAAAATTATATGGGCCCTGGGATATTGGGTGCCAGGGGCTTGGAAAAGACTCTAGAGGAAGGCTATATGGCCCTGCCCCTTTCTAATTGTGTTAGACCCTAGCCATGGGTCCCAGGGGCCTAAGAGGCTTAGGGAGAAGGATACACACAACTTCCTCTAAATATTCAATAGTGTCGCCCACCAGGCCCTGGCCTACCACAGGTGATATTTGTTTTAGTAGGGGGACCCAACTTTTTATCTTTTTAAATTTTGCTGCAGACTCGTGGATCATCCAGGAATTCTCAAAAAAAAAAGAAAAAGAAATTTGGGACCCACAGCCTGGGGCCTTGGGGCAGGGGATCCCTTCCCTGTCCCTTTATATCATTGTTTTCTATTTTGAGTAGTACTTGGGACAAATTCTCTAGTCCTAAGATAGCTACTGACGCATTGTTGTTGATGTGGTGGTAGCAAATCAGATCTCAGCTTGTGTTTCTTCTCTGGTTTGATATATAAAGGTTTGAGGCTTAATTGCTCAAAAACTACTAAAAGGAATTATACCAAATCCCAAAAAGTATGTATTCTGGCCCTTGATCTAGCTTACTGGCAAACTTGGTTCAAATCTGTTCAGCCGTTTAGGCTGTAGTTTTGTATAAATTTCTTATGGAAAAATCAATGCAGAAATTGTGTTTTGGTAACCCCCTTTTTTTCTCAGCCTCTGATTGATGGATCACCCCAAACCTTTCCAGGAAGGAGCTGAGGTGGAAGAACCTTTTTTGGAAAGTTTTGTGAAGATTCAAGAAATGGCACCAAAGTTATTAGGAAAGCAAAAAATCTTTTCTTATTTAAAGACAATCCTAACTATAACTACCCAGTGGCGGCTGCCACTGTGCAGTAATCTAATTTAATATTTAATTTAATGTTTTATATTATATGGGGTTTTAATTACTTTATATATACTTACTATGCATGACAAAGGCATGCGTAGTAAATGAATAATGCGTGGTAAAGGCTGCATGGAAAAGACATATGTGTTAAAGGCGAGAGGATGGTGAAGGGAAGAGCAGAAGGGTATGGAAGAGGACAAAAGGGCAAGGGCAGGGAAGAGAAACAGAGTAGGGGACAGGAAACAGGATGGCGAATACAGGATAGGGATGGTAGTAGAGGAAGGGTAAGGAAGTAAGGAGAGTGCATGGAATTGAAAAAGGAAAAAAATGGAAGGGGGTAACAAAGAGTTTTGAAAGGAAGGGAAGTTTAATGGGAAAGGGGAAGAGGAAGTAATGGGGAATGGACAGAGAAAGAGAAAAGGGAGACTGGAAGAGGAGAGTTGGCTGGAAAGACGGAAAGGAAGGAAAGGGAAGTGATCGGATTGGAAAAAGTTGGAATGAAGAGGATGCTTTTGAATTAGGGAGATTCTGAATGGTGGGTACGATGAAGGGTTTTAAGGATGGTTACAGACTGGGATGTTCAAGTCCATTTTCAGTTTCATTCACAGTTCAGTTTTTAGTTTAGTTTCCACTCACCTTGGTCCCTTTTCCCACACACACCTGACATCTTCATTTTAGCGACCTGGTCAGCCCATGAGCCTTTTGGTTCCATATGTGTCCAGCTACAGAACCAGGTGTTGTTCTCTTAATCTATGGTCCTGATGCTCAGTGCTGCAGCTCCGGGGCTACCTGCTCTTGTCGGGATTTACCAGTTAATAACTGTAATTGATTTAGCCAGCCAGCAGAAAAGAAAACCCACTGCTACTCGACGACTGTGTCTCTAAGCTGCTCTGCAAGCGTCCCCCACGCAGGCTTCATGGTTTCCCTGTATTACAGGCCTTATGACATCACATTGTAGGGCCTCTAATGCAATACCTATTTGATCTACAATCTGCTACCTTTGCTGCTTTAAAAGGATGAAGACTTGCTCGAATTTTAGTTTTTCGATCTGCGATTGTGTGTGTGCATATTGTGATAAAACTGCGTATCTTACACACTGATATTTGTGATACCCTTACTTGCGTTTTCTTTAATGACTGATATGTGGTCCTGCAAAACCCCCAGGCTAGGATCAGTTGAACACAAAATGAGCAATGGCCGCTCCTCCGCAATGGCGGAGGAGTGTCGCCCCACTGCTTGACTCAGAGCCAGCAAATGAAAAATAAAACGATGTTCTAGCATAGTTTTATTTTTTATTTGCCATCACTGTAGGGAGGAGTTGGGCCGAGGCATGGGAGGGGGGAGGAAGAGTGGTATGTCTCAGGCCAGCCAAAAAACACATGCACACTTAGGTTTCTCTAGCCAGACTGCATTGAATAGAGAAACCCCAAATACTCCCTGGTCTGAGTGGAGTATCTTTCCAAACCACACAGGCCAATCCTCGTGCAGCTCTGCAGCAGAGGGGTTGGATGGGAGTCTTTCAAAGGAGCTGTTAGGACCAGGAAGAGGAGGGACGATTGGAGGCTGGGGCAGCTTCAGGTAAGTTCTTTAAAAAAAAGCAAATATCATCTCTAACCCCCGTGAGACTCCTACTGTGTTCCCTCCACCCACCCCACCCCCATTTGTGGCAGCCTCCACTGAAGACGAGCTGCAATTCACCAGCCAGATTTACTACAGTAAACTCAGTGCTTTCCTAATAAATGTATATAGCCTGTGCTAGCGGGTTGCAGTCCCTGTTAGTTTAAGGTTGAGAGTGTGTTTTTTTTTTCAAATTGATTCAATCATTACAAATGAGTTAACCCTAGTTGGGTGTCATTGCCTCATAACCTCATTTATATTTATTTCTTATGGATTCCAATAAGTTCTGCCAGAGTAATCGTTTAAGTAACTGATAAATAGTGCTGAATTGGTGAAGGTTTTTTTTTAACCACTGACCCCAAGTACCTAGTTTTTCAATTTACTAGGTGACTGGGTCAATTCTTTCCCAAAGAGGCCATTGCTCAATTTACTGATACCATTGGTTCACTTGGTCGGTATGTGTTTAAGCACTGTATTCCGGAGCTCTTCCAATTATTATTATTATTATTATTATAATGAAATTTGTTAAGCGCACGGCTACCCCCAACGGGGGTGTCCCGGCGCTGTGGACAGCGACAGTAGAGGACAGAGAAACTAGCAGCTTGCAAATAGCCAGGTCTTCAGTTTACGCCTGAACTGAGCTTCAGAGTCGCTCATGCGGATGTTGATTGAGTGTGAGAGTATTCCATAGTCTTGCCGTGATCACTGCAAATGCTCTACCACCTTTTCTAGATCTGTAGTATCTGGGGGGGGAACAGGAGTCGAAGGTAATTAGATCTGAGCGTACTGGCAAGAATGAACTCGCTTCAGCCTCTGTCTGAGGTAGCCTGGTCCCTTGCCATTCAAGGCCCTGAATGTCAGGACCAGGGACTTGAACTGAATGCGGGAAGTTTTCAGAAGCCAGTGAAGATTTTTCAAATGGGGAGAGATCGAATGGCGGTAGGGGATGTTACAGATCAGCCTGGCCGCCGCATTTTGGACCATCTGAAGACGGTGAAGGAGGTATGCTGGTGTTCCCACGTATAGGCTATTACAATAGTCCAGGTGGGATGTGATGAGAGCATGTACAACGGTTTTCAATGAATTAGTGGGTAGGTAGGGGGAGATCTTTTTTATCTTGCGCAGTTTACCAAAGCAGGCGGAGGTGACTTTGTGAATTTGGGTTTTACCTGATAGTTCATTGTCAATTTGAATACCTAGATTGCGGGCCGTCTTAACCGGTACAGGAGGGGGGTTTAGTTCCAATGGCCACTATAATGAGGAAGGCAGAGGAGTTTTTTGGTTAAAAAAAAGCACCTCGGTTTTGTCGGTATTTAGTTTCAGAGTGTTGGAGGTCATCCAGGATACAATGTTGGAGAGGCAGGATTTAAAATTAGAGAGTCCTTTGTCAGAGTGGTCTTTGAAGGAGAAGATGAGCTGAGTATCATCTGCATACGAGACCACTCTGACTCCAGAGGCCTCTATGACCCTAGCTAAAGGTGATAGATAGACGTTGAAAAAGAGGGGGCTGAGCGCCGATCCCTGAGGGACTCCGCACCTGAGACTTTTTTTGTCTTTGGACATAAGGGGGTGGCACCATACCTGTTGCGTTCTGTCCAAAAGAAAGGATTTGATCCAGGCCAAAGGCGTATCACAAATCCCTATATTGTAGAGTCTATCTAACAGTATGGAGTGAGAGACGGTATCGAAGGCTGCGGACAGATCGAGGAGTACCAGCATGGCAACCTCGCCTCTGTCCACGCTTTCCCTAATAGTTTCAGAGACCTCCAGTAAGGCTGTCTCCGTGCTATAACCGGATCTAAAACTGGATTGTGAGTCGTGGAGGAGGTTCTGGGTATCTAGATAGTCGGCCAGTTGCTCTTGCACTATTTTTTCTAATATTTTGGCTGGTTTGGGGAGAAGAGATATCGGACGATAGTTCGAGTAGATGGAGGCATCAGCATATACCTTTTTTAAGATAGGGATCAGCATGGCCTGTTTCCAAATTATGGTAAATTGGCCTGAGGAGAGAGAAGAGTTCCAGATAGAGATCAGAGGCAGAGCAATGGCAGGGGCAAGGGTCGTGAATACCTGAGCAGGGACAGGGTCGAGAGGAGAGCCAGATTTGCACTGCTGAATTTTTGCTAGGGCAGTGTCAAGGGTGATTTCTATGAAGGCGTGAAAGCGTATTGAGTTGGATGGGATAGGATTTTGGGGTGGGGTACCCTCACTTTCCCTGTCTGAGGGCTTAAACGCGGAGAATATGTCGATGATTTTTTTATGAAAGAAATCGGAGAGACCATCGCAGAGATCTTGGCTGGGTATAGTAGAGCGGGAAAGGGTAGTAGGTTTAGTAAAGTTTTTCACAATTTGATATAAAGTTTTGGTCGAGTTTTTTGCAGTAGAAATTTTAGCGGCAAAATAGTCTTTCATAGTGGCCTTTTTTAGTGAGTTGAATTTTTTCACCGCCGCTCTGTAAATAACCTTAGCGGAGGGATCATAAGTTGAACGCCAGCGGTGTTCAAGCTTTTTGCATTTACTTTTTTCCTCACGAAGCTTTAGGGAGAACCAGGGGGCAGAGGGAGTGGACCGAGCCGAAGAGAGGGGTTTTAAGGGGGCGACAGAGTCCACCGCTGAGGAAAGGTATCTATTGAACTTCTCAATATCCGCGTTTAGATCAGTCGAGACATGCCATTTTCGGTTGTCAAGTAAGGGCTTGATCTTGTCGCATGTGACTTTGTACTATTTTCTCCCCATGACCTCCTTTATACTGTCATTAGGAGGCCGGGGGACAGAGGGCACGGAAAAAGGAATAAGGAAGTGGTCTGACCAGATCACGGGAAGTGGCTGTAGAGTTACGAGGGCCGGTAAATTTGTAAATAGAAGGTCTAAGGTGTGGCCTGCTTTATGCGTAGGGCCCTGGATTCTCTGGTCTAGGTTAATACCTTCGAGAGTTTCGAGTAGGGATCTCGTTGTCGGGCAGGATACATCGACAACATGTATGTTGAAATCACCTAAGATTGTAAAATGGGGGTGTTTCAGGGATAGGTCGGCTAGCGTTGCTAGCAGCTCTGAGAGATGAGATGGTTGTGTGCCAGGAAGGTTGTAGATCAAAGCTCCTGCCAGAATCAGATGTATATCATCCGAAATGCTAAAATACATGGCTTCAATAGGGCCGGATTTAGCTAGTTTCCTGGATGTGACGTTCCACTCTTTCCACAATATTATAGCGATCCCCCCACCTACTTTGGAACCTGGGCGACGGAAACCTGTGAGGTGGTAGTCCGATGGAATTGCTAAGGTGATATCCGGATTGGAAGTATCTTTGAGCCAGGTCTCAGTCAGAAACATCAGGTCCCAACAGTGAGATGTAAGCGATAGGCAGATGTCACTTGCGTGTTTCGGGAGTGGTCGGCAGTTGAGAAGGCAGGCTTTTATATTCCTAATTGGTACTGGAGTGGTATTTACTGATCTGCGAGCGCGCGGGCCATTAGATGCGTGGGTAAGCGAGAATGGGCAGTTCTGACACGAAAAGCGCTTAGTGAGCAGTAGTGAAGGATTGCATTTGATATTGCTACAACAGGGCCGGGGTCTTAATGCCTGATAGTTGTGACCTTGACATGCATATACGCCTGGTAGGGGGGACATAGATGGTCCTCTCGGCGCTGGTCGCGGCACAGGCGCGGACGGGCGCAGACGGGCGCAGGCAGGCTTGCCTTAGGCGCGCCCGCAGCGCGCGTCCGCTGTGTGTCCGGAAGTGCATCTCTTTAAATGTCTGCCGTGCTGACCCCTGGCTCCACCCTCCCCGCGTGGTGATTGGCCGCCCTACCCTCCACATCAATCGGGCAAGCCCGTGGTGGACCGGGGTAGGAGCGGCGTGATGAGCACACAAATGAGGTACAATTTCAATATTTAAAATGTGCGAAGGCTAAAAAGATGAAGTTTTAAAAGCTGAGAGTAAAAGCACAGTAGACAGCGGCACACCTGTAACTGCTATCGCGACTGGTATCTAGCGCGTGTCCACAGCAAACAGACGGCAGCCTTGCTTTAAATGTCTGCCGCGCTGACCACTGGCTCCACCCTCCCCGCGTGGTGATTGGCCGCCCTACCCTCCACATCAATCGGGCAAGCCCGTGGTGGACCAGGGAAGGAGCGGCGTGATGAGCACACAAATGAGGTACAATTTCAATATTTAAAATGCGTGAAGGCTAAAAACATGAAGTTTGATGGTCCAAACATAGCGGGCATTTTGCTTTTCTGCCCTCCTAAATGCTATTTTCCACTGGAATTCAAGAGCTACTCATCTCCTTCTGGGCCTGTCTACATAGTTATGTCCAGAGTTCCAGACATGAAAAGCAAGCCTGTAACCAATTGTCTTAAATTCAGGGTTTCAAGCATTGACAGTAGGGTCACAGTTAATTTGTATCTGAACACTGAACAGTTCAGATTAAAGAGCAATAGGATGCAGCCCTGTCAATAAGTGTGGGGTGAAAGTAAAGCTGGTAGACATACCAATTTATTTAATGCTAATTTGAATTACCACATTTCTTTTTTCAGCCGAGATAAGTCTTCGACTCATATCACCTGGTCTCAGCTTTGCCACTGTCTCATCTGATGAGTGTGATTCTGTCTCTGTCCCAAGCAATCAATAGCCCATGTACTCCATATTACCACATGTGAGGCATATCAGTGGAATGTGTGACATCATGCCCAGACTGCTTTTCCAGTTTTCTGTACTTTTCTTCTGGACGAACCAAAGGCTGGTGACATTGTTTTAGTAGGGGTGGGGTTGAAAGTCATTAAAACAGTCTGCCATCTCAACATTGTACTATTGCACCTCATGACAATGGTACAATTCCTCACTCCCAGCACCACAACTAAATGGATGAGAAGGAAGACCAGACCAGCCTCATCATGTAGTGTGTGCCAGTGTTTGCTGGTGTTGGATTTCAAGACCCATTTATGAGCACTGTCACTTAGTCATTTAACTATCTTGTGGTGCATTACAAAGGCCAGCTTGTGGGGCTGGTGTGTTTATTCTACCTAGTTTTAAAGAGATTGCCTCTCTCATTCAACACAACAGCAAAATATTTGATTCAAACACAGGCAGGACTGGAGTCTGCAGAACTTGTATTGCACTTCTGCCAATTAAAAGCTCTCTGAGGTGAGTGTGACTACTCTGTAATACCGCAGCCAGAATGCAGGTTGCATCAGCTCTGGGTGTGTTTAGCACTACAGGCAAACATAAAGCGAGTCCAACTGCTACTACAGGTGCCACTCACAAAAAGCATTTAGGAGCTATCTGCTACTTCAGCAGCCACTTTTGCTTTGCTGCAATCTCAGAGTTGCTTGGTGTTGCTATTGAGCATATAACTGTAGGCAAGGTCTATTGTGCAGAGATGTTATCAATGAGGTTCATGTTTGGCATGTGCTGAGTCGGGGATACTTTGGGTGGTGTTGGGTAGCAGTGGGAGGCTCTGATGGTTTTAACAAACTGCTGATTCATGTGGCTTGGTCTGGTGGTTTACACTTGTGGCTAGTTGATGGGGTTTCCATTTGTGGCTGCTTTAGTTGGCTGGTGATGGTGGCTTCCATATTAGACTGCTGTTAATGACTGGCCCTAGTGTTTTTCCCACATTTCCCCCACCTGTCAATATTTTGAATTCTTCATTGAATATGCTGGAGTGGGGTTTTATATACCTTAGTGGTCTGGTGTAATCATTAAATATCTCAGACACTGGTTGAATGGAACTTTGTTCATTGACAAGAAGAAGTTAGGAGGAGGAAACATCTACATCAATCCAATAAGTCAGTAAGTAGTTGATGACTTTTAGTACAGTCAAAAAAGAGAATTTGTGTGAGATAAAGGGTTTTATGTACAGATATTTTATCATTTTATCATTTATTGAGTCTCTAAAGCATCAGCTTTAAATTTTAACAAAAGCCAATTGTTGATATTTCAATATTAGGTAAAATAAGATAATGGTCAAAATAACAGTAATTATTGTTCCTATGCAGCAAGTGTGTTCCATAAAGGAAATTAATCATTCTAAAGAAATATGAATAATATGGAAATAAGATGTCGGTTCAGATACTCATTAAAGAGTTCTGATGAAAGAATCAACGCATAAGCATGAAGCCTATGCATGTCAAGCTGGAAAGTATTCTCAGCTCTAAATCAGCAGGCAATCAATAAAAATAGGTAAATTAACCTCTCATGTATAGTATTGCAAACTCAAAGATGAGTCTTGTCAGAAGTTGAGGAAGGAATCAGTCTTCTGTCTTTGTCCATAGGGTTCCAGTAATCTCCCCATCTTCTCACACTTATACAATAGATTCTAGACATTACAGCATGAAAAGGTACGTCATTTGCATTCTGTGGTCCAGACTGTTCTTCTCCTGACTCATTCTTCCTGTTGCCTCCTTTCCTCCTGGTGGAAACCTCACTATCAGTTGTCTAATACAATACAAGTGCCTATTCACTAGCTAATGGAAGGCTTCTGGAAAGTTACAACATCTGTAGTAAAGAGAAAAAAAACATCTTGTGCTAACAACAATTCAACATGAAAATAGGCCTTCGGAGTCAGCACTTATTAACTTCACATTTTATGCCTATTACATTTAAGTATGATGATCTACCACAATTTTTTTTCGTTTTCAGTTTGTGTGCAATTGTAACGTAGGCTTTCGCACTTATATTAAATGCACTTTTTGTTTGAAAATAAAATTCTCTTTTACAATATGAATATTTTTATTTTGCTACACTGTAGTGGTTTCTTTTTTAACAAGTTTTATCTGCTAGCTAAATTGGCTTTAAAACATTTTTTGGGTGCATTAGTATTAGTATAATGTTTGTCTGGTTTTGTTAACCCAAACTAACAGCCTGATTACTTATTGGTAATCTTCATTGCTTTGAAGCCAGCTTTTCTCATCACATTCCTTCCATTTTGGGTATGCCATGTTAAACAATCAGAATTTACCTACCTTAGCCCAAACACAGACTTAAAAACAAATAGTTATACCCAGTTTGTACCCTAGGCTCCAGCTTCTTCCTTAGAGTTATGAAATACCAAGGCCCAGTGGTCAAAATTGACAGAGAAGGGGGTTCCGGTAACTAGGATTGTAATAACAAAGACTGGGACATGGAGTAATGAAGATTACTGGTAAATAATTGTGGCATTACTTTCTTGTCCCTTTTTCTCATCCCAGGATGCACCAAACCAGAGACCCTTGGCATGCCAGAAAAAACATTGAAAGATCCAAAAGCAAGAATTATGGTTGGAACCATTGAATGTGTTTTTACCAAGGCCAACAGACAGCAACACCTAGAGGCAAAGATCTGAGGATTCACCAGACTGGAGAAACTCATCCCCCCCCCCCACACACAGGGTCGATAATCATTTTAAGCTTCATCATCACAGAAAAACAACAAGAAGTATTATAGGGAAGGAATGGTGAAATGCTGCCAAATAGAAAACTGCAATACGCAGTTGAGGGTTGACTTCTATTATACAAGGTGCCAGAAGTTGTGGGAAAACTCAAAAGAAACCCACCTTACCTGGCATGAAGTAAAAATAACCACTGCCTGACCCACTGCCCCTCAGAGGGGAGAGACAGAAAAAACGACTTGGGAAAGCAAAGGACCCACTTGAGAATGGCCTCAGAATACTCACTGTGAAACCTGAATACATCTTAAACAAGACTGCTTGAAGGATCCCAGCATACCATCCCTAAACGTCCTAGGGCCTCACTGAGTTGTGAAAATGCCTAAATGCTTACAGGAGAGCCACAAGTCACGTCCCTCACTTTTTCTAACTATAAAAAGGATTGGACTCACTGGTCCAGTCAAGCTGTTTTAAATGAACGTGAAAAACTCATAGGTATTTTTCTGTGGCTGGTGTTTAATGAGGTTTAATGCACTAACCAAGCTGGATTCTACTAATTTCCCAATCTGGTGTCCCAGAGTTCTGTCAAGAACACCACGATGATGCACAACATAGCACGGAAAACTGGTTGACTTAGTTGAGTACAGCCCACAACCCCTGAGCTCAAGCAAGCCATCAGTCTCTATCTCCCAATTTTTTATGATTATAGGCCAATGCCACACTATCCATCCAGAAGAGGAAGAACCAGGAATCATCAAAACTTTTAAGAGAAAAGTAGACAAAGGACCAGACTGCACAACCCATCTACACTGGGCAGAAAAGTAAAAACAAACTTGTCACAATGTATTTATTCTAACAACCGCAGAGGGAAAAAGAAGAACAATGAATTAAAGCATATATGGAGGGTTCCATACCAAAAACGGTTGAAGTTTCTTAATATGAAAGTCATTGGCATTTTACTTTTTATAATACATTGAAACTCTTTGTATTTGAACACATGTTGGCACATCTTCATGTTTGCAGTAGGACTTTAACTTTTACTCTTAGGCTACGAGTCTGTCATCTTAGCTATTAGTCCATAAATTGTTCTTTCAAAAAGGAACAAAGCAGGATGAAGCATACGACTGCTGAGGCACTCCTACAAAAAGAATTAACCTGAACGCACCAACAACACAATGAATTAAACACATTGACATTGATAAGCATTAAGTGGGAAGCAAGCCTGGTACATGAGGTCTAGGCTCAGAGACTTCCAAGATTGACTGGGCAGACAATATGAGATCACCCCGCAACCAAAATGAAAGAGAAATCATCTCTGAGCCAGAGAAATGAGGGGCAATTAATAAGGCTGCAGGTCAGCTATCAGAGAAAGAACATGGAGTATTAAAAAGTAAAATCTGGAACTCCTGTGCATGAAACAGAAGATGACAATTGGACCTGGGACAAATCATATTTTATCCCTCAAAGTAAGGGGTATTAGGAGTTAGATGCAATTACTCTCTACTAGCCAAATGGGGAATTGTATAAACCAGAGTTAATTTTCTCTGGTTTTGTCTCATAGGACCATTGACAAATAGGGAATATGACATCATGTGTTGTATACAGGCAGTAGACTAATCTAAATATATGCACACCGTACTAACTGGGGTGTTGCGCCAAGTCTGAATGATATTACGATACACGTTTCAATATGCGACCACATTGCTCGACAGTGTTTTAATGGATGATGTTTTATGGTAAAATAAGCTAGCTGTGATATTTTATACTGGCCTATCGATCGACGTACGTAGGGAACTTCTAATGCAGTTTTATATACTTAGTAGATATACATTGAACTATTACGTTTTTTGCGTACTATTCGTGTGTTTTTGACTAAGGGTGATTTACCTAAGAGCCATACAACTAATTCTTTAGATGGCTCGCTCTAAATTAATTTTCCTGTACCCAATAGAATAGATGAAACCTTCTCAAATATGGTGGATCCATTTTTCCGATCAAATTGCTGTAGTTTTCAGCACGCCACGATCAAGTGATCGGAAGTAAGAACCACGTGATTTGGGTGCTCGACAATATATTTCTGACATGGCAGCCCCCTGCAGCGTTTTCCATTTTCTTGCGGGATCGTTTTGAGTGCGGACATTTACATTTCCGCTCCGGGACAGGTGAGTGTGGGAGTGGGTTGAAAAAAGTTTTTTGACCGGCCAGATTCATTTTAGAACATATTCAAGGGGGTCCTTTTATTTTCCCCTTTTTATATGCAGGGAGTGCGTACACTCGTATCAAGGAGTGTTACAGAATGCCGTTTGAGCAGGATTGTAGCTCATTCTTCATTACTCAATTTACATATCGATTCGACATCACGTTTTAGCAGAAGGTATGTTTAGAGACTGAAATGGGGGAACGTGTTTACATTTTTTTGAGATGTTCTCAAAACTTAATTTAGATCGAGTTGGGCCTGCGTATAACTTAGTTGTAATCTTTAATCATGTGAGTTCATTTTAGGCCCATTAATGACAATTTTTTTGTAGAGTGCACTAAGATAAGTATCTATTAGGAGTAGGAAATGTTTTATTAACCATATGTGGCCATCTATATAACCGTGGCGTGATAATAAGACGAGGTCAAGATACAATATATTGTGAGTGCCGTTGTTAATTTATATCGATTAGGCCAAAGACTATCAGACAGTTCTCTTAGGGGTATTCACAATTATGGATTATCCGGCAACTCGTTAGTAGGCCTGGGCGAAAATTTCGTTCCGTTCGCGGAAATTGCGATAATTTGACATTTTCGCGTTCCGCGGAGAGCGCGAAAATGTCAAAATTTCCGGTTTCCGCAGCTTGGCGATAATTTGTTTCTTGCTCGCGCTGTAAATTAATACATTCTCGCGCACGCGCGATCGCCTTACCTGAATCCCTGCGTTCGCCGACAAGTTTTCTTGATCCGGTCGCGTTCTCCATGAGATGTTGTATTGTTTTTAGCCATTTGTGCTGTCTCGCGACAGTTCGCGCCCGCAGTGACGTCATGCGTCGCGCGATCACGTCTTTCTTCTCGCGATCATGCACCGCGAGACAACTCAAAACAAGATGGCCGTGCCCGCAAGCAACCACATGGGTAAGTTGGCGACCCGCAACCATGCAGAAAATCTCGCGAACATGCCGGAAAAAAACTTCCGCATCTTCGCGATATTTCCGCATGTTTGCGATAATTTTAAACATTTTCGCGATAATTTGCGAAAGTTAATTTCGCAAATTCCGCCCACCCCTACTCGTTAGTTTTCTCTAATTAATGCAACCGCATTTTAATTTCATGCGATATTGTGTGAGTAAAACACAACTCTGGACCATATAGACATAAGATATTGATCTCTCTTATTATTAGATTGATGATCTTTCCTAATTGAATGGGATTGTGGACTTATTGGACGTTCTTTCTGTGGTCTTCGACTAACACCAACGGAGATGACTATTATGCATCAATCGGTGGGTTTTTATTCATCTCTCTTTCTGGCTGGTCTTGCTGAATAGGCGTGCATTTCAATGTTGTGCATGAAGTCTTCTTTCTCTTATCTTGTTATTCTAATTCCAATTATTGGATACTAAATAATATAGATCTTCACAGTGGTGGGCTTTTCTGGTCTATCGGATGATTTCATCCTCCTTTGCAATTGGTTTTATGATAATTTAACATGGATTTTTTATGACAATAGTCAGCACTGGTGATTGGTTTCTATCGACATATTGTTCTAATCATGACGAACATGCAATTGAAATTTTTTTATGTATGTCAAGGGACCTAGGCTCCCGAGTTATTGGATTATGTGTGTGCTCATTTGTGTTTATAAATTTAATTGAACATGGATGTTAGAATATTAATTAACTTATAATGATTACCACCAGTGTGGGTGCACATTTAAGTATTTTATAATGGAAATATATATAGTTTGTCTATTTGAGTGTCTTTATTAAGATGTATTTAGCAGATACATTTATTTTTCCAGCCTTGAAAAAGTCTTTGTAAGACGAAACACGTGTCGGCTGGTTCGTGTGCTGGGATTTCTGTCTTAAAAAATAAAGATGACAACCAACTGAAATTGAAGGGGCTTGGATTCATTATAGAGGATGACAATTGATTGATGGAACTGATCTTTTCCATTTTCTTTTGACAAACACTTGTGACTTGGATGCATTGTTCAATCTATATTAATGCAGATTTGTAAATATTAGGCCGTTTTTTGTGCAGGATGAAGAATCCGACTGCTGAGGCACTCCTACAAAAAGAATTAACCTGAACGCACCAACAACACAATGAATTAAACACATTGACATTGATAAGCATTAAGTGGGAAGCAAGCCTGGTACATGAGGTCTAGGCTCAGAGACTTCCAAGATTGACTGGGCAGACAATATGAGATCACCCCGCAACCAAAATGAAAGAGAACATCTCTGAGCCAGAGAAATTAGGGGCCATTAATAAGGCTGCAGGTCAGCTATCAGAGAGAGAACATGGTCTATTAAAAAGTAAAATCTGGAACTCCTGTGCATGAAACAGAAGATGACAATTGGACCTGGGACAAATCATATTTTATCCCTCAAAGGGACACAAAAGAAATGTTGTTATGAAACATGGAGGTCTTAATTTCCTGTCTTGAACTGAATAGGAGGCCATCCGGGGACTAGAAATCATGAACCACAGCTTTAAAAGTTAAGCAATATACAAACTGAGACACATTGTCTGACCAGTCAAACATAACATTTGAAAAGATCGTTCAGCAGACACTTGAACATGGTTAAAGCTGAAACCATTCTGCAACCTGCAAGCGAATAGTTTGAGATCTGAACCCGAGGCCTCAAGTGATGCTCTTACCCATATTAGAACCTAAGAGCATGCAACAAGTAGAGCTGTATATCTATGTACACACACACACAAGTGTACACACACAGACATTTTTGCCCATATATATATATATATATATATATATATATATATATATATATATATATATATATATATATATATATATATATATATATATTCACTGAAAAAACCATAGGTTTCACACACGTTATAGTTAGGAATTAGCATTTAAAAAACCTTGCAAATTCACTTAAAAAACCATAGGTTTCACACAAGTTATAGTTAGCTGTACATTTCACTCGTAAAAAAACCAATGAAATTCCACGTTATAGTTAGATCAGGTAACTATAACTCGCGCGCCCGCAATGCACTGCTGATGACGTCACATATTAGATCACTTATGACATGGTCAGTGACATCACTCATGACATCAATGATGACATCTGAAATTACACATTGTGCATTGCGGTCGCGCAAGTTATAGTTACCTGATCTAACTATAACGTGGAATTTCATTGGTTTTTTACGAGTGAAATGTACAGCTAACTATAACTTGTGTGAAACCTATGGTTTTTTAAGTGAATTTGCAAGTTTTTTTAAATGCTAATTCCTAACTATACCGTGTGTGAAACCTATGGTTTTTTCAGTGAATTTGTACGGTTTTTTAAATGCTAAGTTATGTATTTATTTTTAATTTTTGCGCGCACGGTGCGCTTCGCGCACCGTGCGTGCGCTGTGGGCACTCGGTGCGCTTCGCGTACGCGCATTTCGTACCGTGCACGCCTCTCCATTTTTTACAAAATATCAATTGTTTTTTTCTCCCTTGGGGGTCCTTAGATTTATATATTAAATGTGATTGTTAATTCTATTTTTTCATTTTTTTTTTTTTTACCGTACGCGTACGGTAAGCTTACCGTACGCGCACTCCGCGTTTTTTTTTAAAAATTATTAAATTAATTTTTCATACTTTTTGGTCCTTCGTGAACCCCCTGACGAACGCTCGGGGGTCTGCAACTCTCTTTGTTGCCCCCTTTTCATGTTATCAACCTTTGTTTTTCAGTGCGAGAGACAGAAAATGGCGGCCGATACTTTCTGATTTCGACCGATTCGAATGTTTACAGTCATGTAACCACCAATCAGAATTGAGCTCGCGCACGGCACCGTACGCGTACGGTAAGCTTACCGTACGCGCTCGGAGCGCGCCTATAGATATATATATTGATTTAAATGCTATTTTCTCAGGACCTACTGAACAGATTTACACCAGACCTGCAAAAGGCACATCCCTGACCTGAGGACTACCTCTCTGCCCAATTTCAAGTAATTCTGTTCAGCCGTTCGGGCTGTAGCTCGGACTAAAGGTCCTATGGGAAAATGCATGGGGAAAACGCGTTTTGGGACCCCCCTTTTTTCTCAGCCCCCGCTTGACAAATCCCCCCGAAACTTTCAGGGTAGGAGCGGAGTGTAGCGCCCCATTAGTTTTGAAAAATTTGCGAGGATTCGTCAACCGACGCCAAAGTTATTCCAAATAGAATGTTGCGGATTTCCTATGGAAACACGGTCCTAACTATAACTATCTACTGGCGACTGCCAGTAGATAATATATATATATATATATATTCACAGAAAAAAACATAGGTTTCAGGCACGTTATAGTTAGGAATTAGCATTTAAAAAACCTCAGAAATTCACTGAAAAAACCATAGGTTTCAGGGGTGTTATAGTTAGCTGGACTTTTCACTTGTACAAAACCATTGAAATTCCCCCGTTATAGTTAGTTCAGCTAACTATAACTCGGGCGCCCGCAATGCACTGCTGATGACGTCACATATTACATCACTCATGACATGGTCAGTGACATCACTCATGACATCACTGATGACATCTCAAATGACATCACTGATGACATCACTGATGACATCATCCAGTGAATGTGTGTTTTTCTGAAAATTAAATGTTTTATATATGTATATCTCAAGGTCGATGGAAGAATAAATGGGTATATAAGTGTCTAAATGGATGATTTGTTTTTGAAAAATTGATTGTGTAACTGACTGATTAAGTGTATCATAGTGAATACATGGCTTAGTGAGTAATGTTTAAATATGTAAATATCTGTATCAGTCTCTCACTTTGTGTATAAGTGGCTGCATGGGTTGGTGAGTAGCTACATGGGTGTCTATATAGGTTATTAGTTGGTTTTTTGAGTATCAGTCTGAGTGTCTGCTTGGTTCGGTGGGGGGTATTACGTAGTGCATAGGTGCATGAATGAGTGACTCACTGTTTGTATGTGTTGAACACAGCATGTGTGCAGGACTGTATGGGTGGATGAGTGTGTGTATGGGTGTGTTAGTGAGTGAATGACTGTCTCAATAGTGTCTTTATGAGTAACTACATATGTTTTAAACTAGTATATGTGACTATTGGTGTATATATGTGAGTATATGTGAGAGTGAGAGATTGAAAGAGTTCCTGTATGAATAAGTATGTGTTTCTATAAGTGATTGTTTAAAAGACTAAGTATGTGTAAGTTTCCGTAGAAGTAAGTATGGTGGTGTGTGTATAACTGTATATGCAAGTAAATGTATGTTTGATTCTTTATTAGCATGAGTGACTATGTGTGTGAGTAACTCTATGGATGAGTGGCATTGTGTAACAGGATGTATAGGTGTATGAGTACATATGATGAGTGAGTACATGTATGAGTGACTGTATAGGACTGTTGGTGAATGAGTGGATGTGTATGTGGATCTTAGAATTACTGAAGAGGTTGTTGTAACTGGTATTGGAATGTCCATTGTTTTGAAAATTTTAGTCTCTATTTTTGAATGTGTGTATCAAAGGTTATATTAGGGTGAGAGGAGGTCTGCCACTCTATCACAAGGATGATGTCATCAGTGATGTCATCAGTGATGTCATTTGAGATGTCATCAGTGATGTCATGAGTGATGTCACTGACCATGTCATGAGTGATGTAATATGTGACGTCATCAGCAGTGCATTGCGGGCGCCCGAGTTATAGTTAGCTGAACTAACTATAACGGGGGAATTTCAATGGTTTTGTACAAGTGAAAAGTCCAGCTAACTATAACACTCCTGAAACCTATGGTTTTTTCAGTGAATTTCTGAGGTTTTTTAAATGCTAATTCCTAACTATAACGTGCCTGAAACCTATGTTTTTTTCTGTGAATTTCAAAGGTTTTTTAAATGCTAATTTCTAACTATGCCTACAGAGATAGGACATGTGAAGAAAGAAGAAAAAATGCACAGAAAGAAACAAAAGAAGTGCAGAAAGAAGCAACAGAAGTCCTCAAATACGAAGATAAGTGCAGGAAGAAGGATAACGTGCAGAAAGAACAAAAAGAAGAGCAGAAAGAAGCCTTGTTGCAAAATCATCCTGTACCCTCAACTTTTTCAGACGGATACTGGTGGTAACTGAGCCTGACTAACCAGTCCTAGAGCCAGTGCTATGTTAAAAGACACTTAGAATACAGTGAAAACACCTACATACACTAGGGAACATTATGCGTTGGGGTCCCCCTGTGATTAGCATGACCTCCTCTGTAAGCCCCTAGTATATAAGAGGGCATGGGGATTAAAACTACCTCTTAAAACAGGCCACAGGGCGTTTTTGCACACGTTAACTCAGGCCCCGTCCCCTCCCTTCACCACTGTGTAAACACGCCCTGTGTCCATTTTTAGTTGGGAGATTAAGTTCATTTGAATCCTGAGGGTCCCTGGGGTCCAACTAGCCCACTAGGTACCTCCAGTAAGTGCCACAGAGCTGCGTTGCAGAGAGGTGTAAAAAGTGGCACGGCCTGGACCACCTCTCTGCAATGCAGCTCAGTGGCGCTTACTGGAAGCACTTGGTGGGCTAGTTAGCCCCCAGGGGCCCTCAGTATTGAAGGGAAATTATATCCCCAATTTAAAACGTGCCATAGTGCGTGTTTGCACACGTCACCTCAGGCCCCGTCCCCTCCCTTCACCACTGTGTAAACGCGCCCTGTGGCTGTTCTAAGTTGAGAGATTAAGTCCCCTTGAATCCTAAGGGTCCCTAGGGTCAAACTAGACCACTAGGTACCTCCAGTAAGCGCCACAGAGCTGCGTTGCAGAGAGGTGTAAAAAGGGGCTTGGCCTCAGAACACCTGGCTGCAGCGCAGCTCCCTGGCGCATACTGGAGATACCTGTTGGGGGCGCGTTTGCAGAGTGCTGCACGGAGGGGGCATGGCCTCCGGCACGATGCCAGTCTTTTATTTATTTTAGTTTTTTAAGAAGGGGGGCTGTTTGGTTCCCCTTCTTATTCTAATTTATTGGCCCTGATGACCCTATCCCCCAGGGCCAGTCTCCTAATTATATTTTTTTGACCCCAATCCCCAGGGCCGGCCACTGTTTTTTATTATTTTTAAAAAATATATATTTATAGACACACCTAGGACATGCTGGACAAACCGTACGTACCTATCACCATGACGATTTGCGTGATATTCATTAAAAGGCGACTATGCATGCAATGAATCCACGTGGAATGTATTTACACCACTAGTGAAGCTCTGACATGTCTGATGCCCTACCGTGCCTAATCCCGGTAGACACCCTTGTCGTTTATTTATACAAACTTGGGTAGCTATTGACGGGCACATTTAATACACATGCACACCAAGCCATTCAAAGGGGATTCGACAAAAATTCGACCAAAACTATGCAAGAAACCCCCCTCCCGGTTAATAAAACACACATCCACTGCCGGATGTGTAATACTTTTTATTTTACTCTCTGGAAAGGGGACGAACATCACTTGAGAGTCACAGCGCGCTCCTGACAGAGCCCAATGCTGTGTTACACCCACCATTGCCTGCCGTGTGCCACACACCTCTGTGTTGTATTCCACTAGCTAGTGCATATGCTATGACACTCTCTAGCCCATGTGCACTGTAACACCACCCCGTGAATATGTCATGCCACACTTGTCTTCGCACGGGTTATATTGCCCCATCTAACGTGCCTTTCTCGATGCCTATGTTATAACGCACAGTGCTATGCCATACATATTACAATCTGGGATCCATATCTTTGTCACAGTGCATATGCAACCTTACACTCCCCAGCACATATTTTATATTACAATTTTAGAGACTAGTTAGGTTACACAACACTGCCCTGTGCATATTACACTCCAAGGCGCATATCGCATAGCACGCGCTAGTGCCTGTGCTATCTCGCGCTCTCCAATGAATCTGTCATTGCGCACAATGTATTGCATATTATATTTCACGCCCGGTTCATCTTATATCACACTTTTTGGTGCATAGTTTATACCATACACTATATCTAGTTTTCATTTTCAATCGTGCTCTCAGGACTATGTTCTATATAACACTGTGTTCACCTACCCTTTTCACGGGCATTACATTTTGCGATAGGGGGTGGAGGGTCAGGGGGTGTTTCTGCCAAGTGAGCCCGGAGTCACAGTCACAAACGTCCTCTTCTTCCTGAATAAAAGTGAGATTATGCTGCATACTTGTTCATATTTTAAGTAGTTCGCACAGACACAATGTTTTAAAAACAATAAAGTTCCTAATACCCGACTTCTCTGAACAGTTAGCTTGCTGCCCCATCCCCTTCCTCCCTATCCTCTGTTGTGTGAATCCATGGACTAGCCTCCTCCCTCCTGCCATGCATGGTCTGATGTGCTGCCACTGCCCTCAGTATGATGTACCAGTCCACTCCTCCTGCCCTCCATTGCCCAATTCTATGCCCCATCATTGACCTCCTGCTTAAACTCTGTGCTTAGCTTGCTGCCCCTATTCTCCTTCCCCCTGCCCTCCGATGTCTTTGTGCATGCCCCTGCTCCATCCTTTTTGCCCACCATGTCCCATGGACCTGCCACTCCTATCTACTCTGAGTGTTCTGTTGAGCTGCCACTCCCCTCCCACCTGCCTAGCATTGTCAGATGACTGTAACCTGTCCCTGTCACCTCCACCCTGCCTGTCCACATGCCATGCCCCTATCCTCTTCCTCCTGTCCTACATGGTCCATTGTACTGCCACACCCTTCTGCCCTCCCTGGTCTGTTGTGCTGCAGCTGCTCCTCCTGCCTGCCCAGTGTGGTCTGTTGTGAGGTCCCTTCCCCTGAACTTTCTTGTCTGTGCACAGGTCCTGACCCTCCCTTCTATCCTCCATCGTCCTTTGTGCATGCCCCTCCACCCTCCTTCTTGCCCATCATAGCCATTGTGCTGCCACTAACCCTCCCACTTGCCATGCATGGTCTTCTGTGCTGCCATGGCCCCTCCCACCTTCCCTGTGTGGTCAGTTAGCTGCCCCTGACCCCCTCCCACCTTCCCTCCATGGTCTGTGTGTATGCCATCACAGTCTCACTGTTGCTCTTCATGGTGTGTCTTGCTTCTAGTGCCCATCCTGCCTGACCTCCATGGCTATCTTGCTGCTCCTGCCCTGCCCCCTTGCCCCCAGCCCTACTCCCTCCCTCCTGGCTTGTCTGTTCCATTGTAATGCCCCTGATCCGTCCCTCCTGCCCTTTATGGTCTGTTATGCTGCAGCTTTCTCTCCTGTCTGTCCATTATGGTCAGCTAGCTACCATTGCCTCTTGCCCCTCTGTTCTCTGTTGTCCATGTGCATGGTCCTGTCCCCTCCCTCTTGCTTTCTATGGATTGTTGTGCTGCACTCCCGTGTGGTGTATTGTGCTGCTGCAAACCCTGATGCCTGCCCTGCAGGGTCAGTTTGGTGCACCTCTCCATGTCCCTCCTGTCCTCTGTTATCCAAGTCCATGTCCCTATCCCATTTCCTTCCATGATCCAATGTACCATACTTGCGAACATTTTGAACTTGGTAAGAGGGAGATTTTGAAAAAAAACTGGGGTATTGATTTTCCCCTTTGAGTTACATTAAAAAAGAGGATATTGTAGACAGGAGACAGATCAAATAAAGCCCATTTGAGCTTAAAAACATTGGACGTTTCCTGGCTGAATCGGGTCTGTTGGCATGTATGGTTGTACTACCATTGCCTCTTCCTTCTGCCCACAATGGTCTATTACATTGCCACAGGCTTGAAGGAGGGTAGATTTTGTATCACAGGGGGGCCCCTGGCCCGTTCTGTCCACACCTGAAGTATGAGACCCTTGTCCTTGCCCTGCCAGCTGCATTTGTAGGCCGTATTAAATTGACCAGCGGGTCCTGTGTTGCTATATAATTATCCTGAGACATCCTTACCACTCAGCCAGTATAAAACCCCTGTGTAGGCCCTTCTGTTCAATATGTAGGCCTCTTTGTTAAATTGACCATAGCTCTGCAATTTTAGTGTATAGCAGTCTGAAGGCAGGTCTGCGAGGCCTTCTGCTCCAAACCAGTAGCCCCCACCCTACCCGAGTGCTCCGTGCTCGGTATCAAAGTTCAATATCCCCCTGAAGCTGTCGACATACAGTAGGCTGCATCCTGGACTGGTACTTGCTTCCTGGGCAGGTTTCCCGCTTTTAAGGAAGTGGCAACCGCAGAGCGTCACGTTAGGAGAACTGAGGAGATTTTATACATGAATATATTGAATTCCCGTACAATACCCATTATTTTCTGCTTGCTCTATGGAACTTACGATAAGCGATTGGCCTGAGAGACTGACCTTTTCACCCAGTCCATTGTCAGCATTAAGTGGGTAAATGACGAAATGTCTGGTAAAATCTGCAGACGAAGCTTTTGGGTAGCATACGTAGGTAGATGTAGAGTGCAAAGGAGCCCACAAAATGATATAAAAAGGGAGCACCCACAGATATCGACGGACTACCTCGCCGTCTGTATGTAGGTTAACAGGCAGTGCAGGTTTTCCCCAAGAGCTGGGAGCTCTTGTCTTCCTTTGCTTAAAATGTCTTGCTCTGCTTTGCTTGAAGTATCTTATTCTATTTTACCTATATGAAATGTCATGTTATGTTTAACCATTGTTCTCTTTACTTTTGCATTTAAAAGATTTTGTATTGTAATTGCAGGAATGCTTGCTCTAAGAGTAAACGTGAGTGTTCCTAGGTAACATTTTCCTTGGTGTAACTTGTTTCTCATGATGCATTTATAGATGTGTTTTCTCTCTCTCTCTGTCAGTACATTAATTGAGATACAGAGAATATCATGACAGCTGTATGATTATCTGGATTCTGTATTTTGTACTTTATGTCTCTATTCTGCGGTTTCTTTGAAGTTGCATCTTCTCATTAAACTGCCATTGTATTCTGCCTCCAATTCCATGTCTCATATGTCTGTTTTCTTCATTTTTGGAGCAAGCGTTCCTAGGCACCCCGGCTCAAATTAAGGTGCCCCTTTTGTCCCTGACTCACTCTCCTGCTCAGTTCTGTGGTGGCTCCCGGGGATCTGGGGACCGCCCCTAGCTTCCTTGACCCGTAATAGATCTTGCCTCCAACAGCCTCTCTTGCAAGTCCTGTATTGTTGGTTTGTTGCCCCTGCCCCCCTTTCCACTGCCCTCCATAGTCTGTTGTGCTTCCACGGCCCTTCCTGCCTGCTCAGTGTGGTTAAATTGTTGCCTTTGCACCCTCCTACCTGCCTTCAATTTTCAGAGTCCGTGCCCCTGGCCTCTGCCTCTCAACAGTATCCTAATGAACAACTAGATTGCTAACATTCTATATTTATTACAAAAGTGTGGAACGCCTGACATCATCTTGATGTAATCAAAACTGTAATACCTAGAGCATTTCCTTTAGAAATTACATATATGAGAGGGTCTTATTGGCATCAAAATTATGGTTAGTGCTCTAAAAGGCTAAAATAAGGACATATTTTCTGAGTTTTCAAATAGCGACAAAGCACTTTTAAATTATTTGTTATCTTTATGTTTTTTTATCCAGTTGACCACTTGATTAAATGTTGCACTTAGGGGAGATGATGTGGTGTTACTTCCAGAACTGCAGACTTTGCAACTGGGGAACCAGGTTGAAGTTTCTGCTTCAGCTCGACATTCTGTGATTCTGGTCAAATCACTTAGTCTCCCCATGTCTACAACCAAAATGAATGTGTTCTTGTGTGATGTAACCAATGCTCATGTAAAGCACTCCAATACCTGACAAGTCTGCACTATATAACACTGCAAAAACACAAAATAATAAGTGTTTTGCACACTTCTGTCATTGGGCTATATTTGGGCTACATCTGGGTGATTTTGGGCTACATTTGGGCTCTTTTGTCTCCGGTGGCCATCTTGGGAGATTTATTTGTTATGAAGTTTCCTAATTTCCTCATGTACTGCAGTCTCCTCAGTAGGAAATGCTTTCAGTTTTTTACTTTGATTCCATCATGAAGGTATTCAGATATGTCACACATTTGCCATAAATTCTGAATGTTAGCACTCTAGTTGCTCATTAGATCATTGTAGTAAAACTACTGCACCATGGAAGTCTGCTCCTGGTATTAAAAGTGCATGTTTCAGTCTGCATGTCAGAATTTTTTTAATGAAATAGAAGAGGATTTGAGAAGTCACTCAAAATGTGCCCTCATTTTCTTTCTTCAGCATTAATCATAATTTCTATGGCAAAATGAACCTCCTCATTGTGTTCCTTTTTAAATTAAATGTTTTAAGTGTTACCAGTTTATTCCAATCAAGATGGCTTCAGGTGTGCCATACTTTTGTCATAATGAAGACAGTAAGCGCTCTAGTTGTTTTTAAGAACATTCTGGGACATTCTGTCATTGGGCTATACTTGGGCTACATCTGGGTGATATTTGGGCTACATTTGGGCTCTTTTGTCTCTGGTGGCCATCTTGGGAGACTTATTTGTTATGAAGTTTCCTAATTTCCTCATTTACTGCAGTCTCCTCAGTAGGAAATACTTTCAGTTTTTTACTTTGATTCCATCAAGAAGGCATTCAGATGTGTCACACATTTGCCATAAATTCAGAATGTTAGCACTCTTTTTGCTCATTAGATCACTGTAGTAAAGCTACTGCTCACCAGGGAAAACTGCTGCTGGTATTGAAAGTGCATGTTTCAGTCTGCATGTCAGAATTTTTTAATGAAATAGAAGAGGATTTGAGAAGTCACTCAAAATGTGCCCTAATTTTTCTTTCTGCAGCACTAATCATACTTTTTATTGAAAAATGAACCCCCTCATTTTGTTCCTTTTTAAATTAAATGTTTTAAGAGTTACCACTTTAATCCAAGCAAGATGGCTTCAGGTGTGCCATACGTTTATCATAAGTAGGACTGTTAGCGCTCTAGTAGTTCTTTGGAACACTCTGGGAAGCTGCAGTAGAACACAAAGGAATCAACTGACAGTCTCTGCCCTTGTTGGATGTACATGTTTTACTGAGAATGTCAGACTTCATTCTCACATGACTGAGAAAGATAATGTGAATTTACAGAAAATAAGCTCTCAGTTTAGCCTATAGATCACCTTCCAAACCTCTGTGGTAAAAGCATGAGAAAATATTTTTCTCTCAATCATGATATCCCAGCAGAAGGCTTTTTCACATGGTGAAATCACCTTAGAACATACCACAATTCCTAAAATGAGTATGGTACCATCAACAAATGATTTATAATGTAACTAAAGTCTTAAAACCTTCTATTAACTGCAATGCTTTTTAATGAGGTGCTATCATGTATATTGGTCCCAAGATGGCTGCCAACACTTCTTGGATGAAGTGCTGACAGCCAATCAGATCTCAGGATGAGATGTGTGGTTAGGCTCCGCCCACATATATATATGCTTTTAAATGCTATTTTCTCAGGATCTACTGAACAGATTTACACCAAACCTACAAAAGGCACTTCCTTGACCTGAGGACTACCTCTCTGCCAAATTTCAAGTAATTCTGTTCAGCCGTTCCGGGCTGTAGCTGTGTCTAAAGGTCCTATGGAAAAATGCATGGGAAAAACGCATTTTGGGACCCCCCTTTTATCTCAGCCCCCGCTTGACGAATCCCCCCAAGACTTTCAGGGTAGGAGCGGAGCGTAGCGCCCCACCTATTTTGAAAAATTCGCGAGGATTCGTCAACCGGCGCCAAAGTTATTCAAAATAGAATGTTGCGGATTTCCTATGGAAACGTGGTCCTAACTATAACTACCTACTGGCGACCGCCAGTAGGTAATATATATATATATATATCGAGTCCAATCCCATTCCAACTCAGAAACGGGCCAACACATGCTCGGTGACAACACATAGATTTATTTTGCCAAAATTAAAAGCGCAAAACGTGAATCCAATTCATTGTTGTGAAACGCTCGGCATACGCGTTTCAGTCTTTCGACCTTCCTCAGTGCCAGTTCCAACAAACAGTGATAGTACACCTGGGGGCCTGTTTAAATGTATGGAAGTTGTTTTCTGATTGGAGTATGTGACTGACCAATCTCCACGGCCTCTGAATGCGCTGCTCACCGTGATCCATGCCGGGTTTTCATGTGCCTTCGCTGCGAGTCAAAATGCAGTGATTTTGTGCTCGTACGCCAAGTGACGTCCCAGTCCTGCTGGCTCCGATATGCACACTCACCCCAGCCTCTTTCACAGAATAATGGCAAGTAAACTGCTATTGGCACCTTAACACAGCAACCTGCCGTGTCCTCTCTCCCCATTCTTTGGTTTCATCCAGGTAAATATCCTTGCCAAGTGGGGGGGCGACGCGCTGTAGTTACCTACACAGTCCAAAAAGTAGCAAGTTATGCGCGTAGCACCAGACCGAGAGGGCGTGTTGGTAACCGGTGCTTGCTTTACCGGTGAAACATCGAGTCCAATCCCATTCCAACTCAGAAACGGGCCAACACATGCTCGGTGACAACACATAGATTTATTTTGCCAAAATTAAAAGCGCAAAACGTGATTCCA
Organism: Triturus cristatus; assembly: GCF_964204655.1. Classification (NCBI taxonomy): domain Eukaryota; kingdom Metazoa; phylum Chordata; class Amphibia; order Caudata; family Salamandridae; genus Triturus; species Triturus cristatus. The sequence goes on from NC_140589.1 coordinate 677,554,388, forward strand.
ATTCATTGTTGTGAAACGCTCGGCATACGCGTTTCAGTCTTTCGACCTTCCTCAGTGCCAGTTCCAACAAACAGTGATAGTACACCTGGGGGCCTGTTTAAATGTATGGAAGTTGTTTTCTGATTGGAGTATGTGACTGACCAATCTCCACGGCCTCTGAATGCGCTGCTCACCGTGATCCATGCCGGGTTTTCATGTGCCTTCGCTGCGAGTCAAAATGCAGTGATTTTGTGCTCGTACGCCAAGTGACGTCCCAGTCCTGCTGGCTCCGATATGCACACTCACCCCAGCCTCTTTCACAGAATAATGGCAAGTAAACTGCTATTGGCACCTTAACACAGCAACCTGCCGTGTCCTCTCTCCCCATTCTTTGGTTTCATCCAGGTAAATATCCTTGCCAAGTGGGGGGGCGACGCGCTGTAGTTACCTACACAGTCCAAAAAGTAGCAAGTTATGCGTGTAGCACCAGACCGAGAGGGCGTGTTGGTAACCGGTGCTTGCTTTACCGGTGAAACATCGAGTCCAATCCCATTCCAACTCAGAAACGGGCCAACACATGCTCGGTGACAACACATAGATTTATTTTGCCAAAATTAAAAGTGCAAAACGTGAATCCAATTCATTGTTGTGAAACGCTCGGCATACGCGTTTCAGTCTTTCGACCTTCCTCAGTGCCAGTTCCAACAAACAGTGATAGTACACCTGGGGGCCTGTTTAAATGTATGGAAGTTGTTTTCTGATTGGAGTATGTGACTGACTAATCTCCACGGCCTCTGAATGCGCTGCTCACCGTGATCCATGCCGGGTTTTCATGTGCCTTCGCACTTAAAAAACCATAGGTTTCACACATGTTATAGTTAGGTGGATATTTCACTTGTAAAAAACCAATGAAATTCCCCCGTTATAGTTAGTTCAGATAACTATAACTCGCGCGCCCGCAATCCACTGCTGATGACGTCACATATTACATCACTCATGACATGGTCAGTGGCATCACTCATGACATCACTGATGACATCATCCTTGTGATAGAGCGGCGGCCGCGCGAGTTATAGTTATCTGAACTAACTCTAACGGGGGAGTTTCATTTTTATTTTACGAGTGAAATATCCACCTAACTATATCATGTGTGAAACCTATGGTTTTTTAAGTGAATTTGCAAGGTTTTTTAAATGCTAATTCCTAACTATAACGTGTGTGAAACCTATGGTTTTTTCAGTGAACTGGTACGGTTTTTTAAATGCTAAGTTATGTATGTATTATTATTTTTTGTATATATTTATTCTACAATAAACTACGTATTAAAAAAATTAAAGAATTATTATTATTTTTGTTTTGGTTTTTCACCGTGCGCGCACGGTGCGCGCACCCCCGCGATTTAAAAAAAAAAAATTAAAATGTTTTTTTCTGCCTTCGGGGTCCTTCAGGGACCCCCTGACAAAGGCTAGGGGGTCAGGAACTCTCTACCCTGCCCCCTTTTCACGTTCGCCACCTTCCTTTTTCACTCTCGCACTGAAAACAAAGAAAATGGCGGCCGACACTTCCTGATTTCGACCGATTCGACATTGACTAACATGTAACCACCAATCAGAATTACGCTCGCGCACGTTAGGGTGCTCGCACGCTGCGCGCACGGTGCTCGCACGGTGCACACACGGTGCGCAGCTATAGATATGTATGTGCTTTTAACTGCAATTTTCTCAGGAACTACTGAACAGATTGACTCCATATATGCAAAAGGCACATCCCTGAGCTGAGCACTACCTCTCTGCCAAATTTCAAGTAATTCTGTTCAGCCGTTCGGGCTCTACCTTGGACTAAAGGTCCCTATGGAATATTGCATGGGGAAAACGTGTTTTGGAACCCCCCTTTTTTCTCAGCCCTGCTTGACGAATCCCCCCCGAGTCTTTCAGGGTAGGAGCGGAGCGGAGATCCCCACCTATTTTGAAAATTCTGCGAGAATTCGTCAACCGGCGCCAAAGGTACTCCAAATAGAATGTTGCGGATTTCCTATGGAAACACGGTCCTAACTATAACGATCTACTGGCGACCGCCAGTAGATAATATATATATGTTTTTTTTTTCCATGTATTCTAAAGATGAGGAAGTCAAGGGAAGATATTAAAATCTATTCATAGTGGTGATCTACATTCTTCACGAGTCAAATGGAGCATTCATTAAGCTTAGATAGCACTGCAATCCAAATTGGACTCCACCTCGCAACCCCAACTCACTTCCATAGAACAGAAACAACAGTGTATTCCTTACCTATATCAAATCTATTTTCATAAATCATTGGGCGGCTCTGTTTTTTGTTAATGTCCTCATTCACCTCAGACTCCAATGTCTATTAACACGACTGTTGTACTTGGCCCTTTTTGTAGGGTCATCCCAGACATTTTTGTCTTTCTCCTGTGTTTTTTTCTGACCTGTTGTTGTTGGGTTTATGACTCAGGGCACTTTACCACTGCTGATCAGTGATAAAGTGCATGTGCTCTCTCTTGTAAACCTGGTAAGATTGGTCTAAACCTGTTTGGCATATTTCATTTACCTGCAAGTCTCTTGTACAGTGGTATCCCATATACCCAGGGCCTGCAAATTAAATGCTACTAGTGGGCTTGCAGCAATGCTTGCGCCACCCACCAAAGTAGCCTTTCAAACCTGTCTCAGGCTTCTGCCGCTGCAGGGCTTAAAGTGGTTGCCACGTCTGCAACTCCCCTTTTACTACATATAAGTCACCCTTAAGGTAGGCCCTAGTTAGCCCTATGGGCATATTGCTATGTAGATAAAGAGTAGGACAGTGTCTTAACTGTGTGGCATGCCCTGGTAGTGACAAACAGCCTATTTGGTTTCTCACTGCTGTGAGGCAGCTCTCTGAAAGGGTTGCATTGGGGATTCTCTGAAATGTACTTCAGTGGTAATTTCTGATATGAGAGGGGTAGCACTACCATGTTTGGTATATTTGTAATAGTTTCTGCTTATTGGTGAAAGCGGATTTGTCATTACTATTTTCGAAATGCCACTTTTAGAAGTAGGCATTACAGTGTGCTTATGTGTCTTTGTGCCCTGCCTGGATTTGTATTCATCGGCTGGTTTTGACAGACAGGAGAGAGGGAATGTGCATTCCCTCTAGACAGTCACAAGGGGGTGGCTAAGGTGTGTCCTGCCTTTCCTGGCTGACTCAGCGATGGGCTGAATACACCTTGGCTGCATTTAGAGTAGCAGGAGGAGTTTCCCTTGCACCTGAATATGCCTGGTCTGCATTTCAAGTGGTGGGGGAGTTGAACCTGCACCTGAATAGGGCTGTACCTGCCTTCTACAATGCTGTCGCCTCCCCTCTGTGGTGCATCTGAGGTAAGGACCTGGGATGTGAATGGAGGTGTTGTGCAATTCTATACATTATTTGAAGTGCCCAACAGATAAAATACATTCTGACTATCAGTACAGGGGCTGTAACCCCATAAAAGAAGACACTGTGAGGACTATATAGGTGTAATCATTGGGCAAGGTATTTCCACCCCCTCCAACCACACCCTAGCCCATTTTGATAGTAAACACCAGAATCTTGTCTTCTTGAAAGATTTCCCCAATAACTCCTTTTTGGACATGTAGAATAGGCAATCTAGCCAATCAGAGTGTTGAGGGGGTGCCTCCCACCCAGTTATGACAGATTTCCCTTCTCGCCAGTAAAATAGAATAGAACAGGAAATCACTGGTAATTCCTGTAAAACCATCAGCCACTCCAAAAATAATCACTGAAAGGCTTACCTTAACATGTAGCGCCAAAATGCTTGAAATAGTCTTACCAACTTCATCCCAAAACCTCAGGATCCCCGGGCATTGCAGGAATATATGAACATCTGTCACCTTTTCTAAACTGCATTTTGCACATTTAGCAGATCTTCCTTTCTCCATCTTTGACTGCCTCTTTCGGGTGTTATGTATGCTCTGTGAAGTGAAAAGAGGTGGTTTCACCTTAAAAAAGCGGGCTTAACAATGGAGTATAATGTGTGCATCAATACTTGCTAAATGTTTTGTAACTAGTCCCTCTGCAAACATTCTCCCCACAGGCTTCTGCTTGACTGAAATCTCCCTCTGTGATATCTTGTTGTTCCAAATACCAGATTACCACTTCCTTGCTTCCTGGAGGTTTCCCCACAAGCTGTTCTTCCAGATAGTTTCCAATGCCCAAGAGCAACCTCCGACTTTGCTCCCAATTCAATTGGAGAAAATAACATTTCTAGAGTTTTCCTCCAAACAGCTTACTTAACCAATCCCCTGGTAAAGATTTAGCATTCTTAGTTAGATAGCCCCAGTTATGCATCTCCACATTCTTTATTGATAGCACTAGTTTGTCTTTAAGGCACTCTGGGGTCCCTGGTGAATCCCAGATAGGGGCTGAATTAGAATAGTAGCCTAATTGTGTCAATCTTCTAATGCTGAACCACATTCTGGCCATTGCTTGCAATACTTTTCATTTAATCTTTTTAAAGAATTTTGTGTCTCCAAACTTAAGGAGAACCGTTCTGTACCCACATTGGTTCCTTTAAACATTACCGTACACAAAGTCCCTAGTTCTGATCCATCTGGAATATTGAAAAGCATTTTAGCATTTGTCAATTGGAAGGCCCAAGCATAGCATTGGATATATGGCAGGGATAAACCTCCTTTCTCCCTTCTCCCCCACAATTTATTTGATGAGATTCTGATCCCCTTGTATGCCCAAACAAAGGTGTTTATAGCCTGCTGTACTTTGTTGATCAGTGTACTTCTCAAAATGCAGGGGAATCGTATTAAACAGGAAAGTGATTTTTGGCAGCATGAGCATCTTCACCAGATAGATTCACCCAAAATGTGTTAATTTTAGATGTACCCATCCCTTCATTATGGGTGTAATTTCTCCTAATAATGTACCCAAGTTTATTTCTGGGATTTCCTTAATGTTCTGCACAGTCTTGTACCTCTGGATATTATAAAGGATGAGGTTAAATTCCCATTCACTGAGGGATCCTGATATATTAATGGAATTACTCTACAAAATGTGTCCCCTAGCTTGTATCTTTTTAAGATGGTAGACAGGTAAGACCACTTTACCCTATCAAATGCTTTGGCAGCATCTAAAGTTATCACTGCTAAGGGGATTGAATGAGTAGTTGCAAGATCGATGCCCCCTATAAGGTCTAATGTTAACTCATGTAGTTATCTTCCCTCAATAAACCCCTCCTGATCACAGAGTATTATCCCTCTGACTACTTTACTCAATCTCTCTGCTAGGACTTTTGCAAAGATTTTGTAGACTGTGTTAAGGAGCGATATCTGCCTATATGATTCACAACTAGCGGGGCTGTTCCCTGGTTTTAAAATAAGTGTTACTATCTCCTCACTCCAGGATTTTGGCAGCTGTGCTCCTTGCTCTAAAATCTACCCAACATCAATGTCATATACGGGATCAATACCTCTCCCAGGATTTTTTATAGCTCCACTGGTATGCCATTAGGCCCTATAGCTTTACCCCCTTACTTGTCTGTATGGCCCTTCTGACCTTCTCTTGAATAATGGCCTGATGTGGGGTTAGGTCAAGGGGTTTAAAACTTTCCACTAACCAGTGGTTAACCTCTTCTTCTGGGACTACTCCTTTTTCCGAGTATCGGTCCTGAAAATAGCTCTTAAAGGCCTCTTGTAATCTTCTCGCCAGTCAATTTAACAACTAGCTGCGCATCCTTGATTTCCTTAATCAGATGTCTATTTTGGTCGGCTTTAATCTTCCAGGCTAACAGCTACCATGCTCCCTCCCCATATTCAAAATGGGCCAACTTAATAGCATCTTAATACTTCTTAATCCGAGTATGGAGGATATCTTCCATTTGGTCTTTCAATGTATGCAATTTGTTTCTAACAGGAGCCTGCTATCCTCCTCTTTGTTTTTTGTTATGTTAAACTCTAGGTTTTTCATTTCATCTTCTAGCTGACTCACCTCGCTTCTGTATTGTTTATTTTTGAAAAAACATCGCTCGTGATCTTACCTCTAACATAAGCATTAAGTGTATCCCAAACTATCGCTGTGGGAGACAATCCTATATTGACCTTAAGAAATTTGCCGATCACTAATTATAAAGAGTCCATTACTTCAGTATCTGTAAGTATAGTACAATCTAGAGTCCATTTCCTTGCAGTGAACCTACTGGTATGTTGGCTTGTTAGTGTTACGGCAAAGTGATTTGAAATATTGGCCGTGTTATACACAATATCCAGAATATCCTCTCTCAGGTTCAGATTAACCAAAAAATAGGAAACAGCCATTACAACGCGGCTGTTTCCCCGCAATGCCATTACATCACAAGCGTAACAATGCATGCGATGTAACAACGCGTAGCCATTACTAGGCATGATTTTACATCGCATGCGCTGTTACAACGCATGCGATGTAATGCCGATCCACCTCGTTGTGAGGAAACAGAGGCTCCTCTGTTTCCTCACAACGACGTGCACTGCCCCTCGACGTCAAGCAGGAACCGGGAGCAGAGATGTTGATGCTGGAGAGGAAATCAAAAAAGAGGCACTGTTCCGTAGTGAGTGCAGTCGGAAGGCAACCTACACTCACACAAAGGTAAGAGGTGGAAAAGACGGAGAAGTTAGGTCAGGGACTTAGTGCGTAAGGTGGGGAGAGGCATAAATTGTCTCTTGTTGCCCTCACACACCCCGAAGGATGTCATGCTTCATCATCGGGCGGTTGCTCCTCGTCGGGAAGGTGGTGCAATGCCCTACGGGTCCCCCGAAGGGTCTCTTTAGTGGAGATCTTTTAGAGAACTGCTGATGGGTGCATGTGGGTATGTGGATCTAAGTACCATGTGAGAGGTGAGGGTAGTGCGTGCAGTGTGAGTTAAAAATACCTACGGGTTTCCAAACAAAGAAGAACATTTTTTAATAAAGAGGTGCCCTTGGTAAACTAAAAAACCCGTAGGTTAACAGTTACCAGTAGAGACGCAATGTGTCTGGGTAACTAAGCTATGGTCGACATGTTTCACGCCTGGGGAGGTCAGGAGGATCCTTGGCGTTTCATCAGGACCGGGGGTGATGGTGATGTGAGGTGAGTGCACAAACTTATTAGTGTGAGTAGGGTACCATTAGCCCTCTCACTGATCAAATAGGGGGTTGCCTCCTACACTACTTGTGTGTGGCTCTTGAATAAGTTATGCCCCCTTTGATCGCGACCTAAGTGAAGAGCAAAGGTTACTCCATGAGTCTAGCGGCATTGGATGCCCACACCTTCTCGGGGGGTTGCTCAGGTGTCGGCTCTGGAAACCTGCCCCATCCAGACACCAGCTCGTAGGTAGCGATCAAAGGGGGCATAACTTATTCAAGAGCCACACACAAGTAGTGTAGGAGGCAACCCCCTATTTGATCAGTGAGAGGGCTAATGGTACCCTACTCACACTAATAAGTTTGTGCACTCACCTCACATCACCATCACCCCCGGTCCTGATGAAACGCCAAGAATCCTCCTGACCTCCCCAGGCGTGAAACACGTCGACCATAGCTTAGTTACCCAGACACATTGCGTCTCTACTGGTAACTGTTAACCTACGTTTTATTTTTAGTTTACCAAGGGCACCTCTTTATTAAAAAATGTTCTTCTTTGTTTGGAAACCCTTAGGTATTTTTAACTCACACTGCACGCACTACCCTCAACTCTCACATGGTACTTAGATCCACATACCCACATGCACCCATCGGCAGTTCTCTAAAAGATCTCCGCTAAAGAGACCCTTCGGGGACCCATAGGGCATTGCACTGCCGGCCCGACGAGGAGCAACCGCCCGATGATGAAGCATGACATCCTTCGGGGTGTGTGAGGGCAACAAGAGACAATTTATGCCTCTCCCCACCTTAAGCTCTAAGTCCCTGACCTAACTTCTCCGTCTTTTCCACCTCTTACCTTTGTGTGAGTGTAGGTTGCCTTCCGACTGCACTCACTACGGAACAGTGCCTCTTTTTTGATTACCTCATTGACTTTACGGAGCATAGGCACTGGACCATTAACTAGCTCCTGGTCCCCCCTTCTCCCTGATTTTTTAGATGCTGGAGAGGAACCAAGAGGAAAGAGAGGTAAGGGTGATTGTGCCCGGGGTGAGAGTAGTGTGGGTAGTGGTTTAGGGTAGTGTTGTAGTGTCGTAGTGTTTTAGGGTTTAGGGTAGTGTAGTGGTGTTTGGGTAGTGTAGGGGGTCATGCTAGGGGTAGTGTTTTAGGGTTAGGGGTAGTGTAGGGGTGGGAGTAGTGTGGGTAGTGGTTTAGGGTAGTGTTGTAGTGTTTTAGGGTTTAGGGTAGTGTAGGGGCGGGAATAGTGTGGGTAGTGGTTTAGGGTAGTGTTGTAGTGTTTGTGTAGTGTAATGGTTTAGGGTTCAGTGTAGTGTTGTAGTGTTTGTGTAGTGTAGTGTTTGAGGGTTTAGGGTAGTGTTGTAGTGTTTGTGTAGTGTTTTAGGGTTTAGGGTAGTGTTGTAGTGTTTGTTTCTGTAGTGTTTTACGGTTTAGGGTAGTGTTACAGTGTTTGTGTAGTGTAGTGTTTTACGGTTTAGGGTAGTGTTGCAGTGCTTGTGTAGTGTTTTATGTTTTAGGGTAGTGTTGTAGTGTTTGTGTAGTGTAGTGGTTTAAGTTTTAGGGTAGTGTTGTAGTGTTTGTGTAGTGTTTTAGGGTAGTGTTGTAGTGTTTGTGTAGTGTAGTGTTTTAGGGTTTAGGGTAGTGTTGTAGTGTTTGTGTAGTGTAGGGTTTTAGGGTAATGTTGCAGTGTTTGTGTAGTGTAGTGTTTTATGGTTTAGGGTAGTGTTGTAGTGTTTGTGTAGTGTTTTAGGTTTTAGGGTAGTGTTGTAGTGTTTGTGTAGTTTAGTGTTTTAGGGTTTAGGGTAGTGTTGTAGTGTTTGTGTAGTGTAGTATTTTAGGGTTTAGGGTAGTGTTGTAGTGTTTGTGTAGTGTAGTGATTTAGGGTAGTGTTGTAGTGTTTGTGTAGTGTAGTGTTTTAGGGTTTAGGGTAGTGTTGTAGTGTTTGTGTAGTGTTTTAGGTTTCAGGGTAGTGTTGTAGTGTTTGTGTAGTGTAGTGTTTTAGGGTTTAGGGTAGTGTTGTAGTGTTTGTGTAGTGTTTTAAGTTTTAGGATAGTGTTGTAGTGTTTGTGTAGTGTTTTAGCATTTAGGTTAGTGTTGTAGTGTTTGTGTAGTGTAGTGATTTAAAGTTTAGGGTAGTGTTGTAGTGTTTGTGTAGTGAAGTGTTTTAGGGTTTAGGGTATTGTTGTAGTGTTTGTGTAGTGTAGTGTTTTAGGGTTTAGGGTAGTGTTGTAGTGTTTGTGTAGTGTACTGTTTTAGGGTAGTGTCGGGGGGTCATGCAGGGTAGTGTAGTGTTATTGTAGGGAGAGGACTGGGAGTATAGCTCTACCACGCATGTCTTTACGTTGTAATGGCATGCGTGGTAAAAGCATAGTCGTGGTAAAATTTTGCGATGTAATGGCATGTCGTTGTCATTAACATCGCGTAGTAATACCCACGTTGTAATGGCACGCGTGGTATTGGTATGCGATGTAATGACATACTTCCCCAAAATATAGCCTATTCTGGACCTGTGTCCATATTTCTTGTTATGGATGGAAGCACCCTGCAAACAACCAGGACCTTTCCCTCCATAAGTCACAGAGAGCGTAATCTTTTATCATGGTTTTCAATTACGCTCAAGATTTGGGGGTAGATATTGCTCTAGTTGTTTTGATTTATCTAAATTCAAGTCCATTTTCACATTGAAATCTCCAGCGATAATGTTACAGGCTCCAGACATGAGCGGCTTGAGCGGAGTTGGACCTGCGCAGAATAGGGCCGCCACTCAAAGAAACCATAACTCCCAGGGTCCCTTGCGCGTCACGTATGACGTGGCAAGAGACGGCCCATAACGAAGTCGCGGAACCCGGCACACCGTCGGAAATTCGGTACAAAGACCTAAAGTGCCTTCGCCCGGTATTGTCGGCAGGGGCTTGTTGGGGACAAGATCACACATGGAAGCGTGTAGGGTTTAAACTATGATTGCCAAATACTAAGTCGGTACCTTCGTCCTTGTTAGCAAAGCACATTCTTGGCTGACACTCTGCTAGCTGACATCTTATCGTTGATTACATGTTCACTTTGTTTATTATTGAACTTGCTCTTGCTCATGTGGTGAAGTAACCATTCAAGGAATTCTTATCTACGTATTTCCATATTTTGGTTGATTGGATACTAGTGATTGAGTTACAAACAGAAAGGGTATGTAGAAACGAAGCGGAAGCGAAGGTAAAGGTTCCGAAGTATTTATTGTGCAACAGCCCCTACACATGTGTGCGGTTCAGCACTCGGGCTACCACTGACAGTTCCAACCGTTGGGGTGACAGGGGACTGATGGAAGGGCATAGTGGAATGTGGGGGAACTAATGAGGGGGCAGGAAGAACAATGGTAGCTCTTGCACAAGAGAGCAACGGAATACATGATGTCACGAGCCAGGGGCTGGCTCGTGGCATTAACTGAGAATACAACACATCTTCTTCTCTTGAATGTTTAACACAAATCAGTTACTCACACACGAAATCATATAGTCGTTTGGGTTTGTTGATGGTTCTACCAAACCTTCCCCTGGGACCTTGATTTCCAAACAAAGCTTCCGTGTCAGAATGTGGATCGCTGATGGTTCTGCCAAACCCAGTCCTGAGACTCCGATTGTCAGACACAGCCTCTGAATCAGAATGTGAAGAACTCTCATTGCTCAGATGGGGCATGAGAGTGTGAGGACTGACTTCACCATTCCGCTCCAGTGTGCTGCCATCAGTATCTACATCGGTGGGTGCGGGACCACTGTCCTGAACATCTAGATTTTTTTAACACCTTTTATTGTCAAAAAACATGGAACTGTGTCCCCTTTCAAGTTCATCATACTCAACCCACAAATCATGTTTTGCACCATTGGGCTGGCTCGCCTCTTTTCCCACTGAATGGCATTTGGCCAACCTGTTCATATGCCACACTTTGCGATCACTAAGTCTGGCAGCATTGTTATACAGTTTGCTGATGTAAAGGGGAGCAGTGAATCTGCTTTCTCCCTTCCTGACTTTCCTTTCTAGCCGAACTTTGACCAGATCGCCGATCTTGAATGAGTGATCTTTGACACCGTGTCTTGTGTGGTACCATTCTTTGAAACACATCTGTGCTTTCTCAATGTTGTTCTTTATGGTTTCAGGTGACCACTCTACCTGTTTGGATGTGGACATCCATCCTAAATCTCTGCTTAAGGGTTGTCTACTTCGCATGAGAACGAATGGTGATTTGGAGGTACTGGTACATGGAGTGATTCTGTAGACCCAAATGAGTTTGAAAATTTCTTCTTCCCAATTGAGATTGTTGTTCCTGGATAATTGTATGTTTCCTTTTAGAACACGGTTGAAATGCTCAATGAGGCCGTAACCCTCTGGGTGATAAAGTGAGGTGCTGTGATGAGTGATGCAATTTCTTGCCAGGAACAACTTAAAGGCATCAGAGGTGAATTGGGGACCATTATCGGTCAGTACATGCTTGGGTAGTCCTTCACGCAAGAAGACTTTGTCTAGAAACGAAATGACAATAGAGCTTTCTACACTGTGGACAATTTCAATTACCGGCCATTTGGAGAGGTGATCGATGACAACCAGGATGTACTTGATCACCCCATCGTGACCTTCAATGGGACCGGTTATGTCCAGGCCAATCCTTTCCCAAGGCATGCTTTTGGGGGGGGGGGGGGGGTAACAGAGATAGGAGAACCCTAGAGGTTTTGAGGCTCTTATCTGAATCATTGCAACTAATGCAGTCCCTTATCATGACCTCAATCTGTTTATCAATCCCGGGCCACAAATAGATGTTTCTGACTCTCTGCTTTGTTTTTGAGATACCAAGATGACCAATATGGCATAGACTTAACATTTTACCTCTGAGTGTATTGGGAGGAACTGCCTTGCCTATTCTGTATAGCACAACGTGTTCAACACTCAATTCATTCCTTATCTCCCAATAAGTTCTGATTACTTTGGTAGAATGGAGTCTTTAAGCATATGTTCTTTCCATTCAGTACATGTGATACCATCCATGTCAGTGTTGAACAGTAACGCTACTTTCTCAATATCTAATTGCTCCTCTGTGACCTCTTCGTTGGGTAAGGGAAACCTGCTTAAGAAGTCAGCATCTTTGTTTCTAACCTCAGGCCAGTATTCAACCGTGTAATTGTAGTCTAGTAACTTGACTGACATTTTGCTGAGTCTGGGGGAAGCATTTTGTAGACCCGAAGCTGAGAGAATTTTAATTAATGGTTTGTGGTCTATATGTAAGTGGATGTTGTATCCCCATATGTACACTCTGAAATAGTTTAGAGCCCAAGAACATGCAAGCATTTCTCGCTCAATCACAGAATATCTTTCCTCAGCTGGGGTCAGTGATTGAGAAGCAAAGGCTACTACCCATTCATGGTTATCCGAATCTTTTTGTGCAAGGACAGCACCAAGTCCCTTGTTGCTGGCATCCGTGGTGACATAAGTCTGAGCTTTGGGGTCAAAACCTTTCAGAAAAGGCACATTAGCAATATCCTTTTTGATGCGCTCAAAAGCCTCTTGGCAAATCGGGGACCACTCAAATTTGACTTTGCTTTTGAGCAATTGTCTTATGCTGTAAGTTTTTTCTGAAAAGTTGCAAATTAATTTTGAGTAGAATTCTGTTAGACCAAGAAAAGCTCTCACATCATCCTTGTTGGAGGGGGGGGGGAGCTTTAAGAATAGCATCAACCAACCCCTGCTTGGGTTTAATGCCCTCCTGACTGATGGTGTGACCCAGATAAACAACTTTGTTCTGTTAAAATTTACATTTATCTAATTCAACAGTCAATCCATGCATTTTCAAAATGTCAAACACCTGCTTTAAGCGTGCGTCGCGTTCCATATGATTTCCACCCATAACAAGGATATCGTCCTAGAAGAACCTTACCCCCACAGTACCCTCAAAGAGAGATGTCATTACTCTTTGGAATAGCGCTGCGGTGGAGGCCAGACCAAATGGTACCCGTGTGAAACGATAGCAGCCAAATGGTGTTATGAACGTTGTATATTTTCTGCTCTCCACATGCAAAGGTACCAGATGGTATGCAGATTTCAATTCCAAGATAGAAAATACATTCATATGTTTTGTAGCATTGAATATTTCACTTATGCGTGGCAAGGGGTACTGATCAACAATGATATTTTTATTTAGATCTATGCAGAGTCTAATTTTTCCATTGGGGCGTTCAACTACCACCCAGGGAGAAACCCACTCTGCGGATTCAACCTTGTCAATTATTCCATTGGTGACCAGTCTGTTAAGTTCTGTTCGGACATCATCTCTGACGGAAACAGGTAGATGTCTAATCTTATGTACACACGGGAGGCATTGTCTTTTAACTCAATTTTATGTTCGAAGCTGTTGAGTAAACCCACACTTCCTGAAAACGTTCTGAATGTTCTGAAGTATTTATTGTGCAACAGCCCCTACACATTTGTGCGGTTCAGCACTCAGGCTACCACTGACAGCTCCAACCGTTGGGGGTGACAGGGGACTGATGGAAGGGTATAGGGGAATGTGAGGAAACCAATGAGGGGGCAGGAAGAACAATGGGAGCTCTCGCGCAAGAGAGCAACGGAATACATGATGTCACGAGCCAGGGGCTGGCTCATGGCATTAACTGTGACTACAACAGGGTACATGCTCAACGTGTGTTTTCTTTTATGTTTTATTTCCACTGCAGCGATAGCCCAACACGAGGGGTTACCACACAGAAGGCACGTCTTGTATAGAAGTATTCTACCGGTGTTGTTCTTTTTTGTTACAGGTATATGAAGGGGCACCACATATGCTGTTATTTCTCGCATGTGTTAGTGATAGTTCATGCAAGGACTAAATGATTGTGTTTTTTATTTTCTCCCGGGTATGTAGTGCGCTTTATAAATGCTATGATTGATTTCAGGTCTCCGTCCCTGCTGTTCCCTTCCTTCCCTTCCCACGCTTGATCCTTCCACTGACCTGTGCCACTACAGCTATTAAGGCTTGGATAGATCGAGCGGTGGGCCATTCCGAGCATCAAACCGATCCTGAGGACCAACAAAGTAACGCATAACTACAGGACCCAGAAACTCCAACAGATTGGTAAATACAGCTTTTAGTGGCTCAATATCATCATAGTTTGAACCGTATTACCCTACTAGTTTTAATAGTCTGTCATATTTTTTAGTTTTTGCTATGATCCACCTACCACCTTTATCCACAATTGTGTCTAATATCTGTGCCTTTACCTGTTTATCCACCAATATTGTCCCCCTCTTATAATTGCACTCTGATAGGTGCTAACCACCAGCTGTACCCATCTCTGTTTTCTGAATAACTCACCGCACTCACTTTTGACCAGGTGGGTCTCTTATAGAACTAATATCTGTGCTGGAGAAACTCTTAGGTATTGCAAAATTCTATCCCTTCTCCCTTTCATGCATAACCCATTAACATTCCATGTTAATATCTGGGTAGACATATTTCTGCTCCTATCTCCCTGCTCTCTACCTGCCAGTCATAGCTGTTCTAGGTGAATTATTGCTCTCTGAGGTTTTAGAGGATATTTTTTATGATTTTTTCCCTTATGCTTCCCGTTTATTAATGTGACCCCCTTTTCCCCCTAGGACAGGGCACACAGTGGCCTATAACCTACTCCAATGTTCTATATCATCTCCTCTGCCTTAGTCATGCTAGAATACCTTTCAGTCGCTCCCTTCCTTATAGCCTCTAACAACTCATCGGCCTCTCTTTGATTCCTTAGTATGTGCATTTTGTTATCTTGCATGATTCTTAGGGCTACAGGAAATTTAAGCTGTGCAATTGGCCCTACTTTTTTAATTCCTTTAAATGCTTTCCCAACTCCCATTGCCTGTCCAGAGTAACTTGAGATTGGTCTGATCCAATCTCAAAAGAGAAGTCTTTCCTCCTTTGTGTCTTCATTTTCAGTGCATTTGAAAGATTTTTTTTCCTTTAAAGCATAAGTCTGAAAATTAAGGAGAATCTTTTGCAGCTTAACCCTATTGGGATTTTTTCTAAATGGATGCACCCTTTGGATATCCTTTGCTCTATCCTCCTCACTCTCCTCAATCTGAACCCCAACATTTATGAGAGAAACCACAAATGCCTTTAGGTCATCACCTTCCTTTCCTTCCTCGACATTCAAAATCCTCAAGTTATTCCTTCTTGAAGTATTTTCCAGCTGCTGCAGCTTTTCCTGCATCTCTCGCTCATCACGCCTTAGCGCCTGTCTTTCCACCTTACTATTGCTCAAGTCTTCTTTCAGCTCCCTAATGGTATTCTCAAGAGTCTGCATTTTTATATACAGAAGATCTATTTTTTTCTCAAGGGCCTCACAAAAGCTACATATTTTACCTTGGTTTGCTTCAGAAACCGCAAAACCTTTCGTGATGTCCACAGAAAGTGAAGAGAACATGCCTTCTAAGGAGCCAGCTGGAGCCTCTGAGTTTGTGTCCTTTACTTCTATCACTTTTGGGGCCATATCTGACTGGGCTTCATCTTGAATAGGGTCATCAACTGGGGACCTGTGTTTTTCTCCTAAGGATGATATATCTTGTCTAACATTGTTTAAAGATGCATCTTGATTAATCCACACTTCTGGCTTGGATGTACTCCCTTCCGCTGCCATCAGTGCAAAAGCTACTTGTCCCCCGTCTGCTCTACGGCCCCTGTGGCTTGTTCTCTAAGGGTCACAATGGGGGGTAACACCTTAAAGAAGGACCTTAGTGATGGAGTAATTTTAAATTTATGTTCTAAAACCCCAGCCTTCTTCTTTGCTCTCCCACTCTGCTGCAAATCCCCTATAAGCCAGTCTTTAGGTATAAGCACCCTCTCTGTGTTCAGGTGCCTCAAAAAGGGGGGGTGGGGCTCTGTGTTGGTCAAACAGTCAAACATGTACAGCTACATGGAAACCTTGGTACTATAAACCCTTTAGGACCATGTACCAGAAGCAATCACTATCACTCCACTTAACTGTGGCATTTCATACCATGCGTGTATCTATTAGAAAATCAATTTAGGAATTACGAGTGTGTCAGTGCTGGGTCTAGACCATGTGACCTTCTGCACCTATGATAGAAACATTAAGCTCATGCCACCTGGGCTCACCAAATAATCCAAGCATGCAAACTTGTATTCAGACAAGGCAGAGCTAAATTGAAAGGAAAGTATTCATCTTGCAGTGATCAGCACTGGTTGATCAGGTAATATGGAAAACCTGATCCGCACACTTGCCTGCAAATATCATTTTTCAAGAAATAAAAATGATGAATTGCTCTGATCCCCATGCTAACTCGTTGTTTCATGCACCTGTCAGCAAAAATATCAGGAGAGAAACAAACAAGCAGCTTCTCTGACTAAATGATATGTCTGTTTTTTTTCTTTTTCATTTCTTAATAAGAAATCTGGCTCAATCTTCAGGTTGAGGACACCTGGGATGGAATTTCAATTTACCAATGAAAATGCTGACTCCATGCCAGAAAGAAAGCACCGGACCAAATGCATCCGAGGCCTGTACCATCCTTACTCAGTAGATGCTCTACGTGCAGAGGAAGTAAAATGGATGGGTGCACACCACGCACAGCAGTGCCCCTGCCTATGAGATCAGCTACCTGTTTTGGCCTAGCCTGGTGAGGGGCACTAGGCGTCATCTATCATAGGTAGGTGCACACCTGGAGCATAATAATCTAGAAGCGCCTTGTATTCTTCTAAAAGCAAACAAAACAGCTTGGCAGTTCTGTCGGATCAAAGATGCAGAGTGCGCATTGAGAAAAGCAGAACATTGAATAGAGATGTGAGAATTTTCATCCTTGTATAGATTCAATAGAGATTGAACCTTCAGTCCCTTCTGCATCTAAAAGGCAATTTACTTTGCAGAAGGATTCAAGATTAAAGTTGTCATGGCAATCATCCGGGTAGTTCTTCGGAAGATAAAATAAAAAATGTCTAGTAAGCATGTTACCACCAATTCTTTCTCTTTAGAGCATTACAAATAGCTCAGAACATTACTGTGTTGGCAATAATGCACACCACTCTGGCATCTAGAAATTTCGTAAGAGTAATCAGACGTTTTTTGACACCAGAGGGGATTTATTTTAGGGACGTGGTTATTCTAAAAAGTCTCCGAACATATTTGAAATATGGTGGAAATGGCTACGGGTAATGGGAAAATAAGACCTGGCATTTGCGCACGATTTAATGGCATATTATATATTTTATATCGGGGCGTCAGTCTGCATCCTCACATCACACATTATGCATCCATTCACACATCCTGCATCTATATGTCTAGCAATGTAACCCCTTTTGTTTCTTAAGTTCACCGTCTATGTATGCCTTGGTGTATGTTGGATATGAATGTGTGTATATCTTATGTAAAATGACTATATGTGTAACTATCAGTGTGTCGTCAGTGTGTTTATATGTGCCTGTGTGATTGGCTAAATATGTTGTCTGTATGCATGAGTAATTGGAAATCTATTTGGGCACATGGGTGCCTTAATGAGTTGTGGCTTCTGTAGAAATGTATCTATGTTCAGTGTTATGTGCGCGTATTTGCAAGGCCACTGGAATTATGTGGCAGGGTAGACTACATTCTGCAGCAAGAAAAGGAAATGATGCTGCATAATGTAGCACATTTTCTGATATGATTAGTTCATTCTTCTGTCATTTGTACACTTGTTAACATTGTCTGGGTTTGGGTTATACCTCATTAGTACCAATGAAACACCTAAACATAGCAATAAGCAACAGAAAGTTGACCAGTCAAACTTTGCAAAGGGCCTTCAACCGCGCAGCAACACCTAGTGCTGCGTTTAGTAACTTATGAACTGTTTGAGCCAGAAATATTTTTTTTAACTAAAGTCTACAGACTGCGGTATGGACATTGTTGACCTGTGTGAATATGTACATCTATTTGTTTGTCTCCCTTTGCACGCACTATACAAAAGCCATACATGCTTGCTTTGCCAGGGCTTGTTTTTATGATCATTGCATATGTCCAGAGACAAGAAATCCAACGCATCATATCATCCTTATTTTAATTCTAATCTACTGGTGTAAATTCAGATACTGAGTTCTATTCTGTAATAGTTTCTGCTCAATTGTCTTTTGTCTTTACTTTCCTGTCTTCTTCAATAACGAAACCATATCCAGACAGAGCAATTTAGCATAAATATTTCACAATTTAATTGGAACTGCCAAAATAGTTTTTTTTAATATTAAAAGATTGTATCTGTTTGATAGATTTAGGCACTGCCTAAATAGCTTTTTTAACATTAAAACGACTGCATCTGTTTGAGAGATCGCTCTTATTGTAATTATTCATCCCATGACATAAATATATGGCTGCTTATGTATAGTTCTGTTTTTCTTTTTCCAGTTACTTTGTACTTGGCCCGCTCTTGTGATCTACTCTCATGGTGGATTGTCATTGCGCCCCATGGTCCTTCACTAGGTCCATTCCCTCATTCAAGCACCTAATATGCTTCCCAAGCCAGAGTTCCACCTATACATTTCATAAGGGACCAGGAGTTTCACGATTGAAATGCAGTTGTTTCAGTTTTAGACTAACATGCTAAAAGAATTATGAAATTATCAAAGCCCATGGTAGCTTTCAGTCCTGCTTCTACTCAAGTCACTAACACACTCTTCTTAGCTTCAATTTCTGTTTCTTCGCTCATTTCTTTATGGTAGAGTTCTTCTATGAACCCTTTAGCCAGCTGAGTTACATGATTGCCCATAACATATTAGGTGATTTGCAGGCTAAAATCTCTAGCAGTGGTAAGCCAGACTCAGGCATTAAATTGTCACAGCCAGCATCCTTGGCATGGTTTTCCCTTAACTTTTTGCCTTCAGCGCTCCTGCTTTTGCTGATTTCGTTTTTGTTAGCCTTAGGACTCTGCACACTTTACCACTGCTAACCTGTGCTAAAGTGCTTGAGCTCTCCCCTCAACACAAATTAGATTGGCTTATCCCCAACTGGCTTATTTAATTTACTTGTAAGTACCTAGTAAAGTAGCTCTTTAAACATGTCTCAGGCCTGCCATCACAGCCTGTGTGTGCAGTTTAAATTGCCAATTCAACCTGGCAAAGTAAACCTTTTGCCAAGCCTTTCTTTTTGATACACATAAATCACCCCTCGGGTAGGTCCTGAACAGCCAAAAGGGCAGGGTGCAATATATTTAAAAAGTTTAAATGTTCTAGTACTTCTCCCATAGGATAACATTGAAATTACCTCATTAGATTTTATGAGTGTTATTTCCAAATGGGAATGGGTAACCAGTTCATGTTTGGTGTCTCTGGAATTGTAATGAAAAAAATCCTAACTTGTGGTGAAGTCGGATTTTAAATTACAATTTTGAAAATGCCACTTTTAGGAAGTTAGCATTATTTGGTGCCTTCAGCCTGCCTCTGGGTGTTGTTGACAATTGAGTTTTGTGTATTCCTCCTAGATAGCCACACACAATGGGGAGCTTAGGTGTGACTGGATGGGTCATCACAGGCAGGATGGAAGTGTGGAGCTGGACCCAGGCCCACTTACACATGAATAGGCAGTGTTCTGCCTCCACACAAAGTGCTGAATTCCCCCTGTAGTTAGTCTGGAGGCAAGGCCAGAAAGGCAGGGCACCTATGCACTTCAAAGGCATTTTTCTAGAAGCTTCCCTTCACTTCAAAGGCACAACTGGGTATAAATACTGGACCTCAGACACCAACTCTTCAATGCATTTCTGGACCTGTGGCTCTGCCAGGAAGAAGGATTGCAATGCTCATGAAATGACTGCCACTCTGCTGGACTGCTTCTCTGAAGGACTGCTATCCTGCTTTGCTAACCTGCTGCCCCCTTGCCTGGGTGAGAAGGATTGCACCTGCTTCTTTTGAACCGACAGGGACTCCAAGCACTAGTCGTCTGGCCTCCTGATCTGAAGCCTGAGTGACACAACATGCATCCAATAACCTAGCATCTGCAGCTGAACTCTGCCTTCTGTGAGTCTAGCCTGGCAAGTGGGTCCACCCCAGTCCTGGACCTTTGGAAGTGGGCTTAAAGTGCTCTTTCAGCCTCTGTCGATCTGGCGGACCAGCACATCTCCTCTGCTGGGCAGCGCAAACCCGAGCAAAACTAATGCATCACTGCTGCTGCTGCATGGAGGGCACCCGTCACAAAGACCTGCATCGCCTCTGCAGCCCCATCAAAATCGCTGCTGCACAATGCATCCTTGGCGCAGGCCCTCATATCCGTCATTGATGGCAGACTTGATAACGCATCACACAAGTGAGCGCTTCATCCCTGATGCTGAACATCACATCACAAGCCCCGTCGACAAGATCCTCGATGACGATGCAGACCCTTGCATCGCAGCCTTGTTGCATCTCAGAACTGACGCATCTGTTCGGCTGCTTAGGCATCATTGACACAGATCCCAGCAATGCTTTGCAAACTAGGATTTAAGATAACTCTTTTCAGCTAGCCAAACTAGTTCCTTGTAGCCAGCTCATGCTCCATGGAAATCGGGCTGTACTTGTGACTTTGTCCTGGTCTGGCGTGACCAGATATCCACAGCTGGCACTTTGCACTTTTTGGCGCTATTTTTACTAAAACTTAAAAAATTGCATAGCTCCGGTTATACTGATTGGATTTTTATCGTTTTGGTCGTGTGTTTCAAAGAAAGTTCTATTTTATTGATGTGTGTGGGATCCTTTTGTGTGGTGGTATTCCTTTATTACTGGTTAAAGCGTTGTACAAATAATGTACACATTGCCTCTTAGTTAAACTTGTCTGTTCTATGCCAAGCTACCAGAGGGTTGAGCACAGGTTAATTTAGGGTTGGCTTGTGCCTCGCCCTGACAAGGATTGTGGTTGCTGCATGATCAGGGCTCATACCCCAGTCAACCAATAAACCAATTTCTCACGCACATTGGTGCACAGTATTTTAGACAATATGAGATAGTTCAGTTCAGAAAACTATACAGTACATTTTGTTTGTTTATTCTCTCCATTACTTGAATGCATGAGACAAATTTATACCAGGTTCAAGAGAGGGTGCTACACAGTGGTCTGTGTCTTTCCCAATTTCCTCTTTCTCCTGTGTTCTTATGTGTTGCCTTTTTGCCTCCTACGAGGTGGGTGAGCAGCATCAAAGTCCAGGGATCCTCCTAATGGAACCGTATGTCTGACACTCCTACACTAGGGTAGGAGGCAAGAATGCCCCAAGTCAACAGCAGGAAGACACTGTTTCTTGGCGGTCAACCACTGCACAAATTCTGCAATGCATAAGTGCAGAGAGCCAATGCAGTAATGTAGAAATCCTCCTGTTTGTTCATGGGAAACTTTCTAAGCCCAGATGCCCAGTCACACAGAGGTTCACATCATTTATTAAAGTCTTTCAAAATATATTAACTTATTATTTTAGCCATATTTCGTTTCCATTCCTTTCTGTTCCCATGCTACCAGTTAGTTCCTGGCTCACTTTAAGGTCCCCGAGTGTTTTGCCTGAGATTTATATGGTGTTTTTCCTACTGTGAACATCAGTTCCGTGCTTTGTTGTGCTTTCTCTGTCCCTGTGCTGCTCATGTATCAATTATAGTTTTTCTACTCTATTCCGGCTCCTAATTCAGTCAGATGCCGAGTTGCAAGAAAGGTGAGAGCCAGCCTCACAGCTCAAAAGGTGATGACTCGGTTTACATATGCAGGAAAAGGAAATTGCCCAGGAGAATTCATGCAGCTCATCTCCAAGGGGGCTTGGTCCCATCCACTTGTTGATTGCAGCAGTGCCCAAACTCAAACTGAAGATGTATGCATCTGATCTTACTCGCTGGTTAGATGTTTGAAAATCTGTAAAGTGACAAAGGCAATATGGTCTCCAATCCACCTCAACAGAATCCATATATGATCATATAAAAATAAATTGCCCGAGAGAACCAGACTGTGTTGTTAAGATCAACTAAGCACTTGGAAAGATCTCATAAGACACAAGCGAGATGCCATTATATATTGACAGTAAATTTACGGCCATGATCGGAGGCAAATGTAACACGACAAAGACAGCCGTTTCTAAGGCTTCAGGTCACAAACCTTGGAAAAGCCTCAGCAACAAGTCGACGTCTTGGTTCAGGTCCAAGTTTGGGCAAGAACTTCAGGATTGTAAAAAAATACAAGTCTCTGATTGGCCTAGAAAATATTACTGCATCCTTATTTGTTGTGGAAAGACCTCCCAGAGATTATCTTTGAAAGTATTGCACTGATTCAATATTTATCTACTTGAAAAATTGCAACTGCCCTGCTTCTGGTTATGTCTCTGTTCCGCTCTATAAGGTAACTAAGCAAACATTAAGCTTATGTTCTTATGGACCCTAAATGAAACAGACTCTATCAGCATGGATCAAATCTGATTGCGCTTTGGCCAGGGTTACAACATTGCATTCAATAGACATTTGTGGTTGACAGAAAGGTGAAGGGGGTTAGCAATCAACAAATCACAATTAAAACAATGTAACCCATTTGGTCACACAATAAGGACCAGAATTGGATAATCAAAATGAAAGGATTTATTACAAATTAGTAATCAATTCAAATCAATGTAAATTAAGCATTGTTCAAATACAGAATTCGAAAGGAAGTGTTAGACAACAAAGTAAGTCCAGTTCAATAGCATCAAAATATGACAAGCGCATCCACATAGGTACAGATCACCAAGGTCTAAAGTCATCTAATCAGGCTCTAAGATTAGACTGAGAATGGTTCAGAGTGAGAAATCTCAAGGAATCTAAGGAAAAGGGTGGTGAAATAGAAAGGTGACAGCATAGCAAAGAACTAAGTAGAAAACCTCTAAAGGAACAAGATCCTCATTTAGAATTTTTTGATGCAAGGCAGTGCTGTAAGTCACTTTGCTGCACTGCCCTGCGTCAAAAGAAAAAGGCAGGGTTGCACCGTATCTATGAGATATGATGCATTCCGGTCCCCTTTCACTGTGCTGGTGCACAAATGACTGCCTTGCACCAATGCAGGCACCCTTGCACCATGGTGCAAGGGAGTCCGCAACGTGGGAATGATTGTTTTTGTGCAGGAAGGGACACCTTCTTGCACGAAAACAACCAATAGAGGTGTTTTCCTTTTTCTATGTGTTCTGCAGAAAGCAGAACACATAGGAAGGGGAAAAATGAGGGGAAATAAAGTTATTTCGCCTCGTTGTCCCACCCATGGGGAGGCGTACGGTTTTGATGTCTTCCCAGATTTATGCTATGTTGTACATCTGGGAATGTATCAAAATGTATGGGTGTTGAATGAGAACACCCACAGCAGTGTCCATGGCACGCCTCCCTGATGCAATGTGAGGAAACACAGTGACTTGCACTGCATTGCCTTACACCATATCTACCAGGCCATAGAAAAAACAAGCTGAGTGGTTTTGCGTGGCCTCGTAGATATGGGTCTGCACTCTGAGCTGCCAGAGCGGCAAAGAAGGTGAGGCTCCGGCGGCGCACAAGGCTTGTAAATAAGCACCCCCAGTGTTTAGCATATAGTCATGCACTCACAAGCAGAGAGGTCTGTGCCTCTCAAAATCCAAAATAGATCTGCTCCCTAGTCTAACAGCCTATTCAATCATTAAAACATACAGATACATTCTCATGAACTAATCGTCACACCACCTTTCCTTAGACCAGTGGCGGTGAACCTTTAGTTGCTTTAGCTACATAGGAGTGTACTCCCATCTCACAAAGCCTCGACATTCCCTCGTCCTTGAGCACCTCAATTGTTGCAGATGTACAATGAATTAACAGCTTCTTCACAATGTTAGATTCTCCACACTTCCTGCCAAGATTTTCTAATCAGACCTCCCTATCTTTAATGCATTGTACTCCTTTATCTTACTAATTAATCCTTGGGACTGCACCTGCAGAAGATGGAATGCAAGTAGAAAAATACATTTCAAAGTTCAGACCTATGATAGTCAAGCTAAACCAGCTTCAGAGTGCACATCAGTTACATGAATATGTTTGATGAGTACTAAAATCATTGTTACACCTGGGATGCACTTTTCACTTGCGAGCAATATAATTTGAAACCTAAGTGTAAAAAACGTATAAAACTTCACTTATTCAGGATTAGGCTAAATATTAATATGCACATGTTTAAGAATCTTTAGTTTCTACAGTGTAAGCACTTCAGTTTTACATTTGAGTGTAGCACATTACATTAATAACGTTAGAACACACAAAATCAATGAGCATGTAAATATTGCATAGTAGTGACGTGCAAGGGTAGAGCTAAAATTACGCTGCTCCAAATATATCTATACATTCTCTGACCTCTCACAAATGTCTCTGTTCTATTCAGACCTTCTGTCACAAAATGTACTATGTTCATAACTCTAGTTTTTAATATGTGACCTGTGGAAACAGGCCCTTATGGAAACACATCCCTCTAGAATGGTCTGATCCCTTCCACACATTTCTAGGACCCTTGCAGGCCCCCTAAACATCTTGCTTGTTTTGTTCTGTCATGTAAGGGCAATTCATCATGTTGTTAAGCTCTGTTTTTGTATCATGTGGAAAGCATTAGTGAAAAAACACTCATAATAAATTCTACCTCGGCATTGCCTGGCACTAGTGAATATTCTATGTGGGAGTTGGAAAGGTGCACATACGCAAGTCAAGCTATGATTTCATTTGTTATAACTTTTTAAAAATTATTTTAGCGCTATCTTTGTCTGCGCCATCTACCCTGACGTTCTAAAACCTTTTTTTTTAATAAACGTCGATTGCTTTTCTGCTACTTGGAATCTGAGGCCACTTAAAAAATAACCTTTCTCGAAATACCTTTAGGTTTCACACTTCTCAAAGCGGTTTTCTCCCACTAACTGCCTTGTCTGCTGAAAATGAAACCTGAAAAGCTATTGCCTTTTAATGTGTAAGTGAAGTGCCTATTGCCGTATGAATGGAAAACTAGTTCCTTCTATCCTCAGGCATGTTCTTGCATTCACAAGTAAGATCGCCTGAACGGGGGCAGCAAGTGACGTGCAATGCCTGTGGGCTACTGCAGTAATCTGCGACCATAGCACAAGGCTCACGTCTGCCAACATGAGGGACATTTTACTCAAAATATGCATATACAAAATTACAGTTTAAGCTTTTAAAACGTGTGTACCTTTTTTTAGCACAAAAACAAAGTAAAGAGAATGGCAATGTGATCTAATGCTCAAGAACACCCACCAAGAACATGTCTCCCCCCCCCCCAGACTGGCAAAGATGAGCCACATCCCTAGTAGAGTGGTAACTGTGAGCACAGTTCCAGCTGGCACTAAGACTCCAGGACATCTTGGGCAAGATGCAGCAGGTAGCAAAATGCAGGATGGAGATAAAGATGTCTGTATTCACTTATGAAAATCAATCTACACATTAAATAAACAGATCAGGAGTTGCTGATTGCACCATCTTCTTCAAACCTATACGGAGATCAAAGCCCACTATTTCTAATACATTTCCATCAACACACCAACCCAAACAACAACAAACAGATGTTGATTTGGATATCCATGCATTAACAAGTAAACTTGCAAAATCTAAGGGACTGATATAGATCTTGGCAGACGGGTTACTCCATCACAACGGTGACCGATATCCCGTCCAGCGAAATATACATCCTATAGGATATAATGGGATTTATATTTAGGCTGATGGGATATCCGTCACCGTTGTGACGGATTAACCCATCCGCCAAGATCTGAATCAGGCCCTAAATATCACCCAAAGCAAGCTTAAACACACAAAAAAACGAATTACAACGTGATTAGGAAATTGATAACACATAGAGTCACATGAATCAAAATCTAACTTGTGTTGAGACCAAGGAAACACAGAAAGTAAAAAAATCTAAACATCTTTGCAATAAGAAGCACATCATAGTGAGGGATGCCAGAAAAATACAGATGCCTGCCTCTTGCCAATCAAAGCACAGTATGCCATTGGATGGCGTGTTCCCAAGGGATACCAGCAAGCATGATAGCACAGATTCTAGCATAGGCACCCACCCGGCACTGTCAAAGCAGGGCAAAGTTGTACCATGGACCGCGGGCATGATACAAACTTATTAAAAAACAAGAGTTGTTGTCTCATTCACATTCAGCCGTGCCATGCATGTAGGCACAAGAAACTCTTCTGTAGGAGGAAGATGGCACAAAAGACGAAAATGATGTCTCAGAGCAAATGTTCAGGGCTGTACTATCTAGAAATGTATACAGGAATTCAGAATCACAAACAAGGTAGGCTCTAGGGTGGTGCGGCCGGTGCCATCGCACCGGGTGCTGACTCTTCGAGGGGGCGCCGTGTTTGGAAGTATTTTATGGCTTTAAAAGCACATGCTGCTGCATTGCTGGCCGCTGCAATTTTCATACAAAAACAAACATTTCAAGATAACACTGTGATTAATGTTCTTCCTGGAGAGAGAATGAGTTTTGTCAAGTGGAAGTTTTAACTCATTTTATGGTGGCACAGAGAGTTAATGCGCCTGCTGCAAAGAATGTGTACCATGCAGATCACAAAGTGCATATAGTTTAAATAGGTCAGTGCTTTTGTCAGAGAGATCCTTTTGGTACTAGCAGTGTACATGTTAAAATCCTAAAATGGAACAGCGAGCTACTAACTGTCATCAAAGAGCTGCATGCAAACTGTAAGGTATAGATTAGAGTATTATGATGTTTTCCCCCGTCTTTCATTATTCTAATGTTTCAAAAAGCGTTCGCTTTGGTAAAAATAATCCTTATTATTAAATGTAGCCACCAACCATGGGGTTATATTTTAAATTCTGAGTCTGTGCTTCTCCAGGCCAAGCACTCTTAAACTATAATGTCTACCAGTATGGATGCCATGTGACTCACCTTGTTGTCTTCTGGCTTATGTAACATTTCCTATACACTGATTTAGACACATATGATTGACTGTTTTTGTGTAATGTGTGTTTGATGTAAAGTGCTTTCACACCCTACACTAGTATAGGTGACGCTATATAAATAATTAAATACATCTGAGAAAGAGAGAGTTGTTATGGAGACTTCAGGGGCGCACTGTTAAATGGTAGTAGTGAGGGAGTCTGTGGGGGGGGCACCCGTGGGGGGCACCATACAAACATTGTCGCAGAGGGAGCAACCAGCGCTAAATCCGACCCTGATCACAAATATGCGATTAATGAACTCCCACTACCATGGCGGATGTCACACCCAAGAAGAACGACCTACCTGCTTTAACCACAGAGTCAAAGGAGTTCTGGGCACAACAGTATTATGCTATTGTGTCCCTATTGGAGATGTGCAACATCACGTGCATCAGCCCAACCGACCCACAAGCTACTCGCTGTTTATTGCTCGCTCCCCAGAGCTTACGACATTTGAGCCTTGCCCCCTGCCCGGTGCTGCCTTGGCTGGTCCGGCCCACTCATTTCAGTTTGCGGTCGCTTTGCCACTGCTGACAGCCCCACAGGTGAAGCAGTGAAGGCAGGCGGCCACTGAGTGTCAGTCGCATGTAGAGTGGCAGTGCGAGCAGCGGATGGGCTGACGCATAAGGCCAGGATAATGCACCTTCTGTCCCGGATGTATAGCAGGTTCTTGCCGGGCCCTCACTCCCGGCCCTTCACTGTACTCAGATGTCAGACAAGAAATCAGCCACCAGCCTTTGAGTCCCAGGTTCCCAGGTGGCAGCCAGGACCCAGAACCCATACCCAGAGGTGAGTGGCACAACCTGCATTAACATTTGAGAAAGAGGGGTGGGGATTTAGCATCCTTCGGCAAACCAGGTTGCAACACCACCCACTGTGCAAAAGCGGCTGGTAATAGGCTGGTGCGGCTTGCACACAGTATGGTGGCCAGTGGCCAGCTCCAACCCTCCCTCCAGTATGCAGTCTTACCTTGTCCCTTCTCTGGGCCCGGCTAACCCCCACACTTGTTAGAACAATGTCTGGCTGAATACGCCGATCGATCCTCTTTGTCTCCACCAGGAGTTCTTAGGATTTCAGGTCTCGGATAAGGCACCCCTCCCCACCACCAGCCTGCCTTGCCTTTCCTGCTAAGACCTCCTATGATCTGGGAAGCGGTAGTGGCATAGTGGCAGGGGACAGTGAAAGGAAGCAGGTAAGTGAAAGAAAAGATCCTTTATTAAGTACAGCAGACGACAGGGCGAGCCGGACCTCCAACTCCAGTTAAATCAACTCCCAACTGACTCCAATTCCGTTGCCCCAGTAACACAAGGATTCCAAAGAGAAGGAGATAGAACCCAACACATCTTTCCCTTTACATAACAACGCAGAATGAATACAATAATATACAATGCATAAGAATCAAAATAATAAAATCAAAAGAAATAGAAGACAACAAAAATATTCACAAATGTACAATGAATGTGGAACATGAGGTGAAGGTGAAAGCAAACTTAACACATCTTCCCCCTTGCATAACAGGGAAAATATACCAATGTACAATACACGTGGAAGCAATATAAATTTAAGATATAAAACCACAAAGTCGAGAAGAAGGAAATCTGGTTCTAGTAGATACATGTCTCTCACATTCACGCATCATAGAAGATGGAACACTGATGCTGGAGGACACAGATTTCTTACCACCACCAACCACAAGATTATTACTGTGAATATCATGAGCGATGGAAACCTTGTCCTTGTTTCACCACTCGCCATTGTGTAGCTTGATAAAAAAAATTTTTTACAACTACCACTTTTTGTGGAGCAGAAAATTTGGAATCCTTCATGGCAATGACTCTAGGTACCTTAACTCTGAGAAAAACACCAAAAGCAACCTTTGATTGCTTCCCCTGCATACTTACATACTTATTTTGAGCAACAATTCTTTTCTTAATCACATCTTCCACATTCTGTCTCGAAGAAGAAGAACACCCCATCCAATCTCTAATTAACTTGGATGCAGGTAATCTCCCTCGTAAAAGAGAAAAGGGAGAAAGATCAGTATCAGCATTAGGAGTAGTGTGAACAGCCCACAACAACTTGCGCAACTCCTCCTTACTGTTCAAACCACAAGACTTGGCCAGCTGAACATTATCCTTGATGACTCTGTTAAACCGTTCTACCAGTCCATTACTCCTGGGATGATATAAAAGAAGTTCTGGTATGCTTAATGCCTAAAAAGGTGGCAAAATCAGAAAATTGAGAGGAAGTGAACAGCCATTATCAGATTAAATCTCATCCGGAATACCTTCACCAAGGAAAATAGACTCCAAAAATTCAACAACATTGTAGGAATTAGGAGATTTAACAAACTTGACCTCGGGCCAATGACTGTAAAAATCCACAACAACAATACCATACTCCTGTAAACCACCAGAAAACACCATAGGACCAATAATATCAATTGCTAGTTTACCCCATGGTTTGTTGGGAACCTCAATAGCCTCCATAGGACTGGGAACCGTTACTTGACTCAAAAGATGCAATCTCTAACAAAATGCTCAACACTTCTATCAAACCCCGGCCACCAAAAATGTTCCCTAATCCTCCTCTTCATGGCTCGCATACCAATGTGTCCCTCATGGGTTAAGATGAGGACTCTAGTCCTCATGCTTTCTGGCACAACTAATAAACTAGAACGGGAAAGTAGACCATCAATGATAGAAAGTTCTCCAAAAACATGCTGGTAGACATCACTCTTAACACCATCAGACTTCCATTCGACCAACCTTGAAGAATACCATTTTTAACTTCTGCCATCTGGATATCAGAGTCACAAGCTATGAGCCATTCAATTTCTAGTATGGCACCATTGCATCTCTGTTCCACCGCACACACCAAATTAGAATCAGAATTTTCAGGTAACCCAACTTCATCCACTTCATTACAACTAGGCAAACTAGACATGCAATCCGCTAAGACATTTTTAGCACCAGGAACATACTCAACAGTGTAATCATATTCCTGAAGCCTATACTGCCATTTGGCAATTCTAGGCGTAGCACATTCCATGCCTTTGGTGGTGAATAACTGTACTAAGGGCTTGTGATCAACACCAACAGCAACAGTAAAATGTGAACCCCACAAATACATTTTAAAATGAACAATGCCCCACCAGCATGCCAAGGCTTCTTGTTCAATTACAGAATAAGATGATTCAGCACCCTTCAATCTTCTTGAAGCGAAGGCTACAACTTCATCCTTGCCATCTCTATGTTGCATGAGGACGGCACCTAGACCCCTTTGGCTGGCATCAGTCATATTAATAGTTTCGTCAGAGGTGTTGAAGGGCTTCAGGGGAATAGCATGAACACGTTCCTTCTTGATAAGAGAAAACTCCTGACTACACAGAATACACCAATTAAAAGAAACATTTTTCTTAAGAAGATTTCTCATGTGAAAGGATTTTTCAGTACACTTAGGAATGAACCTTGAATAAAATTCTACTAAGCCTAAGAAGGACCTCAGTTGATCCTTATTTTTGAGGGTATCAAAATCATTGTTGGCTTTTACAAGACTGAGCTTAGGTTCAATGCCCATATCAGAATGTTTGTAACCTAAATACTCAATTTCGGTAACACCAAATTTACAATTTTCAGTACTAAGAGTTACACCTATGCTCTTTAAAATAGACAGAACATGACGCATTCTGTTGTCATGTTGGACTTGATCATTGCAGAATGTCAAAACATCATCCTGAAAGGCAATAACACCTTCAGCATCCTTAAACATGCCTTCAACCACCTGTTGATAAACTGCGGAAGCTGAAGCTAACCCAAAAGGCATGCGCTTGAATTGAAATAGGCCCTCTGGAGTAATAAAGGATGTCAGGTGTCTGCAAACAGGATGAAGATTGATCTGATGATAAGCTGAGGTCATATCCAGTAAACTGAAAATGTTACCACCTTGCAAAATGGAAAGCATTTCAGTGATGTTTAGCAAGGGGTGGCGATCAATCCAAATTTGTTTGTTTAAGGCATGCAAATCCACACACATGCAGACAGAACCATTAGGTTTTCGCACTAAATCAATGGGGGCAACCCAATTGGAACTTTCAATAGGTTCAATAACCCCTAGATCACAAAGTTTGTGTAACTCAGCTTTCAACTCAGGGCTAAAGGAACCCTTCTTACTTTATGAGCAGATGGGCACGATTCCTCGACAAGTTTGATTTTATGGGTGTAGCCCTTCAAGGTACCTAATCTACTACGGAAAAGTTCAGGAAACTATGATTCCCACCTGTTGAAACTTATGACAGGCATAACTGGTAAGTAACTGTCTCTTAACAAACCTGATTGGGATCGAGTAAAATGCCTAAATTCTTCTGATCATGCCAACCTAATAAACGGGAATCATCCTTGGCTATGTAAACAACCCCATCGGAAGAATTGGATTGCAACTTAAGAGTGGCAGAAAATTCCCCAACAACATCAATAGTCTTTCCACCACAACCCACAGGATGCAACACAGAATTAAATAATTGGGTGCCATTGAACTGATCTTGCCAAACTTTCTCACTCAATAAGGTATAAGGTGAACCCTTTTCTGCCATGACTTTTACATCAATGACATTAATACTAATTGTACAATATGGTCTTGTAAAATTATTCAAACCAATGCGACATACAGAATCATCAGCAGCAGAGTCCTTAATCAAGAGTATTTATCATCGTCACCTGAATCTTGATCTTGCTCAACACCATTGCTAGGACTTACTTCCCGCACTTTTATCCTATATTGGACTCTATTGGAGGCTCTACAAACCTTGGAGAAATTACCTTTCCGTACACACTTGGCACAAGTACGGTCCTTAGCAGGACAAAAAACAGCATTTCCTAAATGAGACGGGCTACCGCAACGCTAACACTCCAATTGCCTGAAGGGAGGTCTTTTAACCTGGTTATCCAAGCTTTTTTCAGTCTCGGAAGTGCTTCCAGAAGCATCCTTTCTTTTTAAACTTGGAATATTTGGATCTGACTGCCAAGACTTCAGAAGTTTTGTTATCAGATACAGTTAGTTGACTCATGAAGGACGTGGTGCTTTCAATTCTAGAAGCAATTTCTACAGCTTTCTCTAACATTAGATTGAGTTTAGATAATAAGGCGTCCTGAACCTTCTTATTATTAGTTTTCTTCACCAGTTGGTCATGAATCATTTCATCTTTGAAGTTCTTATATTAACATGGAATAGGAAGAATTCTTAAGGCTCCAACATAACTGGGAGCTGATTCAACCGAACTTTGAACCATTCTATAAAATTTGTGCCTTTCCATGATGACATTTTTCCTTGCCTTGAATCTTAAATTCAATGCTTTTAAGGCTGTGGCATATTCATCAACTACAAAATCTCCTTCTCTTTCACCTTGACTAACCAAAACAGGTTCAGAAGGTATATGCTTTAGAATTTTTTGACCCTCGTTACCCAAACAATGACGAAGAACGTCAAACTTTATTTTATGTGTAAAGGTATCACCATCTAAGGCATCTAAATATTCCTCAAAAGCTTCCCTTCACTGCTCCCAATCAGATTCAGGAGTAGTAGGATTTGAAGAAAAGGCAGGTGGAGGTACAAGAGAATTTTGCATTATGGAGACACAAAAGGAAAAATATGAGGAAAAATAAAATACAATAGTTTGAAAAGCTGTGTGCATCAGCGTAGAAGATTAGCAATGTACGTAGAAATAAACTGTGTGTATCAGTAAAAGGAGAATACTGTACACAAGCAGATGCAAAATGTCAAAGAATTAAGCCACTTTAAATGAGCCAAGTGATAATGTTGAACAACAACAGTGAAGGTTGTTGCACAGCACAATACAGATTGATGTAGCATAACAAGAGCTGCACAAGAATAAAAAACAGCTGTGTGTATCAGCGTAGATACATCACGTCATGAGACAAAATATGCGTGGTAATTTAAGATGTGCATATCAGCGGTAAAACACTGGACGCACATTGAACTGGTGAAATGGAAAGCGCTCTGTAAAGAAGTTTAAACTGTGCGTATCAGTGTACGCAGTAATAAATTCCATGGAACAGCTGAAAAGTAATGGGAGCTCCCGTTGCCAGGATACCAGAAGCTCTCGGCAGAAGACTGACGCAGTGTGGAACGCAGAAATGACGAAACAAGGGAAGCTCCGGTTGCCAGGATACCAGAAGCTCTCATGCAGAGACTGACGCAGCGTGGACACTGAGATGACGTGAGCGGAGAGGAGGGCACGCACAGAGGCTCGAGACAGTACGAGGCTGGGAGCTGGATGCGCTACTTAAAAAAAAAAATAATAATACAGTACTCACAGCTGCAGATACAAGCGGACAAGAACCTTGTATCAGGCAGAAGAGGAGCAAATCCATGGACACTTCACTGAAGGATGAGCACTCCAGATGAACCACGACGACCTCCAGGCAGGCAGGAGACAGGATGCAGAAATCGGAACACCGCGTGGGGGACTCGTCCTGTCCCAGTAACTCGTCGCCAGTGAAAGAACGAAAGGTAAGTGAAAGAAAAGATCCTTTATTAAGTACAGCAGACGATAGGACGAGCTGGACCTCCAACTCCAGATAAATCAACTCCCAACTGACTCCCATTCCGTTGCCCCAGTAAAACAAGGATTCCAAAGAGAATGAGATAGAACCCAACAGACAGCAAGAGAAGAGAGCGGGTGAATGTGTGATCACAGCAAAGTATTGTCATCAGAAGGGCAAAAGTTAAGGCAAGTGGCTTTAGTTGCAGTTCTGTGTTAAGGGAGTTATCATGGTGTGATGCAATTTAGTTACTGTAACCATAGGGTTGAGCCATGGGACAGCAGAGACGGCCTGGCTAGGTCCAGGTGTAGTTTGCAGGCTCCACGTGAGCTCCTACGACCTTGTATACATCCCTATCCTTCCATAAAGCAGCAAGAGCCATAAAAGCAGTTCTAAAAAAGACTGTCTCAGCTTTTGTGTCCCCATTTGGAATTAACAATGACGTCTGAGCACTCCCGAGAGATCCCACCACTGGAAATAAAATGGAGAAGAATAAAAACTGGCAAATCTGTATCAACAACTGACCTAGAAGTCTCCTCATCGGTTCAAAATCCCTTTATAATGGCAAGTCAAGGGCCACCTTCTTTGAAGCCATGGGAGCCTCACCGAAACACAATAGTGGTGCTGCCATTCAATCCTCCATTGTGGATTACTTCAGATTCCCTGAAAAATCACTTAAAGAGGATAGAATGCGTACAAACACTGCTATCATGTCTGAAAAAATCCTATAGAACTTCACCCAATAACAAGCAATGGGTCAACCACTCCAGGAATGGCCTCCACAAACAGGTTACCCACCAAATGTAAGGCAGGAGACAGTTTAAGCAAACAACCCACAGATAATGTTGTAACACCAGCATCTGAGTTGGGTTTTCGTTCGATGATTGTAAATGCTCAAGTTCATACCAACTCATGATGTTGCCCCTCAACCCCTTTCTAGCCAGGAGGTACAAGATGTAACAGGCCTCAATTGGCACAATGAGAAGCTTGATATAGGCACCTTCAGTCAACTTCCTGTACTTGGAAGGAAATAGCTTGATTTAAAACCAAACCTCACTCCGCAGAAAATACAATTTGAGAACCATTTGACAGAGAAAAGCTCCATTGAGGAGGATCACCTGAATTCTATGAAAAATTCACTCAAGTCAACCAATCTCTCCCTCCTGGCAAAATATGGCGAAATCATTCCTGCGAATGTAATTTGCCCGAAAGAACTCCCCCAGGTCTAAACCAGAATGTTGGAGAATTATGGATGCGATAACATTACATTTTCAGTCTGACAAACCGAACATACAAGTAGAGTTACTTAACACACTTGCCCTCTACGTTGTTGGGATAGAATCTAAATTACTCAAACTGACCAATCTAGTTGTAGGCACAATCAGATAGAAACAATCAATTAGACATTTGTATTTGTGCTCACATCATGGATAAAGTCTCAGACCTCCCAAACATAGTTAGTGCCCCTGGGGACGAAGTCAAAAATATGTCCAGACAACAAGTCCATGATGAGTCGATTATACAATCAAACCAGTCAGTTCTGAGCGATAAAATACAGAGGGAGGAGTCAGACAAATCACATAATGCTCAGGATAACTTGGTGATTGGAAAAATTGATGAGAACGAAGTGGTGCCATTAATGATAAAGCAAGAAAGAGAAGTCATTCATAAAATAAGCATCTCAGATTCAACAACCTCCTTTAAAGTAAAAACTCAGCCCAGAAGCCTCTTGCCGCACTACACCAACGGGAAGCCTTGCAGCCCCGGGCTACAGCCCAGATGCCTCTTGCCACACTATCGGCACATCAGTCTCCTCCTCTAACACAGGCACTTCATCCGCACTAAGAGTATCTTCATCATTCGATGACTCCATATGGAGAGAAAACTCACTGCCAGAATTGTCCCCTGCCTCCTCTGCCTCAGATGCAGAGTCAGTCTCTGAACCATGGTCAGAGGAAGACTCAAAAAGCAAACCAACAACCTGCTGAGCAGTAATCCTGCGGCTAGCCATTATACTTACTAAGATAGAAGACTGCACAAATAAGTCAACAACAACCAACAATGTGCAAACCAAGTAAGTAAAGAAATGTGTACCTTTATCACAAAGATCAATGTACTCAAAAACTATAGAATTCAATTACAAGAGACAGCTACACTCACCAGAACCTACTCTGCAGTGACACAGCAAAAACCAACGATATCCAACTAGAAAGAAGAAGAAAAAAAAAGTGATTTTTCAGCTAAAATTGAGGTTTGCAGGGGTTTCTGGGTAAGGAAACGTTGGGGGATCCACGCAAGCCATACCTCCCTGGAAGCCGCCGGGTGTCTAGTTTTCAGAAATGCGTGGGTTACATAGGTTTCCCTAGATGGCCGCCGAGCACCGGGCCAAAAACCCAAGTGACCCCCCTTGCAAAACCAGGTGGTTTTGCTATAGGCCATTTTGATGTCGCCTCACTACGTTTTGGGCCCTTGCCTGCCGCGGGTACTTGGGCCTCCCACACAAGTGAGGCACAATTTTTACTGGGAGACCTGGGGGAACGCTGGGTGGTGGTAAATTTGTGTGAGCCCGGTGATGCCACAACTTTCCCACACCAAAATGTGTGAAAAAAGTGATTTTTTCAGCTAAAATTGAGGTTTGCAGGGGATTCTGGGTAAGGAAACGTTGGGGGATCCACGCAAGCCATACCTCCCTGGAAGCCGCCGGGTGTCTAGTTTTCAGAAATGTGTGGGTTTGGTAGGATTCCCTATGTTCCGGCAGAACTAGGGTTCAAAAACTACAGCTAGTCACTTTGCCCAAAAAGGGTCATTTTTCACTGCAAAATTGAGGTGTGACCACGTGGCGGGGTTTGCGCCGTTTCCTGTCGCGGGCACTAGGCCGACCCGCACAAGTGAGGTACCATTTTTCTCGTAGGACTTTGGGGGATGCGGGGTGGGTGGAAATTTGTGGAACCACGCAGATTCCAGAACTTTCCATCACAGAAATGTGGGGAAAATGTGGTATTTTTGTCAATTTTTTACGTTTGCAAGGGATTCTGGGTAACAGACCATGGTGGGAGGCACTCAAGTCACCCCATCCTGGATTCCCCTGGGTG
Source organism: Triturus cristatus (assembly GCF_964204655.1). NCBI lineage: Eukaryota > Metazoa > Chordata > Amphibia > Caudata > Salamandridae > Triturus > Triturus cristatus. Next base: position 677,591,084 of record NC_140589.1, read on the forward strand.
TCAATTTTTCAAAAATATGTAGGTTTGCTAGGTTTCCCTAGGTGCCGGCAGGGCTAGGGTTCAAAAACTACAGCTAGTCACTTAGCCAAAAAAGGGTCATTTTTCACTGCAAAATTGAGGTGTGACCACGTTGCGTTTTGCGCCGTTTCGTGTCGCGGGCACTAGGCCGACCCGCACAAGTGAGGTACCATTTTTCTCGTAGGACTTTGGGGAACGCGGGGTGGGTGGAAATTTGTGGATCCACGCAGATTCCAGAACTTTCCATCACAGAAATGTGGGGAAAATTTGTTTTTTTGGTCAATAGTTTACGTTTGCAAGGGATTCTTGGTAACAGACCATGGTGGCAGGCACTCAAGTCACCCCATCATGGATTCCCCTGGGTGTCTAGTTTTCAAAAATATATAGGTTTGCTAGGTTTCCCTAGGTGCCAGCAGGGCTAGGGTTCAAAAACTACAGCTAGGCACTTTGCCAGAAAAGGGTCATTTTTCAGTGCAAAATTGAGGTGTGACCACGTTGCGTTTTGCGCCGTTTCCTGTCGCGGGCACTAGGCCGACCTGCACAAGTGAGGTACCATTTTTCTCATAGGACTTTGGGGAATGCGGGGTGGGTGGAAATTTGTGGATCCACGCAGGTTCCAGAACTTTCCATCACAGAAATGTGGGGAAAATGTGTTCTGTTTGTCAATTTTTTACGTTTGCAAGGGATTCTGGGTAACAGACCATGGTGGGAGGCACTCAAGTCACCCCATCCTGGATTCCCCTGGGTGTCTAGCTTTCAAAAATATATAGGTTTGCTAGGTTGTCCTTGGTGCCGGCAGGGCTAGGGATCAAAACTACAGCTAGGCACTTTGCCAAAAAAGGGTCATTTTTCACTGCAAAATTGAGGTGTGACCACGTTGTGTTTTGCGCCGTTTCCTGTCGTGGGCACTAGGCCGACCCGCACAAGTGAGGTACCATTTTTCTCGTAGGCCTTTGGGGAATGCGGGGTGGGTAGAAATTTGTGGATCCACGCAGATTCCAGAACTTTCTATCACAGAAATGTGGGGAAAACGTGTTTTTTTGTCAATATTTTACATTTGCAAGGGATTCTGGGTAACAGACCATGGTGGGAGGCACTCAAGTCACCCCATCCTGGATTCCCCTGGGTGTCTAGTTATCAAAAATATATAGGTTTACTAGGTTTCCTTAGGTGCCGGCAGGGCTAGGGTTTAACAACTACAGCTAGTCACTTTGCCAAAAAAGGGTCATTTTTCACTGCAAAATTGAGGTGTGACCACGTTGCGTTTTGCGCCGTTTCCTGTCGCGGGCACTAGGCCGACCCGCACAAGTGAGGAACCATTTTTCTCGTAGGACTTTAGGGAACGCGGGGTGGGTGGAAATTTGTGGATCCACGCAGATTCCAGAACTTTCCATCACAGAAATGTGGGGAAAATGTGTTTTTTTTGTCAATTTTTTACGTTTGCAAGGGATTCTGGGTAACAGACCATGGTGGGAGGCACTTAAGTCACCCCATCCTGGATTTCTCTGGGTGTCTAGTTTTCAAAAATATATAGGTTTGCTAGGTTTCCCTAGGTGCCGGCAGGGCTAGGGTTCAACAACTACAGCTAGTCACTTAGCCAAAAAAGGGTCATTTTTCACTGCAAAATTGAGGTGTGACCACGTTGTGTTTTGCGCCGTTTCCTGCCGCGGGCACTAGGCCGACTCGCACAAGTGAGGTACCATTTTTCTAGTAGGACTTTGGGGAACGTGGGGTGGGTGGATATTTATGGATCCACGCAGATTCCAGAACTTTCCACCACAGAAATGTGGGGGAAAAGTGTTTTTTTGTCAATTTTTAGGTTTGCAAGGGATTCTGGGTAACAGATCATGCTGGGAGGCAGTCAAGTCAGCTCATCCTGGATTCCCCTGGGTGTCTAGTTTTCAAAAATGTATAGGTTTTCTAGGTTTCCCTAGGTGCTGGCAGAGCTAGGGTTCAAAAACTACAGCTAGACTCTTCGCAAAAAATGTGTCATTTTTCAGTGTGAAAATGTGTTGTGTTCACCTTAGGTTTTGAGCCACTTCCTGTCGTGGGCACTATGCTTACCCACACAAGTGAGGTACCATTTTTATCGGGAGACTTAGGGTAGTTCAGGTTTGTAAAGCAACTGTTATTACCTATTGATTTTTGATGCATTTCTCCCTTCCAAATGAAAGACATTGTGTAAAAAAAAAGTCATTTTGAAAAGTGACCAATAATTGTCATGCAAGTATGAGTATTCCCAATTTCGAAAATGTGCAAATATGCACTGTTTCTAAACTCTGTACTTTGTTCCCATTTCAGAAATACATAGGTGTCTTTCATACCAATTTTTCCATGTATACATTTTCACACAATAATTGCTGTATACCCGGAACAAAAAAAAAAACTATTCCAAAATGCTGCTCAGTATTTTACTCTGGGTTCGTTGGGCTCTTGGTGAACCTACAAGTCCTATATATCCCCACAACCAGGAAGTTCCAGCGGATGTAACGGTACATTGCTTTCAAAGAGATGTCATAATTAAAAGAAGTTACAGGTGAAAACGTTGACACAAAAGGCTGCTTTTTTCAACAAATTTTTTATTTTTCCTATATTTAACTGTTAGTTTCTATAAAGAAACCTTGATGGAGCTACACAAATGACCCCTTGCTGAATTCAGAATTTTGTCTACTTTTCAAAAATGTATAGCTTTCCAGGATCCATTATTGCTTTTCTACCCAATTCTACCATTATCTGGAAAGAGGTTGAAAGCACAAAAAATTGCAAAAATAGGGTATGTCCCTGAAAAATGTCAAAACTGTGGAAAAAATGTTGGATTTCTGACAAAAATCTGTCATTCCCTAAAAGCTGGAGAAAGTGTGATTTCAGCCCCACAAACCCTTTTTTGATATCATTTGCAGAGAAAAACCCAGATGCTTTCATTTGCAGCCACTTTTCCCCATTTTTCACAAAAAAAACAAAATTTTGCTGTATTTTGACTAATTTCTGGGAACCCTCTAGGAGAATCCACAAACCCTGGGTACCTTTAGAATCCGCATGATGTTGGAAGAAAAGGATGCAAATTTGGCGTGGATACCTAATGTGGTCAAAAAGTTACAGGGGCCTAAGCGCGCACTACCCCAAATAGCCCAAAAAAGGCTTAGCACAGGAGGGGAAAAGGCCTAGCAGCGAAGGGGTTAAAACGACCCAGCTTGACCCTCTTAGGGAAATCATAAAAACTCTTGTTTATCAATACCCAATTGCAAGTCTAATTATTTCGAGTGATTTTAATACTCACCTACTTAACACAAAATAAATTGATAAATCAAGCAGTGATAAAATCCGGTCTTATCGTGACCATTTACAAGAAATAGGTCTAAAAATACTAAAACACAAATCTCTAAATGACCTATCAATGGTGCCAACTTTCAAAAACTCTAATCACCACTTCACAATAGATTATACTACCATTTCAAAGAATTTGGCCCCCCACATAATGCGGTATTATGTTAAACCAGAAGTTGAAAGTGATCACAACCATCAAATAGTAACATTAGAGCTAACCGTACATTGCCAGCTGAAATCCAATATCCTCCACCAAGTGTCTACCTCCTATAATTTGAAAAGGCTGGTTTGGCAGTCAATGAAACAGTGTGAAATAAAACATTTTGTGGGAAAAAAACAACTCAAGCTGTTTACTTTGGGGCCCCAAATGAGGCTTCCATGGTCGAGATTTGGAATGAAATCTGTACATCTTTAATAGAAAATGTTTCGGCTAAAAACAAATGAAGGGGGAACCCTATTTAATTATACACATTAGGTGGTATTCGCTTAAGCTGTACCAACAAAAGAAGGTCCTCAACAGAGCTACAAGAGCAGTTTTCTGGAAAACATATTTGGTTGCAAACTATTCTCGAAAGTGCACATTAAAATCTCTGAGAAGGTTATACAAGCAAGAAATATGGAAGGCAAAAAGGGCATATCATGAGGCGATATCGAATATTTACACTATGCCAGTAGTTAATATCACTGAATCTAGCTGGTAGGTTTACATCGCCTACCTTTATGGAGAGAGTCCTGAATCCCATGTTGAACAAGGGGCACAGTTGAAAACATTGACCTCAGTTACATTGAGTGACCAGGAGGAAAAGGTCAATGATATAAACCAATATGCTCAGATGAGCTCCAGCTCTCACACAGAAGTAACATCTTCAACCGAGCTATTAGACAAGGAAATGGTATCAGCCCTTCTTAGAGGAATCAGCTCAAATGGAGTGCTGGGCCCAAACAGTCTCCCCAGTGCCATTTTTAAAGGCAACCAGACCTGTATGCATCAATCTTGAGCCCTTTATTTAATGAGATCCTATCAATAAGGTCATTTTCAGATTTATGGCAAGGAGGCATATTGCTGCCCATTTATAAGAACGGTTCATCAGACAATCCATCAAACTACCAGCCTACAGCTCTAACAGATGTTGAGGCAAAGGTTTTTGCATTACGCTTACATATTAATCTCAAAGAGTGGGCAGGTACGCACCACTTAATACCTATTTTCGAGTCAGGATTTCAAAAAGGCCAGTCAACAGCTACAAATGTACTGTCTCTTACTTTAAAGGCAGAGAGAACAATTTATAAAAGGCAAAAATTATAAATCTGCTTTGTACATCTAAAAGCAGCCTTTGATACTGTTCCACAAAAGCTGCTTTGGTCAAAGCTAGTGGCATGGGGAGTGCCGTGTAAACTTCTTGGTATGATTATCCTCATACATACCAACACAAGCATACAGGTGAAGTTATGAGACGGTAACAGCTTAACCCGGCGTTTAACACCTTTAGTGACCTGAAACAAGGTTGTGTGCTTGCACCAGGCCTATTCAACCTCTTCATTGCGGATCTTCCTCTTCATCTGTATAATGTAAATGCACATACTCCTAACTTCGCAGGTTGCAATGTAAAGTATTTACAATATGCCGATGATACCATATTACTCAGCCATACGTCAATGGCTTCCTTTGACAAATATATAATAGCAAATGGTCTAGTGTTGAATATTAAGAAAACTAAAATAATGCCAATAGGGTGATTTAGTCCTAGAACCTGTGACTGGAAAGAATGAAGGATGTCGATTGAATCAGTCAGGTTTTAGAAATATCTAGGCATCTTATTTGATGATAGAGTTTCATTTAAAGGTCATTTGAACCTTTTAAGGGCTAAATCTACCTCCTTTATTTTTGCTTATAGAGCATTGCTTGATAAGTTAACATACCCTAGCTATGAGCGCCTACTAAAAATCATGAAGGCAAAATTTGTTCCTGCATTAGCCTGTGACTCAGTAATATTTTGAGGTCTGGTTTCCAAATTACTGAACCATCTACAAATCAAGGCTTTTCAATCTGTCTTCAAGATTCCGAAGAACATAGGCCATGCGGAAATTCATTTGGAGTTTGATCTACTAAGTCAAACACTAGTGAGACAGGCTGCTTTAAAAAAAAAATCTTTCTGTCTTGTTTTTATCTGAACCTGGCTCTTTAGCAAATTTGTGTTGGCAATAACTTAGTAATTCAGATTATACAAGTGTTTGGATGCCCTATTTATCAGTGTGCTTCCATAACTTCAACCACCAATTATATGGGCTCTCAGAAATAAATAAAGCCTCCTTTAAAAAACTTTTAAATCGAGCAACACATTTTCTATTTATTATATTAGATAAAGAGGTATTTGTGACAAAAAAAATGCTTGGACTTTAATTAACTTCTTTGCAAAAAATAAGGTCAAGCCTTACCTGCGAGCACACTTTCCATTTTATATGAGGGATTAATTTATCAAACTAAGACTTGGCAGTTATTCAACTATGAATGGTACTCCAAGGTGGGTGCAACAATAGCCAACAAACTGTTGTAGACCTTGATATACTAAAAATAATCTATATCTTATATAGTTTGTGTTTGCTCTTGTCTATTTCAAGCATGACTATCTTAGTTAAAGTCATTGTTTATAGGAGCAGTTGGGAGAACATACTGCCAAGCCATCATGCTTTGCTTATCTGGCAGATCAATTCCTTTGAATTGCTGATTTATCAAGTTTTTGCTTTTGGCGGATAATATATTGAAATCAATAAAATTATTGGCCAATCTTTATGAAAACACTTAAATTAGCTGGTTCTTGCAAATATGGAGAGGAAGATTATCACTTTAGTGCTACTTTGCATATGATTTTAATATTGTTGTTACTATTATGAATGAATGAATGATGTAGCATTTATAAAACGTCTTGTTACCCAGCGCTGATATTGACGCAGATTCAAACTTGAGCATATCAAGGGAAAAGGAAGGTTTTCAATTGCTTTCGGAAATTCAGTTAGTTTGACTGTAGACTAATAAATGGGGGGAGGTGGTTCCATAGCTTCGCAACATTGTACGAGAAGAGATGACCTCCACTACGTGTTCGTTTTATTTTTGGGACTGCCAACAGATGCTTATTTTAGCATCTCAAAGCTCTCTTGGGCCGATAGGGATGAATCATAGACCGAATCATTGGGGATCCTTCTCCGGAAAGTGCTTTATGTGCAATGCACATGGCCTTAAACTGGACTCTCTCCTGGATTGGGAGCCACTGAAAAGAGGCCAGAGGGGGTTTAGGTGAAAGGCGTATAGGGATATTCAGGAGCAGACGAGCTGCGCAGTTCTGCACGGTCTGTAATATTTTGGTCGTGGAATATGGAGCTCCTAGCTAAAGAGCATTGGCATAATTGAGCTGTGACAGAATCAGTGCCTGAACTAGCAGCCTTCTGGCCGCAAAAGGTAACAGGGGAAGTATCTTCCTGATCATCCTCAGGAGACCATAGCAGCTGGCTGCTACTTTCCGGGCTTGTTCCTTAAAATCAAGGTTGCAGTCGAGCCACACACCCAAACTCTTTATATGCTTTTTCGGAGCAGGGGGTAGGCTCACACAGTTGGGCCAGAATGGATCTATGTTAGGAGGGATAGAATTGCCAAGGAGCTTAAGCTCAGTCTTTGCCCCATTAAGCTTCAGACATGAGCTACCCATCCGTCTGGAGACCTTTTCAAGGCAGGAGGATAAGCCAGGTCCAAAGTAATTCTGTTTATTGAGGGATAAGACTAACAATGGGCGTAGTTCGCAAAGTAGCACTACGCGAAGCTACGCAAAGTGCACTTCGCACTACGCGAGCTACGCGTAGCACTTCGCGAACTGCGTAGTACCCTATTCGCACTGTGCAAGATGCCTTTTTCAAGGATTGCACAGTGCGGACAAGCATCCGGCACTGTGCAATCATTGAACATGGCATCTTGTACAGTGCGAGCTGTAGTTTTCTGTTGCTCGAGTAGATTTTTACTCGAGCGGCAGATTTCTCAACGCAGACTGGTAGTTTCTCATCACGAGTGGTTGCGAGCATACGCGACCACTCGCAATGAGAAACCTGACCTCCTCGCATTGAGAATCTCACCGGGATGTTTATTTTCCATGCTCGTGATCGGCAACTTGATGTTGCTGATCGGGAACAAGGAAAAAGTTTTGCCGGGATGTCATTTTGCTTGCTCGCAGTCGCCAACTTGATGTTGAGGACCGCGAGCAAGCAAAAAATGACCGCTGCACTACGCAATGCTACGCTATGCATGTTTGCACTGTGCTACGTGCAATTCGCGTAGTGCGAAGTAGCGCAAATTTCGCAAACTACGCGAGCGTAGCGTAGTGCTTTGCCCAGGCTTAGATAAGACCAACTGAGTGTCTTCGGCATAGGTGATAATCTGTACTCCAAACGGAGTAACTATTTCTGCCAAGGAGGTCATACAAATCTTAAATAGGGTGGGGCTTAGGGCAGATCCCTGAGGAACCCCACATGTAAGGGGCAATTGCTTTGAAACAACTTCATCTTCAAAAACTGTGAAGAATCTGATTTCTAGGAAGGACTGCAACCATTTCAGAGCTATTAACAGAATGAGTGCAGCGCAGCCTCCTCCATCAAGGATTTTTCTAGTTTTCTCTACTAACGACAGGAGTGTGGTCTCCGTACCCTGCTGTGATCGGAATCCTGTTTGCGTAGGGTGGAGACAGTTGACCTTTCCCAGGAATGCAGAGAGAGCTGAATTCACATGCTTCTCAGCTATTTTACTTATTCCAGTCAGCAGGGATATTGGTCGATAATTCGCCCACTCCTCTGGGTCCAAGTTAGATTTTTTTAAAAGAGCTTTAACCATCACCTGTTTCCAGAGCGGGGGCATTATTCCCGTCAGAAGAGAGGCATTGATCAAATCTAGTATGACCGGAGATATGATCTCAGTGATCTTATTTAGGATGTTAAGGGGTCTTGATCTGTAGGAGAGCCTGATTTTAGATGACTCAAAATCCTCCAAAGCGATGTTAGATCCAAAGGGGGGAATTCCTCCAACAGGTCCTGTTCATTTACTGTGTCTGTTGGTGGTACCATTTGTTGGGCTATTGTCTGAGGAAAGGACCTATAAATATTTTGTATCTTAGCAGAAAAAAATTCTGCTATTTGGTCACAACGAAGTTGCGCGTTATCTGAGATGGGGGAGCAGGGGGGCTCAGGTGCGTTTTTTTCGATTTGAAAAATTTCCCGAGGGGACTTTGCAGCCAATACAATTTTATCTTGGTAATAGCTGGCTTGAGCAGATTTTATTTCAGATTTGTAAAGTTTTATAGCTTCCCTGAATTTAGCTGTATTAGTTGGTGAGAAATCCTTTCTCCATCTTCTTTCAAGTATTTTACATGCTTGTTGAGTTTCCGATGTTTTGGGGAATACCAGGGGTTTCTATTGGTTCCTATTTTTATGCAGTTCTCTTTTTTTGGAAGCACATTGCTGAGTGAGGACTCAAGCCATTTCTTAAAATTGTCATTTGCAATAATAGTGTTTGGGTGAGATATTGGTATGGCGTTTTCCAAATTTGTCACCCATAATTCCAATGGGAGTTTTGACCATGTGCGGGCCAGCTTTTTAGTTCCCATCGCTGGTGGACTAGTGTCCTGCAAAACCCAGGTGAATGGGAGTAAAAAATGGTCTGACCAAGGCAGTGGAACAGGTTTAGTAACCAGAAGATTCTGGATGTTGGAGAATATCGGGTCCAACAAGTGGTTTTTGGAGTGGGTTGGGCCAACCACTTTTTGGTTGAGCTGAAAAGCCGCTAATCCATCAACCAGTTCTGACGTAGTGGTAAGTTGTGTATGTCGAAATGCATATTAAAATCTCTCAATAATGTGAAGTTGGGCAGGGAGCTGGCAAGATGGCAAGATTGGCTATAATATCAGGCATATTTGACAGAATTGGCCAATATAATAAAATACCTGAAAAGGTACATACATGGGATACCCTGATCGCAAAAGAAATACTTTCGCAGTCGGGTATGGGGTTTGTAGTGATGCGGCCCTTAAATTCACTCTTATGAATAATGGCAATACCCCCTCTCGGTCAAGCCACTGGATTACATAGTTTGATGGGAGCGCCTTAACAATGGCGTGGTCTGCCTGTTTACCTGTATTAGTTGTAATGCCTATGAGGACATGATACATCGTAAGCATTTTTGTATTAGCTTTCCTGAATGCGTGGAAAATGTAAGTACCTTAGCATCAACTTGTTTTAACACATGAACATTTGAATTTGTAGCTAACAGTGTTTGTATTGAGTCAATACTGGCCCTTAATGTTCTTGAAAGGACTGTAACTATTGAAGCACATTAGCATTACTTTGCAGTAAATCCTGAACAGTGATTTACATCGTTTTAGAAGCCAATCTTTATAAAGTTGAATTTGCAAATTTTAGTATATGATATCCTCTCTTTAAGCACAGCAATTTTATAGAACCAGTTACAAATCTATAGGTCATCTATAGCGCCTTTACTCATCGTTAAGTGTGAATATGTTTTGGGAGAATAGTAAAGATTTCTTCACCAAGGTAATTCTTTAAATACATTTGCAAAAAAAAAAGTATACTGTGAGTGTAAAACATCACCTGTGGCTTGCTGCCCTCTCCATCACTATTTTTCAATGAATTATCAGATTTATCCATCCAATCTTCACCAAAGCCTGTGTCTACTCCTCTACCATTTGCTGTTTGCCAGAGATTTTGTTGGAAATTTCTTACAAAACTATGTTACTATCTGGTCATACACTTCAACCTCTGTTAGTCACAATCCATTGATGATCTTTGGGGATCATCCATCACCTACTATGTTCATGCCATTGTTCACCTTATTCAGGTTGTAAGGCCTTCGATTGGAAATGGTGCCCCATACAGAATTGGCAATGCAGGCTGTATTTGTTACATCCCCTGCCCAACTCTCAAACTCTGTGTGCTGGAAAAGTAATGCATGCCTGTTAGATATGACAGCCATAGGGTGGTCTTCTCGCATCTTTTTTAAAGCCTCCCTCTATTTTCCTGTGCTCATTTTAGAAGGTTTTAGGACTCTGAGCACTTTACCACTGCTAACCTGTGTTAAAGTGCATGTGTTATCGCCCTTAAACATGTTATGTTTGACTTACACCTGTTTGGTATATTTAATTTACCTGTAAGGCCCTTGTGAAGTGATATACCATAAACCCGGGGCATGTTGCTATACCACATACCCAGGTCCTGTAAATTAAATGCTACTAGTAGGTCTGGAGGACTGATTGTGCCACCCACACAAGTAGCCTTCAGACATGCATCAGGCCTGACATTGCAGGGCCTGTGTGTGCTATTTACTACCAATTTACCTTAGTATTTAAAACTAATAACCAAGCCTTAAAGTCCCTTTTGATGACATATAAGTGACCCTAAGGAAAGCCCTTGGTAGCCCAAAGGGCAGGGTGCTATGTAAGTAAGAGATAGTGCATGTACTTTTATGTTTTACATGTCCTGGTAGCCACAAACAGACTATTTTTCTGCTACTCTGAGGCCTACTTCTCTCATAGGCTAGCACTGGGAATTCCTTAATACACTTTTAATCTGAAATTCCTGATCAGAGAGGAGTAGCTTTTTCATGTCGTGTTTTGAATGGTCAAGATAAATCCTCTTTACAGCTGGACAAAGAAAAACGAAACATTTTAAGAAATGTAAAAAAAATGTAAAAAGAATGTATGCAAAATAAATTGTTTCAAAAGTCACCATTATATATATATATATATATATATTACCTACTGGCGGTCGCCAGTAGGTAGTTATAGTTAGGACCCCTTTTCCATAGGAAATCCGCAACATTCTATTTTGAATAACTTTGGCGCCGGTCGATGAATCCTCGCGAATTTCTCAAAATAGGTGGGGCGCTACGCTCCGCTCGTACCCTGAAAGTCTCGGGGGGATTCGTCAAGCGGGGGCTGAGATAAAAGGGGGGTCCCAAAACGCGTTTTTCCCATGCATTTTTCCATAGGACCTTTAGAACGAGCTACAGCCCGAACGGCTGAACAGAATTACTAGAAATTTGGTAGAGAGGTAGTCCCTAGGTCAAGGAAGTGCCTTTTGTAGGTTTGGTGTAAATCTGTTCAGTAGATTCTGAGAAAATAGCCTTTAAATCAATATATATATCTGAGCCCGCTTACGGTACGCTTACCGTACGCTTACGGTAAGCTTACGGTACGCGTACGGTGGCGTGCGCGAGCGCGATTCTGATTGGCTGTTAGAACTTAGTAAACATTCGAATCGGCCGAAACCAGGAAGCGGCGGCCGCCATTTTGTGTGTTTCACTCAGAAAAAAAAGAGTGAAAACAAGAAAAGGGGGCAATGAGGAGAGTTACAGACCCCCTTACATTTGTGAGGGGGTCAAAGAAGGACTGTAAAGTACAAAGAAAACATTTATTGATTTTTAAAAAAATCACGGGGTACGCGTACGGTAAGCTTACGGTAAGCGTACGGAAGAAAAAATAAATTAAAAAAGAAATGAAATGCAGATTTAAGAGTTTAGATATTAGGGAGCTCTAAAAAGAGCTGTTGTGTTTATGAAGTCATTTTGTTAGTGGTACCTACAAGTAAGTACCGATGCAGAGTCTAAGGTTCAAGAGGAAGACTCTGTTCCCTTCATCATTGAAGTGCACACCATCTCCTCTATAAATGTCTTGCATGTCATAACGCAAGTTGTTGTGGTAAATGGCACCCATACCATAGTCACGGAGGAAAGCAGAAACAGATTTGTTGACGTGCTTTCTTGCTTTGTCAATCTGCGGACAGAAATGATTGGACCAGTTCCATTTTTGCCTTTGGCATATGTTGGAAAACACAAAGGCAGTTTTAGGGAAAAGTGAAAACAGTTGTGCAAAGGTGTCCTTCATAAGCATTTCCAGACCTACCCCAGTCAAAGTGCCTAGGTCATTGCCACCACAGTGCACTATTATGAGGTCAGGGTGTTGGATTTGCATGAAGGATTTCACCAATGGCATCAATTGGTGCCACTTTAACCCTCTCTGACCAATCCATTTAATGTCTACATTTGGCAAAGCAAGGTCTCTCACCATATCTGTTTTCTCTGCAAACTTTTCACTCCAGAAGACATAGCTGTGCCCTACAATCCACACTGTGAACATCTTCAAAGGAGAACTGGATGCACTCAGGAGGTGTCTTTCAGTAGAATGGCAATATGAAAAGAAAGACAGTTTGGAAATGGAGGCATACATATTTTTTTCAAAACAAAAAGAACTGATTGGCTGTTTCATACCATTCTAGAATAAAAACTAGGCTGTATGTGTAAATTAATAGAAGCATGTTTTGTATTGGTACAAAAAAATGTGTTACCAAAGAACAGTACTATGGATTTGCTGTTAGGTTTGAAAAGTCAAGCACTCTTGCTCTGTGGAATTGAAACATTGTGTGGCGAACTTCTGACCTAACTCCACACAGCAGTGTTCCATGAGCAGAAGTCAAGTTGGGGGAAGGGTACTAGGCAGAAGTCAAGTTGGGGGCAGGGTACTTTTGGAAAAGGGTTGGTTTTCAACCAATAGAAATGTGTGATTACATTTGAAAAAAAGGGGGAAGCACTGAGATTTGAAACTTACATGTATATGTGTGGAAAAATAGAGGGAAAGTTTGCCATTATCTGGTTCTGCTGAGAGGAGAGAGGTGTAGAGAACAGAGATCCTGGCTCTGATAATCTGCTGTTTGAGTGCCACATTTCTTTCACAACTAACTAATTTTAAAGGTGAGGTTAGAGTTTGAGAGGAGATGTATATGGTAAATTAAGAAATGAATAATAGAAATGGAAATTCTTTTTGTTGAAGTTGCGTTTATCATTTTCTGTTTTGGGAGAAATTTAAATGTGAGGAACATGTAAAATAATATGGACTATGTTTTCACGATAAATTAAGGTGTACTGGAAAAAAAAAGAATAGTTTAAGGGTTTGAGGTTGGACTCAGTAATGCAAATACATTCAGCATCACTAAGGCTGGTTGCCCTTGCTGGAATGTAGGCAGCCACCCAGGTTACACATGGTGGTGGTCTGAAAAAGCAGTTTGGACATGTGCATTTAAAAAAATCAAAAAAGTGGTTTCATAATGTGTCAGTCTGTAAAAGTGATTTTCACTTGCCAAAAAAAAAGAGCAGTAAGTGTGCATTCAAATTGGCAAAGAAATTTCGTTTTGGGACTAATGTGAAAACATGACTCTGTGTGGAAATAGGAATTACAGGCAGAGATTTATTGCGTTTTTTTCTGGTGATTTCACAGTTGCATTAGTAGGAAAAAGGGGGAGCGATTTTTTGGGGGAAGAAGCAGACTCTTAGCACACACCCATCTGCTTGCCATGTATAATCATGCACAGTATTTACAAGCGAGTGGGGTTTTCAGGTTTCAGTCTGTAATGCAAATACATTCAGCATCACTAAGGCTGGTTGCCCTTGCTGGAATGTAGGCAGCCACCCAGGTTACACATGGTGGTGGTCTGAAAAAGCAGTTTGGACATGGGCTTTTTAAAAAAACTGAAAAGTGGTTTCATAATGTGTCAGTCTGTAAAAGTGATTTTCACTTGCCAAAAAAAAAGAGCAGTAAGTGTGCATTCAAATTGGCAAAGAAATTTCGTTTTGGGACTAATGTGAAAACATGACTCTGTGTGGAAATAGGAATTACAGGCAGAGATTTAATGCGTTTTGCTCTGGTGATTTCACAGTTGCATTAGTAGGAAAAAGGGGGAGCGATTTTTTGGGGGAAGAAGCAGACTCTTAGCAAACACACCCAGCTGCTTGCCATGTATAATCATGCACAGTATTTACAAGCGAGTTGGGTTTTCAGGTTTCAGTCTGTAATGCAAATACATTCAGCATCACTAAGGCTCGTTGCCCTTGCTGGAATGTAGGCAGCCACCCAGGTTACACATGGTGGTGGTCTGAAAAAGCAGTTTGGACATGTGCATTTAAAAAAATCTGAAAAGTGGATTCATAATGTGTCAGTCTGTAAAAGTGATTTTCACTTGCCAAAAAAAAAGAGCAGTAAGTGTGCTTTCAAATTGGCAAAGAAATTTCGTTTTGGGACTAATGTGAAAACATGACTCTGTGTGGAAATAGGAATTACAGGCAGAGATTTATTGCGTATTGCTCTGGTGATTTCACAGTTGCATTAGTAGGAAAAAGGGGGAGCGATTTTTTGGTGCAGAAGCAGACTCTTAGCACACACCCAGCTGCTTGCCATGTATAATCATGCACAGTATTTACAAGCGAGTGGGGTTTTCAGGTTTCAGTCTGTAATGCAAATACATTCAGCATCACTAAGGCTGGTTGCCCTTGCTGGAATGTAGGCAGCCACCCAGGTTACACATGGTGGTGGTCTGAAAAAGCAGTCTGGACATGGGCTTTTTAAAAAAACTGAAAAGTGGTTTCATAATGTGTCAGTCTGTAAAAGTGATTTTAACTTGCCAAAAAAAAAGAGCAGTAAGTGTGCATTCAAATTGGCAAAGAAATTTCGTTTTGGGACTAATGTGAAAACATGACTCTGTGTGGAAATAGGAATTACAGGCAGAGATTTATTGCGTTTTGCTCTGGTGATTTCACAGTTGCATTAGTAGGAAAAAGGGGGAGCGATTTTTTGGTGCAGAAGCAGACTCTTAGCACACACCCAGCTGCTTGCCATGTATAATCATGCACAGTATTTACAAGCGAGTGGGGTTTTCAGGTTTCAGTCTGTAATGCAAATACATTCAGCATCACTAAGGCTGGTTGCCCTTGAAGGAGTGTAGGCAGTCACTGAGGATACACATGGTGGTGGTCTGAAAAAGCAGTCTGGTCATGGGCTTTTTAAAAAAACTGAAAAGTGGTTTCATAATGTGTTAGTCTGTAAAAGTGATTTTAACTTGCGAAAAAAAAAGAGTAGTAAGTGTGCATTCAAATTGGCAAAGAAATTTCGTTTTGGGACTAATGTGAAAACATGACTCTGTGTGGAAATAGGAATTACAGGCAGAGATTTATTGCGTTTTGCTCTGGTGATTTCACAGTTGCATTAGTAGGAAAAAGGGGGAGCGATTTTTTGGGGGAAGAATCAGACTCTTAGCACACACCCAGCTCCTTTCCATGTATAATCATGCACAGTATTTAGAAGCGAGTGGGGTTTTCAGGTTTCAGTCTGTAATGCAAATACATTCAGC
This sequence comes from Triturus cristatus, assembly GCF_964204655.1. Taxonomy (NCBI): domain Eukaryota; kingdom Metazoa; phylum Chordata; class Amphibia; order Caudata; family Salamandridae; genus Triturus; species Triturus cristatus. The sequence continues at coordinate 677,606,648 of NC_140589.1, forward strand.
ATCACTAAGGCTGGTTGCCCTTGCTGGAGTGTAGGTAGTCACCGAGGATACACATGGTGGTGGTCTGAAAAAGCAGTCTGGACATGGGCTTTTTAAAAAAACTGAAAAGTGGTTTCATAATGTGTCAGTCTGTAAAAGTGATTTTCACTTGCCAAAAAAAAAGAGTAGTAAGTGTGCATTCAAATTGGCAAAGAAATTTCGTTTTGGGACTAATGTGAAAACATGACTCTGTGTGCAAATAGGAATTACAGGCAGAGATTTATTGCGTTTTGCTCTGGTGATTTCACAGTTGCATTAGTAGGAAAAAGGGGGAGCGATTTTTTTGGTGCAGAAGCAGACTCTTAGCACACACCCAGCTCCTTTCCATGTATAATCATGCACAGTATTTAGAAGCGAGTGGGGTTTTGAGGTTTCAGTCTGTAATGCAAATACATTCAGCATCACTAAGGCTGGTTGCCCTTGCTGGAGTGTAGCAGTCTGGACATGGGCTTTTTAAAAAATCTGAAAAGTGGTTTCATAATGTGTCAGTCTGTAAAAGTGATTTTCACTTGCCAAAAAAAAAGAGCAGTAAGTGTGCATTCAAATTGGCAAAGAAATTTCGTTTTGTGACTATTGTGAAAAGAAATGTAGTAATATATTTAAATAAAATAAAGGAATTGTTTTTTAGTTTTTTTCAGGTATTGCTGAAGAGCAGTGAACAAAATTTAAGATGCCTACAAAATCCAGAGTTCAAAAAACGCTAAAAAAAAACCTATATTTGAAGACAACTAGAGGACCAAAGTTAGTAGAAGATGCTGATGTTGGGAAAAAGAAAAAATCTTCTGGTAAGCACAAAAAACAATTTCTTAAAAATATATTCAAAAGAATGAAAAATGTACAAAATGTCTGTACTCAAAAGGATGTTTTTAAAAAAAAAGGAGAAGAAAAAATTGACAATTTAGTTAATGCAAATATACCTTCAGCAACTGAAAAGATTTATATAAATAGAAAAACAGCGTTTAAAGAGATACGTAGAAAAATGTTTCAGAGAAGAGTTATGTCTAATTTGATGAAGGATGTGAAGAAATATAAGAAAAAGACAAAGTTTTATAAAAGAAAAAAAGAAATAGAAGCCATTGCAGCAAAGGCATTAGAATTAAAAAGGAAACTATTCATATTAATTTTGAATAGGATGCGTACATTAGACAAAATGGTTAATGTACTGAAATCACATAGCAAAAGGAAAAGAGTAGTGAACAGAACAAACTTTTGTAAAGTGTTTTTAGGCAAGTGGATGCATAGTTCAAGTAGTGAACCTTTTTTTAATGAAGAAAGCTATTTTCAAAGTAATAGTTTGCTGCATGCAGTTGACACCAGAGGTCGTTCATACGAAGTAAAAAATGGTTGCATAATGGAGAAGGAGATAATGGTTCCAAGAGATGAGGTACAAGTGATGGCAGATGAGGCAATGGGGAGACGTCCTAAAGCCCCAGTGTACACTTGGAATTGTAGTAGTATTTGCACTGTGCGTCAAGAATCTATTGACAAATTTCGAGAGTTTCTAAGAGAATATAGTAAAAAAAGTATAAAACAGAAGATTAAGGTGCTTCAAAGTCTGGATCCATGCAGAGTGAGAGAGAATACTGGTTTGCAGGGTCATTCTCTGGCTTGTCTATCTAGAAAAGTGTGCAATAGTGTTTTCCATCATTTTAGGATGCTGGCTGTTCATCATACTGAAATGAGAAAGTTTGTGAGACGGTTGTATTTTGCCAAAAGTCCAGCAATAAAGTTAAATGAATTGAATAGGGCTCTGTTCCGAGGAACGGTATCAGATGTAGAGAAGGTTGTTGATGAAATTCAGTTTTGTTACTTTGGTCCTGAACAAAACAGTGCAGAGAAGGACACACTAAATGAGGAAGAAGTGGAAGAGAATGTACAACCATTTGTAAGTAAGACATTTAATGATCACATAACAAAATTTGAAAAAATCTCTAATGAAAGACCAAATATTACTTGTATTTGTTGCCGCAGAACTCATTATAGAAAACAAACTAGGAATGTTGATCTCTACAGAAAGAGTGAAAATGAAGATAATTATAAGTGGAAGGATTTTGCCACATATATATTTCTAGAAAATTGTTTTGAATTGGGTGAAGATCAGCGTATTTGTAAATACTGTTACAACAAGTTAGAGGAAAATAGAATGCCGACCAGAGCTGTACATAATAATTTAGAATTGGATGCTATTCCTGCTGAACTTTCTGAATTAAATACATATGAGTCTATACTCATTCAATGTGTTCATCCGTTCCAGACCATAGTACGTATGGAGCCCAAAACTGGTAAATTACCTCCTTCAGATTTACTGAGAGGTTTAAAAGGTAGAGTGGTGTATTTGCCCTTGGATTTGAAAAAAAATATGGAAACTATTGATGCGGATACTTTGGAAACTGAACCATTAATTATTCTGGTTAATGGTGTACCTACAAAGAATAAGAAGATTTGGCAGGAGCTGGTAGATGTGCGGAAAGTACAAAGAGCAAATTTGTATTTGAAAAAAAATAACAAATGGTATGAATCAATTTATATAGAAGAAGAAGAAGAAGAAGAAGAAGATTTACAAGAAGACACAGAAATACCAACTGGACAAATTGAAAAAGTGGACAAGTCAAAGGAAGAAGAAATTTATGAACATTTTAGCATACATCCTCTTCATTCGAAAGAAGTTATGGGAGACAATATTGATCTCTTTCAGATGAAGAAAGCAAAAGGAACTCCCGTGAGTGTATGGGAGGAGAGCTTGGAAGCTCGATGTTTTCCCCAGCTGTTTCCTAAAGGAAAAGGAGGACGATACGATGAACGTCCAGAACAGATTCCAGCTTCTGAGTATCGGACTACAAGACTATATGCTGAAGATCCCAGATTTCGACAAAGTATTCCTTATTTGTTCCATCTTTTATTTGAAAGCGACTTGTCTGCACTGTCTTATGCAGTAAATCACATTTTAAAAAGTGGAGTACATTTACAAAATGTGTCTGCTAAGGATTTTATGGAGAAAGTGCAGCACCGAGATGATCATTTGGAAACACAACTGATCAATCTGATGGCTTGTCAGCGTGGGACAAATGAATATTGGTACCGACGCCATGGTGAACTAAAATGCATGTTACGGAATTTAGGAACACCAACATGGTTCCTTACCCTAAGCTGTGCCGAGTACGCTTGGGATGATTTACTGGATTTTCTACGAGAGGCCAATTCAAACATTAAAAACATCGAATACAAGACAGCAGGAGAACTGTGCTCATTGGATCCGGTTAATGTTTGCAGATATTTCAATCATAGATTTGAGGCTATGATGTCCTTCATCTGCAATAAAAAAAATCCACCCCTTGGAGAAGTAGTGGATTTCTTTTGGAGAAAAGAGTACCAGGCAAGAGGTGCTCCTCATATTCATATGCTGTTGTGGATCAAGGATGCCCCAAAGTTTGGAACAGATGCTGATGAAGCAGTGTTATCTTACATTGAAGAATATGCAACATGTGCTATACCAAAAAGCACAGAAGAGAACAAGTTAAAGGAGCAAGTTTTACGTTTCCAAAGTCATCGGTGTGGAAAATACTGTCGACGGAAATACAAGAGCAAAGAAAAATACTACACTAAATGTCGATTTGGATTTCCTAGACCTGTTCTTTCAAATGGAAGAGTCAACAGTTTTATGTCAGCTGTGAGACATACTATCACAAGAAAATCACCTAAGAATACCTACAACCTAAAAAGAAAAGAAGAATCAAAAAATATAAATGACTACAACCCAGTCATTTTATCCATGTGGAACGCTAACATGGATATACAGTATGTAGCTGACAATTCCATTGCTGTTGCTCGATATGTAACGTCTTACATTACGAAATCAGAAAAAACAGAATTGAAGGAAATGTGGGAAGAGATTTCTCACGAGAAGACTGTCAGTAAGAAGCTGTACAGTTTCAGTTTGAAGATGTTATCGCATCGAGAAATTGGATCCTACGAATGTTCAGATAGGTTATCTTCTGCAAGTCTCTACTCGAAGTCAAGAAGAATAATTTGGGCAAGTTTAGGCCTTGCAGCAATGAGAAATCGGGTACTGAAATCTGTAGGAGAAATTGAATATTTGGCCGAGAATGACCCAGAAAGTACAGATATTTTGAAAACAAACATGTTGGACACATATTATCCCAAGAGAAGTCAACATCTGGAGAACATGTGTCTCTATGAAGTGCTGCAGAACTACATTTATTCACGGAAAGCCACAGAAGACATCAATAATGGAAAATATAAAGTCGTTGGTGAAGAAGGATGTTTGGTGAAGCAAACAAAAGGAAGTTTGATAAATCACCGGAAGCTGAGTTGCGACACTACTGACAAGAAGGAATTTTACTACTTGGCTCTTTTACAGTTGTTTAAACCATGGCGTACAGAGGATGAACTACTGGGAGAATTCCAGAGCTATGAAGATTCTTTTAATGCTTGCAAAGACAGCATACAATGCAGTACATTCTCAACTTATCTGCAAATGTTAAATGAAGAAATTGATCAGGAAACTACAATTGCAGCAGAAATCGCTAGAGATAGTTCTCAGGACAGCCAAAGTTCAGGAACACTCAGTCAAGATCCCCTAGGACAACCAATCATTGAAAATGAAGCATCAATAGCCATGAATGAAGTGGAAACGGCTATGAATCAAGCTCAAGAAGAATTTATAGACTTAGAAAATTTGGAAAGACAACTGAATCAAGAGCAGCAACAAATTTATGAAGAGATCAAAAACAAAATTGATCACGGATTTCTACATGAAAAAAAAGAGTGCTCATGCACATCATTTCATCCAATCAGGATCTATGTAAGCGGACAAGCTGGAACTGGAAAAAGTTTCCTAATAAAAGTCATCAGAAGCTACCTAAAGCAAAAAACGGATTCTACTTTGTCTTGTGTGGTTACTGCTCCAACTGGGTTAGCAGCATATAACATAAAAGGAATCACTTTACATCGTTTGCTAATGTTACCAGTGGAGCATGAGAACAAAATACAATTCAACAAGCTAACTGGAGAAGCATCCTTGGAAGTTTCAAGAGTATTGAAGAAGATGCAAGTTCTCATTATTGATGAGGTGAGCATGGTATCAAACTTAATGCTTGCCTTTGTGCATTTAAGAATGCAGCAAATTTTGAAGACAGACTATGACATGTTATTTGGTGGAAAACACGTCATAGTTTTTGGAGATCTTTTGCAACTTACTCCAGTTAAAGGACAACCAGTGTTTAATACTGTCACACATGAAGACACGAAGAAGTCATTGGGAAGCATCGGAAATACAAATATTTGGTCCTTCTTTGAGTACAAAGAACTTACTACTAATATGAGGCAAGCAAACGATGAAGAATATGGAAGTATTCTGAAAGATATCAGGATTGGACTACTCACAGAAGTTGGCAAAAAAACATTACAGAGTCGGCTGCTACATAATTTATTTCCAAAGGAAGAAATAGTTGCAGAGAAGATATACAAGAACATTGCAGAAAACAAAAGTGTCATCTGCTTAATGCCAACTCTACGTGAATGCTCAATATTCAATGAGGAGCTTTTGAAATTGGAAAAGGAAGAGATCAGGAAATTGGAAGCAGTGGACAAAATTGAGGATGGAAGAATTAGTGTCACAGTAACAGGCAAACTGAAAAATAAATTGGACTCACTAGAGAAGAACATCTCCAAAACAGCTGGATTAGAAAAAAATCTATATGTTTGCATGAACTGTAGAGTATTTTTAAGGAGAAGTTTGGATGTTGAAAAAGGTTTAGTTAATGGAGCGATGGGAAGAGTTGTGGGTTTTATTAATTACCAGAAAAAAGAAGGAGTTGAATGTTTAAAAATAAAATTTGATCAGATAGAAGAAGTTAAAGATATTTGTCGTTGTACAGTACGTTTTATGCTTGTGAAAGACTTATATGTACGTAGGAAGCAGTTTCCGTTTTCTCTAGCATATGCTGTAACTATTCACAAGTCTCAAGGATTGACTGTAGATTGTGCATTTGTGAACATTGGTTCAACTGTGTTCAAAGAAGGTATGGCATATGTAGCTTTGTCACGAGTGAAAACATTATCAGGTTTATTCATGATAGACTTTGATGACTCAAAAGTTAGTGCTGATACAAACTGTGTAAAGGAGTATAATAGATTAAGAAGAAGCTATGCTCCTCATTTAGGTCAGTATCCTGTGTTGGAGAAACGTGTAGTTTCTCGTAAAAGAAAAAATGAGAATATCTGTAATGAAGATGTAGAGAAGAGGAAAAAAAAGAGGAGTGATGTAATTGCAAGCAAAAAGAAAAAGGAAAATGAAGAACAGGTTGTAGGATGTCATTTTGAAAATAGCTCTGGTGTCAACTGCTACGCAAATGTAGTGCTGAATGTTGCATTTTATCTGAAAAGTTTGCAAGAGCAGATAATAGTAAATCAGGGAAAAAGATTCTGTTCAGAGCTGAGTCTCCTTTTTCAAAAGCTGAGTAAAGATAAAACTCAAATAGAAAGTGCTACTGAAATTAGAAAACTTTTAGATGTATGTTCAGGACGAACACAGTTTTCTCAAAATGAACAGCAAGATGCACATGAATTTTTGATGTATTTTCTTCAGGTAGTGGAAGAAGAAGGAGTTCCCATTGACATTTTTTTTGGTCTCTCTTATAAATGGGAACATAGTTGTGATAATTGTTATAATATATGTGGCTCTATTGTTGATAATGAAAGATTTATTTATTTGACATTGCCAGAGAGTAAAACAGTCACTTTTGCAAAATTAGTTAAAGATGCTAATCATAGCATGAAATGTAGTGAGTGTAATTCTGACATGTTTTCAACATTAATTTTAAAGGAATACGGACAGTATGTAATTTTAATGATGCAACGATGTAGAGCTGATGGTTCAAAATTGGATACTTTAATAAAGAAGTTTACAGGACAGCAATTATCAATTTCAGGAAAAACTTTTGTAACTGTTGCAATAATTTTCCATGATGGACCTACTGTTACTTCTGGACATTACACAGTTTATCTTAAATGTGAAAAAGGCTGGACACTGTGTAATGATTCCCAATTGATTTTCAAACAACGTTTGCCTTTTGATTTAGCAAATTCCTATCTAATCTTCCTGAAACCTAAATTTTAGACAGATTTGGCAAGATCTCGACAAAATAATTTTACCATTTTACTGGATTACCATTGCAATTTTGTAGAAAAAAGATTTTTTAAATTATCATTTGGCCTAATGGAAAGATAACCAATTGTAATGTGGACTTTTAAAATTTTTAATGAAACTTTGAAAAACCAATTATTTAGAGATTATCGGTAACTTCTGCACATTTAAAATTTTGGAATGTTATTGGACTGCCATTGGAAATTTTTTCAAAAATGATTTAAAAAATTACTATTTGGCCATGCGGAAAAGTAACCAATTCTATTGTGGACTTAATAAATTATTCAAAAAATTTTCGTGAACCAAAATGTTACAGAGAATCGGTGAGATCTGGACAAATTAAACTTTAGAATTTTATTGGATTACCGTTGGAAATTTATTCCCAAAAAAAATTTCAAATTACTATTTGGTCTAAAGGAAATGAAATCAGATGTATTTTGGAGTTATTTGAGATATAATATTGTGATTATACTTCTGAAACAAACATATCAGACGGTATTTTAAAGAAATAAGTATTGGTATTAGATGATATTTTTTTAGAATATTATGCATTTCTATAATGTTAAGTTTAAGTAAAAAAAGAATCAGGGCTTTTTTAATACAATCTTTGTGATTGTTATTTTTTTTTGCCCGCTGTAAAATGATGAATGCAATTGCTTTCACAATTTATCGTGAAATGCAATATATTCTGAAAACAGCAAAAATAAGGCAAAAATATTTTTTGAAAAATATGTAAATACGTGTACTGTATTATAAAATGTTTTAAAAATATTAATACTTTTTTCTTTTTTTTCAGATTGATATAGAAAAATTTCGAAAACTAGAACCATTTTTAAAGCTATTTTTTTAAAAAACAAATGAATAAATATTTTTTTGAGTGGGTATGGTAAGTCAATAATAATAATTGTAGTCTCTCAAGGACCTTGTAATGTGATAATTGATTTTTAGTGTTTTTAAAAAAAAAAAAAAAAAAAAGTACGCGCACCGTACGCGTACGGTAAAAAAAAAAAAAAAAAAAGTTTTTAAAAACATATGTAAAAAAAAGATGAAAGATAAGGTTGGCTCTTAAAAGAACCGTTGTGTTCATGCAGGGACAGAGGAAAGAAAGAATGGGAAAATTATTCAAAGCGACAAGTGTGCTGATCTATTTTGTTGTTCACTAGGGAAACACTGGTCTCCCTATGGCAAATTAGATCTTGACAAAAGGCGCATCGAATATCAACCCTCCGAAATCGAGGGTTCATTTCCAGAGGGCCAGCAAAAGGAGATGCTCCCCCCACAGATGAAGGGCTCACCTGACCTGCAGAAGAAGGAGTCAGCTCTGCAGATGATGGTCCAGGCTGAGCTGCTGTGGATGTACTTGCTTGTCTTTCTGAAGAGTTACCTCCAAAAAGATGACCATGTGTCCTTCTGTGTACATCCTTGAGGTGTCTCTTCATGGTATGATTCCCAAAGGAATACTTCCTGTCAGGATTACCTCTTGAAAGTACACGCTGAAACAGCTTGCAAGTTACTAAGGGTGCATTCACCTTTTGCTGGCCTTCAGGAAAAGTAAAATAATCCCATACATAAGAGGGCTTTTGTTTCCTCGCTCTCTGCCTCAAAACAGTGCTGCTAGTGCTAGCCTCACTCTCAGAAGAGCTCTGCTGTTCTGCCATCGTATCACAAAGACAACCCAGCTCCTTCTCCTAAGGGATCACAAGCAGAAATGAGAGGAATGGGTGTGGTGTAGGAGAGTTCTAGAACTGAAAGTAGTTTCAACCAATCAAAAGTTGTGTTTCTTGATCACATGACCTACCGTACGCTTACGGTACGCTTACGGTACGCTTACGGCAAAAGTGCGCATGCGCGTAAAAAAGACACGCGCTTGCGCGCATGCGCATAACAGTCACTACCCGACACTTCCGCGTAACGTGCGCGTGTAGCGTACGCGCGCACGCGTCCCACGCGGAGTACGCGCGGCTACGCAAATTGCGTAACTATACGCAAGCAGCGTAGAAAAATTACGGGCGTTGCGTAAACCGTACGCTTACCGTAAGCTTACGGTACGCGTACTAAAAAAATAATAAAAAAAAAAAAAAAAATGTACTGCACATAAATTTTACATGTTTATTTTAAAAAATATATTAAAAAAAACATATTAAAGAATTTTAAAAATTTAACCATAGTCTTTATAAAAGGTAAGAAAATTAAAAAAAAATATGTTAAAAAAAATAGAAGAAAAAAAAAACAATTAGCATTTAAAAAACCTTGCAAATTCACTGAAAAAACCATGGGTTTCACACACGTTACAGTTAGGAATTAGCATTTAAAAAACCTTAGAAATTCAGTGAAAAAACCATAGGTTTCACACACGTTATAGTTAGGAATTAGCATTTAAAAAACCTTAGAAATTCAGTGAAAAAACCATAGGTTTCACACATGTTATAGTTAGCTGGACATTTTACTCGTAAAAAACCAATGAAATTCCCCCGTTATAGTTAGTTCAGCTAACTATAACTCGCGCGCCCGCAATGCACTGCTGATGACGTCACATATTACATCACTCATGACATGGTCAGTGACATCACTCATGACATCACTGATGACATCTCAAATGACATCACTGATGACCTCACTGATGACATCATCCTTGTGATACAGTGGCAGACCTCCTCTTCCCCTAATAAAACCTTTGATACACACATTCAAAAATAGAGACTAAAATTTACAAAAGAATGGACATACCAATAACAGTTACAACAACCTCTTCAGTAATTCTAAGATCCACATACACATCCACTCATTCACCAACAGTCCAATACAGTCACTCATACATGTACTCACTTATCATATGTACTCATACACCTATACATCCTGTTACACAATGCCACTCATCCATAGAGCTACTCACACACATAGTCACTCATGCTAATAAAGAATCAAACATACATTTACTTGCATATACAGTTATACACACACCACCACACTTACTTCTACGGAAACTTACACATACTTAGTCTTTTAAACAATCACTTATAGAAATACATACTTATTCATACAGGAACTCTTTCAATCTCTCACTCTCACATATACTCACATATATAAACCAATAGTCACATATACTAGTTTTAAACATATGTAGTTACTCATAAAGACACTATTGAGACAGTCATTCACTCACTAACACACCCATACACACACACATCCACCCATGCAGTCCTGCACACATGCTCTGTTCAACACATACAAACAGTGAGTCACTCATTCATGCACCTATGCACTACGTAATACCCCCCACCAAACCATGCAGACACTCATACTGATACTCAAAAAACCAACTAATAACCTATATAGACACCCATGTAGCTACTCACCAACCCATGCAGCCACTTATACACAAAGTGAAAAAATGATACAGATATTTATATATTTAAACATTACTCACTAAGCCATGTATTCATTATGATACAATTAATCAGTCAGTTACACAATCAATTTTTCGAAAAGAAATCATCCATTTAGACAGTAATATACCCATTTATTCTTCCATCGACCTTGAGATATACATATATAAAACATATTTAATTTTCAGAAAAACACACATTCACTGGATGATGTCATCAGTGAGGTCATCAGTGATGTCATTTGAGATGTCATCAGTGATGTCATGAGTGATGTCACTGACCATGTCATGAGTGATGTAATATGTGACGTCATCAGCAGTGCATTGCGGGCGCGCGAGTTATAGTTAGCTGAACTAACTATAACGGGGGAATTTCATTGGTTTTTTACGAGTAAAATGTCCAGCTAACTATAACATGTGTGAAACCTATGGTTTTTTCACTGAATTTCTAAGGTTTTTTAAATGCTAATTCCTAACTATAACGTGTGTGAAACCTATGGTTTTTTCACTGAATTTCTAAGGTTTTTTAAATGCTAATTCCTAACTATAACGTGTGTGAAACCCATGGTTTTTTCAGTGAATATATATATATATATATATATATTTGAACAGAATTTGCTACCAACAGCTGCTTCACTCAGAAAAAAGACGAAGAGCGGACCCAAGGTTCCTTGTGCAAATCAAATGACTTTTATTGCGTGCCCAGCAAGTCCGCCATTACGTGTTTCGACCCCAACTCGGGTCTTGATCACATGACACGTTGCCTATGGTTTGGTCGACATTTAAAGTAATACATGCAGGAAATTACATCATCAGTTCAAAGTGCAAATGCATAGTAACTGAAGAGTTACTAAAAGCAGCAAGAGTTATCTATACATGTGCAAAACTTTACGCATTCAAGATATGAAAATAAATATATAAATATAATCACAAATACTAAGGTTAATACACAAATGCATATAAAATAATTAATTTGATAAATAATGCGTAAAAGCAAATGGAAATCGTATTTGATAAAAAACAATGTTATTGACACTCAGGATGACAAATGGCATTTAAAATCTAATAAAACAACCCAATGGAATTATACGAAGCTAAAAATGCCTACTCTCATTCAGTAAATTTGCCAGCCTGGTATAGACTCCATTACTCAGTGCAAAATAGTGCTAAAAAAAGTGTAAAATACAAAAAACATTTATAAAAAGCTGTTATTTTCTTAATTTCATATATACACGAGAAGATGTGCCCTACATAGCACATTTATGGATTAAAAACACATTTTTATAAACATAGCAGCTAATTTTTCCACAAAGTACACATCTTGGCAAAATACCCAAAATTCTTTACATCAGAGACAAGTGTAAAAATCTTTGCTAGCGTTCAACCCTGATGGAAACTTGGTGTCCAACTCCAATATGTAACGTGTTTCCAGGAGGCGTAGTTTCGCCTCCCAGTTTCCTCCTCTTTTGAGTGGTAAGATAGTGTCTATTACAAAATACTGGAGATGTGTAGGGTTGCTCTCATGTTTTTCCTCAAAATGCCTAGCAACTGGATAGGCTTGATCTTTACCACTGATTGCTCTTATGTGCTAGAGTATCCGTTTGTGGGCCGGCAGCTTAGCACTGCCGATATATCTCAGCCCACAAGGACACTCCAGCACACAATCAGTTTTGCAGGTCAATTTTTTGTTGTTTGGAATGGGGTTTGCTTTGAATGGGCTGCTATAGTGCTTTTTATTGCACCCAAACTTGCAAGCTTTGCAGCTAGGACACTTTCTAAACCCCTTACACAGTGCCATCCAGGTAGTCAGTAAAACCACGTCCGGGCTGCTCCTAACTAGGGCATTGCTCATTGATTTAGATTTCCTAAAAGTCAAGGCAGGCTTAGCTGGTACAAGCCTGCCAAGAACTGGATCACCCTGTACCAGGTTCCAATTACGATAGAAGATTTTTCTAAGTGCCTGGTGTTGACTATTGCAGGTGAGTATGATCCTAGTTTGGAGTTCTGTGGCAGGTATGCTATCGGAGATCTGCTTAAGTTTTGGTATAAGTGCCTCCCTTCTAGAAAGGTTCCTAGTCTTTCTAATTGCACTGTCTATGATACTGGGAGCATATCCTCCTGCTATGAATCTCAGCCTACTTGACTCCTGCGCAGCCTCACAGTCAGAATCTGTATTACAGATACGTCTGATACGCAGCATCTCCCCATAGGGGATGCTGCGTATCAGGTGATGCTGATGATGACTACTCGCATGCAGAACTGTGTTGCCTGCGGCTATATATATATATATTCAATCAAAAAAATACCCTTTCAGGCATAGAGTGACGAATGAATTATGCAAAAAAGAAGCAGAGAACTCTGGGTAGTTCTCAAGTTTAGGTGGAAAGCAGCTCCTGTATAGAGCACTCTCAACACCAGCGACACTCTAGATCTGCTCACCTCAAATGTCTGCTTTTCTATCAAAGTCTTTAAGCATGGGATTAGCACAGTGCCATCTACGCCGAGATAGAAAAGGACAAAGTCTTTTGCCATTTCTACAGCAAAGTCTTTAAGCACAGGACTAGCACAGTGCTGTCCTTGCCGAGCTGTAAAATGACAAACTCCATTTACCACTCCTGGCACAGTTTTACAGATTTCAATTGGTAAATTACCAACCAAGCCAACCTGAAATGAGTAAAAGCAACCCCTGAGACAGTGTTTTGCTCTAATTAGAGCTCTTCAGAGAGGTATAGCTTTGTCCAGACACAAAGGAGCACCCAGTATAAGTAAAAAAAATACCCTTTCAGGCATAGAGTGACAAATAAATTATGCAAAAAAGAAGCAGAGAACTCTGGGTAGTTCTCAAGTTTAGGTGGAAAGCAGCTCCTGTAAAGATCACTCTCAACACCAGCGACACTCTAGATCTGCTCACCTCAGGTGAGCAGATCTAGAGTGTCGCTGGTGTTGAGAGTGCTGTATACAGGAGCTGCTTTCCACCTAAACTTGAGAACTACCCAGAGTTCTCTGCTTCTTTTTTGTGTATATATGTATATATATTACCTACTGGCGGTCGCCAGTAGGTAGTTATAGTTAGGACCCCTTTTCCATAGGAAATCCGCAACATTCTATTTTGAATACCTTTGGCGCCGGTCGATGAATCCTCGCGAATTTCTCAAAATAGGTGGGGCGCTACGCTCCGCTCCTACCCTGAAAGTCTCGGGGGGATCCGTCAAGCGGGGGCTGAGATAAAAGGGGGGTCCCAAAACGCGTTTTCCCATGCATTTTTCCATAGGACCTTTAGAACGAGCTACAGCCCGAACGGCTGAACAGAATTACTCGAAATTTGGCAGAGAGGTAGTCCCTAGGTCAAGGAAGTGCCTTTTGTAGGTTTGGTGTAAATCTGTTCAGTAGATTCTGAGAAAATAGCCTTTAAATCAATATATATATCTGAGCCCGCTTACGGTACGCTTACCGTAAGCGTACGGTGGCGTGCGCGAGCGCGATTCTGATTGGCTCTTAGATCTTAGTAAACATTCGAATCGGCCGAAACCAGGAAGCGGCAGCCGCCATTTTGTGTATTTCACTCTGAAAAAAAAGAGTGAAAACAAGAAAAGGGGGCAATGAGGAGAGTTACAGACCCCCTAACATTTGTAAGGGGGTCAAAGAAGGACAGAAAAGTACAAAAAAAACATTTATTGATTTTTAAAAAAATCACGGGGTACGCGTACGGTAAGCTTACGGTAAGCGTACGGTAAAAAAAATAAAAATAAATAAATGAAAAGCAGATTTAAGAGTTTAGATATTAGGGAGCTCTAAAAAGAGCTGTTGTGTTTATGAAGTCATTTTTTTAGTGGTACCTACAAGTAAGTACCGATGCAGAGTCTAAGGTTCAAAAGGAAGACTCTGTTCCCTTCATCATTGAAGTGCACACCATCTCCTCTATAAATGTCTTGCATGTCATAACGCAAGTTGTTGTGGTAAATGGCACCCATACAATAGTCACGGAGGAAAGCAGAAACAGATTTGTTGACGTGCTTTCTTGCTTTGTCAATCTGTGTACAGAAATGATTGGACCAGTTCCATTTTTGCCTTTGGCATATGTTGGAAAACACAAAGGCAGTTTTAGGGAAAAGTGAAAACAGTTGTGCAAAGGTGTCCTTCATAAGCATTTCCAGACCTACCCCAGTCAAAGTGCCTAGGTCATTGCCACCACAGTGCACTATTATGAGGTCAGGGTGTTGGATTTGCATGAAGGATTTCACCAATGGAATCAATTGGTGCCACTTTAACCCTCTCTGACCAATCCATTTAATGTCTACATTTGGCAAAGCAAGGTCTCTCACCATATCTGTTTTCTCTGCAAACTTTTCACTCCAGAAGACATAGCTGTGCCCTACAATCCACACTGTGAACATCTTCAAAGGAGATCTGGATGCACTCAGGAGGTGTCTTTCAGTAGAATGGCAATATGAAAAGAAAGACAGTTTGGAAATGGAGGCATACATATTTTTTTCAGAACAAAAAGAACTGATTGGCTGTTTCATACCATTCTAGAATAAAAACTAGGCTGTATGTGTAAATTAATAGAAGCATGTTTTGTATTGGTACAAAAAAATGTGTAACCAAACAACAGTACTATGGATTTGCTGTTAGGTTTGAAAAGTCAAGCACTCTTGCTCTGTGGAATTGAAACATTGTTTGGCGAACTTCTGAACTAACTCAACTCAGCAGTGTTCCATGAGCTGTTGCTATGGTAGCAGGCAGAAGTCAAGTTGGGGGAAGGGTACTAGGCAGAAGTCAAGTTGGGGGAAGGGTACTTTTGGAAAAGGGTTGGTTTTCAACCAATAGAAATGTGTGATTACATTTGAAAAAAAGGGGGAAGCACTGAGATTTGAAACTTACATGTATATGTGTGGAAAAATAGAGGGAAAGTTTGCCATTATCTGGTTCTGCTGAGAGGAGAGAGGTGAACACAACAGAGATCCTGGCTCTGATAATCTGCTGTTTGAGTGTCACATTTCTTTCACAACTAACTAATTTTAAAGGTGAGTTTACAGTTTGAGAGGGGATGTATGTGGTAACTTAAGAAATGAATAATAGAAATGGAAATTGTTTTTGTTGTAGTTGCGTTTATCATTTTCTGTTTTGGGAGAAATTTAAATGTGAGGAACATGTAAAATAATATGGAGTATGTTTTCACAATAAATTAAGGTGTACTGGAAAAAAAAAGAATAGTTTAAGGGTTTGAGGTTGGACTCAGTAATGCAAATACATTCAGCATCACTAAGGCTGGTTGCCCTTGCTGGAGTGTAGGCAGTCACCGAGAATACACATGGTGGTGGTCTGAAAAAACAGTTTGGACATGTGCATTTAAATAAATCAAAAAAAGTGGTTTCATAATGTGTCAGTCTGTAAAAGTGATTTTCACTTGCCCCGAAAAAAAAAGAGCAGTAAGTGTGCTTTCAAATTGGCAAAGAAATTTCGTTTTGGGACTAATGTGAAAACATGACTCTGTGTGCAGAGAGGATTTATAGGCAGAGATTTATTGCGTATTGCTCTGGTGATTTCACAGTTGCATTAGATGGAAAGGGGGAGCGAATTTTTGGGGGAAGAAGCAGACTCTTAGCACACACCCATGTGCTTGCCATGTATAATCATGCACAGTATTTACAAGCGAGTGGGGTTTTCAGGTTTCAGTCTGTAATGCAAATACATTCAGCATCACTAAGGCTGGTTGCCCTTGCTGGAGTGTAGGCAATCACCGAGAATACACATGGTGGTGGTCTGAAAAAACAGTTTGGACATGTGCATTTAAATAAATCAAAAAAAGTGGTTTCATAATGTGTCAGTCTGTAAAAGTGATTTTCACTTGCCCCGAAAAAAAAAAGAGCAGTAAGTGTGCTTTCAAATTGGCAAAGAAATTTCGTTTTGGGACTAATGTGAAAACATGACTCTGTGTGCAGAGAGGAATTATAGGCAGAGATTTATTGCGTATTGCTCTGGTGATTTCACAGTTGCATTAGATGGAAAGGGGGAGCGAATTTTTGGGGGAAGAAGCAGACTCTTAGCACACACCCATGTGCTTGCCATGTATAATCATGCACAGTATTTACAAGCGAGTGGGGTTTTCAGGTTTCAGTCTGTAATGCAAATACATTCAGCATCACTAAGGCTGGTTGCCCTTGCTGGAGTGTAGGCAGTCACCGAGAATACACATGGTGGTGGTCTGAAAAAACAGTTTGGACATGTGCATTTAAATAAATCAAAAAAAGTGGTTTCATAATGTGTCAGTCTGTAAAAGTGATTTTCACTTGCCCCGAAAAAAAAAAGAGCAGTAAGTGTGCTTTCAAATTGGCAAAGAAATTTCGTTTTGGGACTAATGTGAAAACATGACTCTGTGTGCAGAGAGGAATTATAGGCAGAGATTTATTGCGTATTGCTCTGGTGATTTCACAGTTGCATTAGATGGAAAGGGGGAGCGAATTTTTGGGGGAAGAAGCAGACTCTTAGCACACACCCATGTGCTTGCCATGTATAATCATGCACAGTATTTACAAGTGAGTGGGGTTTTCAGGTTACAGTCTGTAATGCAAATACATTCAGCATCACTAAGGCTGGTTGCCCTTGCTGGAGTGTAGGCAGTCACCGAGAATACACATGGTGGTGGTCTGAAAAAACAGTTTGGACATGTGCATTTAAATAAATCAAAAAAAGTGGTTTCATAATGTGTCAGTCTGTAAAAGTGATTTTCACTTGCCCCGAAAAAAAAAAGAGCAGTAAGTGTGCTTTCAAATTGGCAAAGAAATTTCGTTTTGGGACTAATGTGAAAACATGACTCTGTGTGCAGAGAGGAATTATAGGCAGAGATTTATTGCGTATTGCTCTGGTGATTTCACAGTTGTATTAGATGGAAAGGGGGAGCGAATTTTTGGGGGAAGAAGCAGACTCTTAGCACACACCCATGTGCTTACCATGTATAATCATGCACAGTATTTACAAGCGAGTGGGGTTTTCAGGTTTCAGTCTGTAATGCAAATACATTCAGCATCACTAAGGCTGGTTGCCCTTGCTGTAGTGTAGCAGTCTGGACATGGGCTTTTTAAAAAATCTGAAAAGTGCTTTCATAATGTGACAATTTGTAAAAGTGATTTTCACTTGCCCAAAAAAAAGAGCAGTTAGTGTGCATTCAAATTGGCATAGAAATTTCGTTTTGTGACTATTGTGAAAAGAAATGTAGTAATATATTTAAATACAATAAAGGAATTTTTTTTTAGTTTTTTTCAGGTATTGCTGAAGAGCAGTGAACAAAATTTAAGATGCCTACAAAATCCAGAGTTCAAAAAACGCTAAAAAAAAAACTATATTTGAAGACAACTGGAGGACCAAAGTTAGTAGAAGATGCTCATGTTGGGAAAAAGAAAAAATCTTCTGGTAAGCAGAAAAAACAATTTCTTAAAAATATATTCAAAACAAGGAAAAATGTACAAAATGTCTGTACTGGAAAGAATGTTACGAAACGAACAGAACAGGAAAAAATTGAGAATTTAGTTAATGCAAATATACCTTCTGCAACTGAAAAGATTTACATAAACAGAAAAACAGCGTTTAAAGAGATACGTAGAAAAATGTTTCAGAGAAGAGTTATGTCCAATTTGATAAAGGATGTGAAGAAATATAAGCAAAAGGCAAAATATTACAAGAGAAAAAAAGAAATTGAAGCCATTGCAGCAAAGGCATTAGAATTAAAAAGGAAACTATTCATATTAATTTTGAATAGGATGCGTACATTAGACAAAATGGTTAATGTACTGAAATCACATAGCAAAAGGAAAAGAGTAGTGAACAGAACAAACTTTTGTAAAGTGTTTTTAGGAAAGTGGATGCATAGTTCAAGTAGTGAACCTTTTTTTAATGAAGAGAGCTATTTTCAAAGTAATAGTTTGCTGCATGCAGTTGACACCAGAGGTCGTTCATACGAAGTAACAAATGGTTGCATAATGGAGAAGGAGATAATGGTTCCAAGAGATGAGGTACAAGTGATGGCAGATGAGGCAATGGGGAGACGTCCTAAAGCCCCAGTGTACACTTGGAATTGTAGTAGTATTTGCACTGTGCGTCAGGAATCTATTGACAAATTTCGAGAGTTTCTAAGAGAATATAGTAAAAAAAGTGTAAAACAGAAGATTAAGGTGCTTCAAAGTCTGGATCCATGCAGAGTGAGAGAGAATACTGGTTTGCAGGGTCATTCTCTGGCTTGTCTATCTAGAAAAGTGTGCAATAGTGTTTTCCATCATTTTAGGATGCTGGCTGTTCATCATACTGAAATGAGAAAGTTTGTGAGACGGTTGTATTTTGCCAAAAGTCCAGCAATAAAGTTAAATGAATTGAATAGGGCTCTGTTCCGAGGAACAGTATCAGATGTAGAGAAGGTTGTTGATGAAATTCAGTTTTGTTACTTTGGTCCTGAACAAAACAGTGCAGAGAAGGACACAGTAAATGAGGAAGAAGTGGAAGAGAATGTAGAACCCTCTGTAAGTAACACATTTAATGATCACATAACAAAATTTGCAATAGTCTCTAATGAAAGACCAAATTTTACTTGTATTTGTTGCCGCAGAACTCATTATAGAAAACAAACTAGGAATGTTGATCTCTACAGAAAGAGTGAAAATGAAGATAATTATAAGTGGAAGGATTTTGCCACATATATATTTCTAGAAAATTGTTTTGAATTGGGTGAAGATCAGCGTATTTGTAAATACTGTTACAACAAGTTAGAGGAAAATAGAATGCCGACCAGAGCTGTACATAATAATTTAGAATTGGATGCTATTCCTGCTGAACTTTCTGAATTAAATACATATGAGTCTATACTCATTCAATGTGTTCATCCGTTCCAGACCATAGTACGTATGGAGCCCAAAACTGGTAAATTACCTCCTTCAGATTTACTGAGAGGTTTAAAAGGTAGAGTGGTGTATTTGCCCTTGGATTTGAAAAAAAATATGGAAACTATTGATGCGGATACTTTGGAAACTGAACCATTAATTATTCTGGTTAATGGTGTACCTACAAAGAATAAGAAGATTTGGCAGGAGCTGGTAGATGTGCGGAAAGTACAAAGAGCAAATTTGTATTTGAAAAAAAATAACAAATGGTATGAATCAATTTATATAGAAGAAGAAGAAGAAGAAGAAGATTTACAAGAAGACACAGAAATACCAACTGGACAAATTGAAAAAGTGGACAAGTCAAAGGAAGAAGAAATTTATGAACATTTTAGCATACATCCTCTTCATTCGAAAGAAGTTATGGGAGACAATATTGATCTCTTTCAGATGAAGAAAGCAAAAGGAACTCCCGTGAGTGTATGGGAGGAGAGCTTGGAAGCTCGATGTTTTCCCCAGCTGTTTCCTAAAGGAAAAGGAGGACGATACGATGAACGTCCAGAACAGATTCCAGCTTCTGAGTATCGGACTACAAGACTATATGCTGAAGATCCCAGATTTCGACAAAGTATTCCTTATTTGTTCCATCTTTTATTTGAAAGCGACTTGTCTGCACTGTCTTATGCAGTAAATCACATTTTAAAAAGTGGAGTACATTTACAAAATGTGTCTGCTAAGGATTTTATGGAGAAAGTGCAGCACCGAGATGATCATTTGGAAACACAACTGATCAATCTGATGGCTTGTCAGCGTGGGACAAATGAATATTGGTACCGACGCCATGGTGAACTAAAATGCATGTTACGGAATTTAGGAACACCAACATGGTTCCTTACCCTAAGCTGTGCCGAGTACGCTTGGGATGATTTACTGGATTTTCTACGAGAGGCCAATTCAAACATTAAAAACATCGAATACAAGACAGCAGGAGAACTGTGCTCATTGGATCCGGTTAATGTTTGCAGATATTTCAATCATAGATTTGAGGCTATGATGTCCTTCATCTGCAATAAAAAAAATCCACCCCTTGGAGAAGTAGTGGATTTCTTTTGGAGAAAAGAGTACCAGGCAAGAGGTGCTCCTCATATTCATATGCTGTTGTGGATCAAGGATGCCCCAAAGTTTGGAACAGATGCTGATGAAGCAGTGTTATCTTACATTGAAGAATATGCAACATGTGCTATACCAAAAAGCACAGAAGAGAACAAGTTAAAGGAGCAAGTTTTACGTTTCCAAAGTCATCGGTGTGGAAAATACTGTCGACGGAAATACAAGAGCAAAGAAAAATACTACACTAAATGTCGATTTGGATTTCCTAGACCTGTTCTTTCAAATGGAAGAGTCAACAGTTTTATGTCAGCTGTGAGACATACTATCACAAGAAAATCACCTAAGAATACCTACAACCTAA
Source organism: Triturus cristatus (assembly GCF_964204655.1). Taxonomy (NCBI): domain Eukaryota; kingdom Metazoa; phylum Chordata; class Amphibia; order Caudata; family Salamandridae; genus Triturus; species Triturus cristatus. Next base: position 677,627,575 of record NC_140589.1, read on the forward strand.
AAAGAAAAGAAGAATCAAAAAATATAAATGACTACAACCCAGTCATTTTATCCATGTGGAACGCTAACATGGATATACAGTATGTAGCTGACAATTCCATTGCTGTTGCTCGATATGTAACGTCTTACATTACGAAATCAGAAAAAACAGAATTGAAGGAAATGTGGGAAGAGATTTCTCACGAGAAGACTGTCAGTAAGAAGCTGTACAGTTTCAGTTTGAAGATGTTATCGCATCGAGAAATTGGATCCTACGAATGTTCAGATAGGTTATCTTCTGCAAGTCTCTACTCGAAGTCAAGAAGAATAATTTGGGCAAGTTTAGGCCTTGCAGCAATGAGAAATCGGGTACTGAAATCTGTAGGAGAAATTGAATATTTGGCCGAGAATGACCCAGAAAGTACAGATATTTTGAAAACAAACATGTTGGACACATATTATCCCAAGAGAAGTCAACATCTGGAGAACATGTGTCTCTATGAAGTGCTGCAGAACTACATTTATTCACGGAAAGCCACAGAAGACATCAATAATGGAAAATATAAAGTCGTTGGTGAAGAAGGATGTTTGGTGAAGCAAACAAAAGGAAGTTTGATAAATCACCGGAAGCTGAGTTGCGACACTACTGACAAGAAGGAATTTTACTACTTGGCTCTTTTACAGTTGTTTAAACCATGGCGTACAGAGGATGAACTACTGGGAGAATTCCAGAGCTATGAAGATTCTTTTAATGCTTGCAAAGACAGCATACAATGCAGTACATTCTCAACTTATCTGCAAATGTTAAATGAAGAAATTGATCAGGAAACTACAATTGCAGCAGAAATCGCTAGAGATAGTTCTCAGGACAGCCAAAGTTCAGGAACACTCAGTCAAGATCCCCTAGGACAACCAATCATTGAAAATGAAGCATCAATAGCCATGAATGAAGTGGAAACGGCTATGAATCAAGCTCAAGAAGAATTTATAGACTTAGAAAATTTGGAAAGACAACTGAATCAAGAGCAGCAACAAATTTATGAAGAGATCAAAAACAAAATTGATCACGGATTTCTACATGAAAAAAAAGAGTGCTCATGCACATCATTTCATCCAATCAGGATGTATGTAAGCGGACAAGCTGGAACTGGAAAAAGTTTCCTAATAAAAGTCATCAGAAGCTACCTAAAGCAAAAAACGGATTCTACTTTGTCTTGTGTGGTTACTGCTCCAACTGGGTTAGCAGCATATAACATAAAAGGAATCACTTTACATCGTTTGCTAATGTTACCAGTGGAGCATGAGAACAAAATACAATTCAACAAGCTAACTGGAGAAGCATCCTTGGAAGTTTCAAGAGTATTGAAGAAGATGCAAGTTCTCATTATTGATGAGGTGAGCATGGTATCAAACTTAATGCTTGCCTTTGTGCATTTAAGAATGCAGCAAATTTTGAAGACAGACTATGACATGTTATTTGGTGGAAAACACGTCATAGTTTTTGGAGATCTTTTGCAACTTACTCCAGTTAAAGGACAACCAGTGTTTAATACTGTCACACATGAAGACACGAAGAAGTCATTGGGAAGCATCGGAAATACAAATATTTGGTCCTTCTTTGAGTACAAAGAACTTACTACTAATATGAGGCAAGCAAACGATGAAGAATATGGAAGTATTCTGAAAGATATCAGGATTGGACTACTCACAGAAGTTGGCAAAAAAACATTACAGAGTCGGCTGCTACATAATTTATTTCCAAAGGAAGAAATAGTTGCAGAGAAGATATACAAGAACATTGCAGAAAACAAAAGTGTCATCTGCTTAATGCCAACTCTACGTGAATGCTCAATATTCAATGAGGAGCTTTTGAAATTGGAAAAGGAAGAGATCAGGAAATTGGAAGCAGTGGACAAAATTGAGGATGGAAGAATTAGTGTCACAGTAACAGGCAAACTGAAAAATAAATTGGACTCACTAGAGAAGAACATCTCCAAAACAGCTGGATTAGAAAAAAATCTATATGTTTGCATGAACTGTAGAGTATTTTTAAGGAGAAGTTTGGATGTTGAAAAAGGTTTAGTTAATGGAGCGATGGGAAGAGTTGTGGGTTTTATTAATTACCAGAAAAAAGAAGGAGTTGAATGTTTAAAAATAAAATTTGATCAGATAGAAGAAGTTAAAGATATTTGTCGTTGTACAGTACGTTTTATGCTTGTGAAAGACTTATATGTACGTAGGAAGCAGTTTCCGTTTTCTCTAGCATATGCTGTAACTATTCACAAGTCTCAAGGATTGACTGTAGATTGTGCATTTGTGAACATTGGTTCAACTGTGTTCAAAGAAGGTATGGCATATGTAGCTTTGTCACGAGTGAAAACATTATCAGGTTTATTCATGATAGACTTTGATGACTCAAAAGTTAGTGCTGATACAAACTGTGTAAAGGAGTATAATAGATTAAGAAGAAGCTATGCTCCTCATTTAGGTCAGTATCCTGTGTTGGAGAAACGTGTAGTTTCTCGTAAAAGAAAAAATGAGAATATCTGTAATGAAGATGTAGAGAAGAGGAAAAAAAAGAGGAGTGATGTAATTGCAAGCAAAAAGAAAAAGGAAAATGAAGAACAGGTTGTAGGATGTCATTTTGAAAATAGCTCTGGTGTCAACTGCTACGCAAATGTAGTGCTGAATGTTGCATTTTATCTGAAAAGTTTGCAAGAGCAGATAATAGTAAATCAGGGAAAAAGATTCTTTTCAGAGCTGAGTCTCCTTTTTCAAAAGCTGAGTAAAGATAAAACTCAAATAGAAAGTGCTACTGAAATTAGAAAACTTTTAGATGTATGTTCAGGACGAACACAGTTTTCTCAAAATGAACAGCAAGATGCACATGAATTTTTGATGTATTTTCTTCAGGTAGTGGAAGAAGAAGGAGTTCCCATTGACATTTTTTTTGGTCTCTCTTATAAATGGGAACATAGTTGTGATAATTGTTATAATATATGTGGCTCTATTGTTGATAATGAAAGATTTATTTATTTGACATTGCCAGAGAGTAAAACAGTCACTTTTGCAAAATTAGTTAAAGATGCTAATCATAGCATGAAATGTAGTGAGTGTAATTCTGACATGTTTTCAACATTAATTTTAAAGGAATACGGACAGTATGTAATTTTAATGATGCAACGATGTAGAGCTGATGGTTCAAAATTGGATACTTTAATAAAGAAGTTTACAGGACAGCAATTATCAATTTCAGGAAAAACTTTTGTAACTGTTGCAATAATTTTCCATGATGGACCTACTGTTACTTCTGGACATTACACAGTTTATCTTAAATGTGAAAAAGGCTGGACACTGTGTAATGATTCCCAATTGATTTTCAAACAACGTTTGCCTTTTGATTTAGCAAATTCCTATCTAATCTTCCTGAAACCTAAATTTTAGACAGATTTGGCAAGATCTCGACAAAATAATTTTACCATTTTACTGGATTACCATTGCAATTTTGTAGAAAAAAGATTTTTTAAATTATCATTTGGCCTAATGGAAAGATAACCAATTGTAATGTGGACTTTTAAAATTTTTAATGAAACTTTGAAAAACCAATTATTTAGAGATTATCGGTAACTTCTGCACATTTAAAATTTTGGAATGTTATTGGACTGCCATTGGAAATTTTTTCAAAAATGATTTAAAAAATTACTATTTGGCCATGCGGAAAAGTAACCAATTCTATTGTGGACTTAATAAATTATTCAAAAAATTTTCGTGAACCAAAATGTTACAGAGAATCGGTGAGATCTGGACAAATTAAACTTTAGAATTTTATTGGATTACCGTTGGAAATTTATTCCCAAAAAAAATTTCAAATTACTATTTGGTCTAAAGGAAATGAAATCAGATGTATTTTGGAGTTATTTGAGATATAATATTGTGATTATACTTCTGAAACAAACATATCAGACGGTATTTTAAAGAAATAAGTATTGGTATTAGATGATATTTTTTTAGAATATTATGCATTTCTATAATGTTAAGTTTAAGTAAAAAAAGAATCAGGGCTTTTTTAATACAATCTTTGTGATTGTTATTTTTTTTTGCCCGCTGTAAAATGATGAATGCAATTGCTTTCACAATTTATAGTGAAATGCAATATATTCTGAAAACAGCAAAAATAAGGCAAAAATATTTTTGGGAAAAAAATGTAAATATGTGTACTGTATTATAAAATGTTTTAAAAATATTAATACTTTTTTCTTTTTTTCCAGATAGATATAGAAAAATTTCGAAAACTAGAACCATTTTTAAAACTATTTTTTTTAAAAACAAATGAATAAATATTTTTTTGAGTGAGTATGGTAAGTCAATAATAATAATTGTAGTCTCTCAAGGACCTTGTAATGTGATAATTGATTTTTAGTGTTTTTTTTAAAAAATAAAAAAAAAGTACGCGCACCGTACGCGTACGGTAAAAAAAAAAAAAAAAGTTTTAAAAACATATGTAAAAAAAAGATGAAAGATAAGGTTGGCTCTTAAAAGAACCGTTGTGTTCATGCAGGGACAGAGGAAAGGAAGCATGGGAAAATTATTCAAAGCGACAAATGCGCTGATCTATTTTGTTGTTCACTAGGGAAACACTGGTCTCCCTATAGCAAATTAGATCTTGACAAAATGTGCATCGAATATCAACCTTCCGAAATCGAGGGTTGATTTCCAGAGGGCCAGCAAAAGGAGATTCTCCCCCCACAGATGAAGGGCTCACCTGACCTGCAGAAGAAGGAGTCAGCCCTGCAGATGATGGTCCAGGCTGAGCTGCTGTGGATGTACTGGCTTGTCTTTCTGAAGAGTTACCTCCAAAAAGATGACCATGTGTCCTTCTGTGTACATCCTGGAGGTGTCTCTTCATGGTGTGATTCCCAAAGGAATACTTCCTGTTAGGATTACCTCTAGAAAGTACACGCTTACACAGCTTACAAGTCACTAAGGGTGCATTTACCTTTTGCTGGCCTTCAGGAAAAGTAAAATAATCCCATACATAAGAGGGCTTTTGTTTCCTCGATCTCTGCCTCAAGACAGTGCTGCTAGTGCTAGCCTCACTCTCAGAAGAGCTCTGCTGTTCTGCCATCGTATCCCAAAGACAAACCAGCTCCTTCTCCCAAGGGATCACAAGCAGAAATGAGGGGAATGGGTGTGGTGTAGGAGAGTTCTAGAACTGAAAGTAGTTTCAACCAATCAAAAGTTGTGTTTCATGATCACATGACCTACCGTACGCTTACGGTACGCTTACGGTACGCTTACGGCAAAAGTGCGCATGCGCGTAAAAAAGACACGCGCTTGCGCGCATGCGCATAACAGTCACTACCCGACACTTCCGCGTAACGTGCGCGTGTAGCGAACACGCGTACGCGTCCCACGCGGAGTACGCGCGGCTACGCAAATTGCGTAACTATACGCAAGAAGCGTAGGAAAATTACGGACGTTGCGTAAACCGTACGCTTACCGTGAGCTTACGGTACGCGTACTAAAAAAATAAAAAAAAAAATAGAAAAAAAGTACTGCAAATAAATTTTACATGTTTATTTTAAAAAATATATAAAAAAAAACATATTAAAGAATTTAAAAAATTAAATCATAGTCTTTATAAAAGGTAAGAAAATTAAAATAAAAATATGTTAGAAAAAATAGAAGAAAAAAAAAAAATTAGCATTTAAAAAACCTTGCAAATTCACTGAAAAAACCATGGGTTTCACACACGTTATAGTTAGGAATTAGCATTTAAAAAACCTTAGAAATTCAGTGAAAAAACCATAGGTTTCACACACGTTATAGTTAGGAATTAGCATTTAAAAAACCTTAGAAATTCAGTGAAAAAAACATAGGTTTCACACATGTTATAGTTAGCTGGACATTTTACTCGTAAAAAACCAATGAAATTCCCCCATTATAGTTAGTTCAGCTAACTATAACTCGCGCGCCCGCAATGCACTGCTGATGACGTCACATATTACATCACTCATGACATGGTCAGTGACATCACTCATGACATCACTGATGACATCTCAAATGACATCACTGATGACATCACTGATGACATCATCCTTGTGATAGAGTGGCAGACCTCCTCTTCCCCTAATATAACCTTTGACACACACATTCAAAAATAGAGACTAAAATTTACAAAACAATGGACATACCAATAACAGTTACAACAACCTCTTCAGTAATTCTAAGATCCACATACACATCCACTCATTCACCAACAGTCCAATACAGTCACTCATACATGTACTCACTTATCATATGTACTCATACACCTATACATCCTGTTACACAATGCCACTCATCCATAGAGCAACTCACACACATAGTCACTCATGCTAATAAAGAATCAAACATACATTTACTTGCATATACAGTTATACACACACCACCACACTTACTTCTACGGAAACTTACACATACTTAGTCTTTTAAACAATCACTTATAGAAACACATACTTATTCATACAGGAACTCTTTCAATCGCTCACTCTCACATATACTCACATATATACACCAATAGTCACATATACTAGTTTTAAACATATGTAGTTACTCATAAAGACACTATTGAGACAGTCATTCACTCACTAACACACCCATACACACACTCATCCACTCATGCAGTCCTGCACACATGCTCTGTTCAACACATACAAACAGTGAGTCACTCATTCATGCACCTATGCACTACGTAATACCCCCCACCGAACCATGCAGACACTCAGACTGATACTCAAAAAACCAACTAATAACCTATATAGACACCCATGTAGCTACTCACCAACCCATGCAGCCACTTATACACAAAGTGAGAGACTGATACTGATATTTACATATTTAAACATTACTCACTAAGCCATGTATTCACTATGATACACTTAATCAGTCAGTTACACAATCAATTTTTCAAAAACAAATCATCCATTTAGACACTTATATACCCATTTATTCTTCCATCGACCTTGAGATATACATATATAAAACATATTTAATTTTCAGAAAAACCCACATTCACTGGATGATGTCATCAGTGATGTCATTTGAGATGTCATCAGTGATGTCATGAGTGATGTCACTGACCATGTCATGAGTGATGTAATATGTGACGTCATCAGCAGTGCATTGCGGGCGCGCGAGTTATAGTTAGCTGAACTAACTATAATGGGGGAATTTCATTGGTTTTTTACGAGTAAAATGTCCAGCTAACTATAACATGTGTGAAACCTATGGTTTTTTCACTGAATTTCTAAGGTTTTTTAAATGCTAATTCCTAACTATAACGTGTGTGAAACCTATGGTTTTTTCACTGAATATATATATATATATATATAGTTATAGTTAGGACCGTGTTTCCATAGGAAATCTCAAAATTCTATTTTGAATAACTTTGGCGCCGGTTGACAAATCCTCGCGAAATTTTCAAAACTAATGGGGCGCTCCGTTCAGCTCCTACCCTGAAAGTCTCGGGGTGATTTGTCAAGCGGGGGCCGAGAAAAAAGGGGGTCTCAAAACGCGTTTTCCCCATGCATTTTTCCATAGGACCTTTAGACGCAGCTACAGCCCGAACGGCTGAACAGAATTACTTGAAATTTGGCAGAGAGGTAGCCATAAGGTCAAGGAAGTGCCTTTTGCAGGTCTGGTGTAAATCTGTTCAGTATTTCCTGAGAAAATAGCATTTAGAAGCATATCAATATCTATACGCGCGCACCGTGCGAGCACCGTGCGCGCACCGTGAGAGCACCCTAACGTGCGCGAGCGTAATTCTGATTGGTGGTTACATGTTAGTCAACGTTCAAATCGGTCGAAATCAGGGAGTGTCGGCCACCATTTTGTTTGTTTTCAGTGTGAGAGTGAAAAAGGAAGGGGGCGAACGTGAAAAGGGGGCAGGGTAGAGAGTTCCTGACCCCCTAGCCTTTGTCAGGGGGTCCCTGAAGGACCCCGAAGGCAGAAGAAATGTATTATTATTTTTTTTTAAATCGCGGGGGTGCGCGCTTCGTGCGCGCACGGTGAAAACCATAAAAAAAATAATAATTTTAATACGTAGTTTATTGTAAAATAAATATATAAAAAAAATTATACATAAATAAATTAGCATTTAAAAAACCGTACAAATTCACTGAAAAAACCATAGGTTTCACACACGTTATAGTTAGGAATTAGCATTTAAAAAGCCTTGCAAATTCACTTAAGAAACCATAGGTTTCACACATGTTATAGTTAGGTGGATATTTCACTCGTAAAAAACCAATGAAATTCCCCCGTTATAGTTAGTTCAGATAACTATAACTCGCGCGACCGCCACTCTATCACAAGGATGATATCATCAGTGATGTCATGAGTGATGCCACTGACCATGTCATGGGTGATGTAATATATGACGTCATGAGCAGTGGATTGCGGGCGTGCGAGTTATAGTTATCTGAACTAACTATAACGGGGGAATTTCATTGGTTTTTTACGAGTGAAATATCCACCTAACTATAACATGTGTGAAACCTTTGGTTTCTTAAGTGAATTTGCAAGGTTTTTTAAATGCTAATTCCTAACTATAACGTGTGTGAAACCTATGGTTTTTAGTGAATATATATATATATATATATATATATATATATATATATGTATATACATTTATTTTACCCAGTGGAGGCGTCATTGTTATTGTTAGTTATAGTTAGGGTCATGTTTCCATGGTAGAGGCATTTTTTGTGCTGTTAATAACGTTGGGGCTGTTTGACGAATCTCAGCAAAACTTTCCAAAAAGTTCTCTTTTTTGGCTAGTTTGTGCATTGAAAGTTTTAAGGTAATCAGTCAAGCGGGGGCGGGGGAAAAGGGGATCCCAAAACTCAGCCTAAACCGCTGAACTGAGGGATGTACACCAAATTTGGCAGAAAGCTAGATCTTGGTCTAGAAAGAGTGCTTTTTGTGTTTTAGTGTAATTCAACCCCACCAAACATGGTCAGATTCCGCTGTCAAGTAGCATTAACTAGCTATGACTGATTATATCGGAGCACTGGGGTGGCATCCCTTTCTACCTAGGATTGTCCAATCATCTGTGCAAGTGAGATCAACGAATGTGCCGAATGTTTCCAAATAATGCAATGTACAAAAGTGTTCCGCTTCAGCACAGAATGTATTTGTGCCGAAGTGCAATACTTTTTACAAAGTACTAAAAACGTCGTTGTCAGAAACAACAACTTTTTGAGATATTACTTCTAATTTGTTCTGAATTGCACAATCAAAGAATTGCTATCTAGCAAGAAAAGCCGCCTTTCAAATATTTTTAATTTGCATAATCTAGCACTGATAAATTTGCATCTTTCTTAACAGAGTGCAACTATGTGCACAGTAGTACCACTACAAAAAATACATGAAAGTGAGACAAAAAGTGAAAAAACTTTCAGTGAGGAAACAAATGTAAAAAGTTAAAGACAACTCAGAAAGGATTATGGTTATGGTGAGAGATAAAATGTGTTTATGGATACAGCTAAGATTAGGATTTTTTTACTAGTTTATGTTTTTCCACTTAAATTTATTCAATTAAGATTCAGCTAGGCATGAGATTTAAAGACTTTTTTACTCCAAAAATGTTAAATGAAGGGCTACCTCGAACGCTTTACATTGTGAAAGTAGAGATCATGATCAAAGAGGGTTTCGGTAAGTGCGGTGAGGATCATTAGAGCTGTACAGGAACCGGATGGGAGCTGTACAGAGGGATATTTTATTTGCTTCCATTTATTACAAGTGCACACAGATGTGTATAGACAATTCATATGATTTCCATTTTCACGAAAAACCCAATTGAAATCCCATTACCTTCTGTTGGTGTAAATGACAATCTAAATCAATCAATCAATCAGGGAATTTTAAGCACGCTACTCACCCGTGAGGGTCTCGAGGCGCTGAGAGGGGGTATGCAGATCCGCTCAGCCGAAGAGCCAGGTCTTGAAGGTCTTCTTGAAAGTGTTCAGGGAGGGGGTGCGCCTGATGTCTGTCGGTAGCTCATTCCAGGTTTTGGCTGCAATGTGGGAGAACGATCTTCCGCCTGCTCTGGCTCTGTGGGTGCGCCGGGTTTCAACTAGTGCGAGGTTAGCAGATCGGAGGTTACTTTTGGGTACCTGGAAATTTATTCTGTCATTGAGGTATTTGGGTCGTTGTTGTATAAGCATTTGTAGGCAAGGGTGAGGATTTTGAAGGTGACTCTCTTCTCCACGGGGAGCCAGTAGAGTCTCCGCAGGTGTTGGCTGATGTGTTCATGCCGGGGGACGCCGAGGACCAGTCTGGCCGCGGTGTTCTATATCGTCTAAACAAACTGATATTCTCTCCTGCTCTGTGTCACCTTTCATTTCTTTACTGAGCATGCACATTTCTATGGTGCCATATTCCCAAAAGAGTTTACCTTGACCTATCATACGGGGAGTGGACAGAAGGCAATTTAGATTTTACGTGATGTGAACATTCAGATGGCAAACAGCATTTTTGTTTTACTTTGATAGCAATCCTTCCACCTATTTGTTTAAAGAGAACAAAAAATATATATGGTAAGCACATTCTCAATAACACTGTGACTCAATGACATAAAGATCACGTTTATTAGTTTGAATGCTTATAGGTCATTGTAACAACAGATAATGTACAGAGCAGAACTAAAATCAATAAACACATCAACCTTATTCAGTTCTTTGAATTTGAACCACAGTAAGAATGTGTTATGTACATGCAGTCAAGTAGCGTTATACAATGCACATTCCTGGAACAGCCGCACGGGAATATATGCTGATTGCACAATAATTACCATTATCCTGAGTGGAGAAGGGTAATACAACCGTAAGCTTTGATTTAGTTACATCATACTTCCCTCGGTGTTCAGTAGTAGATGGCTCTCTATGAAAATGATAAACCCAATCAAGAAATAGGAACAATCGAAAAACATAAAAATGTATTGTAACACAACACAATTTCAAAAAAAGACAGTCATATAACCTAATTTGGTCTGCTTTAGATCTTCCATTTGGACATGACAGAGGAAACATCCAAGGTAAAAGAACTCCAAAACTATTTGTATAAAATATACTGAGGACTTAGGGCTTAACGTCACTGAGAACCTGCTCTCTACAACAAAAACTAAATGAGCGATGTTAATCCTTGCAATGTTTTGCATGCAATTGTTTCGCATGCAATTTTACATCACAGTTACACTTCACGTGGAAACAAATCTACTATTACAAGTGCTGAGGAAACTGTTTCCACATGAGGAATTTGCACCTAAATTCCTAAATTCGACTGTGGCCCAGAGCAAGTGGTAAATGTTTCAAAAGTAGATAAACCCGTTAGAACAGATTTAATACAAGTATAATGCTGTAGATATTTTTGACTTTTTTAACAGAAAATAGAGTTTTAAAATATGTTTACATGTAGTTTTAGTTTTATGTAAATCGCTATTAAATATCGTTAATGAAGAACAAAGAGTTGACTGAATTTAAATACAACCTTAATAGAATCAGATATTGCCTGCAGCAAAACTACCTATTTGTATTCAGATAATGGAGCAAGCACACATAATACAAAACATATCCATGCACGAGATTCAACTCCTCATTCTGCAGGCCCTCATAAAGATGCAGGAGGAAGGGACACAACATAAAGTCCTGATTTAAAACTAAGGAGTGAGAGAGAGCCTATAATCTCTAACATATATTTCCAACCTATAATTACAAGTGAAACCTATAAAAAAAAAAAACTAAACGCTAAAGATGTGGACCAACACTCACCTCATAAATAGTATTGGTGAATATGATGCATTAAAATCAAACATAAATATAGCAATTTGACACATCCTTAAATGTTTTGTTATGCTACATCCTCTGTCTATAGGGTAGATGAAAGTAAGTTAGGGCATCTTCATTTAATAATTTATTTATAAGTTTTATATAGAGCTAGCTAGACCAGAAGGTATCAGAGCACTTTACATACAATGCAAGACTATTTGAATGAAGTACATGCATAAATACAGACAAAGAAAATAGTTAGGCCGCAAAGGTAGTTACAGTATGCAGACATAGTAACAGCGTGAGCTAATAGAGTACAAGACATAGAAGACAGCTGAAATACTAAATTAACCGCTGCAACTGGTCAAGTCAGAGTGGGTGTGAGCTTTGGGAACATAGCTCAGTTAGGGTGTTTGTTAAAGTATTTGTTGAGCAGTAGGTGTTTAAGGTCTCGTTTGAAGCAGGAAAATGAGGGGTTGCAGCGCAGGTGTCCAGGGAGTGAGTTCCAGATACTGGGAGCATTTCCAGAAAATCAGCGTGTCTGGGAGGATTCCTTTATGAGAAGAAGTCAGTTGGAGCTCCTTAGATATCTGGCTCTTGCAACTTTCGAAAGTTTATTCTCCTGCTAGTTGGGGATTATGTGTCTGAAGGACTTTATGGGTGATGCAAGCAGTCTTGTAGAAACATCTTCCTTCGATTGGGAGCCATCTGAGGCTCTTGAGGGCTGGTGTGATATGCTCAAACCGTTTGCAAACTGTTACTAGCCGGTCTGCCATGTTGGGATCTGAACTTAAGGGGGAAAGGTGAATTTTCGGAGTTCCTGTGATTATGGCATTACCATAATCCAGTTTTGAGAGTACTAGTGATTGCACTACCATCTTAAAATCTTCAGGGGGAATGAAAGGTTGGATTTTAATGAGGTGTTTTAGTGTTTAGAATGCTCCTTTGGCTGAGTTGTTCATGTGGTCCTTCAATGACATGTTGTTGTCCAGGGTAATACCCAAGGACTTAATGGTGTTGGACAGTGTTAGAGAACAATTTAGGGCATCCAAAGTCTTGAGCCGGACTTGGATTGGTAGAGGGCTGTTTTTCGGGGAGAAAAGTAGCAGTTCAGTTTTGTTGGAGTTCAGCTTTAAGTGGTTGATATTAAGTCAAGTTTGTATCTTGATAAGTGTGTTATGCAGATGTAGGATGTCACTGGGTGATTTAATTCTGTAATAGAGTTGGGTGTCATCAGCATACATGTGATATTTGACCCCTGTTTGGTTCAGGATAACTGTAAGGGGTTCCATGAAGGTATTGGAAAGGGATGGGAATAGAGTTGAGCCTTGGGGTACAGCATGAGGAACTAGTGTTGGTTTAGAGAGACTGTTGTTGATTTTTATTTGTTGCGAGCGATGTTGCAAGTAAGATGTGAACCATCTTAGGACTATGCCATTGATCCCAGTGCGGTTCTTGAGTGTCTCAAGTAAAGCTGGGGAATTTACAGTATCGAAAGCCACAGATAAATCAAGCAGGATTAGGAGGCATGCATCACCTTCATCTAAGGATCTGCAAATGTCATCCAAGATATTGAGCATGGTAGTATCAGTGCTACAGACTTTCCTGAACCCAGATTGGAAGGTGTCATGGAGGTTGAATTCTTCTATATGTTGGTTAAGTTGTTGGAGGACGCACTTCTCCAATGTTTTGGCTAGAAAAGAGAGGTCTGAGGTTATTGAGGTCATTGGAGTCGTCACCTGTTTTTGTGAGTATGGGTGTGATTTGGCCTATTTGGATGCAGTCAGGCACACTGCCTGTGGAGCGAGATGAGTTAATGATTTTAGTCCAGAATGAGACAATGATATGGTTGAGGTTTTGTACTATTGTGGATGGGATATGATCCGTATTGTGGGATGTGGGCTTCAAGTTTGCAATTATATTGAAAACTTCACTTTATGTTATAGGTTTAAATACGGACCAATTCACTTTGTTTTTTAGTTGAAGGAGATCAACGTTGAAATTAGGTTTTATAGAGGCCATACAGTCCTTAGTACATCAAGAGGGGGGCTACTGTTAAGGGGAGTGAGGCAGAGGGTAAGGTGGGTAGGGAAGTCAGATTTGTGAGTTGGATGATGGATTGTTCAAGTTTTGCAACTTTATCAGTGAAGAAGTTGGCAATATCTTCACAACATTCATTTTTGGCTTTTGTTTTGTGTGGGGAGGAAAGGGTAGTTTGCCGTTTAATAATGTTGAAGAGCTCCCTGGGTCTGTTCTTAGCGTGGTCAAGTTGCTTGCAAAAAACAGTAGCTTTTTCTCTAAAGATGTGTTTCTTATAGGAAGACCATGCAGTTCTTAGGAGTGAGAGGAGCACTGTAGAAGGGTTTTGTCTCCATAACCTTTCTGACTGTGTGAGTTGTCTCCTCTCATTGTTAAGATCTGAGTTGAACCAAGATTTTGATTTGATAGTTCTTGGTTGTTTAAGTTTTGAGTGGTGCCACTTGGTCAAGGTCAACAGACACCGCAGTGTTATAGTGGGCAGGGAGGTCATCAACTGTGTGAGTGGGAGGATGATGCTGTAGTTGGGCACCAATCCTAGTCTCCAGTTGTGTTATTGGGATTTGCATGAAGTTCCTAGCCCAGTATGGGGGTTGAGTGTTTGTTAAGCCATGACTCAGTGATGAATGCGATGTCTATTTCTTTGTAAAGAATAAGAATGGGCAAAGCACTACGCTACGCTCGCGTAGTTTGCGAAGTTATCGCTACTTAGCACTACGCGAATTGCACGTAGCACAGTGCAAACACACGTAGAGTAGCGTTGCATAGTGCAGCGGTAATTTTTTGCTTGCTCGCGGTCCTCAACATCAAGTTGGCGACCACGAGCAAGCAAAATGACATCCCGGCGAGACTTTTTCCTCGTTCGCGATCAGCAACATCAAGTTGGCGATCGCGAGCGTGGAAAATAAACCTCCCGGCGAGATTCTCAATGCGGGGAGGTCAGGTTTCTCATTGCGAGTGGTCGCGTATGCTCGCGACCGCTCGCGATGGAAAACTACCAGTGCCGCTCGAGTAAAAATCTACTCGAGCGGCAGAAAACTAAAGCTCGCACTGTGCAAGATGCCAGGGTTAGTAAAGAATAGATTCGGCAATAACTGTGGCATGTATAACTGATGATCTGCAGATATGGAGCATGCAAGTTAGAGACTTAGGACCATTGCTAGTGGTAACAATTGTCTGAATGGTTGTGTATTGAGCAGGTGGTCTAGGCGAAGTGATCATTCGAGGGATTCTATTTGGTCCCACGATAACTGGAATTTTGGAGGGAGGATTGTAACCATTTTCTGGTTCGTTGTAATGTAAGATTTGCATAGTGAATCAGCTTCACGAGCTGATATTGGGCTAAAGACTCGGTAGTGTCCTTGGGACGATCTACTCGAGGGAATAGAGGTCCAGTAGGTATGTTGGCTGACAATTGGCGAGCCTGTAAGGGGAGACAACTTCTCCATGTCATGGGTGTGGTAGTGGGTACACTTGGACTGGATGGCGAGGTCATTATTTACATGCAAGATATCTTTAGCTAGAGAATCAAGTTTTTGTTCCAGTCATTTCAGGAGCTGGGTGATACTGCCAGTGAAGGTTTCAATTCTGAAAGTGGACTGATAAACATTGGGTCTCGTATTCAAGGAAGGTGATTGAGCTTTGCTATAGGGTAGGCCAGTGTCATTGAGGTTGAAAAGCCAGACAGATTGTGCGGGCTGAGTCATGTCTGCATTAGGAGAGAGGGCTGAGTCCATTGGGGACTCCGTTGTGGGCGGTCTTGAATTGGGGCTGGCACCAACTGGCTCATGGTGTGAGTAATTGAGTTAAAATTATCGTTGGTTAAGGTTGGTTTGATTGAAGTTATTTTAGTTAAGACTTATTGAAGGAACACATCCAGGGGGCAACAAGGTTGCTAATCTTGTCAGAGGGTGCAGCAGCAGGACATAGCGAGTCAGTGGAGGCAAGGAGGTGAGAAGCATTGTGGTTGCTGGTCAGGGGTGATGGGGGAGGCGACTTTGGGACACCAAGCCATGTTTAGTGAAAGAAGCGAGAAGTTATTGAAAGTGTTGGTCAAAGATGGTGAGGTTACGGTCTGTAGCTTGTATAAGTATGTTTCCTTTCCTGAAAAATAGAAATGGAGATTTCCCCTCTAAAGGTTAGTGAGGGGGTGGCAGGGAGTTTAGTTCCATAGGGGATTTTAATAGATTTAGTAATTTGTAGTTGGAGAAGGAAGATGTTTCTCCCATTTTGAAGGGCGTTTTATGCTCATGCTTTGGTAGGTATCAGCTATTAGTGTTTCCGAAAGTTGTTTAAGTAGTCTGTGTTTGAAATTATTTTTTGCATTATTCGAGAGATTTCTAGGAGAGCTGATGCTCCATGAGTTGGGGCCATATCTCTTGAGTGCAGTGTTGATGGGTTTGTGGCAGAGCATTGCAAGAGATGTTCACAGTCTGCATATGGTCACCCAGTAAGATAAGGAGAGGTAAGGATGAGTTGAAAAATTCCAGGCTGGTAAGTTTCAGAGGCAGGTGATGTGTAAATTACTAACAATTGTGCTATAGCATATCACTTCCTCAATTCAACTACCTTTTGGGAGGAAATGTTCTCTGTGTGGTGCACAGTCATGTACTCCTGCCCTGAGTGCCTAACTGCATGAATCTTCTATTCATTGACCATGATTTTGGCTGTAGCTTCACACTAAGCGGGTTTCTGTGCAGAGGCTAAGATATGTTTCTTGACATGAGTGAGGTCCTGGATCTGTTCTGTGACCTGGAGGGGTGCACCACATATGCCCTAATTGCAATGAGAATGGATTATTGTGGTTGTTGTGGATTTACTACATAGAGTGGTGGTGGCAACATACAGTGTTTTTTTATCTGTGTCACTGGTGTGGAGGTCTACTAGCAGGTGTTAGCAGGACAACCATCTTTCTAGGCTTGCCTTTGTGCCACTGAGCCTGAAAAGACTGAGGCCCAGCCCGAGTCACTGTCTCCACAGAGTCTTATGTCTGAGGGTGGCTGTGCTACACTTAGCACCTAGAAGTCTACCGGAGTGTGGGCAATATATGACCCCACTCCGTGCGGCCTCCACAACTCCAGGTAACTCTGTGTTTTTCCTGGTGCCAGAAAGTCTTCATAAACTGTCAAAGACTTAGTGCATTGACAATTCATGAGGGATTAATCTTCAGGTGAGCCCAGATTCACACTATTACTACCAATGCTACAGTAGAGGAGCCACCTAGACCAGAAAGGAGGGGCACACCAGAATGAGAAGTAGGATAGCTGATTGCAGTGAAGCTAACTCCAGCTCCCATTTCACAAAATTGTACCTGACCATTATTGCATAAGCAGTATTTTGTTTTAGTGTGCATTGTAGATTTTCTACTTAGAAGCACGGGGTTGGACAATCAGTTGTTTTGCTGCTGTGTGATTGTTGATTTCTGAGTTTGAGTGCCTCACAGAGGGCAGGTGCTGCAGGGGTTGTGCTTGGCCTTATTTGTAGAACCATAGTATGACGGACTTCGGGATATCAGAGGCAAAGTACATCAACCATCACCATTGAGGCCCAGCAGCCCTTCCTTGCCACATGGATCCCGAAATGGGGTGTGACACACAGCAACAAAACGCTACTACCAATTCTACATTATCTATCTATTTAAAGATGTATGTCTATGGTGCAGCAACATAAAGACAATGATGACCATGCTGACTAAAATGCTGATGACCATCAGGCACTTGTGTAGAAAAGAATTATAAGCAGGATGTCAATGCCCTAAATGTCTGACAAAAGTATTAATAATTATTCCTGACAGAATAGTTTCTTTTGCTTTTAAACATACTCAGTTATATCTTTTCAACACAGTAACATTGTTTTTTTTCTTATTATTATGGAGGTCCATTTATATGCTCCTGATGAAGTGTGAACAATAGTAAGAAATGCAATCAGCGATGGATAACATGCAGAGAACCTGGACCATTTTCAGAAAAGAGGAAAATACTAAAGAAAGTAATTAGATGGACAGAAGAGCATATCTGAATTTCCTGTTGAAGAGAAAATCCAAGGTAACATTTAACAAAAGGACTGATAATCTATGCGGAGACGTTTTCCAAGCTTAAGTACAGTCCAGGAAAATAACATTTTGGTGGGAGCCTCAACCCAAACATTCTTATAGACCTTGGGTTTACAGATTGCACACTGATATCAAGTACAGGCAGTTTAACACACAAATAGTGTGCTCAAAAACAAACAATACAGCAATACAAAGAGCAATATATTTATAGAGTTAGCTGATTTTGATTTGAGGCACAATGAAAGAGGTCTGGTGGCAACTGCAAGGATCTCATTTTAAATAACAAGGTCCTGATTACAAAGCCGGTTGAACTAGTGACCGACTGGTCTCCTGTCGGAATGGAAACTGACCGACTAGTATTCGGCGGTTCCATCCAACGAATTAGGATGTGACTGTCCATGAGGCAGTCGGAATCATCCATTTTCCCATTACAGCTTGTTCAGCAGCCGGAAAAGGGCTGAAGCACAAACCACTTTGTGAAAATGGATGTTTACAAACATCCATGCACCATGAGGCAGGCACGGGGTATGGATGTTTGGGGGAGCACCATAGGTGTCCCCCCCAGGCCTTAAAGCAGATTCCGTGGAGGGATGGGGTCCTGCTAGGAGCCCCCAAAGACCGTTTCTGACAGCCTTTCAATGGCAGCCAGAGGGACATCGTTATCCCTAAGGCACCACCCCATTGTATGGGATTAGATTCTGACTGTTAGTCGGACAGGAACCTTGAGCCCGTCGGAATTGTCCGTTGGTCCCTCTGCATGCTGCCTCTGACCGCCGCATATCATAATGCGGCTGTCAGACAGCAGCACTTGATGTTAGTTGGACCACAACCGACAGGCCATCAGTTGCTGTTCGACCAACATCATATTGAGGGCCATAGTATATGCTGCAGTGGCATTACTCCTATCCTCCTTAAACAAACCCTTACCCTTCTCTGTCCTGTTTCTCCCCCAATCATCCCCATCAATCTTTGTGCCTATGTGTGAACGGTGAAATGTTTTTGCAGCAGAAAGCAATTGGATTGGTCAATGTTTTTTGGACTGAGGCATGAAAACATGTACAATAGTGGCCAACATAAAACAGTCTGCACATACTTTTGCATTGCTTAACATAGAAAGAGACTCCCTCCTCCTCTTTCCCAACCCCTGCAAAACAGGCCTTACTGGCTTCTGGAAAGTATCTCTACTGTTGGACCTGAAATCAAATGGTCACAATTAGACTTTGTAATATTCATTTTATTGTGAGCATTAAATCTCATACGTTGTCAAATTAAATAAGGATCCCTGTCTAGAGGGAGGCCCAATTCAATTAGCCCTCACTGCTCCCATCTTGAAGGGAGATCTTTCTATGCATCAGTGAGTGGTAGACGTTTATTCAGCAGCCTGACATTTATATGGAGAATGGCAAAAATATGATTTAAAAAATGTTGTGTGCAATGGCTATTGTGTCAAAGCATTATTGTGACAAAAATATCGACTGACAAAATATAGAAGGAAAGAATATTTTTTTTGTATAGTGTATGTGGATTTTAAAAATATTGTATCTAATACTGTGTACCTTAATATAATTGTAATTAAACATTGTTTTTAATTCATTTCATACATTTAGCAGTTATTATATTAAATGTGGGTGTTAATTTTATTAATATAATTGTTTTACGTTTTTAAGTATAGTGTGCAAATTTCAATGAGTAATTACTTTCTTTTTTACATTTAGTTAGTAATTTATAATTTAGTAGCAGGTTGTTGGGTTTGTGGGGGAATAGGGTGGGAAGTTATTTAACTTGAAAATTAAGTTTTTTCATTTTTATTTACTTTTTTAGGAAAATTAAATATTTATTTGATGAATAATTATATCAATTGATTGTTATTTTAAATATGCAAGTGTATTTTGTGATAGGTAAATTAGTCATTTATATTTTAGTTGTGAGGTGTTGGGTGGGTGGGAAATAGGGTGATTTAAATTATAATACTTTTTATATTTATTTACTTTTGTTAATGAAATATTTAATAGGTAAGTATTTGTTATGTAATTATTTTGTTTTCTAATTTGTTGTTAATTGATTACTGTATTTAATAATACAGTGTGTTAATGTGTGTTATAGTTATTATTGATGTTAGTTTTTCTTGATCTATTTAATTTATATTTTAGTTTTATCATTTTTTTAGTTATCCATTAATATAATTTGGGGGGTTTGTGGTCTTTTTTTGGTAGTAGGGAGGGAAAGGTAATTTATCGAAGTGAATTTATTTTATCAGTTGCATTACTGTATTACTTTTACACTTACTTTTATTGATGTATATGGTATATATTGTGGATTTTGAATATGTTTTAATAATTTTAAGTTGTTAGGTATGTAGATGTTTATTTAAAAATGATTAGGATACGGAATGCTAAATAGTAAGGGACTTATTATGACTTTGGCGGTGTGGCAGTGGGCTGCCACACCAGCGCCCCACTGCCACACAGCCAAAGCCATATTGAGACCGCCAGCCGGTTTCCGACTGGAATCCAGGTCAGGCGGCACTGAAGTGGCTGGCCTGCAGCGGTGCAGCCCTATGGTCATATGCGACCCTTAGCAAGGCATTGCAGTAGGACACTATTGCACGTTCATGTAGGGCATAGACTGTCAAGTCCATGCCCTGCAGGAACTGGGGCTGCATGCATACAGGGAGGCACACCATGTGACCCCCTGCATGAATCCCCTGGTGCAGAGGCAACAGGGGGCCCTGTAGGGCCCCATTTGTTTCCTCACCACCACAATATCCCTGCTGTTGCTTAGATTGGCATGGGAATAGTAAATCTGATCCGTCCAAGCTCCAACAATGTATCCACATTTGCTTAATTTAAAGTTAGATTACTTAATCTGACTCCTTTGAAGTCGCAGGGTCAAGACTGATTTGCATGATTTGCATATGGCTGGGTACAAACTGGAATGGCATGGTGAGCAAAAAACATGGACTTAGGCCCAGATCTCTGTACTGGGGTGAATGTATGAAATTGTTCTGCATTCTGTCCATCAATTGTTCTTTTTGCATTTGTCACCCCGAGTGGGACGGGTATGCACAGACGTGGGTCCCATGCTCTCCATGCCACTGGAGTCAAGCTATCCTGGCTGATGAGGGCTGGAAGCTTGAAACTGGTCTTAGGATGCTTGTTTACAGTCCAGGGAGGACCTGGCCTGGCAGTTTGGGCTGGACTGTTCCATTGGGCGCAGGGTCAAGACTGATTTGCATATGGCTGGGTCCAAACTGGAATGGCATGGTGAGCAAAAAAACGATGGATTTAGGCCCAGATCTCTGTACTGGGGTGAATGTATGACATTGTTCTGCATTCTATCCATCAATTTTTCTTTTTTCCTTTGAATTCCAGCACTTTTGCTATTGTTGTTTATTTCTGATTGTGTCATTTTTTAATTGTGTGTATTTTTTGATTTTTATATTATTTAACTTTGTATGTATTCATTTAATTTTTGAAGAATTAACTAATTGTGATATATGCTATTGAGAGGATGTGTCTGTTTATTTAAATGTTTAAGTTATTGTTAATATTAACGAAATCTTTTTAAATTGTTCAAATATTTTTATATATCTATATATCTATTTCATAAATGACCTTAACCAAAACTACTTGAAACTTCCTCACATGCACACATAACTCAAATTTAATCAGGCTTTTAAGAACACATGCCATACATGTTCACTTAGTCTTCCTTCATCTCAGTCATAGTGGGTGCAATTCCCATAGTATCTGATAAGAATGACAGAGTTTTGTTCGCAATTATTTTGGCTACTCTTGGAAAGAAGAATCCTGATACCAGATTAATTATGAAAAACATCAGAAACACAACAGGGATAAACCGCTCCCCCCTGTCAAACACTGTCGATTCCGAATTTCCCTAGCCCTATGTTCCACAAGCACTCACCTGTTCACTCATCCTACAACACAACTCATGCACACTCTCATACCACTGTACCTATTTCAAGGGTACCACAATCTTTCCTATGTTTGAGAATTCGCAAAGTATTCCATGCGTAGTCCTGAGGAATGGTGATTGTTGCTCTCTCTCAAGGGTACTCCTACGGGTAAGTATTTACACATACATAAATATACGGGTTTACATTTGCACATGTGTAAATATAAATCATACATTTATTTGTACTGGTTAACCCTTTTACTGTTTCTATGCAGTTATTATGCCGTACAGAAACCTACTTCCTACACCCACTTCATTTTATGTGTCTACTCCCCTTTTTTCCATCCTGAAAACGAATGTACCCAAGAGCTTGACAGTATTTAATCCTACCTGCAAAGTTTTTGTAATAACCAAGGAACGTTCTTGCTAGTGGGGGGTTGACCATTTCTTATCAAGGGTCTGCTGTGATAGAACCGCTACCCAGATTTACTCAAACAGAAAATTCAGCAACACTGGAGAATTTTGGGAGTAATTCTATTTACAAGATCAAAATTAATTGCATGCAAGTTATAAAAGATGCAAGCAGGTCTCTCCTGCTGAATGCCTACTGAAGCATTTATCAGCAAAAATCTATATTCAGGGCAGAGCTTCGTAGGGTTGTTGGAGCTGTGACAGCCCCTAATAAATACATTTTTAGCTTATTTGGTTCTGGGAGCCCTGAGTCAAGTCTGCTATGTCTGTTTTTCTTGTCGTACTGGGCAGTTTCAACTTCTTCATTTTTGGATCAGGAACGTGAACATATTTAGGCCAACGATTTACAAAGATTTTGTGAGTGGTTTGCAGCACTTTTTTGACACAGACCAGATTCAAAACCAATTGGCGTTTACAAAACTATTCAAATGTTGATTTGCGTGAATTTAGAAGAAAAGCTAATGAAGCATATTGCGCTGCCCTGAGTTATATTGCTTTACATTGCATCACGTAGGTATTCCATGGGTGGTGCATGTGTGTTCCTGTGCATCCACCCATGGATTCTGATTACAAGGAGTTAAAGACATTGGTTTGTGCAAAAATTGAGCTCCTGCCTGAGGCTGGTACACCAAGGAGAAATACCTTTATTTCTTCTCGTAATTTCCACTTTGCATGTGTGCTGCATTCTGCAATCAACCAAAAAGAGTCCCCCTGTGCTGTTATTGACTATATTTTGACAAACAGTTTTAAAAAAATAACCCTCACCCACTAAGAGTCCCCTTGGTGGCATGCTCCATCTTCAGGTTCTTTCTGTCCAGCTGCAGAACGGGTACGTGCTGCGAAGGGGAACAACTTTTACAACGCAACTTTTACAACGCACTACCATTACAACTAAACTGTTACAACGCGAGTGCATTGACAACGCAGGACATTACAACGCAAGTCTTTACATCGACCTGCACTAGATGGCGTGCTAACATTAAAAATAGTGTAGTTTACTATCCCAACGCCTTCCCTACTGTTACGTGGACTGGAGTTGGAATAGTAAATTACACTTTTTTAATGTTAGCATGCCATCTAGTGCAGGTCGATGTAAAGACTTGCGTTGTAATGTCCTGCGTTGTCAATGCACTCGCGTTGTAAAACTTTCGTTGTAACAGCATGCATTGTAACAGCATGCGTTGTAACGTCATACATCCGCTGCGACCAACGGAGATGTGGGAGCACTTGTAGTAAATACTATGAAGAGTTTGATTGTATAAGAGTGGGAGGGTCTAGGTTAAAGTTAAAAATACCTGGCTAGGTAGGAACAAAAGAAAAAAATTATTCGGACCTCCTACTGGTATGGTTAAAAAGGGCGTGTTTTTGAAAGGCAGACGTTAATGAGTCTATATCTCAAGGTCTGCAGCACAGATCAAAACCAGAAAAGCCTCCAAGGAAAAGTTCTGTGCAGAAAGGTACCTCTCCTTGTATAAAACTATCCTCACTTGAACAGAGAGACCCTCACATTATGATGCAAGGGTTACCTGCATTGTTCCTTGGCAGCCCAAAGTGTGCCAGTGTACGAGAGAGCAGAACTGCACATGTTATTGCTTCTTCTCTGGATTTCACCACTTCTTTGTAAATAGGCTCCTTAATGATCGGTTTACCAAAACAAAAGCAAATCTGCACCCATAGAAATGTTCCTTGAAGGGTGGTAAAGGACTTTACTGCTTTTATTACACCAAACATATTTAGAGATTTCCGTCAGCCAGGTGAACATCTCTGCATTATGGCAGGAACCACCGTCATGGCGGTGTAGGAAACATTTGACAAACATGATGGCCTTTCCAAAGTTTTTTATTTTTCAAAAACAAACTCCCAAAGGGGGAGTTTGTGTCTGAAAAATAAAATAAAACTAATGACCCCCACACCAGTTTTCTCTCTTGGTGTGAGCTTAGTTTTCCTTTTTTTAATGCCTCTCACCACCTAGATTAGATGAGGTAAAAATTGGAGATGAGGGACAGTAAAACAAAAACATCTCACCATCAACTCTAATTTAGGTGGATGGTTGAATGGCTTACTAGCTATCACACCTGCCCACTCAGGCTTTTGAAGAAAGGTTTACATTGACAGAGGGAATTTTACTCCAGCTGCATAAAACTAGCAGCCCACCTCACTCACAATTGGGTGGTTGGACCTTGAGTTTGACAGACAGGGTACTCCTTCGCCATTGCAACAGAGTACTACCTGAGTACAGAATTCTTCATTGAAACAGTCCATTTCAAGCCTTGGCCACCTTACACATTCACCCTATAGCCCACTGCTGTTTCTGTTGGGAAATTTGAGATTCCCCCTCCAATTCTCACTGACTAAGCTACGACTGCGCTAAGATTATATTTGTCCTCCTGCAAGTCTGTTTAAGAAATATTAAGTTTCAATGGAACTCCTGTAAAGCATGGTTCCTGGTGTCCCTCCTGTCACAAATGTATAAGGTTTGAAGACTAGAAACTCCTCCAAAAGGCCCTAGTCTGGAGCCAGATTTCCATTTCTGTCTGTAGCTCATGAGAAAGACTCATCTAGCTACCCCCATTTCAGAATCTGTCAGAATCTTTCCTTCAAACCTCTTTGCACATTCCAGGTCCTCCTACCAAGTTCAACCTGAACAGTTTTGTGATCATCACCCGCAACCACCTGTTCATGAGGGCAGCACAAGAGAGCAGGCCTGGTCAAGCCTTTTATTCTAACAAGCATTCCCCCGGTAGGCTGGAGCCCTTAAAGTGTGATTTTGAATGCCCTGGGTCCCTTCTTCCCCAGCTTCCCAAGGAGTTACAGGAGGCACATAAATGTTTCATGAAAGAGTGCGAAAAAGAGGGAGGGAAAGGAAGGTAGGAAGAAAGCGATCAGAGAAGGAGAGGAGAGAGAGAGAGAGTGGATAGATGGAAAGAGAGCTATAAAATGAGAAGACAAACAGACTGGGGCGGGTTTGAGCATCTTTGCCAGGACTTCTTTTGGGTTACCAGTTCAGCTCTGCTTGAGATAAAAGCACCAAACAATAACACGTTTCATACCCCGTGTCCCATAAACACGCCCAGGTCATGCAGCACAAACATGGTTTCACTCACTAAATAGTTTGAACCTCTGTCTAGTGCCCATGCTCATGCATGGAACGGATTTCAAGCAATCATGCAGTACTCCCACCACAATCTTATCTTTTTAGGACTAGCAACTTTCTAATTCTCACAGATATACATTCATGTTTACCATCCAAACATTTATATACATCTCAACAGAAGAACTCACAGAATTTCACATACTCAAAATGTCATGGGACATATTTACAAAGAATTGGCGTACGGCAGCGCTGCAAGTCATTTTGTTTCTCTGCCCTACGCCAATTCGAAAGGATAGAAATGCACTGTATTTATAGGATACTGTGCATTCCTGTCCTTTCAGCCGGTACAAAGATTGCTGGAGTGTTCCAACAAAGACACCCTGGCACCATGGTGCAAAGGTGTCTGTTGTTGGTATGATTGACTATGTGCAGGAATGGTCACCTTCCTGAACAAAAACAATCATGAGAGGCATTTTCCTCTGTGAAAAGAAGAAAAAATTAGGAGAAATGTTTCTCCTCATTACACCTGCTCTTGGGAGGTGTACGTTTTTGGCACTGCCTCAGATTCACGCTATGTTGTAAATCTGGGGCAACGCAGCAACTTCCACTGCATGGCCCTAACCTTATCTGCAAGGCCAAGAAAAGCCACCCACTGTAGCTTTGTGTGGCCTTGTAGATATGGGCCTGCACTGTGCGCCACTGGTGCGTCAAAAAAAGTGATGCTCTTGTGGTGCAAGGGGCTTGTAAATATGCCCCCCATTACCTGAGTCTGAAAAAACAATGAAAGCCTATTAAGTTACTATGAATACCACTATTTTGCCCCAAGTACTGCATGCTATTCAAGCAGTTTTATGCTGCTTTTATATTCTTGCTTGTTTCTAATAAAATTGCTACTGAAAACCTCAAAGAGTGTTAAGGGCTATGTAATGATCATATTTTCTATGACTTAGGATAGAAACTAGTTCCAAGGGTCAACTTTCTACATTGAATAGATCTAAACACAAAAGCCCTCACCCTTTAATAATTATTTTCTTCAAAGAGCCATTTGTGCCTGAGGTTTGGCTGCACTCTTTGTCAAATTCAATCAAAACACAGAAAAAAAACATTTGAGCATGTTTTTGTATATTGCTTATAAGAGTCTTTTTAGTGCATGACCACATAATATTAATAAAGGCATGGGTTCGAATCCGACCGCTGCCACCAATGTTAGAAATTGGATTTCTGGTTGGCTAGGGCGTGCGCCTGAGCCAGGCAGAAACCACCACTCTAGTCAGGGCAAGGGAGTTACACGCTGAAGATAACCCCTGCTCACCCCCTTGGTAGCTTAGCACGAACAGTCAGCCTTATCCCAGAGGCAATGTGTAAAGCGTTTGCGCAACACACACAGACAGCAGCAACACACTAGGCACACTACAAAAGAGACTCCACACAAGGTTATATAAAAAATAGCCTTTGTGTTATCCAAAACACATTAGAATCATAATCACACATATACACTGTGCCAACTGGCACTAGGCAATATTCACAGGGGATTATAAACATGACAGGGCCAATTGGGCCACTGTCAGAACCATCAGAATCACACAAGTCACAAGTGGTAAATAACGCAACCAGTAACTACTGGTACAATAATGACCTAAGCATTGTATCACATTAGGCATAAAACACATTCTTCATAAACATCAGAAGCATAAACACATAATGCATAAGCACTATAGCATAACATTAGGCATCACATTATAGGCATAACCACGTTATGCAATCTCGTTTGGGCATAAACACATTATGCACACTCATTATAGGCATAGACACCTTATCCATTGGGCATCACATTGGAGTATTATGCCCTAACAACACAAAACTGACCCCAGGCCAACTGGCCTTCCTTGAGGTTCAAATGCCCTCTGTCCAAAAATGTCAGGGCTCTCACAGGACTTTCCACGGTCCACCGTGCTGCCTAAGCAGTGAGAACAAGGTGCATAATACACTGGGGGGCAGCGGGGGGATGTATCGCACCTCTCTCTCATAATGAAGCAGACAAAAATGTCCCCGTGTTGTAGCTGTCCGCGCTCTCGCGGTGCAGCTGTGAGAATGGGCCTTGGCACCACTGTGCCTCCTGAGTCCCCACTGAGACTCTACAACAATTTTGCCCAATGTTGCAGCTTCCCACGCTCTCGTGGTGCAGCTGTGTCCACAACTTGGCACCACTGTGCCGTGGAAGCCCCACTTTGGAACTTCAACACCATGTGTCCCATGAGCTCTCCTCTTATTGGGCTCCTCCGGTGCCTCCTCTAAGCGCCACAATGCACGAGGACTGCTCCAGTCACTGGTGCTGTCCTCCGTCGACTCCCTCTGTCTCCTCTATCGGCGGCATCTCTTGTCAGGACAGGTGCGCGGGGCTTTTCCTTCTCCACACTGGGAGGTCCCGCCTACCATCAACACGTGTGGCTCTCTCCGGCCACGGTGACGGGAGCCCCGCCTCGTTGCAGGCAACCTTTTCCTGCATTCTGCTTCCCAGGCTTTAGGCCACGCCCCAACCAGGCACGGCCGCCAGGCTTCCGGGTCGCTGCTCTCGGCGGCGACTCACCTTCTCCGGCAAAGACGGGTGGGCTCCCACTTTCAACAAAGCATCAATGTGGGGTGGGCTCCCGCTCAAAAGATGTAAATGCGGGGTAGGCTCCGGCTTTCAGGAGTACGAAACAGCGGGGTGGCTCCCGCTCTCAGGGACACCAATGCAGGGTGGGCTCCCACTTCCGAGACATCAATGCGGGGGAATCCCCACAACGGGATTCCCTCCAAATATATTGCAGCTCAGCGCTGCGAAGCCCCAGCACTCTTCTTATCCTGGAGTACAGGAGAAAAACAGTGCAGCACTCATGAGGTGCTTGAATCCAAAATTCCAGGGCAAAGGCTGGGCCCAGGCAGGCCAGCTCACAGGGCCCTCTAGCAGGGAGGCTGTCCCTTGTGGCGGTTCCTCCCTGGGCCCTGCAGCAGCAAGTCCCAAGTAGCAAGGCAGCACACTGACATGGGGTCACAGCCCCAATATTTATAGTACATTTTCTTTGTCTGCCATGGCACAGGGCTTGGGGGAATCTAGCCTCAACTGGTTCTGGGGGGTGTGGAGCACTTTGTTTACAGGGCTCCCACCCTCCTTTGTCAGGTTGGGGTTCTGTCATCAGACACACCACAGGGGGCGGAGCCAGCATTCACCTAGGCAGGCACAGGCCTATTCAGGGTCAGGGGACTACTCTTCCCACTACTCCAAATGCAGATCTCTCATTCAGCCTAGCGCTGACTCACCCTGCCCTCCCTGGAGCCACACACACCTCACCAGCCCCTGTCACTCCAAAGCCAGACATGCAATACACATCAGGCAGTCAGACACATAGCACACAGAAATGCCAACTTCTAAAAGTGGCACTTCTAAAATAGTGATAATAAATCTGCGCACACCATTGCATAGCATTTATTATCACTATTCCAAACATACCAAACTTGACCACACTGCTCCTCTCATATCAGGAATTACCACTGAAACACTTATCAGGGAATGCCCAAAGCATTCCTATGAGAGGGCAGCCTCACAGCAGTGAGAAACCAAAATGGTGGTTTGTCACTACCAGGACATGTGACACACTTAAGGTACATGTCCTACCTACAATGCACCCTGCCCATAGGGCTAGCTAGGGCCTACCTTAGGGGTGACTGACATGCAGTAAAAGGGGAATCACAGACATGGCACAAACTTTAGGTTTTGCGTCACAGCGGCAGTAACACTGCGCGCACAGGCCCTGCAATGGCAGAGGCCTGAGACAGGTTTGAAAGGCTATTTTGGTGGGTATTGCAATCAGCGCTGCAAGCCCACCAGTAGCATTTAATTTACTGGCCCCGGGTATATGAGATAACACATTACTGGGGACTGACAGGTAAATTAAATATGTCAAAACAGGTGTAGACTAATC
Source organism: Triturus cristatus (assembly GCF_964204655.1). Lineage (NCBI taxonomy): Eukaryota > Metazoa > Chordata > Amphibia > Caudata > Salamandridae > Triturus > Triturus cristatus. The sequence continues at coordinate 677,656,890 of NC_140589.1, forward strand.
TTACCATGTTTACCACAGAGAGCACACACACTTTACACTGAACAGCAGTGCTAAAGTGCCCAGAGTCCTGGAGGAAGGCAAAAGTTCAGGGATGACCCTGCAAAAAGGGCCAAGGCCAACAGGGTTCTTCTGAGATCTTTATTGTTTGTGATTTAGGATGGTATAAAGTGGACTGGAAGTAATTTTTTCACTTGATTGACATTTGAACATTAGGGGTATTTTTACTAAGGTTTTGCGTCAGGGTTGTGTCACATTTGTGGAGCAGTCCCAATGCGAAATGGCATTTGGCATTTACTAACCCACGCAAAGCAAATTTGCGTGGCTTTGCTTGGTTTAGCAAAGTAATGCAAGGTAGTGCATAGTGCTGCCATGCATTACTTTGCAACGAGGAGGCCTTCCATGGGTGGAGCATGGCTGTCCCTAATGCTTTCACCCAGGAATTTTGGCGCAATTTACTAAAGCTAATAAAGGTGGGAATGCATCAAAAATCTCTGCCTCCCTGAAGCAGGCGTAATGGGGAGAAAAATCCTTTTTCTTCATTACATCCTCTTTCTATGCATGATTAATTCTGTAGCACACATAAAAGAGGAATATGCTTGTAAGGATTGTTATTGTGCAGGAGGGCATTCCTTCTCAAAATCAATCCTGCTCCTAACGCATGCACCCTTGTACTATGGTGCAAGAGTGTTTGCATTGGTGTTTAATTAATCAATCAATCTGGATTTGTAAAGCCCAGCTAATCACCTGTGAGGGTATCCAGGTGTGTCATTTGCCTCAAGTGGCTATCTCAGGGAGAAATCTGAAGAGTATCATATATTAGTAGATATGGAGCTTTCAGCTCTCTCACATTCACACAACACAACACAGCAACCTGCTTTGCTGCACTGCATTGCGTTGCGTGAATTCGAAGTAAATCTGCCCCAAAGTGCATTTCGACCAATATCAATCATGCACCAGCAAGCAGGTAGTATAATGAATTACACCAAGAGCATGGCCAATTCTAAAGACCAACTGGAGGTCTGGGAGTCGCCTCATCAAATACTGCAACTCAAGGCCGTTTACTCTCATATTGTGATGGTGGATCACAGTGGCCTAACTTAACAGCTTTGTATTCACCACAGCACGCCTCATCAGGAGCTTGACAAAATACAACTACATTACCTCCACCCTGAAGAAACTCCCTGCACCATCTTTAAAACCATCTGTGTCATATACATTGTCATCTTCACCAGCCCTCGTGCATATCTGGTTGACCAGCAGGAAACCATCAGACAAGAGACGAAGAAGTGTGAAAAATAAAACAAAGCAACAAGCTTTCTCTTGATATGCAACCAGGATCGAAAAGTAAACCTCCTTACCCACCATATATCCCCACTACCGCTCTAATTTATGAAGACACATTTCTTTAAAGAACACTGCATCATGATGCAATAATGATTGATTTCCTTTCTTAGAGATCAATTACGAGTCTCGTGGTCCACAGACCACCGGATTTGCGGTGCGCAGTGGTGGCGGCTTGCAACTGCCGCATTACGACTCTAGTGGTTGTGCTACCCTGGGACTGCCGATACTGCCAGGGAACCGCTGTTCCCTGGCAGTGGTGTGGCGGACCTGAGGCATCGGTATGCTTGGCGGGACTGCCATGGTCCCACCGAGCATATTAGGAGTTTCCTCTGTGCCAGGGTTTTCATGGTGGTTTCTCCTCCATGAAAACCCTGGCAGAGAGGAAACAAAGTGCTTCATGCCCTGTGGATGCATACAGGGGGAGCCAAGCTTGCGCAGAACTTCCAGAACGGCACATACATTTCAGTCCATGCCATGATGGAATTGTTTTTGACGTTCCCATTACTGTGCTTACTTTATAGTCACAACGTTGGGAACGCCAAAGGAATCGCCTGCCAGTGACTAAAAAAGTCATAATGCGGCTGGCAGTTCTCACGCAGATTTGGCGATGTGGCAACAGGGCGGTCCCGCCGCGCTGCACCATCAAACTCGTAATCGGCCCCTTAGAACCCAGCTACACCTCCAAACACTTGATGCTGCATCTCTGCAATAGACGATCTACAGCACCAGCTTTACATCATACAGATACTACATACATATATACATACTTATATTCCACAATTCACAGGTCTCTGAAATCAGTACTATGCTGGAGAAAACGAAAGGACAATTTGACAAATGAACTTATCAAGTAAACAACATTTGCATGAATATCTCTTCTCACTTGCCTGGCTAATATTACCACAATGTTAAACACTTTGAGTGCAATCACAAAAATAAGGCATTCTTTAGGTATATAGCAGCACCATGTTACGCAGTGTCGTTCCTACTTCCAGGCATTCTTGGCAGTCACATGTGTAATGCGAAAACCTCAGTATCTTGACAAGTTTCACATTCCCATAAAAAAGATGAAAATGGCTTCTCCCTTCAGGTGGAGAAGAAAATAATTTGCAAGCCTAGCAGAAGAGTGAGTGTTCTGAAGGCGCCCTCTCTGCACAGACAGCTGGTTGTAATCCTGCCGACTGACGCCTGCATCTATTAGTGCCTTAGGAGAGGCCTTGATACAGTGTTTATGATTCTCAGGAGAATCTATCTGGATTCAATCAACTGTACAGATTTTTTAATAGGGCATCCAAGTCTGAAGCTATGACACATTTTTCACACATCACATCACTCATTGAGTTCTCTTGCAGAAACTGTCAGAGCTCATCTCAATGTACAACATTTCAGGGAAGCTGCATTGGCACATTCGGAGACTGCCCGCCAAGAGGCCTGGTAATTTACGCACTCCATATAAAATCTTAAACAAGTGTTTTATTCTGCTTCAACGTTTACTCGTTGTTATCATTTTTTATGTCATTGTTGAGTAACTAATTAATAGTTATCAAGGCATGGAGCTGTAACATATTTTTGCTTTACTTTTTATCCAGTATAAAAACTGAATTACACAAATGAAAATCCACAAAGAGCATTCATGTGGCTGCAATGTGGCTTTTGCATTCTATGCTTTATTCTCCCTGTTCCATAAAAAGTTGTCCAATAGCAAACAGATCAGTTTTTTTAATACTCATTTTTATTAAACGGTTTAAGTATATTCAATAGTATGCAAATAACATGATTATCTATCTATCTATCTATCTATCTATCTATCTATCTATCTATCTATCTATCTATCTATCTATCTATCTATCTATCTATCTATCTATCGATCTATTTGTCTATCAATCTATCTATAATAGATATATATATATCAAGTAATGCAAAGTTTCCTAGTAGTTTGTTTAAAGGGTACAAAGATAAAATGGGTATCCCAAAATGCATTTTTCCACCAATAAATTTTCCTTAGACTTTTGTATCTTGTGTAGCGCGATAACGTCTGAAAAGATTTACATGAAATTTGGCAGGATTAGACATTATGGTGCACATATGATACTTTTGGGTATTACAGGTATGTAAGGTAAGTATATTTTAAGTTATGAGGTATTTTTAAATTAGTGATATATGTTGTCACTGTATTTTTTAAGTATTAGGTTTGATGTTTCCCCCCTACTTATTACCTCTTTATTAAAGTATTAATAAGTAGGGAAAAATATTTACAGGGTTCTATATATTTTGAAAAAATGTTCGGAGTACTGCAGTACTGCCTCAAGAGTACTCCAGTACCACCAACAAATTTAAAAAATAAATATATTAAAAAATGTAAAATATACTGTAATACCCTATATTTTACAACCAAAGTGTACTATAGTATAGTCCATTTTTTCAAATTGTTTACATTTTTAAATATTTACTAAAAACTTCTAAAGATTACTACTGTAATACCTACAAATTAACATGTTATTATTTGTTTTGTAAAAATGCACCGTTCTCCTTAAAGTGCTGTAAAAATATATAGAAATGTTTAAATACATTTCTCTACCTATTACCCCTTTAAAAAAGTGGTACTAGGTAGGGAACATCAATTAACCTACTACTTATCTGGATCTTATACCCTAACCCAGAAAGCATTGAAATGCAGAACACAGACAAAATGTGCTGAAAACGACATGACTGCCTTTTATAATTGGTAAACACAGTCATTAGCCAATCACATACTGACTTATCCTGCACATATACCACAGTATACTGCAAACCTACCACGAGATACTGTGACACAATATATAACCAAGATTTTAAGAAATTATAACATTTGCACTACCTATATTATTCACACATACTATAAAAAATGAACATTTATTCCAAATAACCTATTTTCGTGACACATTATATCCGTTAACACACTTTTATGCTATGTCTGTTTCAATTACCACAATTCATTTTACCCCACTACACTATTTGCCACTCCGCTCTACACTACTACTATCTATGCTATTACACAACGCTATTACACTCTATGCCACTCCACTCTAAATCACTCCAATATTCACAACGCTACTCTGCGTTAATCAACTATCCGCCACTCCACTCTACCCCACTCCGCTCTACACCTCATCAATGTATGTTATTACACTCTATGCTACTCCATTTTATGACACTACACTCTATGCTATTCCACTCTATGCCATTCCACTGTCAGCCACTTCAGTATACACCACAGCACTGTATGCTATTCCTCTGTAAACCACTGCTCTTTCCGCCACCCCACTGTACGCCACTCTACTATACGGCACTTCGCTCTGCAGCAATCCACTGTATGCTATTACACTACATTACTGCATTGTCTGGAACTACACTGTATGTCACTTCACTCTATGCCAATCCACTCTACCATGCTACACTCTATGCTATTCCACTGTACAACACTCCACTCTACGTCACTCTACTCTACGCTGTTCCACTATATGTAACTCCACTCTACGTCACTACACTGTATGCCAGTACCAATGAATGTTGTTCCACCCTACACAACTCCACTGTATTCTACTCCACTGTATGACTCTCCAGTCTGCACCACTCCACTCTGCACTAATAGTCTCAATGCTATTACACTGTATGCCACTTCAATCTACAACACTCCAGTCTATGCTATTCCACTATACACCACCACGGTATACCTCACTCCACTTAAAACCACTTTACTCTCTGCTACTCCAGTATACTCGACTCCACTCTACGCTATTACACTGTACACCTCTTCACTCTATGCCACTCCATTCTACACCTCATCACTGTATGCTATTACACTTTATGCCACTCCATTTTATGCCACTCCAGTGTACCCAATACACCGTATGCTCTTGTAATTCACACTACTCCACTGCACGCTATTTTACTGTTCGCAACTCCACTCTAGGACACTACACTCTACCCTATTCCACTCTATGCCATTCCACTGTAAGCCAATTTAGTGTACACCACTGCATTGTATGCTATTCTTCTGTACACCACTGCTCTTTCCGCCACCCCACTGTATACCACTCTACTATATGCTACTTCTCCCTGTGGCAATTCACTGTATGCTATTAAACTACATTACTACATTGTCTGGGACTACACTGTATGTCACTTCACTCTATGCCAATCCACTCTACCATACTACACTCTACGCTATTCCACTGTTCAACATTCCACTCAATGTCACTCTACTCTATGCTATTCCACTATATGCCACTCTACTCCATTTCACTACACTGTATGCCAGTACCACTGAACGTTATTCCACTCTACACAAATCCACTGTATTATACTCCACTGTATGACTCTCCACTCTGCACCACTCCACTCTACACCACTACCCTCTATGCTATTCCACTGTATGCCACTTTAATCTACAACACTCCAGTCTATGCTATTCCACTATACGGCACTATTCTGTACCTCACTCCACTCAAAACCACTTTACTCTATACTACTCCAATATACCCTACTCCACTCTACGCTATTACACTCTATGCCACTCCACTCTACCCAACTACAGTGTACGCTATTCCACTGTCTGCCACTGCAGTATACACTACTCTACTCTACGCTATTCTAATGTATGCCACTACAGTGTACCTCACTCCATTGTATGCCGCTCCACTCCTCACCACTGAACTCTATACTACTCTCCTGTATACTCTTACACTCTACCACACTACACTCTATGCCACAGCACTCTTCGCCACTCCACTGTAGATTATTCTACTTTATGCCCCTCCACTCTACAACACTCCACTGTACACTATTCCACTCTATGCCACTCCACTCTACAACACTTCACTATATGATATTCCATAGTTTGCCACTCTACTGTACCACGTTCCACGATATTCTATTCCAATCTACTCCACTCTACGCACTATATGGCAGTGCACTTTACAACGTTCTCCTCCACTCCATTCAACAATAATACATTTTACCATTTCAAAAAATGTTTTATTAAAAAGAAATAACAATTTTAATTCAATGACTAAACCAAAGGTTAAACCTTTGTTCTAATTAAGAAAACGTTATTTATTTTTTCTATACAAACCAAACTTATAATACACAAACCTTAGAATGTATCCTTTACATTCATAATTTACTGACCACCTTTACCTTCACATAACTTTATTATTCTTTAGATACAAACAAAAGTTAAAGTACAGACAAATGTAAATTTATATACATATACCTTTAATGTATAATTTAGGCAGCACCTTCAAATTATAATAACGTGCGCGCCTCCATACAAAGTGTATTCAACTCTGTAGCCACACTACATTAACTATAACTTGCACCTTCTCCATGTACTACTTATTTTGTTTCATACTATCTCACTTAAACATTGCAAAATATTAGTATTAACAAGAACAGTTATGACATGGCAAATCAAATCTTTTGCAAGAACAGTGCATTGTAGAGTGCTGAGTTATAGTTCATACAGTGTGGCTACTGAGTTGAACATACTGTGTATGGAGGTGCGCAATCTACAGTAATTTGAACGTTGTGCATGAATTATATAGATATAGATCTATCTATCTATCTTTCTTTACATTAGCTGAAAAAAACAAAGATTAAAGTAACTGTATAGTTAGATGAAATGTTCAGTAAGAATGAAACATTTTTAACTAAAAGAAACGCAGAAATTCACCAGTTATAGTTATCTCAAGTAACTATAACGCGTGCCCTAAGGTAACTATAACTTGCGTCCCCACCATGCACAGTTTTCTCAACCATAATTTCATTGCAAATGTTGCAGTGACATTATCAATGTGAGGTAAGTAGCAGTGCATGATTGGGGCATGAGCTATAGGTCACCAATTATAGGTACTTGAATAACTATACCTGTTGAATTTCTGTGATTTTTTTAGATTAAAATATTACGCTGATACTGAAAATTTCACCTAACGATAATGTTACTTTAACCTTTGTTATTTAAGTAAATTTCCAGAGGTTTTAAAGCTAAATAATATGTTGTTACCATCAATAATACCAACCTCCTTACAGGCAGCCAACCCCATGATCCAAGGTTGGCTGCAGGGTCTGGCCTGTTTCTTTGCAGTATATGGTCCGAACTCGGCCAAAAGGAATTGGAAAGCTCTACATGAGCACCAGTTTTATTACTCAAGGTCACATTTATGTTTTAGGTACAGGAAGATTGTGATTTGTTCATAATCACAGGATGTTGATCCGATGCTGAAATTAGAACATTCTTCAGCACTTTCAAATTTGGCAGCCTTGGCCATAAAGCTATTTCCTCTCCATGTTTGTTGATGCATATTACTGACGATCAGAATGAGCAGGCAATCTTACCGAGTAGAACAGAAAAGCTCTGGACAGCAAAGGACAGCAAAGATGGCTCTCTTCACTCTAAGTGAAAAACAGTAGTAGAAGTTGAAGTCTTCATTGTTAGGGTTACTAATGCCTTCTAAGTCGTTGGTGCATTGTTGTACTACAGCCAGAGAAGCACTGATTCCCCTCCTTGCACTGAAAAAAGCCTCTCCTGAACCATGATGTAGCATTCTATGCTAGTTTCATACTTATTGGGCTTATGAGGCCAAAACATTCTGCAACCCCAAGGATGTTCGCCAATAAACACATAAACAGAATCTGAGGATGGCATACTTGTTTTTCTTTGGGAGACATACATTGTAATATCACTCTCTCTCTCACGCCCTCTTTCCATATATATATATATGACAAAGTGACCAAGACCACGGACGTGGTCAAAACACGTCTTTCTGTAGTGTGAATAAATGACCTTGAACACTGATCAGCGGGCTTGTCGAGTTGCTTCATTCTCTCTGAATAATTGAAATATATATATATCTCTACCATGTATGCCAATAACTACATGAATAATGAAATGTGCAATAAATGGTCTAACTAACTGCTTGTTTGATGGTAAAAAAGGGTAAAGTGGAATTGAGAAATAATCTAATTGTCTCTTCCACTAATGTTGACCAACCCTATTTGTTTGTCTGTTACAATGAATTTGAATTGTAATTGATTGTGATTAAGGCTCCCTGTTTTCGGTTTTACTGATTTTCACAGATACATACAGACAGAAAACATTCATTTTCTTGTCTGTATTTATTTTTAAATGTGGATAAAAACGGAAATTGCTTTTTTATTAATTCCATATACCCTCTGCCATGACTGCCAGGCCAATAGATGTGTGGATTGATAGATAAGGGTGTTAAAAAGAAAGGAATTTTAGTAAAGAGGCTTCAACAGCAGTCGATTTGCACAAGGGTTATTCTGAAATTTGCATATTTTCACGTAAGTGCACTGATTTATCTTCTGCGGGTGTTCACAGCACTGAAACCTGTCACACATTCAAGCATGAGTGCATATTTATCGGTTAAATTAATGTGGAAATATACAAATTTTAGCTTCATTTTTGCACAAACCCCAAAATAAATATGGATAAATACAGATAAAATTAACAAACGTAAATAAATATGGATAAATACAGACGGAAATGAAAAAAAAAAAAATACCATAAAACCGGGAGCCCTAATTGTGATATAGAATCAAAGACATGGCTAATGCGCATATGTATGAATTTGACCATTGCACACTGCAATAGGGCACTCAATAATCGCAAATGAATTGTCCTTCCTCACTTTTAGTTATTTGAACTATAAGTATGTTTGTTCTTCCGGCGTGCGTCGACACTGACGAAGGTTTAGGCTGAAATGCGTCTGTTTGTTTATTTTGTGTACAAATAAATCCATATTGGGATTTCAAACCAACAAAAGTGATGGTCCTTACTGTTTCGAGGAGGCAGTGGAGCGTCATATTGAAGCGGATCGCCACTGCTGGACCGGGCACCCGTTTAAAGAGTGCGGGTTTTTGTTGGTGGCTGTGAGGAGCAAGGAGAAACTAGAAACGAACCCGCACCACCACGACAGCTGATTAAAACGGCATCGGGGGAAGCAGGACTTGAAATATCGAGGTCTTCTGCGACTCGGAGGTAAGAAGATATCTGCAACGGCTGTGTGAAGCGCATGAAGCGAGCGGCGAGAACGAGTTGGTAGTGCACATATACAGAGTATTGATGTTTAGCGAGACAGCGCGCCTACTGGAATTTTCAAAACCCGCCGGGAAGGGAGCTCCCAGGGTGCGAGCCAGACGCCTGATGTGACACAAAATAGTGTTAAAAGTAAATTCCAGCAACTTGAACGACTCCATGAACGGGAAATTAGGAAGTGGTGGGAGGCCACTTCCCTACAGCACTACATAGAGGTTGACAGAATACCCAGAGGTCTACGCATTTACACAGTGCCAGCATATGAGAACCCAGATCCGGACCTGTTGAGTGAGTGGGCAGAATACATGGCATGTTCATCACGGGGAATGCTGAAGATCCTAATTAAATTTGCTTGGAGCGACCGCGAAATAGCCCTAAAAGACATTGAGTCCTTGGAAAGCAGCATCCTACAAATAGTGGAACAGAGTAAACTTGATGAGGAGAAAGAAGCCATCAAAAAACGCCTGAACACATATGAAAAGAAAATCCAACTAAGAAAACAACAAAAGTTTGAGAGGGATGCTCGTGATTACGAGCAAGGAAGAATACTGACCTTTGCGAGAAGGTATGATGTACCACGCAGAGATCTAAAAACAGCGAAGAAAAAGGTAATTGAAGCCCGGGATACCTCCGAATCAAAGGTAACAAGTGCGGAACAGTCAAAGGAGGAGGGAGGAAATACGGGCCATAGCCAATGACAACAGCAGTCTTTTAACGAGGAATTCACCCTCATCAGACAGACATGGCTGAGAAGAGGGAAGGGGAGACACCCAGATCAACAAAAGACAGGCGAAACAAAAGAAGGTGCGGCAGAAAACACTGAAAAGGGAAACGGAATGAGAAGCACCAGGAATCACAGGGGCAGGAACCTCAAGGACTAGAAGACAACTTAACAATTGTCAATTTGACACCGAAAGTACTGACACCGGAAGAGGAATCAGTACTCAAGTTGGGTTTGACATTTTGCCCCACACGCAATTACAATATACGCAAACACATATAGACTTATTTAAGTTCATAAGAAAAATCTAATTATTGAAGTTCTTTAAATTAAGAAATCCAGGGCAAACGTCACAAAGTAATCCAACAGTGCCACAGGAACCTGACATGATGAATATCCGCGATTTGGACACTCTGGCAATCCTCGAAGAAATGGGTAATGAAGGGAGCTCACAGCAAGAATTGGAAAGAGATAACATCATGAGAGCACAAGAAATGGGTGTGTCACAAAAAGGCGAGACAAGCCCCTTCAAACCATCTTCAAGGTTTTGCCCCCAGATGCCAACCGATGCAATCGATACCTTCTCTGAAATTGTAAATAATGAATTTCTTACTCTGCGTGGCAAGGAGGAGGTACACACAAAAAGGATGAACTGGAATCTTACATTTAGTCAAAGAAAGGCATTAAAAAGTTTAGAACAAGACTCTGCAGTAGTAATAAAACCATCAGACAAAGATGGTAACGTTGTCTTACAGACTAGAGAAAACTACTGCAGGGAAGCCTTACGACAACTGCAGAACAAGGATAACTATGTTCCAACTACGGAAGAGAACTACCTGAGGAGCATTCACAACTATGCGGATCTCATCGGAAAATGGTACAGCAAAGGAATCTTGACACAAGAAGAATTTTTGTTTTTGGAGAATAAACACTCGAGAATCCCGACCTTCTACCACCTGCCGAAGATTCACAAGGACCCTGCTAGACCACCAGGGAGACCCATTGTGTCATCAATAGGGGGACTGACATTCATATCGGCCTACTTGAAAGTGTTTGAGACAAGAGAGATATGAAGGGTAGAGATCCTCAAAGAAGTAAACCCATGTATCAACCATATATATGATGCAGTTAAAGCTACGGTAAAAGGCAGTTTCTTTAAATGTTCTATATAAAACATAGCGGCCTGTTGCATGTTTGACAAGTAACACGGCAAAAACAATTCTGTTGCATTCAGATGTTTCCATGGCACTCAGCTTGATTTTAAAGTCACCAATTACCAACTCAATTGCAAACTTAACTGACTTTGACTATGTAAAAGTGTAGACATGTCACTTTGTAGGATATCAAATGCAGATGACACAAAATTATTCAATGAATCAATGAAAGTAGACAATGTGGTCATGCCATTATCAACAACAGCTAATGCTTTTTCTAAATTTTCCTTATTTTCCTTATCAATTTGTTGCAACCTTTCAGCAGCTTCTTTCAAAGCTCATTATATGTTGCAGATACGAAACGTTCAGAATGTGGAGATCTAGGACCTAATAAGAAAGTCCATGTTGTATGAAAGAAGCGATAAATGTTGCTTAACAGCAGACAATGTAGAATCCTCTAGTCAGTGCTGGAATAACTTACCTACACTATGGACATGTCTGAACTGGGGTGGCGGAGTGAGCTAAAGAATGATGATGGATTAAACCCAGATCAGTTGACTGGGGGTGAGTGCTTACAATGTTCAACACTCTGTCCATCATCCCCTTTGGTTTTGCTTTGTTCACCCTAAGTTGGCAGGGTATGCCCAGACGTGGGTCCCTTGCTCACTTGGCCACTTGATTCAAGCTAGCCTGGCTGATGATGGATGATTAGCCAGAAACCGGTCCCAGGATGCTTGTTTCCGGTCCAGGGAAGACATGGCTTGGCAGTTCTGGCTGGACTGTGGCACAGGGTCAGACTGATTTGCAAATGGCCATGTCTGAACTGGGGTGGCGGAGTGAGCTAAAGAATGATGATGGATTAAACCCAGATCAGTTGACTGGGGGTGAGTGCTTGCAATGTTCAACACTCCATCCATCATCCCCTTTGGTTTTGCTATCTAAAAGTGTATACATGTCACTTTGTATGATATCAAATGCAGAAGACACAATATTATTCAATGAATCAAGCTAATGCTTTTTCAAAATTTTCCTTATTTTCCTTACCAATTTGTCGCAACCTTTCAGCAGCTTCTTTCAAAGTTCATTATATGTTGCAGATACAAAACGTTCAGAATGTGGAGATCTAGGACCTAATAAGAAGGTCCATGTTGTATGAAAGAAGCGATAAATGTTGCTTAACAGCAGACAATGTTGAATCCTCTAGTCAGTGCTGGAATAAGTTACCTACACTATAGGTAGTTACTACAACCAAGTGTTGTGACTGGACTAATCTTAGGCTTCGTCTAGTAGCTTTAAAACCCTTAGAGGAATTTAAAAACGTGAATTGCAGCCATTAGTGTCAACTGTCCACACTAACCACCCACCTGAACCCTAAAGTAAAACGTTGTATGTAACATTCTGCACCATCTCATTAAGTTGTTTTTTTGCAATATTAGTGCATTGTTGCCATTTATCAAAATGTGTAACCTAAGGAATACTAGGTGTGCTTAAATTCTTTGCATTTTTTTTAGTGTTTTATATAACCCGAACTAGACCCGAATCGGGTATCAGAGCACTTTACACGAGCACCAGTTTTGTTACACAAGGACACATTCATTTTTGTTAGGCACGGGGAGATTAAGGGATTTGCCCAGAATCACAGGATGTTGAGCGTGTTTGCAGAGACTCTAACACGGTTCCCCAGCTTCGAGGTCAATCGCTCTAGCTGTAAGGCTACATCCTCTCCCCTTGCATTAGCTACTCCAGGACAGTCCAAGCCTTCAATAAAGCATCAATACCCTGGACATGCCAGTGTCTTCTACCCCAAATTAATTTCAAATCAATATTGTTTTTCCAATAATCATAACCCTGCACTGTCAATTTTGAAATAAAAGAATCCAAATAAATAAATTTCATTTGTGTCAGCATGTTTTCATTGCTTGGGAAGGTTGAAGCTTATAACAAAACAAAACGGGTCTGTAGGGATATGACTATTAAAGTAAGGAAACTTTTTTAAATACAGTTGGAGACTCACTACAGGTGGTGTTAGGCAGTGTTTCCACTGTGCATAGTTAAAAACAGCATGTGGTGTACTAGCTCTAAGTAATGATGAGCATACTGATGATAGAAAAACATTTCACCATAGTTTGGAGAATTTAAATACAAATCCTAATTTTCGAATACTGTAGAGGATTTGAATTCAAATAACATGTTAGACACAGCCTCAGCTTCCCATTCATCAGAAATCAAACCTGGATTTATTATATCGGCCATTGCAATTTTAAAAACATGCAGAATTTGTAAAGTTTCTATGGGTGTGATTAGTCTCAAAGCATGTTCAAAAAATGTCATATGGGACTTTATCCAAACAGATACCATCATGGACAGGAAATGCAGTAATGTTCACAAGGGAAATGTCTCTTCGGACCTTATGTGAGAAAAAATGGGGTGTAAGTACCTCAGCTACAAGTTTTGGTGAAGAACGTTCTGCGTGATAGTGTCCAAAGCAGCAGAAAAAATACTGTAACAAATCCAATCCAGATGAAGAGAAAATCCAAAGGTACAACTATGGAGGAATCAGATGAGTCTGTATAAACCAAGAAAGCAGTGCACGTCCATCATGCAAAGAAGTATGTGAAGACTCTGAAGAAAATTACTCAATGTCAACAAAGTAAACGGAGGTTGACTGTGCAAAAACAGGAACCTCATTAAGCAAAGGAGAGCACATTGATAACTCCTAAGGTGGTTGATTATATATAATTTCATTGTTTGGTGCTGCAGTATAAACAGGATCAGAAGTCGCCAGCTGGGGAGTAGTTAAATTAGGACTGCTTAGTGCATGTAGAGGGATCTGTCGCAGGGTAGTTAGAGGAGATAAGGGACTACCCAGATACCCTCATGGACTACTGTGTAAGACTGGTCACATCGTGGAGCTTTATTAAATCAATGGAAACTTGTTTACATCCAGCCATCAGTGTCAAAATCACAGTTTGAGTACCTTGAGCAGCAAAGGCAGGCACCGGGGCACGGTATGATAAGCTAAATTCTCTCATCTTACCAGACTAGATCCCCAACTTTAGGAATCCAGCCAGAAGTTGCCGGTTACTCCTTCATTTCAGCCGTGGCAGAACATTTAGTATTTATATTTGAGTGCTCATCTTAGAAGTCTTGTAATTCCTGTAAGACAGTGAAGCATTCATTGATGTAAAAGTGTGCATCAGCCACCACTATGCCAGGGCTATCAAGATCTGCGACATACATCTGGACACCGAAAAGGACCTCATAGGGGATCTGACAACCAAAGATCTTCTAAGCAGATTTTCTAAAACTATCTGGATACTATGCAGGTGATGGATCCAACTATGACCTGAACCTAATACTCTAGCTGATAAGAACTGCTTTAAGTTACAGTTTTTCATCTCCACTATTGAATTTTCCTCATAATGATAGGGAGAGGAATAATGCACAGTGACACCGGGGGTACCCATGGTCTCCAGGTAATCCTTTGCAGCAAAGGCCAGTCTCTGGTCCAAGTGGAATGCAACCACTTCATATGTACTGATAAAAACCTGCAAATATTTCATAACAGTCCGAGCGCCATCCAATCACTGTGGCCACACCCACAGAAATCAATACAATGAATCAACAGACAATAAAATACATGTAAACACACCTTTTGAATGGAGTGGTCAGCAACGATCCAAATAGACACAATTTAGTGGTTTATTAGAAACCATAAGGTATGACTGTGGTAGGCGTGCAACGGTGGAGCCTCAAATTTGTTGGCCAATGTCACAGCCAAGGACATATTGTTTAGTATGTTTATAAAGACAAAGCCACCACTAGCATTTCTGTAACAAGGAAACTGTACCCACCACACCATCATGGGCAGAAGCTAATCCTTCATGTGCAGCAATTATTAGCTCTAGCCTGTAGTCCTGGATAGGTATCACTCAATCACCCACCCCGGGAATGCAGGCAAATAGAATGTTTTAGGAACTCAACAGATAGGAGTATTTTGTTTGAACCTTTTTGGGTTTGAACTTACCACGGCTGAAGCAGTGACCACAGCCATAATGTTATCATCTATTCTCGTATGTGAACAAGTAATCGCAGCAACTAAAGCTGTCTGAACTGCCACTTTAGCAGATTCATCAGCCAATGAATTGCCTACACCGTGTATACCAGCACGTTGCTGGCCCTTTGCATGAATTACATGAGCCCATGGCAAAGCAACTTTAAGAGATGCCATCTTTCCCCAAAGCAACTTCTGCTTGTTAGTGTTACCTTTAGAGTCTCTGAATCCATTGAAGCACCAATAGTGCAAATTATCATGCAAATTATCATTATAGGACTGGATGCAGTAATAGGATTCACACACAATATATGTTTGGGAATGCCCGATCTGTATTCTATAGTGCCAGAACCAAAGCTTTCAATCCAGCCAGCTGCGTGGTACAGTCAACCAAAGTTTCTTGATATCTATTTCTTTGTACCTGAAATTTACAGTCTTTCATGACACCCTTCATGGCAGCACATGCTGCTGAGTATTTATGTTTAGTACCAACTACGCACTGGGCTGAATCATAAGCGTCTATCGGCGATACTCAAAGCACGGCTTGGAGGCCGCATTCGATCATCCTGATCTTTAATTGTGGGCCCCCTTGGTGAACAGACAGAGCAGGGATATTCAGAAAGCTGTGAAACAAATGGGCATACTTTAGTTAACTAAAGTAATGGTAAAGAAGATAAGAAGGTGTCCTGGTCAACTTACCTTGAGGAACACCTTTAGTTTTAAAAAACTTGACCTAAACGTAAAAACATTATAAACTATCTGCAAACTACAAAAAGTGTATTTTATTAACATGCATAAGTGTTTTACCTTAGTAGATCAGATTATATCACTGCATTGAGAGGCATTTATTAGAAGTGACAGATTTCAAATATGATCATTGAAACAATCATGCCAACCCCATTCTTGAAAAAATGCCATTAGTGAACCAAGAGGCAAGTCATTTGTCAGGTGCACCTTGTGTGTAACCTTGGTTGTTACATAATTGGAACAGCATTAGAGTTCATTAAATAAAACACAAGGAAGGTTTTGTACATCACATATCCTGAACTTGCATATTTTAAGGGGCTCTCATATGTGGTAATGAAGAAATTGGAGGGAAAGTGGAATTAACCAATTGCCGTGGATCGCACAATTTTGTCAAGTTTCGAAATCAGGACTGATACTAGGGTTTTTGGTTTCACATTTTGCAATTCAATCACCAAATTAGTATCTCTTTCCCTCTCATAATTAACATTAGAAGTTAATGCTTTGACTTTAATTCTTAGCGCATGATAATACAATATTGGTGGCAGACAGAAGGCACATAAAGGCTTGGATTATTGTCTACACCAAGGATCTCCTGCACATCCCCCAATGCCCACCTTTCATCACCCGGACTCTTGCATTCCTAGCATCGGTGTGGCCCAAGGGCATGCTACAGACAGTACTTTGTGGCCCCCAGGGAAATGTTTGTGAGTGCCTATAGTGTAGATTATAAAGCATACTGGTCTAAAGGCAACATTTCATTGGAAATGGGGTAATCTTGTTCATATTAGAGAAATCCCTGTGTTCTGAGTGTAGGGACAAAGACATAGTCAACATTAGTAACTGTGAAGGAAGTGGCCCATTGATCCATCGTGAATACAAAGCTTTAGCATTAGGGGTCTTTGTTATTGTGACAGCCTTTAAGGCTGGAATGGGAGAAACCACAATTATGCATTTGCCCTGTTTGAATTACAGTCAGAATTGTTTTAATTGATGCAAAATGTATATTTGCATTGGAGTATAAATGTGATTTATGCAATTGGCACTGTTTCACTTTTATTAAAGGTGATGTACCTATAGCCTGTAGAACTCGCAATGCTGCGTATGACTAAATGAGTTTTGTTCACACAAGTATGTAAGTGTTTGGATGCAAGCATTTCTGTTTGCAATGTTCTGAGAACAGTGGTATGTTCTGTAGTCCCATGTTTGTCTGTAAAATTAGGACAAATTAACCATACAACGGTTTAACCGGCTGTGCGTAATCTCGTATGTAAGTTCTACCAAAGTTTAGAAAACCTGAACGTGATTGTAGCTTTAATGTATTTGGTGGTTGTTAGAGAGCACACTTCTCTAAGAAGTGTGGGGCAAGGCTTCTGCCTTCATTTGATAATGCATATCCTAAAAATAGGACACTGAGAAAAGCAAAGCAATTTCAGATTTTTTTAAATGTAATTTGTAGCCATGTTCAGCGAATCCCAAAATGATGTGAACCACTCCGGCCAAGTGTGTGTTTAAATAATCTGTAAAGTAATTTTCATCAATGCAAGACAATGCTTCTGAGTCAATTTCTTGTAACATTTACACAGGCAGCAAACAGACCCGGGCTGTTCTTATACTCTTGTGGGAGTTGACAAACATTTCTTTGGGAACCTAAAGCAGTAAACACAGTCAAACATCTGCTTTCAGGTGCTATATTTTGACAGAAAAAAGTTGGAAATTTCCAATGTTGTTTTGTATTTTTTACGCACACTGTTGTTCATTAAAGCTGTGCTGTGTGAATTTTGCACAGCAAAGGGGCGTGCATGACTGCTCAAATGTCTATAGCCTAAGGGCCTGATTTAGATTTTGCCAGACAGGGTACTCCATCACAACAGTGAAGGATATCTCACCCTCCAAAATATAAACACCATGAGACATTAGTGGATTTATGTTTCGGCAGGATATCCATCACCTTTGTAATGGAGCAACCCACCCGCCAAACTCTAAATCAGGCCTTCGACTATGCAATAGAAATGATCTGGCTACAGGAAATAGAGGATTATTAATTGGAAGGACACAAGGCTAAATCACTCTTTGATTTTCTAATTGTGATAGAATTTCCCTAACATGTTGTCTCTGTTCATGCTTAAAAGGGTATTGTGGTTGCACTTGCGGGATGGACCTTATGAGCATAATATGATACGGCAAGCCCTTATCCCAGCCTGCCTGGTTGTGATATAACGCAGAGGCTTGTGAAAGAGCCCATTCTGTAGCATACGATTCTTTAACGTCCAACAACTGAAAGGTATGGCAATTTTACCTCCTCTCAAGGGACTTTTCTATCAAACCCAGGGGCATATTTACAAGAAAACATTGGAGCGCTGAGCTGCGCCAAATTTGTTAGCGTAGTTATCTGGCATTTTCAAAACACAGGGATGCACCATATTTACAAGAATACGGTGCACCCCTGTGTTTTTTCTAGAGTTGGCGCTAGATTTAGCTGCCTAGGGCCAAAGCAGGCACTCTTGCACCATTGTGCAAGGGTACCAGCATTGCAGGGAATGATTGTTTATGTGCAGGAAGGTGAGCCTTCCTATACATAAACAATCTATAATGGTGATTTATTACTTCTATGTGTGCTTCAGAATGCAAAAACACATAGAAGTAGCAAATCGTCAGTATTTAATGATTGTTTATGTGCAGGACGGAACACCTTCCTGCACATAAACAATCATTGTTGCCATTTTGCTCTTTCTATGTGTGATGCAAAATGCAGCACACATGGAAAAAAGCAAAAACGGGGAGAAATAAAAGTATTTCTCCTCGTTTTGCCATTCTAACACCTGCTCTTCATCAGAGTTACACCTGCTTGTAAATCCGGGGCAGTGTCAAAAGCAATGAGTGTTGCCGTGGAATGCCTACAGTAACTGACATTGCACGTCCCTTCACACTAAGTGATGTGTGTGAGGAGGCCTTATTCACAAGGCAGCGTTAAGCCAGAAAAAGTGGCTTATCGATGCTTTGTAAATATGGACAAAGGCATACCGCAACCAGAACGTCACTAAAAGTGATGTTCTGGTGGTGATATCCCCTTGTAAATATGCCCCCCAGATGCCAATCTCCCTCACCCAAGAGAATGTCATAAGCATTTTTTTAATTCTGCCAGAATGTTACTTTAATAGCACTCAGTATGTCACGCTCGATTTGGGTGCATAAATCATAAAGTCTTTCAAGAGGGCTCAGCCGCTGATCTGGCGTTTCAACTTGAATATAGTCATTTGCCCGTCTCGCCACCATAAACTCTTGAAGGTTCTGGTGAACTATTGTGACCTCTGTTGCGCTGTCTAGCAGTGTTTTTGCCCACGTCTTGTTCAGGAGAAGCGTCTTGAGCATTTGTGGCATATTTAACAGAAATTCCTGCCACTTTATTTGTTTTTAGAGTGTTGTTTTTGCTGTGAACGTTTTTCTTCCTTTTTTGTGATGACATCAGAAGAGCATTGCAAGTCCTTTTTTGGTTTCACATACTCTGTGTTCGCCTCGTCCCACTCTCTGTAACTGTCTATCTAAAGAGTCCTGAAAGCAATGAGAGGGACATGTATCAAAATACTCATACCGACCAGGCTGTTTAATTGTAACACGGTTACATAAATTATAGTGTTTTTAGTGGACTCCTGGTGGGGTGATCCACTGTGTTTTCTGTTTATCTTTTTTTATTGTTTTCTTCCCAGTGTTTTTTTAGATGACTCAGGTGTCTGCTTGATGGTATCTGAATCAGATTTAGTTTTAAGTTGTGGCTTAGCAAGCCTGGTTCCCAAGATATTATGAACTATAGAAGAATAGGTTTCAGAAACAATTTTCGTTACCTCGTGTTCCTGATCTGCAACTGGAATAGTTGTGAGCCATTGACATATTGCCAACGCTGCTGAATCCCCTTTGATCTTACTTAAAATCATTGAAGATACTGTGGAAAATTTGCCAATTAATTTTAGCCCCAAGTCCAGTGCAGGGCCCGCTCCATATTTATTTTGAATTTGCTTTTGCACTTCAGGCAAAACAGGTATATATGGCAGCAAAAGCAGTACCCCATGTCGCACAATCTTCAATTGGTGGAAGCATACCAAGTGTAAGACACATAGGGAGAATTCTAAATTTGTCTTGGGGCCCCGTATTTGGAAATGCTGCTTCAAGCTGATTTTTTTGTGCTATCCAAAACTGAATTTCTTCACGTTTGGTGGGTACTTCACCCATAATGGCATTCATAGTAACTGGACTAATGGCAAGCACAGCTAACTGTGGCTGCCCAGTTTGAACAGCCCTTGCTGGGACAGCTGTTAATGTATGCATAACAAACTGTATTAGATATCAATGTAGTCTAACTAAGTCATTATATAAAGCACGTATTTTGCCAATATTTAATCCAGCTGTATTTAGAAATGGTGTGTATCCGGCTAAGACTGGCCAGGTTGCCCCTTCATTACTGAGAGGACCCTGTCTTACATTTTGTGGTGTGTGTGGGAGGGAGCCTTGAAACCATTTTTGATGTTCTGGTATGTTAATGGTATTTATAAGAATTCATTAGGTTTATATGCAGTCAGAGGTGCTGCTTCACTGTATGTATGAAATGTCTGTGTGTTAGCATTGACTGCAGGAAAGTTTGCCCAGTAATAAGAAACTTCACATTTGTACGCTTCGTGTGCCTGAATCACAAAGGTAACATCTCCCTTGCCATTAGCAAAACCATGTGTAGTTAAGTGAGCAGTTACTGCCTGTTTACAGGAAAAGTAACTGCCAGTGCCTTGTGTGGCCCTGAGTGGCCTGATAAATCTGGAATGACACAATGCAGCACAAATCCCTGCGGTGTTTTATTCTGCCCCAAGGAGGCGTTGGCATTCCATTGGTGGTTTGTGGGTGTTCCCACACAGCACCCATGGATTGTGGTATATTCCCAGATTTACCATAAGTGGTAGACCTGGGAATGCGTCAAAACTGCTACACATTCCTGTTTTTCTTCTTTCTTTGTGTGATGCATTCTGCAGCACACATAGAAAGAGGAAAATGACTCGGGATTGTTTTTGTGCAGGAAGGTGTCCCTTCCTGTACAAAAACAATCCTGCTTGCAGTGCAGGCACCCTTGTTCCATGGTGTAAGGGTGCCTGTGTTGGCAAGAGGCAGCACATTGCAAGTCAGTGCCGGGAAAAAACAGGAAAGCCCCGTAAAATGTTAAATAGTGTACATTCCTGCCCTTTCGCTGTCACGGAGGGCAGCAAGGTGACTATAACTGCTGGAACTCTTTAATCATAGGTATCCTGTAGAAAGTACATAGAAGGTGTTAGACCTGTCATCCTTAGGGTGGTCTTCCCCAACTTTTTGCCTGCTTACCTCCACTTTTTGCTGTATCTTTTTGTTGGCATTAGGACTCTGAGCACTTTTCCACGGTAACCTGTGCTAAAGTGCATGTGCTTCTGCCCAAAATATGGTGACATTGGTGTATACCTGATTGTCATATTTAGGTTACCTCTAAGTCCCTTGTAAAGTGGCATACCATATACCAAGAGGGAGTAATCTAAATGCTGCTAGTGGTCCTTCAGCACTGATTGTACAACACACACAAGTAGCCTTTCAGAACTGTGTCAGGCCTGCCTTTATAGGGCCTGTGCCTGCAGTTTACTGCTGCTTAGACTTGGCATTTAAAACCTCTTGCCAAGGCTTAAACTCCCCTTTTGTTACACATAGGTCACCCCTAAGGTAGGCTCTAGGTAGCCCTAAGTGCAGGTGCTGCATAAGTAAAAGGTAGAACATGTACTTTTAAGTGTTACATGTCCTAGTAGTAAAAACAGTTAAATTCATTTTTCACTACTGTGAGGCCTACTCCCCTCATAGGCTAGCATTGGGAATTCCTTAAAACACTTTTGAACTGTAATTCCTAATCAGAAAGAAGTAGCTAACTCATGTTGCATATCTTTGGAATGGTAATAATAAATCCTCGTTAGTGGTAAAGTGGGATTTGACATTGCTATTTTATAAATACCAGTTTTAGAAAATGTACATTTCTCTGTTCTTAACTTAGCTCTGTGTTCCGGCAGCACGTTTCTAATACACGTCTAGGATGGGTGTCAGCTGCACTTTGTGCATTCCCTCTAGACATCCAAAAACACAGGAAGGGTGGGTGTGGCAGAGGACTCATCTGGATTCATCTGTATTCTGGTAGCCTTCCTGGGCAGGAAGGGGGAGAGAGATCTCACACTTACATCTGATTAGACTGTGTCCTGTCCCCACACAAAGGACTGGTTACCCCCCACAGATAGCTTGTCAGACAGGACTGTGATGAAATGGGACCTGTGCACTTCAAGGAGCTGCTTTGAAATCACCCCTCACTTCAAAGGCACATTTAGGTATAGGTACTGGGGCTCTGACCCTACCAAATCAGTACACTACTGAATCTGGGAGGAACTCTGCTGGAGTAAAGACTGCTGTGCTGTAAGGATGGCCACGTTACCTGGAATGAATGCTCTGAGGAACTGCTTCTTTGCTTTGGTGAGCTGCCCTGCTGCCTGCTGATCTCTGCCCTGCTGAGGACAAGGACTGGACCCATCTCCCTTGAACCCAGAGTGACTCCAAGAACTTGCCGGCTTGCCTCCTGTTTTCGGAAGTCTCAGGGACACAAAAGACTTCCTGCAATCCTACTGGTGCTTATGGACTCTGTCATCTGTGAGCCACACACTTGCCTGAGGTGCCCACTCCAGTCCTGGGAATCAGAATTTGGTTTTGCCACTGTTTTGCTACAAAACCAATACAGCGTCACCACTGCCCCGGTCGGAAATGACACATCGTCCTTCGATGTCGATGCAGCGGCTGTTCTACAACAGCAGTTCTACAGCCTGCACGGCCAGATGATGACACTCTGCGCAGCTCAGCAACAATGCATTCCCTGCATCTCAATGGAGCTTGACAACAACACAGTGACCCGACTGCATGGAAAATATTGACGCATGGTGCCCTCGGTGGTGACACTTTGTTCCATCAAAGGTATTTTTTCAGCAGGACATGCAAGAGTCTCGTATTTGGCCTGCCCTCCATCATGGTCTGCCTGAATTTTGGATTTGCCCTGTTCTCTTGCGACCTCAAGTAACCTTTTAACGCTATTATAAGCACTGGGTTTTTATTTATTTATTTAAAATTCTTATCTTGACTTCTACTGATTGAATTTTTGTCATTTTGATCTTGTTTTACTCAGATAATTAGTCTCTATTATTCTAAACCTGTGTAGAGTCTTTTTGTGGAGTTTTCAGTGTGTTACTTTACACATCGCATCTTAAGATAAGCCTGCCTGCTCTCTGCCAAGCTACCAGAGGGTGAGCACGGGTTAATTTAAAGTGTGTATCTAGCTAATCCTGAGTAGGATTGTGGTTCCTATTTGGATGGGGTGCATACCTCTGCTAAGTAGAGACCCAATTTCTAACAGAAGGATACTCAAAATATCTATTTGTTGCTATATCTTCAGGAAACAACTGACATGCTCCTTGATCACCCAATATCACAGATTCATAAGATAAGGTAATGGGCCTAGACAGAGTGCGCCTGTCCACAGTTATAATCGACACTGGGCCCGAGTCTGCTAATCTGCAGAGCAAAAATATTTGCTGCTCTTTGCAAAAAAGCCCATATGCTCTTTTTAATGGAGCTGGCACTCATGCTTGGCACCTTTGGTTGTTTTTTCCATTATCTTGCCCTAAAAACAGCCCAGTTGGCCTGTGGCTGGCATTTTAGACAGCATCATTCCTGCAATTTGAGTGGAATAGAGAGGTAAATGTCCAGTAAAACAAAATGTGATGGATAGCTATTGTGAGTATACACCCGATGGGGCGATAAATCAAGGCTGCTTGATTGATGCACTGTGGAGAAGAGGTTCTTTTCGATATAGACTTTACAAGTTGAAAGACAGACACAATGTATGAAAGTGCTTGATCTGGGGCCTGTGCGATAATGTTATGAATGACAGAGAGGACGATTAATTCCCCACAGTGATGCACTGTCATGAAAATGCTTTCATTTGGTCAGTGCCTGTGGCCAGATGCATTGGCCATTTTGAAGGCTGAAATCCTCTGCTACAAGGGAGTGGATGTTATGCAGATGGATACCTGTGGTATACATGGGAAGGGCATGAGATGGCCCTATTGGCAGAGTTATTCTGACCCTGCCCAGCTATACAGTGGAGATGTAGTTCATTAGACAGAAAAATAGGTGTAAGATGCCTTGACATCAACAGCAATTCCTGAAATTAAATGATGTTTTTGATGAAAAGGGGAGAATAAGATATTATACAATTAAAAGGAAGCTGTTTGCATAAAACCAAGGCCAAACTGAATATCATGGTTATCAGTGGATCATTAAGCAATTTTCGTCAATCCATATGGTGGCAAGCACAAGACTCAATCCTCTCCGTCAGTGAAAGAGAACAATCGTTGTCTCCAGTTCAGTTTTGACAAGTCCATCTCACATCATGCCTCAGCCTGTATGCTAAGCACCATTCGTGAGGCTGAACAGTATTCTCACACTGCTTCAAACAAAGCACTAGATAAAACTCAGTAAACCTGATACTATGATATTTCTATTGTAAAAGTGCAGCATAGTTTTATCTATGGCTTGGAAACAACATGAACGTGCAGGGTTTTGGCACTACAAATCTACTCAATGCATGAATAACATGTTTACAGTGAGGACAGCAGTGTTACATTTACTGGAGGTTACTGGAGCTCTACAGCCTTGTTACCATAAAAACCTACAAAGACTGAGATTTGCTGATAATGCTCATAATCTATTATTCTTCTTACTTTGCTGAAGTTATGCTTAATATTGATGTTTGGAACTGGCATGTGTGGCTTGAGAGTAAAAAGTATCTACAGGAAAAATAACACTGCACTGCAAACTATACAAGACCCCATAAAGTTGTGCATATGTTTTGTTGTGTTATCAGTGGGGTTAACTAATCAGTGAAACGTGGCAACACGGATGTGGATCACATGACATAGGGGGCATATTTACAAGACCTTAGCACCATTGAAACTTCTCTTTTTTTAATGCTCCCATGGAGCTGTGTGCTTGCATGGCTTTACATGGCCTTGTAATTATGGTCCTCTTTCACACAATACTCTGCAACAACAAGCGTGTCATGGGTGTTGCTGTGTGTGTTCCCATGCAACACCCATGACTTTTTGACACTGCCCCAGATTTAGAAGGATTCGTAAATCTGAGGCAGTGCCAAAAACTAACACCTTTCCAGGAGAGACATTAAAGTGGTGCAACTAGTAGAAATACTTCTATTTCTTTTAATTTTTTGTTTTTCTCCTTGCATTCTGCAGCACACATAGAAGAAGCAAAAGACCATTAACGATTGTTCTTGTACAGGAAGGTGTCCCTGCCCAACAACAATCATCCCTGCAATGCTGCAAAGGTGCAAGGATGCCTGCATTGGTGCACGGCTGTTTATTTAGTGCAGGTGCAGGGGAAAGCACAGCGGTGGACCGTATTCTTGTAAATATAGGGCATCCCTGCGTTTTTTAAATGACACAGCTCGGCGCAGTAAAAATGCTTGCAGCGCTGTGCAATTTCATTGTAAACATGCCCCCAGGTGCAGAAAGAGAGTATCAAACAATGAAGGAGGGATTTACATCCTGAGACACCAAAGATATAGAACATGAGGAAAATAAAGGTTAGCAGCATACAGGACTGACAACAGCTAATTGAGTATAGACACAAAATACTGTGTAAATCCATTAATGCAAAGCCTATTTCAGACTCAGAGAAGACCTGGGAATTACCATTAGGGTATAAAATTAAAAGTGGAACCCTGGGTGACAAGGACATACACCAACACACAAATGTATTATCAACAAAAGTGGAGTTTGGAGGAAAAAGAATAAGGTAACAGATTTGTATAACTGTGCAAGTTTCAATAAGGTGAAGACCCTCAGGCTAGCACAGAGTACCAAGTCTTTCTTCATGCTAAAATATATAAAGAAGGAAATAAGAGGTAGTTTTAATGCCCACACAAGATAGACATTTTACTGAAATTAACATTTTGGATATTAATATTACATTTAACAAGACCACATGTTGACCAACTTTAAATGATGTATAGTTTAAAAAGCCAATCTTTCCATCAACACTCGCCTGCCGCAATCCCACAATCTTCCTACCACATCTGCATGCACTACACCCCATGCAAATTTATCTCTGCCCATCCAGCTGTATACACACTGTGATGGATGTAAACTTCAGTCGGAAGGTGATTGCCACCTAGGGGTAGCTAACACTTGTCGCTGCTGGGATTTTTGCAATTGTAGATAACAACAACCATGCAGTAACCCCACCCACTCCTGGGCATTTGCATGAAGAAATGTTGCAAAAAAGAAATACAATTTTATCGATTTAGTGGTAGTATGGTGACTTATCCATGAGAGATTACTCAGCCAAGTATGGAGTGTAGACTCTGACTCTTGCTGGATAAAAATAAAAACTTTTTTTTTTAACTATATTTTTGGGATGTCTACCCATCCATCTCTTAGTCCCTTGAAAACATTCTTTGTCTGTCTGAGATCTTCATACAAACATGCAGGTAAAGTTGGGGATTACCAGACCATTGACACCAGCCTGCTCAACATTAAGAGAAAGGGAGCCGTGTAAACAGATGAATGCACTTTATTTACCCCACACACATAACCGCAGGTAAAAGTCAATGTTACCAAGTACAGCTGAGACGCAGCAGTCACTTCAGATTTGAATACATACAAACTACTCTCTGCTTTCTACATTTAAATCAGTTAAAATAACTATACTGTATTAAAATATACAGACACAGGACACAACACATCGTTCATTTCTACAAATAACAAAAAAATGAAGGCAAGCACATAAAAGAAAATCTCAGCCTAAATACTGAACAAAAACACAAAACAAAATCAGTTCAGTTCAGAAAAACGTTATTTCGGTCGATATGAACATAAAAATATGTACACAATACAATACATTTAATTTAAATAAAAGAAAAAATGATAAAAAAGTAAAAGGGATCATTCTGTCTTACAGAGAAGAATACACCTCATCTTTGTATTTCTTAAAGCAGTCTACAGCGACACATTTCCAGATTAGTTGTCCTCATTAAAGTGCATGTGCAATATATGTGCAATTACTAAGAGAAACATACCAAAAAGGTCACACAAGAGGTACACTTGCTGTTTATGGCTCTAGGAATGAGATTAGTTTGAAACAATATTAAAAATACTTAGGTGAGGTCGTTGGGTGGTAAGTTCAGGGGGAAAATCTCACAGATAACCCTGCGTACACATACAGGGAACGATTAAAAGTTAATAAAATACATTTTGAGGCATAAAAGCTTTAAGATTTAAATAAAAGCTCTGGTGGATGGGGACAATTACGTCTTGGGGGACTTTAGAGTCGAGTCAGACCACTGCACCAAGTGACGTTGTGTGTGGTTGCCTCTTTGAATTCTGATTTAAGTGGGTCCAACGGCTACGCAACACTGAAATTAAAAACCGTGATATGGCAAATATAATGGGTGTACGGTTATCAGTTTTCAGGACTCTAAAGACCTCCCCACAGTGCACAAACCCTAGATTCCTGCACAACTGGATAAGCCAGCACTGCCTAGCTGGCTTGTAGCCAGGGCAAAAAAAGAGAACATGTTACTCTGACTCTTGCTCACTGTTTCAGAAAGGGCACTCTCGCAAAGCAGTCTTTGACCATTTGGATGAAAAAGCACAAAGCGGGTGGGTGCCATATCTGAACTAGACGTAAAGTTTCCTTGCGAGAGGAGGTTGGATATCATCCAGAAAGGGTTCAATAATATATACTTCTTTCAATAACAGAAAATAAGGGGTGAGGTGTCCTAAGTTTGAGCTCCCTGCGATAGCTGCAATTTTGGTCGTATGGTAGATTATTACTAGTTCAGTGCGTGAAATTGTAGGGCATGCTTCCTCTGGGTTACTCCAAAGACTGGGCTTTCCCAACCTGGAGCATTCATCCTTGATGTCTGTAAACCAAGGGATTTTATCTACACCCGGGAAGCCCAATAGCTCTTTTAATTCTGTTCAATAGTGTGCCAGTTCCGGCGTCACCCACAGTCTTCGCCAAAAGGTTAGGGGTCTGAGACCAATTTCATCCCTGATGGGTCTAATTCCTAGGTCCAATCGTAGGGGGATTACAGGGGTCCTTACAGGAAGACCTAGGGTCTGCCTCATAAAAGTGTTCTCTACTTTGCCAAAGTTGGTACAGGGTGATTGGCCCCATAATTCTGCCCTGTACATTGACGCACCCCTGGCTTGCGTTTTACAGATCTCTACTAGGGGTCCAGCGGGTTTGGCAGAGGAGTTTCTAAGTAATTTTGCAATACCCCCAGTAGTCTGGGCCAACCTAAGTTTGGCCTTGGCTATTTGTGGCCCTCACTCCACATTTTCTGTCAAGGTGACACCCAACTAGTCGAATACCCTCACCCTCTTCAGCATTGTACCATCCAGACAGGGATTGGAGTGTGCTGTCTTGGCTGTGTTGAATACCATAAACTTGGTCTTCTGGGTGTTTATCTCCAGCCACCTGTTGTTACAAAAATTGACAAAGCTGTCCAAGACCCTCTGGATGCCCATGTGTGATTTTGACAATAGGAGGGTGTCGTACGCAAACATCATTGCTGGGAACGTTGTACCTGCTAGCTTAGGGGCATCATTATCTTTTACCACTGATACTTGGGCAACCAATGCGTTGACATAGAGACAAAACAGGGTATGTGCAAGCAAGCACCACTGCCTTACTCCTCTGTCTACTGGGAAACGGGACGTTAGTTCACCTCCTTTCCCACATCTCACTTGAACAAAATTCCTTTCATGCAATCTAATTATCATGCTCAGGAGATGGCAGGGGATCCTCATGTCTCTGAGTACCCCCCAGAGTACCGATTTGAGATCCACAAAAATTAAATAGAGGCTGCCACCCTCCATTCTCACAGTTTTCCAAAATATAAGTTGAAGTCTATATATTTGATCGACGGTGGAAGTGTTCTTTATGAATCCCGCTTGATATGGGCTGAGTATTTCATATTTTTTCATCCACCCCTGGAGACGATTCAGAAGTATCCTTGAAACAGTTTTTGCGTGACATCGGACAGACTGATCGATCTATAGTTTGTAGGCGGGAGTGGTGACCCCTTTTTGAAGATTGGGACAATTTCAGCCCCTGCCCAAGTTTCAGGGATTGGCATGCCTTTCACGATGGTGTTGAATAGAGCACATAGGTAGGGCCCCCGTATTTTAGGTTCGTCCCAGAAAAGATCCCCCAGGAGCTTATCCAGACCCAGAGCTTTGCCAGAGGGGAGCTTATTAATTGCATTTTCAACTTCAGGGAGGGTGATCTCGATAGGTTCATCATTACTAACTCGTGATGTAGTTGTTAGTACGTCTTCAGGAGGGCCGGATACTTTCTTCATGGTATATAGAGCCTGGAAGTGTGCTTCCCATATTTCTGCTGCTATATTAGGTTCAATTGCTGAATTACCTTCACTACTGCCCGTACTTACAATGGACCAGAATTCTCTCATATCTTTGTTGGAAAGGGCAGTTTTTAAAGCATCCCATCTGTTCAGTTCCCAGGTCTGTTTTGCTAGTCGCGTGGTTTCTTTATACAGCCGGAACTAGAAAAACAATGAGAGAGAAAGGGTTTTGTGTGTTTGGGGTACTCCTAGTCCCCTAGATCAAACTAAACAAACAATGGAAGGAGTACACCCTCAAAGGTAATTCAATACCTCAGAGATAAAGAGAGGTGCACTGAAAGAAAAGATTTAACCTTTCTTATAGAAGACCCCTCACTCACCAACCTAGTTGGTGACATGCTTCATCATCGGGGTCCCACCCGGATAGTCGAGTGCCATCCGGGTGTGCTGCGACACCTGATTACAGTGGAGCTGGTATTGTTTTCTTTTTGTGTGGTGCAGGTGCAGGAAGTGAATTAAAAATTGGTCAGATTTAGCTCTCTATCAAAAATTATTTAATCCTGGAGCAACTGAACAATGTTAAAAAGGATTAGGGGATACCATATGAGGTTAAATTGACCTGAGGTATCAATAAAAAGTAAAGTGAATAAAAATGGGAAGTAGGTCTACATGTTTCAACCTTTAAGGAAAACTATCCAGGTTTTCGTCAGGACCGATGTTGCTAACCAGGGCGGTCTACACACGCTAAGGTGTATCCTACCCTTGGTTAGAATGAAAGTCCCCTCATGTACTTACAGTGGGGTAATCCTTACTTGTATTTCTTAAGCAAAATCACCTGTTGAAAAAAAGAAGGAAACAAAATATACACAACATAATCCGTTCTGTAATCAACTGTCATTTCAGGCTCCTCTCAGTCGTCAACCAATATTGTTGCAACGTGGTTGTAGGTGACTAACTATACAGTCATACCGTTTAACCAACTACAGTAAATTGGTCTCCCCGTGCTCCGTTGTGATTTCCAAAACGCAAACACTATATCGGGCTCACATTCACCCGTGATCACTCCATCTATCCAAATGAAACAGACAAGTGATTTTGTGCACTCACAAGGAAAATACCGGGGTGCTCATTTTAAGCGACGAGTGGTCAGGTGACTAGCACGGGTGCCATTTGTCCCACATAAGAAACACACTGCCTGTAACTAATTTGTACCAACGTGGGTGTCCTTAATTACAACAAAACAAGTCAAAACTAAACAACATAAAAGCACTAGGGAAGCGCGCACCTCACGGTAACATGAAAAGAATAAATTAAAGTTAAATTAAAGGGACGCGTTGATACAACGCGAGCAAATCAACATGCTACTCAAGTGAAAAAAACATATAATGTAGGGCACGGGGTCTCTGTAACCCAAATAAGGGACAAAAAATCCCAAAGGAAAAAAGAAGAATCCCGATTCATTTTTAGGATGGGGTGATGGTAGTATTAACCCAATGACACCGAGGCAATCACACAGGGAAGGAAAAACAGCCAGGATAGTCATTCCAAAGCAGTGGTGGTAGGTTCCAATGGGTAAATCAAAGTAAATGTTATTAACAGATGAGTGATAGTCTATTTTGGAAATACAGAGTTCCTTGGAATGTTATCATTCAATCCACTTTTGTGAGTGGAGAGTCTATACACCCAGCGTTGTTCTTTTTCAAACAATCGTTCTTGCATTCTTTCTCCTGTCTTAATTTGCTCAATGACGGTCCATTTCAGATCGTTGGTTGTATGGCCTTTCACAAGGAAGTGTTCCGTCAGTTTCGTCATTGATTTTTTGCACCTGATAGTGCTACGATGTTCACAAATTCGCTGTTTAATTTTTCTGCTCGTCATGCCCACATATTGAAGTTTGCAAGGGCAGATGATCCTGTAAACTACGTTTGTACTGTTGCAGTTAGTATGTGTCCTCAAGGTCCACACCTTGCCAGGTTCTAGTTCCAAAGTTTTTACATTGTCTGTAAGGTGACAGACACTACAATTGCCACATTTGTAGTGTCCAGTGATGTTCGGTAGACCCCACGCATTGAGGACAGTAGTTTGTTGTGCTTGGATTACCCCTTTAGGGCGTGTGTTAACCAGAGTGTCCTTTAAGCTTCTGGATTTCCTGTAAGAAAACAGTGGTTTCTCCCATTTAAGATTACCGGTGTTACCAACCACGCATTTTTTCATTTGTAGATTGTGGTAGGACTTGGCAACGTGACCTCGGCATCCTCGAGGCACGCTTTCACCATAACGCTAGTAAGGCTGGCCCTTCCGCCTCTTTTTTTCATTTTTTCATATGCCTTTAGTCTCGTCCTCGCACGCATGTTCTTGAGAGTGCTTTTATGTTGTTTAGTTTTTGACTTGTTTAGTTGTAATTAAGGACACCCACGTCGGTACGAATTAGTTACAGGCAGTGTGTTTCTTATGTGGGGCGAATGGCACCCGTGCTAGTCACCTGACCACTCGTCGCTTAAAATGTGCACCCCGGTATTTTCCTTGTGAGTGCACAAAATCACTTGTCTGTTTCATTTGGATAGATGGAGTGATCACGGGTGAATGTGAGCCCGATATAGTGTTTGCGTTTTGGAAATCACAACGGAGCACAAGGAGACCAATTCACTGTAGTTGGTTAAACGGTATGACTGTATAGTTAGTCACCTACAACCACGTTGCAATAATATTGGTTGACGACTGAGAGGAGCCTGAAACGACAGTTGCTTACAGAACGGATTATGTTGTGTATATATTGTTTCCTTCTTTTTTTCAACAGGTGATTTTGCTTAAGAAATACAAGTAAGGATTACCCCACTGTAAGTACATGAGGGGACTTTCATTCTAACCAAGGGTAGGGTACACCTTAGCGTGTGTAGACCGCCCTGGTTAGCAACATCAGTCCTGACGAAAACCTGGATAGTTTTCCTTAAAGGTTGAAACATGTAGACCTACTTACCATTTTTATTCACTTCACTTTTTATTGATACCTCAGGTCAATTTAACCTCATATGGTATCCCCTAACCCTTTTTAACATTGTTCAGTTGCTCCAGGATTAAATAATTTTTGATAGAGAGTTAAATCTGACCAATTTTTAATTCACTTCCTGCACCTGCACCACACAAAAAGAAAACAATACCAGCTCCACAGTAATCAGGTGTCGCAGCACACCCGGATGGCACTTGACTATCCGGGTGGGACCCCGATGATGAAGCATGTCACCAACTAGGTTGGTGAGTGAGGGGTCTTCTATAAGAAAGGTTAAATCTTTTCTTTCAGTGCACCTCTCTTTATCTCTGAGGTATTGAATTACCTTTGAGGGTGTACTCCTTCCATTGTTTGTTTAGTTTTCTTTATACAGCCTCCACATATGTTTGGTTGGTGGTTTATCTTTGGCTTTAATGACCTCTAACAAAGCCCATTTCATCTTCCGACAGTTGTCGATGAACCAGGATCAAATGATCCGTATTTTCACCTTAGAGTGTGTCTTTGGGAAAAATATGTCAGCCAGTTGGATAACCAAGCCCGCGTGAGGTCTGCAACTTCATTAATGAATGCTGGGTTGCCCGTCACTGCAGTGATTTTTCCCATTTTTGATAGAACAGGTACAATTGCTGTATATAGTGTCGTCAGCTTTTCGAGTGACTGTTTAATTGCCCCCCATTTGATTCTTCTCCTGTTGTTAGTGAGTGCTAAATTGTTGTCAGGGGGGGTGCTGTTGGTCAAGGCAATTCCAAGGTCTGGCATCTTTAATTCCACAGACAGAGCATTGTAGTCACTGTCATGTCGCTGATGAAAAATTAAATCAAGGACCCTACACCACATCCTGGTCTCCACTAGGATATAGTCCAGTAGAGAGGCTTGGCCAATTCTATTGAATGTTAAATTCCCCGGTGTATCCAAGGGTGTGCGGCCATTGCACGCTCTCAAAGAGTGATTCAATGTAATCGCATTGATCTGGAGTGCCTGCAGGGACCACACCTTGATTAATGGAATTTGTGGATCAGGAATTAGTCATCGTGCATCCTCCTCACTGGCGATTGATTCAGTAATGTCGGGAAGAGGTTCAAATTAGCAATTAAAATCTCCCCCAACAACCAGCAGCATATTCGGGAGGAGAGTGGGAATAAAGAGATCCAGTAAACCAAAGGTCGGTGATTCTTTATTCAGGGCTGTAGGTCGGGAATAGATGTTAATGAGAGCCAGATTCAACTTGGTGGGGAAACAAAGTGCTACACACAGAAGATCATTAGACAGGGAATACAGCCAGTTAGCTTTGCAACCCAGATGCGTGCCAACCCAGATGCATACACCCCCGACGGTCTGCCCCTACCCTTCGAGATGGCCGGAATACCAAATGACGCAAACCCCACCCTCACTGAGTCTTCCCTTGTCCAAGTCTCCTGGAACATGAAGATGTCAAATTGGTCCACAAAAAGCCCCAAGTGTGGGCAGGACAGTTTGCTTTTGAGACCATCAACGTTCCAAGATAAGACCCTTAGCTGCCTCTCTGTATTTTGTTCGTTAGTGGGAACAACCGAGGCAACAATGCCAAGTGTTTGGGTGCCCCCTACTGGAGCCGAGGGTGTGGTCACCAATATGCTATTGTGTTGTTCTACCATCGTGTCACTGCTGTTTAGGGGGTCAGGGGCTATGGAGACTGCTTGTCCTGAGGGTTCTTCCTGTGGTCTGGCTGCACCACCAGTCACCTGCTGTAATAATATGTCCAGGTCTGTTGTCTTTGTCCCAACCCCAGGCTTGGTAGATTGAGTGTGTTGGTCACAACCCTGCTCCTCTAGTGCTCCACGGTACCTCGAAATTCTAGTACCCCAGTCTATTCCTTTGGTCACTTTTAGTCAGTCCACTTCTTCTAGAACCCTGTATCTGTTTACTACCGGTATGTTATAGGGCAGAAGTCTATCAGGGGAATTCCTGTGGTCAGTGATTTGATATTCCACTTGCCACCTGCCAGGGTCTGGTGTATTATTGGTCCTATCTAAGATAAAGGAGTAGGGGTAAAGATAATCCAGTGGGAGGGCCCTTACCTCTGTATGGGGCTATGCGGGGCTGTGGCTCCGGGCTAGTAGCCTACACACAGTCAGTGGATTTTTAAAGTTAATCACCACGCAGTCCCCTTGTGTGGTTTTTTGGCTTTTGCCCACCCAATCTACACTGCGGACCATTAAAATTTCCCCTGCCCTGTCATAGGAAAACTGCCTATGCTTTGCCAACCAAAACAAGCTTTTGTTCCGCAAGTCCAGTTGTGACTCCCTCTGGCCGCTCTAGAGTTCAGGAACCCCTGTCAAAATAATCACATAGGGGAATGAGACTGGAGGTAAATTGATAGTGGGTTGAAGGCCCACTGAACTATCTACCCCTCCCGACCCTTCTCTACTGGCTCTTTGCCCTATTGGGCAAGTGCTACATCTGTTTGTGCTCAACATGGGATGTATTGTGTTATTATTCCCTTTCGCACAATTAGCATTCATTGATACTGTGTCGGTAGTATGGGTCAGTGCCCGCTGTACCTCTAGTCTATGTGCGTGCATCCGGGGGGTTGTATCTCTCAGATTAGTGTGATGGTTTGACCGACTGAGGCCCCCAGGGCTGACAGGTTCTTGTGTCCTATGTGTCTCTGAGTTGTCTACGGGTGTCAAACTAGAAACGTCTACCTGGCAGCTGAAATCAGGCCCCTTCAATACAGGTTGCCTGGTATTAGTGGATATATGTGTTTGTCTAGCGTCCCCCATTGTAGTCAAATTGTGTATGCGGTAAGCTAGTAAGGTACCTTCTTCCTTATCAATCCCTCTAAATTTGATCAGTAGATCTACTATCAGGTTTTGAACCCACACTGGGTAGTCCAGGTCTATTTGGGTGGTGTCATTGCATTCTCCAGTTACTTCGGGAGTGTCTACAGACTCTACGATTGGTACCGACCTGCCTTTTGCTTTCTTACTTTTGGGTGCCCCCTCATTCGGTTGTTTGCACTTCCTATTTTTACATATACTAGGAGCAGCACCCCCCTTCCTAGTTGCAATTTTTGGAACAGCTTCTGGTTGCGGGTGGAGGGGAGGACTCAGAAGCTCCCAGTTTGAGGGGCAGATTTAGGAGTAGGCGGATCTGGCAATGGGTCTAACAGCGGGAGACAGAGGTCTGGGGTTAGTGACAGGTGCCTTTCAGTCAGTTCTATTTCTGTATTAACCGCACCTATAGCCCTCTGCAACATTCTATCAATTGAGGTTTGGGGCAATGAGGAAGAAGGGGTTGCTTGAGGGCTGGGCTGCTTAGCAGTACAGCTGCATTTCCCCATTGTTGGAGCTTAATAAACTCACAGTATAAACCACTCAACTAGAAGACAAGACAAGCACTCCAACCCAAATTGATCAACAGGGCATAGAACATGCAATCAGTATAATTGTTGGATACAATGGAAAAAAAAGACTGGGGTTTAAATCTGTGCGAATCGAGCTGACCGATATTCCCCGCCCCTCCAACTCATTGCACAGAAATATTAAATAGCTATTACACAGAACTCGCAAGAAATAGGTTAGAATTGTCAGTACGGTACATAGGGACAACCCAGTCCACAACTATGGGTAGGTGGTGGAAAGTACTCCTGTTTTTCGAAGTTAAGGAGACGCTCCACAGGGACGAGGTGAGACCAAGTAACTGGACAAGATATAGAACCAGGCAGTTAGTGTAGATGGTAAGTAGACCAGCAGAGTCTTACTGTCAAATTAGATTTAAAGTCAAAACAAGGGGGGTGGCCCAGCCCAGCCTCCTCCAGGCTTTGTCGGGCACGAACGGGCCTGCCCTTGGCCCGGGCTAGGCCCACGCCGGGGGATGGTAGCAGCACTTTTGACCAAGTTCGTGGCTCCTCCCCCTCCTGGGGAACTGAAACCTTGTGGGAAATAGAGTGCCCACGCTGAAAACACCGGCAAAGAAACCGTCCCATGCCATGGGATGGTAGCAGCGCTTTTGAGCGCGTTCGCAGCTCCTCCCCCTCCTGGGGGACTAAAGACTTGTGGGAAATGGAGTCCCCACGCTGGAAACACCGGCAAAGAAAGCATCTTTAAGCAGTCAGTGTCTACACCTAAGGTTTGTTAGAATCTCCACTAGACTAGCCGAGGTCGCGCTGCACGCCCACACCTCACCAGAATGTTCAAAGCCACTTGCTTGTCTAATTGGCCTCGAGGCGACAGTCGCAGTTGCAGTACTCTTCCTTGATGTCTCCTCAGGCCCGAGGCTGCACTGGTTGCTTCAGCCGGCGCTCACCATTGGAGTTGCACCTCCCGTCTAGCAGTCGAGCTGTCTCGATCAACAGATACGCTGTTCTCTGGCAATCTCCGGCGATTCATGCCCGCTATGAGTGACACCGGCGCACACCGCTCCGCAGCCTCTACGGTTTGCGCCACCATGTGTCTACTTCATTGTGGGGTGGATCGGCCGGTGGTCCTCGCCCTTCCTCTCGGCCACAGCTGGATCACATCAGTTTTGGGGAACGCCCTCTATATACAGACACAGGACACAACACAGCCTTCATTTCTACAAATAACAACAAAAAAGAAGACAAGCACAAAAAAGAAAATCTCAGCCTAAATACTGAACAAAAACACAAAACAAAATCACTTCATGATATAGGGTCAGATTTCGAATTTGGCAGATGGTTATTTCATCACAAACGTGATGGATATCCCGTCTGCTGTGTTACAAGTGGCACTCGATATAATGCACTTGTAATACCGTGGATGGCCTATCCATCATGCTTGTAGCTCAGTAACCTGTATGCTTAACTCTATATCAGGCCCATAGGGGCAGATTTATGAAAAAGTCATACAGTGCAGCACAGCAATCCACCATTGCTTGACTGTGTGACAAGGAAAGGGTAGGCATGTGCCATATTAAAGGCAATATGGCTCATTCCTGCCTTTCCTTCTGCGCTGGTGCCCTTTTGGCTGTCTAGCACCAACGAAGGCACCCTTACACCATGGTGCAACGGTGCCTATGTTGTTTGTACTTTCCTGCACAAAAACAAACCTGAGAGGCAAATTCCTCTTTTTTTTAGAGTTTTATATAGCACAAATTAGACCCGAAGATATCAGGTATCAGAGCGCTTTACATGAGCACCAGTTTTGTTACAGAAGGACACATTCATTTTTGTTAGGCACTGAGAGATCAAGTGATTTGCCCAGAATGTTGAGCGTCAATGCCGAGACTCGAACCCGGTTCCCCAGCTTCCAGGTCGACCGCTCTAGCCATAAGGCTACATTTGCATTCTGCAGCACACACAGAAAGAGGAAGTAATGAAGAGAAATAAAGATATTTCTCCTTGTTACGCCTCTGTGAGAAGGTGTATCTTTTTTATGCTTGCAGCGCGCTTGAACTACCTTGCGTGGTGCAAAAACAACCAACTTCGCTTGAGAATATGCCCCATAGTCAATCAATCAATCAGTTATCTATTAAAGCGTAACTACTCACCTGTGAGGGTCTCAAGGTGCTAAGTGGGGAGTGGTCTATGCTTCAGTGGAAGAGCCAGGTCTTGAGGTCCTTCCTGAATTGCAGCAGCAATGGTGATTGCCTGAGGTGCAGAGGCAGGGAGTTCGAAGTCTTCGCTGAGAGGTAGGAGAAGGATTTTCCTCCAGCCATGGTCTTGCGGCTTCCATGGAATGATGGCATGGGCCAGTTGGATGGAGCAGAGATGTCTGGTGGGAGTGTAGTAGAAGAGGCAGTGGTTGAGGTATGCAGGTCCAGCATTTTGGAGGGCTTTGTAGGCATGCGTGAGAAGCTTGAAGGTGATTCTCTTGTTGACAGGTAGCCAGTGAAGGTCTCTATGGTGGCCATTGATGTGGTTGCTTCGTGGGATGTTCAGGATGAGTCTGGCAGAGGTGATCTGGACTGTCTGCAGTTTTTTGGGGAGTGTCTGGGGGTGCCGGCATAGAGTGCACTGCTGTAGGCGCATCTGTTGCTGATGAGCGCATGGGTGACCATTTTCCTGGCC
Organism: Triturus cristatus; assembly: GCF_964204655.1. Classification (NCBI taxonomy): domain Eukaryota; kingdom Metazoa; phylum Chordata; class Amphibia; order Caudata; family Salamandridae; genus Triturus; species Triturus cristatus. Next base: position 677,695,499 of record NC_140589.1, read on the forward strand.
TCGGTATGGATCCACTTGAACATCTTATGAAAGAGGCAGAGCGTGTGGAAGCAGGAGGATGAAACGGTGTTGATTTTGCTGCTTCATTGAGAGCGAAGAGTCCAGGATGATGCTGAGGTTTTGTGCGAGGGCTTTTGGTGTCGGTGGGTTCCGAGCACTGCAGGCTACCAAGAGTCATTTCAAGCAGAGGGGGAGGAGCCCAGGATCTAGGTGGCGACTGCCTTCATCCCATCATAGAAGTTGCTCTTGGTGGATGTGCGTTCATTTATAAGAGAGAGAATCTGTCGGGTGGCGTCGGCATAGGAGACAATCTTGAGTCTGTGGCTTCTGACGATGGCTGCAAGCAGGGCCATGTAGATGTTGAAGAGGAAGGGAATCAGGGAAGATCCTTGACGATCTCTGTGGGCTCTGGGTTGAATGGCAGAAGTCTGAGTCTCTGCGTTCAGCCATTAAGGAAGGAGCGGATCCATTCTAGGTCTGTGTCATGGATGCCGGTGTCATCGAGTCTTGCGCAGAGGGTGTGGTGGGAGATGGTGTCAAAGGTGGTTGAGAGGTCCAGGAGGATGAGGGCTACAGTTTCTCCAGGAGGGTGCAGATATCGTCTGTAGCGGTGAGAAGAGCAGTTATAGTGCTGTGGTTGCTTCTGAAGCCCGATTGGGAGAGGTCCAGGATGTTGTTCATTTTGATGAACTCGGAGAGTTGGGTGTTGATGGCTTTCTCAATGACTTTGGCTGGGAAGGGGAGCAGAAGGATGGGTCTGTAGTTCTTGAGGTCCATTGGGTCGGCAGAAGGTTTCTTCAGAAGGGGGATGATCTTTGCAATCTTCCAGTCTTCCGAGTTGGTTGTGGATCTGATCGACGGAGCAGTTGATCGTGCGGCAGAGTTTGGGTGCAATGGAGGTGCCAGCACTGTTGAAGATGTGGTGAGGGCAAGGGTCCTAGGGGGATCTGGAGTGGATGCTCTTTATGATGCTGAGGGTGTTGTCAGAGGTGAGGGTAGTCCAGTTGGTCATGGTCTACTGAAAGCTGAAGCCATTGAGTGGTGTTGTTGCGGGTGGGGTGGATGAGTCTTGGGGTGCGAAGCTGTCGTAGTTCTCCTTGATCTTGCAGTGGAAGAAGGTGGTGAGGTTGGAGCAGAGGTCTTGAAACAGGGAGTTCTGCTGTCTCTGTGCTGGGTTTTGCAAATTCTTTGACCACAGCAAAGACTTCTTTGCTGTTGTGTGCATTGGCGTTGATGTATTCCTTGATAGCTGCTTTCTTTGTTGTTCTGATGAGGCGGTGGTATGCGGTGACAGTGGATTTGAAGACTGCATGGTCTGCCATGATCTTGTTGCTCCTCCATCTACTCTTGAGCCATCTACAGGTGCTCCTGGACTCTTGCTGAGAAGATAGGGTCGATCATGTGTCCTGCTGAGTGGTTTGGCGTTGTGACCAGTTATCTTTGAATCTAGATGGTAGCATTGTGCAATAAGGGTCTGTGTCACATGCACATGCTGGCTGCAACAACATCTCATATGTCACCTACTGCTATGCATGCTTCTAAATTTACAAGCTACCCACTGTAGATTAAACCCCAACCCACTCACTAACTTAGCTCTATTATCTGTCTTTTCCCTAATTACCACCTCTGCACCAATATCCTTTCATAAATGTATGTTTTGGTGCCATATTTGGCAAGAAGGAAGACCACTTCTGCTTGCCTTCGTCAAACCTTTTTACACATTACCAATCAGTTTAATCTTCCCAAATTTCATTTAACTTTAGAGCTCCAATGAACCAACTTCAGCCTACTGCACATTGTCCATCATGCTGGATAAAATAAATCATTCAAAACTTTATACCTCAAGGTTTTAAACAGAGTTCCTCAGAGAAATTGTGCCTTGTGTTATGATTGTCTCAACAAGTAAGGGACGGGACTAGGAGCAGATTGTGGTCCAGTACCCGTGCTCCTAATGCTAATCACAATACCAAATCAGGGGCAACTGTTCCAAAGGTGGAGGTGCTGCAAGTCACCTACACACAGGGAGGAGAAGAAAAGAAAAGAAACAGTAAGAGGGGAGTCCTAGGTCTAGCGCCCACTAGTAGGAGGCAAGCACATGTCTTGTCACTTGTTGCCCTCACACACCCCGAAGGATGTCAGGCTTCATCATCGGGCATTTGCTCCTCGTCGGGCAGGCGCTGCAATGCCCTACGGGTCCCCTGAAGGGTCACTTTGGTGGAGATCTTTTGATTGAACAGCCCTCAGATGAGTGCGGGTGTGTGGGGATGGAGTCCTATGTGGAAGGTGAGAGGGTGTGTGAAAAGTTAAAATTGGCTTAGGGGTACCAGGGGTAGATAAATTTAATGTGAAGGTTCCCTTGTCAGGATAAAAGACCCCGAAGGTCATGCGTTACTCCAACAGGCGCAATGTGCCCAAGTAACTAAAAGGTCAACATGTTTTGTGCCTCACTGGTCTGAAGGATCTGTGATGCTTCATCAGGACCATAAAACTGTGATGTGACAGTGAAAGTGAGTGAAGGGGTCGAGAAACCCTACTAACGCAGGGCGGGCCACGTATGTGGATAACTACAGATAGGCTAAAACTAAATAGTTTGTGCCGCTCCTGAGGAAACCTAGCAATAAAGTGAGAGAAAGAAATAACAAAAAACACACATCAGGCACATAGGAGGAGTCATTGCGAGGCTCCACATAGCGTATGAAACCTACAAGGAGACAGACTACACATATGACACATCAGGCTCTCTCCCACAGGGGTAGCTGTCATGGTGGGCATGGTGAGCCGGCTATAGGTCAAGCAAGGATGCTGGCAAGGGCAAATGCGGCATGTACCAGGTGCCCCCAATGATCAAGCTTCCAAGCTGCGATGAGACGTAAGAACAATGGTTCCTGTATTGTAAGAAAAGAAAATGCACTAGTTACACTGCCAGCGCAGTGCCTCACATGAGCTAGATCATGACTCATGTAACACAGCGTCGTGAATGGTAGGAACGTAGGTGGTGAGCAACGCATGACCTTGGGGGTATTTTATCCTTACATGGGAACCTTCAAATTAAATGTATCTATCCCTGGTATCCCTCAGCCAGTTTTAACTTTTCACACAACCTCTCACCTTCCACATAAGAATCCATCCGCACTCTCCCGCACTCATCTAACTGCTGTTCAATCAAAAGATCTCTGACAAAGTGACCCTTCGGGGGACCCATAGGGCATTGCAGCACCGGCCCGACGAGGAGCAAATGCCCGATGATGAAGCATGACATCCTTCGGGGTGTGTGAGGGCAACAAGAGACATGACATTTGCTTGCCTCTTACTAGTCGGCTCCAGACCTAGGACTCTCCTCTTACTGTTTCTTTTCTTTTCTTCTCCTCCCTGTGTGTAGGTGACTTGCAGCACCTCCACCTTTGGAACAGTTACCCCCGATTTGGTACCTTGTGTTAGGATAACATCATTCATCACAGCACCCCTACAGCATCCAACAACGACATGCTCCCTGCACTTGCCCATTAGAATAACCATCCACAAGCTTGTTGGCCATTTCCATGGTCCAATTAAGTAAACTGCATACTGTTGTCTTAAGTTAGAAAAAGGTCTGGTAAAATGCTAGCACACTCTTGGTATCTGGAGCTCTAACAAAGTGTACCTTAGTTCAGTTTGAATGGTTTTTCACTAACTGTAGAATCCTTGTGTTCTAGTGGTAAAACTTGGAACAGACCTGTCCTTGCTCTTTCAAAAAAACATTCCTCGTATCTAGCTTCACCCATTGGCTTCAACAAACACTTCATGTTGGTACCTTATCTTCTACATCCTGGACTATACTAAGCCCCCAGCATTATTTCCGAAGCCACTGTGTGCAAACTGTTCCGAGAATGTAGTCCTTGATACAGTATTGACAGATAATTGCAGGTGATGATATATCTTTTTTTAATTAACCATCTACATTCTCAGTTTTGTCAACCCTCTTGTTAAGCACCATGTTTTCCATGCTCTTTTGTAACTCAATGTCTTCCACCACTACATTGTGTTGCTTATCACCCTGTGTGACATGTATGAAAAATGGCCTACTGGCCCACACCAGTTACATTCACTTTTAAGTGCCAATCACAGCGTGTGCCTTGGACAATTTACTCTTGACGCACATCTATAGCAAAATTCCCCCTTACTATTATGTTCTTTCTTGCTTATGGACTTGAACATAATTTGTTTATCTTACCAACACTGTTTCATCTCCTACCTTACTGAGAACTGCTGCAAATTCTCTATACCAGTCTGTAGGCTTTGCTATAGCTAACACTTAATCCAACAACAACTCCTATAGGCCAGCTGAGCCTCCTCTATTTTCTTATTATTGCATCCTGTGACCAATTGCTCTCTGCTCAATTGTTCGGTGAAGTTCTTCAATGCACATTTTGTTGCCAAATTCTTCAATGGCCACTTGCATATCAACTAACATAGCAGACTGTTGTTCCAGTGGTGTAAGGAAACCTTAGGTGGCCCACCTGCAAGGGATGGTGCAGAGGGCCCTAGCAATACTAGCAATCGAGCTAACAAGCTGGGCAGCCCCTCCCCTTTATGTATAGAAGACTGGGGCACCCCAGCACCACAAAGGCTTAAGGGGTGTCCGTTATAACAAAGTCTTATGCAAGATAAGGTCAATTCTTTTGCTTCCAAAGAAGACTATAACAGGGATCTGCTTAACCCTGCCCAATGTAAACCTTAGGTAGATAAACATAAGATAGATACTGTCTTAACATGGCTTAGTTCACTTTACAATGCTCATTAACTCCAACAGGGCTTGTTCGACCATACTTTTGCCTTTACAAGATCCAGCCTAGGCATTAATAAAAATATCATTTTGCTTAAGCCGGTGATTAAAGTGATCAAAAAGCATCTTTTTAAAGGTTTTATATTGGAAGTCAAGTAATGAGATGATAATTGCATGAATTCTCTGTGGAGTCTTTCTTGCGGAGAGAAATAATTAGGGCCCCTTTCAACATCTCCAATATTAATCCACCCTGGGGTATCCCAATCACCACAGCTATAAAATAGGGGCTTCAATTCTTTTTCTCACAGTAGTACAAATTAGGAGGGACTTCGATTGACCAACTAACACGAGTCCCCCGCATTCTTCTCTTGTGGCCCCCCGAGGCTTCCTCAATTCTACCTGCTCACACTTGTTCCGTCCAGATGATGATCTCACATTCCTGAGATCGAAACGCCGTCGACCTTAGTTACAACAAAAACTCCACTACTGCAATTAATTAATTTGGAGTTTTGTGTATTGTTGTTGTCAATGCCATGTAAATTTTACTGTCACGAGCACCCCTCACTTCACGCACTTTCACTTTTTGTGTGAGCACCGGAACTATTCCTAGAAAATATTCTATGATACTCCATTTATGCTGTTAATAAATGTGATGTCATACCGAACCTTGTGTCCCAGCATATATTGCATAATAAGTCCCGCCTGGATTTCCTCAATTTGTTTTATTTGTCTAAACGCTGTTCCTAAAATACTTTAGTAGTCTAGGCTACATGAGGACCTTAGTGGCCTCCCGCAGACCTCTGTTTTTTCAAAAAACTTAAACACCTCCGGTCTCTATATTGGGGTTCCCTTGCTCTTTGAAACATTAATAAAAATATAAGTAACATGACTAGAGACTGTCCATGGGTAGATCCTCAGTGAGATTTAATTGAAAACACAACCACAGCATTCAAATAAACCCTCAAAAAGCATCTGCTGCTTTAACTGTTTACTTATAATGAAAGACATTCTAACAAGGCAGTCAACTGGGGGAGTACCCTAATACCTTTCTTCTTCTATCAATGATTCAGAACTACTAGGGCATTCAATCTGACAAGAAAATTAGCCAATAACCATAATACCAATGTTCACATTATACATAGCCCCCGTGAGATAACTCCAAACAAAAGTGCTCTATATTCTGAAAGGTATGTGTATCTTGAATGCCTTTTACTGCCTCATTGTACCCATTAAAGACATGTAAACCCTCTCTATAGGAGAAGTTATACACATACATTGGAAGTTAATCTAACACCTTTGTTTCATTAAGTTTAAACTTGGTATTAACCTTTGTCCTGATGTTCTACCTGCAGTATGCCCAACATAAAGTTTGCTGATCTGATTAACCTTGAAGTGTTAGAGATGTTTAATTCCATGTATCCTGGAAGCAACATGGCAAGAACTCTTTAATAAATGATAGTCTGTCCGACTTCTCTAATTTACTAAGGATACTTGCCACAATCCAGGATAACATATAACAATGCGCGCAAAGCTCACAATGATGTCTTTCAGGAACTCTCTGTGAAAAACATACCTATTTGCTCTCTCTCCCCCTCCACAGCTGAAGCAGTGCTCTCTGCTCTCCAGTGCTACACTTAACAGGATCTTCGAGAGGCTTGTAACAGCAGCCTGGGATTCCATTATCATGTAGCAATGGTGGGAAACATATTTTGTTTCCCACTGTTCCTACAACATAGCAGTGAAAAACCAGGTTTAGAATCTGGTTATCTATTCTACAGGCTTCCAATGGAAGCCATACATGCCATAGACTTATAGAGAAATTACCAAGAATGATGAGGATGTTTTTCACTGAGGGCTAACTAAGAGTCTCTCAGAATCCAGAGGTGAAAAACATCCCTGTTATTCACTTTTTACTCATCTATAATATTATGTTATGTAAGGCCCCAGAAATCATGTCTCTGTTTCCAACCATCACATTGGGGCAGTGGAGTAATGGGGGAGCTATAAATACCATGTCCTGTCTTCCTTGTCCCAAAAGTAAAAATACCTTTCTAGCCTCCTGCTGCCACACCCCAACAACCTCTGAGCTTTCTCTGCCCATCTCCTCCCCTTTCATTTCTGAGACTGTGCTCTCTGGTCTTCAGCACTGCACTGACAGGTGCTCAGCTCTGAGGCAGGGCCGGACTGATAAAGCAAAAGCCACTCTGGCAAAAACTCTCAAAAGAGCTGTTCTCCTTTACTCTCTCAGTCAGCCAATCTCTTGCAATCCATCTCTTCTCTCTTTCTTCTTGAATCCCCTCTATCTCCTCCCTCACTGATCACTTTCTCACTACCATGCTCCTTTTCTCTCTTTTGAAGACCCACTTTGCTTGCTGCAAATAACCTCGGGTAGCTAGATAATGTGACGGAGTCATCAGTAGTGACCCTGGGCTTTCACAACTGGACCTCCGATCCTTCAGACCCCCGGGAAAAGGCCTGATGAGATAAAATGTAATTCCAGACTTGCTAACAGGGCCCTGTCTGAGCAGTTTAAAATTCTTTCATGATGTATCAACAGTGGGAAGCAACCCTTACAAATCCACTGGATGCACTCCAGACAGTGGATTCTTGATGGTGATGGTCCAGGTGAGGTCTGTTACCCTGAAGCTAGCCTGAAGTAAGGTACAGCCGCAGGACTGTAGTTTCAGATAATGCAGCAGGTGCAGTCAGTCAAAATGCAGGGCCTGATGGTGCAAATCAAGTTTCCAGCTTGGCAATCCTTCTTCTTCTCTCAGTTTTAAGCAGCAGATCTAAGAGGCTCTGCTCCTCTCACATGCTTGGGGAGAGGATATGGTCTCATGGCTAGAGCTGCCAACTTTGGAGTTGGGGAACCAGCTTCGAGCGTCAGCTCAACATCCTGTGATTCTGGGCAAATCACTTAATCTCCCCGTGTCTACCAAAAAATGAATGCGTCCTTGTGTAACTTACTAGTGCTCATGTAAAGCGCTCCAAAACTGTTGGGACGAGTTTGTGCTAAATAAATCTGCGAACATATATATATGTATATTTATTCAGTGTTCTCTGGGTCAAGCAGGAGAGCACTTCTATCCAATGAGGTGCAGGGCAACACCCCAGAGCATGGCCACTTTCTTCAAAGTGTGGCATGATCTTCTCCCAGAAGGCACTATTCTTCCAAAATTCAGTATGGCTGAAGAGGAAGAACTATTTTAACCAACCTCCAGTATGGCTCCTTTTCATAGCTCACCTCTCCCTACCATCTGCAAATTCCTGCCATAAGCCTGCCCTCTGGCTGTGTTAGAGGGGCTGGTGGGTAGATGGACCTGGTATTCCCTGACTGTCCTATTCCCCCTTTGAAGCTTCATGCTTTACAATCCCTCCCCCTTGCTCTGGTATTCCTGTGTAGAAGAGCTCTCTTCACCAGATAGTCTCTTCCTGGGTGAGTCAGAGCCACTTATCACTTCATCAAAGCAGCGTGACTAATATTTTTAGGTCAGACCAATCAGGGAAGAGGACAGGAAGACTCAATTTTGGCTTACAGACAAGAAAGTCTTATCACTTTTAGGATAAATTCAGCAATGGCATATTGCTGGATTTATCAATAACATTCTCCTAAATCATTGAATGATATCTTAATTCAATTCCTAGCGAAGGTTATGCATTCATAAACTATTGCAATGTTATCCTATGGGACTAGGTATCTACAATGGGTAAAATGAAATGGGCAATTTCTCCATCACTAGGGCATATAAAAGGTCTTTTAAAAAGGCCATGCTTATAGTTACATGACCCTCCACCCCTGGGGCACGTAGGGTAGACTTTAGGGGTCCTGAATATGCATATCAAGTGTAGGTCCACAGTGCTCCTAGCACCAAAGTCGATATTGGGAGGCACTTTACTATAATGGGCAAAGTGACATTTGCAATTTCTCTATCCCCAGGGCATACAAAACTTCTTTTAAAAGGGCCCTCCTTATAATGACATAACCACCCAGCCCCCTGGGCAACTAGGGGAGACCCTGGATATACTTAAAATACCGAAATATTGTAGTTTATCACTTTTTAAGTGCCCCCTCCATGGAAGTCGAGTTTGGGCACAATCTACATTTAAAAGCAGTGCTGCAACCTAGTGATGCTTTTAAAATGACCTCAGGCTCTCAGAAGTGCACAAATGCAAATGCAGAAAGGGCTGCTGGCCTCTAAACTGCCCTGCCCTATTATATACTAGCGACTTATAGGTAGTTTTAATCCCCCTTCCCTATTATGTAGTAGGGGCTTATGGAGTAGGCATGCCAATTATAAGTGTTCCCTGATATATAGAGCACCGTCATGTATGTGTGTGTTTTCACTGTGTTTTCAACATACCACTGGGCCTGGTTAGACAGAGCCCAGGGACAGTCAGAGTCAGTTGCCACCAGTACCAGTTAGCAAACAAAATGGGGGTGTACACAGCACACAGGAGGACTTTGCATCACCGTCACTGTCAAAACTGTATTTAAGCAGTGTTTGGGAGACATAAGGACCATATTAACAAGATATAACAAGACTAACATGAGATATCTTAAAACTAAGTTAAATGCAAAATTACTTACTGCTGTCATTATACACAATAGATGTGCATAGGCACAAAAAGGAATGCTGCGTCTGATAAGCTTTGTTCTTAACCCCTTCGCTGCTGCGGACATTCCGCTGCAGCGCTGGGGGGGGCAGGGGTGCAGCGCGGTGGGCCTGTGCTCATGACGGAGCCGCTCCGTCATGAGCCACAGTTGAGCTGTGCTCATGACGGAACGGTTCCGTCATGACTCCGCCCATTTGCGTTGTCCCCCCGCACAGGCGGGGAAACAGCGCCGCGCAGGCGGAGCGGCCGCCAACGGGCGTGTCTTGACGGAACCGTTCCGTCATGAGCACAGCTCAACCGTGGCTCATGACGGAACGGTTCCGTCATGAGCGGGGAAGGGGTTAAAGGAGGGCCAAACAAGAGTGCTGAGAAAAAAACAAAAAAAACTACAACTGTAATTGAAAAATGGAATGTCACAGACTCCCTGAAAACTCTAAAGAAAAATAAATATTATACTACGTAGAGAGTCTGCTCAAAAAGAAAATGAGGGCTGTCAGTATTGTGGGACAGACAATAAAGAGTTAACAATCAAAATTTGAAGGACACTCGCTCCTCTGCTTCCTGTTAAAATGATGCCCTTGGCTGTGTAATTAATGGGTAATGCACACGTTCATGTGGCATCATATTAGAATGTGTGCATGTTCTCATGATATGTCAATGGAAATAATGCAAGGTAAAGTGAGAAGCAAATTAAATGATGTTGAAACCAGTCAGCACTCCATGACTAAATGTAGAGAAAAAGATTAATAATTTACTTGGTAAAATCTATAATTTCTGTAGCGCTCGTAGATAACATTGGCATTGAATTATTTAGTGACTAAAATGATAATGCCTTTCAGTAAATATTCTATATAATATTATTTCTCAGAATTAAATTCACAGGAAAGCTGTAATGCTGCCACATTCGCTCCATTCTTAACGTTTCTCACCTACCACAATGAAAACTTAAAAAGCACTTTCCAGGGCTATAATATACAACACATGCTGTGTTTGAAAAAAAAAACAGTCCAACTCATGAAGTGTTAAAAATATGAAGACCTAAGCAGCATGTGAATCAGAAAACTGAGAATGTTTCTTTGTCTTTCACGGTGTAGGGAGGAAATATTGGAATACTCAATAGTTTGAAGATGACATAGGAGGCCCACCTTGCATAGTAGTTCAAAATGGACACCGTGCAAAGGCACGTTGTATCCTTGCTACTAGTAAAAGGGGGCCATGTTACAAGTCTTAGCAGAAGTGGTATGAGAGTGAAAGGGACAAGCTTTTCAAAGATGGAGGAAATCTCACCCAGCCTAGCCCTAAACATGTACAATTCCCTCAGCCTGATGCCTATATGCGGACAGGCTCCCCACCATGATTTCCAAGATTACTCTCTTCCCATCCAGGTCGCATAATATGTCATGTAATAAAGCGCTGATGAGAGAACGCAAAAAGACGCTGTTTACTCCATGGAGGTCGGTTCTGATCCAGTAGCATCAATAGGAACCAACTCTGGTGATACAGGATGAAATAAATCAGATCAAGAAGAGAATAACTACAAGTGGTCCATCTTGAACCGGTTAATTACGAACTCCTATCTTTCTAATTTTACCAGTATTCTCCCTATTTTTTCAGGACCTTCGAGGTAATTATGGGGCATATCAACAAGGGATTTATCTCTGCTTTTTTGGCTTTAAAAGCCAAAAAAGCAGAGATAAAACTAGCACCCTATCAACAACAGGGTGCTAACACGCAAATTTGCATGTTAGCACCCTTTTACTCTTCGCTTCCCCTTGCATCTCTAATGAGATGCAAAGGGGGCGTTCCAGAGTAAAATAATAGGAGAAATGTCGCTAAGCGACATTTCTCCTATTATCAAGAATATCGCTAACCCTGTTAGAGACAAAAAAAGCAGCGCTAACCGCAGTTAACGCTGCTTTTTTACGTCTGCTAATTTTCAGACTTAGCCATGATATCCTATGGAAGGAGGATATCATGGCTAAGTGTGCCTGTCCCTATCAACAAGGTAACGTGTGATTATCGCTGGGTTTCCAGCGATAATCTCACGTTAGCCTGTTAGCGTGTAGATTTTTATCGCTATTGAGATAAGCGTTGCTAATAGCACGCTATCTCTGCGATAAAAATTCACGCTAGCCGGCGATAATTATCCTCACGCTAAGAGCGCTGAGCGATAATTATCGCCGGATGTTGTTGATATGCCCCTATGAGTTTTACTTGTTTTTTATCTTATGGGATAGACCTCGAGTATTCATTCTCCTTTACCAATTAGCTTAACACTTCCCCTATTTCAAGGCTATGACATTTACGGTTTACACTTAATACTTACTGGCACCCTTCAACATTTTTTAATTACATGGTTTTTGATCTCCGGAATTTTCCTTTTGTATCCCGGGGAATTAACCTGACAAAATGTCATGCTGCTTTTTTATTAAACACGGAATGTGTGGAAAAGACCTTCGTTTAACTAGGCATTGAAGTACATTGTGTAACCCCAGCAGTCTCGTGAAAAACTTGCCACAACAAACCACAGTTAAAATGTTTGCTGTAGGCGAGGCGCTCTCTCTTCTGTCATAGTACAGCACAATGACAATGCAGTCTAGAAATACGCCAAACGAGAGAAGGCCTGGTACTATTCAGAGCTATTGTGGCAAAAATGTTCCTTTGTTTCCAGTGCACAGATATGTAACACCGAGGGAGGGAAGGCGGGCACGTTGCACTTAAAGGGAAACCTCGCGCCCTCGTGCCCTTATGTGAAAAGAAAAATATACGTGTAGCAGGGTCTTTTGCGTCCTTTATTGTGAGAATCATACAGGTTGTTAAAAAGATCCATTGTCCTTTCAATAGGGACGGCGTGTTCAATCGTGTTACCCCACTTGACGGGACACCATTGGCAGCGCTTTAAACGCGCCAATGAATATCCAGCAGGCTTTGCTGTCGGCCGCACATCTTTGAGAGCTTCAAAGGATGCAGCAAATGGTAAACTCGACAAGAGAACGCTATGGCGTCCTAAAAGCCTATAACGAGCAGGTAGGCTTTGAAGCACCAGAGCCCAAGCGTGGAAACGCGTTGAGCTCCCACAGCGCGCTGCGTGAGTGACATTTCACCTGGAAGGACTCCACAGCGCCGACATGTTGTCTTGTGGCCTCACTCTTTGCTCGTTTTTGCAAGTGGTGGAGAAATGACCCATATTTTCAAAACTGAAGCTGGAAATAGAGCAAGCAATACATTTTTTGAAGATAACACCTTCACTCTGGTAGGTGATACACTATCTGGTCATGCTGTTTATAGGATCATTGCACAATTTCTATATTCTTTTTTCACGTTGTTATAATTTTACTGATTCGTTCTAAAGCATATTTCTGAGGCCAATATGTACCACAGAATTTGGAGTAATAAACCCGTGCTGTAGAAGTGATGACATCTGCGCATGCAAAGTCCCACTTTGCATTGGAATAATTTGACATTGTGACTGAGTTTGCAAGTTGCAACATCTATATTGCAAATTCCTAGGAATGACAATGCAAGAGGCGAGGAAATGAAACTGCTAGCTGCTTGAGGCATTCAGTCCCATGTATCAGTGCTTCGTGACCAGTCCTGCAGTGGTAAAGCATTGACTGATTTCTGACTGCCAACATTCTGCAGGTCCCATTGTGACAGGAATACTGGCTGCATCGGGGAGAGGGCACACTATACCAGTCTATGGACATTTGCTTCTTTGCCATGTCTTTGCATAGTGTGGCATTTTTTTTAAACGTTCTTTAGTACCCTTGCGATTGTGTATTGAAACCCTTATTCAGCTTACAATCTTTTGTTAAATGCACCATGCAAAAGACAGACTGTGACAGTTCACGCAAGGGTCAGAAATTGAGATATTTTTATTATTGATTTAACTCTTCAAATTGAGGCAAGACCTCATCTTCATTTCAGACAGAAGGACGTGGCTTTTCTGTCCACCATCAACAAATCCTTGATAATACCTTAAAACATTTAAAAACCCTATAACACATTGTGACATTCGTCGATTACAAATAACTCCTACTGCTTGTTTGATTGCCTTTACACCATTCTTGTTTAGCATCAATCGCAAATATCTCCTCGCAGAACATGTTGAAAATATTCAGAAAACTTGCTTTAAATCCTAAATCCCCACTCCAAGAGCACACCAGGCACATGAGCTCAAGTCCTCTTACTAACTTCTAATGGAAGAACTCCAGTGCTATATTCCAGTTTTAATATGCAAAGCAGGATATTTTTGGGAAAAGTGAACATTATGGGGTCTATTACGATGGCGGGTGTATGCAGGACCGTCCGCCAGAGGTGCGGGGGTCCCACTGTGGCCATTAGGATGCCACCGGCACCGTGGCGGTGGCATCCCCACTCCACAACATTGTGGTGAGCGATGCTCACAGCACCGCCCGCCACCATGCTGTAGATGCACGTTGTGCATTGGCATGCACAAGGTGACAGGCACCGCACGGTGCCTGCCACCGTGTCCATGCCAATGTAGGGGGGTACCATGGGTACCCCCCATGTGCACCCCCACCCCCCCCAACACTCTGGGGGTTGGCAACGGGCCCCCAATAGCAGAAACCGCATGCCATGGAAAGGCAAGTCCCCGCAGGCATCCTAATATGGATGGCAGTGTCTTGCAGACACCGCCACCATATTGTGGCAGTTTTCCGCCTGGTCGACGAGTCGACCGGCGGAACAGCAGCGGACAGTCTTCCAGTCCGCCGCAGACCCCCCGGACCATCCTAATGTGACGGGGGATCAATCATGGCAGGCTGGCGGGGGAGATCCGCCCGCCATCCTAATAGACCCCCATGTGTTTTCACAGTGTTTCCTGTCTATGTAAAATGCTGCTGCCATCAATTGTAAAATAATTGAGGTAAAGCATAATCCCAACTCGGTTATGGTATGCTGCTACTGGTTTCTGAATTTACTGCTGTTTGAAGTTTTAAGCTTTTTCATTTGAAAAAAAGTAATACTAATGTTCTTGATTTTATTTGGCAATTATATTTTAACCTCACAAACTGCACTTTGCTTTGCAAGATCATATTTCCGAGGATCCAGCTTCTCTTCAGATTTTGCTCCCTAGGCCTTCCAAAAGCAGGGTTAGACTTTGGCATCCTTGGCATGGGTTCCCCTTTTTGCCTTCTAACCTCATGTCTGCTGACTTCATTTTTGCTTGCTTCAGGATTCTGGGCACTTTACCACTGATAACCAGTGCTGAAGAGCATATGCTCTGTGCTCAAAATATGGTAAGATTGACTTATCCACTCGTAGGCTTGGGACTGCTGACAACTGTGGGAACATCACGCGAACGCCGCGCTGCCCTGGGGGCGATACCCACCGGACTACAAACATCAGAACGCGGGACTGCTAGGACTGCGAGGACCAGGCTGCTTGGCGGTGAGCGCAGCTGCATCCTCTTCCCGGCTCCTCCCCTCACGCCCCTTTGTCTTCATCTTGCACTTTTCCTACCGCGCGCAAGCGGGACCCGCGCGGGACTAAGCCCGGGGCGAAGACCGGGCTAAGAGCTGGCCGTTTGAGGCCGTTCGAGACTGGAGACACTGGGCTGGGCCACCCCCCTATATCTTAGTAAGTGTATGTGACTGCGACCTTCTTATCGATATTGGTGGGAATAATGTCTAGGAATAAAAATGTCGCCGCTGGTACATCTATGGCAGGGACCCTGGACAATTTTATTGTTAGAGCTGCAAACATTTTAGAACGAGAAATAGACCTTACCGAGCGACGTCTATCGCTTGAACCTTTTACAACCAAACGCTCATCTCTAGGGAAAATTGCCTCATCTGTTACACCAGGGGTAACCACTACTAACCTTATACCATCTGAATGTCTGTCTAGTGAAACTGAAAGTGCAGACCTCAGTACTGATTTAACTATTGACAGTAACAAGCGCAGAGATATTATAAGGTCTACTATACCTATAACTACTACGGCGGTTGCTGCTAACAATTCAACTGAAGGTGTTTCTACCCGCGCACAATTACATGCAATAACCGAGGCTACCTCACTTTCCTCCTCCTCTCCCTTAAATTTAGGAGCAAAACCGAAACTTAAGGCTGCTCCGCAAGTAAAAAGGGGGAGACAACCAAGAGGGTCAAAAAATAAAAATAAAACAAATGCGTCTAACATTACCCCAGGCGCTGCTGAATATCCTCTGAACGAAGTCCCCTCAGACTTGACCAGGCAATTAGATGTTGGGTTTCAGTCTAAAATAATAGAAGTGTTTGAAAATTCAACCCGTCTGATCCTGGATAGACTTTCCAAGATCGAGGAGCGACTACAGAAATTAGAAAAGACTGCCTCTGCTAATTTAGAACATAATCAATTTTTGAGGACAGACCTACTTAGGGAGCTCCATGAACACCCTCTTTTTGCCAAAACTGCCAGCAACCCAAAAGAGAAAACTCCCCCCCCTATGGTTTTGCCGTTAATCGACAAGCATTTGGGACTATTAGAGGAAAACTGTGCAAACACAGCCTGCATTGAAAACACCACGACTAGTAGTGGCCTTCAAAACTCCTATGCAGGAGTAAAGCCCCAGCAGAATCCATCGGAAGTTAACAAAAAAAACAATAATCTTATTCCACAAGACAGTAATGAGGTAGCAAATGGAACTGTTCTTGCCCAAGATGTTGTTCCCAAATTACCTACCTTAGACCTTCCCCCAGAATCCTCACCCTACGTCATCATACTGGCGGGAGTACCTGGCTTGCAGGGAAAAACCAATGAGTCTTATTTAGAATTGAGGAACAAAACTATCTATTGGCTTAATTCCAACCGACCCCTCCCTCCTAACATTCATACTAAAATCCTATTTGTACGGAGAGTTAGTTGGGTGGGTAGAAGGAGTAAAGACATACCGGGAGACTGTATAATTGTTAATTTTAAGGACACTCAGGCTGTAAAATATATCCAGCACGTACAATGTTTTGACCCTAACACAAACATCATTCCACTACCTCTCGATTACTTTTATCCTCACCATTCAGCAAACAAGCAGTGGGAACTAGTAGGGAGGGCAAAAATACACACTAACCAGGCAAGAGGTATGTTGCCTATACCCAGTCAAGGCTGGTTGGAGACTATTCCACTGTCAAACAGGTATAGCTGTCTGAATTTGCGGGGGAAGTCACAGTGGGTGATAAGCCAAATTCACCGACAGACCCACGGCCCGTAAAATCGTCAACTTCCTTAGAGAACAACTTAGGAATTATCCCTATTAATACTGACGACAACGAGAAAACTGACCACCTCACATTGCCGAGCAGCGGATCTTCCAAATCTGTTGCCCCTGGCGTAACTCCTATAGTGATCTCATCTTTAGAGGGCGACACATGCCATTCTATTAGATTTCTATCTTGGAATGTTGCAGAGCTGTCCTCCAGGTTAGGCGACATAAATTGTGCTTCCTTTATCAAACGGTTTTCGATTGCCTGCCTCCAGGAATGCTGGACGGTTGAGCCCATTCACATGAATGGTTATCGTACTTACCACACGCCAGCTGTACACACCCTGAGAGGGAGAAATAAAGGAGGGCTTTGTATTTATGTCTCAAACTGCTTAAAGGAAATTAAGATTTCTTTTTTCTCCAACTCCATCTTCTACCAGATTTTGCATATAACACTGGGAGGCAATCAACATATCAACTTGATAAATTTCTATAATAACATACCGAAAGATGCTTGGGCCTCGACCTACAAAGAATTACTTGAGACCCTCAAAAATATAGACGAAAAAGAACGCATTGATAGCTGTGTGATCTGGATGGGCGATTTTAATTATTTTCTATGCCCATTGAGTGACCAAAACCTATGTGGACTGGGAGAGATGGATGGTGTTCCTGTGACACATTTCTCACATACATCTTTGGGAAAACATCTAAATGAGATGCTTTTTTCCTTGGACCTGGGCTTTGTGAACGAACTATGCTCCCCACCAGTCTCTTTTAACCCCACATTCATTGGGCGGGGTTGCAAATCAATAATTGACTTCATGTTAATATCCAAACGCTATTCTCACTACATTCTTGCGTTTGAAACATGCGAGGTAGCAATGAGCGACCACTTACCGCTTAGTATGTCCCTTAATACAATGCTGGGTAAAAAGAACATGGTTACTAAGACCCAGACCCTGTATGACTTCAAATTAGAACTTGCAAAGAAGAACGGTTATACCCTAAAATGGGATAAAGTGGAACCAGTGGCCTTCCTAGGAAAATTAATTCGCTCCAAGGAAGAGGAATTCAATATCTGTCTTACTGAGCACATTGAGCCTCTTAAAGTCAATGATGCTTTCCTTAGCATCTCGGAGGAAATTAAAAAGCTACTCACGAGACCACTGCATTCTGGGGCAAACAAAATTAAGAGATGGTTTGATAGAGAGTGTAGCAAGACCCACGCTCATTTAATGGAACAATTAAAAAGGGAGCCTAGGGTAATGGCTGAAGTTAGATCAGCCAGATCTGCCTACCAACAGGCAGTAAAAAAAAGGAAAAAACAAATTAAACAGGAAGCCTGGAGTACTCTTCGGGAAACCTGCATCTCCAAAAATAACACCGCATTTTGGAAAGCGGTGAATGCTCCGTTTTTCTCCAAAGATTCAACAGACTCTATTGTAATAGCAATCTCGGAAGAAGGCTGGTTGTCCTTTTTCCGTGAACTTTACACAAAGGACTCTCAGGTCGAGACAGAAGGGGACTTTAATTCAGGCAATAAGGACATAGTACCCTATCCAATAGACATCGATTTCACCATGGAGGAAGTTATGACAGCCATCAATAAGAGCCCAGCGGGTAAGGCCCCGGGTCCGGATGGCATTCCCGTAGATGTTTTTAAGGCTAACAGTAAGTTATGGGCCCCCCTGCTAACCAACGTTCTTAACAGTTTCACTAAAACGGGCTTCCCAAAGAGCTGGCAGGAAGCCATTGTGGTACCCATTTTCAAGAAAGGAGATCGTAGTTCACCTAAATGCTACAGACCGATCTCCTTACTTGATTCACTCATGAAGATCGCGGGGAGAGTCATACTCGATAAACTACAAGCATGGGTGAACGACACAGGTACTCTCTCCCAATTTCAATACGGTTTTAGGGAAGGTCTAGGCACAATTGAGCAAGGTCTGAATTTAGCACTCCTAGTAGCCAAATACGTCGAGGCAAAAAAAGAGAACTTGTTTCTTACATTTGTGGATTTAAGTTCGGCCTTTGACTGCATCAACCACAATAAACTCTGGCTAACTATGCAGGAAATGGGAGTGGACCCAAACCTCCTTATATTCATTAGAGAACTATATCGGGAGGCGGGCGCAAGGGTACGCTATGGGGAAAAGGGGGACTGTACCTCCAAATTTTCCATAGAAAAGGGTGTGAGACAAGGCTGTATTTTAGCACCTTTTTTATTTAACTTATATATTAATTCGGTCGCGTCTCACCTCCTGGAAGATAAGCAGGACTATCCCAAAATTGGTAACTCCTTTATTCCCATTCTCCTATACGCAGACGATGCTGTAATCATGGCCCGGACCCAAATCGGTCTCCAGAGATCGATTACTAGCTTTTCCGAATACATGGGCAGTAGAGGCCTAAAGATTAATATAAGCAAAACATTTAACATGTGCTGTACAAAAAAGAATAATCTCAGCTGTAATTCATTTTTATCTAACACGAAAATCATGACTGTTAATACTTTTTCGTACTTAGGTATCACCTTTGACAATAAGGGAACTTGGACAGCGGCAGGTGATTCCCGAAAGCTAGCATTCTCACGAGCAATTGGGGCGGTTAAACATTTTTCAAATAAGGTTGGAGGTCGCCCGGTACCAGTCTTGCTTGATATCTATAGAGCCAAGTGTGTATCAACTGCAATATATGGTGCAGGAATTTGGGGGATTGTGAACACCTCAAGTACTCAAATCCAGATTTGCCAGAATGCTTTCCTGCGGTATCTATTGGCTGTGTCGGGGTCAACTTCTTCTTATGCCTGTCATCAAGAGTTGGGCGTGCCTTACATTGCTGATCTTATCAAACTGGAGCCCATCTTGCTGTGGCATAAAGTCTGGTCTGGAACCGAGACAGTCCTGAACAGGGAAATAATAAAGGATTGCCTAGGCCTAGATGGAGCACTGAAAATTCCCTGGTTCAATTATGTAAGGAAATTCTTCACTGAATTAGGCCATCCGGAATTCTTCAATTCTCCAGCTAGTATGACGAATTTCTCAAGAAAGAAGCTCAAGCAAATTTGTCTGCACTTCCTCTCAGAGGAACGCTGGATGTCAGAAAAATGCAAGAGCTCTGTTATGGCCAATCAGCTACTTATTACCAACCCAGGTATCCAACCATACTTGAAATTAGTCCCCAGCTGCTATACTCGTATGCTGCTATCTCGTTTTAGGGCTGACATCTTTTATAGAATGGTCACATTCCCTGAGAAGAATTGCTGGCTTAAGGAACTTACTCCTTGTCCCTGCGACCAGATTTCTGTCCAATCTTCCCTCCATTGTATCCTTTTTTGCAAATTTTATTCAGAACCGAGAAAAAGTATTCTTCGACCAGTTTTAAAAAAGCTAGGGTTGAGACAATGTAGAGCGGCGCTGGTCAGATTACAAATGTTAGACGATGAATTTCTTATCTTTTCGGTCTCTATGTTTCTAAAAACCGTTATTAGATTCAGGATCTCTATGAATTAGATCATTTTTAATATGCTGTTATTTTTAACCTCGAAAGTTTGATTTAATGAATGAAATGTGATGCATATTTGCTTTTATGGTTTTGTATCTTAAAAATCGAATAAAGCTGTTTCTGATTCTGATTCTGACTTATCCACAATTGGCGTATTTATTTTACCTATGAATCCCTAGTAAAGTGCACTACATGTGCCCAGGGTTTGTATATTTAATGCTACTAGTGGGCCTACAGCACTGATTGTGCCACCCAATACTTTAAACATGGCTCAGGCCTGCCACTACAGAGTCTTTGTGTGAAGTTTAAACTGCCAATTCGACCTGGCAAGTTAACCCTCTTGCCAGGTCAAACCTTCCTTTTTAATACATATACATCACCCCTAAGGTAGACACTAGGCAGCCCTAAGGGCAGGGTGCAGTGTTCTTAAAAAGTTGTAATGTAACAAAAATCGGTCAATGACGGATCGCTGAACCTAACCAAGGGAGAGGAGGTTCAGCAAAATGTGCGAAACACACCCCTGTACTGAGAAAAGAAAAATCCTTTTCTAGAGTCCCCTCACTCACCAAGGGTTTCTCCTAGGTGACATGCTTCATCATTGGGGCCATCCCAAGCAGGTACTATTTGGGGCATGCTACGACTTGCGACATTACGTAGGAGCACTTTAAAGATTTTTTTTATATTACATATATTTAGGAGGGTGAACCTAACCTCGACCTCCTTCTCACCCTATTTTTGTTTGTTTTGTTCTTAAAAAGTTGGACATGTACTTTTGAGTTTTACGTATCCCGGTAGGGAAATAGTCTTAAATTAATTGTTCACTACTGCAAGGCCTATCCCTCAAATAGGTTAACATAGGGACTGCCTTGTAACATTTTAAAAGTGCAGTTTCCCATTGGGACATAATGGGAAAATTAAATTTGGGTTCTCTGGACTCACAATTTTAAAACACAACTTATGGTGAAGTTGGCTTTTAAATTGCAATTCTGAAAGTGCCATTTTTAGAAAGTTGGCTTTTTCATACTTATACCATTTGGTGCCTTCTGCCTGTCCTTGGAATACACATCTGGGGTGGGTGAGAGCTGGCTTGCTGCATTCCCTCCAGTGTGACTGTGCAGCAATCTGCATGTTAATGGGTCATCCTTAGGCAGGATGAAAGGGAGGAGCTGACACTCTGCACCTAAAAGGGCTGGGCTTGTCCACACACAAAGGGTTGCATCGCCCCCTGAAGTGAGTCTGGGGCCAGGGTAGGAACGGCAGGACCTTGTGCACTTCAAAGCATCTCATTGAAGTCTCCCTACTTTCAAGGCCGAGTAGGGTATAAGTACTGGACTTCTGACACCAAGATTTGAGAACTTTGCTGGAACCAAGGACGTTCTGCTAGAAAGAAGTGCTGCTGTGCTGCAGGAGGAACTTACACTTTGCTAACTGCTATGCTGAGTTGGGCTGCTGCCTGCTGCTTCTTGACTATGAGTAAGAAGGACTGGACCTGCTTTCTACAACTCTGAACCCAAGTTTCTCCAAGGGGTTGCTGACTGGCTTCCTGTTCATGAAGTCTCAGCGCCATCCAAGACCTACTTCAACACTACTTCAGCTGCAGGAATCTGCCATCTGTGAATCCTC
Source organism: Triturus cristatus (assembly GCF_964204655.1). Classification (NCBI taxonomy): domain Eukaryota; kingdom Metazoa; phylum Chordata; class Amphibia; order Caudata; family Salamandridae; genus Triturus; species Triturus cristatus. Next base: position 677,717,206 of record NC_140589.1, read on the forward strand.
GCTTACCTGTGGCAGTAATCCAGTCCTGGGAATTAGAAGTGGGTTCTGCAGCTGCTTTTGCTTAAAAATCGGTACAGTGACAACTTTGTGCTGATTGGAACTGACAAAGTGCCCTTTGACACGACGACGCAGGACCCGACTGTGAGGTTCTACCACTTCACAGCACCAACTGAGGTACTGATTGCAAGGCTCGATGAGAACTCAGTGCAGATCCAAGGTTCTGACTGTGAGGCTCGATGATGATAATTCGCCTGCCTCGTAATGGGTTCGATGACGGCGCAGGACCCGACTGCGAGGCTCAACTTCGACACATCTCCTGACTGAATGAACCGGAACCGCCGTATCTAGTCTTTGACTCCAATGCTTGCTCCATCCAAGGTACTGCATGGGTCCTGTAGCCGGCCTGCCCTCCATTGCAGTCGGTATGAACCCTTGGATGTACCCCGGTCTAGCGCAACCTCAAGTATCCCCTAAGTGTTATTAACTTTAAAGCACTATATTGCAGTTTAATCTTTAAAAATGAATAGCTCAAATTCTACTATTTGGATTTTTGTTGTTTTGGTCTTGTTTTACTCAGATAAATATTCTCTGTTTTTCTAAACTGAGGTGTTTTCACTGTGTTATTGTAATTAAAGTGTGCACAAATACTTAACACATTGCCTCTTAATTTAAGCCTGACTGCTCTGTGCTGAGCTATCAGAGGGGGAGCACATGTTAATTTAGGTTGTGTATCTGACTTACCCTGACTAGGATTGTTGTTTCTGCTTGGACAGGGGGTATACTCTGCCAACCAGAAACATCAATTTCTAACAGGCAGGCTTTTCAGTTTCTCTTTGTGTGGCCATTTTCTTTTGGGACTGATAATTGAAGATCCATGCTCTACTTGTTATGAGCAAGGTTTTTGCAGGGATTTAAATCCATGCTGCAGCATGACTATGCAGGAGCTCAGAGTGGACGCTCCAATAGAAAGCCTGTCCTTTCACGTCTGCGACCATGGGCAGGTTACGGCTTGTCACTCTGCCCATTTGGATTGTGACTCAACCTTTTCAGCTCATGAAAATAGCCTTACAGCAATACACTCAGTCTAATATATTGGCGTAAGTAATAAGCCTTTTTGAAGTATCTTTGCACAACTTATGTCTTGTAACTTTGATTCACCACGTTTATCCCAATGTGGTCAACAAATTGATTAAAGAGCATCTTTTGTTGTCAATTATAAAACCGTAAATAAGGATACCTAAACATCCTCCCTTTAACTCAAAACGACCAGTAAGTGAATATTACATGCCTTACTCTGTAATTGGAAAACAAGCTTTTGCTCACCCACCACATACTAGACCTGGTTGAAGAAAATAAGGCAAATTTGCTTTTCCACACTGAAACTTGGATTGAAGAGAACCATACACCCAACTTCGATGAACTTGTACCTAAAAAGGTTTTACATTTATCATGCCTACCATAGTGACAAACAAGGTGGCAGGATAGCTGTTATTGCATGTCCACACTTTGAAATTTAATTAGTAACATTTGAAACAGACCGTGATACAATGTAGGCTCTATGGCTATCTGTAGTAAAACCAACACTAATTTATTTGATTTTATATTCATTTCCTGTACCACAAATGTATTCATGACCATTTCAAATTCTTTCTGGCGGCGGTTATGGGCAACCTCGGAACTGGCCACCTTTCGATCGGAACTCAGAGAGCTCTTGAGCCTCCCTGGCACCACAAAAATACCATGGGTTAAGCATATAAGGGACCTATGTACTAAACTGGGCAAAACAGATCTATGGAGTACACCCGAGGAATTATGCCCTTTGCTTTCACGGTTGGAATTGGTTAGATCTTACAGAACATATAAACTTTCTGACACCCAGGAAAGCTCGCCTTGCGGCTGTCTGACAGCCGTTTTTATGCAGATCAAAGACGAGTATAACATGGAACCTTTCCTGGATGACATCCAACCAAATTTGACTAGGAAACTGTATGTACAGTTCAGACTATGGACCTTACCGCTTCATGCCTTTACAAACAAATGGTCCAACACCCACTCTGGTGGATGGCCTGCTTGTAATTGTAAGGAAGAGACAGAGCTACATGCCCTATTCTTCTGCGCCTCCTATACACTACCTCGGCAGCTCTGGCTTATCCAACTATGTAGGAACCTAGGTTTCGTGCACTGCGCTGAGGTATTAAGAGTTTCAAAGTATGATACTGATAGAGATCAGGGTATCTAAAATATGCCCACTACCACGGATAGAGTAATCATACAGTTACACGCACATACATTCATCATACGCTAGGGCCCATTTCACTAACATGCACTCAAATACTCTAAACCTGTGGAAAGAAAACACCTAAACACCCTGCATCAATATCAGGTCGATCAGATCTGGTATAGTGACTGTCCTAATCAATAACATAATCTACACAACATATACAATAATGATCAAAATATAAACCCAATAATTGACAAGAAAGAAAATTCAACACCATGTTTAAAATTATATTGCTTTATCTAAAATTAGTCAAAGTAAATCAATCAGAATAAATCATTTCTCATCGTTACCTATTCTAACTAAATGTCAGAACGGGTCAGGACAAGTCTCTCGGTAAAGTCTCTCAAGACGAAGTCCTCAGCATCGATCCTCAGCAACGCAACCTCACGCAGCAAAGGTAAAATGGCAAGTGGCAAAAGGGTGGCCAGAACCCTCTCTAAGCTAACAGTTTTTATAATAAATTGAACAATGGAAACACACATTAAGTTTGCAAAATACACTGAATCACTGAGCAGAGCGAGAAGGAAAGGATGCAACATTGCAACATTTGTGAACCTCCGCTCAGGAAAAATACACATAGCGAAGACTACGGTACAGGAACCAAGAAAATAAAACATGTATCACATTTAATCCGGCTTCTCCTCGGCCATCGAGCCACAGTTCAGAGTTTTCCTCTAAGGCTCCTTTGTCTTTCGAGATTGCCAAGGACACTTTCACTTCTCTTGGAGAACTCCCAAAAACTGCTGCTGTCCTCATGGAAAATTTCATAGAAGGACCATGGTCAGTCAACTTCAAGACCATTTCCAGCAGGGGTCTCCCTCGTCACGTCTTTCACATATTCACTCGAGGCCAGGCTTCAAAATTAGCCATCATGAATTAGGCCTCCATAGGCCACAATAGACCATCTCAATTAAAAGAAATAAAAACAACGTTACTACAGCATAATGATTAAACAGTGTTAACCCCACTAATACCCTTATGTGTATGCATTTATCTAGCTTTCGCAACATAAAAAAGCATTAATTCAGACAGCGTTTTGTGCTCAAAATAAACAGCACACAGCAACGTTTAAACATGAAAACTTGCACGTTATTTTTTAGAAAACAGAAACAGCACACACATGCTAACCCTCGTGTAACTTTCTCTTATGTTAAGACAAACAAATTGATTAATAAAAACACACTTGCACAAGACAAATAATTAATTTGTTATTTATTAATATTTAATAAAACGCATAGACATACCAGAGCTTCAAAAACCCCTGAATTTTCTAAATGAAAACTCTGCTCCAGCAATCCCCCCTTTGGTGATTTTATCACCAAATAAACCAAAAAAAAAAAATTTGTGAAAATTTAGTCCCATTTTAGGAGAAATCAGAAATGTCTTTTCCCCTTACACAACATTAAACACCAGTCACTCTTTCATCATCTCTCTTTGTCTCTAAGTAAACACTCTCCCTCAATTCTTCTAGTTCAATTTCTTGAGGTTCTCTTTTCAACTTCTTATTTTTCTTTTCTTTATTCAATTTCTTTTTCCCTCCCCTGTTTTTACAACACACACACACCAATCTTATTATTAATAAAGCCACAATTATACAAGACAAGGGAAACAATATTCTACCTATAATTGTACTACCTATTTTTGCAATAAAATCCTTAACAGCTATCATTTTATTAGCTATTTTAGTCCACAAACTCCCAACTTCAAGTGGTACTAATTCTTCATGCAAATCAGTAATATTTTTGATATAGACCTTCAGGTCTTTACTTTCGTCAGGAATGTAAGCGCAACAATGTTGAACTTTCAATATTCCACAGACTCCACCCTCCTTGGCCAATAGAATATCAAGGGCAAGTCGATTTTGCATAGACATGGCACGTACGGCACTTAATTCCGTATTCACCAAAAGAAACCCTCCTGCGGTATTTGTCGATAAGCGATCAACCACTGTGGACAGTTTCCGAATTCCATAAGCATTTAAAGAAATTCCCACTGCTGGAATCAAAACCCCAAAAATGTCACCCACAATTTCAGACCAAGTTTCTCTCTTAAAACGTGTTAATAAGTTAATATCTTCTACATCTCTTATTTTATCTGTATGAAAAATCTTAGGAAAAACCAGGCCTACATAACATGTGCCATACCAATGGTCCGGCAACTTGTAATAAGCCTTGTTCCCACAAACATAGTACACTCCTGGAAAAATCGTATCTTCTCCACCTCTGAAACCCCAACCTGTCGCAACGAAGTATGTATCATGGCACTCACTAGTCCCCACAAAATATGTATCATATTGGGATTTCCTTCTTGTAATGCAAAGTTTACCCTTCTGCGGTGCATCCAGAGCTAAAGTTGGACTAGCCCCATTCTTCAACTCTTTTCCCATCTCAATGTCCCAAATTGTCTCACTCACTTCATATTTTCCCCCTTTCTCATGCATGTTCACTCTCCTTTCTTCTACCATATCCAGGAAAGCTCTCTCCTCTTCTTTCAAACTGCAAGTTAAATTATTCTTAAAAATGTAATCTAATGTTAATCCTTTTTCTTCAATAAAAATCTCACCAAAAGTGTTAGCTTCTTTAGCTGGATTCAGCTCTTTATTCATTGGCAAATGCCCAAAAATACTATCTCTGTTAGACATCTTATAATCTATTTTCCCTAACAAATAAAAAACACTACTTAAAATACTACAGGAAATACCATATGTAGCTGGTAAATGGTGATAAGTAACACCCTCTGAAACGGATGCAGGTAATTGCATACAGACGTAGCAATCCCTCACTTCCATTGTCTTCACATATTCATATAACAGTTTAGAAAAAACATTACTAGAAAAATTATTAATTGACCTATCTTTGTGTATGTAACTACTACTTCTAATTGGAACTACTTCTTGTGAATTCTTCTCTACATTTGTCACATTTTCTATATTCATTCCAAACTCTACTCTAAAAGTAACTAATAAAACTAAAACACCCCATAGAAGCATTAATAATCCAGTACAACAGCAGCACATTCTACACCACCTCTTAAAGAAGGCACATCTATTTCTATTATCCTCTATGTTAGCCATTTTAGTTTTAGTTTAGCCTCTACTACTCCACTACTGTTTGAACTTCTTCAATTCTTCAGCAATTCTTCAGCTTTCAGTTTATCCAAATGATCTCTTTGTTCACTTAATCCAAGTGAATCCTTCTTTCACTCAGTTTGGATACTTGTCATCCTTCACTTCAATTTCTTCAACATCAAATTGTATCAGATCTCCAACGTCAAGATCCTCAGTACTCGACTCTTCTCCAATGTCAGTCAAGAGTACTTTCAGAATTTCACCAGTATCTTCCTCAACCACTTCTCTCAAGACCACTTCCGGATTATCTCGAGTCACTGTTTCTTCTTTTCCTCCTTCAGACAGTGCCACATAAGACCATTCCGGTGATCTGTACTTTTGGTTGGGTCTTCTTACTCTTTTTATTTCCACTGGTTCATTTGATTCCTTTGATTCTTCTCCTTCAGCTTTTGAACTTTGACTCGAAACTTCATTCACTTGTTCAGCTTTCGATGAATTTGCTCTTATTACTCTGTATCTCAGCCTCTTAACTCTGTTGTTAGGCCAACGATCTCCTCTTAACACCTTTTTCGGCTTTGTTTCTTTATTACTCCTTTCTCCAATCCAAGTTCTCTTTCTCAGAACTCGACCCTCTGTTTGTTCATCTTCATCATCTGTTTCAAGTGCCTCTTGTTTCCGTTTTCCAGCAGTTTTCTTCTTCTCCACAGATTTTTTCACCACTGTTTGAGACTTCCCTACTCCTGTCCCTCCTCGGGTCTCCGACACGCAATCTTCTTGCTGTCTACTTGTCCCTTCACCTAGCTCATCAAGAATGTTCCCTACACCTCCTCGGGGGTCTTCCGCAATCTGTCCCTCTCTATCTTCTTCTGACCCTACTTCTTCAAGTATAATCTCAAGTGGTTCTTCAATCTCCTCCTCTTCTGATTCAGGAGTAGTCTCTGTGTGATTTCTTTTTTCTTTTCTTTTTCCTTCACTGCTGTTTGAAACTTCAGGCTCTCTTACAGAATCTGATCTTCTCTCTGATACTCGCAGTGATTCTCTTGAAGCTCTTTCTGCTTCTTTTCTCACTGATTCCGTATCTTCAGTATCTTCATCATCACTGGAATCTGACTCTTCAAAATACTCTTTACCAGTCCCTTCTTTTGGATTTGGAACTCTCAGAGTATGACTTGCATGTACCCAGTGCTTCACTCCAGCACACTTTACTGCAGTCGTCGTAGTCAGAATAACTTGTCTCGGCCTTCCCCACCTTGGAATCAAGCAATTTCTTCTTCTGTGTACCTTAATCCTCACCCAGTCTCCTGGACTCAGATCATGGGCTTGCTTCTTCTCAAGTGTGGTAGCTTCTTCTCCAACCTGGTGAAACACAGAATGAACTGCGTCAGCCAGGCCTTTACAGTAATCCAAAATCATGTCATCAGTTATTGTCACTAACTTATTGACAGGCACGAATGCATGGCGCATAGCACGTCCCATGATTATCTCATGCGGGCTCAAACCAGTAGTTCTATCTGGAGTAGATCTCATTGTCATCAGAACTAAAGGCAAAACATCTGGCCATTTCATGCCAGTGGCTAAGCACATCTTTCCAATCCTATTCTTGATTGTGCCATTAATCTGCTCAACCACACCAGAAGCCTCTGGTCGGTATGCACAATGTAGCTTCTGCTGTATTTTCAATGCTTCACAAATCAAACCCATGAGCTCATTCTGAAAGTGTCTACCTCTATCAGACTCAACTGTTACTGGAAACCCGTACCTAGGAATCAACTCCCTTAACAGTAATTTTTCCACTGTTAATCCATCATTTCTTCTAGTCGGGTAAGCTTCCACCCACCTTGAAAACAAACAGACTACCACTGGAACATACCTCAGTCTGTTTACTTGGGGCATTTCAATGAAATCAATCTGCATTCTTGTAAAAGGACCTCCTTCTCTGCCTATTGTTCCCAGACTCACCACTGTCTTTTTCCCAGTGTTAAATTGCTGACAAACTAAACACCTCTGACAGATGCTTTCTGCAATTGTCCTGAACTTTGCATTGTACCAGGTCTGCTTAAACGACCTTACCATCGCGTCTCTTCCCAAATGTCCCTGGCCATGATACATCCTTTTTGACCTCCGGTACCTTAAAATGGCAAAAACCGAGGTTTGCCAATAAAAGAACAAGGAACATAAAAGACATTCTGGTACATACCCGACCACCCCTTCCCTTCCCGAATATGATCAACACCTTGTGGGACTTACAACCAGTCACAGGACATAACCCCTGCGGACAGTGTTCAGTTTGTCACCTGACCACACCGACAAAGACCATCCAACTAACTCCAAACATGAAGTGGACCATAAGACAACACACAAACTGTAACACATCCTTTGTTGTCTACATGATCACATGTCCCTGCAACCTTAGATACATCGGCATGACATGCAGAAAAATCAAAGTAAGAATTTGCGAACATAAGAGCAACGTAAAATGCAAACGAGAAACTACAAAGATGAGCCGACATTACATCGAACAAAAACACTCAGTGAACGATCTGAAATGGACCGTAATTGAAACACTAGTAGGATCAAAGACCAATGCCGAAAAAATCTTATTCGAAAGAGAACAAAGATGGGTACACCGCCTTTGCACAGACACCAATGGACTGAACGATAATATACCCTGGTTAAGTTTCAAATAATTTTTGTACAAGGTCTTGACCTTGAATACCCAACTATGCCAGGTGTAATCTCATGCTGTCCCTTTGATGCGATGGACAATATCATGTTTTAACACGAGATTATCGTAAATTTCAGACCCTAACCTGCTCCCAATCAAAACCTCCCTTCGTTCAGCCGTAAAGAGAAAGACATTCACAAAACACCACAAGGCTCCTGCCGTGAAAACCAATCTATAATAGATGTGTTAACCAATCATCTAAAAGACATAACATGTCATACACATTACGAATCTTTCTTCGATACATACAAACGATGAGAGATATAGTCCTTCTACGATATCTATGAAGAAAGCACAAAACGGCAAGAACACGGGATCTCGCTCAGTACGAGCCCTGCAAGCCAGCGTCAGCACAAGTCGTGCATAGCCCGCAAAGGAGGCTACGCGCTTACGGTGGCAGGCAGCAGCCGCAACACGGATGCGCCCAAAAGGTAATTGACGAGGTTTCGTTCTCTTTTCTGTAAAAACGTACCGCTCATGAGTTTTATAACCCTGACATTGTGACTTTTCATCTGAATGTCAAACAATCAAAAGTATCGAAACTGTACATTACCAGGTTACTCAACTTTTTTAATTCTCGTTGTGATAGTAGGAACCACATACTATCTCTCCTCATACCTCAGCCCTCCATTCAGGTCCTGTGTGCTAAAACAATATACAGATACGAACACCTTGAGATCTTTTTCTTGGAATACAGTGAAGATTTGCCATTTTTGACATTGCTTTACAGTACAGTATTTTAAAGAATTGCCATTTTCCAATAAGAAATCTGCTGTATAATCGCCTAAAGTGGTGTGCATTTCATTGTACTGTCTCTTTTATTTTTATTTTATTTTATTTTTCTTGTTCTTCCTTATTGTAGGAACTGAATAACCATAAAATAATGTTTATGAAAATCATCATAAACCTCATTCTTTGAACTGGAAAATACCGGTTCACACATTCACTAGGTCCTGAGGAATGCCCAACGACCCCCTCCAGGGGCGCTAGAGGGGCAGAAACATGTCGACCATTTTTGTTTTGGACACTTTAAAGTGCTGGGGTCACATAATCTGACCTACTGCACCACCATTTTTTAAAAGTCTACCAATGCACCTGACAGAATAAATTTTGCTTTTTGAAGGTAGTACTGGTAAGACATTTTTAACATAAACTTTTCACGTTATTTTGCACCTTTTTTGCACCAATATTTCTGATCACTACTGCGAATTAGCGGTTCCCTCCGGGTGGAGGAAAGCATAACACACAAAGAGACCCGATGATAATGCTTAAACGTATTTAAAAGGCGGAGAATCAAGATACACCGCCAATACCATCATCAAAAATACGTGATTGAGGGTTTTCATAATACCTATTCAGGTATTAGTGGCTTAGGAAACGACCCGAAAGACCCCTATTTCCAGTTACAAGTGATCCATTCCCTTATGATTCATGATATATAACTAGGAAGAAGAATGGATGACTGCTCCTTCTAGCTCCCTCCTTTTGATTACAAGATATTAAGCAGCGCACAGCTGTGGGAGCGTCTCTGACTACCTCCCCACATCTGGGAAGACAAAGTGACCCCCCCCCCCCTTTTTTCTCTATTGAGGAATTAAGGACTTTACTTATAAAACACAAGAGTCCGAATAGAAACTTCGAACCCACTACAGCAACCATGGCCGAAAATCTAGGTCTGAGTTATTCAGCGGATGAAATAAATGCAATTCTTTCGCTACCATCACTACTTCAGAATAACGATATCACACAAGCACTGGAACAGAATACAGACTGGGAAGAACTCTCTGAGCTGAAAAAGGAGCAAGTAAGGACTGCCATCCACGGCGTCATAATGACCGAGTATTTGCGAGCCAACGCGGCCCCGAGGGGCCTCTGGGTACACAATGCACCACGGATTTTCCTAAAAGATCTAGCATTCCGAAAGGATTGGTCTGCGATTTTGTGGAAGTGTACAAGAGATTATCTTGTGTTAATAATAAAAACAGCCACAAGACTCACTGATGCCCTAACTATCAAGATTCAATTACATGAAACCAAGATCAAGAACATGGTTCAACTATCTGTCTACAAAAAAAGACTCGAGGAAATTAATAAAGACATGAATGAAACCAAAGAGTACATAACCAACAATAAAATACAAAAACTAGGAAAAGATCTCAAACGCTTCTCCATGGAGAAAATGCACCCATATAGTAAAGACGACTATGAAATACCAGACTACCAGTCCGATACCGATAATAGTGGATCATCAATTGACAGTTCCGACTGGAACAATGGAGAGACAAGACCACCAAGACGGAACCGAGGTAGCTACAGACGTCAACAACAACGGAGACCAAATTTCTGGCGCACTCCCCAATACGGAAACCAACAACCACTCCCCTTCCAACCATACACCCCAAACTTTCAAGGTTGGATGAATCCATTCACTCCAGGGCCTCCACCAATGGGACACTACCCAGGACCATACATGCAACAACCGTCTTTTTTAGGACGTGGCCAGACGAACCAGAGAGGACGAAGAAAAGGAGTGACGTGGACAGATCAAGAAAGACAAGTCCAAACCAGGAGCATGTCCAACATGCCCAAGGAGAAACCAGGAACGAGCACGACTCGCTCGTAATCAACCTCACAGACATAGTTCTGACAGAGGCACAAGAAAAGGTATTAAACAAAGGACTCGGATATGTACCAACACCAAACCTAGACGTCTTCAAGATAAAATGTGAAGCCGCCGAATTTTGTAGGAAACTAAAACTCAAAGCTTTCTTCTCGAATAAAAGCACTGAAGACATTGAGGAGAAAGTAGGTGATACACCACTACGCCTCAAATCCACCTTCTGTCCACTGAATCACCAAGTTCCCATTGAACTCCAGACATTTGAACAAGCAATTATGAAGGGAATTGGTGAATTGACAGAATCAACAAAAAAACCATTCATGAATCTAACAAGAGCTGAAAAACAAGCCCTGGAATCTTTAAAGAATGCCAAAGACATGATAATAAAGCCAGCAGACAAGGGAGGAGGAATCGTCTTAATAAGCAAGGAAGGCTACAATCAACAGTGCCTAGACCTACTATCCGACGACAAATTCTATACCATCACTACAACAGACCCGACTGCAAGACTACAACAAACAATCAAGATCATGGTAGAAGAAGCCGAAATCAACAGGTGGATATCACAAAAAGAAGCGGACTTCCTGAAGACTACATCACCAAAAATACCATACTTCTATTCTCTCCCCAAGATACATAAAGAGAAGAGACCACCCCCAGGCCGCCCAATTGTGTCAGGCATTGGATCTATTTTAGAGCCTCTTTCACAATTCGCAGACCACTTCCTAAAGCCTTTGGTTCAACAAACTCCAACTTATTTGAAAGACACACGCGATCTATTGAACCTTTTGAAAAATGAGAATTTCACCTCAAAATCCATGCTCTTGGCAGGTTTTGATGTAGAGAGTTTGTACACCAGCCTGCCACAGCAAAAAAACTCTTGAAACCCTCGAAACAATACTCTTTGACCAAGACTGGACATACCAGACTCCACGACATTTTGTATTACAATGCTGCACCCTGGCTCTTACAGAGAACTACTTCGAGTACGAAGGGAAACTATACCATCAACGACACGGAACATCTATGGGGAGCACATTTGCGCCGAGCGTAGCGGGACTATATGTGAGCACCTTTGAGAAAACCTTTATACAAAATGCAAGAAATCCTTATCAAACTCACATCCGCTTTTGGAAACGGTACATTGATGACATCATAGTAATCTGGGAAGGTGACCAAGAAAGCCTGAAGAATTTCCATCAATGGATGAATGAACAAGACGAATGTCTGAGATTCACTTACACAGCCAATGAAAGACAGCTGGATTTCTTGGATCTCACAATCTACATTGAAGAAGATACCATCAAGACACGTACTTTCTTCAAACCGACTGCCAGAAACAGCCTCTTATCATTTAACAGTTTCCACCCTCGGCCGTTAAAAGAAAATCTACCATACAGCCAGTTTCTCAGGCTGAAACGTAACTGCAGTGATCTAGCGGAATATAAGAAACAAGCTAATGACCTTAGCCAAAAGCTTCTCAAACGGGACTATCCAACCAGAATAATATCTAAATGTAAGAAAAGGGCGAGAAACCAGCCCAGGGATTGTCTTCTGGAAACAAAAAAGAGAGACCCTGCAGATGATACACCCACATGCGTGACAACCTACAGTACAGCAAGCAATGCTGTAAAGAAAATAATCCAAAAAAATTGGCGGATCCTGACCTCCGGTACCTTAAAATGGCAGAAACCGAGGTTTGCCAATAAAAGAACAAGGAACATAAAAGACATTCTGGTACATACCCGACCACCCCTTCCCTCCCCGAATATGATCAACACCTTGTGGGACTTACAACCAGTCACAGGACATTACCCCTGCGGACAGTGTTCAGTTTGTCACCTGACCACACCGACAAAGACCATCCAACTAACTCCAAACATGAAGTGGACCATAAGACAACACACAAACTGTAACACATCCTTTGTTGTCTACATGATCACATGTCCCTGCAACCTTAGATACATCGGCATGACATGCAGAAAAATCAAAGTAAGAATTTGCGAACATAAGAGCAACGTAAAATGCAAACGAGAAACTACAAAGATGAGCCGACATTACATCGAACAAAAACACTCAGTGAACGATCTGAAATGGACCGTAATTGAAACACTAGTAGGATCAAAGACCAATGCCGAAAAAATCTTATTCGAAAGAGAACAAAGATGGGTACACCGCCTTTGCACAGACACCAATGGACTGAACGATAATATACCCTGGTTAAGTTTCAAATAATTTTTGTACAAGGTCTTGACCTTGAATACCCAACTATGCCAGGTGTAATCTCATGCTGTCCCTTTGATGCGATGGACAATATCATGTTTTAACACGAGATTATCGTAAATTTCAGACCCTAACCTGCTCCCAATCAAAACCTCCCTTCGTTCAGCCGTAAAGAGAAAGACATTCACAAAACACCACAAGGCTCCTGCCGTGAAAACCAATCTATAATAGATGTGTTAACCAATCATCTAAAAGACATAACATGTCATACACATTACGAATCTTTCTTCGATACATACAAACGATGAGAGATATAGTCCTTCTACGATATCTATGAAGAAAGCACAAAACGGCAAGAACACGGGATCTCGCTCAGTACGAGCCCTGCAAGCCAGCGTCAGCACAAGTCGTGCATAGCCCGCAAAGGAGGCTACGCGCTTACGGTGGCAGGCAGCAGCCGCAACACGGATGCGCCCAAAAGGTAATTGACGAGGTTTCGTTCTCTTTTCTGTAAAAACGTACCGCTCATGAGTTTTATAACCCTGACATTGTGACTTTTCATCTGAATGTCAAACAATCAAAAGTATCGAAACTGTACATTACCAGGTTACTCAACTTTTTTAATTCTCGTTGTGATAGTAGGAACCACATACTATCTCTCCTCATACCTCAGCCCTCCATTCAGGTCCTGTGTGCTAAAACAATATACAGATACGAACACCTTGAGATCTTTTTCTTGGAATACAGTGAAGATTTGCCATTTTTGACATTGCTTTACAGTACAGTATTTTAAAGAATTGCCATTTGCCAAATACCGGTTCACACATTCACTAGGTCCTGAGGAATGCCCAACGACCCCCTCCAGGGGCGCTAGAGGGGCAGAAACATGTCGACCATTTTTGTTTTGGACACTTTAAAGTGCTGGGGTCACATAATCTGACCTACTGCACCACCATTTTTTAAAAGTCTACCAATGCACCTGACAGAATAAATTTTGCTTTTTGAAGGTAGTACTGGTAAGACATTTTTAACATAAACTTTTCACGTTATTTTGCACCTTTTTTGCACCAATATTTCTGATCACTACTGCGAATTAGCGGTTCCCTCCGGGTGGAGGAAAGCATAACACACAAAGAGACCCGATGATAATGCTTAAACGTATTTAAAAGGCGGAGAATCAAGATACACCGCCAATACCATCATCAAAAATACGTGATTGAGGGTTTTCATAATACCTATTCAGGTATTAGTGGCTTAGGAAACGACCCGAAAGACCCCTATTTCCAGTTACAAGTGATCCATTCCCTTATGATTCATGATATATAACTAGGAAGAAGAATGGATGACTGCTCCTTCTAGCTCCCTCCTTTTGATTACAAGATATTAAGCAGCGCACAGCTGTGGGAGCGTCTCTGACTACCTCCCCACATCTGGGAAGACAAAGTGACCCCCCCCCCCTTTTTTCTCTATTGAGGAATTAAGGACTTTACTTATAAAACACAAGAGTCCGAATAGAAACTTCGAACCCACTACAGCAACCATGGCCGAAAATCTAGGTCTGAGTTATTCAGCGGATGAAATAAATGCAATTCTTTCGCTACCATCACTACTTCAGAATAACGATATCACACAAGCACTGGAACAGAATACAGACTGGGAAGAACTCTCTGAGCTGAAAAAGGAGCAAGTAAGGACTGCCATCCACGGCGTCATAATGACCGAGTATTTGCGAGCCAACGTGGCCCCGAGGGGCCTCTGGGTACACAATGCACCACGGATTTTCCTAAAAGATCTAGCATTCCGAAAGGATTGGTCTGCGATTTTGTGGAAGTGTACAAGAGATTATCTTGTGTTAATAATAAAAACAGCCACAAGACTCACTGATGCCCTAACTATCAAGATTCAATTACATGAAACCAAGATCAAGAACATGGTTCAACTATCTGTCTACAAAAAAAGACTCGAGGAAATTAATAAAGACATGAATGAAACCAAAGAGTACATAACCAACAATAAAATACAAAAACTAGGAAAAGATCTCAAACGCTTCTCCATGGAGAAAATGCACCCATATAGTAAAGACGACTATGAAATACCAGACTACCAGTCCGATACCGATAATAGTGGATCATCAATTGACAGTTCCGACTGGAACAATGGAGAGACAAGACCACCAAGACGGAACCGAGGTAGCTACAGACGTCAACAACAACGGAGACCAAATTTCTGGCGCACTCCCCAATACGGAAACCAACAACCACTCCCCTTCCAACCATACACCCCAAACTTTCAAGGTTGGATGAATCCATTCACTCCAGGGCCTCCACCAATGGGACACTACCCAGGACCATACATGCAACAACCGTCTTTTTTAGGACGTGGCCAGACGAACCAGAGAGGACGAAGAAAAGGAGTGACGTGGACAGATCAAGAAAGACAAGTCCAAACCAGGAGCATGTCCAACATGCCCAAGGAAAAACCAGGAACGAGCACGACTCGCTCGTAATCAACCTCACAGACATAGTTCTGACAGAGGCACAAGAAAAGGTATTAAACAAAGGACTCGGATATGTACCAACACCAAACCTAGACGTCTTCAAGATAAAATGTGAAGCCGCCGAATTTTGTAGGAAACTAAAACTCAAAGCTTTCTTCTCGAATAAAAGCACTGAAGACATTGAGGAGAAAGTAGGTGATACACCACTACGCCTCAAATCCACCTTCTGTCCACTGAATCACCAAGTTCCCATTGAACTCCAGACATTTGAACAAGCAATTATGAAGGGAATTGGTGAATTGACAGAATCAACAAAAAAACCATTCATGAATCTAACAAGAGCTGAAAAACAAGCCCTGGAATCTTTAAAGAATGCCAAAGACATGATAATAAAGCCAGCAGACAAGGGAGGAGGAATCGTCTTAATAAGCAAGGAAGGCTACAATCAACAGTGCCTAGACCTACTATCCGACGACAAATTCTATACCATCACTACAACAGACCCGACTGCAAGACTACAACAAACAATCAAGATCATGGTAGAAGAAGCCGAAATCAACAGGTGGATATCACAAAAAGAAGCGGACTTCCTGAAGACTACATCACCAAAAATACCATACTTCTATTCTCTCCCCAAGATACATAAAGAGAAGAGACCACCCCCAGGCCGCCCAATTGTGTCAGGCATTGGATCTATTTTAGAGCCTCTTTCACAATTCGCAGACCACTTCCTAAAGCCTTTGGTTCAACAAACTCCAACTTATTTGAAAGACACACGCGATCTATTGAACCTTTTGAAAAATGAGAATTTCACCTCAAAATCCATGCTCTTGGCAGGTTTTGATGTAGAGAGTTTGTACACCAGCCTGCCACAGCAAAAAAACTCTTGAAACCCTCGAAACAATACTCTTTGACCAAGACTGGACATACCAGACTCCACGACATTTTGTATTACAATGCTGCACCCTGGCTCTTACAGAGAACTACTTCGAGTACGAAGGGAAACTATACCATCAACGACACGGAACATCTATGGGGAGCACATTTGCGCCGAGCGTAGCGGGACTATATGTGAGCACCTTTGAGAAAACCTTTATACAAAATGCAAGAAATCCTTATCAAACTCACATCCGCTTTTGGAAACGGTACATTGATGACATCATAGTAATCTGGGAAGGTGACCAAGAAAGCCTGAAGAATTTCCATCAATGGATGAATGAACAAGACGAATGTCTGAGATTCACTTACACAGCCAATGAAAGACAGCTGGATTTCTTGGATCTCACAATCTACATTGAAGAAGATACCATCAAGACACGTACTTTCTTCAAACCGACTGCCAGAAACAGCCTCTTATCATTTAACAGTTTCCACCCTCGGCCGTTAAAAGAAAATCTACCATACAGCCAGTTTCTCAGGCTGAAACGTAACTGCAGTGATCTAGCGGAATATAAGAAACAAGCTAATGACCTTAGCCAAAAGCTTCTCAAACGGGACTATCCAACCAGAATAATATCTAAATGTAAGAAAAGGGCGAGAAACCAGCCCAGGGATTGTCTTCTGGAAACAAAAAAGAGAGACCCTGCAGATGATACACCCACATGCGTGACAACCTACAGTACAGCAAGCAATGCTGTAAAGAAAATAATCCAAAAAAATTGGCGGATCCTGACCTCCGGTACCTTAAAATGGCAGAAACCGAGGTTTGCCAATAAAAGAACAAGGAACATAAAAGACATTCTGGTACATACCCGACCACCCCTTCCCTCCCCGAATATGATCAACACCTTGTGGGACTTACAACCAGTCACAGGACATTACCCCTGCGGACAGTGTTCAGTTTGTCACCTGACCACACCGACAAAGACCATCCAACTAACTCCAAACATGAAGTGGACCATAAGACAACACACAAACTGTAACACATCCTTTGTTGTCTACATGATCACATGTCCCTGCAACCTTAGATACATCGGCATGACATGCAGAAAAATCAAAGTAAGAATTTGCGAACATAAGAGCAACGTAAAATGCAAACGAGAAACTACAAAGATGAGCCGACATTACATCGAACAAAAACACTCAGTGAACGATCTGAAATGGACCGTAATTGAAACACTAGTAGGATCAAAGACCAATGCCGAAAAAATCTTATTCGAAAGAGAACAAAGATGGGTACACCGCCTTTGCACAGACACCAATGGACTGAACGATAATATACCCTGGTTAAGTTTCAAATAATTTTTGTACAAGGTCTTGACCTTGAATACCCAACTATGCCAGGTGTAATCTCATGCTGTCCCTTTGATGCGATGGACAATATCATGTTTTAACACGAGATTATCGTAAATTTCAGACCCTAACCTGCTCCCAATCAAAACCTCCCTTCGTTCAGCCGTAAAGAGAAAGACATTCACAAAACACCACAAGGCTCCTGCCGTGAAAACCAATCTATAATAGATGTGTTAACCAATCATCTAAAAGACATAACATGTCATACACATTACGAATCTTTCTTCGATACATACAAACGATGAGAGATATAGTCCTTCTACGATATCTATGAAGAAAGCACAAAACGGCAAGAACACGGGATCTCGCTCAGTACGAGCCCTGCAAGCCAGCGTCAGCACAAGTCGTGCATAGCCCGCAAAGGAGGCTACGCGCTTACGGTGGCAGGCAGCAGCCGCAACACGGATGCGCCCAAAAGGTAATTGACGAGGTTTCGTTCTCTTTTCTGTAAAAACGTACCGCTCATGAGTTTTATAACCCTGACATTGTGACTTTTCATCTGAATGTCAAACAATCAAAAGTATCGAAACTGTACATTACCAGGTTACTCAACTTTTTTAATTCTCGTTGTGATAGTAGGAACCACATACTATCTCTCCTCATACCTCAGCCCTCCATTCAGGTCCTGTGTGCTAAAACAATATACAGATACGAACACCTTGAGATCTTTTTCTTGGAATACAGTGAAGATTTGCCATTTTTGACATTGCTTTACAGTACAGTATTTTAAAGAATTGCCATTTTCCAATAAGAAATCTGCTGTATAATCGCCCAAAGTGGTGTGCATTTCATTATACTGTCTCTTTTATTTTTATTTTATTTTATTTTTCTTGTTCTTCCTTATTGTAGGAACTGAATAACCATAAAATAATGTTTATGAAAATCATCATAAACCTCATTCTTTGAACTGGAAAATACCGGTTCACACATTCACTAGGTCCTGAGGAATGCCCAACGACCCCCTCCAGGGGCGCTAGAGGGGCAGAAACATGTCGACCATTTTTGTTTTGGACACTTTAAAGTGCTGGGGTCACATAATCTGACCTACTGCACCACCATTTTTTAAAAGTCTACCAATGCACCTGACAGAATAAATTTTGCTTTTTGAAGGTAGTACTGGTAAGACATTTTTAACATAAACTTTTCACGTTATTTTGCACCTTTTTTGCACCAATATTTCTGATCACTACTGCGAATTAGCGGTTCCCTCCGGGTGGAGGAAAGCATAACACACAAAGAGACCCGATGATAATGCTTAAATGTATTTAAAAGGCGGAGAATCAAGATACACCGCCAATACCATCATCAAAAATACGTGATTGAGGGTTTTCATAATACTTATTCAGGTATTAGTGGCTTAGGAAACAACCCGAAAGACCCCTATTTCCAGTTACAAGTGATCCATTCCCTTATGATTCATGACATGATACATCCTTGCCATTGACGACAAGATAGAGTTAGGCATCACTGGTCTGCCATCTCTGTAGACCCAAACATGGTCTGTCTCTCTTGGAGCACATCCTGCCTTAATCCAATCTTGTTTCTTTTCATCTCCTGTCTCATCTTGTAACTGTTTCACTTCATCCCAGGTCTCTAGGACATTAGTAAACATCACAGAAAGAAAAGACATTTCCCTCTCTCTTTCCCTGTTAATGGACTGATTGGTCTTGGCACAATACTGTGCAACATCATTGGCGTACCTATTTCCAATCGTTATAAAATCCTCCCCCTGACCATGGGCAGCACACTTTACAACTGCTAACTCCTTAGGCAGCTGTATCGCCTCAAGCAATTTTCCAATCATTTCAGCATTCTTTATTGGAGTTCCACTCGATGTCAAGAAACCTCTTTGTAGCCAAAGTTGACCAAAATCATGCACCACTCCAAATCCATACTGACTATCAGTCAACACAGTCGTCCTCAAATTTTTCCCAATCTCACAAGCTTTTGTCAATGCTATTAATTCAGCAACTTGCGCAGATTTCACTCCTTTCAATGGTGATGCTTCCATGACCTCTGAAACTTTGCACACCGCATATGCTGCACATAGCACACCATCATCATTCCTCAAGCATGATCCATCCACAAACAACACATGGTCATTCTCAGGTAAGGGAATATCCCTTATGTCTGGTCTCGGTTTTGTACAGTACTCAAGCACATCCAAACAATCATGATCATCTTCCATCTTTATACCCACATTTTCAATGTCTGGCAAGAGTGTCGCTGGATTCACATTCACACATCTCTCAAGAGTCACATTTGATGCTCCCAGAATCACTTTTTCGTACTTAGTCAACCGACTATGTGACATGTACTGAGTTCTGCTTCTTGTCAAAAGAATTGCACATTGTGAGGTACGAATACCCTTACAGGATATCCCATTATGATTCCCTCACTCTGTTCCAGGCTCCTGCATGTTGCAGCCACAGATTTTAGACAACCTGGTAAACCCACAGCTACAGGGTCAAGTGTTGATGAGAAGTACGCAATAGGCCTTCTCAATTGTCCATGTTTCTGGATTAACACTGAAAGTGCACATCCATTTCTCTCACTGCAGTACAGCTCAAATTCTTTCTCATAGTCAGGCATACCCAAAGCTGGAGCCTCACACATCCAGATCTAATGGATCTGTCATTTCACTTTTTGTCAGTTTGATCAGTGGCTTAGCTATCAGGGAAAAATTAATTATCCACTGACGACAATAACCCACCATACCCAGGAACATTCTCACTTCTCTCTGGGTTTTTGGAGCTTTCATTTCTCTGATTATTCTGATCCTGTCAGTAGTTACTTTTCTCAGACCTTTTTCAATATTGTGTCCAAGATAATGAACCTCTTTCTTGCAAAATTGCAATTTGGCTGGAGATACCTTTAACCCTCCATCTGCCAGATGATTCAGTAAAGCTATGGTATCCACTTCACAGGCTTCACGTGTCTTTGATGCCACCAGTAGGTCATCAATGTACTGCACTAGCACTGAGTTTTCGGGCATGATCAAACTTTCCAACGATTTCTTCAATAACTGATTGAATATCGAAGGATTTTCTGTATACCCCTGTGGGATTCGACACCATGCTAAGATACGCTGGCCAAACCTAAATGCAAAAATCGGCTGGCTGTCATGATGCAATGGAATTGAAAAGAACGCATGACACAAATCAATCACTGTATACCACTCAGCATCATGTGGAATTTGATACAGAATCACTGATGGATTTGGCACAATAGGACAACATGCCACCACAATTTGATTAACTTTTCTCAGATCCTGTACGATCCTAAATTTGCCATTAGGCTTTTTCAGTCCCATTATCGGTGAATTACACGGACTACTCAATAGTTCTCTTAGAACTCCCTGCTGAATCATTTTCTCAATTATAGGAGTTATCCCTTCAATTATTTCTGGTGTCATTTTGTACTGAGGAATGTTAGGATATGTAATTCCCTCTTTCACTGCAATTTTCACTGGATCTACATTATTCATCAATCCCACATCCTCTCCAGTAAAATCCCAAACTGCTCTTTTCACTGTGTCTCTCAGCTCTTGAGGCAAATCCTCCGGATTAAACACAGCAAATGCACCAATTAACTCACTTTCTTTATTCTCTAGAGTCATTCGGTAGAAAACATCATCATCTGGTGTCTCAAAAGCTATTCCATCTGGTGTACAAAAAATTGTGCAATTCATCTTACACAATAAGTCCCTACCTAACAGGTTCACTGGACTCGTGTCACAGACAATAAATCTGTGCATGTCTGAAAATTTCCCTATCTGTACTCTTACTGGTTCAGTAAGACGTGTTCTGATTTATGTATTGGCTACACCAACTACTTGGATTGCTTCATCCGAGAGAGGAAGATTTCTAACATCTGTTGACCTGACAGTTGATCTTGTCGCACCTGTGTCTACCAAAAAAGTAACACTCTCCTCATTTATTTTCCCATCCACAAATGGTCCTGCCTGGTCTATTTCTAGAGTTGCACCAAGTATGCACTCTTCCTCCTCTCTTCGGCACCGTCAATAATCACCCTCAGACTCACTCCCTTCACTCTTTAACAAGTACTGCTGTACTTTGTTAGAACGTCTTGGTTTGTTTACCTGCTCATCATTGTAGAATCCTGAGTCCTGATTATACTTTTGTACCCCTCTATTCTGCGGCAAGGGCGGTTTTGGCTCTTGACT
Organism: Triturus cristatus; assembly: GCF_964204655.1. NCBI lineage: Eukaryota > Metazoa > Chordata > Amphibia > Caudata > Salamandridae > Triturus > Triturus cristatus. Next base: position 677,739,097 of record NC_140589.1, read on the forward strand.
CTGCTGTCTCACAACTTTCTGTTGTTGCTGTTGATTATTCCCTTCATTCTGGTTCTGCACCTGTTGATTTAAAGGTTTACTCTCATTACTCACTAATGGTGGATTAGGACATTCAGATCTCCAATGTCCCAGCTGGCCACAGTTGTGACAAGGGAACTTTTTCTTTGCTTCCTCAAGACTTCCTTTTCCTTTTCCTGCATATCTAGGTCTATTTCCTGCATTATTTCCTGGATTATTCGCCTGTTCCACTAACTGTGCTTCCTGTCTCTCCGCAACTTTCACTTGTGCCCACATTGCTTTCTCTTTCAGCTTTCTTTGTTTTGCTTCAATTTCATCACTGAAGTATTTTGCATGTCTCAGAATCTCATCTACTTTTTTACTCTGCCAATCCACTGTGTGCTCACGAATTCTCTCACCAATTTCAGGTCTTAAACCATATACAAATCTGTATACAAAGTGACTCAAATCTTTGTCACCCAGGTGTTCATCTCCACTGAATTGTTTAAATGCGAGTATCAGCCTCTCGTAAAAAGCATGAACTGATTCTTTTGCTTCCTGTTGTGTTCGATCTATCTTAACCCAGTCTGTCTCTTTTGGAGGAACTTTACTCTTCAGGTATACCATCACCTGATCATACTTCCTCATTACTTCTGGATCTGGTGCCCCTGTTCTTGAATCTCTTGGATATTCCTCAGTAGGCCAACTCACAACTATTTTACACTCAGTCCACAAGTCTGCTGGAACAATTATATCAAACAGACAACCCACAGCACTTTTGACAATTTCACAAACCTATCTACCTGCCTATACCACTCGACGGGCTTTTCTCTCAATCGAGGGAAATCATTCGTAAATTATAAAATATCCTGTCTGGTCCATGGAACATGTACATATCCTCCTCCAGGTATTTCTCTCATAGGATAATTATCCACTGGTTTCTCTTTTTCTCTCACTGGAAATGCTGAATAAGTTGTTCTATCTACAGATTCCTCTCTTTTCTTATACCACCTATCCTTCCACTTTTCTACATCACCCCATCTTCGCAGTAATGCCACCATTTCTTTAATCTGTCCTGTTCTACCAGAAGCATTCAAATTTTCAATGTCATTCTCAGTAAAATCCATCCTGTAAGTTCTCTGTAAAGCTTTCACTTTATCAATGTCAACTCCTTGCTCATTTGCTATTGCTCTTAGCCTATCATGTGTATTCCTTGCTCTCCAGGTAACACTTTTGCACATAAACAACAGCTCACCATCATGATGACTCTTCAGGATTTCTACTGGAACTGTTCCTGTCACAAGCTCTTCTAATTCTATACGTAACCTAGCCACATCAATAACTTGTGAATCCTTATCCTTTTTCTGAAGAACCTTCATCCAATCATTCAAATCATCAACTGTTATTTCAGCAGTTTTTCTCACTGGAACCACTCTCTTCTGCGGTTCTAAAATTGGCATCCCTGAACAACTAGGTTCACTAGTATCCAATAGTTCACTACATGTGTCATGTCTTGTTTGTCTCAGGTCACTTCTTTCTGCTCTTTTATCTGAATCTCCTGAAGGACCAACTGAATTTGTCAGATTATTCCCAACATATGGAATCACTAGTCCATTCTCACCTGCTCTCTGTTTGTCAAACACAGGCATAACTGGACCTATTGTTACAGGCACCGTAACAGCTTCCAGATTCTTCGTTAACTCCCTAATTTTCTCAGTCAGTTCTGTTGTTGTTTTTGCTAATTTTCTGGCATTTTCTTCACTACTTCGATTCTCTCTCTCCCTGAAAGAACTACTACTTCTTGATTCAGGTGTCACTTTTTCTTTTTCAATAATACAGACTGTATCTCTTATTGGAGAAACAACTGGTGTACTCTCATCTGGTTCTGGTCTATATGGAGTTGGTCTCTTGTAAATCATGTCATTTAAGACCTCATCATCATACTCATTAACTCCAACTGCTCCCTCTTCAATTGTTCTCATAGGATATAATCCCTCTGACATATTAACATCTCGCCATCTTTTCATCCGATCATGATGTGTTTCACGATCATGTCTCCTCCCAAACATATTCCTGTAATACCCTCCTGATCTTTGCTTTTCTCGCTCATGAACTTCCTCTTCCCATTCCACTAAAGCCTCGAACTGTGTAGGTCTCGGCTTCGGGTCCAGACGTACCATCTTTTCCCGTAAATTTCTCAACACGGCCAAATTAAATGAACCATGTTCTGGAAATGCTAAAACACCATCTTCTTTAGTATACCTAACCCAATTCTGCAACCATATACAGGTATGTAATCCATATTTCGCAACCATGAAGGATGCAGGTGTTTTCGCTGGAGGTAGCAACTCACCCTCTCTTGTTTTAACCTCTTTATCCTTGGTAAACCACTTTTTAAGTTTCCCAAAGAACGTTTTTTTCTTTTTCTCCTCTTGATAATACATTTTAGCGCTTACCAAACTCTCTACTCTCTCCGTATTATAAATATACAATACGAGCTTTTCAACCAATAGCAGCGCGACTCACACTAACGCACCAATCCTGGAGCGTCTACGTCACTAAACAGCTCTTCCAATCCCTGCGCGACTCACACTAACGCACCAATCCTAGCGCGAACCCTATTCTGATCCACTATCCAATCTGAGCGCGGACTTTCTGACGTCAACAGTCGCTGCAGTTTGTCTCTGTCTTCTGTCTCTCGTCTACCCCTCCTTTACAAAATCTCTCAGTAGACTTCGTGTCAAGATTTCTACAAAATCTATTAGTTACAACATAAAAACATCTCCATTGTCTGCTTCGCTAAACACAGAATAGTAAAAGAGAGTTTTTTCATAAGAAACCTTTCATTGACACAGTAGCACTTCTTCTACTCTGCCCTACTAACATACATTCATTAACTGTTTCCTCTAGGACTTGTCCAAAGAGTCTTACAATCAACAAAATGTACAAACATTCACGCACATTCATGCAAGAAAATATAGTACATACGCACAGAATCCTGTTTCCCGAGAACAGACAATCTGCTCCACTACAGAATTATAACACACATTAACTAAGCAACTTCGCCCAGTTCCTCAAACAAGCTCAGAGAATACCTATTACTCCTCCCGCGATAAGCTTTAACGGAAATCCTTACGGATCCCTGGGACTTAAGACCAGAGTTTCAAAGATAACCTTCACTACGATACACACTCCTTACATACCAGAAATATATCTAATAGTAACATACGACGATGTCACTGATTCCGAACCCAGACAATGTGAACGCGCAACTTCAATTGTCACACGTTATTCCTTACAATCCCGTCTTTCCCGAGAGCAGCATATACTTCCCTCTGCCCTACTACGGAACTGCTACAACAGCTTCCAAGTTCCAGAAGCACTACATATAACTCAACATGACGACTTCAACATATAATATTAGTACATATACCAATATTGACAAAATAAAATCAATAATCAATAAGCCAATGTACAAGCAATCTTATCAGATCAAGACAACCATCTATAACCATCAATCTCTGCTACCAGGAAATTGATAGAGATCAGGGTATCTAAAATATGCCCACTACCACGGATAGAGTAATTATACAGTTACACGCACATACATTCATCATACGCTAGGGCCCATTTCACTAACATGCACTCAAATACTCTAAACCTGTGGAAAGAAAACACCTAAACACCCTGCATCAATATCAGGTCGATCAGATCTGGTATAGTGACTGTCCTAATCAATAACATAATCTACACAACATATACAATAATGATCAAAATATAAACCCAATAATTGACAAGAAAGAAAATTCAACACCATGTTTAAAATTATATTGCTTTATCTAAAATTAGTCAAAGTAAATCAATCAGAATAAATCATTTCTCATAGTTACCTATTCTAACTAAATGTCAGAACGGGTCAGGACAAGTCTCTCGGTAAAGTCTCTCAAGACGAAGTCCTCAGCATCGATCCTCAGCAACGCAACCTCACGCAGCAAAGGTAAAATGGCAAGTGGCAAAAGGGTGGCCAGAACCCTCTCTAAGCTAACAGTTTTTATAATAAATTGAACAATGGAAACACACATTAAGTTTGCAAAATACACTGAATCACTGAGCAGAGCGAGAAGGAAAGGATGCAACATTGCAACATTTGTGAACCTCCGCTCAGGAAAAATACACATAGCGAAGACTACGGAACAGGAACCAAGAAAATAAAACATGTATCACATTTAATCCGGCTTCTCCTCGGCCATCGAGCCACAGTTCAGAGTTTTCCTCTAAGGCTCCTTTGTCTTTCGAGATTGCCAAGGACACTTTCACTTCTCTTGGAGAACTCCCAAAAACTGCTGCTGTCCTCATGGAAAATTTCATAGAAGGACCATGGTCAGTCAACTTCAAGACCATTTCCAGCAGGGGTCTCCCTCGTCACGTCTTTCACATATTCACTCGAGGCCAGGCTTCAAAATTAGCCATCATGAATTAGGCCTCCATAGGCCACAATAGACCATCTCAATTAAAAGAAATAAAAACAACGTTACTACAGCATAATGATTAAACAGTGTTAACCCCACTAATACCCTTATGTGTATGCATTTATCTAGCTTTCGCAACATAAAAAAGCATTAATTCAGACAGCGTGTTGTGCTCAAAATAAACAGCACACAGCAACGTTTAAACATGAAAACTTGCACGTTATTTTTTAGAAAACAGAAACAGCACACACATGCTAACCCTTGTGTAACTTTCTCTTATGTTAAGACAAACGAATTGATTAATAAAAACACACTTGCACAAGACAAATAATTAATTTGTTATTTATTAATATTTAATAAAACGCATAGACATACCAGAGCTTCAAAAACCCCTGAATTTTCTAAATGAAAACTCTGCTCCAGCAATACCCACGCCACCATTGTCTTCGCTGTATCTATTTTTTTAAATTCAATGTGGCATGTGCGGCGGACTTTTTTAAGCTAATAATTATGATCGTAGCCGGACTATTCTAAACTGTTTTGTTTAACAAAGTTTTATCTAACTATAAAAAACAATAAAAACAAATAAAAAAAATAATAATTATTATTATTGTAGCATTTTAATTCCTTTGATTCCTTTTTAAGCTTATAATCATGATTGCAGCATTTTAATTCCAATTATTCTATCTTATTCTGGTTTTACTGATTCAATTTTAATTGTTTATTTGCATGCACTTTTGATCATGTTCTCATAACAGATGAATGTATTGTACCTCACTACCGGATCAGGACCAGGCTCGAGAAGAATCAATAACGCACTTTAGTATGGTCAATAGGTTTTTAAATGTACAGTTTTGCTATAATTGATAAATGAACTAATTGTAAGGTTATGTATTATTCTGTATTCAACTGTACATATTTCTTGTGTTTTTATGATAATGTACTTTTATGGTCCTCGAGACCGAAATAAAGTTATCGAATGGAATGGAAATGTAATTAGTAACATTTGAAACAGACCACGATACAATATAGGCTCTATGGCTATCTGTAGTAAAACCAACACTGATTTATTTGATGTTATATTAATATCCTGCACCACAAATGTATTCATGACTATTTCAAATTCATTAATTGAAAACACTGGGCAATGTGTCAGACATTGAAATAATGTCATCCTACTGGGCAATCAGAATTGATGGTTTGATTCTACATTGGTATTTCCCTTCATTTTAAACAAGCATAGGGAACACATAACCCTAACTTGAGTAGTCAATAATAAATTCATAAAGCTGATAATTTATTAGACCCCATTTTACTATTAGAGGTGCAGTAGAAAGAAAGGAAACTATCCCTTTATTGTCGAGTGACCAGATTGGTATTTAATTTGACATTCAGCTGTTAAAATATTCAGAGCAAATTCAACATAAGGAGTTTCCCTTTAGTGGAAACTGGAAGCCTTGTTCTCCAGAATCAATTCTCGCATAAACGGAAAGTAACTTTGATTTGCAAAATCAATCTTTGACAAATCCTGCCCCAACAGGATTTTAAATTGTTTCGAAGGAATTAATGAATTTTTTCATTCCCACTTACTAAACAGAAGGTCAGAAGTAGGAACTATAAACTATGGTTAACTCCAAAAGTCAGTGAATTAAAATTAGCCCCTCAGCAATTCATATGTAAAAGGCATAGAATCAATGATCCAATACTTAAGGCGATATATACAAGCTTTATTACAAATTAACAACTATATATTAAGGCTGCGAATACCACGCTAGACTTAGAGTGAAAGGGACGTGCAATGGGTGTTGAGGTGGGTGCTCCTCCGTAACACACATTGATTTTGACGCTGCCCCCTATTTACAAGGTTGGCGTAAATAGGAGGCAAACGTCAAAATTAAGACCAGTAAAAACCTGGTCCTAACACGGGGAAATGAGGAGAAATGCTTTATTTCTCCTCGTTTTTGTTGCTTCTATGTGTTCTGCATTGGAAACAGAAAGTTGCCATGAATAATTGTTTATTTGCAGGCAGGTGTCCCTTCATGCACACAAGCATTCATTTAAAAAATGACGATGTGCAACTTCTCTGTGTGCTGCACAATGCAGCACACAGAGAAGTTACAAATCGCCATTCTGGATTGTTTCTGTGCAGGAAGGGACATCTTCCTGCACATAAATAATCATTCCCTCAATGCAGGCACCCTTGCACTATGGTGCAAGGGTGCCTGCGTTGACGCTAGGCTGCTGAATTTAGTGCCAGCGCAGGGAGAAATGCAGCGGTGCAACGTATTATTGTAAATACGGGGAATCCCAGCTTTTCTAAAGTGACAGAGCGCGGCATTAGCAATTTTGGAGCTAACCCACGCTCCGTCACTTTCTTATACATGTGCACCCTAATCTTTCAATGGAGCTCTATAATATTTTATAGGTGCTTCAATCTCCACCAGTGGCTAATTATGTTATCTGTTCTTCTCATGATCTATGGGAAAATGCAGCCTCTTTTAAAAAAAAATTACAAAGAATTCATATAGTGACCTAAAGGGAAAAATACCACCACCAGACAGCTTGAACCAAGTTAAGCAGACAACAGAATAGACTATAAGAGTCAATTAGTTACAGTAGAATCGGCCATTACATCCTTGAACTCTGTGAATCCACATGGTTGCCCAGGATGTATAGTGAATTTCCATCGTGCTATTGGATAAAGCTTATATGGGCATGTCTTTTAGCATCTGAAGCTTGAAATCACATTGCCTCTGTCCTTAATTTAAAAAAATCTTTGAACGTTATGGAATAAATATGGATTACTTTGATCAAATAATTGTCATATGTTTATCCACCTGTGCAACTCGCCGTGCAGCTTGAATTGTGCATGAAGATGCACCAACTACCTACATTGTTAAACATCCTACTATGGACAATATAAGATGAGGAAAGACAACTAATCATTAAATTGTTCTTATTTAAACTGCTCACCTATTTGGGTCTTGGTCACGTAACGTAAAAAGACAAAGTAAATCTAACTAGAAATACATACTGCCCAAGTGCACGGCACTGGTTTGTGAATAGCTTGTAATCTGAAAGTGTAGTAGGGGCTTTGTGGACTCAATAGCAGTAATGCATTCAGAGACATTTTGTGATAACAATACGAGCATCTACACCGATGATTGTTAGTAGGAAGCTGTCACAGTATCTGGAAGACGACTCTCTCTTAGAGCAGGAACAGTTTAGTGTTAGGCCAGGGCATGATACTGAGTTGGCCCTACTCCTGGCCATGAATGAACTCTGGTTGAAGTTGTTCAGCAGCCACTCCACGGTCCTTAAACTGCTCGATCTCTCAGCCACCTTTGATACGGTCAACCACAAAACTCTCCTGGCTAGATCCACCTCGATTGGAGTTAGTGGTACTGTACTGGAGTGGATAAGCTCCCACCTCTCAGATAGGTGCCAGGTGGTTGCCTTGCCCCTTTACTGCTCTGACTTTAAAACTATCCAACATGGAGTTCTGCAGGGTTCGGCCCTCTGCCCTATCTTCTTTAGTGTTTACATTAGGCCACTTGTTGCTCATAATATCAGACTGTTAACTACACTGACAAGACTCAGCTGATTTTGTTCATCAATAATAACCAGCAGGATGTGTCACGCCTGCTGTGCCCACACCGTGTCTAAGGCTGGCTACAGCAGGGGAGTATAGAAGTTGCCCAATCCCCTAGTACAGAGGTCTTCAAACTGGGGGGCGGGACCCCCTAGGGGGGCCTCAAGTCATCCCAGGGGGGGCACCAGTCACTGGCCAGAAGAAACATTATGCTTTATTTTCAGTCCAAAAAATGAGCTACAGTAAGCTCGTCTGTAATGGGCCATCATTAACATCCTTTTCATTTAAATCCTGGCTGCGATAAGGCGTCATGAGGAAAGGGACTCCAAATTTTCTCTGAAACCCCACTACCATTTCGAATAATCACACTGTGGATACTATTACACATTAGTAAGGACTGCCTCACCAGAATAGTATGTTTGGAACTCCTGTATTTGTTTGCATTTCTAAAACAGTGACAGAACTTAGCTGCAATGTTTAAATAAGTCTAGAAATATTGAAACATTGCCAGTTAAATAGAATAATTGTGAAAAATGTTGAGGGGGGGTGGGCCTAGTAGAACCCTTTGCGTTCTAGCATTTCAGGAATGAGTCTGTTCCGCATCACCTTTTCTTTCGGTTCACTCACCTAATCGCTTCGGTTTTTTCAGCGGGATTTTGACGTTCCGGTCGGTTGCCTTCGCGGCACCTGTCGTCCCTTTCTGCAGCTTCCTGGATCTTATTCCTGGCATAGGATTCTCCCATTCCTGCAAAACAATGAAGACCCATTACACCGGTGACTCTGCCTTTGTGGTAACAGTGCTCAGTGTGCTGCCGATTTTTTTTATTTAGCTTTATAGTAATGTATTAATACTTATCTGAGCATGGGTCTTTCAATCTTTGGAGATCTCCTTTTCATTGTAGCCAAAGTTTGTTAAATTCCTGTAAAATACAAGGAACACAGTAATACTGCCTGAATATAAGGAAGCATTAAGTATAGCCCAAACGCAGTAGTTTATGCTAAAGTTTTTTGCTAGCTAGTTGCTAGTTCCTTGTCTCTTTTCTTTACCTACTTTAGTTCTTGAGGTTACTGTGGGCCCTTTCTTTTAGGATATAGGTGGGTGCTGTTCTATGTTTTTTCATTACGTTTTTGCACTACATTTTGTATTACTTCAGTGTCATTTATGTTTGCTGTTTTTTATTTTCTATAGACGAGAACCACAGATCCCACTCAAACAGTCAATTGCTTCATAGTGGAAGAGGGGAATTGTTCTGGTAGTTTAGTGTGATACACTATACTGTCAGTATCTACATTATATTATTGCTCCACCATTTCACATATTTATGCATCCTGTTTTTCTTATTACATGTAGGAAACACTCCTGACTGCCTGGCCTTACCTCTGCGTGGGAGACGTCGTGAGACACTTTTCTTTCCCCTTTGTTTTCCCCTCTGCCCCTGATTCACCATTGTTGCTTTGACTTTGTTGGGTATGGCAAGTGGTTAGGGGAAGACAGGACTTCTCGCCTTGCATATCGTTCCTGCTGAAACCTCGATAAACGCCTGACAGGATGTCGTCCATGCCTTCCAAAATTGCGTGAAGACATTGTTAGCTGGCTGAACAACACTGATTCCTTCAAATTTAACAGGGATAAAACTAACTTTCTTTGCTGCTCTGAAGGCAAAGTCCCCATGACACTCCGCTCAAATTTCTGGCCTCTCCTAACAGATAAAGAGCTGCATTTTCCTAACACAATTCGCAACCTTTGAGTTATTTATTATATGAAATTATCCCTGGAGAAACATGTGAACAAAGAAGCAGGTACCTGCTTTGCGCTTCCTCGTGGTCTTAGGAAGCTTTTCCCACTGCTGTCTGCCCAAGTCAAATCTCAAATCATGTGCCGCATAATTCTAAGAAGGTTAGATTATTGTAATGCTCTGCTACTCAGAGCACTGGACTATCTTATTAACAGACTTTATAGAGTCCAAGTCTCAGCTGCCAAACTGGCATTAAACAGACCTCATAGATCATCTGCATCTGATGTGATGTATGAACTGCACTAGCTTCCTCTGAAACAGAGGATTCTCTTCAAGTCGATGTGTATTGTCTTCAAGGCCCTTCAGGGCCTGGACCCTGTGCCCCTGCAATGGAGTCTAAAGAGATATACCCTTGGTAAATACCTCCGTTCAGCATCAGTGAACCTCCTCTGTGTAACCAGATTCTGTAAGACTAGACAAGGTGGACAGGTCTTTCCGCTGAATGCAGCCCAGTTCTGTAACAAGTTACTAGTCACTCTTAGATTGTCTATTGCTCTTCAGAAAGGCCTTGAATACCTGGCTCTTCACCAAGTGACCGTGTGGTTGTTGTGTGCTTGCTGCTTACTTTAACAGCTGCTATTTTCAGTTGAAAGCCTTCAGTGCCAGAATACCTGTAAGGTGACAGTTGCACTCTACAAATGCTATAAATAAAAAAATAAAAAATTGTACAAATCGTATGCCTACATCTCTGTGATTGTTACCCACAAGTAATGATTGGAACCACTAGGATGAGGAAGAAGTGCATAGGCTTAACACTTCTATTAATAACCAATACACATCCCTACTCCTACTCCTGCACTTTCTCAACCCTCCTTACAACCTTACAATCCTCTCACTATTGACAGTTAACTTCAAGGGTTCTGATATGAACTTTAGGTCAATAACAAAATATGCAGAGATAGCTTTTGGCTAATTTTCCATGCCTTAAGTGTGGAATGTGTAATCCCACTTTTAGTGAAATAACAGTTTACATTAGAATGTATTAATGAGAATTGTATGTACAGAACTAGATCAGCTGGTTCTGGACAGAGACGAAGCTGGTGCACAGGACTGTTGTAATAAAAGATTTCATGCTCCAGTGGCAGAGATCTCCGCAAATGTAGGTATATGTTTTAGTAGTAAATGTGAGAGGGACAAAGGGGAGCAGTGGAAGAGTATGGAATCATTCTGACTAAATGGGTGGGATTTAGGGAGTTTAATGAGTGGTTTAGGGAGGGAGACGCTAATATAAAACCTACAGCCACATACGATTAGGATACATTTCTTTCACAAAATATACTTGTAAGTCAACTACAGCCCAAAAATGACTAAAAAGACTTACATTGTTTCCAGCCCATCCTTGGAGTAATTCACGCTCCACACATGGCCAGCCACTGGTATTGTAACACACTCCCAAAGAAAATAGTGGATGCAGGCTAAAACATCAACAACCCACAGCAAATTATATAAAATTAATTAAGAAATTCTAAATTTGAACTAATATGTATTTTAAATGAAATAACCGAATTACAATTAATGTTATTTTTTTATTTTTTATAATTTATTAACACTTACATTCAAAGTAAATTAATTTATATTTTTACCACTATTTAGAAAGCCTGCAAATTATTAATATTATTTAAAATATAAGCTGCAACCAAATTTGTTACACATTAAATAAAAATGAAATTTAATTTAGAGTGGGTGATTTTAAATGTCAAATATTGTTACAAAATAATATTTTAACATTAATTAATACATTTAACTTAATCCAAAGTTAATGTATGAGGTAGTGTGCTCTTTCGTTTTATTTCAGGTAGCTATAGGACAACATTATTTTTTTCAATGATTTCATTTTTTATTTTAGAATAAATTAATGTAATTGTTTTTCTTTGTTTAAACAATAAGCCATATTGATTCTTCCTAATCAATCCCATAGCGAGATCTCAGAAGAGTTACATCTAATTGCAGGGATAGAGCTACAGGGAAATAGATCTACATATGCAAACTTACTTTTGTGAATCAGGACTGATGCATCCCACTCAGCAAGGATGAACCTTCTCTCAAGGAAGGACTGTGGTGACAAAGATGGAACTACAAGTAATGAAAATTACTGATAAGTAAGCAGTAATATTTGACGCATAATAACTTTCTGGTTGTATTCCCTTGCACACCCCTGTGTGTATTTGGTAAGACTTGTGCAGAGCATGCTGCAGAAGGATAGCCATTCCATGGTCATGAATCTACATTCCTGTCCCTCACAATCTGAATCTTTGCTTTATGGCCAACATGTTCAACTTTGTATTATAGTCTGCTGAGATTTTCTGCATAGAGACCCTATGATATGCTTCAGTTATCATCATTCTTAATGTTGAATTTTGTTATTAAAATCATTAAAGCAATTTCTTTAAATTTGGCTATTATTCTGGGAAAGGCAGTAACTTGTGCTATGTATAAAAGCAAATTATTGCGATAATGTTGGTTGGACTTACATGGCACAGAGACAAAGAGAGAGCAATCCATTTGAAGAATTCAATGTACGTTATTGATTAAGTGATGCCATGCCTTGTTGGTTCTCCTGATCCTTTCAAGAGAATGCCATCCCCTCATTGCGAAACAATTTCTCTTCCCATCTGCTTAGCAATGCATTTGTCATGGGTATAGCCATAAAACCCTGGTACAATGCTCAATACTCTTTGTATAATCCTTTAACAGATCTGAATGTGCAATTTCGTATTTTAAAAATATTTTGGTGGGTACAAAATCAGTTAATCATGAATGGCTAAAAGATTGATACCAGTTGTTGGGCACTAAATATGTTGTTATTCCAGTCAAAGAACTGTACATAAAATTTGCTCGCAGGATCAGTATGTCCAAGTTAGGTTCCCATTTGTATTCTGCCATCCATTTCACTCCAAGGATATCCTCAAGAGATGCATTCTATGATTGATAGAAATCCTTGTGATCAAAGGAGTAAAGAAAATCAGCTACTGTATTAGAGTCTTTTGTCAGACACATACCTTATTTCATGAGTTATATCTCACTATCATCAGTGAGGCGCTATATTTAGAACATTATTAGAGTCTTTTAATGTTCTCTATGATGTAGCCATAGAGGGGAAACCCTTAACATAGAATGCAGAAAATGATATTTTCTGTAGCACAAAAATAGTGGTGGGTACAAATAGAGTTTTAACATTTTATAAACCACAATGTTTAAGTTAAGGAAGCCCATAGACATCCATAGAACAGCATCACAGTACACACAGTATCAGAAAAGAAATTACACAATGAATACCAGTGTGCGTATCATGATTTGCACTCAATTAAAATGTAGTTATCTCTAAGTTTATAAAAGCACTGGAAAATATAGTGATCAATATTGATCCCTCAGTAATTGGAACAACTAAGGGCCATATTCTCAAGGAGCTATCTCCGATTTAACGGCACTTTAGCGCAGCCAAAGTCGTGATAAATTTACCTCCCCATTCACAAGCCAGTGCAAACAGCCGACAGCACCACTTTTCCCGCGTTAGCATCCGCAACAAACATCGCCACGGATGACCCCGGCAAGTATCGCTAATGAGATGCAGAGTAGGCGTTCCCGAGCAAAAAGCTGTGACAACACCACTCCACAACATTCAAAACGAACAGCCAGATCAGTGATAAGAACACAAAACAGGCTATAAGGCACGTTAGCACCAGGAAATCAACACCTGCTCAGACCTGGTGCAAAGTCAGGCCACAACCTGCACGATACAAGGGATCACAGCCCATACCCACACATGAAGAACAACAGATGCCCCCGAGCAACTGAACATGCGGCACGGACACCCAAGAGGGCCACAAAACCCACTGACACCACACCCAAGCCCGCAACCCCCCCCGCGGGCCCGCCCCCAACCCCAGACAAAGAAACTGTACACCAACACCGCGAATCCCAAAACAAATATTTTGCCTGATGTCGCACAAGCAGGAAAATCAACATACATGTGTGGCCAGAAAATGGATGATCAGTCATACAGCAATGCAATCACCAACACAAAACACCATTGAAACAAAATCCAAAACAACCATTTGGATGAGTCCTAGTGGGTCCTCACTGGACAATCTGTAGGACACATCCTGGAAGACAAAATCCAAGAGAAGAAGGTGTGCCATGCGCCCAACAAAGGAAAGAGAGGGAGAGAGCAAGGAAGAGAGACGGAGTGAGATTGCACAAGGAGCGCAAGGCCTCTCGGGCACCTGGCTCCACATGCCAACATGTGTGTGTGTATTGACATCCGTACACCATGAGCCCAAGGCCTTGTCTCAATCTCAGCGCCAAAGCCACATCACATTCTGAAAACGCAAGTAGTAGTTAGACAAACAGCAGGGATGAGAGCTCCATTGTGCCAATGCAGAAGGCAGGAGGACACCTGCACCTCTGACCTTGGTCCAGAACGCGGCTGTAACACCCTGAGAGAGATGCCATGGCAGATGGGGACAACTCCCACATCATGCATTGCGCTAATGAACTATCTGACTTATCCACACCCCACACACAGAAGCCCCTGCCTGAGGTACCCCCTCATGGGATGCCCTTGACACTCACGGAAACAGCAACCCATTCTCCCCAACGTTGCACACACATTCCAATCATTGCTCAGAGCTGTGGCATATCCTCCACACAACTGCCGCAGTACAGAAGAGTGCCGGTTCCACGAGACGCACCAACACAAAGGCAGGCCATCCCGGGCACATGCACAACCCCCATCACGTGGAACAGTACCGTGCACGTATGTTGCATTTACTGGGCGCACTGCCTCTGGCAGTGCTGCGGATCAGTTACCGGCTGGGCTTCCGCCTTGCCTACGTCACCTGCGTCCAGCCCTGGTTCTATTGCCGAACATGCACATTCGAGTGCCCAATGGATGTCTGCCTATCCCACACAACCATAGATGAATTGGACTATGACTTGTTTGTGCGCCTCCTGTTGGATCACGAACAGGAGTGTAACCGAGACAGCCTTGCATGGGTTGCCTTGACATACTGCATATATATTAGTAGTTGTGCATGGGAGATTGCACAATTCCTCATGTGCAGTGACCACATCGAGGCGCTCCCCTATTGGGTTGTGTTGTGGATTGGTGAAACGGCGTGGGCTGAGAAACCTGCCCGGACCAGTTAATGGATTGGCTCACCCAGGTGAATATGGCGGTGATGGATGTTACTGCCTCCTTCCTCACACAGTAATTACCATCCCCATCTTGCTCTCCTGATACGGGTTCTATGTCCGGTGTGTCCGGTGTGTGTGGCGGGGTAATGGATGCATCACTGTGTGCCACTGACACATCAGACTGCGAAGGTGATGGGGCAGCATCACTGTGTGCCACTGACACATCAGGGGTCAGAGCTGTGTGTGTCGATGTTCCCGCTTCAGTCATCTGAGACAGGCTCAGTGGCAGCAATGGCAAGATGATGAACTGCAGGGCATTGAAGTTCCCAGCTACTACTCGCTGGTGTCCAGTCGTGGCATCCATACTTCCAGCCTGCATCTGCTCCATGGACTCCTTGACCTCCGCATCTGCGCCAACTCTGTGCTGTCATCGCTGGTGCCTGTCTGACCAGACAGTTCTTATATTCGATTAATGGCCCCAGCGAGGTCAGCCAAGGTCTGTGGTGGAGCATGGTGCGTACAGGGGGTGTCTGATAGGGACTGTACATGGTCCCTGATGGGACTCAGACACCCACGTATGGCATTGAGTTTGGCTGCCACGAGCTCGAAACCCACCTGCAGCTGTTCAGCCAACTCCACCAGGCAACCACACACATTTCATGTATTGGTTGGGGGTCCTGGGAGACAGCTGTGGCGGTGTGTGTTTCCTGCTGTGTGGTCTGTGCAGGTGGTGGGTTCACCTCGGGGTAGCTGGCCTGCCCTGCTCCTGGGGATGGGGTGTGGAGGCTGTCAATTATCGGTTTGAGGGTGTCTTGACATATGTGCAGGTTGTCCTCCTCATCATCAATGATGGGAAGTGTGGTGTGCTCTGCAGGCGGTGTTGCTTGTCCCTCTGCAATGTAAAGGGGAGATGCAGGTTAACTGAGTTACACATGTATGTTGAAGATTTGCAGATGTTTACATTCAGACTGCATGCCAATGTACATTGTGACTGTTTTGGTGGAGCTGGTTATTTGATGGCAGTCAGTGTGTTTTTCAACTACACTATGGATGTGTGGTAGTGCCCTTACATTATCACCACACAGTGTCAGGCAATGCCAGATGTGAAAGGACACTTACAACGCACGTACGGAACCTGTTGTGAGCCCTGTCCTGTGGTGTTGGTGTTGCACTTTGTACCACATTGCCGTCGTTGCTGATGTTCTGTGATTGCTATGTGTATGTGCTGCATTGTGGGGGAGTTGCCCCTGCAGCTCTGATTTTGTGTAGCCTTCTCCCTTTGAGACGGGTGCCTTTGAATTGTGTGCTTTTCGGGGGCTGAATTGTTTTTGACTTGGGTCATATGTGCTCTGGGACAGATTTTGTGGCCTGGTGCATTGTTCGTCTGCTGCATGTATTTTACGGCATGGGTTGTGGAAGCACGTGGATATGTCAGAGTATGACCTGATCCGCACTGGGCCACCTCCATGTCGATTCATGAGCCATGTCATGATTTTTGGCTTCTGCCATGCTATCGGGCATTCAGTGTTACTTGCATAGTAAGTGTGGGTCACAGAGCCGCTGCTTTGTTGGATTCAGCTCATGTGCATGGGTCGGTTGTGATATTGGTGATAGGGAGGGGGGCCCCTTTGTGCACATTGTGGACGGGGGCCTACTTGGTGTTTCTATGTCTGCTGCAGTGTGCCAAGGCTATCAGGGACATGTTCCACGATCATTGTGGGTGTGCAGTGTGCTACACATAATTGTGCATGTGTGCCATTGTGCCCATCTCCCCCGTCCCTCCAGTCCCTGGTCGTTCCTCACCCTGTTGCTGTTGGGTCAGGTCGTATCGAGCTGTGTCCAGGCCCCCAAATCCTGCCATCGTCTCCACACTGCTGACTGTGGCCACCATTTCCTCCAGTTCATCCAGCTCCTCCTGTGTCAGTGGACTCCCACCTCCAGTCAACGTTGCTGCCTTTCTGTTGGTGGCGAGTTTCTGTTTAGTTTGGCTGTGCACTTCATGCCAGTGCCTCTTGACCTCCTCCAGTGACTTCCTCGCAACTCCGACTGCATTGACGTTGGTGACGATGGCCAGCCATATTTCCGTTTGGATTGCCAGTGTTGCAGTGGAGGTGCCGAACAGTTGTTGATGGTGTTCTATCACCTCTGTGACGATGATCCGGTCTTTCTGCGGACTGAACCCCGTCTTCCTCTTCCTCTTCTCCTTGCCCTTCCCTGAACACGGGGTTCCAGGCTGGTCCTCCGTGGGGCTTGTGGAGTTTGGCTTGTCCTCTGCACTTGGTCCGGGTGCATCCATGGTGCTATGCAGTTTGAATTGGTTTTGGTGTTTTTTTTCTTTCTTTTATAGTGCATTTTCCCACCAGACGCGTGGGATTTGCAGGCCTGTAGCAGGTTTTTGCTGATTTTTATACCGTGATTGGCCTCATCGCATGATATTTTGCATTTTGCACTTTTGCGGTGTGGCGTTGATTTTTACGCTGATATTTGACGCGTTATCTGGTGCCTATCGCATGCTACCGCCGCGTTGTGAATACTTGGTTGGCACAGCAAAATTTTCCCGCGATAGGCTGCAATGTTGAGAGTTGCGTTAAGCTACTCTTGTGGTAGTTAGCACACGTTCTTGTGAATATACCCTTAAGACTAGTGCTCAAAGTAGAGAAAGTACCTCACCTTCCTGTCCAACGGCATGGGCCTCCCGCGTATGTACTGAAACCATAAGCCTTTGAAGTCCCTCTGGTAGGGCATATTTCGAGGATATCCCCCAATCTGCATGCCTAGTAGGGTTAGAAGGCCAACTAGGGAATAGATTTTATATAAGGTGGAGAAATAAAAAGAGTGGGGGCCAGCTCTTATTGTCAGATCGCAGCACCCTCATCTCATCTCGCCTCAATCCCTTCCACCCCACATAATCTGCTCCTTACGGGGTTCGGAGGACATTTTCATTGATAAATGAAAATAGTGTATGCAGTGGTGAACAGACCATAAGCCCATTTACCTCCCCAGAGAGACAGATTATACGGTTCACCCCCAATCTGTCTAAGGAGAGGTTGGGGGCAAACTGGTGACTATAGAAATTTACTGGAATTGTATATAAAATCTATGGAGTGCGAGGCCAACCCCTTCTGGCATTGGCTGCACCCCAGTTTCTTTTGCTGCACGCCCTTCTAGCCACCTTAGGGGGAAATAGGTGAACTTACCTCTTAGGATGCTGCGATTATATCATTTATGAATTATATTGCTTATGTCTTGCAAAATCTTGAATGCACAAAGTGCTTCTATCTAGTATTCTCAATCAGGTAAAACTAGTATGCGTGTATTTCATAGTGGGTAGGTTTAAGATCTGGAAAATAAGCTAAGCACTAAGCACTTTATTGAGAGTACATTTAAAAAAAATAAGGCTAAGGAATTACCTTGCCTCTTAAAGTATTCATCGTTGTAATGAAATTGTGTGAGATCTAAATCGTATATTTCTTTTTATATCTTTTACTTGATTCTGATTTCTGGCCTAACCAAGTATTTGATTTAGAAATGTTAACACTTGATTCATGTTATGTTAATATCTCTCCTTTCTTACTTTGGTACTGGTTAAGTGCATTAGTGAGTCAAACATTTGTATAAGAAAAGAATAATGACAGTATTTTCAAATGTAAATGATGGTTTATATTAGATGATGTTTTAACTTGTGATCTTATTTTGATAATTTTATACGTTTTAATTAACTGAACAAAAAAGCTTTACTTACTTACCTGGCAAAAGAACCTCTTTTGAAAGGCCTAAGCCTTCCTTTTAAATATTGATAAGCCACCACTAAGAGGGCCTCACTGCCCATAATGCAGCTTGCATGGTATTTAAAAGTAGGGGATGTAAATGTTTAATGTTAAACATGTTCGTACAGTGTAAAAGACCCAAAAGCTATTTTCACTGTAGAAAGACTGGCTGTTCAATAGAGAACCATTGGGTTACATTATTATATGTAAAAAGCCTAACTCCAATTAAGAAACAGCCAGAAATATAATATAATATAATTCAAAGACTGTTTTGAATAGCTATTCAAAATACAGTTTAATGGCAAAATGGAATTTTTACTAACTATTGAGGAAAAAGTACTTTTATAAAGGTAGGTTTTCCCTTCCTAAAGCCTCTGGAGGCCCATTTGTGTGAGCTCCAATTATCACCTGACAGCTGAATAGTGCCCTTGGTGAGTTGTAAAAACTGCTCGCAAAGGAGGACAAAGGCCATTTGTATGGAAAGATTTTTCTGTCCCCTTGTCAGGATAACTATCTGTGCTGTGCACAGGAACTTGCTTAACTTCAAAGAGGCCTACTGTGTCACTTTTAGCTGATACCTGAGCAGGGCCCTTCTTTGTTCCCCCAGTCAGGTACCAATCTCAGTCAGAGAAGAGCTTTCCGCAGAAATGATTTGAAGTGACCACAGAGGAGGGGCTGTTCATTTCCCTGGTCACACACCTGAGGTGGGCACACAGGCTCTACACAGAGGAGAAGGGTTCTGCCATGTTGGATTTAGGTAGAGAGGTGCAGTGTGGATTGTTTACCGGAACTGTTGCAAACGTGGGAACGGAACCTAAAGGGTTGAAGCTGCACCCACGTGTACCCAGGACAAAGAAGTGGACTTCAAGGGTCAGTTGGTTAACCTTCTGTTAAGCTACAGGACAACAGCAAATTTCAAGGAGCGCCTTTTCCTGGAAGAGTCCAGGTGACCATTTCCAAATGGACCTGCTCTGGACGGTGCTGGTGGCTTCTGCTGAATGAGTCTTGACCCCCAATTGCTATTACTCAGGTCCTTGGACCTGTGGCTGTGCCAAAATGTACTTCTCCGAACACTCCAAAGACCTTCGGAAGTCTGAAACAAACCTGCCAAGTGGATACGACGAAGGTCTGTTGCCATTGGGCCAACAATTCAGGTTGCTCCCTCTTAGAGCTTTACTCTAGCAGCAAATTGGTTTCAACGTGACTTCATAGAGAGGATATCTGGATTCGTGGAGTCCTGTTCAGCTACAGCTTGCAGCCTTGCCCCTTTGGAGTAATTTGACCTCCCAAAAAGTAACTAAATCCAAATTTTGAAATCTTCACCAGGCGAATGCGCAAAAGTATCCAGCTGGCAAGGGACCATCATTGGGTGCGAATTTTGAATTTGGCCCACTTGGAGCTTTCCTGTCAAAAGTCAAAGGCTTTACCATTGTCTATTGTGGCTCATGGAACCCTTCTCAGGTACAGCCTGCTGCCTTGCCTCACTGATCATTTTTGACTTCCATTTAAGGGACTAAGTCAGAAGGTCAAACTTCCAACCAGCTCAAACATGGTGTCTGTATCTGACCCACGATCCATCGTGGTTGGTCTCACCTAGGTTCGGTCAAGTGCAACCAGATAACAGCCGTTGGCGCTTAATTCTTTTTGGTGCTATTTACATTTAAAACTTTAACATTTGTGTTTCTGGTTTCTGTTATGGGATTTTTGTCATTTGTGTCATTTTGTTAATTAAATTGTTTTCTATTTAATAAGAGTTTGGTTTTTATTGTGTTGTGTTTTGACTTTTTAACTGTTTTGTACTGCTAAATACTTGACTTATTTTTGTAAGTTAAGCCTGTCATGTCTGTGGAATAGCTTCCAGGGATTGAGCTCGGGTTTAAATTACTGAAACCTTTAATGGACTATGAATAGAGACCTTCTTACTTGAGGTGGACTATCATCCACCCAAACCAACAATCCACTTTCTCACAATATGTCTCTGGTTTGTGTTTTTATGTCCCTTTGCATGTGAGTATGTTGGCTTGCTTTTCCTTAGCTTGGGGTAGCTGACACATTGTGGTACCTGGAAATACATGGCATAATGCTTGGGGAAATTCGATGTTCCTCTTTGGTTATTATGTTTTTCTGTTACTAGATAATGTGCCATTCCTGCATACTGTGGCCACACATTATTTCTGATGCCCATCCTGAGGAAAACAAAAAAGTGATGGGTGGATTGCTTGGCTTAATCTAATCCACTGTTAAATACTCAGGGCCAAAACCCAGTTCATAACTATTTTGCCCATGATGCCACTCCAGACAGGAATCATGGTTGATAGGCATCATGGCATGCTCCTATCCAGCCTGTACACACAATATGTATTTCATTTTTCACTCTAGGGAAGCACAGAACTACTAAATTAACTTTTTGGGTGTCAACATTATTTTTATTAAGTTTATTACAGAATACGACCATACAATTGGACATATCCAGTCCTTCAAAATCTCCCTTCAACATACAAACATCTGCCAGTGAAAATTACAGTTCCACATAATGTAAGAAAGATAGCAATATCAGTAGTGCCTCTTCTGTTCCGGACGGTGATCCTTGCTGGTAGATGTGCTTGGGCTTCTCAGTCTTCTTAGTATATCCTCTTCCCTCCCATCTCCCTGTGTAATAAGCCCTAACTGACTAAACAGAAAGAGAAAGGAACTTTGAAGACAACATAAAGAAGAGAATAATAACAAAAAAATAAAAACAAGATTAATAAATAGTAAACCAATCCAGCTCAGTAACGCCTAGTCATAGCTACAGAGTCTTACTCTGCTTATTGTCATAGAGAAACCTTGGACTATCAATATAGCAGCTTAAGTGGAGCCCTCCTATGTTGGGGGTTGTGGTGCTCTAGAATTGTAATGCTCTTGTCCTCGGGGAGCATGCTGTGAGTGAGAGGCATTTAGAAAGAAACGACACCGGAGACTCCTAGTATATTCAAAATGTTTAAAGTCATCCCTAAATATGTCTGCCATCCTTTCCATACTCACTGCCTACCATAACCGCATGTACCATTGTGTGAGGGAGGGATTCTCTGACTTTTTCTAAGCATACGCTATCGCCACCTAGGCTGCTCCCAAGCAGAGCCACATTATATCTGGAATGGGGTAGCCCAGGATCTCTTTAATCTATGCTAAAAGGTCTGCCCAGAAAGTCCTGATGGTTGGGCAGTCCCACCAAATATGGCGTAAGTCTCCCAACCCCGCCAACAGTGGCCCGATGTCCTCCGAAAGATTTTGTTCAGCATTGTCGGGTAGAGGTATCAATCAGAAAGTAATTTGTAATGAGCCTCCCTGATACCCAGGTAGTGGTTACTTTTAGCGACATCGCTCCACAGCTTCCTTTTGCCCGCTTCTGACACTTCTCTCCCCAGGACATTTTCCCAGAAGGCTATCTATCTTGGCTGAGTAGAGTTCTGGGTTGTGAGGAAGAGGTTTTATAGGAACGTGATCGTGCCCCTAGATGCCCCCGCTGTCTTTACAAACTGCTCAATAGGAGTAAGACTCCTTGTCGCTGCCTCTCTAATATCAGATGTCAAAGCCCAGTGTTTCAGCTGTAGATAATGGGAGAGTTTTGCAGCTGGCAGATTGAAATTCTGTATACAATTTTCGAACGTCAGGAATCAGGATATCACAGATACGGAATAAATCTGCCAGCATGAGACAGCCTCCCTCCCTCCAGGCGTTAAATGGGCCAGGCTCCGGATTGCAGTGAATACGAGTGTGTGGCGAGAGGAAGGTCATCCATCCAGCCCTCTTGTTTACTCTATTCTAGTGTTGAGAGTAGTTCTCGTTGGGATGTTCAGCTAGGCATTGGTGGGGCGGTGTTCTTTTGTTTTCCATAAAACATCCCATATAACTCATCATACTATCGCCCGATCCATATGTAACCAGTGTTCATCTGATTCCCGCAGGGACCACGATGTAATGTCTCTCAACTGTGCTGCGCGGTCTTAGAGGTGAAAGTCAGGTAATGCCAATTCCCCCTCCCTGTGTGGACGTCTTAGTAATCTCCGCGGTAGTCGCGCCCTACCATCTTTCCAAAGAAATCAGAGACATAGAGTCTCAATGGTAGAGAAAAATTCGCAAATAACCTCTATAGGCAGAGCTTAAAGAAGTATAAGAACTTCGTCAGCACCGTCATTTTGAGTGCATGTAGTCTCCCCAACCAGGAGAGATGCATCGGGGACCAACGTTTAAGATCTGTTCTCAGCTGTTGCACCAATGAGGGGAAATTCGCCTGATATAGCACTGATAAGCTGGGTGTGATTTTTATTCCTAGGTAAGTGATCTCATTCCTTGCCTCCTGAAATGGAGTGTCCCCCAACTAGACTCCTCATTTCTGCTGCGGGTATGGTTAAGTTCAGCACATAAGATTTGGTAAGGTTGATACGTAGACCTGCCAATGCTTAAACGATCTCTAGCGCTATCTGTACGGTTGTTACTGGTCTCTGTGGCAATGTTATAGTGAGTAAGACGTCATCAGCGAATAATGATATTTTGCGTTGTGTCTCCACAAAAATAATGCCTTTAATCTCCGGTGTTGATCTTATTTTGCCCCTATGGGTTCTATATTCAGGGCAAAGAGTAGCGGTGAGAGGGGGCACTCCTGCCTTTTATCTCAACCCACTTTGAAGAACCTAGATTGCACTGCATTGATCACTACTCTTGATTGGGGATTCGCATAGTTGGCTCAGACCATCGAAATAAAGGCTTCGCAGAAGCCAAACCTTCTCATAATGTGGAACATAAAGGTCCAAACCACTCGATCAAACGCCTTCTCAGCGTCAAGCCCCAAAAGGACCGCTGAAATCTGCTTTTTGGTTGATTTCTCAGTAAAATGGAGCACTCTCATGATGTTGGTTTGTCTGCCCATAATAAACCCAGATTGATCGGGGTCGATCTGGTCTGGCAACAAATCCTCCAGACGTGTGGCTAGGATTTTCAAATCTATCTTAGCATCTCAATTGAGAAGAGCTATCGGTCTATACGAACTATACGAACAACAGAACTGGGAGTTATTTCCTGGCTTAGGTATAACTGATACCAGGGCCTCACCCATCAAGTGTGTCACACCTTGTTCCATCGCTTTGTGGTTAAAAAGCAGAGTTAAGTGAGCAACCAGGTTAGAACAATAAGTTCTGTACAACTGAGCTGTGAGGCCGTCTGGCCCTGGCGATTTATGACGTTTTAGGCCACCTATTTCCTGGAGTACATTATCTTCCATGATAGGTGCCCCCAGCGGTTCATTCTGTGTCACCCACAGCTGTGGGAGGTCTCTAGACTGGAGAAAGCTCTGGTGTGCCGCTTCCTCTACTTGTTCTGCTGTATATAAAGTTTCATAAAACTCTGTCTTACCCCCTCATCCATGACTATCAGCTCCCCTCCCTCCCCTTTAGACCTCCTATATATTCCCTTTCCCGTATGATCCGAAACTGCCTTGCTAAATGTACTGCCACTTTGTTTCCCTTTTCATAGACTGTCTATTTAATTTTAACATTGTCAACTCTGCTCTATTGGTGCAAATTGCATTTAGTTTCCCCTGTAATTATGTGACTTGCTTCTGGAGCATTAAAGTTGGAGATGCTTTGTGCTTCAGCTCACATTTTTTCAGTTCTTCTAATTGTCGTCTTTCGCAGGTTCTCTGTGTATTTAGCTGGGACATCAATTGTATACATTTACCCTGTATCACAGCCTTAAAAGCATTCCAGTTATTTAGAGGATTAGTTTCCTTGGTGCAGTTTAGTTGGAAGTGCTCTTGGATTGTTTTCCTGAGTTTGTCCCGCTGAAGTCTATCTCTCACCAGAGGCCTGGAAATGTTTCACCTTCCCCAGCAGCGGCATCTTCCTGAAGTCCTCCATTGGGTTCGACGCTGGTTTCCGATGCCACTTCACACCTATGCACCTGGATTCCCTGGGCCAGGTAATCTGATTCCTAGGGCATTCACGGGTGGGGTGGCTCTCGAACCTCTTGTCTTCCACTGGGTTTCTTCAGGGTCCACAGGGAAGGGTCTTCTTTCTTCAAAATTGCAACCACTACTTCCACATTGATTTGTACAGAGAAAACAGTCCTTTTCCTA
Source organism: Triturus cristatus (assembly GCF_964204655.1). NCBI lineage: Eukaryota > Metazoa > Chordata > Amphibia > Caudata > Salamandridae > Triturus > Triturus cristatus. The sequence continues at coordinate 677,763,966 of NC_140589.1, forward strand.
CACTGCACACGACCTCCGTGGGGCTCCTAGATACTCACCTTGGGTGGTTCCTTGGGTCCCCGGCACTTCTACGTTCTCTGAGTACTGTCTTGACTTGAAAAGTGGTTCGCCTACCACTATTTAAGTATGTGGTTTGGACACCATCTGGTCACCACTGTATATTCTGTGCTACTTACATGTTTCTCTTGAAAAGTATTGTGTGCATTGAGTATATCTCCGGCTAGGAGATACCTCCTGTATGTGTTAGTGAGTGTCTTATAATAAATACATATTTTTTATAATACACTGTGTGATTCTGTTTCACTTAATCAATACCTATAACTATAAGATTATGTTCTGGCAAAAAAAAGCTGCTTTACATGCCTTCTGGACTAAGCCTGAAGGCTGCTCTCCACAGTTACCACTTAGAGAGCTTTCTAAGGTTGTCTAAGACCACTAAAATCATCATAAGGGTTGTCTGGATCAGTGCAAGGAGTCCACTTACATAAGTAGACATCATATACTGGGCCAGCCTCTTACAGTCACAGTCATGCTAGGTTAGGTTATGCAAGTGACACAGTTCGACAAATTTTAACAAAAATCCTGAAAACATAACCACTGAAGAGGTGATTTATAGTTGCAATCTGGTTGGAAATCTGTGAAATGAACCAGTAAGTATTGGTGTTCTTGGGTGGGTTGTACTTATCCTAATTGAGGGATAACTTGCCTTTCTATTTTAGCATGTTATCAAAATACATTTGTTTGCCAATCTGTAACATAATTGAACCAGAACTTCTCCTTTTGTTATGGCCAGCAGGTTGTGACTTTAGGCAACAGGACAAATGAAGACACATGGCAGATGTTCACCTTGATGCTCAAATGATTTGTACTTAAAATAATTTACTGGCACATGCATCAAGCAAAAACCACCTCGCAAAAATACCGAATCGCTTAAGTCTCCCGTTAGCGAGTGGCAAACAACAAATCCCAATGCATCAACACTAATAGCTAAAAAATAAAGAATCGCAAAAATAATCCCCGTTAAAATAAAGAATCGCTAAAAAAAAAACGTGAAAATAAAGAATCGCAAGATAAAGAATCGGCAATACCGAAAATACAAATAGCGCCTGGCATTAGCGATTCGCAAATAAAGAATCGCAAAAGAATGCATCAAAACTCGCAAATACCGAAAATCTCCAAAATCACTATTTAGCATGAGCAGATTAAGGGGAATCAGAACAAGGAGGTAAAGTTGCAGAAAAAGAAGAAAAAAAAGCACAAGTGTACCACAGATGTAATTAATCAGAAAGCCATAAAAATTGGGCCTGGAGACCCTGTTTCCTTTCACAAAATGGCAGCCCTCTACGTGCTTGCAAGGAGGATGAGAATAAATGCAGCAGCACAGCGCAGATGGAGGATCCAGGAGAGGGTATTCAGAGTGCGCATTACATTGCTGGGCCAAAATGAGGATGAAGTATATGTCTCAATCGTGCAATGATAATGCGCCTAATTGCTGACCTGGAACCGCTACTGCAGCACCAGACACATAGGACCAATGCCATTCCTGCGCACGTGCAGGTCCTATGCAGCCTGCACCTACTGGCGTCTGAAAGTTTCCAGGGGGTCATAGCGGTAGCGGGAGGCGTATCACAAAGCGCACTTTCATGCTTCTTCCGTAAATTCATTGATGCCATGCTGACAATGATACATACCCACATCAGCTTCCCCACAACCCCATAGCAGATGGACCACACCAAACAGGAATTCTACCAGGTGGCCCAATTCCCCCATGTCATAGGATGCATTGACTGCACGCATGTCCTCATCTGTCCCCCCTCAGCCAATGAGTACATCTTCCGTAACAGGAAGTCCTATCACTCCATCAACGTGCAGGTCGTGTGCGATGCCAAGCACATCATCACGGACATAGTGACACAATTTCCAGGGAGCACACCCGACTCCTATATATTCAGACAGAGTGGCATCCACAGGCGTCTGCTCAATGGAGAATTCGGAGAGGGACTCCTGCTTGGTACGTACTCATACCTATTCATAACATCTGTATCACACATGTATCATCATAACTGCCGCTAAGCCTTTGCTTCCCCCCTGTAGGTGACAGTGCATACGCCCTGCGGGAATATATCCTCACCCCCTACATTAACCCCGCTACACCACAGGAGCAACGCTACAACACGGCCCATATTAGCACAAGAAATGTGATTGAGAGGACATTCGGGATCCTGAAGAGTCGCTTCCGGATCTTACATAAGACTGGTGGTGCTTTGCAATTTAAACCAGACACCTGCTGCAGGATTGTAGCAGTATGTGCCATGCTGCACAACATTGCAACCAGAAGGAGGAAACCCATAGAGGTGGACAGAAATTACAACTATAGGGATGATCAACAACCCGCACAACACCGACAGTCACACGTTCTAAACACAGCTGAAGGTCAAAGGAGGCGGACACACATCACACAACATCATTTCAGAGCCAGGTAAGAATGAGCCATGACGATATCATTAGGAGTGCTACTGTTTACTTCACATGAGCACTTATGTAAGTAATGTTACATTAACATGCTAATTACAGTTCTTCCACACATTGTGGGCAAAAACATGACCGTTGGCATCACGGGAGTGCTAAGGCAAAATTAAAGTGGCCCATGGTTACCCCACCATGGTCAGGGATGCCGGACTGAATGTCTAGTGGCGCTTCCCACGAACCCCCAGCCTCCAATCGCGTGTCTCCTCCACCTCACCACGCTGTGTCTCTGTGGCTGTGGAGCAGCGTGAACTGTGCCTCCTGGTGCAGGTCTCCAGCACCGACACGCTGCACACACTAGATGCGGGCTCACTTCCCTCCTCCCCTCCCAAGCTGCTGCCACTGAATGTCCCTGACTGCATGTGTTCCACTGCAGTGGTCACCTGGCCTAAAGCCTTCACCACGTCCCCATAGTAATGGCCGAGGTCCACCTGCAGTGACACGTAGTGGCGGGACAAAACAGCAGTGCCATTGCAGAGCTTTGTGATGGCCCTGGTCGATGCTGTGGTACGGAGCAAGTTCTGCCTATGCCTCCTGCGCTCGCTGTGTTGTCCTGCTCGGATGGCACGGGTGAGCTCCTGGAGGTTCTGACCTATGTCCCGATTGCCCTCTGCCACAACTGTGGCCATGTGCTGCACAGCGTCTGTTAGAGTGTACATGTGTTTTGCGAGTTTTGAAATATTGAGGTTCATTGTCCCCATGTGTCTCCCCTGCAGGCGCTGAACACGCAGCATCTGAGCCTCGACATCACCATAGATGTTCCTTGGCTGGTCGCCTCCCTCGGCAGTACTGCGCATGGACCTGCGCCACTGTGTGACTCTGCCACGTGCTGGTGGTGGGGCTGGCGGTGTGACACATGTCTGACTGTGGCCACTTGTGGGTGCTGGACTCGGGTCTGCATTCATCACCTGCAGGGAGGGGACATGTGCCCTGCGTCTTGGTGGTATTGTCACTGGTGGTGGTGGTGGTGGTATTGTCGCTGGTGGTGGTGGTGGTATTGACGCTGGTGGTGGAGGGGATTGACCTTCCTGCGGAGTGTCGCCATTGGTATCTGCCGGTTTCTCGGAGATGATGAGGCGCTCACTGTCATCAGAATCCCCAGGAGATGCATCTGTGTGTGAAACAGTGCATTGTTAGTTTATTTTGTGACTACATCTGTTTGTCATTCTGCATTTATTTCCTACAATGAATTACATGATTTGACACTCTGTTGGCCCTGTACTGCTGATCTAATTTATTGTGCATTGGTGACTATACATGCACACTTTGCTGACATGACTACGACTCCCATGATGCAATTCTAATGTGAGGGCATATGTGTTATGCACTTCTCCCTGCACACTGTGATTGACCTGGGGGGATGGGGATGGGTATAGAATATGCAGCGTATGGGTGCAGGCATGCATCTTACCTTGTTCTGTGGTAGCTGCGCCGGAGGTGTCCATCTGGGTTACTCCAACGACTGCCTCTGGCTCAATGGTCCCCTCCAGGGCAGTGTTGGCAGGTAATGTGGATAGCCCCCCTCCTGTGCCAGCTGCCTCCTTGACCCTTTCGGCAATGCGTTCCTTTGCCCTCTTCCTGAGGTCATACCACCTCTTCTTTAGGTCGTCGATGCTGCAGTGCATCACTCCTACAGCATTCACCCTCTCCCTGATGCGAAGCCAAATCTTCCTCTTCTCAGCTTCGGGCACCTTGAGTGACAGCTTCCCAAACAGCTTGTCATGCTTGCTGCTCACCCCCTCAATCAAGTGCTCAAGTTCCCTGTCAGAGAACTTTCTCTTCCTCTTCCTGGGCATGTCTGAAGTGGCAGGTGCATCCTTGTCCATCCTGGATGAAGGTAGGGTGGATGGTTTCAGAGGGTGAAGTCTCTTGCCTCAGCCTGTATGCTCTGCCTCCTCCTGTGAGCTCCTCAGGGCAGTGAATAAGGGATGGGCTGGTTGACTTCCTGGTTGTGATGTCATCAGCCCGCTTCTTGTGCGACCCGTTTTTAGCGAATTCGCTAATTCCGAACTCGCTAATATCGAATTCGGTAATACCGAGTTCGGTAATTGCTAATCTTTATTTTAAGGAATCGCTATTGAGTTTTCGGTAAATATTAGCGATTTTTAAGGAAACGCTCCGATATACCGAATCCGTTCATGCATTCCGAAATGCGATTCCTTATTAGCAATTCTTTATTTTTCGCTATTAAGGACTCTCTTTTCAGAATGTTGATGCATGTGCACCTTAGTTCCTAGTTATCAGCATTTGGGCCAAAGAGAAGCTATAGCTGCATCAAATGAAGGAGGTCAACAACAGACCATGATATTTTTCCATTATTCCCCTTCTACCCTGGCCTACTTGACACCCCTAACCCATCTATCTTCTGCTCCCCCCGAAGAGAACGACATTTGCTTTTTTGATATTGACATTACAACAAATGATTGAGTCCACCAAGAGGCCTTGGTTTCTTTGCCACTCGCTGGTTTACAAGGGCCTGACACTCCAAATGGAGGATGGCTGGAGTGCTGCAGGTACCCAGGGAACCCACTAAGCATTTCTGAAAACGTAGAGACCCATGGAAATCTAGGGTAGTGTTGGTATACACAGACAAACTTGATCTTCAAAACACAAAAATGCATGTTAGATTAGGGAAAATGTTTCTGAAAATCCTGAGATGACAAAAATATGTTAACTGTGAGCTAATGTGAGAAATCTCTGGGGGATATTCTCAAAAACTTGTGATAACTACCGCAAAAGTAACTTAACGCAACTCTTGACATCGCAGTCTATCGCGATAAAAATAACTTGTGTTAACGTGGTATTCTCAACTAGGGGTGGGCGGAATTTGCGTAATTGCGTTACGCAAATCTCCGCGAAACGGTAAAAAATCTCCGCGAACACGCAGAAATTTCGCGAGCACGCGGAATTGCTTGTTCGCGATGCTTTTTTCCTGTTCACAATTGCTGTTTGCGTGCTCGGGGAGAAATATCTCGCGAACACGCATTTTGAGAACGCGAACAAGCAAAAATTTCGCGAAATCGCGGAAAGCAGACTTTTGAGCAATTTCGCGCTCTCCGCGGAACGCGAAATTACGCAAATTCCGCAAATTCCGCGAGCGGAACGGAATTTACCGCCCAGGCCTATTCTCAACATGGTGGCACCATGCGATAGACTCACGATAACGTGTCAAATGACCGCGTTAAAATCAACGCGACGCTGCAAAAATGCGAAACACCAATGACAGAAAAGGTGCGATGAGGCCAATCGCGATATACAAATCAGCAATAACCAGCGACAGGCCTGCAATCCCCATGCGTCATGCAGGAAAATGCACCATAGAAGCAGAGTAAAAAAATGGTGAGATGACAATGTACGAGCACAACCACACATCCGTGATGTAGAACAAATGACAATTGTCCCGCACCAAATAGGCATCTCCTCACAGTCACAACGTACATTGACATGCAGTCTGCATGTAAACTGCGCCAATGCTGAAACATGCATGGAACATACTTTGAAACCGCATCCCCCCATCACATCGCAGAGGGACAAGCCACCCCTCCTTCACATAGACGTGTCATGACCATGATCAATCAAATATGAAAGCGTGGACGAATGGAGGGGCAGTGACTATTACGTACATACATGTTGCCCATGCTGTGGGACTTGAGTCACAGGGGGCATCCCTGCATCATGGAGGTACCTATCTGACCCCAAAAGGAGGTAACGAATGGCAGCCAAAATGGAATGTTCTGGGACACATGTGAAACGCCGAACAGTGGGATTCCCTACTAACTGTGACACACAGAACTGGCACTTCGAATACGTGACACCATAAACAGCCTCTCTGCACAGAGGTGACACACCCACCATCCATGAAAACATCATAAAAATGTTAACCCCACATGTCGCACCCACACCTGTCTGAGTGATGTGCCTGTACAGATGAGTGACATGCACTCAGGGAATGTGCTTTTGGGATGCATTTATTTACACATGCTGTGCCTGTGGTCATTTTGTACAGTCCCATGATTGCTAAGGACTGTCACAATAAGACGTGCTCATGTGAAGAAATTGTCAATGATGATGTCCCTACGGGCTATTCCTGCTGTGGCTGCAGTGGGGTGTGGTCCACCTGCCTCATCTTCATCATCACCGTCCGGTGCATCTAGCACTTGTATTCATGGGGCATTGCTGTGTACACATATGTTGGCCAATACACAACATGCGACGTCCAGGCACCTGAAACGTGACTTCAACACGCCAGATGTGTGTTCCACAATGCCCCTGGTGCGTTTTTGGGCCGCATTGTACTGCCTCTGGGCCTGTGTGTTCGGGGCTCGGAGGGGTGTCATCATCCAAGTGCAGAGTGCATATCCTTGGTCACCTGTGACAGTGCAGAGAGATATGAGCCAACAGTTGGTTCTGCATGATGTGTTAGCAGGCTCACTTGGTTCATTGGTGTGTGATATGTGTGACTTTGTTATTCCTGTATAACATGTACTGCTTGTTGCAAATGAGCGGCATCAATGTGTATTACGTAGCCTTGATGCTGCACCTCCCACCCCCGAGCACATTCACTAGGGTGCGCAGCGCAGTTGCATCACTTGCACCCCTACGGCACACCATTGGCATGCCTGTATGCGCATGTCAACAAGCCTGACAACAACACTGTGATGTTGTGCACTGAAGGTGGGCAGCCACGTGTGTGTAGGCCTATGGTAAGGATAGGGCGGACACAGATGTAGAGGTCATGCCTCGCTGAACTCGCCATGCCGTTGAGGGTAGACCTTTGGCCTTTGCTGGAAAATAGCCAGACACACAACAGTTGGCATGTCTGATCACGGACCCCGAGCAGGCTTGCGCTCCTTCATTTACCCCTTTGGCCGAGCCAGCACTCCGGGGGCATGCTACATAGCAACATTTCATATTGCGTGATGGATGGCGCCGACATTACACCAGAGACACATGCATTAGTAACTTCCTTGGTAAGGCCTAAACTCAACCATGCCCAGAGCCACATGTTGAATGACTACATCCCTATGCAATACTGCTAAGCCGGCCCACTCCCTTACGCTCACAGGGGGGTCTAACACAGCTACATGCACCAGGTTTACCTCACTGCCTGAGGTGACAAGGTCGTGCCCGCTCTACACAGCACAATATAATGTGGTATGGCTCGGGGTCCTCATGCATACGTAATGTCCACATGGACACACTGAGATAATTTATGGAACTGGCTACGGGCACGTGTGCCTGGCACCTTTTATTGCCAGGGTCACACGTCCAGTGACGCCTGTGCTGGATGGGTGTTGGGTAGTGTAAGCTACCCCTCCAGGTTGGTTGATGCTGGCCACAACTACAACAGTGATCAGACAATCAGAAGTTCAAAGTACAAACAGCAAGAGTCCATGACTTGAGCTGCACAGAGTTAGTGGGCCCGGATGCACTGCGGCCGGCACAGGCACACCCGCAAGGGACGGTGACTTGCGTTGCACTGAGATAGGGCCACGAGAGTTGAGCGGGTCCTCGTTGATGTTCAAGGATAATGTCGTGGAGTGTTATGGGGGACAGTGGAAGGTGTCCTCCAGGGCATGATGCAAAGGGCAGAAGCCAGCCGGAAGCAGAAAATGGAGGAGTGGAATGCTGCAGCCTCGTTTTTGCCACAAAGTCAGTATCACCGACATGATGATGAAGACAACCCCCAGTCCATAGACTCAGTCGCCACCAAAGTTCAAACAGAAAGTGTCCATGGATGTTGGGGAACAGATTTATTGGCACCGGAGCTGAAAGGGGACGCAGTCTGCTATGAGGCCAGTACCATGATATAACCTCTGCCCTAAATAAATCAAGGCTCAGATCCAAATGTTTGACCTACTGGACATCAGTGTAGGCTTTAGGCAGCGGTCAGCATGGGCCCACAGCCACGTGTCATTGGCTTGCTATGCACAGAGTTAGTGCCACCAGAGCAGTTGTTCGATCACCTCCGTAACGAGGATCCTTTTATCCTCAGGACTGAACCACATCTTCCTCTTCCTCCTCTCCATGCGTACAATGATGTGTACCCTGCCATTGCATAATCAGGACTCAGTTCCAAATGTGTGACCTACTCGACCGCAGTGTAGGCCGGAGGCCGAAGTCAGCAAGGGCCCACAGACACGTGTGGTCGGAATGCTATGCACAGAGTTGGTGGCAACACATCGAAGGGAGTATAGTGTCATAAACACAGCCATGAAATATGTACTCTGCCATTGTGTAATCAAGACTCAGTTCCGAATGTGTGACCTACTTGTCCGCTGGGTATTCCGGTGGAGTACGTCAACGAGAAAGGAGTACTGGGGCCTTGCTCGCGGAGGCCGTGATGGTCTGAGGAGGCTGCCCCGGAACATGGTGGGCCCTCTTGGAGACACGCAGGTGTCAGAAGGTGAGCAGTGAGGCCTGGATGCGCAGGGGTGGGCAAGATGAGGTCTGGGGACCAGCAGACTGTGGTGCAGCAGGCGCACAGGATCGCAGGCAACACCGCTCACGGCGTCGGCCTCATGGCGGGGTCAGAGGCGTCGACCTGGCAGACACGTTGGCCATTGTTGGAGAGCACCATGCCCAGGGCTACGTGCTTTGTATTCACACCCTTATGTTAGCCTGGCGTACGCTGGGCCAGCCCACTCCGCACAAGCTTACAGGGGGAACGTAATGAGCTACGGTTCCGAGATCTTTGCCACTGGCTGGGGTGACATGGTTGCATCCACTGTCCACAACAGTACCACCACCAGCAGTATATGTCGACATGGATATGTCTCTGGTCTGCATACTGCAGTCTGTCCAGCACATCCACGCCACACTTGACATTGTGTGCATTCTCATTCATGGGTCACTTGCCTCCTTCGCACATGCCTAGTTTCCACCTCTCCCCACATTCTGCTATTGTGTGGCTGAGGTGCCATGCCGTTGATGTCTTCTGTACATAGCTAGCCCAGGTTACCACAGTAAGTTGTGCTGTCGTGTTTGGTAGGTGGGCATGTTATTTGGCAGATTGTATGTGAGTTTGTAACATGTGCATTCCCAGAGTTCTGAGTTTCATGATTGTGGAGTTGAGGTGTGTAGTGTGTTCATTTGGTACTTACCAACGAGCACTGCATTTCTGTAGGTGCCATCCTGGAAGCGCCAGTTGATGATGGACCGTCGGAAGATGTATGAGTCATGCACACTGCCTGGGTCGTTGGCGACGACATTGGTGAAGAGTCCCCGGTGGTCCACTATTGCCTGCGCATTAATGGAATGCATGTGCTACCTGTTGCGGTATTTGTGTGCTGTGTCGGAAGGGGGCACAAGCAGGACATGTGTGCAGTCAATTGCCCCCAACACGTGTGGAAATCCAGCTATGGCGTAGAAGCCTTGCTTGGTCTCCAACTGTTCCTGCGCAGAGTGGGGGAAGTATAGGTACTGGGGTACCAACTGATGATGGCATTCAGGACAGGTGTGAGGAACTTGGATAGGGCTGGCAGTGAGACTCCTCCGACTCTGGCCATTGTTGGGTGGAATGTCTCAGAGGCCAACAGGTGCAACACAGCCAGCAGCTTTGTCTGAGGGGGGATGTTGGTTGTCCGGTGTGTTGGTACCGTTAGCCTGTGGGCAATGATGTTCAGAATGTGGAGGTTGCTTGTCCTTTTGAGTCTGTAGTGGGCAATGACATTCTCTGGTGTTAAGTCTGTGAGACTGGTGCGTTTCCTGAAGGTCCGCTGTCTTTGTCTGCGCTGCCTCTGTGGTGGTCCGAGGGGAGGGGTCTGTGAATGGGGAGATACATTTATCGCCAATTTGACTGCGATAAAGTGCTGATAACTCAGCGATAGATCCTTGAGAATATGCCCCTCTGTGTATTTAGCCCAGTTCAAGCTTCTGTTTACAGATCTCTGGCCGTATAACATTATTTGCAACGCTGCAATTTGTCACCAGCGTTTACAGGCTGTATAGATTGCACTGACATTAAGACCATCTAAGAGGTACAAAATTATCTTTTTATATGGTCAGTCTGTGAAAATGTTACATATGCACTTGACAGGTAGTGCAAATGTCTGTGTATTATCACCAGCAACAGTGCAATCAAAGATCTAGAAATTGTGCTGCAAAACTGACCACCACCACCACAGTTCTTTTAACGAAGCTCAAAATGTCCCCATAATGGGCCCTATTATGATAGCGGTCAGAGGCTTTCCGGCCAACATCATAGGTTTCACTTTTGAATGCCGAACTACAATGACGGCAGTCAGAAGTGAAACGGGCCGGTCATTCCGGCTGGATTCCGACGGGCTCCAGGAGCCCGTTGGCCGGTCGGAACCGGCACGTAATCCCTTCAAGACGACATTTCCTCCATCGGGATTGCGATGTCAGTTTCCCACAGGCTATCCATGTTGGGCTTTCTGGCATGGAAAGCAAGATGGAAGGCGACTTTGGGGTCCCCTAGCAGGGCCCCCTTCTTCCATCGGCCTCTGGTGAGGTACCTGTCATGCAGTGCAGGGATTAACAGAAACTCCCATTTCTCTTGTGCTGTGACCGGTTTATGGCTGCAGCACAAGCTCCCATAGAGAAATGGGGGTATGCCACTGCTCTGCATTGTAATAAAGGTGTTGGTCGGTCCTGAGGCCGCAACTCACTTCCGCCCGACATTGTAATCAGGCCAAATATATTTATTAGCAGTTAAAAACATTTGTTTTGTTTAAGTCTGCTGCTTGGAATGTTCTCAGGAGCAGGTCGAAAATGTTTGGGTGGGAAAATATTCACTCCTATGCAGCTGCGCCAGCTAGTAAATAAGGGAACAAAATTGCTAAATTTAAATCATGCAAATCAAGCAAACATGCAAATATGTATAAGTATGTGAAAAATTAAACATATAGTATGTTAATTAAGATTTGAAAAGGGAGTTTATAACCACTGCATTCAATAAATCAGGCGGAGAGATGAAAGACATCCGGTAGATGCTTAATTCGTAATCACCGTTCTCAGCGGGAGAATCGCATTTGTAGATTGCTAAAATATGTTGATGAAAATGTTTTCATCTCAGTGCAAATATAAATGGAACACCTCCGCTTGCAGAAGCAATTACGGTATAATTGCTTTCATCCTAACAACTTCTAAATCCTTGCTGCAGAGCAGAGGTTTCTGCACTTTGGTGTAACTCCCTTATCTATACTGGACAAGGAGTGAACACTGTTGGGCTGAGCATTAGTGCCCCGTGCCCCGTAACAGAGAAGGATCATGAGCATGGGGCACATTTTGCAGAAAAGTTGTTGAAACAATTTTGAGAGTGGGGGTTGCTGCTATCAATGTTACTGCAACAACAACAAGGTGATGGATGGAATGCTTGAATTAATCTCAGACACTGGTAATTTCTCGGGCCACATCCCAATCTGTCATTTTTTGCCCACCATACCACCCCGGTTTGGAGCCAGCCATATGCAAATCAGCCTTGACCCTGCTTTAATCGGAACAGTACAGTCTGAAGTGTCAGGCCAGGTCGTTCCTGAACCAGAAAATTAGCAACCCAGGACTGGTTTCACCTTTATTATGGGCTCATCAATAAGGCATATTTTGATTCTAGTGGCACGGTGAGCACAGAAACACCGTCTGGGCATACACGTCACACTTAGGGTGGCAACTGCAACAATAACAAGGTGATGGATGAAGTGGATGAATGAATCCCAGCCCCTGACAATCGATCGGGCCGCATCCCAATCCATTGTTTTTCACCCAACATGCAACGCCGGTTTGGACCCAGCCATATGCAAATCAGCCTTGACCTTGCTCCAATCAGAACAGTCCAGCCCAAACTGCAAGGCCAGGTTCTTCCTGAACCAAAAAACAAGCAACCCAGGAGTGGTTTTGCCATTATTATGGGCTCATCAGCCAGGTATAGCTTGAGTCCAGTGTCACAGTGAGCACAGGATCCCCATCTGGGCATACCCTTTGCACTTAAGGTAGCAACTGCAACAACAACAAGGTGATAGATGGAATGCTTAAATTAATGCCAGCCGTTTTTCACCCACCATGCCATCTCAGTTTGGACCAAACCATATGGAAACCAGCCTTGACCGTGCTACAATTGGTACAATCCAGCCTGAACTGCCAGACCAGGTCCTCCCTGAACCAGATTACACAGCTTATATAACACTTTCTCTATGGTAATCCTTGTTTACACATTGCTTACTAACTGTACAGTTCACGGACAGTGTGGTACCAGAAAATCATTGTTAGTATTGCTTCTAACATAAAAACATATCGTAGATATTACCCACTTCAACCTAGGCTCTGAAAGACAGACATTGTTGGCAGCATAAATACAGAGAGGTGATAAGCCTTCTTGCCTGTAACCATCGAAGGGGGTGATGCCTACTGACCTTACCCTTGTATAAGATAGATCCATCCTCACTGGTTAGGGGTCCTTTGCCTTCATATGGTGTGGGGCATACATTGAGAGCGAATGTACATGCTTCTGTATGACTGCAGAAGAGTATTGATGTTTGTGTGTCTGTGCCATACCAAGTATGTTTTGGAGTCCAAGGAGCCCCTCTTGTGTGTGACATTCTGAACAGGGTCTTGCTTTGTGTGAGTGTCCATGGGGGATAGGGAAGCAGGCGCCCAGGCTCCCCACTTACCTGAACTGGTGCTCCTACCAGTCGAGGCGCTTTTGGACGCAGCTGCATGCCATGTGTGCCTTATTTCTCCCACCTTGTGTCTTTCCCACCCTTCTCACTCTCATATTTCTCGGCCTCACACTCTCGTTTTGCCTTTTTGTGCCTTATTAATCTCATGTCTGTGCCTTATTCATACTCGCTTGTTTCAGGCCTCTCACTCTCGCTTTTGTCTTTTGTTTGCCTTTGTGCCTTTTTGTTCTAATTTCTTTCATTCTCATTTTGCCTTTTCTGGCTTTTTTACTCTCATCTCTCTCACTCTGGTTTTGTCTTTAGTTGCCATTTTGTGCCTTTTTTTCTCTTGTTTCTTTGACCCTTTATGTTGCGCCTTCATTTTCTTCTTTTATCCACTCGCCTCCCCCACTGCCTTTCCCACCCCACCCGACAAGCTTCCTCTGCTCCTTACCTGCTCCCCTACATGCTTCTCCCACCTCTTCTTCCCACCTCTGGTAACCCCACCCACCTCACTCTCATGCCCCTCCCAGCTCCCAGGACCAACTTAATGATGGCCACGCGAACCGGGTGCTCCACTAGCTTTCCAAATGCAAGCCTATCTGTGCCCATCTGCGCTTGGACCACGCCCAGCACCAGAAACCCTGGTTCTACCCCTACCTCAGGTGCTCCTCCAGTGAACTCTCCACACTTAACACTGGACACACCAGCGAAATCTGTGGCCCACCTTCCCACACTCCATGGTAGGCTCTTTCTCCTACACTGAGTGCAGCTTCACCTGTCTCAGCACAGTCTTCAGCGCACCCCTGAGCACCAAGCAGACTTCCTACCATGTGCCACAGCATGGACCTCACACCAGACCACAACAGCACCCCAGCACCAGCTTGTGCTCATCCTCTCCAACACACCCTCTGTGCAAACATGCCACTGCACTATGGTACCTCTTCTCACCCCTCTCACCTGATGTTGTCTTCCTCACTGAGAAATGGCTCAACCCTTCATCCACCCCCAACATGACCACAGCGGTACTTGAAGGATACAAGTTCACCCACAGAGACCACACCAACAAACCTGGAGGAGGAATTGCAATCATTCACAAAGAGACCATCCAATGCATCACCACTACGGACAACCCCACCTCAACCATGGAACACCTCAACTTCAGACTCCAAACTGAAGGAAAATCGACCATCAGAGGCACCTGCACTTACAGGCCCCCAGGACTGCATCCCAGCTTCTGCAACTCTATCACCAACTTTATTGTTCCATCGCCATTGACTCCAGCGACTACTTTTTCCTCGTCGACCTCAATTTCCACCTCACTGAACACACCGATGACAACACCACCAACCACCTTGAATTAATTAACAACATATGTCTCACCCAACTCGTCCGCATCCCCACACACAATACAGGACACACACTGGACCAAAATTCACCTCCAGCAATCGAGTCACATACAACCACCTCACGAAACTCACCTGGACTGACTACTTCATCATCCACTTCAATGTCACCAACACACACACACCACCTTCTGTGCCTCACTGCAGCTAGACCAATATAACCTAAACTTAATGGACTGATGCCCTCAATGGCTCCACTCCTGACCCCGCAACTTCCCTTGACAAGGGGGTCAGGAACGTCAGTGCATGGATCACGAACTGCGTCAACAACGTGGCCCCCATTAAAGGCAGCAACTACAAAAGGTCCATAAACGAGGCCAGCTGGTACACCAAAGAACTTAGAATGGCTAAACGCATCTGCAAGCAGCAGGAAATAAAATGGTACACAATCAAGGACACCACCCACAGAACCTCCTTCAAGACCTCCCTAAATCTCTACCATTGGATTCTAAGGGAGAAGAGGAGAGAAGCCATAACTGCTTGCATCACTTCCAGCTCCAACCACGGCAAGGAACTCTTCAACATCGTCAAGGAGTTTTCCAAACCTGCAGCCACCGAGAACAGCATCACCCCTTCGCAGAAGCTCTGCTACAACCTCATCAATTTCTTCCACAACAAGATCTCCACTATCTACAAAAACATCGAGCCCCAACCCGAGCCTACTGACTTCCTCAAATGACACACCCACACTGTAACCCGCACTGAACTCTGACTGACCACTTGGAACCTGCTCACCACCCAGGAAACCGCTACCTTCAGGAACTCTGTCCACTCAGAAGCACGGAATGATCCCTGCCCACATCACATATTCAACCACGGAAGGGACAAAATCAGCCACATCTCACCTCCTTGCTCAACCTCAATTTCCACGCCCACGTTCTCAGAAGACGCTGAGATAAAACCCCTACCAAAGAAAGAAACCATCAGCCGACCCCAACGAACTCAAGAACCAAGAACCCATCTCCCTGCTCCCTTTCCCTCCCAAAGTACTGAAAAAAGCCATCAACAGACAACTCAACACACAGCTGAAACAAAGACACCTTCTTAACCCCTCCCAGTCCAGATTCCGCCGCAATCACAGCATTGAGCCCATCCAGATCAAAGGCACAGCTGACTTCTGAGAACCTTCTTGACCGAGGAGAGATGGCAGCCCTGATCCTCCTCGATCTTTAAGCAGCATTTGACACAGTATCCAACCAAACTCTGATCACCATTCTACACAATATCGGTGCCCAAGGGAATACCTCAGATGGATCACCTCATTTCTCACGGGAAGAACTCAAAACATCTGCCTACCTCCGTTCACCTCTGAACCCAAGGAAATCATCTGCAGTGTCCCCCAGGGCTCATCACTCAGTCCCACCCTCTTCCACACCTACATGACACCCTTTGCCAACATTGTCAGATCCCACAGGCTCAACATCATCTCATATGCAGATGACACTCAACTCATCCTCTCCCTCTCCCTCTCCAAGGACCCCACCAGAGCCAAATTCCACAAGTGCATTATGATAGTTGCCAAGTGGATGAGAGACAACTACTTGAAGCTTAACACTGGCGAGATGGAGGTACTTTTCTTCGGCAACAACTCCATCCCCTGGAATGCCTCCTGGTAGCCCGAGGAACTAGGATCAGCACCCTCCCCTTCTGAACACATCAGAAACCTCAGCATCTTCCACAACAGCAAGCTGACAATGAAGTCCCAGATCAATGCAGTCTCCTCAGCTTGCTTATTCCCTCTGCACTTGCTACAAAAGATCTTCAAGGGGCTCCCCACGAACACTAGAAGCATCGTCACACAAGCCCTCATCACGAGCAGACTGGACTATGGCAATGCCCTCTACTCCGGGATCACAACGCACCTACTCCAGAGACTGCAGGCCATCCAGAACGCCGCAGTCAGACTCATCCTTCACCACCCCTGACAGGCCCACATCTCCCCTCACCTCAGGGAACTCCACTGACTCCCAGTACAGAAGAGATGCAAATTCAAGCTACTGACCCACGCATACAAGGCCCTTCACAACCTAGGACCGGCCTACATCACCCTTCACCTGAACTTCCATCAACCAGACAGACAACTACGCTATGGCTCCCTATCACTCACCCACACTTCCCACATCAACAGAAGCTCACGAGAAGGTCGCTCCTTCTCCTACCTCACAGCGAAAGCTTGTAAAACCTCCCCCTGCACCTCCATACCTCTCCATCTCTACTGGAATTCTGAATAACACTCAAGATCTGGCTATTTGACTGAGTCTATTACACCCTGAAAGCGCCTGGATACCCTCTGAGGCGATTAGCCACACTATAAATTGACTGATAGATTGATTGATTGTTTGATTGCTGACCTAGGATCCCTCATTGTAGTCCCTCTTAACCCTTCTAAAATAGTTTTTGGTTGGGATGTTGGCCCATGAGCTCTTTAAAGTAAAGGAGCATCTTGGCCAGAGAGTTTCCGCTCCCTATTCATGGCAAAATCTGCATACCTGAAAGATCTGGCCTCTTTTCTGAAATGACTACACTATCTCCCTGTCGCAGTTGAAACCAGAGCAGGGAAATCACAGATGATCATAATTACTGCACAACACTCTTCATGCAGTTTCCACATTACTTCAATATTGGATGAGCCTTAAAGAATTCAATGGTTGCAGATGAAAAAAGTGACCGGTCAGCCCCACCAGAAATGCTGGGTTCCTTTACCAGAATGATGTTTCACGATGTTTAACGATATTTATGAATTTCAAAGCAGACCTGCACACAAGTGAGGCAAGAGAGTTGGTACTCTGCTGTTGCCTGCCTTCCTTTCAAGCAGGGGACAAACATGCACAATAGACTCAAGAGGAAACAATCCTGTCACTGTCCTGCATGAGGAAAGACTTCTGTCTGTGAAAAAAAGATGCTGGAATTCGCCTTTCAGGAGAAGTGTTAGCCTTTCAGAAGAAGTGCTAGTCTGTAAGTGAGTTTCAAAGCACAGATGAATTAGAGGGGTTTTGGGAACTGTCAATGGATTGTGCCAGATAAGTAACATTAGGCCCTCTCCAACCTGTTACTTAAGATCTGTCATCACCATATGCCTAAATCCTCTGGGACTCAGTGGGAGAGCCAACATTTTCTGCACCTGTAAAGTTTCGGTAGATTTTCTACTCGAGTGGCAGCTTTCTAAACATGAACAGTTGTGACCTGCCGTGAATGCCTGCATTGAGAAATCTTGCGGAGAGGCATTCTAGCACCTGAAAATCACACTAGGGGGTGCAAATTCTCATTAACATAACATTGGCCAGCCATGTGCGATAAAAAACTCTGCCACGCGGTGATTGATGGAGTTTTGCCGGAACTCCGCATTCCAAGCGGAATGCAGAGTGGGCAAAACTCCGCAAACTACGCTGGCGGAGTGGAATTATTTACCCATCCTAAAAGTTTTAGCTGACTGTCTTCCAAAGTCACAGATTTGCAGGGTTCGACAAACTCCATTCTCTAAATAACCCTGGCCTTAGGCTCCCACATTGAATCTTTTTATGGTGCCTAGCACTTACGCACTACAATAGTATTTGGGGTTCTACTCCTATCCCAGGCTAAGAGGGCACCTGAGAGGAATGATTTTCTTTGTTAATCACTGTTTTATGTGTAGTATTTTTATATTAAAATACAAATACTTTCTTTTCTAAGGTGAAGCCCTATAACTGAAGTAGTGATATTGGTGCGCCATGATACCCTTCTGGGTGTGCTGTGCGATGTACAAATACACATAACATAACATCTGCTGTTTAAGATTTGACATGCTGTATGTCTCGAGCCTGCATTTGTTGGCTACATTGTATTGTTATAAGAAAAATATGAATGAAGTTTAAAATAAAAACATCTCATTCCATGACAGATAAAAAACAAATGTTAAGAAGATAGGGTTGGTAATTAAATTCATGAGAGAAATGTGAATATGGATTTAGACTAGGGGTGGGCGGAATTTACGTAGTTGCCCTACGCAAATTATCGCAAAATTGCTCTAAATCTCCGCGAGCACTCGGAACGTTTGCAAAGACGCAGAGATTGCTTTTCCCGCCCATCCTTTTTCCTGCTTTTCGTGCTCGCGGGGAAATATATCTCTAACTTGCCCATGCGGTCGCTAATGGGCGCGGCCATCTTGCTCGCGATGCTTATTTCCTGTTCCGGGTCGAATGACGTGTTCGCGATCACAAACTCTCGCTGGATAGCACGACCGGCTATCAACAATTCCAACATCTCGTGGCGCATGCGAACGGATAGGAAAACTTGTCGGCGAACGCAGGGATCCGGTAAGTCGCTACCGCACGCGCAAGGATGCATTTTTAAAGCGTGAACAAGAAAATACTTCCACTTTCACAGCGGATCGCGGAAGTTTTGGACATCTCCGCGTTCTCCGCGGAACACGGAAATGCCAAAACTTCGCAACTTCCACGAGCGGAGCGGAAATCTTCGCTCAGGCCTAATTTAGACCATACACATTTCACGTAATTGACGTAGAACCATGTCGTTTTCCACTACCCTTATATTCTAAGGCCATTCCTAGCTTAGTACATCTTAGGCAGAGGGCTAGTTCATTGTCTGTATGTGGACCTGTTAGATTCAATTCAGATGACTCCTTCTGAGCAACCTGATCTCAGAGCTCTGCGCCAGTCGCAAGGTATGCCAGGCTCCGTTCCAAATACCCTTTCTGCATCATATTTGGTTCCTCATTCTGAGGACTGCACACTAAGAAATACCGATACTGACACGATACACAATATCAGAATATGCAGTGTTTGCCTGCAAAACTTGCACCAGCATTTCCTGCTTCAAATTGTGTAGGCAGATCCCACTGTTGTACAACACTTGTGTGCCGGTGATAATTCAGATTTGAGCCCACACTCTCATCTATACTCAAATCGAAATTTGAGTAGGGCTTTGAATGAGCTCCTGTGGGCTTTAACTCTGCCCTGCATGAGAACAGTAGCCATTAATAATAGACCAGTTTATAAAGAGTTACAAAACCACCTTAGAAAAAGTCCTAAATTTACTCCAGTAGGGTTGTCATCGTGTTTGGAGCAAATGAATACATATTTTGGAAATTCAGAAATAGTTCTAGGAATACTCCTTGATACCTGTGGAAGCCATAGATACAATTTGCAACCTTACAGTATCAACATTCCTAATTATATGACCCAACAATGGGATTTGGCCTCCCAAGGATATGTTTGTACTTTAATGTGTAAGAGGTACGCTGACTTTTTGCTCCAAACTACACTCACAAGGGCGAGGTGGTATTGCATAATATCACATTGTAATTTCATCAACTGGTGAAAAAGGGACAGCCATATAACAGACATTCGTGCAACGTAAAAACGAAGACTAAGTAAGAAACCTCTGAACAAGGCACACTATTGAAGCTGAAACGAAACAGTTTTGCAAAAGAACAATATTCTTGAGTTGTAATTTCACACAAGAAGTAAGGCAAACCAAAGAGCAGGTAGAAAAATCAAACTAGCTTGATGGCTGAAACTGACCTACGGGGAGTTGGGGAAACTGACTACGGGTGGCGGCCTCACCTTGACGAATGTTTGACTACAGGGAGCCGCCATCACTTCGAGCTTCAAAAACGGTGAAACTAGGTACTACTGCAGTGTGATTACAAAACCAAAGCGGGTCTTTCCTCGAATTACTGAAGTGAGGTAGGAAATGAGGGTAACAGAGAGGGTATCTTTTGGTCCTGACGAATGCGGTGAAGATACATTAACCGACAGAAACATGTTGACATACATGCAGATAGGAGGAGTGAACGGTTACTAAACAGCCCTATCACCACCATCCTACTTTATTTTTTAATCCTGACCACGAGATCCAGGAATATAGTAGATATTCCAGAGCCATCTTTAAAACTCTTTAATCTGCACTTATAATGTTCTTTATTGATCCCTATTATTATTTGTGTTTGTATTGTCTCCCTCCTCCCTTTTGCTCTGCCCCGGGAGTTGGGGTGTTGTTTAGCAAGCCCTATGATGAAACAAGCCACAAACCTGTGGGTATGGGCAGTTTTTCAAACAGACAATTCTTGCCACTAAACTTAATAGAGTAACTCCTTTACTCCTACATTTTTTGTGTTGTTGGTTGCTGAAACTTAACACAAGATGGGTGGAATGAAGAGAGGAGAGGTAGCTAAGGGTGGACAACTGTTTATTGAGCTAGATAAACAAAATCCTTCACCAGTCAAGGTGGTGGGGGAGAGTGGCACGTTGTCCTTAACTCTCTGTGTTCAATTGTTTCTACGTTGTTCTACAAATGCCCATTCACCAGACTCTATCCTCCATTCAAACAAAAAACAGCTGTCTTCATGCTGTGCTGGGATATACTTTCTCATGCTGAAAACTGTCATTGATGAATGTGGCAGGCAGCAGAACGACCGGCAAGCTTTGTAGCAAACCCTACTTTTTCTTTTGTTATGCAGAGTAATTATAGATATCATTACATTATAAATTAAATTGTGATTAGTATGCTTCGTGTTTTCCAACAAGGAAAAACAATATGCATTATTCAGGTCTGTTGTGGGTACGGTTGATTACTGGTTATAATTTCATGCTGTTGTTGATTGCCCGTATCCCGTGCTAGTGGTAGCGCACACCATGGAGTGATTGTGTTGTAAAAACCTACTCTGTTACTGAAATTGCACGTATGAACATGGTCAGGCTAGGCATGGGCAGCGTTGGCAGCTGCCCATCACCAGTGCAACATAGCCAACCATGGCATCACACCAGCCACTTGTGCACTTTGCCTTTCCAATTAAAGAAAAGGTGTCTTGTTGCAATTGTGCCCACGGCGGGTGTGTGTGGGGGGGGCTTCCCATGGCCTCGCTGCTATGGTGGGGCGAGGCTCAGGGGAGGGGGACCCCTCCTATGGTCCCAGTTGCAAGGAGACACATTGAGAAGGTTTGTCCTTCATTGAAGCCTTCTACCCGGCTGCTCACACAGATGCACTGCAAGATGCCCATTGTCCTGCAGTTTATCTTCCCCCCTACCCCCCACACAGTATTAATAAAAAAGCAACTCTCACTCCTTCCGCCCTTTATGAGCTGTACCAGAGGTGCTTGTAGGTGGCTGTGAGGGAGGGAGGGACTGCAGCCCAGGAGGGGTGTGCACAAGGTAGCTGCAGGAGCATCAATTGAGATGCTAACAACCCTGAATGTGGCATGTTGTATGCAAATTAGAGTGGCCTTGCACATTCTCTTTCTGCCCGGGGCCCCAATGAATCCTAGAACAGTCCCTGTGCATGAAGACATTTATTATGGACTAGGTGCAGCAAACAGAGGAGGGTGTTGTTTGGGCTAGCATTTTCTCTGCAAAATGAATTGTTGACACTGAAGTGCAGCACAGAGTGGCACACAAGCAGTGTGTTGGTGCAACCCCAGTTCCGGTGCTCTCATTCTGGAGGTGCGTTTGTTAAAAATGAAGGGGCATATCATCAAGCATGGCGTTCAAATGATCGCCGCTTTAGCGGCAGAAAACTATGATATTATTAATAAATTAGGTGCAATATGAGCATTGATTTATATCTATTTTGAAAGCTGTTTGATTGTAATTTTTTGTGTATTCAAGAATGTTTTTCTATGTATTAAAGAGTGTCAGAGATCGAATTACAACTCTATCAAAGTAAGACAGGTCAATAGGTTTTGTTATTTTGACAGAGTGCACTGAAAGCCCCTTCGTAGCTGGCACAGGGACCACATGGGCCAAGAGGCATCCACCGAAAGGTAATGTGGTCACAAGCTGCATTCATGTGCCAGAGGATCTCGTCTCCCTTTTGAAGGTGACCTCCACCCCTCTACGTTGAAAGTCCGGCCAGAAGTCCACCTTTCACTTATGAGTTGCCTCCAGTGTGGGCATGGCTTCATGACTACACTGGAGACCGCTCTTTTGTCCATTTCATAAGGCACACTGTCCCTGTCTCTGCCAGGAGCCCTGCACCTGTTGCCAACATGGATAATACACCATTTACTGCAAAGCACCCCTTGATTGCTGGATCTTATCAAGTGATGTGACGTAGTTGTCTGATAATGAGGTCTCCACAAGGCCATGAATTAAACACGGTTTTGATAATTAAAGTGTGATCTAATTGGTGAGTTTGTAAGCATAACTGCTGGTGGTTTCCTTTGAAATGGCATGAAAGCCGACTGTCTGGCTTGGGATGCATGTCGGTAGGCTGCCATGGTGAGATTGATCTGAGTATGTGTCTAAAACTAGTTAAGAGGGCAAAACCTTGGTGTAAACTGTGACTGAGCATCCACATTGCACACACAAAATTAAAAAGGTGAACTGCAGTCCAACAGAGTTACCTGTTCTCAACCTGATAGCAATTGCCTAATCAACAGGGAATCCCGAGAGAAAATAACCCAAGCAAAATAACTTAAAGATAAAACCAAGACTCACAAAATAAAAATGTAATGGGTGAGACGGGAACAAAAATAGAGAAAATCAGAGTTGAATAGTTAGAGCAAAAACCAAAAACATTTTTATGGAAAATACCTAGTACTTTATTATTGATGGGATGAGTGTCTATTGGTCATGGGGGGCACTAGGTGGCGCACTTACAAGATTGTCGCAAGTAGTTGAAGCTCCGCCCGCCCGGTGCCATTATCCTGACAATTACCAACTGGGTTAATCAACAACGTTAGACACCGCCAGCCGTGAAACCTGGGCTGTCTGCCACCCCACAGCGAAGCTCGAAGAAAACGACTGCCTGCTGCCCCAGTTATGCAGCGCTGGAGCTGGAGCCAGTGAGGGAGGTGGAGCGGGTGGTGAGCCGCGACCGCCCGCAGTGGGTACTCCAGCCCGCAGCTTGCCACGAGGTGACTAGGCCGCGCTGGTCGAGATCTCCATGGCAGAGGCGGGACGGCGACTGGCTTCTCCTGCATGGTGACTGGTACCAGCGGAAGCAGTGTCAGGCAGGATTGCCCGTCTGTGACCTGCCAGAGACGCTATGGTCCGTGAGGTGGGATCAGCAGAGCGGTGAGTGCGGGGAAGACAGAGGAGCGGCCGCAGCCTGCTGGCGGCATTGCAGAGCGTGCACTTTTGCGGCGCTACTGAGGAGCGGACCTGCTGAGAGATCCCCGGGGGGATATTCCTGTAGGGCCGCCAGGAGCGCCTCTGCATGGAAACTGGCTGATTGCCTGATGGGGCCGCCTGGATGAGCTACGAATGCCCGACCTAAGTGCACTGGCGAGGCCGAGGGGTGCAGCGGAGCGGCCTGGGGAGTGAGGCGGGCCTCTCTGTGTGCTGCAGTGGAGCAGCAGGCCCTGCGGAGGTCAGTGAGGAAGACTGTTGTGCAGTGGACTGCCCTAATACCCGCAGCAGTGAAGCGGGGGCCTAGGACTTGAGGGGCCTGCAGCCTGAGGCCTGGTCAGTGGACAGCGGATGGACAGGGCACGAATAGTGGGGTTAGCGGCCGTGGAGGAGGGGGGGGCCGACCTGGTGCTGTGACGAGGAGAGCATCTGGGCCTACAGCGTACCCCGGAGGTGCTGGCGCATACCGGTGGTGGCTGAGGCCGTTCGCATCCAGCGTGGGGCTGAGAAGGCGGGAGAGACGCGGACCAGGCTGCGGGTGCTGGCGGCGCCGGGCCATTGGGGGCTCTTTGCATAGGGAGCATCCCCACTGGCGAAAACTGTGTGGAGGGCCCTGACATAGTTGGGACTGGAGTGCTGCCTTGGCCGTGTTGCTGTCTGTACCAAGCCTGTAACGGCGGGGGGGTGCCCCTCAGTTGGCGGTGGCCCAGGAGCGGCGGCTGTAGGCAGCGGCGGCGGACAATCGCCAGAACTGATCGGTGCGGTACATAGACGTAAAGGTGGGCGAGAGGTGCCCGGCGGGGGATCCTGGTGCATCGCGGGGACGGCGCGAGGCGGTCCTGGCGGCCCTCGGAGCCTGGGAGTAGCAGAAAGCCAGTGTCTGCTGGACGGTGGCTGTGGCCGCTCTCTGGAGGGTCCTTGCTCTCCCTCTCCCTCCTCCCCACACTAGTAGAGGGAACGTGGTGTCAACTCTCCCATACTACGGTGGAACAGGGGCCTGGGCTCGGGTCGCCCGTCTGGTGCCAGGGTTGCCAGCGGATGCCTTCAGTGCAGCAGCTGATCATTGGCCGGCTGCGGAATAAGTCGAACGAGGGCCAGTCACAAGCGGACGGCCTGGGTCCCGTGCCGGGACGCCAGGCCGAGGTGTGGAGCGGCACGGCACTTGCGGCGAAAATGGACACAGTGCTAGCGGGAGTGGAACGGATTGGCTCCACCTTGGAGCAGACAAGGGCCTCCTTGGAGTCCCGGATTGACAAAGTTACTGTGGTCTTCACCCTTCTTCATGCGGACCACCGCAGGCTGGCGGAATCAGTTGCCCAACAACGCCAAATGCTCCAGGATGTCCAGCCTGTGGTGAGCAATCATACTATAGCCCTGCAAGACCTGATTGATCGCGTCCATGCCTTGGAGGATCGTGCAGAGGATGCGGAGGGTCGCTCCCGGTGCAACAATGCTCGAGTGGTGGGACTATCGGAGGGCGAGGAGGGACGGAACCTGAACAGTATGTCGAGGTGTGGCTCTGAGACATACTCCCCCCGGGGGTGCTCTCCCCGCAGTTCGTAGTGGAGCGGGCACACAGGCCCTTCCTTTTCAGACTCCTCAATTACCGAGAGAGGGACGTGGTGCTTTGCGAGATCAGGAAGTTGGGCACCATCACAGTGGGAAGTGGGCAGGTGATGTTCTTTCCGGACTACACGGCGACAGTGCAGAAGCGGGGGAGCAACTATCTGGCGGCGAAGCGCCAGCTGCGCGACCTGGAGATCCCATATTCCCTGCTGTGTCCGTCGCGTCTCAGGGTGGTCACCACGGAGGGGACTCGTTTCTTCGATGCCCCGTCGGATGTCTTGGACTGGCTGGAGGAGACAGGGCAGTGCGGAGGACAGAGGCCCCCAGACCCGGGAGTTGGTGGCCGACAGGAGAGAAGACCACGGCTGTAGCGGCGACAGAGGGAGTCGCGCAGGGATGCGGGGTCGGGCCCCGCTGTGTTGCCCAGTCCGGATAGGATGCGGTTGGAGCATCAGGGAGCCCTGGAGGCAGTGGCAACCCTTGGGTCTACGAGCAGCCAGGGCGAAGCGGAAGTTCACAGACATAGCGAACCCGAGACCAGCAGATCGTCTTCCCCGTCCACCAACCTCTCAGAAGATCAACTTATGCCGCTGGTGACACCCCAGACTGCCGACCAGATCGTGTGAGCCAAGAGCAGTCAAGTGGCAGCGCCCGCTGGCACGTATGTCAACATGAGATGGACAATGTATCATGGTGACTGATTGCTTACAGGTTCCCATGTATGCTGTGGTGCAGTGCTGTGTACTGGCGCAGTTAAGTTCGCAGGGTCACCTCATGCGAGTGGGGTGGTGGGAAGTCCTGCTCGGGGGGGGGTCATGCGCTACGCGGGGTCTGCGACAGGCGGTGTAGATGGACACAGTTAGCCTACTCGCACATGCTCAGTTAAACCCGCATCACAGAAGGCACCTATAGCGAATGCAGGGGAAATGCGGCAGGTCAGCTAATGCCACACCGTGCACCCGTTAGCCATTACCTGGCTTAGTTTCACTCCATAAGCATTTAGATTGCAGTTTGGACGAATGCCCGTTCAGGGATTTGCCCTAGTAGTTGCACAGTTCTTGATTTCCACTACGTGTGCTCGGCAGCACACAAAAGTTCTTCTGTTCTGTTCTTTGTTGCAGCACACCGGCATGACACCTAGAGCCTTTGTCCCCCCCCGACCGATCGGACCCCGGCCCCGTCGCCCATGCAGCCCTTAATTGCTTTAGATGGCCACCACCAACGTAATCACATGGAACATACGGGGTATGCAAACGCCAGCGCGTCGCTATTCCATTTTTGCTTATCTGCAGAGACATAAGGCGGCCATAGCCCTCCTCCAAGAGACTCACATGACACAGCCTGAAATTGACCGGCTGCATGCCCGTTGGAGGGGTCAGCTCTTCGGGACCACATACTCCGCACACGTCCGAGGCACATTGATCTGGGTGAGGGCGGGCACACCGTTTACATGCACTGATGCAGTAGTTGACCCGGCAGGGCGATACACCTTAGCTCGCAGGAGGCTTAATGGCCAACACATATTATTAGGCTCCTTATACGCCTCGAACGTCGAGCAACCGTCATTTCTTGCCCACTTGTCCACGGTGTTGGCACCATATGCAGGTCTTCCCTGGCTACTGGGCGGGGACTTCAACTCAGTCCTTGACACAAACCTCGATAGGTCCTTTCCGCCCCTCCGCGCCACACAGGCGGTTTCGAATTCGCGGACCCTCACCGACTGGATGTCGCACTGGGCATTATTCGATATGTGATGCAGCTTGCATCCTGATGACCGCATCAACTCGTACTACTCGGCGGTGCATGACCTTCACATGCGTCTCGACAGGGTGGTGGGATCCCATTCTCTGACCCCACTGATAGACCAGGCAGAATATCTGGGTTGGACCCACTCTGACCATAACCCTCTCAGACTGCGTCTCAGATGGAACCCTGGCCGCCCCCCAGTCCCCACGTGGCGCCTCCAACCGGCTGCCCTAGAGGATGCAGAATTTCGTGCATCCCTA
Source organism: Triturus cristatus (assembly GCF_964204655.1). Classification (NCBI taxonomy): domain Eukaryota; kingdom Metazoa; phylum Chordata; class Amphibia; order Caudata; family Salamandridae; genus Triturus; species Triturus cristatus. Next base: position 677,791,151 of record NC_140589.1, read on the forward strand.
GGCACAACGATCGAGCAGTTCTTTGAACTGAACGAGGGGACAACGAGCAGTGAACTGACAGAGTGGGACGCCCATAAGTCCACTATCAGGGGGCATTGTCTGGGCGCGAAGTGGAACATTCGCAAGCGGCTTGCACTGTTGCTCGCTAGCCTGGAATCTCGCCTACTCTCGTGCGAACAACAAGGCAAGGGCAGAGGTCGAGATTCGGCCCGGCTGGTGCGGCTTCGTGCGCGCCATGCTGAGCTGCTGGAGCGCTTGCGTTGTCACAACTATGCGGCTCACTCGCCCCAAATCCATGCCACGTCGGACAGGGCGAGGCGATTGCTGGCCTGGCTGCTCAGACAGGAGGCTGCTCATGCTCCGATAGATGCCATTCGCGGGCCCGATGGGTCGCTCGTGCACACGCAGTAAGAGATTCATCAGGCGATGACGGAACATTACGCGACCCTGTACCGTTCGGCGGGATGCCGGCAGGTGCAGGACCTGGATCGGTTCCTGGAGGCTGCCTGTCTGCCCACAGTCCCAGGTGAGTATCGGGAGTCGCTCGAGTGCCCCCTCACCGTGGAAGAGATCGGAGAGGCGGTCACCTCCTTGGCCTCTGGGAGGGCTCCGGGACCTGATGGGCTCCCAGCGGAGTGTTACAAGACCTATCGGGAGTCACTAGTACCCAAACTACACACTCTCTATTCTGCTGCCCTCGAAGAACGTATCTTGCCCGCTTCCATGCGAGAGGCCTATCTGGTATCTCTGCTCAAGCCCGGATGGGATCCCACCAATCTGGGGTCATACTGCCCCCTTGCTCTGCTCAATGCGGACTACAAAATCTTGGCCAAGGTGCTGGTGGAGCGTCTAGCACCAACGGTGCCGTGTCGGTACACGGTGACCAAAATGGTTTCGTGCCCAAGCGCAGCACCTCCCTCAATTTGCGGTGGTTTTTCCGGGTGGCTACTGACAGTGTGCAGCAATGGCCCAGGGCGGGCTGCCTGGTTCTGGATCTTGAAAAGGCCTTTGAGTGTCGGGAATGGGGATACCTGGTGGCGGCATTGTCGCACTACGGGTTGGGCCTCGGGTTCCTCCAGATGGCAGCCCTCCTTTACAAGGACCCCACGGTGAGGGTGAGAACCGGGCCGTACATGTCCGACGCCATCCCAATATGCCGAGGCACCAGACAGGGGTGCCCGCTCTCACCCGTCCTGTTTGCGCTAGCAATAGAGCCCCTAGCCGCCACGCTCCGTAGGGTGCTGACTGACGACATCTGGTATCGCTTTATGCGGATGACCTTCTGGTCTTCGTCAGAGATGTGGCTCATATCCCGGCCGAATTGGAGTGCATTCTACTCGACTTCGCTGCTCTCTCAGGCCTCCGGGTGAATGCTGCTAAGTCCTACCTATACGCGTTTCGAGCCGACACTCAAGATCCAAACTATCATTTTGGGGGCGTGCAGGTCCAATGGAGGCCAGATACCTTCCCTTACCTGGTTATCCAGGTTTATCGTCAGCCGGCGGATCTTGTGGAAGGCAATCTGGGCAGGGCCGTGGCAGCAGTCAAGACTTAGATGCGGTTTCAGGGTACAGACCCCCTCATGGTCACGGGGCGAGTCGCCTTAATCAAAATGGTGATCTTACCCCGACTCCTGTACTACTTTGCCAACCTACCCATTTATATACCAGCATCCTTCTTCGCAGCCCTTGCGCGGTCACTTCGGGACTTCATATGGGGTAATGCACGCCACAGAGATGCGTTGCCCAAGCTGTACCTCCCCACCGACCAGGGGGGGACTTGCGATGCCGTGCTTTGAGCATTATTACCTGGCTGCGCAGTTACAATGGATAACCCGGTGGTTGGCAGACAGAGGGCGTGATGATACTGCGACTGCTGCACCCCCCCTCCCTTTAGTTGACAACATCAAGCTATTCCACCTGGCCGCGAACGTGTCGAGGCCTGTGCCCCTCCTCGTGGTGGTGGCCTACAAATGCTATCGCCGTAGCCTCTACCTCACCCGGGCCCGGACTCCTTACGCCCCGGCCATACCGCTCGAGGGTTCTCCTAGCGGGCAGGGGGTGCTTAGTGCTTCGGAATTTGTGGACTGGAGCGCGGTAGACATACAAACGCTGGGGGATCTTTACCGGGAGGGTGCCCTCCTCTCATTCGCCTCCCTAGCGGAGGAGACGGGGCTGGCTCCCGGCCACTTTCTTCGTCACCAGTCTTTGATAGCGACGCTCACGAGCCGTTGGGGAGATCTCAGGTAGGAACCGGAACAACATCTTACGATGCAATATCTCCGTGTAATGGGACGGGGGAGGCATCTGGTTCGGTGGTTTGCGGCCTCCCTGCGCACACATGCGGCGATCAGTCTGGCCCCGCAGCATCGTAAATGGGAGGCGGACTTGGCCCGGCCCATGGCTGACAAGGAATGGGACAGGGCGCTACAGGGCCCGACGAAGATTCCTAGGAACATGCGTTTCCGCCAAATACAATTCTGCAGCTTACATAGAGCGTACCTCACGCCCGAATCCATCAACAGATTCTTCCATCGTACAGATGCGGGCTGCTCTCGCTGTGCGGAGCTAGATGCCGGACTAATCCACATGTTGTGGAGCTGTCCCGCATTGTGTTCGTACTGGCAGACAGTGCGAGAGGCGCTCCGCGCGTGCACAGGTTGCAATATCCCGTTCGAATGGCCAGCCTACCTGTTACACCTCTTCCACAGAACTCCATCCATTAAAGTCACCTCTCGGTTTATTGACCTGGGGTTAGTGGTGGCAAAGCGGCTGCTCACTAAACGCTGGAAAGCGGCTGATTCACCACATGCACGGGCATGGCGGTGTTCACTCCTGGTGTGGGCTAAGGCGGAGGGCACGGCTCTCTTGAGGGAAGAAACACTAGGCCTCAGGAAGACGCCCATAGCAACCCATTGGGAGGCATTTTTGCAGATCATGATGCGATTAGATGGGGATCCTGTAGTGATTTGTCAGGTGCGCGATGTGGGCGCTCCCCTAGGGGGGCCTGGCACCAGTCAACCCAGATGAGAGGCATGGCGTACTGTAGCGAGGGCATAGCTGACTAGGTGGGGCGCAAAAGCAAATGTGATATTGTCTGCAAAGCAGTTTGTATGAGGGGCACCGGGATGGGGGGATGGACTCAGGGACACGGATAGGCGATACTAGAACACAGGTCGGACTTTGCTGCTGTTGTTGTTTTGGTTGGGCACTTGAAGTTCTGCCCCCGTTATTCCATGGTTTGCTAACTGTTTATGGAGACACACTGGGGGAGAGTGGGTGGAGTGCTAGCATTCTTCTATCGGGGTCGTCTCTCTGTGGTATGATACCTAAAGGGACTTTATAGTTACCCCCACAGTTGAGAGGCCTCCAATGTCGGCATGAGACAAGGAGGTGTATCCACTCCTCATCAATCAATGTACACTTGCCTGGGTAAATATCAACGGTACAAACACTAATGTAAGTTGTGCTGACTTCATAATGTTCTGTAAGCTTCATTAAACTTCAATAAACAGATTTATAAATAAATGAGTGTCTATTGGTCACAGGTGTCATGAGCGAAGGACTACTTTTAGCCCACTATGTCAGGCCAGTCTCACTGTAATGCTGCAAAGATCACCGCATTTTCTTAAAGGACATGGTCACAGCAGAGGTCCTAAATCCAGAGGCTGAAAAGCAAAATAAGAATTAAGGAACACATCAAGTAGGCATCATACCAGGAGCTTATGTTGCATGCAGGGTCTGCCGCGTAGTGCAGGGAAATGCTAAACATGCATTTTTCCATTGCGGATAGGTGCTGCAGCCAGCAGCACCCGCGGCAATGGAAAACATATACAATGCGACCGCCACAGTGGCGGTCGCATTGTAATCTGGCCTGTGAGACCCCGACACTATGTCGGGCGGTCCCCATCTCTGTTAGGGTGGTGGGCGGACGTGATTATGCCTACCATCCTAATCAGGCCGTTACAGTGGTACTCCTGCTCTGTCAAACTCTAAATTTCCCCCGGCCGCCCCCTCAGGTGTCTCTCATGGCCTATTAGTGAGCTGTAACCAGTGTCCCCTAAAGTACTAGTGAGATTTGATCTTCTCTGGCTTCATTTTGTTTGAGCTTGGTAACAGAGGGTTTGCCTGTTTGGGAGAGTCAGAAATGTTAAGTGTCTCTGAAAGGTGGTGCAGGGGTAAGAGAAAGTAAAGACCAGATGGGTGGGAGGGCCAAGCATTACTAAAAAGGCATTTGCTATACTCTGACTTTGAAAAGAGCAATGGTCCAATTGAACAAAGTCTTAAAATGGAACCCAAAGCCATCAGGAACTCATGAAAATAAACTTCACCGAACAAAGGCATAAGTTTAAATGGAAAACAATGTCTATCAAACAAACACACAACTTAAACAGTCAAGGCAAAGTTCATGCGGAGATCCTTAAAACATTCCAAGTGAGTATTAACATTAAACTTATAACCCCAATATATATTAAAGATGACTCATCTTTTGCCAATTAAAATAGATGACAGATGACCTGTGGGGCTATTGGCTTCGGGTAAGCAATCAGTCATGCGTGCACTGAGATGGAAGTCACTGATGTTATAAACGTTTGATTGTCTGTTTGCTGTACCTTGAGTGGTATGTGTGGGAAAGTGACATGCCACATGGAGTTTGAGCGCATCAGTGACTTGACTGGCAGATTGTAATGAAACGCTGAGTGTTTCTCTTGTGACTATAAGAAGTCAGGAAAATAATTTTATCATACACGTAAGAACATTGTCTCTGCAGTGATTGCATGAGGAATATTTCTATTTTTTTAATATAACTTGGTGCATGTTCAATAGCAGTATTTCATTTATGTTTCAGAATGCTTGTCTTGCTGTGTTTGTGCGAATTTGTTTTTGCATTTGTATCAGTTTCTGGGTTTTCAAATTTTATAGGCTTTGGCCTCACATTGTGTCTCCTTCAGTGGCAATTAGCCCTTTCTTGGAAGGGTGTAGAATTGGAACTATCTTGATTATCTCAGGATTGAGGGGCACAAATTCTATGAAATCATTCAATGCAGTCCATCCACCATTGTGTGAAAGGGGGAGATTAGGACAGTGCTACATCTACTAAAGTATGTCACTGCTGCTCTGTCCTTTAGCACTGGTGCTCTTTAGGCTACCTTGTGCTAGGGTGTGTGTGTGATTTCTAGCATAGGATTTGTACTGAGATGTTACCCTTCCAGTACAAAATACTATGCTTAAACCTTTATTAGCACATTTATAACTTTAAATTTGTGCTGTACATTACAGTTCACCGACAGAATATCGATGCCAAAAAATTCCCGTACCACAATATTGGGTTTTAAATATCGATGTCAAAAATATCGACATCCTATATGTATAATGATAAGTAGAAAAAGATCGGAAAAAAATATTGATGTCAAAAATGTAGTTGTTCAAAATATCGTTTTTATATAAATAAAATAAAATAATAAATATTAAATATATTAAATAAAATCATTTTAAAAACAAATAAATTAAACTTAATATACATTTTAACAAACAGAACAAATTAATTAAGAAAGTTAAACACACATTTATAAAAATGTATATATATATATATATTTACTTTAAAACAATTAATTTTAAAATTATATAAAAATGTAGCACACATATATATATATATATGTATACATATATACATATATATCCACAGCGAAACCTCCGACTGAGAAGCCACTGACCCTGCAGGGTGACCTCTTAAAGGCGGGCACGGAGAAACCCGTCACCTTCACACATGAACACAAAGAGAGAGGTCCATTTCTGGAGACCAGTGCTTTATTACAGATAATGCAGCACATTGCTTTCCTAGTCCAACATGTTTCGGGGTTAGCCTTGCTCACGGACAGAAAGTTCCAAACAAAGTGCATGCGTCCGTGCATTCTTATAGGTGTATTTTACCACGCGATTGAAGAGCCTACAGTTTCCAGGATGCAACGGGAATTGCAAGTAGCTGCTGATTTACGAAGACAGTTCTCGTTGTTCATATCCCCATGCAATACATATTAATTAAATGTGGAATCAATCACAAACGTTATCAGCATGGCGCTCAATGTTCTATTGTCCTGATCCAAAGTTATTGTCCCCAGAACGATTGGTGAAAGAGGTCTCCCTCACACCAAATTCCTTTCCGACACCGCCGTTGCTTTTGCTGAGCTATCAGTACCTTCGTAGGTTGAACAGCAGCGCGTGGGTCATGCTCCTTCATTAAACATCCACAGCGAAACCTCCGACTGAGGAGCCACCGACCCTGCAGGGTGACCTCTTAAAGGCGGGCACAGAGAAACCCGTCACCTTCACACATGAACACAAAGAGAGAGGTCCATTTCTGGAGACCAGCGCTTTATTACAGGTAATGCAGCACATTGCTTTCCTAGTCCAACATGTTTCGGGGTTAGCCTTGCTCACGGAAAGAAAGTTCCAAACAAAGTGCATGCGTGTGTGCATTCTTATAGGTGTATTTTACCACGTGATTGAAGAGCCTACAGTTTCCAGGCTGCAACGGGAATTGCAAGTAGCTGCTGATTTACGAAGACAGTATATACTAATAACACAAAATCTATTAATTGAATTATATCATAAATTAAAACATTAAACTACTTAAAATCATTTAAACTTAAATTACCCACTGCAATGAGTGCAACAGAATGAAAAGGGCTGGATAGCGGAGGGGTAACAATTACTATTCCAACTACAGTAAGTGCAACAGTAGGGAATGTGTTGGATAGCAAAGGGTTAAAATGTACTATTCCCCACTCCAGTCAGTGCAACAGTAGGGAAAGTGTTGGATACTGGAGAGTTAAAATGTATTATTCCCACTTCAGTCAGTGCAACAGTAGAGAAAGTGTTGGATAGCAGAGGGGTAAAAGTTTCTATTCCCACTCCAGTGAGTGCAACAGTAGGGAAAGTGCTGGATAGCGCAGTGGTAAAAATTACTATTCTCACTCTAATATGTGCAACACTAGGGAAAGTGTTGGATAGTGGAGGGGTAAACAATGAATATTCCCACTCCAGTCAGTGCAACAGTAGGGAAAGTGTTGGATTGCGGAGGGATCCAATTTATTATTCCAACTCAAGTCAGTGCAACAGTAAGGAAAGTGTTGGATAGTGGAGGTGTAAAAATTACTATTCCCACTCCAGTGAGTGCAACAATAGGGAAAGTGTTGGATAGCGGGTAAGAATTACTATTCCCTCTCCAATAAGTGTAACAGTAGGAAATTATTCCTACTTCAGTCAGGGCAACAGTAGGGAAAGTGTTATATTGCGGAGGGGTAAAAATCAGTATTCCCACTCTAGTCAGTTCAAAATTAAAAACAAAATATCAACAACAACAAAATAAATTTAAAAAACAAAATAAATTAGAGAATACATAAATATGATAAAAATTAAAATACAAATATTTTTGATATTAAAAAATAAACAAAAATGTAAACATAATATAATGTAAAATACATATGACAAATACCCACAAATATAATATTAAACAAGGTAAAAAATTATTTTTAAACCAATAAATACTTTTAATCAGAAAATATTTAGAAACAAAAGCATTCATTATTAAGTGTATCTATTTTTTATTTCCTACCCTATAACACCACACAATTCACAACCCACATCTAAATTTAAAAAAAAGTGCTTCCATAATTACCATAATTAATTATCAATTAAAGTAATATTATTAATTAAAAAGCAAATTAAAACACACACAAATTAATTAACTCCCCCTTTAGTCCCCACAACCAACAGCTAAAATTAAACTGTAAAACAATTATTTACAAAATAAAATATATTTTCAAATAAAAAACTAATATTCTTTAACAACTTACTATAAAGTAAGTAAAATTCATTAACTCCCCACCCTGTACCCCATAAAACCAAAACCCACACACAATTTTTTTTACCCTAAATAATTATCAATTAACTATTCATTAATAATCAACTAATTATTAATTAATTAAATATAAATTACTTCCCGTCCTTTGCCCCATAAACCCCACAAACCGCACCGAAAAGAATTACCCAATTACCATAATTAATTACAAATTAATCAATTATTATTAATTAACAACCAATTAATAATTACTTAATAATAAATTACTCCCCACAATTAACACTATAAAATATCAATTAAATACATATTAATGAATAAAAATGAATAATTAATTTATTATAATTAAACTACTTCCCACCCTGTTCCCCTATAAACCCACAACCCGCTACGAAACTAAAAAATGCAAAATGTAATTAAAATAAAATTGAGAACTACTAAAAATGTAACACATATATTATAAAACATAAACAGCACTTATACCAAAAAAAAGATATCACGTACATTTAAAATATATACTAAAATACATAACACTAATTAAAAAATCGATGTTTTAAACAACTATATTGTTGCAAACAATATTAATGACTTCTATATTCTTAAAAATGATATTTCTCACCTTACAATCGATATTCTGGATCACGATATTCTTGCTGTCGATATGTCTGTGTCACAATATTTACAACTCGGTATTTGGGTAAGTTGACATTTCTAACTCAATATTTTGTCTGAATACCGTTAATTACAGCACACATGCAAAGTTAGAAAAGTTTTGAGAATAAAAAAGCTTTCGCAAATGCTATGCCTTCTTGGAGGAGGCAAACATTTTCAGCCCTGTATTATTCCTGTAGGTGAAATTGCTTTACATCAAAATCCATAGGTGGTTGCACGGGAGCACTCAGGTACCTCACATGGATTCCCCCTTGCCACAAAGTAGCGCAAAGAGCTTAAGGGCTATTTTCCACCACAAAAGTTTGCGCTGGTTTAGATCACTTCATGTGACACTGCACCAACACAAAGCCTTGTTAAATCTGTGACATATCTTTCATTCATTTGAGCAAAGATGGTGCAAGTACCATCTCCTGGCATGTTTTCTTGATATGCTCTATTTGTGTTGAACTTTTGCTGAGTCAGGGGCCCAAAATGATCTACAATATGTCAAAGTATATTTTGCTAGGTTTGTAGCAATAAGATATTCCACCACATCGGCAAATGCCCCAGAGCAAAGCTCTTGCCTAAAACTCAGTTGTGCAACTCCTGCCCATTGTAAGTGGACACCAGACTATAACCATCCACAGTATCATCTGCATTGTCCACCTGTGAGTGGACATTGTGTTATTCCTTTAAATCACTGAATAGAACGAAAGAATATTGCATTCCAGGCAGATGTGTTTGAGAATGACCTTTATTGGCAGAGTATAAATGCTGACATGATAGAGATGTCAAAATATCTCCAAATAAAATGTCAATGTTGCCTTAAGCATAAAACAGACTGATAAGAAATAGAGCCCATTATTACAGGAAAACACTAGTTAAGTCATGCCATTTCTGCAGTTTAGCCAGCTGGGAGCATTGAGCAGTCCTCTTTTTCTGCTAATGACAACAGTGGCTCGTGTGTGTCCTGAGCCATTGCCATTATCGCACATCACAATGCAATCTTGTCCTCCAGCCTCTGACAAGGCTTAATTTGGGATGAGAGAACTTCAAAAATGTATGTGTTCATTATTGCTGCAGAGTACAGCATCAGTAATACATTTTCCAATTACATATTTATCTCTAGGTGATAATCCACTTCCTAGGCTCTACAATGAAATATGTAGCAAAAAAAATGTTGCCATATAAGCAGCTTAGCAGTGTGGCAGCTGACTTTAAATTCTAAAATTAGTATAGGTGATGTGAATTCATTTCATTTGTGGGGGTTTAATTATATTTAGTTTGTAGGTATAAATTTACTGTGTTTTTAGCATCCTTATTTTAAATATTTGACTTCTGTTCTGGATTGCCCTTACAGAGAAATGCGCCAAATTAATAATAAAAAAACTGAAATAAATACATAATAACAAAAATTTGAATTCAGGAACCTGCCAAGAAGTGAAATTATTCTTACACGTCTCCTGTTAGAGCTGGGGACTCTGGGCATCGTGCTCCTGAAAGAAAGGGCCAGGCTTTAGAAACTGACCCGAGAGAGCCTTCACATTAGGTAAAATGTCCTGTGCAAAACTGACTGTTACTTCTTGGAAGATCAGCATTTCAAGTACACCAAACTAAGATGACTTGAAAGAATTGAGGGTGAGACCTAATCGGAAGCCAGTAGAGATCACAGAGAAAACATGAGAGAAATATGTTGGAGCAAGGGACATATCTTAGGACTTAAGCAACAAAAAACAAAGTGATGGAGGGAGTGCATGATTTTAGTCATTGGCGGTTCCAGTTCACTGTTTTTCACCCACTCTAGAGAGGAACCACCCACATGCAAATCAGTCTTGATCATACTCCCATAAGAATAGACCAGCCTGACCTACCAGATGAGATCCTGTTTAAAACTACTTGTGCCTCCTCAGTGAGGTGTGAATTGGGTTCTATGACACAGTGAACACAGGGGTCCAAGTTGAAGCAGGACTAAGGATTTTTTGCACATGGCTGGTGTCAGAAATCAGGTTATTAATTTGGGAAGGAGTACCTATCAACTTGATGAACACACTCTGAATAGGTTACAACATGATTCTCAGAGAATCTCTGCTCAAACCTGGGTAACTGTAGCACAAGCTTCAGGACATTGCCCATTGTTAAATTAGAAAAATAACAAATCATTTTTAAGTGAAGGCCAGACCACAACTAGCAAACTAATTTTAAAAACATTGGGGTATATTCACAAGAACGTGTTATAACTACCGCAAGAGTAGCTTAACGCAACTCTCAATATCCCATCCCATTGCAGGAAAATAACCCTGTGTCAACGTGGAATTCACAACAAGGTAGTCCCGTGCGATAGTCTGCCGAAACCGCGGACAATGTCCATGATACAACCACCTCGATAGAGATAAAACCACAAACTACAACACAAAAAAATCTGCGATGGGCCAAAGCGCGATGAGGAAATCAGCGATAAGCAGCACCAGACATGCAACACACACCTGGCAGGTGGGAAAAATCACCATAAAAGTAGCAAAAACACCCAAACACAAACTGACCAACACCCAAGCACCATGGAGGCAGCCAGAGCAGGCGCAGAGGACGAGTGCAACCCCACAAGCACCCCGGATGACCAGCCCGGGACCTCGGGGACAGGGAAGGGCAAGGACAAGAAGAAGAGGAAAACGGCGTTCAGTCCGCAGGCAAACAGGATCACAGTCACGGAGGTGATGGAACACCCATAACAACTGTTTGTCAACTCCAACGTGTCATTGGGCTCCAAAACTGGAATATGGCGGGACATCGTGGGCAAGGTGAATGCCGTCGGAGAGCACAAAAGGACAATGGAGGAGGTCAAGAGGCGATGGAATGACATGAAACGGAAGACCAAGGAGAAACTCGCAGCCAACCAGAAGGCAGCAATGCAGACTGGAGGTGGGGGCCCAGTGCCACAGCTCATGCTGGATGACATGGAGGAGCTAGTGTTGACAGTCATCAGTGTGGATACTGTGGCCGGAGTTGGGGGACTGGACACTGCTCGACAGGACACAACACAGCCGCAACAGGGTGAGTGACCACCAGGTACTGGGGGGATGGGTGGAGATGCCCACGATGGCACACATGCACAATCAAGCAGAGCAATCAGGGCTGACCAGCTGCATCGAATAGACCCTACCCACCACCCAAACCACTCAGCAGGAGGCACCCACATCCCTGACAGTCTCTCAAGACCCACTAGAACAACACACAGCCTTCCAACACTGTGTTCTGGCGGCCCAGAGGGAGACGGCTGAGCAGGTGCAGGTGGGGTTCGACCTCATGGCCACCAAACTGGACGCCATCCATGGGTGTCTAGGCCTGATCCGTGGTCTCCAATGAAGCCTGACTGACATCGCTGGAGTCCTGACGCGGAGAGAAGAACACCTGTCTGCTCAGAAGGGCACCAGCGATATCAGCCGTGAGCTGGCACACATGCGGAGACTCATTGAGGACATGGTGCGGATGGAGGCGGAAAGGCTGGCAGCCACCGCTGCACATCAGCGAAATGTAGCTGGGATCTACCATGCCCTGTAGATCATCATCATGGCATTGCTGCCACAAGGCGAGGCGCTGATGAATGCTGCTGCCCCCACACCATCCACATCTCCGCCCCTGGTGTGCCATTGCCTCACAGTGCAGCAGACTTATCCTCTCCAGCACCTGATGTGTCATTGGCACACAGTGCCTCAGCCGGTACTGCAACGCCCACATGTGGGGCAGAGCACACATCCGGGGATGCGGACGTGGATGGGTTTGTGATCAGGAGGCACTAGCATTCATTTCCGCCACCTGGCCTGTTTCTGCTTGGTGCCGCACATGGCCTCATGACCTTTCACTGACCCCCGATACACTCCGATGCACTCACCTTGGACAGCGACATGGACTGCCAGATCCTGTTTGATGACCAATGACATGGCGACCAGACTGCGGACTGTACCCTTCCTCTTCCGCAGTACTTCTCTTCCCCGGAGGGACTCTGGCTGGCCCTCCATGGGCCCACATTGTGTGGTGTGCTCGGCATTGCCCTGTACGGCTCCAGCTACAGAACTGCACTGGATGTGCAATAAACATCCAGTGACGCACTGCTGTGTCATGTCTTTCATCATCCATGTATGAATGTGTGGATGAATATAGGAACAGTGATATTCCTTGCGTCAATGATGCTCATCCTTTTGGATGCCAGTCAGATGGTGCTACATTGCATATTGTGTACCTGGTCCCGTGACCACTACAACAGATCACACACATAAGTCACTTCCATGTCCGGACATGGACTGAACCACGTCCAGAGCCCACGAGTCAATGTTGCAAGCCCGGCGCTGGTCCGGCGTACGGCAGGCCAGACCACTCCGCTTACGCTCCAAGGGGGGCCCTCATTGCTACCCGTCGCAGGCGTACTCACTGGTGGTGTGCAGGTCACTGGTCTAGTTATCAGCATGTCACAGCCACTCCCTGAGGGCAGGTTTGCATGCACACCACACCCATCCAGCACAGGCATCACAGGCCATGTGACTCCGCCAACATAAGGGGCCGACAACGTCACATTCCACTCTGCCGGTGGTGACTGTATGACTGACGCTCCACGGTTCTCAATCATAAAGGGCCCATAAGTTGTTGCGCACAGGGTTAGTGGCACCCAAGGCATTTCAACCGTCATGGGCCTACCACCACGTGGCACTGACTGGGGTTGCACAGGGTTAGTGGCACCCAGAGCATTGTGGCTGGCACAGGCACCCCGCCACGGGACGGTGACTTTAGGTGCACTGAGTTAGTGGCACCTTAAGCTGCTGAGCGGGTGTGCAGCTTGCGATGATGCCCCGTCCCAGACAGCTAAGGTTTTGTGTGCCCTGCTGGACCGCATTGTAGGCCAGAGCCAGCGGCCAGTGCGGGCCTACTGCCATGTGGCGTTGCTTCCGTGATCCCAGAGTTAGTGGCACCCATTGGGCTGAGCGGGTGTGCAGCCTGCGATGATGCCGGGTGCACTGGTATGTCCTATGCCATGGAGCAATCAAGACCCAGCACCAAACGTGAGACCTGGTGGCCTGCGGAGTGGGGCTGCATGGTGTGGAGGGTGGCATGTCCGCGGGCCCCGGGCTTGTGGCTTGCAGCGTCACGTGGTGGGACCTCCTGTCTACATGCCAGTGGTGGAAGGTGAGCAGTGAGGCCTGGGTGTGCATGGGCGGGCATGCTCCGATGGGCGGAGGGAGGGGTTGGGGTACCTCTGCCTGGGTGTGCATGTGCGGGCAGGCGATGTTTTCTTGTGTAATTGTGTGTACTGTGCCAGTCATGTATCTGGACTCTGTTTCAGATGACGGCTCTGTCTCAGATGTGTGGTGACCTGGTGTACTGCTATACATACCGGCAAGTGGTTGGAGACACACCGGTGGCAGCAGGTGAGCAGTGTGGCCTGGATGCGCAGAGGCAGCACTCTCTCCCTCTCTCCCCCTCTCTTCTTCTCTCTCTCTTTCTCTCTCTTTCTCTCTCTCTCTCTCTCTCTCTCTCTCTCTCTTCCCCTCTATTCTCTCTCTCTCTCTCTCTCTCTCCCTCTCTTCTCTCTCTTTCTCTCCCCCTCTCCTCTTCTTTCTCTCTCTCCACTCTCTTCTTCTCTCTCCCCCTCTCTTCTTCTCTCTCCCCCTCTCTTCTTCACTCTCTCTCTCCCCCTCTCTTCTTCTCTCTCTTTCTCCCCCTCTCTTCTTCTCTCTCTCTCTCTCTCTCTCTCTCTCCCCTCTCTTCTTATCTCTCTCTCTCCCTCTCTTCCTCTATCTCTCCTTCGCTCTCTCTCTGTCCTCTGATGTGCGCAGGCATCATGATTTTTGTCTTGCAGGCTGTGACCTACGGATTGTCCCAAGGGGAGCCGCCATGTATCTTCATTTCATTTCAGTGTTCATTTTAATAAAGTTTCATTTGTTGCTTCGAAAGTGAATGTGTGATGCTCATTTATGTGACGACACAGGCATGTCACCAGTTGTGCTTGTGCGACATCAAGCTGATTATTTTGTACATGTTTAGGTGTAGCTGATGTGGCATGTTATTGGTTGGGGGGTGCCGGGGTGGGGGGTCCTGAGGGGTGGTGGTGGCAGGTGTTGTTGCCCTTTCATCCCTCCGGGCTGCATGTTCACTTGCCTGGGTGCATCTGTTGTTCCTCAGGTGTGGCTGTGGGCTGGGCTCCCTTTTGTGGTGCAGGTTGTGGTCCGACTTTGCACCAGGTCAGAGCAGGTGTTATTTTCCTGCTGCTAATGAGCCTTATCGCCTGTTTTGTGTTCTTATCGCAGTTCTGGCTGGTCGTTGTGAATGTTGTGGAGTGGTGTTGTTGCGGCTTTTGGCACCGGAACGCCTACTCTGCATCTCATTAGCGATATTTGTGGGGGTCATCTGTGGCGATGTTTTTTGCGGCTGCTATTGCGGGTAAACTGGTGCTGTGGGCTGTTAACACCAGCTTGTGATTGGCTGTTAACTCGGCGATAGATCCTTGTGAATATCCCCCATAGATATAACTTTAGTGACCAAAAAGACACCAAAATGATTAAAACCAGGGGCAGAGAGAATGTACATTTTTAATGTTTTACAATAAAAAGCTCTAAGAAAAATTGCAGCTGAACGAGTCTTATGTGTATCCAGGTTTTGTTGATTATTTTGAGTTATTTATTAATTTTCTCCAAAAACACCAGTGAGGCAATGCTGGAAACCCTATCTGGGCAGAAAGGCACAAAGTCATAAACCTTTGCTGTGAGGAACTGCAGAACATGTTTTCTGCATCACAAAATATTCAGAGCAGATCTTTTTGCCTGCCAAGACTGCACGCTCTGTCGGTAAACATCAGAAGCTTTTCTGAATTTTCCAGAAATGGAGAACATTACTAAGTCCAAAATCATTCCAGCTGCTGGGAAATTTCTTCACGGTCTCTTCTGCTGCCTTCAGGATTACACCACAGGCCTGTTGACCTCAGGTCTCTCACCAGCCAGGTCTCCTGACCTTCCATAGTGTCAGATGAGCCTTTTTGGAGTCAGGAGATCTTATACTTTATGTCTGCTTAGCAGATAAATGGACACCATCCACCTGACCTTTGGAGAACAGTGAGTGGAGAATTCCCTGCAGTCAAATCTAGCTACACTGTCAGGGAAATCCAACCTACGTTTGTAGTACTTGCTTTCTAAGATTACTGCAAATGTTCCCACAGTTTCAGGTGCACTAGCCTTTTCTCTGGTCCCTTCCCTGTGGAGATGAAGTTTCCTCTCCTCTCTCATTTGTGGAACAGGTTTCTCCCCTGCTGAGGACACAGATAGAAATTCTAGGGTGACTCAATGGTCACATTTCCCAACAGACCCATTTGGTATTCCTTTTTCAATGAAAGAGCTGTACAATGTGCCCTTTGTCTTGCCATCTGCCACTTTCTTTCTGTTAAATCCCTAATCCCTGATCAGTGGCTATGTTAACCCAACTTTGGCCTTTCTGTTGCTAGAGACTAAGGTTTTGTCTTCTAGAAGAAGAGTCATACAGCGATGTGTATACAGCCTCTGGCACAGGGTTCTCAGTCAAATCAGTTCCAAACTAGTTTACTCTTAAGCAACATAAAGAACACTTCTCGGAAATTATTTTTCTACTAAAGTTAAACATTTAAACATTTACCATTACCAGTGAACTAGATAGTTAAAAACAAATGGAAAATAACTTTTAATGACTGTTATAGTATTTTCCCATGCCTAAAGAGAAAATGATTGAATTCATATCTGGGCCTGTTCGTATAAAACATAGCTTTTACTACACAGTGAAAATAGCCTTTGGTAACTAGTTTCTGTAGGGGAATACATTTCCCAATTTGAAATTTGCCCCACTTTGTTATGTGTTAAGCAGCCATCCTTGTGGGCTATAAGGTGCACAGTAGCTGTGAATTAGCTAATAAATAAAAGTATGCTCTTCTTCTAGGCAAATGTTATTTTTGTTTCATGTGTCACTCAAGGACTTTTAAACTGCAGTCCAGTCAAATCCAAATGGTGATCTCTGAAGCCACAAACGTTTGTCATATATTTGTGTGTGATGTAAATACGTACTGCAGCCTACTTATGGTATTTAACTTCCACGCCACTGGTGCCAATACTGAGGGTCTATGAGGGACAACTAGACCAACAGGTGTCTCCAGTATGCGCCAGGGAGCTGCGTTGCAGACAGGTTTTCAGAGGCCACACCCCTTTTTACACCTCTCTACAACACTGCTCTGTGGTGCTTACTGGAGGTACCTAGTGGGCTCGTTTGACCCTAGGGACCCTTAGGATTCAAGGGGACTTAATCTCTCAACTTAGAACGGCCACAGGGCGCGTTTACACAGTGGTGAAGGGAGGGTGCGGGGCCTGAGGTGACGTGTGCAAACATGGCCTGTGACGCGTTTTAAGTTGGGGAAATAATTCCCCTTCAATCCAAAGGAACCCTGGGGGCCAACTAGCCCACCAGGTGCTTCCAGTAAGCGCCACTGCGCTGCGTTGCAGAGAGGCGGTGCTGCCCGTGCCCCTCTTTACACCTGTCTGCAATGGCGCTTACTGGAGGTACCTAGTGGGCTAATTTGACCCTATGGACCCTCAGGATTCAAGGGGACTTAATCTCCCAACTTAAAATGGCCACAGAGGGGAAGGGAGGGGACAGGACCTGAGGTGACATATGCAAACATGCCCTTTGGTGCGTTTTAAGTTGGGGAAATAATTCTCCTTCAATTTTGAGGGCCCCTGGGGGCCAACTAGCCCACCAGGTGCTTCCAGTAAGCACTACTGCGTTGCAGAGAGGTGGTCTAGGCCATGCCCGTTTTTATACCTCTCTGCAACACAGCTATGTGCCGCTTACTGGAGGTACCTAGTGGGCTAGTTGCACCCTAGGGACCCTCAGGATTCAAGGGGACTTAATCTCCCAACTTAAAACTGCCACAGGGCGCGTTTACACAGTGGTGAAGGGAGGGGACGGGGCCTGAGGTGATGTGTACAAACACGCCCTGTGGCGTGTTTTAAGTTGGGGAAATAATTCCCCTTCAATCCTGAGGGACCCTGGCGGCCAACTAGTCCACCAGGTGCTTCCAGTAAGCGCAACTGCGCTGCGTTGCAGAGAGGTGGTCTAGGCTGTGCCCCTTTTTACATCTCTCTGCAATGCAGCTCTGTGGCGCTTACTGGAGGTACCTAGTGAGCTAGTTGGACCCTAGGGACCCTCAGGATTCAAGGGGACTTAATCTTCCAAATTAAAATGGCCACAGGGCGCGTTTACACAGTGGGGAAGGGAGGGGACAGGGCCTGAGGTGATGTGTGCAAACACGTCCTGTGGCGCGTTTTAAGTTGGGGAAAAAATTCTCCTTCAAATTTGAGGGCCCCTGGGGGCCAACTAGCCCACCAGGTGCTTCCAGTAAGCACTACTGCGCTGTGTTGCAGAGAGGTGGTCTAGGCCATGCCCGTTTTTATACCTCTCTGCAACGCAGCTATGTGGCGCTTACTGGAGGTACCTAGTGGGCTAGTTGGACCGTAGGCACCCTCAGGATTCAAGGGGACTTAATCTCCCAACTTAAAACTGCCACAGGGCGCATTTACACAGTGGTGAAGAGAGGGGACGGGGCCTGAGGTGATGTGTGCAAACACGCCCTGTGGCACGTTTTAAGTTGGGGAAATAATTCCCCTTCAATCCTGAGGGACCCTGGCGGCCAACTAGTCCACCAGGTGCTTCCAGTAAGCGCAACTGCACTGCGTTGCATAGAGGTGGTCTAGGCTGTGTCCCTTTTTACATCTCTCTGCAATGCAGCTCTGTGGTGCTTACTGGAGGTACCTAGTGGGCTAGTTGGACCCTAGGGACCCTCAGGATTCAAGGGGACTTAATCCTCCAAATTAAAACGGCCACAGGGCGCATTTACACAGTGGGGAAGGGAGGGGACAGAGCCTGAGGTGACATGTGTAAACACACCCTGTGGCACGTTTTAAGTTGGGAAAAAAATTTGCCTTCAATCCATTAGGGCCCTTGGGGGCCAACTAGCTCACCAGGTGCTTCCAGTAAGCGCCACTGCTCTGCGTAGCAGAGAGGTGGACTAGGCCGTGCTCCTTTTTACATCTGTCTACAACCCAGCTCTGTGGCGCTTACTGGAGGTACCTAGTTGGCTAGTTGGACCCTAGGGATCCTCAGGATTGAATTGGACTTAATCTCCCAACTTAAAACGGCCACAGAGCGTGTTTGCACAGTGGTGAAGGGAGGGTACGGGGCCTGAGGTGATGTGTGCAAACACGCCCTGTGGCGCGTTTTAAGAGGTAGTTTTAATCCTCCTGCCCTATTATATTCTAGGGGCTTACAGAGGAGGTCATGCTAATCACAGGGAGACTCCAACGCAAAGTGTTCCCTAGTGTATGCAGGTGTTTTCACTGTATTCTAAGTGTCTTTTAACATAACACTGGCTCTAGGACCGGTTAGTCAGACTCAGTTACCACCAGTATCCGCCTGAAAAAGTTGAGGGTACAGGATGATTTTGAAGGCTTCTTTCTGCTCTTCGGTTTGTTCTTTCTGCATGTTTTCCTTCTTACTGCACTTTTCTTCGTCTTTGAGGACTCCTGTTGCTTCTTTCTGCATTTCTTTTTTTTCTTTCTGTGCGTTTTTTCTTCTTTCTTCACATGTTCTATCTCTGTACACATAGTTAGAAATTAGCATTTTAAAAACCTTTGATATTAACTGAAAAACCCCATAGGTTTCAGGCACGTTATACTTACAAATTAGCATTTAAAAACCTTTGAAATTCACTGAAAAAAAACATAGGTTTCAGGCACGTTATAGTTAGGAATTAGTATTTAAAAAACCTTAGAAATTCACTGAAAAAACCATAGGTTTCAGGGGTGTTATAGTTAGTTGGACATTTCACTCGTACAAAACCATTGAAATTCCACCGTTATAGTTAGTTCAGCTAACTATAACTCGCGCGCCAGCAATGCACTGCTGATGACGTCACATATTACATCACTCATGACATGGTCAGTGACATCACTCATGACATCATTGATGACATCTCAAATGACATCACTGATGATATCATGACATCATCCTTTTGATAGAGTGGTAGACCTCCTCTCACCCTTAGATAACCTTTGATACACACATACAAAAGTAGAAACTAACATTTTCAAAACAATGGACACCAATACCAGTTACAACAACCTATTCAGTAATTCCAAGATCTACATACACATCCACGTATTCACCAACAGTCCTATATAGTCACTCATACATGTACTCACTCATCATATGTACTCATACACCTATACATCCTGTTACACACCGTAACTCATCCATAGAGTTACTCACACACATAGTCACTCATGCTAATAAAGAATCAAACATCCATTTACTTGCATATACAGTTATACACACACCACCACACTTACTTCTACAGAAACTTACACATACTTACTCTTTTGAACAATCACTTATAGAAACAGATACTTATTCATACAGGAACTCTTCCAATCTCTCACTCTCACATATACTCACTTATATACACCAATACTCACATATACTAGTTTAAAATATATGTTGTTACTTATAAAGACACTATTGAGACAGTCATTGACTCACTAACACACCCACACACACACTCTTCCACCCAAACAGTGCTGCACACATACTGTCTTCAACACATACAAATAGAGACTCACTCATTCATCTATGCACTAAGTAATACCCCCCACTGAACCATACAGACACTTAGACACTCATACTGATACTCAAAAAACCAAGTAATAACCCATATAGACACTCATGTAGCTACTCACCAACCCATGCAGCCACTTATACACAAAGTGAGAGACTGATACAGATATTTATATATTTAAACATTACTCACTAAGCCATGTATTCACTAAGATACACTTAATCAGTCAGTTATACAATTAATGTTTCATTAAATAAAATCATCCATTTAGACACTTATATACCCATTTATTCTTCCATCGACCTTGAGCTATACATATATAAAACATATTTAATTTTCAGAAAAACACACTGTTCGATTTGGGGGTCTCTAGTTGGCACAGGTATGCACTTGTGACAAATAGGGACCCTCGCCTCTAGTCAGGGTAAAGGGGTACACTCCTAAAATAACCCCTGCTCACCCCCTTAGTAGCTTGGCACGAGCAGACAGGCTTATCTCAGAGGCACTGTGTAAAGCATTTGTGAACACATACAGTAATCAAGTGACAACACTACAGATGGACACCACACAGGTTTTATATCAAAACAATAAGTATTCTTTATAAAGATTTACCACAAGACCATTAAACGACAAAAACACACAATACAGTTACTTTGGATGGTAGAATTTAGTTTAGTTCTCTTTAGTTCTTAAATGCGACACTTTAAGTCAATGTACCTTTTTAAATGCGACACGCAGGGCAATGAAAGTGTTGCAACGATGTTGATGCGTTGAAGATTTTGGTGCAAAGAAATAAAGATGTGAAGATCTTCCAGATGCAGCACGCTTCTCCGATGTTGCAAGAAGACTCGATGTGTCAGCTACAGCGGCGACATCCCTTTACGCAATGCGACGACAGCGGCCTTGGTGGCGACACTCTTCTCTCACGTTTGCGAGACGCTTCTGCTCGATGTGACAGCTTGCAGCGGCAACACACTTTACGAGATGCAACGACAACAGCTCCGACGGCGGCACGCTTCTCCATGGATGCGAGGCCCTTTTCTTGAAGCGGTGCAATGCGACAACTACGATGGCTGCGATGGCGACACGCTTCTTCGGCGTTGTGAGACACTTCTTCGATGATGCGAGATGCTTCCACTCGATGCGACAGCTGCAGCGGCGACACACTTTACGCGATGCGACGTCAACAGCTCCGATGGCGGCATGCTTCTCCTTCTTGAGTCGCGCTTCCAGCTCCTTGCGACACGCAGTCCCTCAGAAGGCCCAAAGACAGCAACAGGCACTTCCAAGGAACTCTGGGGAGCTGGGGGGTAAAGTCTATTGTTCCTGAGACTTCAGCAGGAGGCAAGCTCTTTTCCAAGCCCTTGGAGATCCTTCACAAGTTGAGCAAAAGTACACACAAAGTTCCTTTCTCCTCTCTTTGGCAGTAGGCAACCCCAGCAGGCCAATCCAGTTTCAGGGATAGTCTCTCCTCAGTTTCTTCTTGGTTCCTCTCCTCAGCAGAGTTTCTTCTTGTTTCCCAAAGTGATCTAATTTCTTGGGATCAGAGTCCCAATATTTATACCCCAAAATCCTTTGTCCTCTGAAGGCAGAGGGGCCTTTGCCTTGTTCAAACTGGTTCTGGTCAGTCCTGGAGCACTTTGTTTACCTGACTCCTTCTTTTCTTTCGGAGTGCAGGGCAGAGACATCAGACGCACCACAGAAGGTAGAGCCAGCATTGTGGAGGGAAGGCACAGCCCTATTCAGGTCCCAGGTGCAACTCCTCCCACCCATCTGGATGCTGATCTCTCTATTTACCACTGGGACACTACCCTGTCTCCTGGAATTCCCCAGCCCTGTCACTCAAACTCCAGACAGGGACTACACAGCCTAGCAAAGGCAGGTTTGAATGGCTAAACAAGAAAATACCTACTTTCTAAAAGTTAAAACCAACTTCACTAAAAGATGTATTTTATCATTCTGAGTTCAGGAATACTAAATTCAAATTTCTACCATGTTCCCTGAGTCAGTTAAGATTATAAGATGTAATAACCAAACTGCCCATTCTGGCCTAAGGAGAACAGGTAGCCTTGCAATAGTGAAAAAAGAAAATGGCTATAATTCACTATTAGAACATGCCACACACACCAGGGCATGTCCTACCTTATCCTTACAATGCACCCTGCCCATGGGCCTACCATAGGGGTGTCTGATATGAAGAAAAGGGAAGGTTTAGGAACAGGCAAGTGGGTGCACTTGCCCAGTCAGCATGACAGTACCCGACTGCACGCAGGCTCTGCAATGGCAGACCTTAGACACACTTTTACAGGCTGCTTCTGTGGGTGGCACAACCAGTGCTGCAAGCCCACCAGCAGCATTTGGATTTACAAGCCCTAGGCACTCCTGGTGCACTGTACTAGGGTCTGACAGGTAAACCAAACCAACCAATCATGGTATCACTAATTCATACATTCATTTTCAATAGGGAGAGCATATGCACTTTAGCACTGATCAGCAGTGGTAAAGTGCCCAGAGTCATAAAACAGCCAACAACAGGTCAGAACAAATATAGGAGGAAGGCAAAAAGTTCAGGGATGACCCTGAAAAAAGGGCCAAGTCCAACACACACATTCACTGGATGATGTCATCAGTGATGTCATTTGAGATGTCATCAGTGATGTCATGAGTGATGTCACTGACCATGTCATGAGTGATGTAATATGTGATGTCATCAGCAGTGCATTGCGGGCACGTGAGTAATAGTTAGCTGAACTAACTATAACGGTGGAATTTCAATGGTTTTGTACGAGTGAAATGTCCAACTAACTATAAGGCCCCTGAAACCTCACTCAGACACTTATACACCCATCCACATACCCACTCCAACACTTATACATCCAGTCACATACCCAGTCAGATATTCATGCACCCACTTACATACCCATTCGTAAAGACCCACTCATAGACTTAGGCACACAGTCTCGTGTACTTAGAGACTGTTGCACCCACTCACAGACCCACCTGGGCACTCATTCACCCACTCACAGACCCACGTAGAGTGTCACATGCCCTTGTACAGACCACTCAGAGACCCATGCACCCACTTACAGACCCACTCATACACTCATATATGTACTCACAGGCCCACTGGGACACCCAGTGAGACACTGATACACCCAGTCACAGATCCACTCAGACACTCATGCATCTCCTCACACACCCATACAGTCACTCACACACTCAGTCAAAGACTCTCTTAGAGACATATGCACTCAGTCACTCACTCATGCACTCAGAGACTCACATACCCACTCAAAAACTCACTCAGATATACATGCACCCACTCACTCACCCACTCAAAGACTCATGCATCCACTCACAGACCCACCCAGACACTCTCCTTTTCAATCACAGACCCATTCAGACACTCATGGATGCACCCAGGGCACGAGTCAGGGATACACGTGGGTGGGCGGTGTCCTCCCACTTTTTTCACAGGGTGAACGCCGTCCATCTTGCCAAGAATTTGGGCACCACTGAATAATGTGCTGAACTCGTCCCAGTGTAATTTCTAAACACCGGGATACTTTCAGCAGCGCTTGCACTTTCTCTTCCTTCCATCTGCAACAAGCAACAATGTGCAGGTGGGGACAGGGCTTTCTTATTTAAGACCCATAACAAAGGTCCAATCTAAGGGGTCATCAGGCCTCTTTTTGTTCGAGTCTCTTGGCTGGGAGCAGTAAGGAGCCTCACACCTGATGCACATGAAGCAGAGGGATAACAAAGGCTCACACCTTGTTAACACTTCACACATACTTAAAAGAGGCAGCTTTTCACTTTGTCCAGTCCCTGTTTAGAAGATATGCATGCATTGTAAGAATATCAGATGTGTTGGTCTTTCCCAGTATTTACACAAAGCAAAACGCATTTATATAGAGCTTACTTCCCCTGAGAAGACGTTGAAATAATTTAAGTATCACTATTTTTTTTGTATAGCCCTACTCATTCCAATGCAGGGTATCAGAGCGCTTTACATCACCACGTGCATATTACATGTACAATAAATTATGTACATTTGTAAATGAATGTACAGGATGTGTTACATATATCTGGGGAACTGCAAGGTGTAGAATTCACATATCATCTTCCATAGCTTACTGTGCTATTATCCTCGCAATGGCCTCAAACGTATGAGATAGACCTGCTAAACATATATGTGAGGGCTTTAGATCTGATGTCACTTCTTGTGATGCCACTTCTTGAAAAGTCGTGACTTTTGATGCCACTTTCTATGATCTCAATTCCTGTGATGTCACATGTGCTGTCCTGCGCCATGATGTCCTATGCTGTGATGTCATGTGCGTGATGTCGCGTGCCGTGACCATGCCCCCTTTCTCCATAACTCTGCAACTGCACCTTTCGGTGCACTGCTGGTGGAGGGATGAGGTCTCCATGCCTCCTGAGTCCTCAAAACTAAAGTGGACTTCTTCCCCCAAGCAGCAGTGCACTAGGATGCACATTGGCAGAGTGGGGGAGAAAGTGGGTGTGGCCTCTGGTGACCTCTAAGCAATCCATCCATGTGGGTCTTACTGGAAGTAACAGGAGGGCAAGTTGGCCCGCAAAAACTTTCAAGAGCCAAAAGGACTTTATCCCCCAACTAGTATTGCACCAGGAGGCACATTTGCAGAGTGGTAAAGAAAAGGGACATGGTCACTGAACACCTCTCAGCAAACCCACTGTGTGGGGCTTGCTGGGGATAACAAGAGGGATAGTTGGCCCCCCAGAACCCTCAATAGCCAAGGGGACTTTACCCCCTGAATAGTAGTGCACCAGGAGGCATGTTTGCAGAGTGGTGGAGAAAGGGGGCATGGCCTCCTACCAGGTCTCAGTAATCCTGCTGTGTGGAACTTAATGGAGATAACAGGAGGGGTAGTTGGCCCCCAAGGAAGTCCTTGTGGGCCAACTACCCCTCCTGTTATCTCCAATAAGTCCCACACAGCGGCATTGCTAAGAGGTCTTCAGAGGCCATGCTCCCTTTATCCACCACTCTGCAAACACGGCTCGTGGTGCATTACTGGTTGAGGAACGAAGTCCAATTTACTCCTGAGGGACCTTGGGGGCCAATAAGCCCTCCAAGTACCTCTTCTAAGTCCTAAACAGATGGACTCCTGAGAGCTGGTCAGAGGCCCTGTCCCCTTTCTCTGCCACTCTGCAAACATGACTACTAGTTAAAAAACCATAGAAATTCACTGAAAAAAACAAAGATAACTGGGACATAGTTAGGAATTAGCATTTAAAAACCTCAGAAATTCACTGAAAAAACCAAAGGTTATAGGGACGTTATAGTTAGGCTCAGGTTTCATTGACACAAAACCAGAGAAATTCAGCAGCTATAGTTCCCTGAGCTACCTATAACTCATTCTCCTGCAACGCTCTGCTGATCACCTCACATATTACATCACTCATGACATGGTCAGTGACATCACTGATGACATCTCAAAAAGATACTGCCTTTCACATAAGCAGTTATTAACCCATATACCATTGTTATATCCACTCACTCACCCACACAGCCATACACACACTCAGTCACCCATACAGCTACGTACCTATGCACTCCCTAACCCATACAGCTACTGACTCACTCACTCACTCACTCATCCATGCAGGCAGTCTTACACCCCCTCACCCATCCACACAGATACTCATAAACCCATACAGGTACTCAGAAAACCAATCAATCACCCATACAGCCACTCTTGTACCCACTCACCAACCCATACAGCCACTTGGACACCAATTTACAGACAGATACAGACATTCACACAACCTAATAACCTTTTAGTTTTTCAGTGAATTTCTAAGATTTTTTTATTCCATTTCCTATCTATAACATCCCTGTAACATTTGTTTTTTTCAGCGAATTTCTAAGTTTTTTTAAATGCTAATTCCTAACTATATCGTCCCTGTAACCTTTGCTATTTTGAATGAATTTCTATGTTTTTTTTAACTAGTAGTCACGTTTGCAGAGTACTGGAGAAAGGGGGCTGGGCCTCTGACCAGCTCTCAGGAATCCTGCTGTGTAGGACTTACAGGAAGTACCAGGAGGGCTGTTGGCCGCCAAGGTCCTACAGGAGTAAAGTGGACTTTATCCTCCAACCAATAGTGCACCACAAGCCATGTTTACAGAGTGGTGGAGAAAGGGGGAGTGGCCTCTGAAGACATCTTAGCAATCAAGCTGGGTGGGACTTATTGGCGATAACAAGAAGGACGTCCTTGGGGCCAACTACCCCTCCTGTTACCTCCAGTAAGTCCGCCACAGCAGTATTGCTGAGACCTAATAGGAGGTCACTCCCCCTTTCTCCATATCTCTGCAAACATGCCTCCTAGTGCACTACTAGTAGGGGGATGTAGTCCTCTTGGCTATTGAGGGTCCTTGGGGGCCAATTACCCCTTCTGTTACCTCTGGAAACTCCAACACAGTGGGTTTGCTAAGAGGTGTTTGGTGGGAATGCCCCCTTTCTCCGCCACTCTGCAAACGCATCTCCTGGCACACTACAGGTTAGGAGAAGAAGTCCACTTTAGTCCTGAGGCTCTTAGAAGGCAAGGGGAGCTCATTCCCCCACCAGCACTGCACTAAGGAATGCATTTGCAGAGTGGTGGAGAAAGGGGGCATGGCCTATGACCACCTCTCAGCAATACCACTGTGTAGGGAAGGGATACTTAAAGTATGGCCCGGGGGCAGCATGCGGCCCTCCTGACCTTTAATTGCAGCCCCTGGTGAACTGCAGTAGTGAGCTGTTGGTGTACGAGTTTTCTGGCACTGTACATGGAATACACCACTTATTAACCAATCACTCAAATTTGTGCGTTGCTCTTGAGGGGGAGATACACCCCGCTCCTCCCAATTATCAATCAAGTGATTGAAACAACAATAAACCCAATTCAAGGCACACGCATAGCACAATCAAAATTGTAGTTCTTAGTTATCTTTTAAACACAAAAACGATGCTGTAATTCTTGTTCTTTTTGCTCTTTTATTTCTATAGCCTTGCGCCAATGCGTTCCGTCGCATCGGGAGTGTGACCCTTACGACTTCCTCAGGGCTTCTAGGCTTTGGCTGCTAAACGTAAGGTATCCTCCTGTTATCGTGTACAATTACAGAGGATAAATCCAGCCTGCTATTAGCC
The DNA here is from genome assembly GCF_964204655.1 of Triturus cristatus. NCBI lineage: Eukaryota > Metazoa > Chordata > Amphibia > Caudata > Salamandridae > Triturus > Triturus cristatus. The sequence goes on from NC_140589.1 coordinate 677,818,499, forward strand.
TCCAATCGATCAAAAAATGTTTTTTACTCTTAGTAAAGTCTGAAAATCTAATTGTGGTATCAGTGAAAGCACCGTATGAAGTACTTATACATGTTCTTCTTCCCACAGTTATCTACTGTTGTGCGGAGGAGCTAACCATTTGCTCCCAATCCCGGGTCAAAATGCCGTAAGTATATCTAGCTTCTAAAATATAACACGTCCTCGGCCCGATTACAGGTCACTGATACCACAATTGGGTTTTCAGACTTTACTAAGAGTAAAAAACATTTTTTGATCGATTGGAGGCTAAGAGCAGGCTGGATTTATCCTCTGTATTGTACACGATAACAGGAGGATACCTTACGCTTAGCACCCAAAGCCTAGAAGCACTGAGGGAGTCATAAGGGACACACTCCCGATGCGACGAAACGCGTTGGCGCAAGGCTATAAAGAAATAAAAGAACAAAGAGAAGAACAAGAAATACAGCATCGTTTTTGTGTTTAAAAGATAACTACGAACTACAATTTTGATTGTGCTTTGCATGTGCCTTGAATTGGGTTTATAGCAATACTGAGCTGTTGTTTACTTAACAGAGCAGGAAAATTTGGAAAGCTGCAAAACAAATGGACATATTTTGTTTACACGTTTTACACGTTAACTAATGTAACCATGAAGAAGAAAAGAAAGTGCCCTAGACAATTTATCTTTAGGAGCACCTTAAGTTTTAAAGGCACCTTTAGTTTTAAATTCTCTTCAAACAAGTGTATTTTATTAACATGAATGAGAGTTTTACCTTAGTAGATGATATAGTCCGTGCATTGAGAGGCATTTAATAGCATTGATAGTTTTCAAACACGTTCATGCTGCCCCCATTCTGAAAAGAATGCTATTAGTGAACCAAGAGGTAAGTCATTTGTCAGGTGCACCTTGTGTGTTGCCTTGGCTGTTATATGATTGGGACACCATTATGGTTTATTAAATAAAACACAAGAAGGTTTTGTACTGTACATATCCTATTCCTGAGCTTATGTATTTTAAGGGGCTCTCATATGCGTTAATGAAGAAATTGGAGGCAAAGTGAAATTAACAAATTGCCTAGGATCACACAATTTCATCAAGTGGGGAAGCAAGAACTGATACCAGGTTTTCTGGTTTCACAAATTGCAATTCAGGCACCAGATGAGTATCTCTTTCCCTCTCATGTTTTATATTATAAGCTAATGCTTTGAGTTTCATTCTTGTTTCATGAGAATAGAGCATAGGTGGCAGACAGAAGTCATGTGAAGAATTGGTTTGTTGTCCACATCATGCATCTGCTTCGCGTCCCCCTACGCTCACCTTTCATCACCCCTACCCTCCCATTGTTGGCATCAGTGTAGCCCTCGGGCATGCCATAGACAGTATTTTGTGGCCCCGGGAGAAATATTTGTGAGTACCCATGGTCTAGGGCTTACTGGTTGTAAAAGGTGGTCTTGTTGGCCCCTAAGGATCCTCAACAGCCGAGGGGACTTTATCCAGCAACCAGCAGTGTGCCAAGAGGCATGTTTTCAGAGTGGTGGAAAAAGGGGGCGGGGTCTCTGGCGAGATGCCGGCTTTTAATTTTGTTTTAATGTTTTAGGAGTAGGGGCTTCCCTGGACCATTTCAGGCCACGGGAACCCCATCATCGAGGGCTCAGCCTTTATTTCTATTTTTATAATTGAATGGGAGAGGAGCTGAGCAGCACTTCTCTGGGGCCATTTTCAGCCCCGGGGACCCCATCCCACAGGGCCTACCTCTTTTAAAAACCATTTTTTTCAACAAAAAGGGAAGGGTGCTGCATGGCCCTCCTCCTGAGGCCAATTGCGGCCCTGGGGACCCCCTTCACCAGGACCAGGCCATAATGTATTTTTCAAAAATGGGATGAGGTGCCCACGCGGCCCCCCTCTCAGGGCAGATATCAGCCCTGGGGACCCCAGGGCCATGCCGCCTCAGTCCCCTCCAGCTCCATGCCTCCTGCGAGAGCCGGCATTAGTTTGAGACCTAGGGAGCTGCTAACATGCAGCTCCCTGGATATCAAAGTAATTTGTCTGTTTCCCTGTTCGCTTGACAGCAGGCAGGGAAACAGACATGCTCCAATTTTAGCAAGTGACAGCATTTTCTTTCTCTTGCTGAAAGTGGTGTTTGCTATGGCTTGACAAGAGCAGTCCTCCCACCAAGCCATAGCAAACGGCAATGTCCCCGGGGTGGGCACCATGGGACATTGTTGTAGCCAGCCCTGGGGGTGGCAGTCTCACTCAGTTTTTGACTGGGCGCCTGCCCCGGGGAGGTGGCGGTCCCTGGGGCCAAGAATGGCTCGGGAGGAGGGGCCATGCACCCTTCCTCCCATTTAGAGTTTGGCCCTGGGGAGCTTGTGGTCCCCAGGGCCTGAGGGGTCAGCGAGGCCCCTCAACACAAAGATATAGAGCCCTGGTAAGTGGCAATCCCCAGGGCAGGGGAGCTCTGCAACATAATTAAAAGTGCCCCAGGGAGGTGGATATCTCTGGGGCTTTGATAGCCCTAGGAGAGGGGCCCCGTCTGCCCCCTCCTATATTTATCAGATGCCCCCAGGACTTAGCCCACCTGGGGGCTATTCTACAGTAAGGGCAGGAGCCCGTGCTTGCTTTTTAAAAATGTTGTCGCAGATATGTGCATCCACTTGCGAGTCCGTGGAAAAATAAAAAATAAATGCTTTTTCCCCGGCATCATATCTGGGGGTCAGGGTATTCCTACCCTGCCCCCTATTCTTTATTTTTTACTATTTTTCTGGGACTCAGCTTCAAGCATAGCAGCTGAATCAAAAAGAAGAAGTTTTGTGAAGAGTTTAGGGAGATTCGTCAAGCGGCACCAAAGTTATTGGCAAAACAAAAAGCAACTGGAAAATTTGGTCCGAACTACTGGCGACCACCAGTAGACAAGAGATATATATATATATATATATATATATATATATATATATATATATATATATATACACACACACACACACACACATATATATATATATATATAGATATATTATCTACTGGCGGTCGCCAGTAGATAGTTATAGTTAGGACCGTGTTTCCATAGGAAATTCGCAACATTCTATTTGGAATAACTTTGGCGCCGGTTGACGAATCCTCATGAAACTTTCAAAGTAGGTGGGGTGCTCCGCTCCGCTCCTACCCTGAAAGTCTCGGGGGGATTCGTCAAGCGGGGGCTGAGAAAAAAGGGGGGTCCCAAACCGCGTTTTCCCCATGCAATTTTCCATAGGGACCTTTAGTCCAAGGTACAGCCCGAACGGCTGAACAGAATGACTTGAAATTTGGCAGAGAGGTAGTCCTCAGCTCAGGGATGTGCCTTTTGCATATATGGAGTCAATCTGTTCAGTAGTTCCTGAGAAAATTGCAGTTAAAAGCACATACATATCTATATCTATAGCCGCGCACCGTGCGTCTACCGTGCGCGCACCGTGCGAGCACCCTAACGTGTGCGAGCGTAATTGTGATTGGTGGTTACATGTTAGTCAACGTTCGAATCGGTCGAAATCGGGAAGTGTCGGCCACCATTTTGTTTGTTTTCAGTGCGAGAGTGAAAAAGGAAGGTGGCGAATGTGAAAAGGGGGCAGGGTAGAGAGTTCCTGACCCCCTAGCCTTTGTCAGGGGGTCCCTGAAGGACCCCGAAGGCAGAAAAAATGTTTTAATTTTTTTTCTTTTAAATCGCGGGGGTGCGCGCACCGTGCGCGCACGGTGAAAAACACCAAATAAAACAAATAATTAATTATTTTTTTTTAATACGTAGTTTATTGTAAAATAAATATATAAAAAAATAATAATACATACATAACTTAGCATTTAAAAAACCGTACAAATTCACTGAAAAAACCATAGGTTTCACACACGTTATAGTTAGGAATTAGCATTTAAAAAACCTTGCAAATTCACTTAAAAAACCAGTGGTTTCACACATGTTATAGTTAGGTGGATATTTCACTCGTAAAAAACCAATGAAATTCCCCCGTTATAGTTAGTTCAGATAACTATAACTCGCGCGGCCGCCACTCTATCACAAGGATGATGTCATCAGTGATGTCATGAGTGATGCCACTGACCATGTCATGAGTGATGTAATATGTGACGTCATCAGCAGTGGATTGCGGGCGCACGAGTTATAGTTATCTGAACTAACTATAACGGGGGAATTTCATTGGTTTTTTACGAGTGAAATATCCACCTAACTATAACATGTATGAAACCTATGGTTTTTTAAGTGAATTTGCAACGTTTTTTAAATGCTAATTCCTAACTATAACGTGTGTGAAACCTATGTTTTTTTCAGTGAATATATGTATATATATATATATATATATATACATACACATATACACACAAATAAAGATCTTCCAACATTCTCCCCAGAGTGGCCTCTACCTGTTCTCAACGGAGTGGGCTTTTTTTTATGTGTTCGTGCCAGCCAGAGGCACGTTGGAGGCCCCGTTCCAACAAGTGGCCGGTATTTCACTGGCACCCGCTGCTTGCAGCTTCTTAGTGTTTCAAGGGATTGAACAGACTCCGGCCTGCCTCGAAGTGCATGCCTAAACCCTGGACCGCTGCGTGGCGCAGCTTGTCATTGACGAGGAGACAGGTTCACTGTAACTCTGTCTCACGGTCGGCACACGCATGATGCTGGAGCATTGAAGGGGACGGGAGGAAGATCAACGATAATTATACAGCAAAGACTCATAATTTGAACAATCTGCACCATTCCAGCACATTACCCTATATTCATAGGGAATATCATATTCAGCTACTACCAAGCAACACTCACCCGGTTCTACAGCATTCTGGGAGCTGTAGTTGTGGCAGAACTGCAGTGGAGTTGCAAACATGTGACCTATGGTCAGCGGATTTCCGCCAATAGTAGTGACTCTGGACATTTATAGGTGGGGGTGGAGTTACTCTTTGCAAACAGCAGCATCTGAGGAAGGCCGAAGGGCTGAAATGCATTATGCACACGCTGTCACGAAATAAAGATCTTCCAACGTTCTCCCCCGAGTGGCCTCTACCTGTTCTCAACGGAGTGGGCTTTTTTTTGGATATTCACACACATATATATATATATATATATATATTACCTACTGGCGGTCGCCAGTAGGTAGTTATAGTTAGGACCACGTTTCCATAGGAAATCCGCAACATTCTATTTTGAATAACTTTGGCGCCGATCGACGAATCCTCGTGAATTTTTCAAAATAGGTGGGGTGCTACGCTCTGCTCCTACCCTGAAAGTCTCGGGGGGATTCGTCAAGCGGGGGCTGAGATAAAAGGGGGGGCCCAAAACACGTTTTTCCCATGCATTTTTCCATAGGACCTTTAGACACAGCTACAGCCCGAACGGCTGAACAGAATTACTTGAAATTAGGCAGAGAGGTAGTCCTCAGGTCAAGGAAGTGCCTTTTGTAGGTTTGGTGTAAATCTGTTCAGTAGATTCTGAGAAAATAGCCTTTAAATCAATATATATATCTGTGGCAGCTTACGGTGCGCTTACGGTGCGCTTACCGTAAGCTTACCGTACGCGTACGGTGGCGTGCGCGAGCGCGATTTTGTTTGGCTCTTAGATCTTAGTAAACATTCGAATCGGTCGAAACCAGGAAGCGGCGGCCGCCATTTTCTCTCTCGCTCTCTGAGTTGGGCAGCAAAAACGAAGCCCAAAAATGTCTAAAGAGGCAGTTTCTTGAGATCCTAACCACCCAGCATTGATATAGGGGTCCCCAAACAACCCCCAAGTCCCCCCCCCAAAAAATTTTTTTTCGGAAAATCGCCGATTACGCTTACCGTACACGTACGGTAAAAACATTTTTTTAAAAAAAATATCCACATTCTCCCCACCCCGTGTGCAAATGGTGCCCGAAGGGCACCATTTGTGCATGGCATATAAGCGGTATGAAATTAACAAATGTGCGCACGGTGCGCGAAGCGCATCGTGCGTACATGGCCCATCCCGCATAACGTGGGCACGCGGTGCGCGCAGCGCACCGCGTGACCACCATGCGTGCATGGCACTAACTGCGTAAAGTGGGCGCGCGGTGCACAAAGCGCACCGCGTGCTCACTGTGCGCGCAAGGTGCGCGAAGCGCACCGTGCGCGCACGGAACGAACTGCGTTAACTGGGCGCGCACGCCACGAATGGCGTAAAGTAACTTAGCATTTAAAAAACCGTACAAATTCACTGAAAAAACCATAGGTTTCACACACGTTATAGTTAGGAATTAGCATTTAAAAAACCTTGCAAATTCACTGAAAAAACCATAGGTTTCACACATGTTATAGTTAGCTGTACATTTCACTCGTAAAAAACCAATGAAATTCCCCCGTTATAGTTAGTGCAGGCAACTATAACTCACGCGACCGCAATCTTCTGCTGATGACATATGTGTCTTTATGAAAAAAAAATATTTGTAATATATGTATAGCTAAAATTTAATGGAAGAAGACATGGGCAAATAAGTGTCTAAATACAGTATTAGCATCAGCAGAGGATTGCGGTCGTGTGAGTTATAGTTGCCTGCACTCACTATAACGGGGGAATTTCATTGGTTTTTTACGAGTGAAATGTACAGCTAACTATAACATGTGTGAAACCTATGGTTTTTTCAGTGAATATATATATATATATATATATATATATATACATATATTATCTACTAGATAGTTATAGTTAGGACCGTGTTTCCATAGAAAATCCGCAACATTCTATTTGGAATAACTTTGGCGCCGGTTGACGAATCCTCGCGAAATTTTCAAAATAGGTGGGGCGCTCCGCTCCGCTCCTACCCTGAAAGTCTCGGGGGATTCGTCAAGCGGGGGCTGAGAAAAAAGGGGGGTCCCAAAACGCATTTTTCCCATGCAATTTTCCATAGGGACCTTTAGTCCAAGGTACAGCCCGAACGGCTGAACAGAATTACTTGAACTTTGGCAGAGAGGTAGTCCTCAGCTCAGGGATGTGCCTTTTGCATATATGGTGTCAATCTGTTCAGTAGTTCCTGAGAAAATCAAAAGTAAAATCACATATATATCTGGGCGGAGCCTAACGACGCATCTCATCGTGAGATCTGATTGGCTGTCAGTACTTCATCCAAGAAGTGTTGGCAGCCATCTTGGGACCAATATACATGATAGCACCTCATTAAAAAGCATTGCAGTTAATACAAGGTTTTAAGACTTTAGTTACATTATAAATCATTTGTTAATGGTACCATACTCATTTTAGGAATTGTAGTGTGTTCTAAGGTGATTTTACCATGTGAAAAAGCCTTCTGCTGTGCTATCATGAACCATGTTTGAGAGAAAACTATTTTCTCATGCTTTTCCCACAGAGGTTTGGAAGGTGATCTATAAGCTAAACTGAGAACATATTTTCTGTAAATTCACATTATCTTTCTCAGTCATGTAAGAATGAAGTCTGACATTCTCAGTAAAACATGTACATCCAACACGGGCAGAGACTGTCAGTTGATTCCTTTGTGTTCTAATGCAGCTTCCCAGAGTGCTCTAAAGAACAACTAGAGCGCTAACAGTCTTACTTATGACAAAAGTATGGCACACCTGAAGCCATCTTGATTGGAATAAAGTGGTAACACTTAAAACATTTAATTTACAAAGGAACAAAATGAGGGGTTTCATTTTGCCATATAAATTATGATTAGTGCTGCAGAAAGAAAAACTAGGGCACATTTTGACTTCTGAAATCCTCTTTTATTTCATAAAAAAATTCTGACATGCAGACTGAAACATGCACTTTGAATACCAGCAGCAGACTTGCCTGGTGAGCAGTAGCTTTACTACAGTGATCTAATGAGCAACTAGAGTGCTAACATTCAGAATTTATGGAAAATGTGTGACACATCTAAATGTCTTCTTGATGGAATCAAAGTAAAAAACTGAAAGTATTTCCTACTGAGGAGACTGTAGTAAATGAGGAAATTAGGAAACTTCATAACACATAAATCTCCCAAGATGGCCACCAGAGACAAAAGAGCCCAAATGTAGCCCAAATATCACCCAGATGTAGCCCAAGTATAGCCCAATGACAGAATGTCCCAGAGTGTTCTTAAGAACAACTAGAACGCTTACTGTCTTACTTATGACAAAAGTATGGCACACCTGAAGCCATCTTGATTGGAATAAACTGGTAACACTTAAAACATTTAATTTAAAAAGGAACACAATGAGGGGGTTCATTTTGCCATAGAAATTATGATTAGTGCTGAAGAAAGAAAAATTAGGGCACATTTTGAGTGACTTCTCAAATCCTCTTCTATTTCATTAAAAAATTCTGATATGCAGACTGAAACATGCACTTCTAATACTAGCAGCAGACTTCCGTGGTGAGCAGTAGCTTTACTACAATGATCTAATGAGCAACTAGAGTGCTAACATTCAGAATTTATGGCAAATGTGTGACATATCTGAATACCTTCTTGATGGAATCAAAGTAAAAAACTGAAAGCATTTCCTACTGAGGAGACTGCAGTAAATGAGGAAATTAGGAAACTTCATAACAAATAAATCTCCTAAAATGGCCACCAGAGACAAAAGAGCCCAAATGTAGCCCAAATATCACCCAGATGTAGCCCAAATGTAGCCCAATGACAGAAGTGTGCAAAACACTTATTTTTTGTGTATTTGCAGTTTTATATAGTGCAGACTTGTCAGGTATTGGAGTGCTTTACATGAGCATCGGTTACATCACACAAGATCAAATTCATTTTGGTTGTAGACATGGGGAGATTAAGTGATTTGACCAGAATCACAGAATGTTGAGCTGAAGCAGAAACTCCAACCTGGTTCCCCAGTTGCAAAGTCTGCAGCTCTGGAAGTAACACCACACCCTCTCCCCTTGGATGCAACATTTAATCAAGTGGTCAACTGGATAAAAAAACTAAGATTACAAATAATTTAAAAGTTCTTTGTCGCTATTTGAAAACTCAGAAAATATGTCCTCATTTTAGTTTTTTAGAGAACTAACCATAATTTTGATGCAAATAAGACCCTCTCATATATGTAATTTCTAAAGGAAATGCTCTAGGCATTACAGTTTTGATTACATCAAGATGACGTCAGGCGTTCCACACTTTTGTAATAAATATAGAATGTTAGCAATCTAGTTGTTCATTGGGATACTGTTGAGAGGCAGAGGCCAGGGGCACGGACTCTGAAAATTGAAGGCAGGTAGGAGAGTGCAGAGGCCACAATTTGACCACACTAGGCAGGCAGGAAGGGCAGTGGCAGCACAACAGACTATGGAGGGCAGTGGAAAGGGGGCAGGGGCAACAAACCAACAATACAGGACTGGCAAGAGAGGCTGTGGCAATATAATAGACCATTGTGGGCAGAAGGAAGAGGCAGTGGTCATACAACCATACATGCCAACAGACCCGTTTCAGCCAGGAAACGTCCAATGTTTTTAAGCTCAAATGGGCTTTACTTGATCTGTTTCCTGTCTACAATCTTCTCTTTTTCAATGTAACTCAAAGGGGAAAATCAATACCCCATTTTTATTTCAAAATCTCCCTCTTACCAAGTTATAAATGTTCGCAAGTATGGTACATTGGATTATGGTAGGCAGGAGGAATTGGGGTTGGGACATGGACTCGGATAACAGAGGACAGGAGGGACATTGAGGGGTGCACCAAACTGACCCTACAGGGCAGGCATCAGGGTTTGCAGCAGCACAATACACCACACAGGGCATGCGGGACGGGAGTGCAGCACAACAATCGATAGAAAGCAATAAGGAGGGGACAGGACCACAGACAACAGAGGGGAAAGAGGCAATGGTAGCTAGCTGACCATAATGGACAGACAGGAGAGAAAGCTGCAGCATAACAGACTATAAAGGGCAGGAGGGACGGATCAGGGGCATTACAATGGAACCGACAAGCCAGGAGGGAGGGAATAGGGGTCTGCACATGGAAACAGAGGGCTGGGGGCAAGGGGGCAGGGCAGGAGCAGCAAGATGACCATGGAGGTCAGGCAGGATGGGCACTAGAAACAAGACACACCATGGAGAGCAACAGTGAGACTATGATGGCATACACACAGACCATGGAGGGAAGGTGGGAGGGGGTCAGGAGCAGCTAGCTGACCACACTGGGAAGGTGGGAGGGGCCATGGCAGCACAGAAGACCATGCATGGCAAGCGGGAGGGTAAGTGGCAGCACAATGGCTATGATGGGCAAGAAGGAGGGTGCAGGGGCATGCACAAAGGACCATGGAGGATAGAAAGGAGGGTCAGGACCTGGGCACAGACAAGAGAGTTCAGGGGAAGGGGCCTCACAACAGACCGCGCGGGGCAGGCAGGAGGAGCAGTTGCAGCACAACAGACCAGGGAGGGCAGAAGGGTGTGGCAGTAAAATTGACAATGGAGGACAGGAGGAAGGGGATAGGGGCATGGCATGTGGACAGGCAGGGTGGAGGTGGCAGGGACAGGTTACAGTCATCTGACAATGCTAGGCAGGTGGGAGGGGAGCTCAACAGAACACTCAGAGTAGATAGGAGTGGCAGGTCCATGGAACATGGTGGTCAAAAAGGATGGAGCAGGGGCATGCACAAAGACATCGGAGGGCAGGGGAAGGAGAATAGGGGCAGCAAGCTAAGCACAGAGGCTAAGCAGGAGGTCAATGATGGGCAATAGAATTGGGCAATGGAGGGCAGGAGGAGTGGACTCGTACATCATGCTAAATGGAGGGCAGTGGCAGCACATCAGACCATGCATGGCAGGAGGGAAGAGGCTAGTCCATGGATTCAGACAACAGAGGATAGGGAGGAGGTGGATGGGGCAGCAAGCTAACTGTTCATAGAAGGTGGCTAGTAGGAACTTTATTGTTTTTAAAATGTGTGTCTGTGCGAACTACTTAAAATATGAACAAGTATGCAGCATAATCTCACTTTTATTCAGGAAGAAGAGGACGTTTGGGACTGTGACTCCGGGCTCACTTGGCAGAAACATCCCCTGACCCTCCACCCCCCATCGCAAAATGTAATGCCCGTGAAAAGGGTAGGTGGACGCAGTGTTATATAGAACATAGTCCTGAGAGCACGATTGAAAATGAAAACTAGATATAGTATATGGTATAAACTATGCACCAAAAAGTGTGATATAAGATGAACCGGGCCTTGAAATATAATATGCAATACATTGTGCGCAATGACAGATTCATTGGAGAGTGCGAGATAGCACAGGCACTAGCGCTTGCTATGTGATATGCGCCTTGGAGTGTTATATGCACAGGGTAGTGTTGTGTAACCTAAGTAGTCTCTAAAGTTGAAATATAAAATATGTGCTGGGTAGTGTAACATTGCATATGCACTGTTACAAAGATATGGATCCCAGATTATAATATGTATGGCATAGCACTGTGCTTTTAACATAGGCATCGAGGAAGGCACTTTAGATGGGGCAATATAACCCGTGCGAAGGCAAGTGTGGCATGACATATTCACTGGGTGGTGTTACAGTGCACATGGGCTAGAGAGTGTCATAGCATACGCACTAGCTGGTGGAATACAACACAGAGGTGTGTGGCACTCGGCGGGCACTGGTGGGTGTAACACAGCATTGGGCTCAGCCAGGAGCACGCTGTGACTCTCAAGTGAGGTTTGTCTCCTTTCCAGAGAGTAAAATAAAAAGTATTACACATCCGGCGGTGGATGTGTGTTTTATTAACCGTGAGAGGGTTTCTTGCATAGTTTGGTCGAATTTTTGTCGAATCTCCTTTGAATGGCTTGGTGTGCATGTGTATTAAATGTGCCCGTGAATTCCTACCCATGCTTGTATAAATAAACAACAAGGGTGTCTACTTGGAGAGTACCCACCAGCGGGGGCGCCGGGATTAGGCACGGTAGGGTGTCAGACATGTCAGAGCTCCACTAGCGGTGTGAATACATTCTACGTGGATTCATTGTATGCATAGTCGCCTTTTAATGAATATCACGCAAATCGTCATGGTGATAGGTACATACGGTTTGTCCAGCATGTCCTAGGTGTTTCTATAAATATATATTTTTTTTAAATAATAAAAATCAAAGGCTGGCCCCGGGGGATGGGGTCCCCAGGGCCATAAGTGGCCTGAGGAGGGGGCAACACAGCCCCCTTCTAAAGAATAAAAAAATAAAAATAGGCAATGACCCAGGGGTTGGGGTCCCCGGGGCCGATTAAGGCCTTGGGAGGGCCAAATTAATTTTTTTCAACAAAAAAAATTAGGGTGCAGGCCCTGGGGGATGGGGTCCCCAGGGCTAATAAATTAGAAAAAGAAAGGGGGCCACACAGCCCTCCTTCTAAAAAAAAAAAAAAAAAAGACTGGCATCGCGACGGAGGCCACGCCCCCTCCTTGCAGCACTCTGCAAACGCGCCCCCTGGCCAGTTGTAGGTTGAGGAATTAATTCCCCTTCAATACTGAGGGTCCCTGAGGGCCAACTAGCCCAGCAGGTATCTCCAGTATGCGCCAGGGAGCTGCGTTGCAGACAGGTGTTCTGAGGCCACGCCCCTTTTTACACCTCCATGCAACGCAGCTCTGTGGTGCTTACTGGAGGTACCTAGTGGGCTAGTTTGACCCTAGGGACCCTTAGGATTCAAGGGGACTTAATCTCTCAACTCAGAACGGCCACAGGGCGCGTTTACACAGTGGTGAAGGGAGGGGACGGGGCCTGAGGTGACGTGTGCAAACACGCCCTGTGGCGCGTTTTTAAGTTGGGGAAATAATTCCCTTTCAATCCTGTGGGACCCTGGGGTCCAACTAGCCCACCAGGTGCTTCCAGTGAGCACCACTGCTCTGCGTTGCAGAGAGGTGGTGCAGGCCGTGCCACTTTTTACACCTCTCTGCAACGCAGCTCTGTAGCACTTACTGGAGGTACCTAGTGGTCTAGTTGGACCCTAGGGACCCTCAGGATGCAAGGGGACTTAATTTCCCAACTTAAAACGGATACAGGGTGTGTTTACACAGTGGGGAAGGGAGGGGACGGGGCATGAGGTGACGTGTTCAAACACGCCCTGTGGTGCGTTTTAAAAGGTAGTTTTCATCCCCTGCCCTATTATATACTAGGGGCTTACAGAGGAGGTCATGTTAATCACAGGGGGACCCCAACGCATAGTGTGCCCTAGTGTATGTAGGTGTTTTCACTGTATTCTGAGTGTCTTTTAACATAGCACTGGTTAGTCAGGCTCAGTTACCACCAGTATCCATCTGAAAAAGTTGAGGGTACAGGATGATTTTGCAACAAGGCTTGTTTCTGCTCTTCTGTTTGTTCTTTCTGCACGTTATACTTCTTCCTGCACTTTTCTTCGTCTTTGAGGACTTCTGTTGCTTCTTTCTGCATTTCTTTTTTTTCTTTCTGTGCGTTTTTCCTTCTTTCTTCACATGTCCTATTTCTGTAGGCATTAGCATTTAAAAAACCTTTGAAATTCACTGAAAAAACCATAGGTTTCAGGCACATTATAGCTAGGAATTAGCATTTAAAAAACCTTAGAAATTCACTGAAAAAAACCATAGGTTTCAGGGGCGTTATAGTTAGCTGGACTTTTCACTCGTACAAAACCATAGAAATTCCCCCGTTATAGTTAGTTCAGCTAACTATAACTCACGCGCCCGCAATGCACTGCTGATGACGTCACATATTACATCACTCATGACATGGTCAGTGACATCGCTCATGACATCACTGATGACATCATTGATGCCATCATCCTTGTGATAGAGTGGCAGACCTCCTCTCCCCCTAATATAACATTTGATACACACATTCAAAAATAGAAATTAAATTTTTCAAAACAATGGACATACCAATACCTGTTACAACAACCTACTTAGTAATTGTAAGATCCACATCCACATCCACTCATTCACCAACAGTCCTATACAGTCACTCATACATGTACTCACTCATCATATGTACTCATACACCTGTACATCCTGTTACACAATGCCACTCCTCCATAAAGTTACTCACACACATAGTCACTCATGCTAATAAAGAATCAAACATCCGTTTACCTGCATATACAGTTATACACACACCACCACACTTACTTCTACAGAAACTTACACATACTTAGTCTTTTAAACAATAACTTATAGAAACACATACTTATTCATATAGGAACTCTTTCAATCTCTCACTCTCACATATACTCACTTATATACACCAATAGTCACATATACTAGTTTAAAACATATGTAGTTACTCATAGAGACACTATTGAGACAGTCATTCACTCACTAACACACCCATGCACACACTCATCCACCCATACAGTCCTGCACACATGCTGTCTTCAACACATACAAACAGTGAGTCACTCATTCATGCACCTATGCACTACGTAATACCCCCACCGAACCATACAGACATCAGACACTTATACTGATACTCAAAAAACAACTAATAACCTATATAGACACTCATGTAGCTACTCACCAACCCACCAACTACATATTTAAACATTACTCACTAAGCCATGTATTCACTAAGATACACTTAACCAGTCAGTTATACAATCAATTTTTCAAAAACAAATCATCTATTTAGACACTTATATACCCATTCATTCTTCCATCGACCTTGAGATATACATATATAAAACATATGTAATTTTCAGAAAAACACACATTCACTGGATGATGACATCAGTGATGTCATCAGTGATGTCATTTGAGATGTCATGAGTGATGTCACTGACCATGTCATGAGTGATGTAATATGTGACGTCATCAGCAGTGCATTGCGGGCGCGCGAGTTATAGTTAGCTGAACTAACTATAACGGGGGAATTTCTATGGTATTGTACGAGTGAAAAGTCCAGCTAACTATAACGCCCCTGAAACCTATGTTTTTTTCAGTGAATATATATATATATATATATATATATCACCACATATTTCGAAACGCGTAAGGTAAAAGAGTTGATGCTGCCATGCACAGACCAAATAAAGTGTCAGCAAGAGAGGATGTCACAGCTGTGGGCTCTCCATTCTTCGTGTTGTTGTTTAACAGGATTTTCCATTCCTGCTTTAGAGCCTGTCCTGCAGAGTTGGTGGCCCCGGTAAAGTGGAGAAACATGTGGTGATTCAATGGAGGAGCATGACTCGCTCGATACCACACCAGCCTAATGGACTTCCAAACTGATTTGGTGATGGCTAAGAGAAGGGGAGATGAAGGAGGTTTTTCCTCTTTCTGACAGACTGTGATTTTTCATCTCGAGCAAGTATTTTAGTGTGTGGCAGCTAAGAGCACTATGCTTGAAATGTTAATAACCCGAGTGCATCGTGAAACACAGAGGACTTTCCGTGATACTAATTTTGAATATTGGTGCATTCTGGGTAAGGTGGTTTTTAATTGAGCCAGAAGACCACTGGGTTATTGTGATACTCACCTGTGAACAAGGCGCATGCGCTCGAAAACGCGCAAGGTAAAAGAGTTGATGCTGCCATGCACATTCCAAATAAAGTGTCAGCAAGAGAGGATGTCACAGCTGTCGGCTCTCCATTCTTCATATATATTTATATATATATATATATATATATATATATATATATATATATATATATATATATATATATATATATATATATATATACACACACCAATACTCCCAAGGAGTAAGGAGCACTCTCGGGTCTCAGTATTGCCAATCCGATGTATTTTCCCAAACAGATGCGTTTCACCATCATTGGTTTACTGAATGCTTCTGACGCGAAGGGTGGTATTCGTCTTTCATATCAATCTTTTATACACTCCCACGGAAGGTAGATAGTCATCACGGATGAAGGACTGTTCTTCACCAGTCCAATCAATTACCAGAATACCGCTGTAGTTCTGCAAATTTAAATGATAGTTTCAAACAAGGTGCATTGTGGGCATAGTACAACTCCAGTAGTCTTTCTCCTCAATGTGAATAACACAATGCACAAAATAAATTGCTGGCACGTTAAAGTCACTAAGTCCTCTCGGGAGAAATACGCGGCATTCTGTCTCCCTCATTTGGCTGCTATTACCTTTTCTTTGACCACATATCTGCAGGCGTTAGAGTTTAGTAACAGACATCTGTTCATTTAGTAATTTCGCCTTCATATGGGCAGGTGTGGCAGTAGTCCGGGTTACAAAGGTTCTGCCAGACTTTTATAACATTCTGCAACAATTTCCTCTAATGTCCAACGAACACTTTTCAGAATGGGTGCTCCTGTCTTGCAAGTGGCTGCACGTAAACACATCAACACCAACACTCCTAGGAGTAAGCAGCACTCACTGGTCTCAGAATTGCCAATTCGATTTATTTTCCCAAACAGACACATTTCGGCATCCTTACCTTTCTCAATGCTTGGTAACATGAAGAGTCGTACACGTCTTTCATATCAATCTCTTATACACTCCCACTGAAGGTAGATAGTCATCACAGATGAAAGACTGCTCTTCACTAGTCAAACAAGGTGTATAGTAAGCATGGTACAACTCCAGTAGTCTTTCTCTTCACATTGAACAATCCAGTGCACAAAATTAATTGCTGGGACATTAAAGTACTTTTAATAACCTTCTTGGGAGTAATACGCAGCATTCTGTCTCCCTCATTCAGCCGCTATTACCTTTTCTTTTGCCACATACCTGCAGGCGTTCGTGTTTAGTTTCAGATATCTGTTCATTTAGTAATGCCCCGGTCATACAGGCAGGTGTGGCATTAGTCCAGGTTACAACGGTTCTGGAATATTTTTATAACATTCCACAACAATTTCCACTAATGGCCGCTGAACACTTTTCAGGATGGGTGCTCCTGTCATGCAAGTGGCCACGCAGGCCCTCCCAAGCCAGGGTACTGCCACCTCCCCGCGGCTTTAAATATTAATATTAAGTGTGGAGGGCTCCCACCTCCCCGGGGCACACTTTATTTTAATACTGGGGTCCATTACGGACCCCTGGCCCTGGGGACAAACACCTCGCCGGGGCTTTAAAATAAGTTAGGAGGGGGTCGTGCAGCCTCCCTCCAGTAGCCCTAGATGGCCCTGGGGACAGTCATCCCCAGGGCCGGCTCCAACAATATCCCAGGGTGCCAACCCCCGGGACATTGCAGTTTGAAATGACAGGGTGGGAGCACTACTGTCACCCTGTCATTGCAAACACTGCTTCGCTTAATGGAAGCTAGAGCAGGAAACCTGCTCTCGCTTCCATGAAGCGAAGCAGAATTGCTATTGGACAAGGGGAGCTGCATGTCAGCAGCTCCCTTGTCCAAAAGAAATGCCTGTTCCCGCAGGAGATGGGGAGCTGGCTGGGTCCGCAAGGGCATTGGGGTTTCCCTCGGGGTCCCCAACATGAGGCTAGGCCCCGGAGGATGTGGTCCCGGGGCCAAAAGTGGCCCAAAGAAGGGGGGTCTAGTGGCCCCTCTTCGTGTAAATAAAAAAAGGAAACCAGGCAATGCCCCGGGGATGGGGTCCCCGTGGCCAGTTTCTTTTTTGTTTCTTTTTTTTTAAATGTCGCAGGCCCTGGAGAATGGGGTCCCCAGAGCCCACAAAATATTGAGAGAAGGGGAGCCACACAGCCCCCTTCTAACAAAATTAAGGAAAAAAAGCGGTCCTCTTGTGTCCTGGGGATCTCAGGACTAAATTGGACTTCATCCCACGAGCAGCAGTGTGCCAGGATGCATGTTTGTAGAGTGGTGTAAAAAGGGAGCATGGCCTCAGAACACTCTCAGCAATCCAGTAGTGTGGGGCTTACTGGAGGTACCTGATAGGCTAGTGGGCCCCCAGGGACCCTAGCAATTCAAGGAGACTTAATCCCCCAACCAAGAGCACACCAGGAGGTGTGTTTGCAAAGTGGTGGAGAAAAGGGCATTGCCTGTGTCCACCTGTCAGCCATCCCACTATCTGGGGCATACTGGAGGTATCAGATAGGCTAGTTGGACCCTAAGGACTCCCAGCAGCAAAGGGGACTTTAATTCCCATCCAAGAGCTTGGCAGGGAGTGTGTTTTCAGAGTGGTGGGAAAAGGGGGAGTGGCCTGCTATGAGAATTAACAATCCTGCTGTGTGAGACTTACTGGAGGGAATAGGAGCAGTAGTTGGCCCCCAAGGTAGACCTTGGGGGCCAACTACCCCTCCTGTTACCTCGAGTACGTCCCACACAGTGACATTTTTAAGAGGTCTTCGGAGGCCACGTTCACCTTTCTCCACCACTCTGCAAACGCGCCTCCTGCCACAGTACATGCAGGGGGAATAATACAGTACTGGTTGGGGGATAAAGTCCACTTTTCTCCTTAGCTACTTTGGTGGCTAAGTAGCCCTCCTGGTACCTCCTGTAAGTCCTACACAGCGGAATTCCTGAGCGCTGGTCGGAGGCCCAGGCCCCTTTCTGCACCACTCTGCAAATGTGACTACTACGTTATAGTTCAAAATTAGTATTGAAAAACCTTTAAAAGTCACAGAAAAAACAGGTTTCAGGGATGTTATAGTTAGAAATTAG
This sequence comes from Triturus cristatus, assembly GCF_964204655.1. Lineage (NCBI taxonomy): Eukaryota > Metazoa > Chordata > Amphibia > Caudata > Salamandridae > Triturus > Triturus cristatus. Next base: position 677,836,977 of record NC_140589.1, read on the forward strand.
CATTTGAAAAACCTTGGAAATTCACTAAAAAAAAACCAAAATGTTTCAGGGACGTCATAGCTAGTTGGACATTTCGCTCATACAAAACCAGAGAAAAGCGGCCGTTATAGTTAGTTGAAGTAACTATAACTCATGCCCCTGCAATGCACTGCTCATGACATCACATATTACATCACTCATGACATGCTCAGTGACATCACTCATGACATCACTCATGACATCTCAAATGACATCACTCATGACATCACTCATGACACCATCCAGTTAATATCTGATGCATTTCCTCAAACCCTAATACAACCTTTCATATACCTACTCTAAAATACAAACTACCATTCTCAAAACCATAGACACATCAATTCCAGTTAGTACATACCCAGTCACTGATTTATAGATCTACACACACATTCACTCACCCATACAGTTACTCATACATGCAGTCACTCATCAATATAGCCACTGATATATGCACTCATAAACCTATATAAATACTCACATACCGCCACTCACCCATAGTTACTCACATACCTAGTCAGTCACCGAAAGAATCAATCACACTGCCATTTACTCATACAGTTATACACACACCACCACTAATTAACCCATATAGACACTCATGCAGCTACTCACCAACCCATACTGCCACTTACGTGTCAACTAACAGACTGATACAGACATTTACACAGATTAGTCACTCACCCATGCATTTAGTAAGACATGTTTAATCACTCACTTATGCAGTCAGCCACGCACCTACTAAATCAGCCATTCAGTCACTCATACACCCACTAATTCTACAATACACCTACTGGGATGCATATTTACAGACTGAGGATACGGATTTTCGTTTTTGGGCGTTACCTAGCCCTGGGAATGTCCCCCTTGCATCCAGCGCAATACACTGAATCATCGACTCTGGACTTAAATCACACAGAATTTTGTACTTTCGTGTTATTAAGCCCTGATGAAGTTCTCCTTGTGGAAACAAAACACGTTGGCTGAACTGTGGGGGCTATTAACTTATGGAAAAAACTGAGTTGAAATAAAGACGTGTGATACAACATAAGTGTCTTGGACTTCATTGCCTGGTGCACCCTCATTTGTAGCTGCTCTCTTCAGGATCTGGAACACAGAGGTGCCACGCAACAGCTGGTGCTGGGGTATAAGTGTACAGGCCCACTACCTGAGGAAACCTGCATGAGGTGCAGAGTCATAAGTCCGCAGTTGAAACTTTCTTATCACAAATATATATAAAACATACTTATTTTTTTTCAGAAACACACACTTACAGGATAATGTCATCAGTGATGTCATTTGAGATGCCATCACTGATGTCATGAGTGATGTCACTGACCATGTCATGAGTGATGTATTATGTGACGTCATGAGCAGTGCATTGCGGGCACGTGAGTTATAGTTAGCTGAACTAACTATAACGGTGGAATTTCAATGGTTTTGTACGAGTGAAATGTCCAACTAACTATAAGGCCCCTGAAACCTCACTCAGACACTTATACACCCATTCACATACCCACTCCAACACTTATACATCCAGTCACATACCCAGTCAGATACTCATGCACCCACTTACATACCCATTTTGCGGCAGCACATGTTAGAGTTAGCTCAACTAACTATAACAGCCGAATGTGTCTGGTTTTGTATGAGTGAAATATCCAATTAACTATAACGTCCCTGAAACTTGTGGTTTTTTCAGTGAAAATATATATACTTATGTTGCCTACTGGTATTCACCAGTAGGTAGTTATAGTTAGGACTTGCACATTTGATTTATATGGCTTTTCATTGGATTTTTCCCAGAAAGGTACGCGAGCAAAGCATAGCTGTAAGGTGTGTAGCAAATCACCAGTAACATTAAAAAAACTATTTCCTGGGTCGTTAAATCCATGACCCGGGGGGACCTTGCCATATTTTTTTAACCCCTTCAGTGCCCATGACGAGCTGGACTCGTCATGGGCCGCGGTGGCGCTGTGCCCATGACGAGTCCAGCTCGTCATAGACCCCGCCCGCTAATGCAACGGCCGGCACTGGGCGGGGAAAGGGGCGGGCACTGAAGGGGTTAAAGTGCTCCTAGCTCGAGCTCTCTGCGCTCAGTTAGAGTGCAAGTCCCTCTTGTGGTTATTTTTCTGATTGTATTTACTTGCCTGAATCAATGTTAAAAGAAAGATTTAGATATTTGCTTCTTTTTTTAAAAACAAAACAAAACATGTTTTAGCTCACAAAATACTCTAGTAAAAACTGTTAAAAGAAAGACTAACAGACATGTTTTTTATTAAAAGTCTATTACCCATTTTTATACTATCAATTATTAATATTATTAGATATTGCATTGTGTAGATTACTGAGATCTATGTTAGATTAAACATGTTGGTAATTTTTTAAGAAAGATGATAGATCTGCTTTATATATACTGGCACACACAACCCTTGAGAAAGCCATCAGGCTTGCCTTTTTTATTTTGGTGTTGAGACTGTTTTAGAAAGTAAATAAGTCACCCTAAGTGTGGCAAACGCCTGCAAGACCAACCATACCCTGCACATGCCAGAATGCTGTGCTGGCGTTCGCTGCTCACAACAGGTTGGATTCAGAGCCGGAACACAGGCCTGGCCCTGCTTTCACCTCAGGTCACCGCATAACTGCCCGAGGCGTTGAACACAAGGCATGTTGGCTTACGTATGGTAATAAAAACCATGGCAATTCACTAAAAAACACAAAGGTTGAAAGGTTAAAGTGATAGTATAGTTAGGTGAAAGTTCCCTTGACACCATAACATTTTAATTTAAAAGATCACTGAAATTTATCAGTTGTACTTTTCTCAAGTAATTAACACTCATTCCTTAATGTCATTTACTCATTACCTCGCCATGCAGACCTAATTACCCCACATATTACATTACTCATGATATGTTCTATAACATTATTGATGACATGATTGCAACATTTGAAATTACATCATTGATGACAAGACTGTGCGTGGTAAAATCCCATAACTTGACACTTTCCCAGTTATAAGATCTGATTCTGGTAACAAAAGGTAAAAAGCTGAGTCAGGATTGACTTTGAGCTGGACCATGGGTCTTTTTGCGAGGCTAGCGAATAAGGCACCTATACTATCTGACTTTTCAGAGATTAAGAGGTTGAACCACTTTTTTATGTTAGGGGGAGATGAAAGTACCTTATTTTAGTTTATAGGTGGCTTTAGCTCTGAGCTCAGTGTTTTATTGTGTTGAGGCAAGTATTGAGGAATGATTTCACTCAAAGTGGGACACAGTCTAAGGATCTGGTCAAGGGTTGTGATTTAAAGATAGCAATTCAGATTTCACAGTGTAGTGAGCTTGCTAAATTGTATCAGAGACACATATTTGTATTCTCTGAATTACCTTATATGAATGAATGATTCATGGCGAAGATTAGCATGCTAAACCAATTTCAGTAGCAGACAGCACATACGGTTTACCTTTTGTAGGTGAGGTAATGAGATATTCAGCTTTCTGCCTTATACTGTGTTTCTTTCAGAAAGCTAATAACTCTCCTTAGCCAAAAGGTTGTGTTAATTTCAGAACATTGGCCCCAAGAGTTCTTCAACAAACCCCGTCTTTCTTTGAAAATGGCCTTGTATATGCTCTGTTTCACATTCTGATTGTGTCCGCTGTTTTCATCTGGTCAGAATGTTGTCCTCTGGCCAGCTGGTCTTTACAAGGGTCGGTAACACACTGAGACACTTGCAATAAAATCCTTTCATAAATAGTGTAGCCCAGTGATAAACTGCCTTCCAGAATCACATTCGTTCTGCAATGAGCACCATCAATTGAAATAAATTGTGTTGTCTTTTTATTTACCCTTGTGTCCAATATTGTACAAAGCTAGTTTTTCTTTGTAATAAAAGATATTGAGAGGTTTCATTTAGCGAACAGCTTTTGCTCTGCTCACTGCGGTCAGGGGGTTCAGCACCAAAATCAATCATTTATACTCTGAGAACAGTGTGGATGCATTCATCTGCAGTGTGCCGAATCCTCATTTGTAAAATCCCAGAGAACTCCAAGTTTAAGAGGAATGTTCTTTTTCCTAATTGATTATGCGCTCCTCTTGCATTTGCTTGTATCTAAGGCATTGGCACAAAGCTATACCTTAGGACAAGATAGGCATGGCCAATGATTTCAGAGGTGTGTGTGTGGGTGCCTTCTTAAGGTAATTGCTTTGTTATGATATCCTCTATTGTTTATTTCAGTTTCTAAATGTCATAATCCACTGCTATGACATAGCAACTGTTGATAACAAAACTGGTTACCTACTGTTGTGATTTCATAAAGGCCTTCCAGGGCAGGCTGGTAGAGCTCTCTGAAAGCCAGTCAGTGCAGTACAGCTTGACTGAAAGCAGAAAGCACAGCAGCTGCAGGAGGGAAAAGGAAGTTGGTAAGGTGGTGGAGGTTGGTCAAGAAAGGCTGGCGAGTTTTTTTTTAACCTTTTGGACAGGGATAAAAGAGGCCATGTTATTTATGTGGACAGGGATAAAAGAGGCCATGTTATTTATGTAGGGCTCCCCATTAATCATCTGCCACTGTGTAGCAGTTGAAAGCAAGGGCAGATGATTTTGGAGGTCATACATAAAATACAATTATAGATGGGTATAAAGTGAATTACAGGAAAGTTTTTCACCTTGGTGCTCTGAATGACATCATAGACAACTTAAAATTTGTTCTCATTGTCCAACTGATGTCACTCAGAACCCCTCGGTGAAAAAAATTCTCACAATCCACTGATTCCCATCTATAATACTATATGTTATGCTTAGCTTTCATAAGAAGTCTCCATCATTTACATCAGATTCTTAAATATGATAATTCACTGCTATGACATTGAACATGTTGCTACATCATAAAGGCCTCCAATGCCACTGTGACAGGGCTCCTGAGAGCTTGTCAGTGCATGCAGTGCTGCTTGTCTGCTTTGAGAGAAAGCACAGCTGCAGGTGGCAGACGTAAGGCAGGAAAGGTGGTGGAAGTTGGTTAAGAATGGCAGAAAAGGTATTTTTTCACATTTGTGTCAGGGAGGAGAGGCCAAGTTATGCATGGCCCCCATCCGAGATACTCAACAATTAAAAGCAGGCACAGATGATTTTGTGGGCCATATATAAGGTAAAATTACAGATGGGTTAAAAGTGAATTATAGGGATGTTTTCACCTCTGGGTTCTAAGTGACAACTCGAGCTTCACTCTTGTTGCTTATTTGCGCAGGGTGAAACGCAGGGGTGCACCATATTATTGTAAATATGGTGTACCTCTGCGTTTCACCCTGTGCTGGCACTAAAGTCAGCTGTCTAGTGCCAACGCAGGCAGCCTGGCACCATATTGCCAGGGTGCCTGCGTTGAGGGAATGATTGTCTATGCACATAAACAATACAGAATGGCAATTTGTAACTTCTATGTGTACTGCATTGTGCAGCACACATAGAAGTTTCAAATTGTAATTTTTTTAAATGATTGTTTCTGTGCAGGAAGGGACACCTTCCTGCACATGAACAATCATTCATGGCAATTTGCTGATTCTGTGTGTGCTGCACAATGCAGCACACTTAGAAATAGCAAAAGCAAGGAGAAACAAAACATTTCTCCTTGGTTCGCCATGTTAAGAGCAGGTTTTGCCTGGTCTTAATTTTGGAGCTGCCTCCAATTTACAGCACCCTTGTAAATAGGGCCAGTGTCAAAATCAATGGGTGTTGCAGCAGAACGCCCACCAAAACACCTATTTTACGCCACTTTCATACTAATTATAGTGTGAAAGGGGGCCATATTTAAAAGGCGGCGTGAACGCCGCCTCGTAAATAAGGAAAAGAGTTTATCACCAAAGGAACATCACTATAAGTGATGCTCCTGTGGCGATAGGGGCTTGTAAATATGCCCCTCCGTGAGAAACATCCCCATAATTCCCTGTTACCCATTTATGATTCTGTATATCTTCGCTCGTCAATCAGTGATTCTAACCTGTTAAATCAACCAAGTACTAGAAGCCAGCAAAGGAATCTATTGACTTACTTCAATGTTGTATGCTGAATGAATGTCATTACTGTCACTGACTATTGCTACTTAATATATCTGTATTTCTCATCAACTATCTAATGATCTCTACACATCGCCATCAACTGTTTTGTAGTTCCCACTAATCTGTAGGATCTGCGCGTTTGTTGGACAAAATAAACATTTGGCTAGGTGCCTCGACTGGTTCCGGGCATCCCCGCAAAATATGTTGGCCTAGAGACCTGCTAGCTCACAGTGCCACCACCAGCTCCCTAACCCGAATAGGGAGCGAATAGTTTCTGGCAACCACTGAACATGACAACCCTGACACCTCAGAGATCGAGGTAATAGATCTAGAACCTTTCTACTTAGTCAATCGTGCTTACTTGTTCTCAGAGAAATATAAAGAGAATACACAATGGGACGTTTTCAATATATTTATTGAACCAACGTTATTCTTGTATAGAATACATGTGCTGCGATAATCAGTGAACAGAAGCAGATAAAAGTGATTACAACTACCAAAAGAGTAAATAGCAGATACAGTTTAACCATGGTGCTAAAACATGCAGGCACATAATACAAGGTAGTAATCAGGTGTACTCCTACTATGTAATCCCTACGTGTGTGTCTAGAGTGTATGTAGGTGGACAGCCAAGAATCCCCCCATTTGAGGATCCAACCCCATTACCAGCGGTAGAGAAGGAAGGACCCTGTCCTGGCCATGAACTGGATACCCCTCATGGATATTTCAGACCGCAGCGTGGTGATGTTTCAGAATGCAGTGACCCTTTCACTCAGCTGAAGTTCCTTCTCTGCTATTCCTCTGAGATGCTTACTATGTAAAATAAAAATAAAACCTTGTGATGTACGTATCGATTAGCAATGTTATGGATATTTAGGCAGCCCTGTTGCCCCATGGATAAAGATAGAACGACATTTGTACATTGTGCGTAAAGGCCTTGTACTTGATGTTTGAGGCATCTTAATAATGTTATACGAAGCCAGATGTATAAACAGAAGTAGTTTCAGAGAAACTAATCCAACATTGTCAGTCATACGAATATGTGCAAAAGGTCACAGCAGTAATGTTATTGTGCAAAAAGAGGACAATGGCAGAAATTGTATAGTTAAGTTACATGGGCCTAATTCAGGCACATGGGCACATGACCCAACAGAACACAGAGGTCCACTTTTCCTGTGTCAGGTCCCCGTCGTTACATAAATAAATTATCCCTAATGAGAACTTGACATCCCTCCTTGAAAATAATCTATTTCATAATTAATGGTGTTGCAAATGCTATTTGTTAAGCAACTTGCATGACATGGCCAATTAGCACACATTAAATTTGCATGATATATATATATAGTGCTGGATAGCATAGCTGTCTGCTTGTATGAGGCATTTTGCTCTGGCCCTGTAGAGGTTCGCCAATACTCACATGGTGGTCCAGTAGGAAAATCAATGGCAAATGTCCTGACATAAATACAATGGGGCATCCACCACTGTGTCCGGGGTCTATATGGCCAAAAGGCCTCACATGTCTTAGAGGGATCTAGTAGCATTTGAGTTCTGTAGAGTGCACCATACTAAAAACAAGTTTTAGGATCTCCTGCTGCAGGAAGTATACTGAAGAGGGCAATATGTAGATGTCCCTTCCATGGTAAAGTTCCGGCCAAACATTTCCTTTTGTATATATACAAGGGGTAACACCCACAACCCAGGTACCTTTTTCCCTCTGCTGGCCTTCTTCAGAACCCGGATGAGCAGAGAAACTCCCTGAATTACTCCAACCCTGCCTTCCTCATTGAGCTACTTGGTGAGCGGATGTCGCCACTTCCTGCAATGGACGGTCGGAGCCATAGGCAGCTGCTGCCGGAGCCGTGTTTCTAAGTAAAGTGCCATGTTTCAAGCTTCCAATCCACCAACTGCCAAATTATAACCATGCTGCCAGGCAAAGACAGTGGGTCGGCGGCAGCAGCAGAGTAGCGGAGAGCACAATAGGGCTGTAAGTTAAGAACCCCTGCCACAATTTCACTGTGTCCATGGTGGTCACAGCAGTGGCAGGAGGGAAGTGGCCCACCACGGATCAAGTAGAGAGAGTTGGGCAAGTGGCCCTTTGGACCTATGGATTTCTGGCTCTGGCTGCTACTGCACGTTCTCCCATCAGTAATCTGAACATTGGATCTGTTTGCAGTGCAATACTAGCACCAGTGAGCGAGGCTGGACTGGAAATAGTGAGGTGTCTAGGGGTCTGTTTTTTGCCTCCATACACAACCGGCATCTGTGAAAGCCCATGGTCCTTAATACGATCACCCATTGCTACTGAGCCCATGGAATTGGCCCAGCCGCACGTGCTGCATGGCCCTAACATTTTTAAGGCACAGTTGGGCGCCTGTCTTCAGAGTGGGATAGCGTACTGCACAGCCTGGCATCTCAGAAGTGGAGGCTTCTGACGTAGCCAGGTAAAGTCAGAGGGAGTCAAAGGTGCTAGTAACTACTACAGGGGTGAAGAGGAAGGGAGTGTTGTTAGAAATGTAATTTCTGGTTGGCTAGGGCAAGCGCCTAATCCAGGCAGAAACCACCACTCTAGTCAGGGCAAGGGAGTTACACACCGTTGAGAACCCCTGCTCACCCCCTTGGTAACTTGACAGAGCAGTCAGGCTTATCCCAGAGGCAATGGGTAAAGTGTTTGCGCAACACACACACACACAGCAGCAACACACTAGGCACACCACGAAAAATACTCTACACAAGGTTATATCAAAAATAGCCTTTGTATTATCCATAAACACATTAGAACATAATCACAAATATACACTGTGCCATCTGGCACTGAGGTGTAACTTTACTGGGGATTATATACAGGACAGGACCAATCGGGCCACTGTCCATCAGAACAGGTAAGTAGTAAACAACCAGTAACTACTGGTACAGACACTTTGCATAAATCACATTAGGCATAAATCACGGGCAGCAATGTGTTATTCCCAAACACATCATGCCCCTCTTAGGCATAAACATTATTGCTGTACATTACATCAGCGGAGTGCACACATTAGGCATAACCCCTAATCAGCAGTATGCTAAAGTACCCACTCATAGCTGGGCACACATGAAGCAATCACCCCTTACAGGATGGCATCAATACCAACAGAACGGCATGTACAAACCTTATTAGTGGGCACATGTCACACATTCCTCCTGCCCACCTTCTACAAGACCATAGGCATAGCATAAATCAGTGCACCACTAGGCGCTTGTCATTCAGGGCCTGCGACCCACAGGATAAATCACTCCGCAACTAGGCTCTTGCCCAAAAAGAAGGCATGTAAGTCATGAGACCACTGCATAACACATCAATCATTAGCAGGGCAATGGGATACATACTAAATGTCCATAGGCGTAAAATCCAGGTCAGCAGTATAGCCCATCCTGCACATCATGCCTCTCTTGGGCATAAACAAAAATAAGGGTGCCTAACAGAGGACTTTACCCACAGCCATCATCTTGAATGCCCCGTCTTAATGGTAGGGCTTAGGCTAATATTTGGATCCCTTCGTGCCGCTGCCCGTGATCCAGCACTGCAGCTGCAAACACTGCACCGAGGCTTCCCAAGTCTGTAGTACCCCAAGATAACATGGGGTGGGGGGCCCTCTGTCAAGGTTGCACCCCAGTCTACCCCACAAAGAATGTCCCAGGTGCCCAGCACACCAAAACCGGGGCGGGAGGATACATTTTGCCCCAGGTAATGCCCCTGTTACTTCCTCCACTTGCCTGGGGCGCCTCCTCTGAACCTGGTCACCCAAGCTATCTTCTTGTGGTGCGACCAGACCTGACCGGACGTCTTTCTTCCTGGCGTGGTCCCTCTTACTCAGGACTCCTTGGTCTTGGGGCACCGCCGCCAACTGCAGCGTCCTTGTTCAGCCTCTGCTCTTTTGCTGCCCAAAACATGCAGACTGGTCTAGCTCTCCAGTGGGCTCAGGCAGCACGCGGGGCTCCTCGTGGACACGGGAGTCCCACCCACAACCAGGCTGCACCTCTGCCTGGCTTCCTCTAGCCTCTCTTCACAGGGAGGCCCCGCCTACAGTCAGGTGCAGGCTTGCCTGGCTTCTGGTTTTTCCGTGGGCCTCCCCTCTAACAACCAGGCAGCTCCTCTCTCATTGTTTGTCCTGGGATGAACACGGATCCCCAGAGGTTCTGTCTTGATCGTGCTGCCAGCCCCGCGCACCGTCAGGCACAAACAAGCCATACTTCCTGTCTTCTCTCGACTTCCTTTTGGCCGGCCCTGCCCACAACCAGGCACTGCCACGCAGCCCGTTCTCTCTGCCCGGCTTTCTATTTCTAATGGGAACCCGCAGACAGCGCTCCTCCATCACTTTCCTTGGGACCTAGGAAAAAGTTACAGCGCTTGCCACGCGCCTCCTGGGGGCCACTGAAGGGCACTCCTAACTCGCTGGCCAAAGAACTTAGGGGTGCCTCACCACAACAGCACTGCATGAATCCTGCACCTCCAGCGTTTCACCTCTAGGCCCCGAAAGTGCAGAGGGTGGGTCTCCTCAGCGCTCCTCTCCCACTGCCAATAATAAAAAAGGGTACCCACAGGCAGGGTAGGGCTGCATGTGCTGTCGCACCCCAGAGCACTTCAGGGCACAAGAAGCAGAGCGCTCACCACACGTTCAGTGTATCAATAGAGCGCCCGCCTGGCACTAAGTAACAAAAGACACACAGGGCTGGGCCAAGGCAGGCCAGCACACAGGGTCAGCAGATCAGCCCCTAGTGGCAGGTGCTCCTGGCACCCAGAAGCCCTCTTCTTCCAGCTCCAATGTAAGCACTGACAACACCTTTTCATGGGGTCACAGCCCCACAACTTACACCCCATAGTGTTTTTGTTCTCCACCTGCCACAGGGCTCTGCGCCCAGTCCAAACCAGTTCTGGGGGTACTCACACCTTTCTCTAAAGGTGCACCAGTAGCCCCTTTGTCAGTGTAGGCTCTGGCCCCAGACACACCACATGGGGGCTCAGCCAGCATTGTGGAAGGCAGGCACAGTCCCATTCAGTCCTGGGTGCAACTCCTCCCAACACTACAAATGCAGATTGACCTATTCAGCCTAGTGCTGACTCACCCAGCCCCTGTCACTTCAGAGCCAGACATGCAATACACATCAGACAGGCACAAAGACACATAGCACACAGAAATGCCCACTTCTAAAAGTGGCATTTCTAAAATAGTGATAATAAATCTGCGAACACTATTGAACAGCATTTATTACCACTATTCCAGACATACCAAACTTGGCCACTCTACTCCTCCCAGATATGGAATTATGGAATTACCACTGAAGCATTTATCAGGGAATCCCAATGCATTCCTATGAGCGGGCAGCCTCACAGTAGTGACAAACCAAAATGGCTGTTTTCACTTCCAGGACATGCCATACAGTTAAGGCACATGTCCTACCTTTTACCTACATTGCACCCTGCCCATAGGGGTTAGCTAGGGCCTACCGTAGGGGTGACTGATATGTAGTAAAAGGGGAGTCACAGACGAGGCACTTGGGGCCTGATTTAGAACTTGGCAGATGGGATTTCAGTGGAGGGGATATCCTCACTGCTGTGACGGAATAACCTGTCCGCCGAGTTCGAAATCAGGCCCTTGGTCTGGAAGCATTTTAATTCTGTTATATAAAAAGTGTCCACAAAATCTCCCCTGTAATTATCTCCAAATGGTCTTGCTGGATGCAAATGGGAAAATATTTGCTAGTAGTATTTTGGAACACCTCACTGAGTGGGTTGAGGAAGAAAAGATCCTCCCTATTAAATAAGCGGTTTTAGAAAGAAACAATGTACACTTGATAACATATGCATGTTGTAACTTATAAAGTATATTTCAATTTGAGGGCTTATGTACATGTGGCATACATAGATCTTTCAACGGTGATCAACAGGGTGGGCCTTTCAACATTATGGAAAAAATTAAGGAAGTTAGGTATGGCTGAGTTTCTTCTTTCATTAATTGCTCTCCATTCCTCTACCTGTACCAACATGTTATTGTCCTCAATAATTTCAACTAAAAATGGTCTGAAACAGGGTTGCCTGCTGGCTCCATCACCTTTTCATTGCATGTCTCAGATATGTCTGACAGTCTAGCAAACAAGGAGGATGCTCCTAAGATAGGTGCCCACCCCTTCCCTTGCTTGATGAATGCAGATCATATTGCTATTCTGTTTCTAACCCCCAAGGGCTTAAACAATAGGCTGGTCTCATTAAATCAGTACACCACCCTATATTATCTGAAAAATAATGTACCAAAGAGCTAGATATTGATCTTCAAAAATGGAAAAGCCCGGAAGATCAAGAATTATGTTTGGGTTTTAGGTCCAGAGAAGCTAGAGGACATACATTCATATCCTTAGCTAGGAAACACTGTAGCAGGTAATATGTTGGAAAAGGCACATATTGAACATAAAAAATGTGTAATGGTGGTATATCTTGGTCATAAGGGTGTCAAGGATTTTAATCATGTGCTATTTGTTTTCCCTGCATTGCTCCTTTGTGCTGTCTCATCCTAAGTCCCATGATTTTAAAGAATAATATTAAATCAGCTGTGGTGCTAGGGGAATGTTTCTAGTAACATGAAATATGAGGCTACTTGTACAAACGTTTTTAAAACATTTTTTTTTATGTTATTTGCATAAATGTGCTTTAATCATGCTCGTACATCTCTTTTTATGTGGACGTCTTTTGAGTTCCAAAACATGAATAGAGAATTGAATTGAATGTAATCAAATTCAAATTCCTAAATATGACAATAATTATTATTTCTAATTCAAATGACATTTTTTATTTTAAACATTTATTTTAATCATTTGAAAATGTTACTGCTTTTAGCAAAGTTCTTGAACATTCTGGAAAAATCTAAACCTCTCTGCTTCCTATCAAAATTATTTTTTTGCGTTGGCTTAAGCATAAACCAACTTCTTTAAAAAACACCTATTAATCCTATCAGGTTAATGCATCTTTGCTGTTATGGCTGATCAGCAATCAGCAATTCTTCTCACCACAGAATATTCTCCTTTCTATGTTTTTACATGATCTTGACTTCATTAAAAAAACTAAATGCAAAAAGGACTTTGGAATACGGTGTGCAAAATCCATGAAATCATCTACTCTTGTTGCCTCCTCAAAAAATGCTACCAAGAACCTTAAAAACAAACACTTGCATTTAATACGAAGTGATGTTACAAAGACTTACGTTCTTGTCTTCGGCTTCTGTAATAACCTTTATGTAGCAAGAAATTGCAAAACTACATACAGGAAAAAACTGTCACAGGCTTCAAAAATAAAAAAATGTGATAATGGAAAACAAATCTGCAAATTTACTGGTACAAATCCTGCACATTTCCACCACTTACTTCAACATCTCAAACCAACAATAAAATCTTGACCTTACAAGGATCTTCCCCTTCTGTCAATTGTATCCAGAATGCATGAAAGTGATCCACGTACAAAACAGACTGAGCAAACAAAGCAAATTCAATAACAAATTAACTTCTGAACTAGAATGCTAACAAACAACTGCTTAAGGGAAGTAAGTTAAACACCAAATTAGATTTTAAAGCAGATCTACAACAATATAAAGAGCTGCCTCACCCTGATTATCAAATAAAACAATCTACACCGCTCGTTTGATCATCGCACTACTGTTAAACACAATCCTTACCACTCCCTACTCCATGTCCTATTCATGTCTCCATCATTGCTCCATTGAATCTATCAAAGTAAGAACAGTAACAACCGTCCCTCATTTGCTTAAAACTTTATAGAAAATCAATCAGCTAATGAGTGAGAAAGTTATGTGCCTGCTACACAAAAAAGTAAAATTACAACACACTCTCCTAGCACATAATTTCATTGACCAATCTAAGGCAAGCCACAGTCCTGCACCCACTACATAGGACCATAAACATTTACAACAACTAAGATACAGGGGCCTAAACAGATTCACCAGGTGATGAAATGTATTTATAAATTAAGCATTGTTTTGTTATCTCATAAAGACGATGTAACTGCACTATCTTTCAAAATCAAAGCAATAACACAAATGCCATAGAATCTCATGCCTTTCAAATCCATATGCTATTAAAATAACTGGTCAACTCTCTCAATTGACTACAAGAAAAAGCAAATCAATAAGAACACCATATGAGGCTTTCCCAACCCATCAGACTGTATGCTACGCTTCAAAATCTCACAATAAATCAAACCATTAAACAAATGGATCTCCCATTGAAAGCGCATAGGCCACCCCCAGAGATGCAGCTCCTCCTACAAAGACCTTCATAAGGTGCCTCAAAAATCCTATCTGGATACTGATCACTCCAGAAAATGGCAACCTGTAAATGCACTTATCATGAAGACACATCCCATCCTCTAAAACTGGAGACTCTTGGTTGCAAATGGCACCACTATTTCAGCTACCGCCTTGATTTATTATTTTTGACCAAAATGTATTCCCCTCATCTTCACAACCCATTATTAACATTTTCTACCCAGAGAATATGCTATTTGTACAGAATTTCTATAAGATGTGACGGGTGTTAAGGAAGGCCATGGTATAAAGAGATCCTCTTCTTTGCAGGTGCATGCAAAACTTCCAATTGCAGTACCTTCCAATGCCTTCATACAGATATTGATATGAGCCTTACATATATCACAAGGTCACTCAAAGGTTCTGCCCTATTCGGTCATCAAGTTGACCCACAGGTTAAAAATTTGGAAACACTATTTCCAGATATCATGTGCCATACCATCTCTTTGTTAACCTGTAAAAAGCATTTTCCCCACAAATATAATTAACTTCAGGAAAAGCAGGACCTGCTCCATCAAAATATAATCCCCAGTTTCCAGAACCTTCAAATGCATGATCACACTCACAGTTTCCTACATAATTTGTGTCTGTTGTGGAATGTCTAATGAATATACATAATTTCCTTGTATGATCCCAATCTAGAGATTATGCTGCTAAACTTCCCACTAACCTATGCTCATTTTGTTCTTTGGCTCATAGAGATACCTTTTAATGATTTGAGGCTGTAGCCAGTATATCTCTTCATCTGTCCTTAACAGAATCTATGCATTTATTTTCTACAATTGCTAAGGAACAAGTTATATTATGTCTATGCACATAATCGGTGTCCATGTCATGGGGGTCTAAAGAAATGTCCCACTATCTCTGAAGTTTTAGCATCAGGCTGACGTTTCAAATGCTTCAAAACAGGAACTTCTGAGAAAACTAAGTCATGATTTGAGTGATAATATTGTTAATGACCCTTTCCATAAAATAAGTGCAGCAATAAACTTCAGGGAACTCCATATGTTAAAGGAAGATGGTAGTGTGTAATTCCTTCAGCAACTGATGCAGTCAATTGCATACAGACGTATCAATCACTAGCATCCAAAGTGTCAACATACTCATAAAGCAACTTAAGAATACACACTCAACGAATAGTCTCCTCTAGAGGCTTCTTCGTGTAAGTCATTCTCATCCATTGCAGGTAAACTACTGTCAGTAGTAAGTTGTATTTGAGGGGTACTTGTAGACCTAAGTTCCTCTACACGTGAAGGGTGGGGTAAACTCAACATTACAAGCAAAGCAATCAATTGTAATGTCACAACAACACCCCTACACATAAACATCTATATCTACCAGTATTAGATCTAGGCTCCATGAGTTCTCTCATGTTAGACCATTTAAACTGAAGATTTCAGGACAGTCTTTTCAGTTTGTTTCCACTTGTACAAACAAAAGAGCAAAGTCTAAGTGGCTTTCAGTACATTATATGCAAATCATCTTTGTGAGGCTTCGTCCTACTCTATGTTTTTCTTAGTAACAAATTTACGCTCCTTCGGCAGACTTAGGCTTGGAACTCTTCTTAGTAGTTTGGGCAAAATCCATTAAGTTCTCTCTTATAAATGTTCAGTTAAGAATCACTAATGATCACATCCAGGGTAAATTGACTCCGTCTGTTTAGTGGCAATGCAATTTCAAAACTCAGTTCAGCCACAAAGTTCAGTTCAAGGAGGCCCAATTGAATGCAAATTTTTATAGCACAATGTTCCAAATGCTCTCTCCCAGTCATTGACAGCGAGATATGTTCATTCACATGCGGAGTACCTCCAACAGGGTACTCCATCTCTTTTTGATGTCCTCACTGCTGGTCCTTCTTGATCATTGTCACTTAGGCCAGGTTCTTTGGTATATTCTGGGATAGTGTATGGCACACGCACATCAGACACACTGTGTCTCCCTCTTTCCTGTTTTCTTATCCATCAGTCTCCAGACAAAATGTGCGTCACTGCTGGACTAGGCCCTTCACCATGGTCTGCTTCTGGTGCAGTCAACAATACAACATTAAACCCTTCTGTATCAACTTCATCTATTGACTCTTTCAGACTGCCCTCAGGCCCAAAAAGTGCTGTCCCAGCTTCTTGCTGATCCCCAACAGCTTGACTAGCATGTTCCATTTGTCTCACTGTAACCACAGGCATTTCAGGAACAGGTGCTGGCATCTCATCAACGGAACAAAGGACTCTGCAAGTATGTGCGACATGCACCCAGTTGGAGAGACCTCCACACTTCACAGCTGTTGTAGTAACCAAAATGACCTGGAACGGGTCTTGCCACCTAGGTTCCAAGCATGACTTGTACACGTACTTCTTCAGTATAACCCAGTCCTTGGGAGTAAGGTCATTGCAGTGCCTTTTGAAGGGGGGATGTGGCCTCTCCAGCATGGTGAGGCACAGAATGCACTGCATCAGCAAATCCTTTGCAGTAGTCAAGAATCATGTCAACAATAATATTCAAAAGTGCATTTGCAGGCACAGTTGGAAGACTGATGGCTCTACTAATGGTTTATTTATGAGGAGAAAATTCTGTTTCCTATCCGGAGTACCGGGGAGACTCCTCAACACAAGATGTGAAGAATCATACCTTTTCAGAGATGCAGAAGCACACACTTTAGCCTATCTGGATTTCAAAGTTCTGTAGACCTGTTCCACAATGGCAATGTAACCTCTGTTCGACTTGCAATGCTGGGCACAACATCTTCAGGACCTCATTATTAAGTTTAGTTTCTCGTTCTGACTCCAGAGAAGACGGGAAACCGAAACATTGTTTTAACTACCTCAACAAAACATAGCCTCTATGAGGCCATCATCTCTTCTGGTTGCAAAAGCCTCAACCCAACGTGAAAATATGCACACAACCGCTAAGACACATCTCAGCCTATTGCACACAGGCATCTTGAAAAAGTCCAGTTGTATCCCATTTAAGGGGCAGCCTGATCTCCCTATGTGACTCAGTGTTACTGCTGTTTTTCTACCTACATTATGCTGTTGGCACCCAACACATCTGTCACAGAATCCTACAGTCGTAAATCTGAACTTTGGATTGAGCCAAATTTGTTTGAATAATCGCACTATGGCATCTCTGCTTACATGTGCAGGTACATGATAATGTCTTGCCATTGGAGGTAACAAGCTATCTTACAACCCAAATGTCATCTTTATCTCTTTTGATACATCCTGCTTTCATCCAGCCTTTCTGTTCTGCTTCAGACACTTCCTCCTGCTGCCTTTTTTCTTCCTTCCAAGTGTCAATTGTAGTAAACAATAGATTTCAATTTGTTTTTATCATGGGGTTGATTCTGATATTCCCCATTAAAGGTGCAAGCATTCAGGGAACAATATTTAGCAGTCTCATCTGCATATTTGTTGCCCACAGTAATATATTCAGTGCCATTTCAGTGTGCAGCTCACTTCACAACCACAATCTGGGCAGGTGGCTGTAATGCCTTTAAGAGGTTGAGGACAATTGCACAATTTCAGATTGGTTACCTCAAACATAAATCTGTGTTACAACCATAACTGTCAAAAGCCATGAACACCATCAAAGCCATACTAACTATCAGTGAAAATGGTCACTCTCAGCTGGTTTGCAATTAGGCATTCCTTAGTAGAGCATTCAATTAAGCCACTTGTGCAGAAAATACTTCTTGAAGCCAGGAGGCTTTGACCACACCTGAAACAGTACAGACTGCATAGGCAGCTCTCAGGATTACATCATGGTCTCGTAAACAGATGGCATCAACAAATATCACATAATCTGATTCAGGTGGTGGCACATCTTGTATGTCAGATCTCGACTTGGTGCATAGTTCAGTAACATCAAGACAGTCATGCTGAACTTAACCCTCAGTAACATTGTTTCCAGGTACAGGCAAAAGTGTGGCAGAGTTAAGTGACGTGCATCTCCTCAGGGTGACATTCCCACACTTGATCATACTTAGTGATATGATGGTTTGGGAGGTAATGGGTTCTGGCACAAGTTAACAATACCTCGACCAAATGGAGTACGAAGGCTGTCAAAGTATGACTCATAACAATGCTCTCATACTTTTCAATACTGATACCTGTGGATGCCACAGCTTTGAGACGGCATGGCAAAGCAGCAGGTACTGGATCAAGTGTGACTGAAAAATAGGCAATGGGTCTGCAAGCATTCCTGTGCATCTGAGTTAGCACTGAGAGAGTGTATCCCTCCCTCCTACTGCAAAACAAAGCAAAGGATGTATTATAATCAGCCATTCCCAGTGCCGGGCCACTGCAGAGACATTCCCTCAGCTCTAAGCAGGAAAACATGCAGGTGTCATCCCATGGTACTGGATGTAACATGTCTCTATATATCAGCCTCTGTTTAGGCTTGGCCACTAGGACAAAGTCGGTAATCCACTGTAGACAATAGCCCACCATTTCCAAAAACATCCTGATTTTCTGGGTAGTTGTCAGATTCATTTAGAGAATTACCAAAATTCTCTCTTGTGACACCTTCCTCGCTCCTTTCTCAATGTGATGTCCTTGTTACAGGACTTCTTTCTGACAGTAATGCAGTTTGGTCTGGGACACATTATGTCCATTCTCAGCTAAGTGATTCTACAGAGCATTTGCGTCTCATTTGCAAGTCTCTTGAGTATTTGATGCCACCAATAGGTCATCAATGTATTAGACCAAAACTTAGTGATAGGGCATTACCAAGGACTCCAGAATATTCTTAAGTGTCTGGATAAAGATTGATGGGTTCTCCGTGTACCCTTGTGGGACTAGGCACAACATGGCAGCCAAACCAAAATGCAAAGAGGATTTGGCTATCCTCGTGCAATGGTATGCAAAAGAATGCTTGCCATAAATCAATGACAGAAAATCACTCAGCCTCACATGGAATCTGAAATAAAACCACAGCTGGATTTGGTACCACTGAGCAACAAGGAACAATTACAGAGTTGATCTTTTGCAGGTCTTGAACAATGGGTTACTTGTCATTGGGTTTCTGTAAGCCCATGATGGGTGAGTTACATGCACTGCCCATAACCTCTTTCAGAATGCCTTGACCAATCATTAAGTCAGTGACAGGAGTAATCACAGCAATGGTTTCCGGGGTCAGATTATACTGTACTCAGCATTAGGCTTCACTGTTATGCTGACTGGTTCAACACCTTTTATGAGATCTATATCCTATCTGGAAAAGCCCCAGACTTCAGGTATCACTGTGTCTCTAAGCTCTGGTGGCAAATCATTTTTTGTCAACATGGGGTAAAGTCCGATCTCTGTCTTCTGATCATGAAAAGTGAAGGTAATGTCTTCATCATGGGTCTGAAATTCTATGCCGTTTGGGGTACAGTAAATGGAACAATTTAGTTTGCACAAAAGGTCTCGTCCAAGAAGATCTACAAGACTTAAATCACACACCACAAATCAGTGATTTTCCTCGAAGGACCATATTTTGACATGTACTGCTTCTGAAACGGGGCTAGTCATTTTTGGTTGTTTGGAACTCTTACAACTTAGATTCTTTTACCCAAGAGGGGTAGGTTCAGTAAGTCTGCTGTTCTGAGAAGAGCAGGTAGAACCAGTGTCAATCAAGAGTGATATGGATAACCATTCACCACACCGTCCATGAATGGACCACTCTGGTATAACTCTAAGATTGCTCCAAGCACACAATCCTCCTCCCCTCTCAGGCCCTGCCATTGCGACAGGCCTGAGCTTTAAGCCTCATCTGTCTGTATCATGGAGTACTGTTGAGATGTACCCAGAATCATGAAAAGATTTGTGTTTACATTGGGAACTTGATTTGAACTATCTCTCTGAACATTTGCATTTTGTTGTGGCATTGGGACTTGTGGAACCTGCATTTTCGGATCTTGAGGCACTTTGCAATTTTGTACTCTCTTTAATTGCTATGTCTGTGCGATGTTATTACCTTGAGATTGCACAAATCCACCATTCTGAACCTGATTCCTATTTGCCATGTTATCAGTATTAAATCAACATTCTGCTTCTAATGCCCCAACTTGCCACAGACGTGGCAAGGTTTCAACTTTGGAAAGTCACCACATCAATCCCTGTACTCGGATCAATTGTATCATCACAAACTCTAGATTGCGGTTGAAACCCATTACCACCTTGCATCACAGGAACTTCGTTTTAATTCACTCCCTGCATTGGACCAACATTCCCAGCAAACTGTGCATTCAGACCTCACTGTGCAGCTTTTATCGGTGCCATCATTAACTTCTTCTTCAATTTCTTATGTTTCATTTCCAATTCATTGCTGCAATATTTAGCATATCACAATTTCTCTCTGCCAACAAATCAAGTGCTGCTGAATCATCATTTGTACATGAACAAATCTGTACACAAAATATCCCATGTCTTTAGACTCAATCGTCTCTGTTCCACCATCCTGTTTAAATGCCTGAAACAGTCTTTCATAATAAGCATGTATTGTTTCTTTGGACTCTTGGGTTGTTCTATCAATATTGACTAAATTAATATCTTTAGGGGATATTTTCAATTTAAATTATGCAATCACCTGCTGATACTTTATCATCACCACTGGTGTTGGAGAATGAAGCATGTCTATATCCTCATCCTCTTCCTCAGCTCCAGAAGGAGACAGTTCTATCTAATTTGACTCTTTGTCGAGCCCACAGGATTTCTATCTAAGGTACTGTGGAATGATCCTGTAGGAACAGCTAAAGTATCCTACCACACCAGGGTTCCACAACACAATTACAGGATCAATTGTAACAAGAACAGTCAGTGAATCTGGGGCATTTAGAGCAAGTGAATTTGAAGGGGCTATCATTTCTGAAATCTCTCTGCCATCTAAACAGAATTTAGATTTACTCGAACCATAGGCAAATAAAAATTCCCACCATTATGTACATTACTTGCTCCCCCAGTCTGGGCCCCATTGTATGGTGGTGGATGATTTAACAATAATTTGTTTATAAAATCCTTATTAGAATCACTATCACTGTTTTCAGCTGTGTTCTCTGTATCATCTGTCTCTTTCTTCTTATTCGTATCCTTTTGTTTACTTTTCCCTTCTTCCTCACTAGTTAATGCAGAATATTATCTAGCTCCTTTGGTCACAGCAGTTCTCCAAGATTTCTGTTCTGCATCGCATCTGGCATCCGCAAAAGTGCATATGGCTTTCTTGACCCTTCCTTGAAATCTCTCTCTGTGCCTAAGAGAAGCTGCATGTTTCCAGACATTAAGGGGCCAATTCCAATCCTGGAAAAAGGCTGTACGAATCGTTGCACGGAGCGTTTTCTCCGTACGACTCGTACCCGGTAAACTTTCCATACAACCTAGGAAGTACGATTCGTACAGAAAGCCTATATCCGTACGAATCGTACAAAAGACCGTATGGGTAAAAAAAAACAAGGATTAGGATCCGGAACAGCCTATACGCAACGTCCGGACGTATTTAAGCAGCGGTTTCCGGCCCAGCAAGTACGATTCGTCCCTACGGCACTCCGTACGGCTCTTTTCGTACGGGAGCCAAAAACAGCCGTAAAAGCAGAGTCCTACAAACGGAGCCCCGGTACGCGATGTACACGCCATGAACCCCATTGTACGTGTCATCCCGGTCCTCTTAGCCTACGACCTGGTGCACCGAAACCGACGCACACGCCGCAGAAGGTGAGAACAACATCCAGGGGCCAGGGTGGGGGTGAAGGGCAGGAAACATACCCCATACCCAAAGCCAATCCTATAATATGGAGCCCATACATTACCACCAGGGTCTGGTGACTTGGGGGGGTATGGCCAGCAACCCCTGCGTACTGCAACAACGGAAGTGGACGTGTACGTTGTGTTGCACACGTACCCGTATGGCACCAGTACAATAGTGATACTGGGCGTACACACGCAATGAATGTGGGGGTACGGTGCGTTTCACACGCACCACTACAATAGTGATACGGGGCGTACACACGCAATGAATGCATGTGTATGGTGCGTTTCACACGTACCCCTACGGCACCACTACAATAGTGATACGGGGCGTACACACGCAATGAATGCATGGGTACGGTGCGTTTCACACATACCCCTACGGCACAGTACAATAGTGATACGGGGCGTACACACGCAATGAATGCATGTGTACGGTGTGTTTCACATGTACCCCTACGGCACCTCTACAATAGTGATACGGGGCGTACACACGCAATGAATGCGTGGGTACAGTGCGTTTCACACATACCCCTACAGCACCAGTACAATAGTGATACGGGGCGTACACACGCAATGAATGCGGGTGTACGGTGCGTTTCACACGTACCCCCACGGCACCACTACAATAGTGATACGGGGTGAACACACGCAATGAATGCGTGTGTACGGTGCGTTTCACACATACCCCTACAGCACCAGTACAATAGTGATGCGGGGCGTACACACGCAATGAATGTGGGGGTACGGTGCGTTACACACGCTTACAATGGTGATACGAGGCGTATACACGCCAGGAATGGAGGGCTATGAGTCGCACAAGGATGTCCATCAAGTACTTGTCTTTGCATACTTTCATGTGCAGGCACTAGGTGTGTCAGCCAGTGATATTGCACAGGTCATCTCATCTAGTTGCACAATTGATGTGTGATGATCTGTGTACACATGTCATGTGTGATGGGGCACTATGTGGCACACATCACCTTGACACTTGCCACATGTGTGTCTGTAGTCCAACTGTGTCATGCACAGCAGAAGTGGGATGGCACAGTCATCACCACCTACACCTGTCTCCTGATGCCAGGGACAGGGACACTCTATCAACTGAGATGTCACAATCAGTGTGCCCCTATGTGATTATGTCAGGTGTGTGTCATGTGTTCCCATGAGCTTGCTGTTAGTGTTCCGTCAACTGCATCTGCTGTTGGTGCATCCAGCATGGGTCTGTGTGGAGATGGGCATGGCACACATCTACGCACACCATGCCACATGTGGATTCCAACGGCTGTAGGGTCTGTGTGCATCGTACATCATATTTTCCCAGGCATACATGTCTGCGTCCTCTCAATGGCTGTGTTTTTTTGTTGTCACGTGTACCCCTTCATCGAAATGTGTTTGATATGTACATTTGACATTCTATGTGACCTGTGTGTGTGCCTTGCAGTCAGCTGTCTGGATGAGATAACATCCTTCCAATGCAGCTATGTGGATGTGTGTCACTCCGGTAATATCTCTGGCTGTTCACTCAGACTTGCCCCCAGCTCATTTCAGACTTGATGTAGACTTGACAATCAACAGGTATATCTGGCTTTTCGTAGGAGTGCCAGCAAGCTGGCCTATGTGTCCTGGATGTATTGCACACACCAGACTCCATAGTTACCTGATGTTTAGTAGCAGTTTAGCATGTGCTATGTTCATTGACATTGATGTTGGCAGACTCTCAATCTTCATTATTCCTAACAATGTCCTGCAGGGCACCGCCTGTCCCAAGACCAGTGCCAGACTTGGCTGCCATGAGGGAACGTGCCTGCATCCGACGTTACAGATTCACTCAACAGTTGATTGAGGACTTGACTAACAAGCTGGCACCACACCTCCAACCGCGACACAGGTATCCTACTGCGCTGACCCCCAAGATGAAGGTGATGGCAGCCCTACATTGTTTTGCCACAGGTACGTTTCAATTGACCATAGCTGATGGTGGAATGTCACAGACAATGTTCAGCCGTGTCCTGCGTGATGTTTTGGCAGCCATGTTGGAGCACCTTGATGAATTCATCAAATTTCCTACTCCTGAGGAGTTGACAGATGTCAAGGGTGATTTATATGCCCTGGGAGGGATGTACCATGTCATTGGGTCCATTGATGGGACACATGTGGCTTTGGTACCACCACAGGCACAGGAGCAAGCCTATCGCATCCAAAAACATTACCACTCAATAAATGCCCTTGTGGTGTGTCTTGCTAACATGCTGATTTCCCATGTCTGTGCACATTTTCCAGGATCAGCACACGATGCCTACATCATGAGGCGTAGCAGGGTGCCACAAATGATGCTATGGCTGCACAACGAACAAGCATGTCTTGTTGGTGGGTATACTCTGTTTGTCCTGTGTGTTGCGGTATCTTTGGCTCTTACGGCATCTCCTGACACACTTATTTACATGATGTTTCCATGTAGGGGACTCTGGATATCCCAACATGCAATGGCTACTGACACCTTTCCGCAACCCAAGAACAGCTGCAGATCATGGTACAACAATGCACACGGGCAGACCAGGTGAGTGATTGAGAGGACGTTTGGCCTCCTGAAGAGCCGATTCCGGTGCCTTGACAAGACAGGCGGGTCCCTCCCATATGCACTGGAGAAGGTCTGCAAAATCTTCATTGTGTGCTGCATGCTGCACAACATGGCAGTTGAGAAGGCAGTGCCACTCATCCTGGATCCGGATGAGCAGGAACATCCACCCGTGGAGGATCCAGGACTTGGTCACGAGGCAAGTGATGAGGAGGAGGAGGATGATATCCGGAGTCAGCTCATGCGCAACTTCTTCTCATAATGGTAAGTCACTGGGTGCAAGCTTGCAAGATTGCAGCATTGAGTGGCATGTGTTGCAATGTGTGTGTCCAGCTGACTGAATGCAAAGTGACTTTGATGTGTGTTCTGATGTGTCACTCGAGTGATGATGTCATGCCATGCAGTTTTGCGGAGAGACTTTCTGTGAAATTTGCATGTGTCCAACATTTCGTAACTGACCATGTGTGTGGCGAGAAATGTTTTAGGTGACTTCTTGTGTGTCTGTCATTCCCAGGTTTTTGCGCCTGTTGTCTGCTCGAGTCATCTTTGTCCTCCTGCTATTCCTCATGAGGATTGCAACGTGTGCTGAATCAGCGTTCCATGTACGGACATGTGGAAATGTCAGTTTGGGTAAGGATTGCAGCAAGGATTTTTGGTGGTGGTATGGGTTGGGAATGTGTGGGGACTGCTTCTGTGTATGTTGTGGTACCATGCATACATGTCTTCTCACCATGGAGCATATAACATGTAGCATCACTCCCATGACATGATAGTCACCCTTCTTGACAGTCATCTGTAGTGGAGTGTGGAGTCTGATGAAGGCATCAACGTGTGTAAACCTTGCCTCTGAAACATTGCGGATGCTATGGGTGGACATAGTGTGGGACATCACAACAACAGGCTCTATGGTGAATTGTAGGCCTGGGCTAAATTTCCGTTCCGCTCGCGGAAATTGCGATAATTTGACATTTTCGCGTTCTGCGACGAGCGCGAAAATGTCAAAATTCCCGCATTCCGCAGTTTAGCGATAATTTGGTTCTTGCTCGCGCTGTAAAATAATACATTCTCGCGCGCGCGCAATCGCCTTACCTGAATCCCCGCGTTCGCTGACAAGTTCTCCCGATCCGGTCGCGTTCTCCACAAGATGTTGGATTGTTGGTAGCCATTTGCGCTGTCTCGCGACAGTTCGCGCCCGCAGAAACGTCAGGCTTCGCGCGATCACGTCTATCTTCTCGCGATCATGCACTACGAGAAGAGTGAAAACAAGATGGCCGCGCCCGCAAGCAACCGCATGGGTAAGTTGGCGAGCTGCGAACACGCAGAAAATACCGCGAACGGGCGGGTAAAAACCTTCCACATCTTGGCGATATTTCCTCGTGTTTGCGGAGATTTTAAACATTTTCGCGATAATTTGCGAAAGTCGCTTTCGCAAATTCCGCCCACCCCTAGTGAATTGCAGCCTCTCCGTGTGCAGCAGGATGTGTTTGGCTCATCCCCTTAACTTGTGTGACAGTTCATTGGGATTTACAACATCCGTGTTGTGAAGGGGGGGTCCAGCGTATGTCCCACATGTTATGTCAACTGACCTGTGAGTCTGTTCATATGGATGCATTTCCCTTTGTGTGAGTTTGTATAATAAAGGTATTCAGCACAATCCAAAGTGCCTCATATCTGTCACTGCAGATCTCTTGCCAGTTTGCATGCATCATCTATGGCATAATTGTCAAAGATTGAGCATATGAGTGCATGTGTACTTCGGCAACATGCATGCAGTTCTTCATGGCTAATAATCTCTATTGTGCATGAAGTACCTGGTTGTGTATGTATTTGTGCAGGTTGCTCCCCACAACGGGACGTCAACGCCTGCTGACGGTGTGTCTCCTGTGCGCAGCTACGCATTTTGTTGCCTGATCCTGTGGCCGTCATTTTTGGTGATTGTTCATACATTTTCTCGGAGTGACCCATGAGTAACCTGACACTCCTTCCTTTACATACACCTGTTGCACTATGCCTTTCTGACCTGCTTGTCTTTGTGTGCTACTTTTTGTCTAGTTTCTCACCCCTTCCGCCTGCTGCTGCCTCACCTGCGGCACCGCCCCACCGAGTGCCCTGATTCTGCAACCCACACGCCTCCAAAATTCTCCTCCCTTCCCCCCTCCACCCATTCTTAATGCAGCCAGCAGCTTGTCTGTGCCACTGTTGCGCCAACGCCGTGCCAACGCAGGACCGTCGGCGCCTGCAACGTGCACATTGCACGACCCTCTGGTCCTTGCATGACCCACGTCACACAACAGGCTCATGCTGCAGCCACCCTCCAAGCAATGTCCACCAGACAATCAACCGCCTGCTATCAGGCAACCCCTAAGCGCACACACAACACCTGCGCATGCTGAGTGTGCAACTCCAACTGCCTACACAGCGCTGCCCCGCCTACCAGACCCTGACAGAACAACCAGGTCATGTGCCTCCTACTCCACACCCGCTCCGTCCACCAGCACGCCATTGGACTCTGTTACCTCCTCAACACAACAGCCCCACACATCACCTTCATGACAGTAACCTGGATAAAAGCATCCTCAGCACACAACATCTTCATTGCCATCTGTGACGGATACAAGATCACCCGCAGGGACGGCACCAACAATCCCGGAAGATGAATTCCAATTTATTCACAAGTACACCCTCAGAGTCACAAATCCGGTTTCGCACCAACCCCCTGGCAACCCTCAGAGTAACACTCATCTACAGATCTCCAGGCCTACATCCACAATTCCGCAAAGCCATCAACACGTACATCTGCACGCATGCCCTCACCTCCACAGGCTACATGTGGCTGGGGGCCAGTAACTTCTTGCTGGAGGAGAACCACACCACCATCCATCATTGGTCCATCAACATTTGTATCCACGTCTCCGACAAGCAACACACTGCCCCACACCCCGCTACCGATCCCCCAAAGATGCTTGATGTAAGTCACCACAGACAAGCTGTGTGGGACACTCGAACCAACACCCCCACCACACCCTGCAGCCTCACACACTGGATCAGCAACTGATCCAACAATCTTGCCACATTGACAGACTTTCCTGTGAAGCACAACAACAGTTAAGCCACTTGGGACAAGGCAGACCTACTGGACTCATACAGATCTAGCCGGACTCTTGTGCAAACCTTGCAACACAAAGAACCATCAGTTACCTTACAGCCCTGGAAAACGCCACACACAGCCATCACCATATCATCAGCAAGGACAAGTGGAGATCCTTCAGATAGGGCCGAGGCACCAAAACACACAACATCAAGGAGCTCATCAGCATTGTGAGTGAACTGACAGCAGCTCTCCATCCAAAAGACACCACACCCTTGCAATGGCAGATCAAATCCCTTGCATCTTTCTACCAATGCAAGCTCATGGACAATACACAACAGCCTTGGCACACAGAGGCAGACAGCACTATTATCCGCGGGACAAACCACCCTCAGGTTCTGGACTCCCGTCAGCAGCAAATACACCACCTGGCTCTTGTGCACCATCCATCTGGCTTTCCATCAGGTCCCTTCCCACACAACATCTCAACCACATAATTCCCCATCCTTGAAGCCCACGTCCAGCACGTCATGAATGTCTTCTTTGAGTTTGCCACATTCCATGGGAGATGGAGACATGCAGAGACCCAGGCCCTTCTTAAACAACGGACGGCAGTACCGCAGGATCTCCTGGAACATCACCCTGCTTCCCCAGCAAATGTCATCAGGAAGACACTCAACAAGCAACTGACAAACTTCCTCCACGCAAACACCTCCAGGCAACCGGCACCAGACCATCTTCCACAGTAATCACACCACTGCAACCATCACAATTGCCACCACCAACGACAACTTTGCCCTTCTCAACAATGGTGAGACCACCCCCCTTGACCTCTCAACGGCATTCTATACCATGTGCTACCACACTGTCAGCTCACACATCTCCAACACTGGTATCCAGAGGAGGGCCCAGGATTACATCAACAAGTAGCTCACCAGCAAGGCCCAGGGAGTCGGCCTCCACCCTTCAGCATGCAGTACACATGGGGTCATCTGGCCCATGCCCCAGGGCTCATCTCTCAGCGTGACGATCTTCAATGTCTCCATGAACCCCTCTCCACCATCACATGCGCCCACGACCTCATCATCATCTCGTATGCCATTGACACCCTGATGCTCCTCACCCTCACCAAAGACCCAGCCATTGCCAGATCCAACCTTCAAGAAGGCATGAGATCCGTTGGCGAATGGCTGAACATCAGCCACCTGAGGCTGGACTTGGACAGGACTGAGGTCATCATCTGAGGATTGTCCCCTTACGACTGGGTCAACTCCTTGTGTCCTACTGGCCTGGGCACCGCACCAGCACCCAGTGGCCACGCACGCAAGCTGGTGTTCATCATGGACTCATCGCTCACAATTACCATGCAACACGACACCATCTGTACCTCATGCTGCAACACCCTCCGCATGCTGCAAATGATCCACAGATAGATCCACACCAAGGCAAGACAGACCGTCCCCCAGGTCCACGACACCAGCCAGGTCAACTACAGCACCGCCCTCTACGGAGGAACAACAGCAAAACTGCAGGAGAACTTGTCCACATCCAGGGTGCATCCGCACACCTCATCTTCAACATCCCCCACCCCAGCCACATTACCGACCACCTGAGATAGCTACAATGGCTCACTGTCTGCTGCAGGATCACCTTCAGACTCCTCAACCACACTCAGGAGGCAGTCCACAACCCCAGACCCAAAACCGACCTTGAACGTCTGTCATCCAACACCCCGCTGGCCCAACTCCGTTCAGCCAACCTTGCCCTGGCCACCATTCATCACATCCACAGAACAACTGCATGGACGAGATTGTTCTCCCACCTCGCCAAACCGACCTGGGACTCCCTCCCCGGGCACCTCCACATGACCCATGACCTCTACGCCTTCATGATACTCTTCCAAATTTGTCTGTCCGAGCAGTATTGCCAGCCCCCCCTCAGCAGCTTGAGGCCATCACGGGTGAGTATTGGGCTCTATGTCTGTATTTGATGATACATTGTGACCCATGTGTGTCCTCGACCGGACTCAGATCCCAGTGTATGGATGGCTGGAGTTAGTTCCACACTCAGGCATACTTTGACATATCCCCACACGTATGTTGTGGACTCATGCTAAATGACTGCAACATAAAATTTCAATTATTCTTTTTTGTATTATAGGTCTGGTGCATGATTTGTGCAAAGAAAAAGGTGCAATACAGGGACCATAGAATCCAAAGTTCACAGGGGGAGATGGGATCCTTGGCATTTGAAGTCAGCAGAGTCCAGACCACAGTGTTTGGCATCATTGGTCAGACTGTGACCAGCAAGTCCATGTGGCAGATAATGTCAGTCAATGAGGTGATGCTGTCGCACATGAAGGCCAGGTGCCAGGCCAGGTGACCTGGGAGATGTGGATGGGCCGCTGCCTCTCACGGTATTTTCCATGGACGACCCACCTTCCTCGAGGGACCCTCAGATGCAGGCCTTGACGATGCTTGGGACGCTCCGTCGGACGAATCCTCCTCCTCCCTCCCTGTGGCTGGTGGTGGTCTTCGCCTGATGGCACAGGGAGGGTTGCCCATGTTGTTGGCGATCCGACGGAGTGAATGGCTTATGTCCCTTTGCTCCGCCAGGAGCTCAACCAGTCTTGCCTCCATCCGTCCTTGGTGTTCTTGTTGACTGGCGTGTTGCTCGGCCTGCTGGTTCTTCATCTCTGTGATGGTCCCCTTTATCTCTGTGAGGGTCCCCACTACCTGGCTGAACTCCCTGGTGTCACGCCGGTATGCGTCCATGATGTTGTGTATGTGTGACATACCGGTCCCTTCAGCTGGCTGGTCAGGTTCTTGCCTCCGCCTGCCTACACTCTCACCACCCCTGCCCACACGAGCCTGGGCTGCCGTTGTGGGCACATCGGGTCTACGGGACCCCTGAGGGATGGCAGTGGCAGTGTTGTCTGCCTCCTTCTGGGTGCCCGGTGCACCTTGTCCCTCCTGGTCAGACTGGCTCAGTTGTTCACTGCGGGCACGGCTCCTCGGTGTCTCCTGGGATGTGGCAGGAATGGGGGTGGTGGTTGGCACAGATGTTCCTGAACCAGGTGCTGCAGGGGCTTGGACAGCAGAGGGTCCAGGTCGGTCGGGGTCACCCGCGGAGTGTTGAGAGGCGTTGCTGCTGGTGGGATCAGGTTCCTCCCGAGCCTGGGACTGTGATTCTTCACCCCCATTGTTGGGGGGAGATTCATCACGTTGCCCTGTGTGTGAGAGACAGACAATGTTAATGCTGTTTAATGCAACATCCATGTTTCATACACATTCAAGTTGGCACTGTTCCTCCAAGTAGTTGTATGTGCATTCTCCTCAATGTTCACTTGTGGATGGGTATGTTGCGGGGGACAGATTGATATGTTCTCCTGAGTCTTTGACATGTAGATTTTTGGCTAGGATGCTTCTTCGGCTATGTATTGGTCTTGTTGTGTTACATGTCCATTGTGACAGTGGGTAAATCCATTGCCTGTCCCGGGGGTGTCTGCTTGTGTAAGGGGTGTGTGTGACAGGGCCTGCTGGTGGGTGTATTGTGATTTGGCACTGGGGCTCCCAGGTGATGTAGCTGTCCCCCATGGAGCATGTTGCCATGACAGTGAGTGTGAGTTTCTGTCCTAGATATCTGACCTTGTTGTCTTGGTGTTTGTGTTTGCACTGGTCACAGGAGGGCCTTGTGCAGCCTACACCAGGGCCAAATGTCAGCTATCTTGTCAGTACTTTCCCAGTCCCTGTGCATTGCGCATGGTGCATGGGTATGTACCTGGGCCATATGGGATGAGGGCAATTTGGAGTTCAACATTGCATTTTGTGACACCCACCCTCCCAGCATACCGGACATCCATTCTTGGGTTAGTGCTTCGTGTAGCATGGGACATAGCATGGCCTTGCTTTCTCAATGGGGCATACACATGTTAGTGGCATTAGCGTTGTTTTTGACTGTGGTTCTGGCCGGTGAGGGCTTGGGGGTAGTTGCGTGCATTTTGTGTAGTTGGGGTGTGGATGCCATTACCCCATGTTACATAAGTTGTTTGTGTACTCACCAGGCTCTGGAAGTCCTTGAAGTCCCTGTACTCCCACCGGCGGAAGCAGGGCCATCACCTTCTCCTCCCAGGGACGGAAATGTACTGGTCTGCGGGGCCCACCACCTCCAGTGATGTTGCTCTGGGCGTAGTCGTCATTCATTTTTCGCTTGACTGACCTCCGCAGATCGTACCACCTGGCTTGGCATTCAGTCCTGGTCCTTCTGATGGGTGCAACAGCATTCACCCTATCGACGATCCTCTGCCACAGGCATGATTTTTCGCCTATGCTGGTCTGTCTGACCAATGTTCCAAACAGCTGTGGCTCGACTCTGATGACTTCATTGACAAGGATCTCCAGCTCCTCCCTTGTGAACTTTGGATTCTTGTCTGTGGGCATGGTGTGGAGTGAGGGTGTGGATGGTTGTGGGTGAGTGGGTCTGAATGCGAAGGTGTGGATCAGAATGTGAAGAGGGGGTATGTGTGAAGGAGGTAGTGTGAAGGTGTATATGTTAAGGTGGATGGGTGCCGTTGTTGGTGTGTGCTCTCTGGCTGCAGTGAGTCTGTTGCAAAGGCTCATGGTTTGTGTGTGGGCCCTTTTTATTGGTCCATTTGTGGGTGGGCCTCAGTTAGAATTTTTGGTGGGTGTGTTATAAGGGGTGGTTGTGAGTTTGCCCCTCTGTTTGCCTGTTTGGATGTGGCCAGGTCAGTCATTTCGATGTTTTGTGCACTGTAGACGTGTTTTGTGGTGTTGTGCGAGTTGAATAGACCGTCCTTGTGCTATTTTACAGTGTCCGTGGTTCAGTACGACTAGTTTCGTTGTATTTGCTTCTGTTTTTTTGTGTGTCCGACTCGGTCATATGCGATGTTCTCCACGGTACGAGTCGTACTCCGACACGTTCCCAGGGGTGCGAGTCGTACAGGGGTACGAGTCGTACAGGCATACACCCCAATGCGTTGTGTATGTACGGTGCGTACCCCAACATTGCGTATGTACGGTGCGTACATATGCAATGTTGTTGTAAGGTGTGTTCATACACGATGTTGGGGTACGCACCGTACATACACGATGTTGTTGTAAGGTGCATACATACGCGATGTTGGGGTATGCACCGTACATACGCGATGTTGTTGTAAGGTGCGTACATACGCGATGTTGTTATAAGGTGCGTACATACGCGATGTTATTGTAAGGTGCGTACATACGTGATGTTGTTGTAAGGTGCGTACATATGCATGGGGGGGCCTGTACGTCTCGTACCCCTGTACGACTCGCACCCCGGGAACAACTTTTCCCGTACAAAGTTCGCTTCATAGCGGATAAAGTCATTCCCCGTGTACGGGACGTTTTCCGTACGATTCGTAAATCAGAAATCCGGTCCGGATCGTACTTGTACGGTCGGACAGTATTTTTAGGATTCGTACGGAAAAGTGTCCGGGTCCATCTCGTACAACTTTTCCCAATACGATTCGTACGGATTGGGCCGATCCGTATGTATTTTTCCCGTACAAATCGTACTTCACGGGTCAGACGAGACTTGTACGATTCCTATGGAAAAAATTACGGATACGAGTCGTACGCAAAATAAAAAATACAGGACTGGAATCGACCCCTTAGTGTTTCATATTGTGTTGGTCTAGGAGACAGTTTCAACTCATACAATGTCCTCCTTAAATGTTCAATAATTCTCAAATTAAATGTCCCATAACAAGAAAATGTCAAGGGACCATCTTTCTTAGCAATCGTATGACATTGTTTGAGCCAAATATACGTGTGAAGACCCATGTCTCTTGCTATAATATGACCTGGTGAACCTTCGGGTGGTGCCTCTTACCCCTTTCTAAAATGCACTGTCACACCTACCTTCATTAGACTTTGTAGTGCTTTAAAGAATTTTGTTTTCTGTCAAAATATACAAAATTCGCAAATGACTTTTCTTTTAAACCAGGAAATGATTTTTTACCCCCAATTCTCTGTTCGGTGATCACACTCCTCCGCTTCTACAAATCATTTCAAAACTGCTAGAACACTATAAATCCTTTGACCAAATAATGCGATTTTGGGTTTGGGCTGGGCTTGGGTAGTGTCTAAATAAGACACACTGACTCCCTCACATCAGTGGGAAACCATCCAACGTGCTACCAAGTTGATGCAGCGCTTTGGGCCAACACTCTTAACATTTGTCCTCTGATGGACCTTTTTGTTCCCAACTGAGAGGTGATCAATCAATCTCAATTAAAAGTGTAACCCATTTGGCTACATAATAAGGACCAGGAATCAGTAGCTGTAGTTCAGAAGGTTTATTTCAAATTAACAATCAAGTTCAAGTACACAAATGTTACCAATATACTATAAAGATACAGAATAACAACTGGGCAACCTAACATCCTAAAACCGTTTAGGCATACCAGTAGAAGACAAACAAGAAGTTCAGTCACAACAATAGAAAAGATCAATAATAATATCTGGTGCCCCGAAAAGTTTCTGGTCCGCTCTTAAATTATGAGTAAAATCTAAAATCATCTAAGCTAAAGTCCAAACAAAGAGGAAGGTTCATTTGTCTGAGGAATCTCAAAATTCAGGGAAATGCAGAAAAATATGAAACAAGAGGAAATAAGGGGAATAGTGAAGGTGTCAGCATTGCAGAAGCTCTGTAAAGAGTATTCTTGGGTCAGGGGAATTTGCCTAAACCTCTTTCTCGCTCTCTATCACAAGTACAGTGTTGTATCTATTCTCAAACGAACAATGTATGTGAATGCACCCACAATGGAAAAGTCCCACACGTAGAAATGGAAAACAGTATTTTATGCTGAATGGAAAATAGGTCTAACTAAGGAAACTTCACAATATTAATTCAATAGTGCACCTTCGATATGTGTGTGCACATTCAAACACAAATGAATATAAACTTGTCAGTAAATAGATTTATATTGCACGTGGCATATAGTAACATCTTTAATACTCATAGGCAAGTATTGCTAAAAACTACATTTTGTTCTACAAATATATGAATCATTAGTGCACACATTACATAAATCCATTCTCATTTCCTAAGTAAACATATTCTGAATATGTAAAGATGGCTTGTTCATCACTTCTCCAAAGAATATTTCATTTAATATGGGTAAAGTACACAGTGTTATGTACAAATTCTCTAATTCAAGAGTGAATGCACTTCAATAATGATGTCAAGTGCAACGTCTTTATTAACAATGTTGTTAGGCCACACAGGAAACGTGCTAAGTGCACATCGATATTATGTATTAGTGACATGTAAAGGCGGAGCACAAATGACGCTACTCCAATAGCATACTAAACAGGGATTCCGATATGAAGGCCTCAGCAAAATCTTTTTTCTGCCAGGTGAGATTACTCAGAGCCATCAAATGTACTCGCAAAGGAGAATTTCAAGCAAGTGGTACTTGCACTTTTCATCACCTCACTGATCAATGGTTACTTTCTCCTTGTTAGTCTCCAATACATCCCTAAAGTTGTTCTTCATGCTGCAACAAGATTCATATCTCATACCAAGTAATATAAACATTTAACACCGCTACAAAGATCACTAAAATGGCTGCCTCTTGAAGTTCTCTGTACGTTGATAAGCATGCATCGTAGGCCCAATGGCTAATAACCTTCACATAGCAGGCAAGCTAGTGGACAATAACTAAAGGACAGAAACTTTACCTAGAAAATCATCTTTACCACTAGAAGGTCCATTTTGCAAGAAATGATGCACTCTGATTAGTTCCATCTAAGGCTATGTTCACACATATCAAATAATATCTTTGACACCAACGTTTAGGGCTGTCAAAAACTGCATAAAAGCTCACTTTTATAATACCTAGTTGGACAACTACAAGCATGGTGGGGCCTATTTGAGCCCTTCGTTATTGTGCTCTGATTGTAGAATAGGTGATGGTCTGCAGGTAAGAGTTAAAATGGAGAGATATTTCGATCTGAACTCATGATGACAGGGCTTTGGGGATCAGGAGTGGGGTGAGGCTTCTTGCTGTTGGGGAGTGGGTAGGTTGCCTACCAGAAATGAGCTTCAAGGACCCATTATGGCATCGCTTTATTAGTATCAGCACTTATCAGCAGGGCTGCTATTTTATTCAGAGACAATATCAATAATTAACAGCATTGCATCGATTTTATACATTTAATGGGGCAGCCTATGCCAACATTTTATAGCAGACTGCTATACTGTTATGGGATGGTACTGTAAACATGGTGAAATTGGCTTACACCCAATTGTAACACTTAATATACTTGTAAGTTCCTAGTAAAGTGGTACTACATGTACACAAGGCCTGTAAATTAAACGCTACTAGTGGGTCTGGAGCACTGATTGTGCCACCCACTTAAGAAGCCTTTTTGAACATGTCTCAGGCCTGCCTTCACACCCTTTGGATGGAGTTTTAAACTGCCATTCTGACCTGACAACATAAGTCTTTTGCCAGGTCTAAACCTATAAGTCACCCCTGTAGTAGGCCCTAAATAGCCCATAGGGCAAGGTGCAGTGTATTTGAAAAATTGGACGTGTACTTTTAAGTTTTACATGTCCTGGTAGTGAAAAACTCTTAAATTTTGTTTTCACTACTGAAAGGCCTGTCTCTTCCATAGGATAACTCTGGGTTAATTTCTTACATTTAATAAGTGCTAACTTTTGATTGGGAACAAGTCAACTTTCATGTTTGGTGTCTAAGAAATTGTAATTAAAAATCCTCTTTAAGAGTAAAGTCAGTTTTTCCAAGTTATATTTTTGAAAATGCCACTTTTAGAAAGTAGTCATTTTCCTATCCGATTTAGTGGCTGGAGCCTGCTCATGGGTCACATGAGTGGGTGTAGCTGACAGTTGGACTTTTTGTTCATTCCTCCCAGACAGCCACACAATAGAGGGATTAGGTACGCCTGGATGGGCTTCAACTGGCAGGACAAAAAAGCGGAACTGGGCACAGCCCCACTTGCAACTGAATAGGTTGTGCCCTTCCTTCACACAAAAGAATCATCACCACTGCATTGTTTTTGTGTCCAGCTTGGAGCCAGGGCCGGGAATGCAGGGAGCTTCAAGACATCAAAGGGAATCCTCTAGAAACCTCTACTTCAAATAAGGCACCAGATATAAATAGTGGACCCTCAGACCCAACTTTTCAGTACACTCCTGGATATGTGGATGCTACAGGAGAAAGACTGCTGTGTGGCCTTGCAGCCAGAAGGACTGCCACTCTGCTGCCCTGCTACACTGCTGCTCTGCTGCCCTGCTTTCTGAAAAGGTAGACTGTACCTGCACCCTTCATCTCAGGCTGAAGTGACTCCTTTGGTCAGCTAGTTAATCTCCCAATCTGAGCTACAGGGACATAACAAGTTCCAGAGGCTCCTTGCAATTTATCAGCTGATGTGATGCCTGGACCTTCAATTGGACCTGGCTGAGATCTGCTGGCTTCTGCTGGAGTGAGTTCCTGATCTCCAAGAGGTGCCCTTCAGGTCCTGGACCCTTGGTGTGGCATCAGTTGAGCTCTTGTCTCAAGTAGAGGAGCAATACTGGAGTTTTGGGTTCTTCGAGAACGTGAACGGGCTGTTCACACCAAGCTCTTACTGTCCACTCCACCTGCCAATGCAAACTTCCGATGAACCTGACTCTTGCACCACAGTGACACCTAGCAATGAGAGATCGGTAAATTGACCTAAAGCATTGACAGCTCACGTTGACTGCTAACACGATGCTCCAGCAACAACCATCCGCGATGCCCGACAGGATCCTCATATTACAGTGACGACCATCTGTGACACCTGGCCTGCTCTTTGCGCTACTTCAATGACCACCCGTGATGCTCTCCCTGCTCCTCGCAGCCCCTTCCACTATGAACTAAACCCTCAGTGGGACTAACCTGGTTCCTGTATCTAGCCTGTGCTCTATCAAAGTCAGGCCCTGAACTGGTAACTTTCACCAAGTCTCGACTAGATAACAGCGAGTGGCGCTTTGTACTTTACTTCTTTGAAATCTTTAAAATTGCATATCTCTGGTTATACCGATTGGTTTGTGGATGTTGTGGTATCAAAGATTTTTTTAATTGTACTCTATTTTCCTAAATTTGTGCGAGGTTTTTCTTGTATTGTACTTCACCCTAACAGAAATTGTGGCTGCAGCTTGAGAAGGGTTTCAACCCAATTTCCAACAGCTACCAACACATCTCAATTGAGGTGTCATATGTTTTATAAAAACACCTGGGACAGCACTGGTCAGCATGATTGTCACAAATGTATTGGACAGTACCAGAACATCTGAGCAGTTCTGCCATTCTGTTTGTAAAATGGAAGCAACATTTCTCATCAGAAATGCCGCACGTTTAGGGAGCAAATCGATAAATCTTAGCGGAAATAGTTTTCATAGAGATTGCAAACACTTCTGAACAAATCTTCCATAATTCTAATGGATACTTCTTATCCCAGTCAATAGATCAACCAAAAACACTAAAGGGACAGTACCAATACATCGCAAATGAGATAGGCTGCAGCTCTAATGTTTAGCATGACTGCTTTATAGTTCATGCACAGAGAACATACTTTTCAGCAGGGCTGCACTGGTGTTCACAGACATAATCGACACTCCTCAACATAGTTTAACATGGAAAACCAACAGTTCTCAGCATGGAAACCATACTCTTGTTGGAATTGTCCCAGAACCTCCAACCTCACTACCATAGCGAAACAAACATTAAATATAATTACCTTTAGGTCAGCCATGTTGTTGATACCACAGTACCAATACATCTCAGAAGGTCTGACACTCTTGATTGGGGCTGCCTGGGCCTACACCTGGTCCAGGCAATGCTAATAACAATAATCAGAAGAGGGTATCTACCTTTCTTGGACAGTTCCAACTATACTCAACAGAGCTGCTGTACGTGTAATATTTGACAGTAATAAAACTTCTCAACAGGGCTGCCATGCCTTAAACATTATAGAGCATATCACCTTTTAGCAGGTTTGCACTACTTTTCTAGACAATCCCAACATTTCACCACAGGTATTCTTCAACTGGATAGTCCATGCAAATGACAAATCGTACTTACATTTCTGCTCTAATTCTTATGGACAGTGCGTATACATTTTCAGGTCTGACATTCCTTTTGGGCCCAATAAATCTTTGCAAGATTGCCATTTGTTCAATTGTATAGCCAGGGTCAATACTTCTCATCAAGGACATTACATATTTTTGAGACTACTAGCACTTCTCAGCAAGGTTAATTCAATTTTTTGGGAGTTACGTAACCTTCAGAATACGCATCTATAGAACTTACTCATGCAAGAAGCAGCCACGACCCGTATAGAGCGTGCCACCGGGTGGTGACGTGGGGCGGGGGAGGGGCAGGGTGGGGGGTTGTAAAAAGCAGCAAACGGACGATTTCAGGTAAGTAACGAAAAAAATAAGTAAAATGAATTTTGTTGCGCGCGCTGCATCGCCAAATGCGTTTGCCGCTTTTTATAACCCCCCACCCTGCCCCTCCACCGCCGCCCTCTTCACCGTCCGGTGGCACTCCCTATACGGGCTGTGGCTGGCAAAAAGCTATGCCACAGTTATTTTTGTAGCATGGGCCTCGTCTTCAAGGTCAACAAGATCTTCTATAAAGGCAATGTTGGTGCATAAACTTATCCTAAGATTCAACTCAAGGGGCATGCCAAGGTCTAGGACCGGGAGAGGTGTAGGTCCGAAACAGAGTTTGGTGTTCTGTGACAGGAGCTGTCACTTCTGTTTAATAAGTTAGGCCCAATAGTAGATGAAAAACATAGAAGGGTTGCACTTCAAGGCTTTATGTAAAGAATTAACAAACCGTTTGCAAGACTATGCCATAAGTAAAGTCAAGAGCAAAGCATGCAAATCATATATACAGAGAACGCTGAACAGTTCTAAGTGAAATCCGGCAAACATTCGCCTTGTAAAGGTAGGGAAAAGGGGCCTCCTACATATAGAAATCGACACATCCTTTTATAGGACTTTAGATAAAGACATCCATACATTAGTATAGGTGTACACAGTTCTCAGGATATGTACCAATAGGGAACAGGTAGAGGAAACACTTTACCATAGAATACATTTGAAGTTTTGTATGGTAGTATTACATGAAGTTTGCAGGTTTTCTCATAGTTTATTTGAGCCCTTTAGTTAATACATTGTATAACGGATCACTGACAGAATATCGACAGCAAAAATGTCGAGCTACAAAAATATTGGGACAAAAATACTGCAGTCCAAAATATCAAAGTCCTATCTTCTTAATGGAAAGTACAAAACTATTGATAAAAAAATATCGTTGTTAAAAATATCGTTGTTTAAAATATCGTTTTTTAAATGTTTAAAAAATAATGTAAAATAATGCAAGTAGTACATACATTAAAAAAAATAGTTAGTATTATTAGAACATGTTTAAAATGATAAGTAATAAAATAATGTATAAGTAAATTAAACCTACATATATATAAAATATAATATATATATTAACTTAATATAACTGATAAATAATGATTTTAATAAATAATACCATATTAAAAACATATTAAAAATTATAAATATAAATATATATATATATATATATATATATATATATATATATATATATATATATTACCTACTGGCGGTCGCCAGTAGGTAGTTATAGTTAGGACCACGTTTCCATAGGAAAACCTCAACATTCTATTTTGAATAACTTTGGCGCTGGTCGACGAATCCTCGCGAATTTCTCAAAATAGGTGGGGCGCTACGCTCCGCTCCTACCCTGAAAGTCTCGGGGGGATTTGTCAAGCGGGGGCTGAGATAAAAGGGGGGTCCCAAAACGCGTTTTTCCCATGCATTTTTCCATAGGACCTTTAGAACGAGCTACAGCCCGAACGGCTGAACAGAATTACTTGAAATTTGGCAGAGAGGTAGTCCTCAGGTCAAGGAAGTGCCTTTTGTAGGTTTGGTGTAAATCTGTTCAGTAGATTCTGAGAAAATAGCCTTTAAATCAATATATATATCTGAGCCCGCTTACGGTACGCTTACCGTACGCTTACGGTAAGCGTACGGCGGCGTGCGCGAGCGCGATTCTGATTGGCTGTTAGATCTTAGTAAACATTCGAATCGGTCGAAACCAGGAAGCGGCGGCCGCCATTTTGTGTATTTCACTCTGAAAAAAAAGAGTGAAAACAAGGAAAGGGGGCAATGAGGAGAGTTACAGACCCCCTAACATTTGTAAGGGGGTCAAAGAAGGACAGAAAAGTACAAAAAAAACATTTATTGATTTAAAAAAAAATCACGGGGTACGCGTACGGTAAGCTTACGGTAAGCGTACGGTAAAAAAAAAAAAAAAAAGATAAATGAAAAGCAGATTTAAGAGTTTAGAAATTAGGGAGCTCTAAAAAGAGCTGTTGTGTTTATGAAGTCATTTTTTTAGTGGTACCTACAAGTAAGTACCGATGCAGAGTCTAAGGTTCAAGAGGAAGACTCTGTTCCCTTCATCATTGAAGTGCACACCATCTCCTCTATAAATGTCTTGCATGTCATAACGCAAGT
The DNA here is from genome assembly GCF_964204655.1 of Triturus cristatus. Taxonomy (NCBI): domain Eukaryota; kingdom Metazoa; phylum Chordata; class Amphibia; order Caudata; family Salamandridae; genus Triturus; species Triturus cristatus. The sequence goes on from NC_140589.1 coordinate 677,878,356, forward strand.
TGTTGTGGTAAATGGCACCCATACCATAGTCACGGAGGAAAGCAGAAACAGATTTGTTGACGTGCTTTCTTGCTTTGTCAATCTGTGGACAGAAATGATTGGACCAGTTCCATTTTTGCCTTTGGCATATGTTGGAAAACACAAAGGCAGTTTTAGGGAAAAGTGAAAACAGTTGTGCAAAGGTGTCCTTCATAAGCATTTCCAGACCTACCCCAGTCAAAGTGCCTAGGTCATTGCCACCACAGTGCACTATTATGAGGTCAGGGTGTTGGATTTGCATGAAGGATTTCACCAATGGCATCAATTGGTGCCACTTTAACCCTCTCTGACCAATCCATTTAATGTCTACATTTGGCAAAGCAAGGTCTCTCACCATATCTGTTTTCTCTGCAAACTTTTCACTCCAGAAGACATAGCTGTGCCCTACAATCCACACTGTGAACATCTTCAAAGGAGAACTGGATGCACTCAGGAGGTGTCTTTCAGTAGAATGGCAATATGAAAAGAAAGACAGTTTGGAAATGGAGGCATACATATTTTTTTAAAAACAAAAAGAACTGATTGGCTGTTTCATACCATTCTAGAATAAAAACTAGGCTGTTTCATACCATTGTAGAATAAAAACTAGGCTGTATGTGTAAATTAATAGAAGCATGTTTTGTATTGGTACAAAAAAATGTGTAACCAAAGAACAGTACTATGGATTTGCTGTTAGGTTTGAAAAGTCAAGCACTCTTGCTCTGTGGAATTGAAACATTGTTTGGCGAACTTCTGACCTAACTCAACACAGCAGTGTTCCATGAGCTGTTGCTATGGTAGCAGGCAGAAGTCAAGTTGGGGGAAGGGTACTAGGCAGAAGTCAAGTTGGGGGCAGGGTACTTTTGGAAAAGGGTTGGTTTTCAACCAATAGAAATGTGTGAATACATGTGAAAAAAAGGGGGAAGCACTGAGATTTGAAACTTACATGTATATGTGTGGAAAAATAGAGGGAAAGTTTGCCATTATCTGGTTCTGCTGAGAGGAGAGAGGTGAACACAACAGAGATCCTGGCTCTGATAATCTGCTGTTTGAGTGTCACATTTCTTTCACAACTAACTAATTTTAAAGGTGAGTTTACAGTTTGAGAGGGGATGTATGTGGTAACTTAAGAAATGAATAATAGAAATGGGAATTGTTTTTGTTGTAGTTACACATGGTGGTTTCATAATGTGTCAGTGTGTAAAAGTGATTTACACTTGCCCCGAAAAAAAAAAAGAGCAGTAAGTGTGCTTTCAAATTGGCAAAGAAATTTCGTTTTGGGACTAATGTGAAAACATGACTCTGTGTGCAGAGAGGAATTATAGGCAGAGATTTATTGCGTAAAATGATGAATGCAATTGCTTTCACAATTAATAGTGAAATGCAATTTATTCTGAAAACAGCAAAAATAAGGCAAAAATATTTTTTGGTAAAAAATGTAAATATGTGTACTGTATTATTAAATGGTTTAAAAATATTAATACTTTTTTCTTTATTTTCAGATCGATATAGAAAATTTTCGGAAACTACAACCATTTTAAAAACTTTTTTTTAAAAAAACAAATGAATAAATATTTTTTTGAGTGAGTATGGTAAGTCAATAATAAAAATTGTAGTCTCTCAAGGACTTTATAATGTGATAAATGATTTTTAGTGTTTTTTTAAAAAAAATAAAAAAAAGGTACGCTTACCGTACGCGTACGGTAAAAAAAAAAAAAAAAGTTTTTAAAAACAAGTAAAAAAAAGATGGAAGATAAGGTTGGCTCTTAAAAGAACCGTTGTGTTCATGCAGGGACAGAGGAAAGGAAGCATGGGAAAATCATTCAAAGCTACAAATGTGCTGATCTATTTTGTTGTTCACTAGGGAAACACTGGTCTCCCTATGACAAATTAGACCTTTACAAAATGTGCAATGAATATCAACCTTCCGAAATCGAAGGTTCATTTCCAGAGGGCCAGCAAAAGGAGATTCTCCCCCCACAGATGAAGGGCTCACCTGACCTGCAGAAGAAGGAGTAAGCCCTGCAGGTGATGGTCCAGGCTGAGCTGCTGTGGATGTACTGGCTCGTCTTTCTGAAGAGTTACCTCCAAAAAGATGACCATGTGTCCTTCTGTGTACATCCTGGAGGTGTCTCTTCATGGTGTGATTCCCAAAGGAATACTTCCTGTTAGGATTACCTCTAGAAAGTACACGCTTACACAGCTTGCAAGTAACTAAGGGTGCATTCACCTTTTGCTGGCCTTCTGGAAAAGTAAAATAATCCCAAACATAAGAAGGCTTTACTTTCCTCGCTCTCTGCCTCAAGACAGTGCTGCTGGTGCTAGCCTCACTCTCAGAAGAGCTCTGCTGTTCTGCCATCGTATCCCAAAGACAAACCAGCTCCTTCTCCCAAGGGATCACAAGCAGAAATGAGGGGAATGGGTGTGGTGTAGGAGAGTTCTAGAACTGAAAGTACTTTCAACCAATCAAAAGTTGTGTTTCATGATCACATGACCTACCGTACGCTTACGGTACGCTTACGGTGCGCTTACGGCAAAAAGTACGCGTGTGCGTAAAAAAGACACGCGCTTGCGCGCATGCGCATAACAGTCACTCCCCGGCACTTCCGCGTAACGTGCGCGTGTGGCGTAAGCGCGCACGCGACCCACGCGCAGTACCCGCGGCTACGCAAAGTACGTAACTATACGCAAGCAGCGTAGATAGATTACGGGCGTTGCGTAAACCGTACGCTTACCGTGAGCTTACGGTACGCGTACTATAAAAAAAAAAAAAAAAAAAAAATCTGGAAATAAATTTTACATGTTTATTTTAAAAAATTTATATAAAATAAATATTTAATGATTTTAAAAATTTAAGCATAGTCTTTATAAAAGGTAAGAAAATTAAATTAAAAATATGTTTGAAAAAAATGAAGAATAAAAAAAAAAAATAGCATTTAAAAAACCTTGCAAATTCACTGAAAAAACCATGGGTTTCACACACGTTATAGTTAGGAATTATCATTTAAAAAACCTTAGAAATTCACTGAAAAAACCATAGGTTTCACACACGTTATAGTTAGGAATTAGCATTTAAAAAACCTTAGAAATTCAGTGAAAAAACCATAGGTTTCACACATGTTATAGTTAGCTGGACATTTTACTCGTAAAAAACCAATGAAATTGCCCCGTTATAGTTAGTTCAGCTAACTATAACTCGCGCGCCCGCAATGCACTGCTGATGACGTCACATATTACATCACTCATGACATGGTCAGTGACATCACTCATGACATCACTGATGACATCTCAAATGACATCACTGATGACATCACTGATGACATCATCCTTGTGATAGAGTGGCAGACCTCCTCTCACCTTAATATAAGCTTTGATACACACATTCAAAAATAGAGACTAAAATTTTCAAAACAATGGACATACCAATACCAGTTACAACAACCTCTTCAGTAATTCTAAGATCAACATACACATCCACTCATTCACCAACAGTCCTATACAGTCACTCATACATGTACTCACTCATCATATGTACTCATACACCTATACATCCTGTTACATAATGCCACTCATCCATAGAGTTACTCACACACATAGTCACTCATGCTAATAAAGAATCAAACATACATTCACCTGCATATACAGTTATACACACACCACCACACTTACTTCTACGGAAACTTACACATACTTAGTCTTTTAAACAATCACTTATAGAAACACATACTTATTCATACAGGAACTCTTTCAATCTCTCCCTCTCACATATACTCACATATATACACCAATAGTCACATATACTAGTTTAAAACATATGTAGTTACTCATAAAGACACTATTGAGACAGTCATTCACTCACTAACACACCAATACACACACGCATCCACCCATGCAGTCCTGCACACATGCTCTGTTCAACACATACAAACAGTGAGTCACTCATTCATGCACCTATGCACTACGTCATACCCCCCACCGAACCATGCAGACACTCAGACTAATACTCAAAAAAACCATTTAATAACCTATATAGACACCCATGTAGCTACTCACCAACCCATGCAGCCACTTATACACAAAGTGAAAAAATGATACAGATATTTACATATTTAAATATTACTCACTAAGCCATGTATTCACTATGATACACTTAATCAGTCAGTTACACAATCAATTTTTCAAAAAGAAATCATCCATTTAGACAGTAATATACCCATTTATTCTTCTATCAACCTTGAGATATACATATATAAAACATATTTAATTTTCAGAAAAACACACATTCACTGGATGATGTCATCAGTGATGTCATCAGTGATGTCATTTGAGATGTCATCAGTGATGTCATGAGTGATGTCACTGACCATGTCATGAGTGATGTAATATGTGATGTCATCAGCAGTGCATTGCGGGCGCGCGAGTTATAGTTAGCTGAACTAACTATAACGGGGCAATTTCATTGGTTTTTTACGAGTAAAATGTCCAGCTAACTATAACATGTGTGAAACCTATGGTTTTTTCACTGAATTTCTAAGGTTTTTTAAATGCTAATTCCTAACTATAACGTGTGTGAAACCTATGGTTTTTTCAGTGAATATATATATATATATATATATATATATATATATATATATATATATTATCTACTGGCGGTCGACAGTAGATAGATATAGTTAGGACCGTGTTTCCATAGGAAATCTGCAACATTCTATTTGGAATAACTTTGGCACCGGTTGACGAATCCTCGCGAAATTTTCAAAATAGGTGGGGCGCTCCGCTCTGCTCCTACCCTGAAAGTCTCGGGGGGATTCATCAAGCGGGGGCTAAGAAAAAAGGGGGGTCCCAAAACGTGTTTTCCACATGCAATTTTCCATAGGGACCTTTAGTCCAAGGTACAGCCCAACGGCTGAACAGAATTACTTGAAATTTGGCAGAGAGGTAGTCCTCAGGTCAGGGAAGTGCCTTTTGCAGGTCTGGTGTCAATCTGTTCAGTAGTTCCTGAGAGAATCAAAAGTAAAATCATATATATATGTGGGCAGAGCCTAACCACACATCTCATCCTGAGATCTGATTGGCTGTCAGCACTTCATCCAAGAAGTGTTGGCAGCCATCTTGGGACCAATAGACATGATAGCACGTCATTAAAAAGCATTGCAGTTAATAGAAGGTTTTAAGACTTTAGTTACATTATAAATCATTTGTTGATGGTACCATACTCATTTTAGGAATTGTGATATGTTCTTCTGCTGGGATATCATGATTGAGAAAAAAATATTTTCTCATGCTTTTTCCACAGAGGTTTGGAAGGTGATCTATAAGCTAAACTGAGAGCTTATTTTCTGTAAATTCACATTATCTTTCTCAGTCATGTGACAATGAAGTCTGACATTCTCAGTAAAACATGTACATCCAACAAGGGCAGAGACTGTCAGTTGATTCCTTTGTGTTCTACTGCAGCTTCCCAGAGTGTTCCAAAGAACAACTAGAGCGCTAACAGTCCTACTTATGATAAACGTATGGCACACCTGAAGCCATCTTGCTTGGATTAAAGTGGTAACTCTTAAAACATTTAATTTAAAAAGGAACAAAATGAGGAGGTTCATTTTTCCATAAAAAGTATGATTAGTGCTGCAGAAAGAAAAATTAGGGCACATTTTGAGTGACTTCTCAAATCCTCTTCTATTTCATTAAAAAATTCTGACATGCAGACTGAAACATGCACTTTCAATACCAGCAGTAGTTTTCCCTGGTGAGCAGTAGCTTTACTACAGTGATTTAATGAGCAAAAAGAGTGCTAACATTCTGAATTTATGGCAAATGTGTGGCACATCTGAATGACTTCTTGATGGAATCAAAGTAAAAAACTGAAAGTATTTCCTACTGAGGAGACTGCAGTAAATGAGGAAATTAGGAAACTTCATAACAAATAAGTCTCCCAAGATGGCCACCAGAGACAAAAGAGCCCAAATGTAGCCCAAATATCACCCAGATGTAGCCCAAGTATAGCCCAATGACAGAATGTCCCAGAGTGTTCTTAAAAACAACTAGAGCGCTTACTGTCTTCATTATGACAAAAGTATGGCACACCTGAAGCCATCTTGATTGGAATAAACTGGTAACACTTAAAACATTTAATTTAAAAAGGAACACAATGAGGGGGTTCATTTTGCCATAGAAATTATGATTAATGCTGAAGAAAGAAAATGAGGGCACATTTTGAGTGACTTCTCAAATCCTCTTCTATTTCATTAAAAAATTCTGACATGCAGACTGAAACATGCACTTTTAATACCAGGAGCAGACTTCCATGGTGAACAGTAGTTTTACTACAGTGATCTAATGAGCAACTAGAGTGCTAACTTTCAGAATTTATGGCAAATGTGTGACATATCTGAATACCTTCATGATGGAATCAAAGTAAAAAACTGAAAGCATTTCCTACTGAGGAGACTGCAGTACATGAGGAAATTAGGAAACTTCATAACAAATAAATCTCCCAAGATGGCCACCGGAGACAAAAGAGCCCAAATGTAGCCCAAAATCACCCAGATGTAGCCCAAATATAGCCCAATGACAGAAGTGTGCAAAACACTTATTATTTTGTGTTTTTGCAGTGTTATATAGTGCAGACTTGTCAGGTATTGGAGTGCTTTACATGAGCATTGGTTACATCACACAAGAACAAATTCATTTTGGTTGTAGACATAGGGAGACTAAGTGATTTGACCAGAATCACAGAATGTCGAGCTGAAGCAGAAACTCCAACCTGGTTCCCCAGTTGCAAAGTCTACAGTTCTGGAAGTAACACCACATCCTCTCCCCTAAGTGCAACATTTAATCAAGTGGTAAACTGGATAAAAAACATAAAGATAACAAATAATTTAAAAGTGCTTTGTCGCTATTTGAAAACTCAGAAAATATGTCTTTATTTTAGTCTTTTAGAGCACTGACCATAATTTTGATGCCAATAAGACCCTCTCATATCTGTAATTTCTAAAGGAAATGCTCTAGGTATAACAGTTTTGATTACATCAAGATGACGTCAGGCGTTCCACACTTTTGTAATAAATACAGAATGTTAGCAATCTAGTTGTTCATTAGGATTCTGCTGAGAGGCTGAGGCCAGGGGCACGGACTCTGAAAATTGAAGGCAGGTAGGAGGGTGCAAAGGCAACAATTTAACCACACTGAGCAGGCAGGAAGGGCCGTGGTAGCACAACAGACTATGTAGGGCAGTGGAAAGGGGGGCAGGGGCAACAAACCAACAATACAGGACTTGCAAGAGAGGCTTTGGCAATGTAATAGACCATTGTGGGCAGAAGGAAGAGGCAATGGTAGTACAACCATACATGCCAACAGACCCGATTCAGCCAGGAAACGTTCAATGTTTTTAAGCTCAAATGGGCTTTATTTGATCTGTCTCCTGTCTACAATCCCCTCTTTTTCAATGTAACTCAAAGGGGTAAATCAATACCCCAGTTTTTTTTCAAAATCTCCCTCTTACCAAGTTCAAAATGTTCGCAAGTATGGTACATTGGATCATGGAAGGAAATGGGGTAGGGACATGGACTTGGATAACAGAGGACAGGAGGGACATGGAGAGGTGCACCAAACTGACCCTGCAGGGCAGGCATCAGGGTTTGCAGCAGCACAATACACCACACAGGGCATGCGGGACAGGAGTGCAGCACAACAATCCATAGAAAGCAAGAGGGAGGGGACAGGACCATGCACATGGACAACAGAGAACAGAAGGGCAAGAGGCAACGGTAGCTAGCTGACCATAATGGACAGACAAGAGAGAAAGCTGCAGCATGACAGACCATAAAGGGCAGGAGGGACGGATCAGGGGCATTACAATGGAACAGACAAGCCAGGAGGGAGGGAGTAGGGGTCTGCACATGTAAACAGAGGGCTGGGGGCAAGGGGGTAGGGCAGGAGCAGCAAGATAGCCATGGAGGTAAGGCAGGATGGGCACTAGAAGCAAGACACACCGTGAAGAGAAACAGTGAGACTGTGATGGCATACACAAAGACCATGGAGGGAAGGTGGGAGGGGGTCAGGGGCAGCTAACTGACCACACAGGGAAGGTGGGAGGGGCCATGGCAGCACAGAAGACCATGCATGGCAAGTGGAAGGGTTAGTGGCAGCACAATGGCTATGATGGGCATGCACAAAGGACGATGGAGGATAGAAGGGAGGGTCAGGACCTGTGCAGAGAAAAGAAAGTTCAGGGCAAGGGCCCTCACAACAGACCGCACGGGGCAGGCAGGAGGAGCAGTTGCAGCACAACAGACCAGGGCGGGCAGAAGGGTGTGGCAGTACAATGGACCATGTAGGACAGGAGGAAGAGGATAGGGGCATGGCATGTGGACAGGCAGGGTGGAGGTGGCAGGGACAGGTTACAGTCATCTGACAATGCTAGGCAGGTGGGAGGGGAGTGGCAGCTCAACAGAACACTCAGAGTAGATAGGAGTGGCAGGTCCATGGAACATGGTGGGCAAAAAGGATGGAGCAAGGGCATGCACAAAGACATCAGAGGGCAGGGGGAAGGAGAATAGGGGCAGCAAGCTAAGCACAGAGTTTAAGCAGGAGGTCAATGATGGAGCATAGAATTGGGCAATGGAGGGCAGGAAGGGTGGACTGGTACATCATAATAAATTGAGGGCAGTGGCAGCACATCAGACCATGCATGGCAGGAGGGAGGAAGCTAGTCCATGGATTCACACAACAGAGGATAGGGAGGAGGGGGATGGGGCAGCAAGCTAACTGTTCAGAGAAGGCGGGTATTAGGAGCTGTATTGTTTTTAAAACGTGTGTCTGTGCGAACTACTTAAAATATGAACAAGTATGCAGCATAATCTCACTTTTATTTAGGAAGAAGAGGACGTTTGTGACTGTGACTCCGGGCTCACTTGGCAGAAACACCCCCTGACCCTCCACCCCCTATCGCAAAATGTAATGCCCGTGAAAAGGGTAGGTGAACACAGTGTTATATAGAACATAGTCCTGAGAGCACGATTGAAAATAAAAACTAGATATAGTGTATGGTATAAACTATGCACCAAAAAGTGTGATATAAGATGAACCGGGCGTGAAATATAATATGCAATACATTGTGCGCAATGACAGATTCATTGGAGAGCGCGAGATAGCACAGGCACTAGCGCGTGCTATGCGATATGCGCCTTGGAGTGTAATATGCACAGGGCAGTGTTGTGTAACCTAACTAGTCTCTAAAGTTGTAATATAAAATATGTGCTGGGGAGTGTAACGTTGCATATGCACTGTGACAGAGATATGGATCCCAGATTGTAATATGAATGGCATAGCACTGTGCGTTATAACATAGGCATTGAGGAAGGCACGTTAGATGGGGCAATATAACCCGTGCGAAGACAAGTGCGGCATGACATATTCACGGGGTGGTGTTACAGTGCACATGGCCTAGAGAGTGTCATAGCATATGCACTAGCTGGTGGAATACAGCACAGAGGTGTGTGGCACTCGGCAGGCAATGGTGGGTGTAACACAGCATTGGGCTCTGCCAGGAGAGCGCTGTGACTCTCAAGTGATGTTCGTCCCCTTTCCAGAGAGTAAAATAAAAAGTATTACACATCCGGCAATGGATGTGTGCTTTATTAACCGTGAGAGGGGTTTCTTGCATAGTTTTGGTCGAATTTTTGTCGAATCTCCTTTGAATGGCCTTGTGTGCATGTGTATTAAATGTGCCCGTCAATAGCTACCCATGTTTGTATAAATAAACGACAAGGGTGTCTACCGGGATTAGGCACGGTAGGGCCTCAGACATGTCAGAGCTTCACTAGTGGTGTAAATACATTCCACGTGAATTCATTGTATGCATAATGAATATCACGCAAATCGTCATGGTGATAGGTACGTACGGTTTGTCCAGCATGTGCTAGGTGTGTCTATAAATATATATTTTTAAAAAATATTAAAAAACAGTGGCCGGCCCTGGGGATTGGGGTCAAAAAAATATAATTAGGAGACAGGCCCTGGGGGATGGGGTCATCAGGGCCAATAAATTAGAATAAGAAGGGAAACCACACAGCCCCCCTTCTTAAAAAATTAAAATAAATAAAAGACTGGCATCATGCCGGTGGCCACGCCCCCTCCTTGCAGCACTCTGCAAACGCGCCCCCTGGCGAGTTGTAAGTTGGGTAATTAATTCCTCTTCAATACTGAGGGTCCCTGAGGGCCAACTAGCCCAACAGGCATCTCCAGTATGCGCCAGGGAGCTGCGCTGCAGACAGGTGTTCTGAGGCCAAGCCCCTTTTTACACCTCTCTGCAACGCAGCTCTGTGGCGCTTACTGGAGGTACCTATTGGTCTAGTTTGACCCTAGGAACCCTTAGGATTCAAGGGGACTTAATCTCTCAACTTAGAACAGCCCCAGGGCGCGTTTACACAGTGGTGAAGGGAGGGGACGGGGCCTGAGGTGACATGTGCAAACACGCACTATGGCACGTTTTAAATTGGGGATATCATTTCCCTTGAATACTGAGGGCCCCTGGGGGCTAACTAGCCCACCAAGTGCTTCCAGTAAGCGCCACTGAGCTGCATTGCAGAGAGGTGGTCCAGGCCGTGCCACTTTTTACACCTCTCTGCAATGCCGCTCTGTGGCACTTACTGGAGGTACCTAGTGGGCTAGTTGGACCCTAGGGACCCTCAGACTTCAAATGAACTTAATCTCCCAACTAAAAACGGACACAGGGTGTGTTTACACAGTGGTGAAGGGAGGGGACGGGGCCTGAGTTAACGTGTGCAAAAACGCCCTGTGGCCTGTTTTAAGAGGTAGTTTTAATCCCCCTGCCCTATTATATACTAGGGGCTTACAGAGGAGGTCATGCTAATCACAGGGGGACCCCAACGCATAATGTTCCCTAGTGTATGTAGGTGTTGTCACTGTATTCTAAGTGTCTTTTAACATAGCACTGGCTCTAGGACTGGTTAGTCAGACTCAGTTACCACCAGTATCTGTCTGAAAAAGTTGAGGGTACAGGATGATTTTGCAAGAAGGCTTCTTTCTGCTCTTCTTTTTGTTCTTTCTGCACGTTATCCTTCTTCATGCACTTGTCTTCGTCTTTGAGGACTTCTGTTGCTTCTTTCTGCACTTCTTTTTTTTTCTTTCTGTGCATTTTTTCTTCTTTCTTCACATGTCCTATCTCTGTAGGCATAGTTAGAAATTAGCATTTAAAAAACCTTTGAAATTCACAGAAAAAAACATAGGTTTCAGGCACGTTATAGTTAGGAATTAGCATTTAAAAAACCTCAGAAATTCACTGAAAAAACCATAGGTTTCAGGGGTGACTTTGAGATGTCATCAGTGATGTCATGAGTGATGTCACTGACCATGTCATGAGTGATGTAATATGTGACGTCATCAGCAGTGCATTGCGGGCGCGCGAGTTATAGTTAGCTGAACTAACTATAACGGGGGAATTTCAATGGTTTTGTACAAGTGAAAAGTCCAGCTAACTATAACACCCCTGACACCTATGGTTTTTTCAGTGAATTTATATATATATATATATATATATATATATATAAATATATATATATATATATATATATTCACTGAAAAAACCATAGGTTTCAGGGGTGTTATAGTTAGCTGGACTTTTCACTTGTACAAAACCATTGAAATTCCCCCGTTATAGTTAGTTCAGCTAACTATAACTCGGGCGCCCGCAATGCACTGCTGATGACGTCACATATTACATCACTCATGACATGGTCAGTGACATCACTCATGACATCACTGATGACATCTCAAATGACATCACTGATGACATCACTGATGACATCATCCAGTGAATGTGTGTTTTTCTGAAAATTAAATATGTTTTATATATGTATATCTCAAGGTCGATGGAAGAATAAATGGGTATATAAGTGTCTAAATGGATGATTTGTTTTTGAAAAATTGATTGTGTAACTGACTGATTAAGTGTATCATAGTGAATACATGGCTTAGTGAGTAATGTTTAAATATGTAAATATCTGTATCAGTCTCTCACTTTGTGTATAAGTGGCTGCATGGGTTGGTGAGTAGCTACATGGGTGTCTATATAGGTTATTAGTTGTTTTTTTGAGTATCAGTCTGAGTGTCTGCATGGTTCGGTGGGGGGTATTACGTAGTGCATAGGTGCATGAATGAGTGACTCACTGTTTGTATGTGTTGAACACAGCATGTGTGCAGGACTGTATGGGTGGATGAGTGTGTGTATGGGTGTGTTAGTGAGTGAATGACTGTCTCAATAGTGTCTTTATGAGTAACTACATATGTTTTAAACTAGTATATGTGACTATTGGTGTATATATGTGAGTATATGTGAGAGTGAGAGATTGAAAGAGTTCCTGTATGAAAAAGTATGTGTTTCTATAAGTGATTGTTTAAAAGACTAAGTATGTGTAAGTTTCCGTAGAAGTAAGTATGGTGGTGTGTGTATAACTGTATATGCAAGTAAATGTATGTTTGATTCTTTATTAGCATGAGTGACTATGTGTGTGAGTAACTCTATGGATGAGTGGCATTGTGTAACAGGATGTATATGTGTATGAGTACATATGATGAGTGAGTACATGTATGAGTGACTGTATAGGACTGTTGGTGAATGAGTGGATGTGTATGTGGATCTTAGAATTACTGAAGAGGTTGTTGTAACTGGTATTGGTATGTCCATTGTTTTGAAAATTTTAGTCTCTATTTTTGAATGTGTGTATCAAAGGTTATATTTGGGTGAGAGGAGGTCTGCCACTCTATCACAAGGATGATGTCATCAGTGATGTCATCAGTGATGTCATTTGAGATGTCATCAGTGATGTCATGAGTGATGTCACTGACCATGTCATGAGTGATGTAATATGTGACGTCATCAGCAGTGCATTGCGGGCGCCCGAGTTATAGTTAGCTGAACTAACTATAACGGGGGAATTTCAATGGTTTTGTACAAGTGAAAAGTCCAGCTAACTATAACACCCCTGAAACCTATGGTTTTTTCAGTGAATTTCTGAGGTTTTTTAAATGCTAATTCCTAACTATAACGTGCCTGAAACCTATGGTTTTTTCTGTGAATATATATATATATATATACACACATAGGTAAAATTTAAATAAAATGTAAATACATATATAATAAATTCAAATATTGATTATTTTTAATATCTAATTTGACACTCCATTAACTGCAACAGTAGTGAAAATGTTGGATAGCAGAGGGGATAACATTACTATTCCCACTCCAGAGAGTGTAACAATAGGGAAAGTGTTGGATAGCGGCCAGGAATAATTTACTATTCCCACTCCAGGGAGTGCAACAGTAAAGAAAGTGTTGGATAGCGTAGGGGTAAAAATTACTATTCCCACTCCAGGGAGTACAACAGTAGGGAAAGTGTTGGATAGCAGAGGGGAATAATTTACTATTTCCACTCCAGCGAGTGCAACAGTAGGGAAAGTATTGGATAGCGGAGGGGTAACAATTACTATTCCAACTCCAGCGAGTGCAACAATAGGGAAAGTTTTGGATAGCAGAGGGGATAAAACTACTATTCCCACTCCAGCGAGTACAGCAATAGGGAAACTGTTGGATAGCGGAGGGGATAAAATTACTATTCCCACTCCAGCGATTGCAACAGTAGGGAAAGTGTTGGATAGCGGAGGGGAATAATTTACTATTCCCACTCCAGAGAGTACAACAGTAGGGAAAGTGTTGTATCCCGAAGAGGAATAATTTACTATTCCCAATCCAGGTAGTGCAACAGTAGGGAAAGTGTTGGATAGCGGAGGGGTTACAATTACAATTCCCACTCCAGAGAGTGCAAAAGTAGGGAAAGTGTTGGATAGTAATTCGCAAAAATTACTATTTCCACAACAACAGGTACAACAATAGGGAAAGTGTTGGATAGCGGAGGGGAATAATTTACTTTTCCCACTCCAGCTAAATAATTACCATTAATTAACAAACAATTAATTAATTCTAAATAATTTACATGCCACCATATTTCCCTATAAATAACACCACCAATGTTGTAAAACATAACACAATTAACTTAATTAATTAACAATGAATTTTTAATAATTAACAAACAATTTAAAACCAATCAATAATAAATTAATTCACACAAATAACACTAAAAAACAACAACAAATGAACTTTATAAAATACATTTTAAGAAATATGTTAAAATTTAATTAGTTCCCTACCTACTCCCCTATCAACCCACAACCCGTTCTTAAAAAAAATAACACAAATACCATAATTAATTATTAATTATTAATAACCAATTAATAAATACAGAAGAATACATTATTTACCACAACTAACAATATAAAATATGAAATACATAAATATTTAAAAAAATTATTTATTAAATATTATTAAAATACTTCCCACCCTACTCCCCTATAAACCCACAACCCACTCCTAAAAAAACGACACAATTAACATATATACCAATCAATTATTAATAATTAACAAGACATTAATAACTAATTAATAACAACTTAATTACCCCAATTAACACTATAAAATGTTAAATACTTAATTATTAATTAACAAAAATATTAATTAATTAATTATAATTAAAATAATTTCCACCCTATTCCACTATAAAACCACAACCCGCTCCTAAAAAAAACCCACAATTAAGATATTTACCAAATATACATTATTAATTAACACCCAGTTAATAACTAATCAATAATGAATGAATTAACACAATTAATTATATAAAATACCTAAATATTAATTATTACAAATTATTAAATAATTAATTATAATTAAATTACTTCCCACGCTATTCCCCTATAAACCCACAACCCGCTACAGAACTAAAAAACTTGGTAACTTCTAAAAATGTAACACAGATAGTCAAAAACAAATGCAATATTTCCACACCAAAAATAGAACACATGCATTAAAAATACACACTAAAATACATGACACTAAAAAAACTACGATATTTTTAACAGTGATATTTTTCCAAACTATATTAATTATATCGATATTTAGGAAAACGATATTACTTACCTTCAACTCGATAATCTTGACAACGATATTCTGACTGTGAATATTTTTGTATGTCTATATTTTGGACTCGATATTAGTCTTAGTCGATATTTGCAACTCGATATTATGTCTGTGTACCGCAATATCATGGATAGAACAAGAAGAACAGCAATAGACATCACATGAGATACTGTGACATCAGTGCAAGTTGGAGAACAGTGTAAACCCAACCTAGGGGTCTATTATGATGGCGGGAGGACAAAGTCCTCCCGCCATCATAACGGAAGAAGGGACCGGCCGCCATATGTGCGGCGGTCCTGCGATTGGTATTAGGATGCGCCCGCCACACTGGCGGGCGCATCCCGCATTTTTTACATTGCGGTGGGCGCTGCTGTTAGCAGCACCCGCCGCAATGCAAAAAAGGCATGTTGTGCATTTGCATGCACAACATGACAGGCACCGCACGGTGCCTGCCACGTTGTGCATGCAAATGCAGGGGTATGTGCACCTCCCACCCCTCTGACCACCCTGGGGGCCCACAACGGGCTCCCTAAGAAAAAACAGCATGCCTTTTCATTGCGGAGTCTCCACAATGGAAAGGCAATTCCACGCCATGAAACTAATATGGATGGCGGTGCCTGCAAGGCACCGCCACCATATTGCTGGGCTTCTCTGCCCGGTAGGCAATCGGGCAGATTGCCAACCGGCGGACGGTCTTCCCGTCCGCCGGGGTCCGCCCCGCCATCGTAATGTGACGGGGGGAGAAAAGTCATGCGGGCGGTGGCTTTTGGTGGGCGGATCACCACCGCCATATGGGCGGTGCCGATCCGCCCGCTATCATAATAGACCCCCTAGTTTGACGTAACCTCCACTTATGAAGAAAGAAAAACAGCTCTCACAACAACATTAATTCCATTAAAATGTGAAATAATGTGGAATGAAGAGCACGTCCAACAAGAGAACTTGAACATGTGTGTTTTAAGGTGAGAAAAAATGGTGAGTGCCAATTGCTTTTAGGGACAATGTTCCAAATTTTGGATGACACAAAAGAGAAGTTGAATTCCGAGTCTTTTTTTCCATGGGGATTGTTCACATGACTCCGAGATTTTCTTCTTTGCTGCATGACGTTGCAATGTGACTTCCACTTGTAATATTTACTGCTTCACGGAGCTAGGGTAGTTGAAAAAGAATTAGAGCTCAAATATGCCACAGCAAATTTTGAAAGTGATGTAATCCACATTAGCTAATATATGGATTGCATCAGACTGAGACTGAAAATAGGCCTGGACAACAAACTATAAGTGGGCCCCCATTAGCAAATCAGATAGCTAAAATGTGGCCCACATTTTCAAAATGGGGCTGTTTTGAACTTGTAACGAAACGCTACAAGGTGTTTTGGAAGGTATGGGGGAATGTTTGTGGTAACCAAGAGTAAACATCGTCCCACAAGACCATAAAATAGGCCCATAAGCAGCGAGAAACAAGGCCCACACACTATCCTTTCAGACTAGCCCTTCAGGCTCTGTCAGATTGCTCTCTAAGTCAATCTGACCTTCTCTATGGAGAAAGATTAGTAAATGGCTAATATTGCAGAACTCTTGCCACCCATGACCAGGTGAGCCGTGGAGTTCATCGGTGGTATTAAAATAGGTACGACTGCCTCAGCATAGAGCAAGCATGTGTTTTTATGCATCTGCAATGTATTGTCATTTAATCTTATACTTCTCTAAATCAGTGCATTGTTTTAGACAGCAGAGCCCGGAAACAGAAAGACGCGATCCTTGCTCACTGTTTCCGGGCTGTAGTGTCTGCAAATAAAGCTGTAACTCAGAAATATTCAATTATGTGAATTGCAGCAGCATAAAAGCAGGCACTCCGCTCTGTGCTGGTTGACCATTATCTTTCCTTAAAGAGTAAAGACATGACCCTACTATTCTAATTTCACGCAACATTCCACTTGCAGACCACCATCTAGAGACAGTTTTTCACAAGAGTAAGCTATAAAGATGACTTTAACGTATATACAAGGCAAGGAGCACATGGGCATGAAACATCCGCATACCCATAATACTTTGCACAATCCTTCTTTTTGACTTTTTTCCCAAATGTCTAGCAATATGCCTACATATTACAGTATGCAGTATTATCCCTGCGCCATTTCCATATCTGGGAATGACAGATGACAATTTAGGAGAATCTTATCAAAGGGAAGGAAAATATGCATTTCTTTTGTGACTGCTTCATGTGCTTATTCTGAGGTGATAGCAATTCCTCTAAAGCAGTAGCTTTGGCAAAACCAAAAGGCCTCGGCTAGGCCGAGTGGGGGAATGAGCAGAGTTGAGAGTCTGGGATTTGGGGGAGGAAGAGAAAGGAAAAACAGGGGGAGAAAGCAAGGAAACAAGCACTATGATGGAGTGCTGAAAGTAAAATAAAAACAGTCCCCTAAAGTTACACGGGGAAGGATCAAACTTATCCAATCAGGCCACTTTAAGACTGAAATGGTCCTAATGGGATAAATGCAAAAATGAGGAAACCAAAAAACAGGAGCAAGGAAGTAAGAAAGACAACACAGCCATTTAATCATTATCAAGGGGCAAATTCAAACCCCACTCTGTGGGCGTGATTCACAAATGCAAATATACATGAATAGATTTACTCATATGCAGCTCTACTCTTGACTTGCACCGAGGTGTAAGTCGTCACTTTATTGCTATTCGTCGTTTCCAAGTGTAGATTTAGACGTAAGTACAGACCTAAATGTCTCCACTAGGGGAGAGAGAAACTAGAATAATTTGCTTTTGCGTAATCATGCAAAATTGTGGCAAAGGTAAGCAAAATGATGCATTATTATGTGAAATGCAAATCGATCATTTTGTGCTATATTTTAGCACAAAATGAGTTCTCGCATCAATTTTTGGCATGCAGGCACATTTTAAAAAAGCAGTATGAGCACCAGCTGCTCGCGCTCTGTTTGTTAGCTGTACATTTTTACCCCAAATGGAACCATTTGCTGTCAACGTATACCCCGAATGGTGCATAATTATGCAAAGAGGCATAATTTCAGGAATTTCGCATAACTTGTTTAATGTGAAATTCCTGATATCATGGAAATTATGCCAGTGTAAATTTCATTTCTTCCAGGCCTAGTCTCCATCCCTTCATTTGACAAGGTGGAGATATCTAAGACTAAATTTAAGAGTGTAAAGATACTACTAGTAACTATTAACACATAGGCAGGTATGCCTGCCATTGGGATGGAGATCTACTTATGGTAAAGTACAGAGAAAAAGAGATAAAATTTAATCATTATTTCAAAATAAATATAAAACATATTTTAATGTGAAATTAAAATGTATATTGATTTATAAAATTAATATCAACCTGAACTAATAAAATGTTTCAGCACATTACCTCATCATTCGATCAATCAATCAGAGATTTATAAAGTGCACAGCTACTTAAGTGTGTTTAGGCGCTAGGGACAAATTTGAGTAGCCGTCAAGTGCTTATCAAAGCAAATGTTAATTAAATAGTTAAATCATTTTGGGGGGAAAAAATATTTATTTGTATTTCATAAACAACAAAATAAACAAACTTCGTACACCGTCTGAAGCAATGCATCCTAGGTATATGTAGTAGACAGTAGCGAGTGTGCAAAGTCCAAAGCAATAAAATATCAGGAAGGAGAGAAAGTCCCCCAAGACACCTATCTCATCAATGACCATAGCATACAATACCTATCAACAAGGCAGATCCAGCATCACAGGGCATGCCACAACAATTGTTAGTCTATCCTGACCTTTCAGATACAACATCCGCAATGCCCGGTTCCAAATTATCAGCCTTGCCTGGCTCAGGTCCCAAATCGTAGTAATGCAACCAGTGTCCCCAAACGTTGCCAAATTTGTGAGGGCACCCTGTATTCTTGTAAGTGACACACTCAGCAGCCACATCCATGACCATATCTGCCTTCCATTCATGCAGAATGGGCACTACTGGTGTCTCCCAGCATCTGGCCACCTCCCTGGTTGCCACAATCAAACCCAGACTACAGAACAGGAGTTGGGCCCTCGGGACATCTATCTCCATCAGAATGCCCAGAAGGGCATGCTTCAGGTCAAGTGAGATATTGACCTCTGAATGGCCTAAAGTTCTTGGACCACTTCATTCAAATATCTTTCGATGATGAGGCAACCCCAGAGTGTAGAAAGTTGCTTCAAGCCCCCATCCATCGCAAGCAGTCCAGGGAATCTGCCCTCCCCATCCTATGCATCCTGGCTCGGTCATAATAAAACTTATGGAGGACCTTAAGTTGTATCAGCCGGAACCTTGACTTTATTGCAACTTGCCAGTGATGCGTCAAGGCTGCCACCAATCAGTATCATCAATCTTCCCAATATCAGTCACCTATCTCATTCGTAGTGTGCCTAACATGTCAGGGATATTATTGTTGATAGTTTTGTAAGTATATCATATGGCCTTGCTCACCAGCTTTTCCATGAGTAACCTGCCCTCAAGCCGGCTTATTGAGGCATGCCAATCCCTTCCAACCCTCAGCCAGCCAGGCATGCCGGAACTGCACAAAGTTCAAGTACTGATTTTGGTGCAGGTAGTATTCCTGTTGTGGAAACGTGAAGGGCATTAAGTCTCCCTCTTCCAGGGCATCCCCTATTTTGGAGATGCCGATCATGTCCTAGGGCTCAAAACCTCGCAGTTTTCTCAGTTCTCTCATCATGCCACCTTTCCACAGAGTTGCTTCCCTGGTGATTTTAGACAACCAACCCAAGGGAATATGCCTGTATCCGGTAAGTGCATGTAAGTTAGGTGATTCCATGGCACAAACATTCAGTCATTGATGGGTATCAGGTGTGTTGCCCATTAATAGGCCTGCACATCTGGAAGGTGTATGCCCCATTCTGTAGTGCCGCTATTGTGTTCCCTCCATTTCATAGCAACATCCTCACCTCTCTATCAGTTTTGCTAAACATCTCCTCCAAAATAGTAAAATATGTATTTTGAAGGCTGTATAGAAGCGTAGGAAGCATGATCTTGAAGATGGTAGCACTCCCCAGTATGGTCAAGGGGAACCCTTGCTAATGTTCTGCATCTCCCTGGAAGGTAGTGTATACCCTCCCAAGGTTGGCAGTTAGGCAAAGGTCCCTATTTGCCATAACACAGATACCCATTTCTCCCAGTTAATTTTGCAGCCCGAGTATCCACCAAATGACTCTATGACTTTGTTGTCTGCATTCTACAGCACACATTGAATGAGGCAAATGCCTGCAGTTATTGTTTTCGTGCAGAAAGGTGCCCCTTCCTGCACGAAAACAATCTCCCCATTACGCAGGCATCCTTGCACCATGGTGCAAGGTCGCCTGCGCCGGCGCATGGCAGCTGTTTGTGTGCCAGCGCAGGGGAGCGGTATAAAAGGGGGTTGTGATGGACGGAGCATCAGAACCAATCAAACACTCACACCCAGTCAACAGATCTGGGTTTGATCCATCACCGTTCTTTAGCCCACTCTGCCACCCCAGTTCAGACATGGCCATATGCAAATCAGTCTGACCCTGTACCTCATGGGAACAGTCCAGCCCGAACTGCCAAGCCATGCCTTCCCTGGACCTGATACAAGCTTCCTAAGACCGGTTTCTGGCATTTCAGCCGTCTTCAGCCAGGCTTGCTTGAATCCAGTGGCAAAGTGAGCAAGGGACTCACGTCTGGGCATACCCTGCCAACTTATGGCGAACAAAGCGGTACAAAAGGGGGGTGGTGATGGACGGAGCATCAGAACCAATCAAACACTCACACCCAGTCAACAGATCTGGGTTTGATCCATCACCGTTCTTTAGCCCACTCTGCCACCCCAGTTCAGACATGGCCATATGCAAATCAGTCTGACCCTGTGCCTCATGGGAACAGTCCAGCCCGAACTGCCAAGCCATGCCTTCCCTGGACCGGAAACAAGCTTCCTAGGACCGGTTTCTGGCAGTTCAGCTGTCTTCAGCCAGGCTTGCTTGAATCCAGTGGCAAAGTGAGCAAGGGACTCACGTCTGGGCATACCCTGCCAACTTATGGCGAACAAAGCGGTAAAAAAGGGGGGTGGTGATGGACGGAGCATCAGAACCAATCAAACACTCACACCCAGTCAACAGATCTGGGTTTGATCCATCACCGTTCTTTAGCCCACTCTGCCACCCCAGTTCAGACATGGCCATATGCTGATGGATCAAACCCAGATCTGTTGACTGGGTGTGAGTGTTTGATTGGTTCTGATGCTCCGTCCATCACCACCCCCTTTTGTAGCGCAGGGGAGAGCACAGGTTTGCGACATATTGTTGTAAGTAAGTTGCATTCCTGTGCTCTGAAAGTGACTCAGTGTGGCACAGACAAATGACTTGCGGAATGCACTGAGTCACTTTCTTGTAAATTTGCCCCTCTATTTGTATATTTCTCGTATTGACATCGAAGCTTTAGTTTTGAGACGCCTCCGACAGATCGACTTCTGTAGGTAACTGACCTTGAACCATTCCGATTCAACTTTGTTGTCAATTGCACAATTTGACATTTTGTTTGAATGTTTTTGAATAATATTTTAAATGCATACAATTATTATATCTGATACACACTATAAGAAAGAAAAATAGACTTTGACATAAATGTACTGTAAATAATTTGCATTGCAGCCAGGTGCATTATATTTTCTTTTCAAAGTAGAGTTCCATGGTGTTGAATTCGTTTTCTACATTACCTAGTTAGAAAACAGAGTTGAACCTGACAATAACCGTTAGGACTGAAAGAAAAGGTTTGCCATTGAAATGGCTCGCCCCACACACTAAATAGCTATTCCCCAGTGTATACGAAAAGGGGGCAGTGGCAGTCCTCAAATGTGCCATGATTTTGTGTAAACTAAGCCATTCTCCTTTTTAACCTGCCTACGTACATCTACGAGGGCAGAATCAGCCTCCCATTCAGGAGAATGAGAGGCCCCCCACCCAGGGACATTTTAAGGATTTTGGGGGCCCTGGGCCAAACATAGTTTGAGGGGCCCTGTTGGGAACAGCTTTGGATTTATAATCCAATTTCACCTCTTTCATGCCCTCTTTGGCCAGGTCACTGACAGTGCACAGGCACATTGTTCCAAATTCTAAACGTGTTTACATCTAATATTGAGGGATAGTGATGTGTTTTTAATAATGTAACACAGCAGCAGCTCACTGATATTATTTGCAGCAGCAGCTCACTAATATTATTGCAAATAATATCAGTGACCCCCTCTCATTTCTCAAATGAGTGATCCTGTTTTGTCCTAAAGGAAACTTTTTATGGATGTTGCTTGAAACATCAACACAACATTTGTCTGCAAAATGTCTGGAATAGAGTCCCACATATCACACACATTGAAAATAAATTAAAGGAAAATGGTATTTAAAATAACTTGTTGAAAAATTATTCAAGGTAATTAGGGCAAGAATCTGCAGAACAGAGCTGGCTCTATCAGGGGGCCCCCTGAAAGGCTGGGGCCCTGGGCCAGAGCCCACTTTGCCCATGCCTTAAAACGTCTCTGCCCCCACCGCGCCTAGGGGTGGGGGGCCCTTAGTGGCATTTCGTGCGAGAGGCAACAGGCCTCACAGCATAGCAAAAACAGGACTGGCAAGGTGGGTAGTTAGTACTGTCTGGCTGTTGTTTTCAACAATCTAGTTTAATAGGGATGAAGTGTGTGTCGTGCCGCAGGGCACGGCAGGACGTTGTGGGTGCAGCGCGATAGAGGAAACCAGGGTTCGAGGCCCGAGGTTGCGTCCATATCCTGTGATGCTGGGCAAATCATTTATTCTCCCCGTGCCTGAACATGTAATGTAAATACGGTGCTATGTAAAGTGCTGCAATAACTTCGGGGACAGGCAAGGGGCTTGGTTATTACCGGTCGGTGGTCGTTTTTAGCAATTTATTTAATATGGATGAAGTGGGTGACCGTCGGTGAGCCGCGGCAGGACATTGGGGGTAAAGCGCGATAGAGGAAACCAGGGTTCGAGCCTCGAGGTCACGCCTACAACCTGCCATTGGGGGCAAATCACTTAATCTCACCGTGCCTGAATGTGTAATGTAAAATACGGTGCTATGTAAAGCGCTCCAATACCCTCGGGTCGAGTTCGCGCTTTATAAATATGCAAAAAAAAAAAAAAGTGAGCTCTACTGACCCAACTCATGCATTGCCTCAAACCTGTAGTTACTTCAGCTGCATGAAATTGCTTTGGGGTATAAAATCAAAACAGGCCACAATAATAAACACTTGTACCTTAAATAATTGGTGTAATATACAGCGTTTCTAAGCTGGAACGCTATAAGCGGTGATGGAGGCCTCAGGTGCGCGCCCAGGGATGCTGTGACTTGGTTACCCACGGAAAGAGAGCAAGCGGGGCAGACAGAAAGGGGCTGGCCGACAGGAGGCCATCCCTGCTTCAACACTTTACGTTAAACGGCGAAGGAGCGTCGCTCGAAATATGGATTTTTCCTGCTATTATATGTTATGACATTTCGCCACCATTTATTACGCCTGCATTAAAGAATGGATGGGCTAGGACATTATACTGCCGACAGTAAGATGTCAACATGGTTGCAGGACAGCTTGTTGCAGCGGAGAGTTTGTGGCTCATGTGGCGTATAGTTCCTTGGACCATATGTTATTTCTGAGGATGGTGCCCTGTGGTTGCGCTGCTGAAAGTTATATGCAGGTTTAAGCACCGCTGTAATGTAGCTGTTGCAGAGATTTATCCTGGCCACTGCAGGGGTAGGGAGGAAGGATTCCCGTTACAAAAATGGTGATAATCTCGTGTTGATCCACACTAAACACCCATAACCTCCCTTACCTGCTGGGTGATACATGCTGCCTACCTTTGATGTGGGTCGCAGTACTTTACGTATACTAGCTAAGGAAAGGCATGTGGATTAATTTATACAAGTATTTGGGACCTTAGTTAAAATAATACGTGCAAATACCAATCCGGAGCATGAGGGTTTTCATTTAATAATATGACCTGGGCCTTTATACATCAGGGGGATAGAGGCATGGAGGGTTCACTGGGGTGGTGTGATCCTTGGCAAGTGGTTCGTTTGCAGGGGAAAACGGGGTGGCCCTGACGTATCTAACTGTAGCGCCTGTTCTTCTTTCTTTGAGTTCAGGCTCGATCTAAGCAGGGGTGGCCAAAAAATGGTAAAGGACGGGTATGCGTGCGGTGAGGCAGTTAAAATAAAGCGAAAATGTTGATGCGCGCAGGGGAAAGGAAAGTGCAACAAACATTAATTTTTCGATTTTCCTTTTGCTTTATATCTGACTCACACGAGAGGTGCACCTCACTAAGATGGCTGCGGCAGGATGATGGGCCAAGTGACGTGCAAGGGTAGTGGCCAGCGACCTCATTAAGATGGTGGCTGCAGGAGGATGGACCAAATCACGGGCAAGGGGAGTGGTCAGTGACGTCAATGGACCAAGATACGGTGAGGGCATGCGGAAGGCCACCAAGGAGCTGATATTGCATTGGCAAGATGAACGCGTGTCAAGCGCTCGGCATGGGTAAGGCGAGCCAAGCTCTTCTGGGGTTAATACTGACTTCAAATAGTCAGAGGAGTTTGCAGCTCTCGTGGGCCCTTTCTATATCCTGAGGAAGCTGTCCCGATTTTGGCTCAAACAGCAAGCGCGGGGGCTAGCAGTTCCAACTGAAGGGGTTGGTCACATATGAGTGAGACACAATAGGGCCACGGGTTAGGGCTTTGGCTACAGTGGGGTAAACATGGCTGAGAGGCCCTTTAATGAGTAAACTTAATGGCATGGTAAGGTAGCATATCGAAGTGCCATAGCATGTGTAAACGAGGTCTGAAGGAATAGGTAGTTGGAGTGCATAATAGCATGGCTAATCTTTGAAAAAGAAGGACGCAAGTTTTCAAGCTTGTTTGTTCTATTGACTAGGCCATGGGATGGGACGCAGCACCAAGGTACCGGTGGGGGTAATGAGAATCTGGGAGAGCATATTTGGTATAGGATCCAGGGGAGGGCAAGGTGTTTCAGCACAGCCCTATATGTAGTGGCTCTGGGGTACAGGACTGGTGGTTACCACAACAACAACAAAAAAGGTTTTGGGGTGAGGTCTTTTGGCACAACAAGCATGGGAGTGCTTCTAGGGGAGCCTTATGGTGAGGGGCCATTAAGGTGAGGTAATACAATGACAATCAGTGGCTGGAAGATATTGGCAAAACTAAGTGGTTGCTACCATATTAGTGGGTTACGGTATTTATAAACACTGGTTAGAGGTGTACATTCAATCAACAATTACAGAGGGCGTTGAAGGTAGGTGTATGTAAGAGATTATGCAGTAAAGACCAAGCCCATCTAAGGCGGGGGAGTTTCATCACACAGACAAGGGTCCGAAAGGCATGGCAGATGACAGTGATGGTGTGGAAGTTCAGTTGCTTGGGGGCAAGGGAAATGCCCAACAATGGGGTTTTTAGCAGCTGGAGGGACCCCAGGAGGGGGCAGTGGCCAAGTGTACTTTATTGCCCTGACCCAACATGGATGGCCTGGAGTAGAATATTGGAAGGGCTTCGTCAGTTTATTAGGGGCAAGGGGGATGCCAAACAAGGGTGCTTACGTCAACGGCATGGACCCCATGAAGGGGTAGTTACCACGTGTACAGAAGGTAGGAAGGGAGAGGGCGGTCCTGATGGTGGTCCTGCATTCTGCTGCCTTAACCCAACATGGAAGGACTGGGGTAAAATATTGGGGAAGCTGCTTCAGTTCTCTTGGGGGCAAGGGGAGGCCAAACAGTGATGTGTTTTTAAACCTATTGGAAAGACCTCAGGAGGGAGTGGGTTTTCCACGGGTAGTATTGTGCTCTGCTGCCCTAACTCAACATGGACGAGAGTAGAAGGTTGTGGGGGCTGGTTCAGTTTTCTTGGGAACAAGGGGGATGCCTAACAATGGTGTCTGCAACTATTTTGAGGATCCCATGAAGGGGTGGTTTTCCACGTGTACAGACGGTAGGCGAAGAGGGGACTGTCCTGCTGGTGGTCCTGGATTTTCTGCTAAAAATCAACTCGGGTGGACTGGAGTACAATATTGGGGGGCCTGCAGGTGGGCAGGTATCCTGGGGGCAGATGCGGGATGCAGTGCCCTGGTTTTCTAAGGGGTGCCCTAAGGGGTGCCACTGTTGGCGGTAGACCATTGGGGCCTGCTGGCGCAATGGACGCAGCAAAGTGGGTACTTGGTAGGCCGAGTCAGCCACATTCAGGATTACAGCCGGGTTTCAGGATTTAAGGCCGGGTCTCAGGTTTACGGCCGGGTGTCAGGATTATGGCCGGGTTTCAGTATTATGGCTGGGTCTCAGGATTATGGCCGGGTTTCAGGATTATGGCCGGGTTTCAAGAGTGCAGCCGGGTTTCAGGGGTACGGCTAAGGTCATGAGTACAGCCAAGTGCAAAAGTACGGGTACACTGAAGATGAAATGCATTGTCTTCGACAACATTTTCTTGCTACCTTTCATAGGTGGACTTGGTGGAAAAGGGGAGCTGTGAATAAGTTTCGATATATTGAAACGGGTATGCTTCCTACGAGGTATTGGAAATAATAGACAAAGATAGGTTGCAATAAGCACGTTTCCCGGGATGGCGCGTGTAATCATGCGGCACCCAGATCAATGGGTTTATCGCCTTTAATTGGTAACTTCAGTGGACAAAGGGGAATGGCTGTTAGGTTGGGCGTTGCTCAGGTCTTGAAGCAGGGTCGCTGCCCATTCAAGTAACGAAAGGATCAAAAGGTGGGCAGGTGGCGATCTTCTAGTTGGGAACAGTAGGTCAGACTACAGTTAGTTAAACGTGGCCGGGGGGCAGCGGCGCTGTAGCAGTGCCTTTTGTTTCTTTATACTCTGTGTCTTTTCATACAGTGGTTTCAAGGCATCGGACGCAAGGATGCGGGGGTGGAGATATGCAGGCGGCAGTATGATTCCGGTGGGTGGAAGGGGGCTGTGTATGTTCCATCAAATTATAGTAACAATGGGGTAACACAGTATCCCTCAGAACCTGGGCGATCATATATCAAACAAACAATGGTTCTGTCGGGTATGCACTATTTCTTAAAACATTGAATCAATCAAAGGTTAATTTCATGAAAGACAAATTCTCATAAGCAACACACATAGAGACCAAAAGAGGGGGTATATGAAAAGTTTTATAAATTACTTCATTTATAAATCCCCACATTCAATTTGTATGGCTGTCACTATAAAATGTAAACTGTAATTTGTGACAAAGTGAAGAGTGGTGCTCAGTGCTATAGTGAGGTGCGTAATATATACAAAGTGACTTTCGTGATAACGACGTTTTAAAAGGCCAGAATACAATGGCTGTTTGAATAGGTCTGTAGACTGAATAAATGAGTCTTTATACAGAGTCTTTCAGCTGGTCCAAGGGATATGTCGACGTTTCAACCCAGGGGGGGCATTACTGTCTTAGTCAATGCGGGTCTTCATCAGGACAAGGAAATGGGGACAGCCTGGAGAATAATAATGTATGGTCAGGTGTGTTGACGCGAGAGGCTGAATAAATCACGGTATGTGGGGTTTTAGGTTAAAGGACTCACCTACTGGGGCCCGTGGTGATTCAGAGGGCTGGTGTGTATGCAGTAGCAAAGGGGTACTGCAGGTGTTCTTCCAAAGTGGGTATCCTAATTGGGAAAATTCGCATAATAAGATCTCTAATTGTTTAAAATCGGTGATTTACTGAAACTTAGAATCGAGGTTGCGGCCGACTTACCCAGTGAAGGGAATCGACCACTGTCTTCCGAATTCTAAAGACCTCGATGTGGTGGAAGGTTACAGGCAAACGTCCTGTCTCTTGTGATCACTCTATGATTCTGCGAAAAAGGAGGGAGGGGATTAGTCACCTATTGTGAGGATCGCATCTGAGCGATTGCACCATTAGCTGTTATACTACAGCGCTTACCTCAATGCAAAGGGTGCCAGAAAAAAATGAATTAATTCCGGTCAATGGGTGCAGGCTAACGTCCTATCTGCTCGAGCTCCGACACCAAGTGTGCCGCTGAGCGTCTATTTCATGGTAGGGCAGAGCGCGTGTACGTAGCGTGTGTGGTCGCCTCCAGGGCTCGTTGCTAAGCAACACGCTAAACGTATGACGTACCTCCGTCATATGAGTCAAAGGAAAAGCGTCCCGGTCATGTTGCTAGGCAACCGGCTACGTGGTGCATGCGACTCAATATGCGTCTATGGTGGGGCAGAGCGCGTAGACTCGGTGCATTCAACTATGTAAGGGGCATTACAATAGGATCTCATCATGAACAGTGAATGGACAGGTGAACTGGGCGCATTCAAGAGTATACGTGGGGCTCTGAGAGGTGTAGAATCATATATTTAGAATCCCACCCGATGGAGGTCAGGTCAGCGGTTTAGAGCCAGCATGGTTGATTCGGACAAATCATACATTTAAACAACAATATACAATCAAACAAAAATGTACAAACGTTCTTAGATTAACACAACCAGAGATCAATGCATAGAATCGCTGATACTGCGTAATAAAGTGAGTAAGCTATACATTGTGATTAATGCTACTGAGTTCATGTTTGTGGTCACGACCTGAATGAGTTGAGGATTCTAGAGCGAGGGTGAGTCGAGAGACCCGCAGGCTCAATTGTCGTATGTTTTGTGCATACAGGTAAACAGACATGGGAGACTCAGAGTGTTATAATTATCCCATTTGTCTGGCGGTCTCTTCGATCACGTTCAACCCATTAATAACAGAGTTGGGTGAATGGGTGAGCTGAACACATTCAAGTGTATGCGAGGGGCTCTAAACATTTTAGATAATGGGACATGAGAGACTCAGAGTATTAGAGTTGTCCCATTTGTCTAGCGGTCTCTTCAATCTCGTTCAACCCGTTGTGAACAGAGTTGAGTGAATGAATCCATTTGCATTCTTTGTAATTTAGGACCCCAGATAATGAGCCACCTCTCGCATTAGGACTGATCTTTTCTATAATCCACCATTTTATGCTATTTGGAGAATGGTTATGTGTCGTAAAATGCTCCACCATGGGTGCTCCCTGTACCTTGCATTTTATTCTGCTCATGTGTTGAAGAATTCTGGCTTTAACTTTCTGAATAGTTTGCCCTACATATATCAGACCACAGGGGCAGAGGATGGCATATCTGACGTGGGAGCTGTTGCAATTTGTAAAGAGAGGTTGCTTGTATGTTTTGTTGTTGTACGTGAAGGTCGTGCCTTCTTGACATTGGTCACAGGCCTTACACTGTCCACATTTGTAGTGCCCACTGAGTGGTGAGAGTCCAAGGTAGTTTCTTAGTCCTTGTTGCTTCGGTGGTTCTAAGAATGCTCTGACGACCGTGTTCTTGATATTTTTACCTCTCTTGAAGGCAAAGATCGGGTCTTGCTTAGTGTCAAGTTCACTTGCAACCAAGTTCCAATATTTCTTCACAATCTTTTTGATGTTATTGCTCTTGGTGTTAAAGGTCGTTACACAGACGATGTTGTCCGATTGTGTGTCTTTGTCCTTTACCTCCAAGAGTTCCTCACGTGGGCAATACCAAGCTCGTTTTTTTGCTCTTTTGAGGAGTCCTGTTGGGTAGCCTCTTTCTTTCAGGCGACTCACGAGATTGTCTGCTTCTTGGAAGAAATCCGATCGTTTCGTACAATTTCTTCTCAGTCTGAGGAATTGCCCGTAGGGCAAATTATCTCTCAGGTTGCGTGGGTGATGCGAGTTGTACATCAGCAGTGTGTTTCTCTCCATAGGTTTCCTGTAGAGATCGCAGTACAACAGACCTCCTTCAATTCGAAACGTGAGGTCCAAGAAATCTATGGACTCATTACTACTCGTCATAGTAAATTTGATATCACTTGATCTGGTATTTAGCCAGGTGTGAAATTCATTTAGCTCATTTGTGTCTCCAGACCAAACCCTTATCACGTCGTCGATATATCGTTTCCATATCGCGATCTGATTCAGGTATGGGTTTTCATCACAATACAAATGTTCCTCTTCAAAATCATCCATAAAGATATTGGCCAGGCTCGGCGCGTATGTGGCTCCCATCGCTACGCCCTTACACTGGAAATAAAACTGTTTCTTAAAGATGAAATAATTCTTTTTCATAGCGATCTCTAGGAGCAAGATCAGAAAGTTAGTAGGGATCCAGTGTGGTCTCGGTCGTTCGTCCAGTGTTTGTCTCATGATGTCCAGGGCTTTGTCCTGTGGGATAGATGTGTAGAGGGAAGACACATCGAGTGTTACCAGAAGCTGCTTATGCGTATCAAAGGCTTGTCCTTCCAGAAGTTGAATGATATGCATAGAATCCCTCACGAAGGATTTGGTTTTTGGGACTAGCGGCCGTAAGAAATGGTCTATGAACTGGTTTAACGGTTCCAATATTGAGCCACAACCGGAAACAATCGGCCTTCCCGGTGGTTTCACTATCCGCTTATGCACTTTAGGAAGTGTGTAGATTGTAGGGATCCTTGGTTCCTTTTTGTTCAGGAAGTCATGTTCATGTTGGCTGAGGAAGCCGGAATTCATTCCTTCCTTGGTTATGTTCTCTATCATGACTTTCAGGGTGAGCGTGGGATCCCGTGGAGTTGGTAGGTAACTCTCCCGGTCACTCAGTTGAAGTTCTATCTCTTCCACATAGTCACAAGTGTTCTGTAGCACCACGGCACCACCCTTATCGGCCGCTTTGATGACAATAGAATCATTGTTGCGCAGGGAGTTCAGTGCGAGTTTTTCTTCCTTGCTAATGTTGAAATGAATATATTTCCTTTCATTCATCAGTTGCATAGCTTCTTGTAGGACAATCTTCTCAAATGCCAATATCTTTTCGCTCATTAGATAGGAACCCGGTGTAAAGGTGTCAACCATGCTGGCTCTAAACCGCTGACCTGACCTCCATCGGGTGGGATTCTAAATATATGATTCTACACCTCTCAGAGCCCCACGTATACTCTTGAATGCGCCCAGTTCAACTGTCCATTCACTGTTCATGATGAGATCCTATTGTAATGCCCCTTACATAGTTGAATGCACCGAGTCTACGCGCTCTGCCCCACCATAGGCGCATATTGAGTCGCATGCACCACGTAGCCGGTTGCCTAGCAACATGACCGGGACGCTTTTCCTTTGACTCATATGACGGAGGTACGTCATACGTTTAGCGTGTTGCTTAGCAATGAGCCCTGGAGGCGACCACACACGCTACGTACACGCGCTCTGCCCTACCATGAAATAGACGCTCAGCGGCACACTTGGTGTCGGAGCTCGAGCAGATAGGACGTTAGCCTGCACCCATTGACCGGAATTAATTCATTTTTTCCTGGCACCCTTTGCATTGAGGTAAGCGCTGTAGTATAACAGCTAATGGCGCAATCGCTCAGATGCGATCCTCACAATAGGTGACTAATCCCCTCCCCCCTTTTTCGCAGAATCATAGAGTGATCACAAGAGACAGGACGTTTGCCTGTAACCTTCCACCACATCGAGGTCTTTAGAATTCGGAAGACAGTGGTCGATTCCCTTCACTGGGTAAGTCGGCCGCAACCTCGATTCTAAGTTTCAGTAAATCACCGATTTTAAACAATTAGAGATCTTATTATGCGAATTTTCCCAATTAGGATACCCACTTTGGAAGAACACCTGCAGTACCCCTTTGCTACTGCATACACACCAGCCCTCTGAATCACCACGGGCCCCAGTAGGTGAGTCCTTTAACCTAAAACCCCACATACCGTGATTTATTCAGCCTCTCGCGTCAACACACCTGACCATACATTATTATTCTCCAGGCTGTCCCCATTTCCTTGTCCTGATGAAGACCCGCATTGACTAAGACAGTAATGCCCCCCCTGGGTTGAAACGTCGACATATCCCTTGGACCAGCTGAAAGACTCTGTATAAAGACTCATTTATTCAGTCTACAGACCTATTCAAACAGCCATTGTATTCTGGCCTTTTAAAACGTCGTTATCACGAAAGTCACTTTGTATATATTACGCACCTCACTATAGCACTGAGCACCACTCTTCACTTTGTCACAAATTACAGTTTACATTTTATAGTGACAGCCATACAAATTGAATGTGGGGATTTATAAATGAAGTAATTTATAAAACTTTTCATATACCCCCTCTTTTGGTCTCTATGTGTGTTGCTTATGAGAATTTGTCTTTCATGAAATTAACCTTTGATTGATTCAATGTTTTAAGAAATAGTGCATACCCGACAGAACCATTGTTTGTTTGGTGTATGTTCCATCAGGCATACCACGATACAGGCAACAAAATCGGAATTGTACCTTCCAGATGGGGTTCAGCTGTCCAGCGCGGGGTTGGAATTATTCATCCTCGCTATATGGGGAAGTGTTAGCGCTAGATCTGAAGGTGAAGCTGTTTTTTGGGGGGAGGGCGAGAGCGCCAGTAGGCTCCTCGCCCTGTGGCGGGGTCCCGGGCCAGAAAAATGGCGGGGACTCCTGTTTGACGGGGACTGGCCAATCCTGGAACAAGGAGGGCAGTCAATGGGGCTCCGGGCTGGCGGGAGAGGGGGCCGTCCTGCTGGTGGCCCTGGACTCTCCGGCCCTACCCGAGATGCCGGTGCTTGGAGGAAGCAACTTGGTAAAACTGGTGCGCAAGGAAAGGCGCAAAGCAGTGCTCTGGTGGCCGCGTCTAGGAGGTAGACGACGGGTAGTTGCCTGAAATGGAAGCAATGGAGATGGGTTGTGTCCTGCTGGTACAACCCAAATACTGTGTGTCTCGGGAGATCCTGAACTGTAAATACAATTGCAACTGTAACCTGTGGTTCAAACGAATACTGTGCAACCCAATGTTATCAATGGATGTTGGATTGGTTAATAAAAGTTGGTCTAATGTTGACAGTGCATATACAAATAAAGATGGCGTTATCTGAGAATTAATAAAGACTACGCAGTGAAGACCATCCACTGGTATGTGCCTTTTGTGGTGGGAAAAGAGGGGGCAAGTGTGGTGGGACGAATCGCACGTTATATGCCTACTATGAGAGGCCCCCCACCGCGCCTAGGGGTGGGGGGCCCTTAGTGGCATTTCGTGCGAGAGGCAACAAAGAGGCTGAGCCAGGGCACATCTGGGCAGGGCGAGTGGGAGGGGCCACCAGGAAATATTAGGAGGTAGGCAGGCATGTAGTGCGTCATCTAGGTACGCAGGCGGCCCCTCCAGGGAAAGTGATAAGAACACTGTGCACAAGGGCGAAGCCCTCTTTGTCCTCTTGCCTCGGGCGCCCAGCAGGTCGCAGCCAGAAGCAAAGTTGCCCACCCACCCATCCCTCATTTTTTAAGGTAGAGCAGGCGGGGTCCCGGGCCAGAAAAATGGCGGGGACTCCTGTTTGACGGGGACTGGCCAATCCTGGAACAAGGAGGGCAGTCAATGGGGCTCCGGGCTGGCGGGAGAGGGGGCCGTCCTACTGGTGGCCCTGGACTCTCCGGCCCTACCGGAGATGCCGGTGCTTGGAGGAAGCAACTTGGTAAAAGCTGGTGCGCAAGGAAAGGCGCAAAGCAGTGCTCTGGTGGCCGCGTCTAGGAGGTAGAAGACAGGTAGTTGCCTGAAATGGAAGCAATGGAGAAGGGTTGTGTCCTGCTGGTACAACCCGAATACCGTGTGTCTCAGGAGATCCTGAACTGTAAATACAATTGCAACTGTAACCTGTGGTTCAAACGAATACTGTGCAACCCAATGTTATCAATGGGTGTTGGAATGGTTATTGAAAATTGGTCTAATGTTGACAGTGCATATACAAATAAAGATGGCGTTATCTGAGAATTAATAAAGACTACGCAGTGAAGACCATCCACTGGTATGTGCCTTTTGTGGTGGTAAAAGAGGGGGCAAGTGTGGTGGGACGAATCGCACGTTATATGCCTACTATGAGAGGCCCCCCACCGCGCCTAGGGGTGGGGGGCCCTTAGTGGCATTTCGTGCGAGAGGCAACAAAGAGGCTGGGCCAGGGCACATCTGGGCAGGGCGAGTGGGAGGGGCCACCAGGAAATATTAGGAGGTAGGCAGGCATGTAGTGCGTCATCTAGGTACGCAGGCGGCCCCTCCAGGGAAAGTGATAAGAACGCTGTGCACGAGGGAGAAGCCCTCTTTGTCCTCTTGCCTCGGGCACCCAGCAGGTCGCAGCCAGAAGCAAAGTTGCCCACCCACCCATCCCTCATTTTTTAAGGTAGAGCAGGCGGGGTCCCGGGCCAGAATAATGGCGGGGACTCCTGTTTGACGGGGACTGGCCAATCCTGGAACAAGGAGGGCAGTCAATGGGGCTCCGGGCTGGCGGGAGAGGGGGCCGTCCTGCTGGTGGCCCTGGACTCTCCGGCCCTACCCGAGATGCCGGTGCTTGGAGGAAGCAACTTGGTAAAAGCTGGTGCGCAAGGAAAGGCGCAAAGCAATGCTCTGGTGGCCGCGTCTAGGAGGTAGACGACGGGTAGTTGTCTGAAATGGAAGCAATGGAGATGGGTTGTGTCCTGCTGGTACAACCCGAATACCGTGTGTCTCGGGAGATCCTGAACTGTAAATACAATTGCAACTGTAACCTGTGTTTCAAACAAATACTGTGCAACCCAATGTTATCAATGGGTGTTGGATTGGTTAATAAAAGTTGGTCTAATGTTAACAGTGCATATACAAATAAAGATGGCGTTATCTGAGAATTAATAAAGACTACGCAGTGAAGACCATCCACTGGTATGGTGCCTTTTGTGGTGGGAAAAGAGGGGGCAAGTGTGGTGGGACGAATCACACGTTATATGCCTACTAAGGATTCTGTGTAGTTCACCGCTGTTAGCACCCTGTGCGACAGTGTCTGTTGGCGCCCCCCAATGACCACCTGTGCCACGGATTCCCTCACTAGCACCCTTTAACAGTGCCTCTCAAGTCTCCATAACCACTGTCTCTCAGATTAATTTAGTTTTACAGCGCCACTTATACCAGTGTAAGGTGTCAGAGCACTTTACACCACACACACATTGCACAGAGACAATCATAAGTGTGTAAATCAGTGCATAGGAAATGTTATATAAGACAGTACTACAAGGTGTAATATAGGAGTGACATGTCATCGATACTGGTAGGCAATATAGTTTCAGTTTTTATTCAGGAAAAGCACATATTTAGAATTTAAAAGGTAACATCATTGTTAGGGGTTCTCTTTCATTAGAAGAATTGTTTTCTACCCAAATAAACCCTTTCACAAGATTAGGATAATGAAAGACTGGGCAAAAAAACATACAGCTCTAACATATTCCTTGCAGTTTGCAGCAGCTCTGAGGTGACAGTTAATAGCTCAATGTTCTATATTAGGATTTTGACTTGTAAACGACAAGTAACAAAAGGAGCTCTCTTACAGAAGCAGTAACTCACTGACCTATTTACATTGTATGCACTTCCTTATCTGCATGGTGCACATTCTTTGCAGGAGGCATTTTAACCCTCTGGCTACCTTAGAGTCAATACTTCCACTAGACAATTTCCTTTCCAGGAAGACAAATAAACACCGGACTTCTCTTGACATTTTAATTGATGTCTTTAAGTTGCTGGAGGCCAGGAACCCGGCAGCATGTGCTTTTAAAATGATAATACCCATTATTTTAAATGACGCCCCCACCCTATGTCAACGCCCAGTGCAGTCGCACTGATCGCACCGCCCTAGACCCTGGTGTAGCTTCAAGGAAAATGAAAAGGGGTAATTTCGACCAGCAGTTCTAGATATTTCCAGAGGCCAAGGCTGCTCAGGAGGCATGGTTTAACGTGGGGCAGGTTCATCCTGGTCTCAGACTCGATATGAATTAAAAATGTAGAGAGAAACGGGTCCCTTTAGGCCCTACATACATGTCCTTAACAGTAGCAGCTGCTACTAAGCACGGGTGCTGAGGCAGGAAGGGGAGGGGTGAATAATAAAAATACACTCACTTACCTGAATGACCCGGGTGCTGCCGCCTCTGCTCTGTCTCCTCCACACCAACAGAAAGCTCACAGCCTACCAGAAGCTCCTGTCCAATCACAACATTGCCTTAAGCAGCATTGTGAGTGGTCTGAGCACCGTGGTTGGGCGCGCAGACAGGAGCTTGGAGGCTTTGCATGTTCCTCACCAGGCTGTGTAATTCAGCCTTGTGGGGAAGATGAGAAGTGTGCATGACGGTTTTACAGGCCCTCTTGGGCCGGGTAAACCATCCTGTACACCTTAGAGTGTGCTTCACACTTGTCCCCTGCCCCCTGCACTGGCCAGCCTGGCACACCCACCCCGCCCCGCACATGAGCAGGAAGGAAAATGAAAACGATAATTACATTAGTTAATATTGTTATTGTTTTCCGTTTTACACTGTTCACAGAGCAGTGGGGCGACATTCCTCCATCTTAGCGGAGGAGCTGCCATTAGTCATTAAGCTTACTGGCAACTAACACTGATCGATTTTAAAACAAGCAAATTAAAACCGTTAAGGTAGCCCATGTCACAGATTTTCTTCCTGTTTCTACTTTGACTTACTCTTGCACCGAAATGGTGGTCGGGAGGCTCATTATAGGGCTCACAAAAAAATATAATTTACATGTTTAAGCACACCCATAATTACATAGGCCATGCCTTTTTTATTTGCATCCCAATTAAAGCCCTGTCAATAGGTGATGTGGCCAAGTGTCCAACAATTGGAACACTTGTTCTTGGGTTTGTTCTGCATGGCCTCTCAGCTACCCCTTCCATTATCATCCTCATGATCCTTCTGCAAAGATTAATTCCCATCGGTCTTTCATGCTTACAATATCACTTGGGAAAGATATGGTATTTTGCCACTTAAAATCCGTTAGACTTGACCCTGTTTGCAGGGTCATCCCCTGACTGTTTGTCTTCACCCTCCTGTGATCTGAATTGAGTTTTGTATGTTTTAGGAATCTGAACAATTTACCACTTTTAACCAGTGCTAAAGGGCTTTTGGTCTCTCCTTGAAAACTTGTTAGAAATGGCTTATTGCCAATTAGCATAGTTAATTTGGTAGTAAGTTGCAAGCAAAGTGGCACTACCGGTGCCCATGACCTTTAAATTAAATGCTACTAGTGGCCCTGCAGCACTAATTGTGCCACCCACTTAAGTAGCCCTTTCAACATATCTCAGGCCTACTATTGCAGACTGTGTGGGCAGTTTTAAACTAGTGTGCAAGAAGGGTATGGAGTTCCTCTGGAGACAAGGGTGAGAGCAGGGAGAAATAAGAAGTGGGGTTTAGGAAAAACGTGGCGCCACGTTAAAGGGGAGAAAAGGGGAATTCACCTTTTCGGAACTAGAGCTCTCACATACCTAGCAAGCTAGGTGTCATGCTTCATCATATGAGCCTGCCCCTCATCAGGTTGGCGCTGCAATACCTGACGGGCACCCAGTACGGGGCTGTTTAGCGGGGATCTGAACAATTTACCACTTTTAACCAGTGCTAAAGGGCTTTTGGTCTCTCCTTGAAAACTTGTTAGAAATGGCTTATTGCCAATTAGCATAGTTAATTTGGTAGTAAGTTGCAAGCAAAGTGGCACTACCGGTGCCCATGACCTTTAAATTAAATGCTACTAGTGGCCCTGCAGCACTAATTGTGCCACCCACTTAAGTAGCCCTTTCAACATATCTCAGGCCTACTATTGCAGACTGTGTGGGCAGTTTTAAACTAGTGTGCAAGAAGGGTATGGAGTTCCTCTGGAGACAAGGGTGAGAGCAGGGAGAAATAAGAAGTGGGGTTTAGGAAAAACGTGGCGCCACGTTAAAGGGGAGAAAAGGGGAATTCACCTTTTCGGAACTAGAGCTCTCACATACCTAGCAAGCTAGGTGTCATGCTTCATCATATGAGCCTGCCCCTCATCAGGTTGGCGCTGCAATACCTGACGGGCACCCAGTACGGGGCTGTTTAGCGGGGATCTTTTGATCCTGCCGTGGGGTGCAGTGGGGGTGAGGAGCCTAGTAGGTGTAGATGTCGGGGAAAGTGTATCTAGCTGTATGTGCCCTACTCTCGATCGGTCAACATGTTTCGGGCCTTATGCGTCTTGGGGATCTGGGCACTTCTTCAAGGACCAAAATGAACGCTATCTACACAAGTTGGTAAGTGAAAACTACATCCCACTTTCTCAGGTCAATAACCTATACCGTTGTCTAGTGATTCCTGCAACGGTACCCGGCGGTCAAAGAAATGGACACCAACTTGGGTCCAGCGTTCAAGAACGATCCGTCAATGACCTACCCTGCCGGATCCGGGATGGTGTAGGTCGTCTATATTTTAATCAGGCGGTTTACCTTTTGAATAAATAACTGTTAGGACTAACTGACCTGTTTTAATCACTTTCCCCGACATCTACACCTACTAGGCCCCTCACCCCTACTGCACCCTACGGCAGGAACAAAAGATCCCCGCTAAAGAACCCCGTACTGGTTGCCCGTCAGGTATAGCAGCGCCGACCTGACGAGGAGCAGGCTCATATGATGAAGCATGACACCTAGCTTGCTAGGTGTGTGAGCGCTCTAGTTCCGAAAAGGTAAATTCCCCTTTAACATGGGGCCATGTTTTGCCTAAACCCCACTTCTTATTTCTCTCTGTTCTCATCCTTGTCTCCAGAGGAACTCCATACCCTTCTTACACGCTACCTTATGGGGGCACGTATGCTGGACCTCGTTAAACTAGCCCCATTGTCCCTCCTTTTGAAATCATCGCAGTTTTAAAATGCCATGTCAACATGGCAAAGTAAACCTTATGCACAGCCCAAACCTTCCTTTTATGTTAGTCACCCCTAGGGTAGGCTCTGGATAGCCCAGAAAGCAAGGTGCAATGTCCTAAAAAAGTGGGGCATGTACGTTTTTGTTTTACAATCCCTGATATTGAAAAACTCTTACATTCTTTTTTCACTACTGCAAGGCCTACCTTACCCATAGGATAACATTTGAGATACCTTATTAGATTTAATAAGCTATCATTTCCAAATGGAAGCAGGTAACTAGTTCATATTTGGTGTTTTGAGAACTGCAATGAAAAATCTTCTCTCATGGTGAAGTTAGATTTTAAGTAAAAACATTTTTAAAATGCCACTTTCAGATCATTGGCAATTTTTACCCATGGCTATTTAGTGTCTGTAGTATGTCTCTGGGTCAATTGACTGGGTGTAGCTGACAGCTGGGTTTGTGTATTCCTCCTAGACACCCACAAACAATAAAGAGCTTAGTTGTGCCTGGATGGGCTATCACTGGCAGGATAGGATCGCGGAGCTGGCCACAACCCAACTTACACTTCAATAGGCTGTGTCCTGCTGCCACAAAGGGCTGCATACCACCTGTATTTAGAGTGGAGCCAGGATAGAGAAGACAGGATGCCTGGGGACTTCAAAGGGAATTCTAGAAATGTCTCCTCCCTTTCAGAGGAAAGGCACAATGTATAAATATTATGGACCTGTGGATTCTCTGCCAGGAAGAAGGACTGCTGTGCTGCTAAAGGGCTGTCACTCTACTGAACTGCTACACTGAAAGACTGCCTTTCTGCTCTGCTGACCTGCTGCCCTCTTGTCTGGGTGATAAGGACTGACCCCAAAATGACTCCAAGGGCTGGTTTGCTGGTGTCCTTAGTAGAGCCTAAGGGACAGAAGGCTCCAAAAAGCTTAAACCCAGCATCTGGACTCTGCCATCTGTGAGTCCACCCTGCCAAGTGATGCCCCCAGTCCTGAACCCTTGGAAGTGGGCCCAAGGTCCTCTGCCAGCATCTCTGTACCCTTCAGAACTGATACATCCCCTCTGCTATGCGGTGCAACACCAAGTAGAACCTCCACATTGCTGTGTTGCATGAATATCCACCATCGCAAAGACCTGCATCCTTGGCGCAGGCCCTTGCATACCTCTTTGACGGCAGCCTTGATGACGACACTGAACTCGGCATCACAGCCTCGCAACTCCTCAGAAACTATCCATCACTTCAATTACGCATCCTCGATGCTGGACTTCGCATCGCAAGCCCTCGTTGATGGGATCTTTGACGATGACTCAGGACTTCACATTGCAGCCTGGCCACATAGTGGAACCAATGCTTCACTTCGACTGCACAACGTATCTTCGACGTGGACCCCTGCAGTGCACCACAATCCAGGATTTAAGATACTTTGCTCAACAGACCTATCTGGGTCTGTGTAGCTGGTCCAGGCTCCACTACTGTCAGCCTGAATTTGTGACTACCAGATATCCACAGTTGGTGCTGTCTACTTTTTGTTGCTATTTCACTAACACCTTTAAATGTGCACATCTCTGGATCTAGTGATTGAATTTTGTCATTGTAGTATTGTTTTATTTATAAAAAAATAACTCTATCTCCAATTTGTGTGGTTTTTTTTTTACTTTATTACTGTTCGAAGTGTGGCACAAATACTTTTCACATTGACTCTAAGTTAGGCCTGACTGTTCTGTGCCAAGCTACCAGGGGTTGAGCACAGTTTAATTTAGGGTTGGCTTGTGCCTCACCATGAGAGGGATTGTGATTGCTGCTTGACCAGGGTTCATACCCCAGTCAATCATCAACCCAATTCTCACAGTTACTGTACTCTTTCTCATCTAAGCGATATTCTCCCCCCATAACACAATGTACTACAAGCTCCTTAGTTTCAGTGATATGGAACCGCAAAGTACTGCCACACCTTTACTGAGCGAGCAACCAAATGTTGCTGTATACATAGTAGGATATACAACCCTTCAAAATTCAAAGGCACATTTGTGAATCTTTAAGAGATGTACAGGCATACCAAATGACCTAGTCTTATCTCTCTGACATCACACGAATCCTGAAAAGGAACCATAGCCAGGGGCCTAATGACAAAGACATACTTTTTTTTATTACAAAGTAAAGAGTAAACAGAACACTTATATGTGCGTTGACAATCAGCACTAGACATAACTCCTAGATTTTCTGTTGTAAATACAGTTGTTTCTTTATTATGGTTCTCAGACAGCACAGCCAACACATTTTACCTTACAAAGGATTCCCCAGGGCAATAAATCGATCCACTGGTGTTATCAGAAATCTTTTCCATAATGCACAAATTACAAAGTCCACTGTAGCTGTGATGTAACTTTAAATCCTTGTGGCAGTTAACAATTACACTTTGGTCAGTAGTTTACTCTGTGACAGCCCTAGTGTTGCAAAGTCAAAGTGACCCAGTGAACCACTATCCCATGTTCAACCCATAGCCAATTCTCATAAACTTTGTCCAGAGCACGTTTCCCAACAAACGAAATCCACAGCTACAGCAGCAGGCACCTCACTCAGAGGCTCAAGAGGTCATCTATTCAGGTCGTGTGTGGCACAAACCGAGGTTATGCCCTATCTCCTTTGGCCCTGCAATGCATATGAGAAGTGTTATCATATGTAAGTGGCAATGCACTTGTGGATGCTTGCCTTCTTCTCAGGTTAATGTTGGCATGCTCTGCAGGACTTGTTAATGGGTTGCTGGCACTTGAATAGTAGTTGCTTGAGATGAAAAGGGTTAAGATATCTGACTTCACAATAATAATCAGTTTTGCAGATGGTTAGGATTTCAATGCTGGTGACAAGACTTTCTCCCCCTCTCATGCCACATAACAGAAAAGGCACTTTGTTCTTCTAACTCTACAGGCACCAATTATAATACAGACTTCATCAAACCAACCTGCACAACTTACAGCCAGCTGGTAGAATATGTCTGCTGTGTAGATTGGTTAATGAGATTGGGGGCAAGTGGAGATGGCATTGATCCTTCCCAGGCCAGAGTTAGTAAAGGCAATATGAGGTTTGCCCATTTAACCTAATCACTAACTGTTACTCTTCTAAACCTTAACTTTTTTCCACTTACACCATGCTCTCTTTGCAATTTGTAGGAGAATACTCCCTTGCCACCTGTTGTGCCACCATTTTCTGTACCTTTCTCTTACATCTTTCCTCACACCATGAATTACACTTTCCAATTTAACCCTAACTAAACCCATTCCTAACCTTAACCCCATCCGTCACTCCAATACTAATCATTATCTCAATCTTACCATTAAACCTTAGTTCCCTGTATATGGTTTAGGATAAAATATCTCTTAAATTAATTGTATGACACTATTTCTACCTGGAGGATGACTCCAGAAAAATTATTTGAAACCATTAATGAAGCATAATATATTTGAGACATTGTGAAGAAATACACCTAATTGTTAAATGCGATTTAAGAAGCACCCTGGCACACATGAAGTTTGGCTGACTACTGGGTGATTGTTGGAAATTGGGTTACTGGTTAAGGGGGGGGGGGGTGTAACCC
The DNA here is from genome assembly GCF_964204655.1 of Triturus cristatus. Classification (NCBI taxonomy): domain Eukaryota; kingdom Metazoa; phylum Chordata; class Amphibia; order Caudata; family Salamandridae; genus Triturus; species Triturus cristatus. Next base: position 677,920,768 of record NC_140589.1, read on the forward strand.
TACTCAAGCAGCAACCACAATCGTCTCAGGATAAAATACAAGGAAACCCCAAATTAACCTGTTCTTACCACTCTGGTAGCTTGGCATAAAGAAGTCAGGATTAACTGAAAGTCAATGTGTTTAAAATGGGTATCTCTAGTTGGTAGTGGTGCGCACCCTGTCCAAGAAGGGACCCTTCCTTCTAGTCAGGGTAAGGGAGTTACTTACACAAGATAACCCCTGCTCATCCCCTTGGTAGCTTGGCACGAGCAGTCAGGCCTATCTCAGAGGCAATGTGTAACGTATTTGTTCAAAACACACACAGTAACACTGAAAAACACCAGTTCGGAAAAATAAACAGTCTTTATTTAAACCAAAAACGGCCAAAATAACAAAAATCTAACTTACAGAACTCAAGATATCACTTTTTAAAGGTTTAAGCAATTCTGTCCATAAAACTCTATGGATGCGGTGATTGTAGCACACAGTACTTTTGATGTAACAAAATCCACGATGAACAACAGCAGCAGAGGAGAGAAGCATCAGAAAACACAGCGGTGCATCGATTCTTGAGTTCCAGGGGAATCGAGGTATCAGTTCTGCTGCATGCAGGAGAAGTGTTGCGTCAATTCCTTACTGCGAGGAGAAGATGTGCATCGAAATTCGAAGATGGTTCCTTTCTGCGGGACGATGCGTGGAAACATTGGTGGACAGGTGTGATGCATGAAAAAAAAATGTGGTGGCGATGAAGCAGGCACTGCATTGATTCTTCCAGCCTTGGACTAGTGATGCTTTAATTCCTTCAGTCACACAGCAGGGCATGCATTGGATTTGGAGCTGGGGTTTTGGAGGTCAGAGACACGGTGCTCTGGACTCGGGCTGCGGCAGTTCTTCTGGCTGTGAACAGTCACTGCATTGATTTTTTAGCTGCAGCAATGTGTTGGTTTCTCAACCAAACTGTAAGCTTTTGGTGGGAAAAATGGCGCTGGAAGGGCAATGGGTGGATTTTGAGTTTTTAAAGCAGTCAAACCACATCCAAGGGCCCAGAACTGGGATTGGCACCACTTGGCAGGTCAGAACTCCCAGCAGAGGAGTGTCTGATGGTTCAGAGACTTCTTAACAGAAGACAAGCACACACAAACCCTTGGAGAGTCTTCTCAAGCAGGATAAAAAAGCAAAGACCAGTCCTTGTCCTCTCCAAGACAGAAGCAACAACTGTAGCCCAACCCAGAAAAGATATCCAGCAAAGAAATGCAGCAAAGGGGCAGTACTCCTCCTAACAGCTGTCCAGCTCTTCCTTTTGGCAGAGTCTCCTCTTGTTCCAGAAGTGTTCTAACAATGTGGGGTTACAGGTCCAATACTTAGTCCCATTTTGGCCTTTGAAGTAGGCATACTTCAAAGGAAAGTATTTGTTGTCCCCAAGATTCTGCCTTGCTCTAGACACACTACAGGGTTGTGGAGACAGAATTTTGAGAGGACCGGTGCAGGCCTATTAAGGTGTAAGTGACAACTCCTCCCACCAATCTAGCCCAGAAAGGCCCATCAGCCATCAGGATAATATGCATATAGGAGTGCTGATGGGTAAAGAATATCTGGATGACAGCGAATTAGATCATATAACACATTGATTTCTGGAAGTCGGATATGTCCATCAGCATGAGGGTAATTAACGAAAGGTAATTGTAACTGAAAATATGCGATAAAAATTGTTTTTGCAAAAAAAAAAAATCAGCCATCAGGATATGAAGGGCATACCTCAGCTTTGTCTGACTGTATAGAGTGAATGCACAAACAGCCCCTGTCAATCTAAACCAGATGTTGATTCCTCAGGCAGGCAGAGACACAGTATGTTAAAGAAAGAAAATGCCCTGTTACTAAAAGGGGCATTTTCAAACACACAATTTAAAAACCAACTTCACTAAAATATGTATTTTCAAATTCTGTGCTCTGGGAGTCCAAACTCCAAATCTCTATCTCTTCCCAATTGAAAGTTACACTTGTAAGCTGTTACAAGGCAGATCCAATGATAACCTATAGGAGAGATAGCCCTTGCAATAGCGAAAAACAAAACTGACTGTATTTCACTATCAGGACATCTAAAACTCACCAGTACATGTCCTACCTTTCACATACACTGCACCCTGGACATGGGGCTACCTTGGGCCTACCTTAGGGGTGCCTTACATGTAATTAAAGGTAGGGTTTGGACCTGGCAAGGGGATGCACTTGCCAGGTCGACATGGTAGTTTCAAACTGCACTGGCAGACACTTCAGTGGCAGGCCTGAGGCATGCTTACAAGGCTACTCATATGGGTGGCACAACCAGTGCTGCAGGCCCACTAGTGGCATTTGATTTACAGGCCCTGGGCACACACAGTGCACATTACTAGGAACTTACCAGTAAATCAAATATGTCACTCATGGATAACCAATTAAAATCACAATTTACACAGGGATCAGCAGTGGTAAAGTGTCCAGGGTACCAAAACCAACAAAAATGAAGTCCATCATAAAGTTAAAAATACAGGAGGTAGAGGCATTAAGACAAGGAAACCACGCCATGGATGCCAGGTCTAACACAATGCGTAAAGTATTTATACAGCACTTCAAACAGTAATAAAGTGAAAACACAACACAATAAAAATCCCACAGAAAATAGTGCCTAGAAACACTAAATGGCAACTGTGGTTATCTGGTTGTGCTGGAACAGAGTAAAGTCACAAGTTCAGGCCGACAGCACTGGAACGCAGGCCAGATACAGGGACCAAGTTAGGCCTGCTGAACAAAGTACCTTAAAACCTGGTTGGCGAACTATTGTGTGAGTTTGCGTCTAGGATGTATCACACAGCAGTGGTCCCGAGGAAGTTGCGGGCTGTGACGCAGAGTCATGTATCATTCAAGGATGCCATTGATGAGGGCTTGCGATGTGAAGTCCTGTATCGAAGGTGTTATGCGTACCAGCAGTTCTAAAGAAGCTGCTGGAGCTGCAATGCATAATCCTGCGTCATCGTTGAGGATGCCATTGATGAGGGGCTTGCAATGGGAAGTCCTGCATCGAGGATGCATCAGGCAGCGGCAATTCTGAGGAGACTATGGGTTGCGATGCAAGGTTCAGCATCAGGGATACATTGTGAAGCTGCAGTTCCGAAGTGGAGCTGCAAGGAGATGTGTGAACACTGCATCGGTTCTGCCAAAAGGACCACAGCTAGGCTGAAAAAGCACATTCAGGCCCACTTCCCAGGGTCCAGGACTGGGCTGGCAACACCTGGGGGGCAAGACTCACAGCAGACTGAGTCCAGGTGCTGGGTTTAAGGTGGTTGGAGCCTTTTCTGTCCTTGATCAGGAGGCCAGTCAACACTAGCCCTTGGGGGTCACTTTGGTGGTCCTGGGATCTAGATCCAGGTCTAGTCTTTTCATTCAGGCAGTAGGGCAACAGAGTAGCAGTGATTCTTGCTGAGCAGTCCTTCTGAGTCTTTCACAGGTCCAGAGGTATACTGAAGAGTTGGGTTGTGAACTTGAAGGTCCAATATGTGTACCTGGTGCTCACTTTTGAAGTAGGAGAAGTTTCTGGGGGTTACAGAGGTGTTTGGAATTTCCTGCCTTTCTACCTTGGCCCCAGCTTCTCTGGGCACACACAAGAGTACACAAACCACAAAAGTAGGGCCCAAGAGCAGAAAAAGAGGTCTAGTACCCCTGCTCCCTAGAACATGTATGTAAAACACTCAGGGCTAGCTGTTCCGGAATAGGATTCCGACTCAATGGGCTTCAGAAAACATAAAAGGGACGAGGAGGGAGAAGTGATCATTCAGCATTTTTGCTCCTCGTGGGGTCGGCGCTGCAATACAGTTCGGTTTGAGAAACATGTCAACCCCTATTCACTGCACGAACAACTCAAACCAAACTATATTTTCTCCTTAGTGGAAAGTAGAAGTTTGGCTTCTGTTTTCACTCTGTCTGGTGGACCCAGGAATAGTGGGCCCGATTCACAGAACTAACTTAAGACAAAATCCGAAACTTACTACTTTTGGTATTCACAGAAGTTAGGATTTTGTCTTAAGACAAACTTAAGACAGACTTAAGACAGACTTAAGTTAGGATTTTGTCTTAAGTTTGTCTTAAGTCTGTCTTAAGTCTGTCTTAAATCTGTCTTAAGTCTGTCTTAAGTTTGTCTTAAGTCTGTCTTAAGACTGTCTTAAGTCTGTCTTAAGACTGTCTTAAGTCTGTCTTAAGTTTGTCTTAAGACAAACTTAAGACAAAATCCTAACTTCTGTGAATACCAAAAGTAGTAAGTTTAGGATTTTGTCTTAAGTTAGTTCTGTGAATCGGCCCCAAAGTCTTCTTGTATTGGGCACCACTGCAATTTTTTTAACTCACTATCACCACACACTCGCACTCATCCTTATGGTATTTTTTACTTAAAAAGATCTTTGCCAGAGCCCTCTCACGGGGCCCATGGGGTATTGCAGCGTCGACCCCACGAGGAGCAAAAACGACCAATGATGAAGCATGACACCTTCACAGGTGTGTGAGGACAACTTTTCCAAAGAAAGGAATTCCCCCAGACCTATACATCCATCCTGAGACACTTCTTCCACCCTCACCCCCTCCCCCGTTTTTATGTTTTCCGAAGCCCATTGAGCCGGAATCTCCTTCACAACACAAAAGAGTAGTCTCAACGTTTTGTGACTTTGCTGAGCTGAACCTTTGTGATCTGTGAGTGTGGTAGTTGACAGCTCTACATTATCAAGTCAGAGATGGCCCATCCTGCCAACATCTATGCCCTCTTTGTCTCACTGTCTCGGAGCAATACACAAAGACGAACTACCAGCTATACTTAGCCATGTTACCCGGGATATAGGCCGCAGGCACCAAATGGTAGGGACAAGAAAATACTAAATTTCTAAAATTGGCATTTTCAGAATTGTGACTTAAAATCTAACTTTACCATTAAAAAGGGTTTTAAATTGTAGTTTTCTAGACACCAAACTCAACCTTGCTTCTTGCTCCTAATTGAAAGTTATCACTTGGTAAGTGTAATAAAGTAATCCAATGTTATCATGTGGGACAGGTAGGACTTGCAGTAATGAAAAAACGAATTTAAGAGTTTTTCACTACCAGGACATGTAAAAATAAAAACTACATGTCCAACTTTTTAAATACACTGCACCCAGCCCTATGGGCTATTCAGGGCCTAGCCTAGGGGTGACTTATGTGTATTAAAAAGGGGAGTCTGAGAAATGATTAAAGGGCTACATAAGTGGGTGGCACAATTGGTGCTTCAGGCCCCTACTATCATTTAAATTACAGTCCGTGGGTACATATAGTACCACTTTACTCTGCACTTACAAGTAAATTAAATGTTCCAATAAGGTCTAAGCAATTTTACCATGGTTAGTGGTCGTAAATTGTACGGGTCCTAAGGCCAACAAAAACAAGATCAGCAAAAATGGAGAAGTAAGGCAAACTGTTTGGGGGAAGACTGCCTTAAGGCTGACAGGTCTAACAGCGAGTTTTTCCATACCATTAAAACATGATAGGTAGAAAATGGGTACACCCTGACTAACTGTAATTGCACCTGTTTTGCACACATTGAAACTCCTTTTTTTACTTTTGCACCGGCAGATACCACCAGATAGAAGCTGGTCAAAGTGTCTGAGCCAAAAATATGGCAAGTACAATTGAACTCAGCTTTCATTAGACACTTTTCCAAAAAGGGAAGCAAATGCTGTTTGCATTTATTTTAGCCCTGTCTATGATTTTACATTTAGTTTAAAAAACATTCAGTTTAAATGTTTGAAAAATAGATCAGTATTCAACTTTGCAACCTGGCCATTATCTCAATTTGCTATTATTTTAATTGGCAGATTTTCTATTCTAACTCCATTCCTAATCACATTGTGTTCTACAGCCAGGCTGTGGAAAAGATAAGCTATGATGCATTCGAATTTTTAACCTTCTATTTTAGTCTAAATATTGTCAAATTGTGTGCTTTTCCATAAAAGGGACATGGGGTGTATTGAACGCATTTTGGAAATGCCAATGCAGACGTTGAGTTGTTTTACCCACACAGGCCTTTATTCCCACATTTGTAATCATTTTGTAGGATACGCAAAGAAAATATGTCTTGTTATTATGCATGAGACAAGGTTTTTGTAATGCTAACTGAAAGCCAGTTTTTATACTGTCACTGATTAGTACACCCATCACAGCTCAAAATGCTTGCGGGTTGCAAAACGGTCACTGTAAAGAAATTGCTACTGCTTGGAACCCTGTCATTAGTATATGGGGCCATTTGTAGATCTTTTTCTGTGGATCACCTGGAAGGACCCACAAAAGAACCTGTTTAGGCATGTTGAAGTATTGCAGCATTTATATAGGGCTTACTGCTCCTATATGGGCACTGAACCACTTGACTGCATGGATAACACATTACACCATGCAGTGTTTGTGATTGGAAGGATGTGATCTTTGTTTTGATCCTATGCCCAGAGTCATGCACTGGCTTGGGTTCCTTCATTTTCCAGAGCTATAACAGCTGTGGTGAATTATTTTAGGGCTGTATTGAAGATCTTTCAAGCTAAATGTATTCTGCCATGACCTATTGTTGTGATATATGGACACAGGGGAATTTCCTTTCTGCAGCTTGTCAAGAATAACTATCTTAGATGCCTTTTGGGTCTTCCAAAATGTTGTTTGATTTTTTACCAAGAGTCAGGAGCCCAATAACTAGAGGATACATCGGCCCTCCGGCTGCTTGTGAGATTGATCACTGGTCTCGGGAGCAGACCCAGCTTAACAGGGTTCTTTTAAGGGATTGTTTATTCCTTGATTATGCCTGGAGAATTACATGGTTTAAGTACCTGAGCACCTCATTTTTTACCTTGGGTCGTCTGGAGCTGTTTGAGAGACCTGAGCAAATTTTGAAGGCAGATCTGGCCTGGACGAAGAAGACTTTCATTTCAGCCCGGCATCTTCAAAGAGAAGGTTCTGAGTTACCAAAACCCTCAGTTCGAGTGTATTACTTGTTAAAAACAGTCCCACTGATGGAATCTATCCCATTAGGGGTAGTGAACCTAATCATCGATTTCTGACGACAAGGTTTAGAGTGAACCAATTTCATTGGCTCTTAGTTTTCCCTGGAGGAATGAGTAAAGGAGCAAATTCTAGTCTGTGTGGTTGTGATCTAGTGTCTGAGCAAAATACACTTACTTCTATCATGTTTTGTAAATATTATGGAAACCCACAGAGAGCTTTTACTCCCCCACTTTTTAAGAATGTTATCCTTTTAAACAAGTTCGGCCCACCTTAATGTTTCTTCAATTATTGGAAGACGAGTTTGTGTTGTACTATGTTGCTAGTTTTTTGTCTGAGGCACTTAAAATACAATGTGTGTTTTCTGATTGATAATTCGTTTTAGTGCTCTTGATTTAGATAGATGTTGCCTGTTTTTGGTGTCGAACATTTAGCCCTTGTCTGCTTTGTGATGTCATGTATGTATTTTATTGTGGTTTTTATGTGTATTTTATGATGTATGGTATTTATATGACTTTTTATGGAGTCTTTTTTATAATTCTGAAATAAAGTAAACAAACAAATAAATAGATCCTATGTGAGAAATATTTTCATGTCATGTATGATGACCACCAAGGTGGAGTTATCGTGTTATGGAACACATTTTGGAGCAGTGTGGTGGATGATGATGCGTGAGAGACAAACACACATTTTTGTGTTTTTCAGTATGTGGTGGCTTCGAACTGCTCTGCTGGTCCCTTTATGGTATTTCTTATGACATAGTCTGCTTAGTTGGTTACTGCAAGTGTTTTCTTGGGTCCTAAAAATTGACTTTAGAGTTTATTGCAGAAAGGTGGCAAGTAGGTAATGATTCTGTACAGAGAGGACTGTCCCCAGGCTACAAAATTCTCTGTGTTGTAATTTATTTCTTATCAGTAGACATAGCCCCGCTGTGATGCCCTGACAGAAAACAGCCTGAGATAGAAATCAGTTGCTGAAAGGTAATGATTCACCTTTTCCCTTAACAAGCATTGTAGAAATCTAGGGGGATTGAAAAGAAGCTAAAGATATGAGGGGTGCATTAATGTTTAGAAAGGAGGCACTGAGACATACACTGTGACTGAGATTCTAAGTAAGATCTCATTCCTCATTGATAAATCCATTGGAATGGTACAGTGTCAGCATGGGGCAACTTATAAGTCAGCGCTCATTTTTTATGGTCTGGCTAACAGTGCAGCTGTCACCAGAAAATTACGTGAGTACAATTTGGTATCCAGGAGTACATGTTTTGATTGGGCAGAAGTTGTGGGCTTCCACAAAAAAGAGTTCTTGTGCTCTACCAGCTATGTTCATTGTTTACTTATCCAGCTGTGTGACCTCCAAAGTTCTGGGGCACACACATAGCAATGTATTGCTGTAAAAGCTGTCTTAGATTATTAGATAATTTATGGCAAACTTCGTCTATCATACTCTGATCCACTCCGTGTCTTTCTTCAGACTGTGGCAGCAGCAGGAGCAGTAGGAGCAGGAGCGGGATGCCTTAAAAGCTCTCCCAAAACCACGTTGCTGCCGCCACCGAGAACCAAACTATATCGCGGCCATATTGCGGCACCGGTCCTTGTCGGTCGGCCCGCCGAACAGAGCCTGCTCACAGCCGCTCACAGCACGACGGATGAAGGACTGGCTGACTGACTCTGGCCCACGGGCCCACCGCCGTGCTCGAAAGCGCTTACCTGTAACCCAGCGCCCCCAGCGACTCAAGAATCCTGCTGCCGCTTCTGTGCCTCCGTCATCATCTCCCCGGGGGGAGCATCCCTAAGGCGCTGCGAACCTCTCTTGCTGACCTCCCTTGAACTCTCTTGACCCCCCAGTGCAGCAAGAGTGGGGTCATAAATACAACTGTGCCTAGTGGGACAGTGAGAGGACAATAATAGGAGGCAGGCTGGTGGGCAAGTTGAGTGTAAGCTGAGAGTGAGCAAGGCGAAGCCACCCCCTATAGCACTCTACTCAGCTCACTCCGGCCTCCGAAGTTTCATCACCATCAACAGCCACCTACTGATTCCGGCTTTATTAGCAGCGCCACAGAGGCATCGTAGCAGCAGCTAGGGAGGCTGCAAAGCAAAGCCTGACCAGCAACCAGCAACCTAGCAGCTCGGCCGCCGTGACTTAACATTGCCTATCCACAGCCAACAGCTAACATCTTAGCAGCACTGGCAGGGTCCCGATAGTGGTAATCAGCAACAGAAGGGAGCAGAGGGTGGTCGCCAGAGAGTTGGGCGAGGCAGTGAGCGCTGCTGCATGAAGGTGGAGGCTGAGTGCATGCCTAGGTGAGATGGCAGAAGTGGCCCAGCTAGGTCAGGGTGCAGCTTGCTGTCTTGCCCTCGACACCGTTTCCCCCACCCCAGTCCATCTGGAGCCAGGCACTCCCCCCCCCAAGCAGAACACAATACCCCACCCACCCCAAAAGCAGGACACATCATAAGCACGGACCGTCAAACTAGACGAAGAACACACTTGGCAGTGCAATGAGGTCAGGCAGGACTAGGAAAAACCCACCACAACCCACAAAGAGGAAAAGCAAGACCAAACAAAACATCAAAGGAACAGCATCCCTCCAGGGTGGCTCACCTAATCTATTACAAAATCAAGGAGCCGCACTTATATCACCTACTTATTCAACCTTGGGCTCAATGAATCCAACTTGTATATTTACTTTTCTAAAGGACCCAACCGCAGCTATCTACTCAACGCCGGTAAAGGTAAACGGCCTCTTAAAACCACTGACGCCATACAAATCAACCTCCGCTCAGAAGGATGGAAAAAAGATAACACGTGTCATAAGACGATGGCTATACTCACGAACGCTACCCCACACATCACTGGGAAAAAAGAAGCCCCTCAAGTGAGTGAGAGTACAGTGTAAGAGGTTAAAAACAAATTGTACTGCTGGAGTAATAACACACATGTCATCCAAGCACAAGTACATAAAAAAACTGAAGTACATGCCAAGGAGGAAGCCTCAGTACAGAGCAAGACACCAGCCGCCACCCCGGGGATTGCAAATGAAGGCCAAGACGAAACTACATCACTTTGCCAGAGCAGCTCGAATCAACCAGGGCAAGAGCAACTTCATTTGCAAACCAACCAGGACTTAATGCACCGGATAAGCGCAAGACCCTTCAATAATTCGAACGCCACCAGACAAAGCAAATCAATAAAAATGAAGACACCTGCAACACGGACGAATTCAGTGACTCCTGGATGGAATCCCAATCAATACTGAACAACAAGGAGATACTACAGGCAATAAGTACTACATCAAAACCCCAAAACAAATTAGCAACACATTAACACCTCAACTAGGAGAACTAACAACAACGGAAGATACATCAAGTTCCCCAGTAAAGGCAATAGTTAGTGCAATAAATCAAATAAACAACAACACCAAACAAACAAATAACAACAAACCTAGCAATCAAGCGACAAAATTAAAGGAATATACAAGGCCAAGTACACAAAGTCTACTTACGTCGGCTTAGTACAAGGAAAGGGACCATCAGATAAGAGCCCAACAGAGGGTCACCAATGGAAAAATTTGACGCAGGTATCAATAGACAAACAGGAAATATTAATTGACATATCAAGCTCATCCGAACAGCAAGGACATGATATCTCAGAACTAACTCTCAAAGCACGTGATAAAAATAAAATCAACACCGAGCTGAGGACCCGTACGGATAACGTACCTGACAAAAACAATCCTCGCCACCCACCCAGTGATGCCATAGAGTGGAACTACCCGGTACAAAACAAAATTACCGAATACCTAATGGAGCTGAAACAGGAATCAGAAACCAACCTGGATGCTCTTTCAAACTTACATACTTCCCTAGTTAAAACACTGCAAACCTCAATCAGCACCCTAAACATGCAGTCAGACAAACTAGACATCCAAATCAATATAATGAACTTAATTGCGGAATACATCTATGGTATAAACACTAAACTTGACACCATGATGGGCCATTTACCAGATATCAATAAAAATGTAAAAGGAACGCGGACGCAAGCTCCAAACTGTACTTGCTGTCCCATTCTGGAAAAAATAAGGGACCTACCAATAATACTAACAAGTATTCTTCACGAATGTAACTGGGCAAATCTTCCCCCCAAAAATGACAAAGTAAATGGCAAAGAGCCAAAGAGCGGGGAAAGAAGTTCCCAAAACCTTGCTTTACATAATACCGAACAGATCTCTCTTTTGCCAACAGGAAAGAAGTCAAAAGCTGGGGAACCAAGTGATGATTCATCCTTCGCAGAGGCTCCCGCATTACAACCTGCTGGATGTATGACGTTACAACGCATACTTTTACAACGCATGCACTTACAACGCAATTTTTACAACACAACATCCACTACAACGCATTCCATTACATCGCATGACACTACAACGCATTTTTAAAAACTACCTTTACAACGCATCCCATTACATCGCATACTACCTTTACAACGCATACCATTACAACGCATAATATTACATTGCATTTCAGGTAAGTATTGGATAGTATAGGGGTAAAAATTACTATTCTTACTCCAGGGGGTGCAACAGTAGGGTAAGTACTGGATAGTATAGGGGTAAAAATTACTATTCTTACTCCAGGGGGTGCAACAGTAGGGTAAGTGTTGGATAGTATATGGGTAAAAATTACTATTCTTACTCCAGGGGGTGCAACAGTAGGGTAAGTGTTGGATAGTATAGGGGTAAAAATTACTACTCTAACTCCAGGGGGTGCAACAGTAGGGTAAGTGTTGGATAGTATAGGGGTAACAATTACTATTCTAACTCCAGGGGGTGCAACAGTAGGGTAAGTGTTGGATAGTATAGGGGTAACAATTACTATTCTAACTCCAGGGGGTGCAACAGTAGGGTAAGTGTTGGATAGTATAGGGGTAAAAATTACTATTCTAACTCCAGGGGGTGCAACAGTAGGGTAAGTGTTGGATAGTATAGGGGTAAAAATGACTATTCTAACTCCAGGGGGTGCAACAGTAGGGTAAGTGTTGGATAGTATAGGGGTAAAAATTACTATTCTAACTTCAGGGGGTGCAACAGTAGGGTAAGTGTTGGATAGTGTAGGGGTTAAAAATTAATATTCTAACTCCAATGGTATGCATTGTAATGGTATGCGTTGTAATGGTATGCGTTGTAATGCCTGAGTTGTAGTGACATGCGATGTAGTGTCTGCGTTGTAATGGTATGCCTTGTAAAGGTATGCGTTGTAGTGTCATGCGTTGTAAAGGATGTTCCGTTGTAATGCCTGCGTTGTAAGTGTAGTGCGTTGTAATAGTTGCGTTGTAAAGGTTGTTCCCCCAACCTGCTACTAGTATCCACGCCTCACGAACTCAAGCGATTCAACAACCGTCTAAACAGACGAATCAAACAAATAATCCCCCCCTGCTCTAACAAAAAGACAAAAAAAATGAGCCAGGAAAGCGAGAAACCGTTTGCACACAAATAAAACATCAAAAATACAGGTATTGGATAACTACCCAATCTTTAACTTTAATGACAGTAAACAGTGGCTCTTAGTAACAGCAGGGAAGCATCCAGAATTCAAGGAGGAAGAAGAGGCAGACTGTTCGGACCAGTCGGGGACAACTGAATCATCACACCCATCGCAAAGGGCCTCGCCAGCACGAAACAGCCTAGCCTCAACATATCTGAGTTACGAGAGCAGTGGCCTTCTTTCACCCAGAAAAAACAAAGAAGAACCCAAACCTGGTGTGAGTAGGTTGGGATGCCCAGGGGACACTGCAAACAAAACAAAAAATCCTGAAGGACTAGCAAGCCTCCAGCAAAGAACGACCCCCATGCTCACAAGAAAATGGCCTTCCTTCAACCAAAAAAAATAAAGAAGAATCCAAACCTGGTGTTAGTTGATTGGGATGCCCAAGGCACACGCAAATAAAACTAAAAACCCTAAAGGACCAGCAACCCTCCAGCAGAGAATGAACACATGCTCGCAAGAAAATGGCCGCCCCCACAGGAACCTAGGTTCCATCCTACAAGTCCACAATAGGGACAACAAAGGAGTTAGGCAAGTTATCTCGAGGAACGGTCAGCAATCAGGAAGTGCTAATAGAGACCAGCTACTGATTAATATAAAGATGCAAAGTGATGACGCAAACTCGAATGAACTAGAAGAACTGGTAAGAAACCAAAGCCCCCCACAGGTATCAACAACTCAACAAAAGGAGCTTAAATCAAACTCAAACAATAGGATTCTTTTCACACCACACTACTCCTCACAAGGCCGCAAGACTATTTAAACAGAGGGAACATCATTCGCCTCATGGCAGATATCCCAACATTACAATATCTGACAACTACAGATTTATTGGCAATAGAATTCATCAACTCCTAAAAAAGCACAGGAAAGGAAAACACCTTAGCAGCTTGGAAGACGGAAGAAATAGTGTCAGACATCTTAAAAGAAGCCACAAAATTTGAAGATTGGGGAATATCTCTTTCTACTCCAACGATAAAACATTATCCTTCACCTCTCCTATCGTCAAGTACACCCTCAAACAACAACCCAACTGCAAACACAGTCCCCTCAGTACTGCGAGGTGCAAAATGTGCAGATGGTATAAATTCACAACCACAGAATCTTCACAAACAGCATATCAAGGTCTCCACATGCTCGGTCTGAAAGGTGAATGACGTGCCAGCACATCAGAACCCCCCAGTCAAAATTTTGTCTTGGAACATAGCAGGAGCAAAGGGAATCTTACAGGAAAAAGGGGCCTCTGAGAACTGGGATAGTTACAAAATAATCGTACTTCAAGAAACATGGCTGACAGCCCCAGTAGAGGTCCCAGGCAGGATCCTTCACCAAGTGCATGCAATACAAACGCGGCAATACGGAAGACCCAAAGGCGGCCTCGCCGTCTATATTTCAACAGCACTAAAAATGTCTTCAGTTCAGTTGTCAAAAACCACATCTGCTAAGTAAATGAGAAAAATCCAGCTGGGCTCACATTCAGGGGTCAGCACCATCATCTTAATTAATATCTATGCACACCCGAAACAAAAGATCAAAATAGATCTATTAAAAAAACTCATTGCAACCATTGCTGAATTTCGCTTTAAACAGCCAACCTGGGAAATTATTCTTACGGGAAACTTCAATTCAAATCTATTGTATACCAAAGAAGAGGAAGATAACATCACTGCAGCAAATGCAATCTGGGCGGTACAAACGCAATCCTATCCCAACCCAAAACGTCTAGACAAAGTAGGACAGCAACTCATAATGGACCTCGAACATCTAGGGATGCGTACATTAAATGGGAGACTAAAACAGGACAGACCCACTACATGTATGTACAATTGCCCTCGCTCGAGCTCAGTTTTGGATTATACAATAGTAACTCTCCCGCTCCTAGGGCAAATAGAAAGATTTCAGGTCAAATGTTCCACCGACAGTGATCACTCGGCCCAGCATATCAAACTTAAAACAACACTTCATAGACACATAGAAGCCCCAGTGGTGGAGGGGTTAACATCGACAATAAATCTAAAACGTCTGCGATGGACAAATAACACACTACTGTACATAGCCTCTACAGCAAAAGATCTAATGGTGACCCTTGAGTCACAAAAACAGTTGACGATTAAAACATGGATTACCTTCCTGGCAAGTCTACCACTAGCAGGGACACCCACTAAACAGTCAAAGAAAAAGAGGATAAATTACAACAGTCATCTTAGTCAAACTGCGCGAATCATAAGGAATCGACTGAGAAAGGCACTCAGGATGGCTCACCATCAAAGTCCATCCTCAATAACATGGGAGCAAGGACGTCAATTAAAGAATAAATACAGAAAACAAATTTGGATCGACAAACAACTTCAACAAAATAACTTTTGGACAAAGTTATTATATAACGCAAAGAAATCAGATGCTAGAGCTTTCTGGGACCAAGTGAACTCCGCGAACAGAACCTCAAAAGTCATAAATATGTCTTGTGTCACTGAGCCTGCTCGGGTACAACACATAATCTCCAAATTTTCAGTAACAAACGCGGGCGGGTCGAACTCCAATGTAATCACTATAAAGGAAGAGCAGAAAGCAGTAACGCCCTCAAATAAGCATAGTACTAGGAAGGACAAATTCTCCATAATCACCAAAACAACCGGAAACGGCACACAGCAGACTGAGGCCTCACCACAGCCACACACTCCCTACTCTGAAGTCGAAATTTTACAAATTATAAGAAAAAGTCAGCTTGATGGGGCACCGGGCCCGAATGGCGTACCACAAGCAATTTACAAACAAGATCCCAATTATTGGGCAAGTAAGATGTATTGTCTGTTCCAGCTCATTGGCACATCTAGTCGCATCCTGGAGAGCTGGAGAGGTGCAATAATAAATCCAATATACAAGGGAGGAGAGCGCACAGACCCCGCTAATTACCGTCTGATCGAGTTAATAGATGCAGAGGCCAAATATTACGCATCCTTGATCTTAGCAGACCTGACAAGTTGGTCCGATGAAAACAAAAAAATCCCCCTCAACCAGTCGGGCTTTCGGCGGGGCACAGGTACAATCACAAACACACTAGCAATAGGGCGAATCGCTGACAAAAGCCTACGACAGCGACAAGCACTTCACCTATGCTTCATGGATTTTAAGACGGCATTTGTAGACATAGGCTGAGGGCCAAATTGAAGCAGCAGTGTCTACCAGATTCAATTCTGGATCCAATGATGGATCTCCATACTGACACCTGGATGCAGGTCAAAATCGCTGACGGCCAGAGGCTCACCAGGAAGATCTACACCAATGAGGGTTTAAAGCACGGATGTGTCCTGGCCCCACATCTGTTCAACCTATTTATGGCTGATTTAACACCAAGGCCAGATGGGGTTAATTCACACCCACCCCGTCTGGGCACATTGCCATTCACACACTTGTCCTACGCGGATGATGTTGTCCTCCTAAACCACACAAGAATTGGCTTGCAAAGATTAATTCACGAGCTAGCCGACTTATCCCAAAAAAACTTGATGAAAATAAATACAATAAAAACAAAGGTCATGATCATAACACACAGATTACTTAAACAAATGACATTCACAATTAACAATGCAAGGTTGGAAGTGGTTAACAGCTACAAATATCTCGGGATATATTTAGATCGAAGGTTTTAGTTTTCAACGCAGTACGAGGTCATACAAAAAAAGGGTAATGCTCTTCCAACCATCGCATATGGAAGTGTTGTCCATCACGGAAATAACTCAGCAATTCTGGATAACATCCAAACATGAGTGTATAAAAGAGTATTCTGTCTGCCCCGTGACACCTCACCAGCCCAGGTACTTTAGAGTTTGGCCTGCAGCAACAACAACTGTACAGAAGGTACGAGGCAATCAAAATTTGGTATAAAATGTGGCTAAATCATGGTCTTGAAGTCAATAAAGCGCTCTGGGATGCCTTGCAAAATGACCCAAAATCACCATACGCAAAGTATTTAGCCGCCTCATTACAAATAACCAGGACAGTTGACCTCTGGCATCGGAAATTACCCTGGACATCATTCCAGCTAAGTATGAAAAAGGCAGCAAAAATGCACTCGCTAATAGATGACAAAGTAACGTAAAGTCGACGAGCTCATGCATGGATGGTATTACATTCCTACACTAAGCCCGAGCCAGTGGCATACCTTGCCTTTTCCCCCATCTAAAAAACAAGTTCTTAGAACTGCGCATGGGGAAGTTGCCCTCCAACGCCGACCTTCCCAGCTGGAAGTTCCAGGACTCAAAAGCATGCAGCCTATGTGGGTCACCGATACAGGACTTCATACATTTAATATCTATCTGCCCAGCCTTATGGTCCTTCCGGTGTCATCTGTTGAGGAGACAGTTTAATGAAAGAGGCATCCGCACTTGCAGATCCACTATACTAAAAAGTCTGGACTCAATGGACCTACAATTAATCTGCCAATTGATAAAAAATGTAATCTGAATTAATATGAAACAGTGATACTGGTCTCAACACTGTTTAGTGGACCCTCCCTGTCTTTTAACAGTTATAACGTAAATAGAAATAATGAATCAAATTTTAATGTATTGAACATAGACGGTGGTGATTCATTTGTTTATACTAACTTTTATCTTTTTTATTATGGCAAAAAAAGAATTGGGATATTTACAAGCTTATCATGTAGATAAAAACGTATTTTATGTATTGGAATATTGTGTTGGTTTTAACTAACTATACAAAAAAGAATTTTTTCACTGTAAAAAAAAATAAAAAATTATGGTGCTAGTCTTTCCCTGGCAGCAGCACAGATAGGGGCAGGGCAGTTAATAAACTACATGGCTTTTTAGGTCACAGTCTACCAGACAGTGCAGCTGTCTGTATTTGCTAAAGAAATCATGGGGACTTTCAGAAAGTTGACCTGGAATGTATTCCTCCCATTGATAACTATTGGCTTTGTGGTTTGTAACTCACATTTTCTGGCTTGCTATTTGCTGGCTTTATTTGCATTAGGCTCTAAAAGTTCACTTCATCCCTTACTTTGTCAAAACCATCTTGACAGTATTCTTTCATGAACTCTTTTTCTGTAAGTAGGCCTTTAAATCTTGTTCTTATATTGTCACACTTGTTATGCCTTTAAAGATAGTGGTCAAAAGTCAGGATCTGTCTTCCAGGGAGCTAACTTTTGTTAACTTTTCTTTCTCTGACTTCAAAGTGAGATGATTTATGTGACAATCCTGCTGGGTACCCATATGAGACAGAGAGGCTGCAGAATGTTATTTTTCTATCTGGCTACTCGGGGTGTACTGTATGATGGTTTTTTGTTTTCTAGCACAAAACAAAACTTACATGTCTGTAAATTAACTGTGCAACTATTTCAGAATCAGGAAAGCACAAATGAAGTAAATTTTTTGGTAATTCTAAAGTGTGGTTGGTAGAAACAAATATTTGAATGTGATCAAAACAAATTAATACACTAGATGATAATATTTCCCCACAGTATTGTTTGTGCACTGTATACTTTTTTCTGTAAAACTGAATGTCTGTGCAAATATGATGGTCATTTCGATTGAAGATGTGTTGTCTGTAATGGCAGTGTGGTACCACACCACGCATACTCCACTTTAGCCCATTCCACTCTACTCTGCACCACTCCAACCTAAGCCACTCCACTTTGCACCACAGCACTCTACTCTGCACCACTTCACACTATGCCTCTCTACACCACTCTACTCTATGTCAATGCACCACTCTACTCTATGCCAATGCACTCTACCACACACTACTCTACTATGCACAGCTGCACTCTTTGTCACTGCACTATATGCCAATCCAGTCTAATCTACTCTGTACCACTGCTCTATAGGACACTGCACTAAAGACACTGTATTCTATGCCACTGTACTGTACTTCACTTCACTCTACTCTGAAACAATCTACTCTATGCCCCTCTATTTTACTCCACCCCATTCCTCTCTACACCACTCCACTCTGAGCCACTTCAATCTACCATGTGGCATTTCCACTCCTCTCTACCCCACTACACTCTATGCCACTCTACTCTAGGCCACTGCACTCTACCCAACCGCACTCAAAACCGAAGCACTCAAAACCAATACACACTACACCACTGCACTGTATGCCAATCTACTCTGCACAACTGCACTGTACACCACTATGCTCTACTCTGCAACACTCTATGCCATGGCATCCTTTGCCACTCTACTGTACACCATTGCACTCTACGTCTCTTTACTCTGCACCACTCTTTGCCTCTGCACTCTACACCAATGCACTCTATGCCACTGCACTCTTCACCATAGTACTCTACAACACTCCACTCTGCAACACTGCATTCTCTGAACTGAACTCCATGCCACTCTACTATGTGCCACTGCACCCTACTCTGCACCACTCTACTCTATGTCACTCTAATGTGCCCTATGCCAATGCACTCTATGCCAATGCACTCTACGTCATCATACTCTATGCCACTCTAATCGACTTTGCACTACTGCACTCTATGACACTACACTTTATGCTACTTCACTCTATACCTCCCTGCTCTACACCACTCTACTCTTTGCCAGTGCACTCTACCTCACTCTACTATGCACCACTGCACTCTGTCACTGCACTCTATGACAGTCTACTCTGCAAGACTGCACTCTCTGTTACTGTACTCAGCACCACTTTACTCTATGTCACTCTATTCTGCTCCACTGCACTCCATGCCACTGCACTCTCTTTTGCACCACTCAACTCTACACCACTCTACTGCACTCTAGGTCAATACACTCTATTCCACTACACTCTATGCCACTCTACTCTGCATCAATCCACTAAATGCCACTCTAATCTATTCAGCACAACTGCACTCCATGACACTGCACTTTACACCACTCTACGTTATTCCAGTGTACGTTATACTCTGCGACATTCTACTCTATGTGAATACAATCTTCGCCAATGCACCCTACATCATTGTACTCTATATCACTGCACTCCATGACACTCTGCTTTGCAAAACTGCACTTTATGCCACTAATCTCAATGCCGCTTTACTCTGCCACTCTACTCTATGTCACTCTACTCTGTTCCACTGCACTTCATGCCACTACACTCTACTCTGCACCATTCAACTCTATGCCACTCTACGTCAATGCACTAAAGGCCACGCTACTCTACACCATTCTACTCTGTATCACTCCACTTTGTGCCACTTCTAATCTATGCTGCACCACTGCACTCCACATCACTGCACTCTACACCTCTGCAGTATTCCCTGCACCACTCCACTCCGCGCCACTTCAATCTACTCTATGTCACTGCACTCAACGCCACTGCCCTCTATGTCACTCGATTCCACACCATTATGCTCTACCCCTGTGCGATCTACTCTGCACCACTCTACTCTACATCTCTACACTCTAGGCCACTGGACTCTACACCACTTGACTCAAAGCCAATGTACTCTATGCCAATCTACTCTGCACCACTGTACTTTCATACCACTTCACTATAGTGCACTCTACGATACTCCACTCTGTGATGCTCTACTCCATTAAACTCTACTCCACTCTATGCCACTCTACTGTACAGCACTCTACTCCACTCTATGCCACTCTACGACACCACTCCATTGTACGCAACTCCCTCTATGCCACTCCATGCCACTCTACTCCACTGTATTCTGTGACACACTAATCAATTCTACTGCATTCCACTGCACCACTCTTCACCTCTACATCTCTCCACTCCACTCTTACCATTCCACTCTCCTACACTATTCCACTTTATGCTACTACACTCTACAACAATCTCTACTCTGCTCTATGTCACTCTACTCTACAAAACTCTACTCCACTCTGACACTGTACTCCACTCAACTCTACTCCACTCTACGCCCTTCCAATCTATGAAACTCTAATCCCCCAAAACACTCCACAACACTCTACACCACTCCACTCTCTGTCACTCCATGACATTCCATTTCACTCTTTTCAGCTCTACTCCACACCACTATATGCCACTCCATGTCACTTTACGCTGCTCTACACCACTCCTTAACACTCCACCCTACTCCAGTTTATGACACTGCTCTCCACTCTCCTTTACACCTCTAACTTTTAGCCATGCTGAAGAGCAGTCACGCTGGTGTGCAAAATATTGGCAAAGCCAGTTGCTCTTGCATTGGCGAGGCCTATTAGGTT
Organism: Triturus cristatus; assembly: GCF_964204655.1. Taxonomy (NCBI): domain Eukaryota; kingdom Metazoa; phylum Chordata; class Amphibia; order Caudata; family Salamandridae; genus Triturus; species Triturus cristatus. The sequence goes on from NC_140589.1 coordinate 677,941,517, forward strand.
TGTCAATGCTTGATAGGTCTGGATTGACAGTGCAATGTCACCTGACCCTTTAACCGGCACCAATATTATTCTACAGTTCTTTCCTCCCACACAAATGCATATGCTATTTACTAGTAATGCTTAACATTGAGTTTCAACATTCCTTTAAAGCCAGCCCTGACGTTGCCAATGCCTGTTTATCTGTTTGTAATTGTTTTAATGTATTGTGTATTTTATCGCAGTTTATTAAATGGAGGATACTCCTTGAAGAAACAGCAATCATCTGAAAATAGAAGTCAAAACCAAAAGTCCTGGATCTTACGCAAACAGAATTCAGCTTTGGAACAATAAATGATAAATGAAAAGGCCAGGGGCTCTGTTAACGTTCTCGCGTTATTCTCAGACTAATTTGCATTGCTTTTCTCCCCCCGCACCTTCCTTCCGCCTTCTCAGCCTATACTCCTGCCAAGGATGGAGTGGGAGGGGCTAAACTTCTTTTTAAACCATAATATATTTCTTTACAAACAGTACGCAACCCTGACGAGAACGTGGTCTGTCACACAACCTATAATTATCAGCCTACTACCCGGCTTCAAGCTCCGTTTAAAGTTTCGCTTTCTCCTCAGGCAGTTCTTCCGTCAGTGTGGTGTCTGCTGGTCCCCGAACATGCAAATGAGTGGCTTCCATTTTATGATCTTTCTCCCAATGCAGCAGATGCTGATTCCACAACACTCCAAAGAATACAAACCAGCTTCATAGCTGCCCTCTTAATTCGCAGGTTTTGTAGACAGGAACAACAGACCTCTGCACATTGTCAGGATTCTAATTCCCACAGATTCCCGGGGAGATGAAAGAGATATGCAATTTGTGCCTCCTGTACGCTTGTAGTTCAGTTATTTGACATCAAAGCACTGAGATTAGGGATGCAATTTGTGTACTATTAGGCTGAATAATTAGCTGGTCAAGTGTCTCGTTATCTGGATGATTATGTTCATATCAAGTGACAGGAAATGTAATTGAACGCATATTAATTACTCGCTTCATAGAGTTCGCAAGAAATGTATCGTCTAGCTTAATGCGTAAAGTAATTCTAATGTGAAATGGTTAATTCCCAAAATTTGTAAAAAAAAAATACCAGATGGAGAGAAGATATTTTTAATTAAATTAGGCCTAATAATATTAACTAATTAATGTTGTTTTTGATGATGATATGGAGGAATGTATTATTTTCATAGGCGCCTGCTCTAGGCTTGCTAATGAGGATGTTGAAATTGCTGCTCTTGTGTGGGATCTTGAGGACCATAACACAGCTTTCTGGAGTCCTGGGCAAACAGGATGCAGTGACTTCTCTTACCACAGAGATGCAGATGAGCAGCGCGCAGGGGCTTGGTCTGTCTTCTGAAAAGGGAGCTGTAATTTCCTCCCTGAATGAACCATAGGTGGGTTTGGCATTACTTGTCGGCTGTTTCTCTAGCGAATCACACCTTTACGGATAAGCATGATACTGTGTGCAATAAAAGCCTGTGAAGCAAAATAGCCATCTAAAGCTTTCAAAACAACTTGCACTGAACTGGAGTTGCCAATAAAGTGGATCTCTTAGTGTGCTCAAGTACAGAAAAGGTGTTTGTTTGTAAAGTGTATAAGCAACATGGAATTTTTGTTTTAGGGAACAGTTTTATGGGTCTATCTTTAGTTCAGCAATCTGACCATATAAAGCGCATTTGCCCATGGAGGGTAGAAATTGGCCTAAAGGTGGATCATCCTGAATCATGATTGGCTGTGGGCAAAACAGATTAAATGAGCTATTGCACATTTGGAAGTGGTTGTTTCAGGGTAATGAAGGGGATAAGCAGCCTATAAACTGGCAGATCTGCCCACTTCCAAACAAAACCCATGAGAACGGGGTGTGGACTTGGTGGGGCGAGACTTCTTGTCCAGAACTGCTTGAGTGGTGCTTCTGCCCCAGCTCCTCCCCAACCTCATCCCATCCTCCCAAAAAAGCATAAAACCCCAAAAGCTTTTTTTGGCTACTACACAAATCCTGGGATGTTTTCACACCTATTAATGGATATTTCTGCCTAAAGCTTCCAAAGACAACCTGGAAACCCACCCAGTCCAGAGGATTCCAGCTTGCCTGCCACTGTGTGGGAGCGGCTCTTCTCCAGATGACCATGTGACTGTGTAAAAGGAGCCAATATTGTGTGAAACAGGCGGCACCGCAAGAGTTATCAGGTCTGAACTGGATATTTCAAAACCATACACTGACTAGGAGCGACTCTGAAACTAAGGTTGCGCTTCTAGAAATAAATAAAATAAGCGGTACCACAGCCATGCTGGGAGTAACACATTTCCAGAGATAGAACGAATATTGCCTGAAACTATTGTACAAACCGAATGGTCAATCTTTTATCTTTTATTAAGGATGTCTACCAATTCGTGGAAGACCTAAATATTTCATAAAGTTCATCAGGGAGGGAGAAGTCCTGGCATTCTCACTCCATGTTAAGAGAAGACCGACAGTAAAAAACACAACCTAGAAAACTACAAAAATACATTAGAAAGCAACCAAAGATTCACATACTTGTTGATGGACTTCACAGAAAATAGCTACCTGGTAATTAATTTACCAATTCAGAACATAGACAGGTTGAGACTGTTTAAATATGCAGATCATCTATAGTGGGTGGCATTATGCATAAATGAAGAAACAATTATGAAGTAACCCAAAGAAATAAAAATAAAATTATGAAAAGGTATTTTGAGTAAAATTAAGATAAAATATAGCACAGGATTGCATTATTAATGTCCTCATAGTAGGGTTGTAATTCAGGTTAGGTGTAGGGAAAGGATTACCAATAGTTTTGGGGTTTGCATTATTGCTCTATTTAAGGGTGGGGTTAGCATTAGATTCAGGATAATGGCAATGGCTAGGGTAAAGATAAGAGTTAGGGGTAGGATTATATTTAAGTTTATGATTAAGCTTTGGGTTAGTGTTAAACCTAGAATGAAAGTTGTGCTGTGGGTTATGTTGAAAATAAAGGCTAGTGTTACCTAGAGTATACAGCTATCATATAATAGTTTGACATATGGGTGTGTTGAAAGTGATTTTGAAGGTAAGTATAAGCATTAACCAAGAAGATCTTTTAGAGGTCAGAATAGTTTTTTAAACATGCCTATTCATTCAATACCTAACACTTCGGCGCTCCTGTTCCATCCTCTGTTTTCTTTATGCTTACTTTTAGTTCTTCTCCCCTGATTATTGTGCCTACTAAGCGCTACACTGACTTCTCTTCTAACTTAATCCATGAAAAGGAAATCGCAATTCCATACCTATTTCTTTTTGCCTAGCCTTAAGAGGCTGTAACAGTCAAAACAGATTTGAAAGAAAAACGCAATTTTTCACACAACCAAGCTATTGCACCACACATTCAAAATTCGGATAGTCACAATCAGAGGTGGACCAAAGACTCCTTGAAATACCTTTAGCTCTGTACTGTGGTTAAATTGTCAACAGATGTGCTATGTTTCCAGGAATCAGCAAGTGCAATGTGACAAAGTTAACTGATAAAAGAGATCAAAAACCCAAGATTAAGGCAAGGGGAGATATGAAAATAGTCCCACAGAAAATTCAATAAATGCATGCCTATCCAATTTATATGATTAGGTTATGGAACCTTAGTTTTAGTGTTTCTTTGGTTCTTCAAGCAGAATTAAATTGTTGGCCATGCAATGGTGGCACTTGGCCCCCTGTGGGTGGAGGATTAACCCAATGCAAAAAGTTACCATCAGATGAGGAAGTTATCGAGCTTAGTGCGCTAAATCAGGAACTATTTGTAAACAATGTCAGAATTACATTATTGACATTGTATTGTCATAGGAGGTGTTTTTGTAGTTCTTTGTGTGCTGCAGAATGCCGCACACGTGAAAAGAGGTAAAAACGAGGAGAAATGTAAACATTTCTCCTCACTACGCCTGCTTTGGTGAAGGCGACAGTTTCGTCACTGCCCCAGATTTACACTGTGTTGTAAATCTGTGGCAGTGTCAAAAACCATGGGTGTTGCGTGGGAACATGCCCAGCAGCACCCATGAAACGCCCCTTCCATGCAGAGTAAGGCATTACCTTACTCCATATTTAGAAGCTCATGAAAAGCCAGGCAGGATGGCTTTGTGTGGCCTTGCAAATATGGGCTGGTACATTGCGCAAAAGTGACGCTCTTGTGGCATAAAAGTGCTGCCAGGGCATTGTAGATATGCCCCTTGGTTTCTATTAAAGTAAGCCACCAGACAACAAAGGTTGGCCACATCACTGTCCTTAGCATGTGCTTGAATAAAGCCAAATTCTTGCTTGTACAGATTTCTGGCAACAGGACTTATAGGCAATTGCTTTCTAATTCAAGTAGTTTCTCTATGGATTTCACCTGGAAACCTTACAAGCTTCTTGGTGAATCCCTTTTTTTTCCCTCTAACCAAAATAAGTTGGGGAGTATATTTACCGTACACTACTCTATTAGCTGGATGAAAATATAAACTATACCAGCCACTGTCCGTGCAGGTAACAGCTGCGGGGCAGTGAGGCAGTCGGGCCGGGTAATAGGGGATTTCGACGGACAATGCTGAGGAAAATGTAATATTTATTTAATTTCCCCTCAGCATCGTCCCTTGAAATCCCTCCTTACCCAGCACCACCGCTCCCCCGGTGTTGCCTGCACGGTCCACGGCTGAGCTATACCCCATGTTCATATGATGAGCAGATGATCCCACTGTTCCTATGAATGATATCAGAGAAGAAGAAAGGTCCTGAAAACAGTAATTATTTCATAAGGCACATAAACAGACAGAATGGCTCTTCTGAAGAATAGGAAATGGGACACCAAAGATGTTCAAAAGTGATCATCAGCTTTTCATTTTATTGGGAAATTCGCACTTTTAGTTGCTGGTACATTCAATCAATACTGGCAGCTGTTTCTCTGGTAACCACCCACCTTTTTCGGCAGGGATCACAACAGAAAATCACAAACGTGTTAATATATTTCCCACCACAATCCATGCCACACATCCCTTGAATTAGAGATCAATACTGAGAGGTTTTTAGGTTAGCACTTATTTCAGGAGTGTCAAGGGAGAACGTGACATCTGGATACTATTGGACGAGTAGGAATCTCCCTACAGCAGAGCCTCTGAGTCAACAGCTAGAGGGTTGCACCTCTACCACCAGCAAGGAATAGTTGACTTTCATTTAAAATAACAAACCCATGGCCTGCTGGAAAACCTGAAGAAGGGCAAGTTTGCACCTAAATACATATTTCAAGAAAAACCTAATTCACAACTCTTAACCGAGGGCTGCAAAAGACAGACACATAAAACATAATGCTTCTTTTATACTTAATTCTGTTCTCCCAACACTTCACAGCTGGAGGGTGCCTCCTCCTATTTCAAATTGTATAAGCTCTTATATATGGCGACGGTGGTTGTATGTGGCCTGGAGATAACTTGTTGGGTTGTGCTCTTGGAAAACCCGGAACAAACAAAAGTAAACTTAAACAAGCATTTGCAATGCAATAGGTCTCGCATTTATAAGAGTTTGAGCTATTGGCATTGTAAAATTACAATGCCTTTTATTTATGTTTTGGTTTTAAAACAAATAAAAGGCATTGTCATTTACAATGTCAGTAGCATAAACTCGCATAAAAGCAGTGTGTGGAGTGCAGCAGCGTGCGGCGTGCAGCAGTGTGCGGCGTGCAGCAGTGTGCGGCGTGCAGCAGTGTGTGGCATGCAGCAGTGTTTCGTGTAGCAGTGTGAGGCATGCAGCACTGTGTGGCGTGCAGCGGCGTGCAGCAGTGTGCTGCGTGCAACAGTGTTGTGCAGCATGCAGCAGTGAGTAATGCAGCAGTGTGCAGCAGTGTGTGGCATGCAGCAGTGTGTGGCGTGCAGCAGTGTGTGGCGTGCAGCAGTGTTTCGTGCAGCAGTGTTTCATGCAGCAGTCTGTGGCGTGCAGCAGTCTGTGGCGTGCAGCAGTGTGCATTGGCAAAACATGTCAGCTAATGTCAGACCGATTGTCTTTGCCAATGATTGTATTACTAGTGCATACACAATGTGCTGTATTGCGTGTACGTCATAATAGCATGAGATAGGAATTTATAGGAACCCAGATGACTTTGAATACCAAGCCAGACCTGTCTCATTTATCTATTAGTGCTAATAAATAACCTAGTTCTGCAGAAAATTAATTGCTTACTCAACTAAATGAAAATGTTTCAACCATATCGTGAGCGTATAATGAAAGGCCGCTGCCTTGGCAGTAATCAGCTTGAAAGGTTATGCTTTCAAACCATGAAGGGTCGACAGAGGTACTAAAGCGTTTCTGCTTTAGGTAATGGGAATAAGGTCTGCTGATGATTTGTGGTCAGACGATTAATCACCAACTGATTTTGTACTCTGGTAGACCCGAAGATAGGTCCTGGCATAGTTACAATAGTTTTCAAATCTCTGGAGAACAAACAGAAAAACACATACTGCACAAGCTATCGTTATGTTTGATCATAATGAGTTTGACTTTCAAAAGCAAAACACAAATCCACTAATGTTAGAAAGCAGCATGGTAAAGTGCAGCATGAACAACTGATACCCATAAACAAGCATTGGCCACGCGGCCGCGGCCGCCAAAGTGAGGTTACGATTCTACAAAAGCTTTAAAATAAAAAAAGCATTAAAATACACAAGCTTTGGCCACGCGGCCGCGAAAGTGAAAGTGATCGCGATTGCGATCGCGTGCTGCGGAGGAAAGACACATGGCGCTGCACACGTTCACGTGCACTGAAGCTTTAGGCCACGGCAGCACTTTGAAAAGCCCGTATACAAAATGTCTCGGCCAGACCAGCGCATGCGCTGGATCAGGCGAGACCTAAAAATGGATATGCAACTTAAGTGTACTTTTTTAGTTAAATTGTGACCTGGCAGCTAGTGAGTGCTAAAAATTACTCAAATCAGCTGCTTTCATGGAGCGGTACCACTTAATTCTCCTGTGACCTTTAAGTAACAGAGCCCAGATACTGCCTTTTGTGCGCATCTTAACAGATAGGTTGCACATTTGTCTCACCGATTGTGACAAAATGCGTTGCTATTCAAGTCCTGTGCAAAGTATTTATCTTGCTTATGTTCACCAACAACCATCCAGGTGTTCAGACATATGTTTTGATGATTGCTAATAAGTTCCATGTGCTCATAGATAATTCTGTAATTTGCCCAGGCCGCCAATTTCCTTTCCGCCACGTAATATGCATCTGCTGTTCATGGCATAGTAACTGACCTTGGCATTGATTCTCTAGTTTCAACCCTCCTCGAGTCCCATATTGTGCCTGCCACTCTTTCATCACTATTTTCTGTCAATAGCGGGAACAGTCTAGTTCTATTATACAAGGGCCATGTCAGTTTCCATTGTGTCTTGCATCGCTGTTGTCTGACTCTAGAAATTTTAATTAATTAATTAATTTTTTTATTATTTATTTGGGAGTTTTGTTTAGCGCTAGCCAGACCCGAAGGCATCAGAGTGCTTTACAACATAGGTGGAAGAGAAATCACACAAGAAATAACAGTAGTAAACATGTTGACTCGTTGCGAGTCAAAAGTCTCGGATCAGCAGAAACATTGCATAACAGGAGATCATCACAAAAAAAATAAGTAGTATACATGTAGACTTGTTGCGAGTCAAACGAATCAGATCGAAATACACATTGAAAAACAGGAGATCATGGAGTCTTAGGGTGATATATACCTAGACTTGAGGGAAGACCGTTCCAGGAGGGGGGCATATGAATGAGTCACAAGGGGGGTGAGGTAGAAGTCTTAATATTAAGGTGGCTGAGTGCTTCAATAGACAAGAGTCTGCATTCGGGCGGTAGCTATCCATTTGGAAGGGTGTTGAGTAAGAGGTCCTTGAGCTGCCTTTTGAATTTTACGAAGGAGGGGTTAGTCCTGATATGGACTGGGATGGAGTTCCAGATTTTCGGTGCATTTCCAGAGAAGGATCGAGATGAGTTTTTTTTTTGCGAGTTTTCGGGGGGGTGAGGAGTAGAGTGTTGTTGCTTCTGAGGTTCCTTGTATGGCCGGCTTTGTTGAGTTTGGTGGCCAGGTAGGTGGGTTTCCCAGTGTGTAGAGCTTTGTGTGTGAGACTTGCATTGTTAAACACTCCGTCCATCATCCCCTTTGGTTTTGCTTTGTTCGCCCTAAGTTGGCAGGGTATGCCCAGACGTGGGTTCCTTGCTCACTTTGCCACTGGATTCCAGCTAGCCTGGCTGGTGACGGCTGATTAGCCAGAAACCGGTCCCAGGATGCTTGTTCCCGGTCAGGGGAAGACATGGCTTGGCAGTTCGGGCTGGACTGTTGTTGGAGTCCATGTGTTGAGTGAGTTGGAGGAGAACACATTTTTCCAAGATTTTAGCTACAAGAGGGAGATTGGAGATGGGCCTGAAGTTATTGGGATCATTTGAGCCTGTTTTTTTTAGTAGTGGTGTGACTTGGCCGATTTTGAGACAGTCCGGCATGGCTCCGGTTTTCGGGGAGCTATTTATAATCTTGGTCCAGATCGGAGCTAGGGTGAGCTTGAACTTTTTTACCAATTGGGGAGGAATGGGGTCCGAGACGTGAGATGAGGGAGTAGAGTTCGAAATCATTTTCGCGATCTCGGCTACAGAGATGGGATTGAAGGACTTCCAGTTGTTTGGGTGGGGCATGGGTATGATAGCTTCTGTGTCAGCGAGTGAGCTATTGCCAGGGGGGTAGCAGTGAATGTCCAGGGAGAGCTCAATCGTTGTGATTTTGTCATTGAAGAAATTGGCAAAGTTGTCACACAGGTCTTTGAAGGGTTGAGCAGAGGATGTGGGGGGTTGGAGGTTTGTTGTCTGATAAAATTGAAGAGTTCTTTCAGCCTGTTCTTAGCGTTGTTCAAAGCACTACAAAAGAAGGACTTTATTTCATTCTTAATGTGGTTTTTGTATTTCCTGTGTCTTGATTTGAGTCGATTCCGGAGAATTCTGGACGGGCTGTTCCGTTAGAGTCTTTCTGCAGCTCTTAGTTGTCGTCTTTTGGAGTTATGTCCGCGTTGAACCATGATCTGGATAGGGTGTTTCTGACTCTTTTTTGTTTCCAGGGGGCTAATTGGTCCATGATGGAAGTCATAGTAGTTCTGTAGTGGGAGGTGAGTTCTGTTGTGGAGAGGTTGTCGGTGGAGGTGGAGGTGGGGAGGAGCGAGCTTACCCTTTCCTCCAGGTCACTAACATGGATTTGACTTAAAATCCTCGCCCAGTGGGTAATTACCTGCTTGTGGGGCATGCATTGAGTCTTTAGGTTTATGTGGAATAAAATGATGTGATGGTCGGACCAGTCAACAGGTAGGAAGTGGTCGATAGTGACTATGTCTGCTTGGGCAATAATGGCATCTAGGATTGATCCTCTGTTGTGGGTTTGTTCTGTGCAGTGTTAGGTGAGGTTATTGTTGTGTAGAAGTTCGTTCAGGGTTTGGATCAGCGAGTTGTTTTCCTCATTCCAGTGTAAGTTGAGGTCTCCTAGAATTATGTTGTTGGAGTCAAGGAGTGTGCAATGAGTTATCAGGTCGGAGAGGTGTTCACCAAATGCAGTGGTGTTGCCAGGGGGATGGTAGAGCTGATGGCATGTTAGTGTTTTATTGACACACGACTTAATGTTGGCAGTTCGGCATTCAAAGGAGTTATATGTGAATGAGTCAATTTCCGATACGTAGATGTTGTTTTTGTGAATGATTGGAATACCCCCTCCTCGTTGTTTTTTTCTGTCTTTATTGATTAGAAGGAAGCCTGGGGGCACAAGCATGTCAAAGGTTGGGGCAGAGAAATTGTTTAGCCATGTTTTGGTGATGAACGTGATGTCTATGTCATGAACTGGGGTGGCAGAGTGGGCTAAAGAACGGTGATGGATCAAACCCAGATCTGTTGACTGGGTGTGAGTGTTTGATTGGTTCTGATGCTCCGTCCATCACCACCCCCTTTTGTACCGCTTTGTTTGCCATAAGTTGGCAGGGTATGCTCAGACGTGAGTCCCTTGCTCACTTTGCCACTGGATTCAAGCAAGCCTGGCTGAAGACGGCTGAAATGCCAGAAACCGGTCCTAGGAAGCTTGTTTCCGGTCCAGGGAAGGCATGGCTTGGCAGTTCGGGCTGGACTGTTCCCATGAGGCACAGGGTCAGACTGATTTGCATTTGGCCATGTCTGAACTGGGGTGGCAGAGTGGGCTAAAGAACGGTGATGGATCAAACCCAGATCTGTTGACTGGGTGTGAGTGTTTGATTGGTTCTGATGCCCGTCCATCACCACCCCCTTTTGTACCGCTTTGTTTGCCATAAGTTGGCAGGGTATGCTCAGACGTGAGTCCCTTGCTCACTTTGCCACTGGATTCAAGCAAGCCTGGCTGAAGACGGCTGAAATGCCAGAAACCGGTCCTAGGAAGCTTGTTTCCGGTCCAGGGAAGGCATGGCTTGGCAGTTCGGGCTGGACTGTTCCCATGAAGCACAGGGTCAGACCGATTTGCATATGGCCATGTATGAACTGGGGTGGCAGAGTGGGCAAAAGAACGGTGATGGATCAAACCCAGATCTGTTGACTGGGTGTGAGTGTTTGATTGGTTCTGATGCTCCGTCCATCACCACCCCCTTTTGTACCGCTTTGTTTGCCATAAGTTGGCAGGGTATGTTCAGACGTGAGTCCCTTGCTCACTTTGCCACTGGATTCAAGCAAGCCTGGCTGAAGACGGCTGAAATGCCAGAAACCGGTCCTAGGAAGCTTGTTTCCGGTCCAGGGAAGGCATGGCTTGGCAGTTCGGACTAGACTGTTCCCATGAGGCACAGGGTCAGACTGATTTGCATATGGCCATGTCTGAACTGGGGTGGCAGAGTGGGCTAAAGAACGGTGATGGATCAAACCCAGATCTGTTGACTGGGTGTGAGTGTTTGATTGGTTCTGATGCTCCGTCCATCACCACCCCCTTTTGTACCGATGAGCAAGGATAGTTTCTGCCGGTTCGGTTGCATGTTTCGTGGCTGATCTGCACTTTATAAGTATGCAATTGGTGGCGTTTCCCTCGTTGTTGAGATTCTCTGTTGGGGAGGCCCTGGGGATAGTAAAGAGGAAGGCGGGGGGTCTCGTCGTTCTGGGTAGTGATTTGTCTCTACCAACTCCAGTGATAACCTGGATCTTGGAGTTCGGGGTGACAGTAGGGTATATGTCATAGGCGGTGACAAGTCTTGGTGATCGGTCTCCACCGACTCCAGTGATAACCTGGATCTTGGAGTTGGGGTGACAGTAGGGTATGTGTCATATGTGGTTGCTAGTTCCATCGCCTCACTCATGGACATTGTGGCTTTTGTTCTTTTGGGTCTCTGTGTTTGGTTCAAGGGCTTGTGCCATTGAGTCATAAGAGGTCTTGTCTGTTTGGTGTTGTTAATTAGAGAGTGGGTGTAGGGAGTGTGTGTTGGTGAAATTTCCGGCGTGAGGTGAGGTTGAGTAGGATTTCGTTGAGGGCCACTATTTCAGTTTCTAGTTGGCTTTCCACAAACAGTGAGTCTATGATTTTAACATTCATATATGCAGCTGCTCTAATGCGCAGACTTTACTTTCACTTTATGTATAACAATTGTCCTACCTCTGGAAAGGTAGCTGCCACTGAGTAATGCAATGAATGATTTGCTCATTATTGTACCTCATTTTCCACAAGGGTTTTCTAGGTGATCTGAATATACACCGGACTCCCGAGGATTGTACATTTAACCACACAGCCTTTAGAACTCTCTTGACTTGCATCAACTTGTTACTGGCTCAACATATTCACAAAAAAATGTTCCTAATCTGAAACTTTCTTGTCAGTAGTCCACTGTTGTAGTCGACTTTTCTGAGAAATGCATTATTATTTCTTTCTGTGAAATATCCAAATATACGATTCTTTCTCTCCTCTAGGTGCTATAGAACAATTTGCCTTCAAATATTACAAATGTTTGTCAGCTGATATGGTTTCGAAACAGATGGAAGCACTTACCTCCTGTAACCTCAAGCCCTCATTGAATGTCTGTGGCATAACTGAAACTACTTTGTCTTGTTTCTTGGAATTGCAGATTAGGTTAAGCCTATTCATGAAATTTGAATTAAAAAGTTAATCTACTACTTAGTTTTCATCTACTTTAAAAGAGTAGAAACATGCTGTCTTTACAAACAGGTTCTTGGCAATAAAAGCAAGTAGGCGAAGGCTCTATGCTACTAGTTATGAATCTAGGTTGTGTGTTTGCTGTGGTAGGTTAATTCTGGATGACCATATATTTGATCAGCACCTATCTGTTGGGACAATGGACACTGTAATCATACAAAATATTCTGAATGACTTTTTGAATACACTGTTAACATAAGAGTAACAACCAAAAATAAAATCAAGAGGCATAAAAGAAATAAAGAGTCCACCTCATCTTCCTTTGCACCATGAAACTTTCACAACCCATATTTTCTGCTGACAGAAACCATGCGAAATTCCAGACATTCCATCCCTTCTTAACATTGCAGACTTCAGTAATGATTTGATGCCTTAGCTTAACTCCAAAAGGGTAGCTGTTGAGGGATCAAGAGAGAAAGCTATGGAAGTGAATTTATGTGATCCATGTTCCCCAAACAGATTCCTTAACCCAGATTGTAGGTTTAACACTGAAAAAAAATATAACATGGCACTTATTACGAGTGGCTCGGTAAAGTCAGTTATCATATCCATCTAACTTATAAGTTTAGTGGGAACACTGCTAGTGAATCATTTGTGTTAGACCTGGCATCCTTGGTTTCCCCCTAATGTTTTGCCTTCAGACCTCCTGTTTTGGCTCACCTCGTTATTCTGCCCTTAGGACTCTGCACACTTTACCACTGCTAAACTGTGCTAAAGTGCTTGTACTCTATCCTAAAACATGTTAGATTGGCTCATACCCTATTGGCATATTTCATTTACCTGTGAGTCCCTAGTAAAGTGGCACTATCCGTGCCCAGAGCGTGTAAATAAAATGCTACTAGTGGGCCTGCAGCACTGAATGTGCCACCCACTCAAGTCGCTCTTTAAACATGTGTCAGGCCTGCCATCACAGCCTGTGTGTGTACAGTTTTAAACTGCTATGTTGACCTGGCAACGCAAACCCTTTGCCAGGCAAAACCTTCCTTGTTTATACATATATCACCCCTGTGGTAAAGCCTGGACAGCCCAGAGGGCATGGTGCAATGTATTTAAAAAGGACATGTACTTTTAAGTTTTACATGTCCTGGTAGTGAAAAACTTGCATTTATTTTCACTACTGCAAGTTCTATGTCTCCCATAGGATAACATTGGAGTTTCCTTATTAGATTTCATAAGTGTCATTTCCCAATGAGATTAAGTAACCAGTTCAGATTTGGCTTCGCTGGAATTGCAATCTAAAATCCTATCTTATGGTGGACTCGAATTTTGAAATGCCATTGTGAAAATGCCACTTTTAGTAAGTTGGCTTTTCTTTGCCTTAGCCATTTGGTGTTTGCAGCCAGTCTCTGGGTCACATGACTGGGTGTTGGTGATAGTTGGGCATTGTGTATTCCTGTTAGGCAGTCAACTACAATGAGAGCTTATGTGTGACTGGATGGTCCATCACTGGCAGGATAAAAGAGAGGATCGGGACCCAGCCCCACTTACTCTAGAATAGGCTGTGTCCTGTCTCCACACAAAGGGCTGCCTACCTCATGTAGTTAGTGTGGAGCCATGAAGGCATATCTCTAGAAGCTTATCCCCACTTCAACTTCACAACTGGGCAGAAATACTGGACCTCAGACACCACCACATCAGTACGCTTTTGGACCTGTGGATACTCTGCCAGGAAGAAAGACTGCTGTGCTGCTAAAAGGACTGCCACTCTGCTGAACTGCTGATCTGAAGGGACAGCTGCCCTGCTGTGGAGCAACCTGTCCTCCAAATCAGAGTTTTCAGAGGAAGTGTGTCACAGAGGAAACACAGTGAGGAGCTTGGAGCGAGGTGAGAGGAGCGAGTGGAGAGAGGCGCTGTTACCTGAGCTTCTGTGCCAGCACCCTATTCCAGGACAGGACAGGAGACAGTGGAGACAGAGATGGAGGTGGAGGTAAGGGCGAGGCGCAACTGAGTGCCGGGGGGTGGTGACTCCTCGCAGAGTGTGAGCCTGGGCCTCCACAGCAGCGGTCCTGCCAGGTTTGGGAGTGGCTTGTGGTACACCCGGCAGCTCCTGCTCAGTCCTCATGCCATTACTCCTGCCTCCTTATTCTCCGCCTAAACAATCCTAGCAGCCCTGTCCCTAAATGTGGCTGGGGGAACAGATAACTGACTGGAAAGGATGGCCCGGCAGCTCCCACTCCACTATACCCACCACTGCCTTGCTTCTACCTCACCTCTCCAACTTTAACAGCCCCGTCCCCGAAAGCAGCTGGGAGACGGGCAGTTGGCTGCAACATGACTTGAGGGACAACCCGGTCCTCATTGAGCGCTCACCCCAGCCACTATAACCGACACTGCCAGCTGCCACTGCACTCCACCCCAAGTTTCACAGGCTCTAGCGGATCCAGCAGCCCCGTCCCAGAAAAGAACCAAGGAACAACTGGCTGCTCTCAACCTGAAAACCAGGTTTTCTGTGCCGCTAGCAACCGGCTTCTAAGTGGGAGTGCTTTTAAGGATGATGATGGTGAGTGATTTATAAAGCACGACAAATACCCTGAGGTGTCTAGGTGCTGCTTTTAGTATATTTCGCTCGGGGCAGACACTGAGGTACAGTTAAGCTGTGAACAACCACGTTTTAAGGCCTTTCCTAAATTTGAGAAGACTGGGCTCCTTTTTCAGAAGTATGGTTCAAGAGTTCCATAGGCTAGCAGTTGTAGCCGTAAAGCTCTTACCGCCCAATCTGGCCCTGCTGACTCTAGGAACAAGTAGGTTACCCAGGTTGGTGAACATGAGGGCTCTGGCAGGTGTATAGGGTTTTAAAAATGTTGCCAGATGTGTTTGGCCCCCTGTTATTGAGGGATTTGAATGCAATGCATAGCGATTTAAATTGAATCCTCTTAGCTACAGGTAGCCAGAGGAGTCAGGCCAAGGAGGAAGAGATTGAATCAAATTTGGGGATGTCCAGCAATACTCTAGCTGCGGCATTCTGTACCATTTGCAGTTTGTTAATGCTTCGCTTTGGGGCGCTAGAGAAGAGGACATTACAGTAGTCCAGTCTTGAGGCTATAAGCACTATTACCACTGTCTTTCTTAAATCTAAGGGCTTTGCTGGAAGTATTTTGCTCAGCATTTTTAAGGTCAAAAACATGATGAGGTGGTTGAATTGATTTGCGATTCAAATGACAGCTTGGTGTCAACGACTACTCCAAGATATTTGGTTTTAAGCACTGGTTTTGGCAGAGAGCCAAGTTGGACTGGCCATCAACTATCTATCCAAAAAGTTGGATTGATCCCCAGCAACAGAACCTCAGTCTTAGCTGAGTTTAATTGTAGGCAATTATCTGACATCCAGTTGGCAATGTGGCTCATATAATCATGGAACCTGATGGCTGTCTGACTTGCTGGACTGCTTACTGAGATGATAATCTGAGTGTCGTCTGCATATGACACCAGGGTAAATCCATAGCTTCTTACTAGTCAATATTCAGGTATTACCTGAGAAAATACCTGAGCAACAATCGAGTAACTGACCATTAGAGCAGGACAGCTGAGAAGCATCAGGGCAGCAGCGTGCAGCATAGGGCTGAAGGAGCAAGGGCGTGCAGAGGGGGCAAAGGTTTATGGGTATTAGGTCCAGTGATCCATGCAAAGCAGGGGCAGCACCAGCAGGAATGGCAGAGAAGAGCGACCCCCGGACTCTCCATGGAAATGGCCCAGCCGGGTCTGGGTGCAGTTTGTGGGTGTTTCCAAACGCACAGCTAGGACCCAATGACTCTGATTCCCGTTCTGGCCTCCGGACCACAACTGAAGTCACCAGCAAATCAAATAGTGAAGTATCTCCTAACCAAAAAAGACAAACGCAAATTGCAGGAAGATACAGACACCTTAGCACCACCAGGAATGGCAGGGAATGGCAGAGAATGGCAGCAAGTGTCAGGCCCACCTTAAGTGACACCAATTAAAACATCAAACAAGAAATGATATCAGGAAAATCAGGCAGACACCGGAGCAGAAGAAAACCAACTAGAAACGACCACTGAAAAAACTAAGCATGAATAACGCAACCAAAGCAAAAGAACCACATGACAAACAGAGGAACCCCCTAATAGCGCTCATACTAAATTTGTTTGGCAAAGCAGACACAAGTGAAAGAGTGAGCACAAGTTCCAAATTCGTCTTCCTCAAAGACCCAGAAGCCGTAATCCATTCAATGCCTAGAGAGGTTCCAGGTCTTCTAACACCTTGGGCCGCCAGAGAACAGCACAGAGCCTAATCCAAAAAGAGAAGCAAATAGAATCCCCAAACAATCAACTGCACATTTACGATCAAGACTTGGAGGGATCAAATCTCCTATTAAGAAAGGCAGAAACCAACAAAGCAGACAAAGGCAAACCAGATTAAAAAACATAATCACAAAAGCACATATTCACACAACAGACCTAACAGATTCATTGATGGGCATAAGCAAGAGAACTGACAACAAGTTAGAAGACAGGATTGAGGCAGTCTCCTCAGCGAAACACAGACCTCATGAAAGAAATGGGAAAAAGTACTATCAGACAAAACTGCCAAAAATGAATATATAAACATACAAGGCAAAGCCTGCCCATTCCACACCCAGAATCATCCCACAACAGGAAACAACCCAGGGGCTAATAGCTGTAGCACAGGCTCTCCAGGATGACTTGGAAAGTTACTGGCTGAAATCAATCACCCTCTCATCTAACGAGGATGTCTTACAAGCCTTGGGCGCCAAAACAATTTATCAGGAGTCTAGAGTTAAAGGACAGGAGAGTGAAGATGACCTCAATACTTCAGCAAAAAGTGACATAGAGAAAAATGACAAATGCCTCACCCAAAACAACGAAAGCTCATTTAAACCTTTCACTACACCTCCTTTAACTTCACTCAACCAGAATCAAACATCACACAAAATACTAATCAATTTGGGCCACTAAGCACTGGAACAAAAACAGCACATCAAGCTTCCCGAGTAGACAGTTGGAACTTTTCACCACTCTATTACATACTCTATAAGCATCAACATAGGAACTTACAATGGAATCTGACAAATTAGACATCCAAATAGATCTAATGAACATTATAGCTTTACACATTTCAGGGATTAACACCAAGCTAGACAAACTAACAGACCTAATAACAAGAGTTAAATTAATTCAATAGCCATTACAGAGATCCTGTGCATGTGGCCCTATAATAGACAAACTAAGCTCCCTACCTGTGATACTGGAACAGATAATAAGCATCAAAAAAGCTAAAGGTGCCAACTGCCCTTCCACCACCACTAAGCTAGAAGAACAGTCAAGACCCACTACAAGGCAACAAGGGAAATCTACAGGCTCTCATCAGCTAACTGAAGAACTAAGAGAACCACAAAAAAGCTGCAAACAAGGTGATATCAGAAGACACCCAGAACCCCCCAGCAGAAAGAATAACTACGGAAATGCCCAAAACAACTAATCAAACGAGAAGACAAAAAAAGTGTGAAAGAAAAACCAAAAACAAAATACTGCAGCAGGCAAAATACCAGGCACCTAAATCATACCCCATATTTGGACCAATACGGGATGGTAAGGCGAAGGTCGTTCCAGCTATGACTCTCACAAGCGGCAAAATACCATCCATCCTAAGCCAAAAGGAATGGGAAATGGAGGTACACACTCTCGAAGAATCAAGCTCAATGGAGGTACACACTCTCGAAGAATCAAGCTCAAGCAAAACATTGGGAATATAATCTCCTTCCATAGAAACCATGGTCAACCGAACAAAGAACGACATACACATTGTCGAAGGAGTCGCTGTAAAGGCAGCAAAAGACGCAAAACAAAACAGCTTGCGGAGAAGAAAAGATCAACGGGACACTGAAAACATCAATAAACCACAACATACAGGAATTAGACGGCAGAAGAGTAAAAGGAGCAAGCTCAACGTCCACATATAATAACGCCCATGGCACAATGAACAAGACTAATGACCTAGCGAGAAGAACAGCAGCTAATAGAGAAAACATTAACCCCAACAGACCCCAAGAGACAACGAACAGCGGACTTAGCCAGCAATCACAGCCAAGATAAACCCCAAAGACTCATGGTCCAGAAGGCTGAACCCCGCAGCCCAGTATTGAATGAAACACATGAGCGGAAAGGGAACCAACAGGCAGACTTGCACTTAAATCTTAACTCACTAACCAACACAACAAAAGTCAGTACGACACCACAAGAAAATCTTAGGTTTATCATCCAAAACTACAACAAGCCAAACCTGTCAGAAGGTACACAATAATACTAATCAACATGGAAAAATACCCCTGCGCACGAACATCTAACACAGCAAATAATTCTAACATCAAAATACGAATCATAGGGCTGGCATGACACCCTAAACAAGGGGAAAATTTTAAAATTGACAGCAGAAATTTCAGCGTTAAAACATATAGAATCTGCGAACCTTCTATCAGTAGAATTCCTTCCAGCAGGAGACCAAAAAAGCAATGAACAAACTCACTACATGGCAATCAGAAGAAATAGCACATCTCCTTTTGATCTGTGCACAATTCGAACCATGGGGCATAAATCAATCACATCACGTTGCCCCTGACCTCTAACTTCCAAACCACTTCACAAAACAAAACAACCATTAACACAAACTCTAGAGAAGATGCCGGTGTATTTGGGTCTGCAGAATGCCCAGGGACGAACCTTAAATATATCAATAAGGAGTGACGCCAACAAAGGCCACAACACAAACACAGAAGGAGGGTCAAATGCAATGAGTTGGCTTCCAGCCACCCTCAACGCACACAAGGGCATTTAACCTGCAGGGGGACTAACCAGTAAACCATAGAGAGGCAACTTACTTCTGCTCTCATGGAATATAGCTGGAGCGAAAAAATGGTTAGAAGCTGGCACGCCACCTCAGGACTGGGATACACATGATATAATAGCCCTCCAAGAGACATGGGCACTGGACAAACAACCCCTTGAGGGCTTCACCAACAACAAAGTTGCTGCAGTAAAAAAATAAGTGTTACAGGCACCCAAAAGGGGGTCTGGCAGTTTACGTGACTACGACATTAAATATCCAATCTGAACAACTATCATCCCCTAATCTCGGATTTTAAATTAAATCAAATTTACTCACCGGTGCACAAACAAATCAAATCCTGTGCTGTTAATCAACAGACACAAGCATCCAAAAGTAAGGGAAAAAAGCTCTCAACTCCCTACTAATCACAATAATCTCAGACATAAGATTCACCTTTCCTGCCTGGGACATAGTGCTGGCCACAGACTTTAACTCCAACCTCATCTATACCCTGGAGGAGGACGACAAACTAGCAGCCGATAACATATACTGGAATGCTTAGCCAAGTTGGCGATGCAGCGTGCGCAAGGTAAATTGTTTTATTTATTTAATTTCTTACCTTTCTCCTGTCCGTCATATGTCTGACTCCACTATGCCCCACCATGCCCTTCCCCCGCCCCACTGCCCCACAGCACTCCCTCAGTGAGCTGCCACTGTAGTTAAGGTGCTAGAGTACCTGGGAATGAGAGTGATTAATGGCCGATCAATGGAAGACTCCCCTCCAAAATTCACCTACCATGGCGCTAAGGCACAATCCATACTTTACTTTACAGCAGTCTCCCTACCATTAATGCCATTCTAATCGCAGTTCTCAATTAAATTCACCACTCACAGCAACCACTCCTACCAACACATTCACTTCAATCTAAGCTCTCCAAGCACTGCTTTACCCCATAATTGGCTAGATATGTACACACGATCAACCGAAAGTGACTTAAACGGACAAACAACACTCTCCTGGACCTACAGAACACAATAAAAGAACAAATAATAGCCAGTGGCAAGGAGAAAAACAACACAATAAATGCCTGGACAGAATTCACAAAAAATGTACATTATTAATGTTAGGAATAAAAAGCCATGCATCAAAATCAACTTGCTTGACAACCTCACGTAAAGTGCAAACCCTGAGATGAGAACTAAAGAAAGCTGCCAGGAAACCTAAGAACAACTGACCTCGATCAAACTGAATGGGACACTGTAAGTCTCTTTAGGAAAGAATACAAAGAAAAAGATATGGGAAGAAAAAAGAAGAAAGTAAGGAGAGATTTTGGACAAAACTATTGTTTAGTGTGAGGTAAACCAACTCAAGCACCTTCTGGGAGACAATAAATAACCTGAATAGACCAGTTATAACCTCAAATGTCCGGGAACATGATTGTGCCGAATTTGTAATCAGGAGGTTCATGGGCAACACAAATCCAAAACCACTTCCTTCTCAGCAACAATAGAGCACCAATCAACTAGATCAAGTGATGGCAACCAAAACAACTGCAAAACCCGTGGAAGCAAAGTACCATGCTTCTCTGATCTTGGCAGACCTCATTGACTGGTCTGATAAGTACAACTTGATCCCTATAAATCAGACAGGCTTCAGAAAAGGGGCCGGGACAATCGCAAACATATTAGCACTCTTACTAGTAGAAGAAAAATGCAAGCGGAAAAAGCAAAAGTTACATCTTTATTTAATAGACCTAAAAGCGGCCTTTGACAGTGTAGATCGTCAAAACTTGTGGAGAAAGCTAAGAGCCTAGAATATCCCGAAAAGAATACTACAAGGAATAATGTTATTTTACCCCGACACCTGGATAAGAGTGAAGTTGGGTGACTGCTCCAGAATTTCTAGAAAGTTGATCACAAATACAGGCTTGAAACAGTGTGGAAATATGGATTTTCCTGGTCAGTTATGTCCCCTATCTTGGACCCCAACGGTTCCATGTGTATATCACAAGCACATATATGTCCCCCCCAGTTCCAGTTATGAAGACGCAAATACATGTATGCCCACCGTCAACATGTCCTCTGCCAGATCCGCCATGAATAGGCCGGATATTCCATTCTTAAATATGAAAGGCCACCGGCTTTATATGGCTCAGTTACTCCATTTTTCAGTCCAGGCAAGTAGGCCCTGATTCTGCCATCGAAACTCCTCTTGCCTTCTGCCTCTAAAAGCTCCAGCCCGAGCCTGCATCTGTGACCATGAACTTTGTCTCATTCTCTGCGCGGCTCACGAAGCCTGACATCAGCTTACTCTCTGCCAAGAACTGTATTTCACCTTCGAATTATCTGCTTCCCCCTCAGCCGATGCATTCCTGCCTAGTAGTTTAAGTAAACATTCTTCCAGTTACCAAGCAAAAGGCCCGGCTTCTCTGTCCTCATGCAAGTAATTCATAGCCCTGTTACCATGGAATATTCCTACCCCCTCGCATTCAGTGTAGACACTTAGACGCTTGTACACGCACAGTCAGTATAGAATAGATTCTGTCCGAGAGTCCTCCTTTTATGGATAACATAGTTCTTTAAACATAGGATGTTAGATATGATTTGGGATTAGGTTGACTTGACCTCCCAGACTTCTTGTCTCCACATATAGAGCTAAATGTCAAGTCCCCGTCACCCCCCAGTTACACGTCAATTACACGTCATACTGCTGCGCGCGCATCCATGCCAAGTATTATCTTATAGATCCACCTATACATGACATCACAACCAATCATGTTCCTTTTTACTCATTATTACACCCATTTTCGGTTACGCAAACCAAACGTCAATGTCCTTATCAATTGTTACGCCTACTGTATTCACTTCATTATAATGTATGGACTATAAAAGTTACTTTTTGTCAATAAAGTATGTACTTCACTTCCTGAACCCCCGTGGTGATGGAACTTGAGGCATCCGATTATAATCGCTTATTGGAATAAAGCTCATTCCGAAACTCTAATATCACGGATTCTGCCTCTCATTTTACTGAGCTATTTTATAATGTTTCTGTACCAAATTCAGTCCCGGTAAAGGAGAAATATTTACCACATGATGGCGCCCGAACAGGGACACTTTCTCATCTCACGCGCCGGCGATGCGTTGCAGGCCCGGTCTCCTGCCACAGCTGGACGGACAATAACGCGTACCAGCAGGATTTCCTGTATCTCCCTCCGGTCAAGCGGGGGCGACTGAGACTGCAATCAACACCCAGACGAGGCGGTGAGAAGTGCGAAGTATCCCGACCAGAGCCTAGCTGAGAGAGCAAGATCCGAGGTATACAGAGACCCACCAGTCCGAAGTCAAGCCCAGTGTCCGACGAGTCGAGTCGAGTCCGGTCCGGTTCAAGTTCAAGTTACTGAGGCCTTCCGTTTCCGAAGCTACCCGGTGAGTACCATTGCTGGGGAGGCATTTCTGACGTGCACATAAGTTGTGCCGGTCAAGACGGGTTTGGGTACACAAATCCGGTCTGCACTGTTTTAGCAGTGTATCTGTACTGTTTAGCAGTATATCAAGTATTCCGAGGTATTCCGAAGTGTCTAGTTATTGTCTAGTTATTGTCGAAAATTAAGCTTGGTGATTAGTTATGCAGACGATCATCATTGTTGTTTTAGTTAAAGGTTTAATGTTTAAATGTTTAAAGTGTTTAAGTATGTTCTGAATATCGTGGTATGAATGACTGTTCATTATCGTGTTTATTGTATTAAGTCTGTTCAAATTCAAGTATCAGGTCAAAATCAAGTATAAGGTCAGTTCTCAATATGCCGCTCTTTTCGAAATTAAGACAGATCACTACCAGAAAAGGGGTTCTCGAAGAAGCCGTCCCTATTCCTCCTAGGGACACTCCAGGGCACTTTATGTATCACAAACATGGCTTAGACGCTATATTATTTCTTGATTTATGGGTAGACTATACCAAGGGATTACCAGAAAGTCAAAGGTGGCCCACAGCGGGGACCTGGGATGCAGAGTGCATCATGAAAGTCGAGGAAGAGTTATGGAAAAGAAAAGTCAGACAGTCACAGAAAGACGCCGTTGAATTATGGCGTAAAGAATCACATAGACGAACAGAAAAAGCACGTAGACAGGAGGAGAAGAGTAAAGAGAATTCCAATAAAGTTCGAGAGAATCTATTAATTGAGGAAGGTATCCGAGTAAAATCAGAACAAGTAGACAGACAAAGAAATGCCCTTATGAATGGTATGTATCCCCTCCTGGCCGAAGGATTACCTAAGGCTACTCCAGAGATACCGAAAGACTTGCCAACCCCATTGTTCCCAATAAAGGTACATCCTAAGGGGCATCCTAGAACCGCAGAAGATGTTTTTCTTTCCTCATATTTAGATGACGCAGCTCCCGAGTATGCTAACTCGGCCCTACATAGACCGCATACCAGGGAGGTTCAACGCCAAGATCCAGTACCCGTATCCCTACAGCAACAAATCGAGTCACAAGTTCCGGCAAGCACATCTGTTTCTGTATCCGCTCCTACAGCTACTTCTATGGCTGTGTCCACACCTGTAGTTGCTGTGTCACGTTCGACGAATCCTTTTACACCCGACGCCCCAGATGGGGCCGCGGGAGGAGCTGCAAATGTCTTTTCTACACCACCCAGAATAAATAAACTTACTTTTCAAGAGTCAGCGCATTCACGTACACCCAAACTCCTTAGTGCTCGTGCGCTTAAGGAACTTCTTATAGATTGTAGATATGACCCGGTGCCTGGAAAGGAGGACGAAATGACCCTAGCATCATTGCGTATCAGACGAGCCGCAGTGTATTTAGCGAAGTTACCAGGAATGACTGCGCATCTAGATAATATATATCATTTTGTCCAAACGGGGCGAGATCCAGAATGTATTTACAGAGCTATGGAATACCAGAAAGTAGAGATACAGGGGGAACTGTTACGTTTCCTCATAAACTGTGTGATCAGAAATCAAGACCGACCGGGGGTAGACCCGGAAGCCATGAAAATTCTTACAAGATGGAGCCAGAATATATCGGAAGGGAGACATGATAAACAAAACTGTATAATAGCCATGTGCCGAAAGATCCGTAAAGAAATAGAACGCCTACACGAAGAACGATTAGAGGTAGACGAGTTCGAACAAAACGAGGAAGAAGGGTCCGGACTGCCCACAGGACAGTCAGACACCATAGCCTATGTAGGTAGAGGAAGATCTTGTAATAGGAATCAGACTAGATGTCATACTGACTCAATACATCCGATATGTCCAGATAATAACAGGAATTTTCAAATACCTATAATTAATATAAGGTCTAACGAGCATTCGTTCCAAACCGCCGACAAACTACTCCGAGAACGAAGGGGTTATCATTTCCTCGATTCTATGGATGAACAAGATTTAGCCAGGGCAGCTGTCCATTGGGTGGACAGTCCCGGAAAATATAGTGATGATACAGTAGTACGCACATTTTTGAATCTTACCCCAGATGAACAAAGGTTAGCTGGGATTTATATGATTCAACAACTCATTATACTATATCGGAGTCAGCATTCGGACCCTGGTCCCTTGCCTGACATACTGACTGAATTACTTATGAATAAATGGAGAGGTCCAGGTACTGAATTAATTAAAGAAATTCTAGAATCAAGAAAGCAGTATATTCTTTTTGTATGTTCCGAACATGTTCCATTGTCCATCAAGGAAAGAACTACGTATCACATAGATAGACAGAATCCCTTACGAGAAGTACACCCAATAAAGGGTGAGGACAACGAGTTTAAACGCGTATTTGTATATACGCCCATATCAAAATTAGAATTGTTAGAAATGAAGAAAGTGGTACCCAGTCATGACAAAGACCCAGCGGGTTTTCACCGAGAAATTAAAGACATGTTACTCATGGGAGAATATACCTACCCCGACATTATGACAATATTAAAGGTGTTGATGCCTGCTGGCATTTATGAGAAACTCAAGGAAAAAGAGTGGGAGGTAGGTGATCAAAAGATAGAATGGTCAGCATTAGAAGCAGAAGAAAGGGCCCGAGGTCCAGGTTCGGGGCTTGGGGACAAAACTAAGGCATTACCAGGACTACTAGTACAGGTACTGCCACGTTTATTAACTACGAAAAAGGAAGATTGGGGTACAATTTCAGCCTGTAAGCAGAAGCAAGACGAAGACACTAGTGATTACTATGCCCGTTTTGAAAAATGTTTTGGTATAAATAGTGGCATAAAAGCAAGTAGCGAATCCTACCCACATCTGTTTGTAACAAAATTAGTAGAAAATGCTCTGCCCCCAGTAAAGAATAGAGTATTAAAATTCGAAAGTACCTGGCAAGGTAACACTCCAACACAAATGTTACAAATGTTACAGTACCACCACAATAGAATTAAAGAGGAACAAGAACATGAACACAGACGCATGAAAGACACGAAAATGAAAATGCTAGTTTCCCAGACAGTTCCAGCTGAAGGACATAAAAAGGGTATGACACATTCCGATTCAGCAGGACCTGTAAAGGGGACATGCAATTATTGTAAAAAGCCAGGCCATTACGTACACGATTGTCCAGTTTTAAAACATAATATCGCCATAGGTAAAACACAAGAAAGATCACGGCCACTAAGACAAGATCAGAATGAACAAGGAGCTATGCAGCATGCCCAGGCCATGCCAGCCTCACAACAGCCAATACAGTTTGTGCCAGCTGCACCACCGTTGCCTGCTGCTGCCACACAGACAACAACACGACAAATGTATCAGACCGCACAGTATGAATATCCCGAGTATCAGCGTTACGCATGAACAAGCCTAGAGAGGGAAGTTGACTTACCCCTTATCGAGATTCCTGTAGATCAAGAAGGACCTTATGTACATAGTAAATTATTAGGTCAAGATAGAAAATTTTTACTCGATACAGGGGCAAGTCGAACAACTATAAAACGTAGTGAAGTTCCAGGGGCACCCCTCTCAGGCTCACAGAATATTTCCCTTGGTTTTTCAGGAAAACCTATTGTTAATGAAGTGTCACAACCTCTGCCACTTACGATAGGACCTTTGACCCGAACTACAGATTTATTGCTTACTAAATCATGTCCAGAAAATCTATTAGGAATAAAAACGTTAAAAGCTCTAGGAGCTATAATATGTTGTTCTCCGGAAGGAGTAAGATTGTTTTTACGTGATTTTAAAGGTCACTATGTATCTAGAGACATGGATCCCCGACTGCAGGCCTTACCTACACGTCTATGGGCACAAGGCCCTACTGATGTTGGTTGCATGAATATTACACCATATCGAGTCACACTAAAGGCAGGAGTGGTGCTACCACGAATGCGACAATACAAGTTACCACCAGATGCTGTAGTGGCTTTACTACAAATCATTGACGAGCTCATTGCCCAAGGAGTAGTTGTGGAAACAGACTCCAATATATGTAATTCACCGATAATACCGATTCTTAAACGAACAGATCCTACAGCGCCGCCAGTATATCGATTGGTTATTGATCTGCGCGAGTTAAACAAATGCATTGTGCCACAATTCCCTGTGGTCCCAGATATCTCGTCATTATTGACAGCTATTGATTCCGAAGCAACATTCTTTACTGTAATTGATCTCAAAAACGCCTTTTTCAGCGTCCCAATAGATCAGGAAAGCCAATATTTGTTCGGATTTAGTTTAAATGGGCGTAGCTTTAAATTCACACGCGCACCTCAAGGATTTACAGAAAGCCCCAGCATCTATAGCCAAGCACTGAAACGAGAACTTGACAGTATCCACATGCCAGTCAACACTGCTTTGCTTCAATATGTCGATGATCTGCTGATTACCGCAAGAAGCGAACCTGAATGTGAGAAAGCATCACTGACAGTTTTACAATTTCTGGCCGAAAAAGGGCACAAGGTGTCCCCTTCTAAGCTGCAATTCTGTGTCCAGCGAGTTGTTTACCTTGGACACTCGCTGGACAAGGAGGGAAGGCAGCTTACACCCGACCGTATTCAGTTAATAGCTAACATGCCAATACCCAAGACACAAAAGGAGGTACGGGCTTTCATAGGCCTCACTTCATATTGTAGGCAGTGGATCCCGCAGTATGCATTTCTAGCAAAACCACTCATTCAATTGACAACACAGGAGGCAGCCACATCGACTGTTCTCCCTTGGACTCAGGAACA
Source organism: Triturus cristatus (assembly GCF_964204655.1). Lineage (NCBI taxonomy): Eukaryota > Metazoa > Chordata > Amphibia > Caudata > Salamandridae > Triturus > Triturus cristatus. The sequence goes on from NC_140589.1 coordinate 677,968,713, forward strand.
CACACAAGCTTTTGAAAGCCTAAAGAAAGCTTTATGTCAAGCACCCGTTTTAGCAACGCCATGTTACAAAAAACAGTTTACACTCTTTGTTACAGAACGCGAAGGTACTGCTTTGTCAGTACTCACACAGGATCAAGCAGGAGCACACAAACCATGTGCCTATTTCTCTAGTACATTAGATCCCGTAGCTCAGGCTTTGCCTGCGTGCCTGAAATCAGTAGCAGCGACAGCTTTAGCAATCAGACAAAGCGATGCCATAGTGTTAGGACATCCATTGACAGTTCAAGTACCCCACGCAGTAGAGGTTCTTGTAAATAGAACGCAAACACAACACTTGACTATAGCGCGACTTACAGGATATGAACTTACATTGTTTCAGCCACATATAGAAATAAGACGCTGTAACACATTGAATCCGGCCACACTTTTGCCAGTAACGGGAACAGACCCACTAGCCCATGACTGTATTGAAGTTATTACTGTAACGACAAAACCCAGACAAGACTTGACCGATGTTCCATTGTCAGATCCAGACTTGACATTTTATGTCGATGGTTCATGCATGAGAACAAGTACAGGAGAGTTAGTAGCCGCTTATGCAGTCACAACAGATACTGAAGTCATTGAAACTAATCGTATAAATACTTTGTCAGCTCAAGCCGCAGAGCTCATCGCTCTGACACAGGCCTGTATTCAAGCCACGAATAAAAAAGTCAACATATACACTGATTCACGTTATGCATTCGGAGTTGTACATGACTTCGGCGTGCTGTGGCGAGAGAGAGGTTATTTAACTTCCCACGGTGCCCACATTCAGCACGGACCCCTCATTCACGCATTATTAGATGCAATACATCTACCCACTGAAATATCAATTATGAAATGTAAGGCCCATACGAAGGTTACTGATATCATTTCCCAAGGCAATGATCTAGCCGACAGAACAGCTAAACTGACTGCTCAAACTCAGACCCCCGACATGACAAAGACAATAGTCCCGACACCGACACATTGTATGACCGTTAAAGATCCTACTCTTGACGTAATTGACATACAGACACATGCTACACCAGACGAAATAAAGAAATGGACCGAGTTAGGAGGGATCCAAACGGACCAAGGATGGATGATGAAGGAAAGGTCTGTATGGTTCCTTCCTGATTCAATGGTCCAAGTCGTAATTAACACTATACATAGTCCGGCACATCTAGGAGAAAAAGCTATGCTAGACAGCATTCAACACATTTGGTTCAATAAACATTTACGAGCAGCAGCAAAACAAAAGGTCCGTACCTGTATGATCTGTTGCCAGTTCAACCCGGGAAAAAGTGTTCCCGTAGAACAGGGTGGATTTCATCCTCCTGATCACCCTTTTGAAGTCCTACAGATGGATTATATCCAGATGGAACGATGTCGAGGATTCAAATATGTTCTCGTAGTTGTCTGCGCTCTGTCCCGTTGGACAGAGGCGTACCCGGTTTCAGATTACACTGCCCCGACTACTGCCAAACAGTTGGTTCGAGAATTCTTCCCACGATACGGTTTACCACGTGTTGTCTACTCAGATAACGGCCAGCCGTTCTCATCCGAATTAATGAAACACGTTTCACTTCTGCTAGGATATCAGTGGAAATTCCACTGTGTCCGACATCCCGAGGCAGCAGGTCTCGTAGAAAGACATAATCAGACACTGAAAATCAGACTGTCCAAAATATGCAGAGAGAAAGGGGTCGACTGGATAGTAGCATTACCAGTTGCACTTTTTTACATCAGAATGGTAGCACACTCTAGAACAGGGCTATCCCCGTATGAGGTGATCTTCGGTAGACCACCGAATATGTGGGGGACGCCTATACCACGCAAAATAACTGATATTGACTGTAATATGCTGACAGATTACTTGGCTTCCTTGATGTCTGCACTACAATCTTCTCGTTCACAGGTAGCTGCAGCCTTTCCCGACAACACTGAGGTGAAACCCCATGACGTGGTTCCGGGGGATCTTGTCTTTGTGAGAAATTTCGACCGAAAGACTCAACTGGAGCCCAGGTGGAAAGCACCCAAGTTGGTCCTGTTGACCACAAGAACAGCCGTGAAGATCGAGGGCCGCAAGGGCTGGATTCATTCAAGCCACATCAAGAAATTTCATGGACTATCTTCGGATATAGACACTGTGCCCTGCACTCCCTCACAGACTGATACAAAACTCCCTTTTGTTGAACCTAACAAATCTGAAAATTATAAACTAAAGCTTAGGCCCAACCAGTCGAGCAATTTGATTGTTTAAGTCCTCTCCAAGGTGAAGCGGTTGAATTGTCTCTGACATGTATCCCTTGGACCTGAGTAGAGAAAATATCCGAAAAATGTTAAAACGACAGGCGTATTGTAAATCACTGCGTAGCCACTGCATAGTGACATTATTAATTTTGTTTTTATTGAGTCTTTTAATAATTATTACAAGTATGTTGTTGCACATATATTACCCTATTTCTAGACATGTTTATAATGTTGCTGCTGAACATTCTTTTAGTGACTTACCTCCGCATGAATTGTCTTATAGACTTGCGCTGCGCAATAACACTTTCATTAGTATGTTACATCATTCCCATCAGACTAGTAACGCCACCAATTGTTGGGTGTGTGGCCGACTCCCTCCCTACCAGAATTATGAAGGAGTCCTGCCTTTTTTTCCACATCCATTTACACATAATGGCTCCTGTGGAGCATGGTTTAGTTTCATTAATTCCATAGACTCAGACACAGCAGTTTACCAAGACCATTGGATGTGGGGAAACCTGAACCTAGTTTTATTCAAAGTCTGTTACCCTGACAAGGAGGGTCGCCCCAAAAGAACAGGAACTGATCTAGAAAATGAAGTATATGGATTAGGTAATTTTACACCTAATCTCATGATTCTAAATGTCGTATCCGAAGTTGAGCTAGTCTTACCCACCATGTCAGTATTCCCAGCAAAAGGTGAATTATGTGTAAGAAAGGTTGGTTCCATACATATGGGCCACAGTCAATGCACTACTACCGTAGAATTCAGTGACCAAGGCAAATCTTCATTCAGAGCTTCTCGCCACTCCTACTTTATATGTGGTCAGACTGCATATATGCGTCTACCCCTAGATTGGGATGGTACCTGCTACATTGCATTCCTTTTGCCACCTGTTTTTCTAGCTCCTCCTGATTATTACAGAAATATTCATTTAGTACACAACAGAGAACGGAGAGATCTCCCCATTGTCGATTACACTGAAACGGCATGGGACAAGTATGTAGATTTTAATAAAGGCATCTTTCCCTATATAGGTACTGTTACTAACAGTAAGCTGATACGTAGATTAACTAGAACCCTTGAAGCAGTAGTGAATGAGACTATTTCCGCCTTAGGCAATTTAACGGAAGAACAGTCTGCTATGCGGATTGTTGTGCGTCAAAATCGTCTTGTCCTTGACGTCATCCTGGCTGATAGAGGCGGAGCTTGTAGGGTCATCGGATCAAGCTGTTGCGTATTCATACCAGAAAATTCGCCATCTGTATATAAAGCCATCACTCGCCTTCATAAGATTGTAAGCCAGATACACCAGAACCCAGGCACTTGGACTTGGTCCAGTTGGTTTTGGAATGCGGTATCAGCCTGGGGATGGAGAGTTCTATCCTTCCTAGGTATTGGCCTTCTCATACTATTCAGTTGCTGTCTATGTCTACAATGTGGACCAGCGATTTGTGGTCTGTGTGCCACATCGTGTATCCCACATCAAGATTTTCATTCAAGATCCCGGAAGAAGAAAGAAGAACAAATGATGCTATATGAACAGATCAATGGATTGATGAAGATTGATATCTCTTGAAGGGCAAGTAGGGGACAAGGAGGGAATGTGGAAATATGGATTTTCCTGGTCAGTTATGTCCCCTATCTTGGACCCCAACGGTTCCATGTGTATATCACAAGCACATATATGTCCCCCCCAGTTCCAGTTATGAAGACGCAAATACATGTATGCCCACCGTCAACATGTCCTCTGCCAGATCCGCCATGAATAGGCCGGATATTCCATTCTTAAATATGAAAGGCCACCGGCTTTATATGGCTCAGTTACTCCATTTTTCAGTCCAGGCAAGTAGGCCCTGATTCTGCCATCGAAACTCCTCTTGCCTTCTGCCTCTAAAAGCTCCAGCCCGAGCCTGCATCTGTGACCATGAACTTTGTCTCATTCTCTGCGCGGCTCACGAAGCCTGACATCAGCTTACTCTCTGCCAAGAACTGTATTTCACCTTCGAATTATCTGCTTCCCCCTCAGCCGATGCATTCCTGCCTAGTAGTTTAAGTAAACATTCTTCCAGTTACCAAGCAAAAGGCCCGGCTTCTCTGTCCTCATGCAAGTAATTCATAGCCCTGTTACCATGGAATATTCCTACCCCCTCGCATTCAGTGTAGACACTTAGACGCTTGTACACGCACAGTCAGTATAGAATAGATTCTGTCCGAGAGTCCTCCTTTTATGGATAACATAGTTCTTTAAACATAGGATGTTAGATATGATTTGGGATTAGGTTGACTTGACCTCCCAGACTTCTTGTCTCCACATATAGAGCTAAATGTCAAGTCCCCGTCACCCCCCAGTTACACGTCAATTACACGTCATACTGCTGCGCGCGCATCCATGCCAAGTATTATCTTATAGATCCACCTATACATGACATCACAACCAATCATGTTCCTTTTTACTCATTATTACACCCATTTTCGGTTACGCAAACCAAACGTCAATGTCCTTATCAATTGTTACGCCTACTGTATTCACTTCATTATAATGTATGGACTATAAAAGTTACTTTTTGTCAATAAAGTATGTACTTCACTTCCTGAACCCCCGTGGTGATGGAACTTGAGGCATCCGATTATAATCGCTTATTGGAATAAAGCCCATTCCGAAACTCTAATATCACGGATTCTGCCTCTCATTTTACTGAGCTATTTTATAATGTTTCTGTACCAAATTCAGTCCCGGTAAAGGAGAAATATTTACCACAACAGGGTTGTATACTGGCGCCACACCTTTTCAACCTGTTCATGTCTGATCTAACATCACAGCTTAATCAGATCAACTCCCACCTGCCATATCTGGGAAACCTATCCTTATCTCACCTCTCATATGCAGGTGGCGGGTTACCAATGAGTTTAACAAAAGTTCGTCTCCAGAGAGCGCTTACTGAAATGCGCAAATACGTTATTGCCAACAAACTAGAAATCAACAAAAAAACTATGATGATCAGCATTCTCCCTAGCCCATTACAGAATATTTGGGTAGACGGGAAACCGCTGGAAGAAGTAACCACCTACAAATACCTGGGAGCCTACATTGACAACAGATTTAATCACCACAAGCAAAAAAGCTATGTTGTGTGCAGATTTAGATTCCGTATATAAGTTTCCAGATTTATGCCCTTATATAGGTACAATTCACATTGCCCTTATTTGGACATAGAAATCCGGCCCTTCTTTAGACATTGTCCGTACAAACCAAATACAGGCATTGCCACCTACATCCGTCCATCCACTTCACAACAAATTCTTGGAAAACCAGACCCTTAAGCCTTTAGGAACTTCCCTCAGCTTGAATATTGATTTCTCCAAGAACTCATTAAGTATGCATGAACATCTATTCCTTAGGGGTTCATTCATGACTTTCCTCTACCCAACTTTTACGTCAAAACTGGCATTCCTAGACACCTTCAAAGTATAAATATACCAGCACTTGCCCTGGCAAATTGCGGTTCCCGGAGGATTCAATCCAACCCAGACTACGCGGTTCGCCACGGCGAGTTCGGAAGGAGATTGAGTTCCAGCCTGATGCACTGACCTGACGCTGCCATCCTCCTCGCAGAGAATCAGCTCCAGTGCTCTCTGACTTCCCTTGCAGGGGGTTAGTCTATCAAGTCCAGAAAAGAGATTCCAACCCCTCTCATTCTAAGGTATGGAGCTGACTAGAATTTAGGGAAACTTTTGGTAACTCTTGGCTAAACCAAAATATAGCTAGCTATACTTTAGAAATGGCACCTACTTCAAACCTCGTACTGCACTTAGGTTAGGTTAGGTACACTTGTGTAGAACAATTTAAAAGCATCAGATGAGTATCACATTTTAGCTTATGTTATTTATGTATGTATTTTGATTAATATTTGTCATAGCTACAAACCATGCTATTGCAGTATTACTTTATCTTACTGCTAACCTCATACATATTGTACTTTGCAGTCTGTCCTATGATTGTAGCAATTCATATCTCTTGCATGAGAAATAAGACTGTTCAAAAAACCCTTTTCTTGAAACGCCCGTCTCTCTATTTCTGTGCAACTCTGTAGAAACGAAGCACGATGCACGATTGACTGAGTGAAACTGTTATCTATTGTTTCCACGATTCTGAAACTGTTCGGATTCTAAAAGGAAACAAAGTTGTCATGTTTATGCGGTTGTCAGAGACTAATCCCTTCTTAAATATTCGAGAAGTTTCTAGTGACCTCTGAGTTAGCTGGCACACACAAGTAATTAAGTTTAATATACTCAATAGAGACATACTGACCTTAGTCCTATGTCAAATCTATAGTGTATGTTATTCCAATGCGCAGAGACTATCAGGGATATAGGAACTACACTACAGCTAGATGTAACAAAGAACCAGGGTTCTAGCTTTCGCCTTCAGAACACTGCCCATAAAACTGGAGGGTCTTTCTTATAAACCGCTGCTATCTGTGATAGTGGCAAAAATGCTACCAACTATATTCTATGCCAGCATTGTTTTACACAGAAAAGATTAATCACTTTTGCATAAGTTGCAAGTTGCAACCTATAAACGAGTCTTTCAACTACCTCAAACAGCATCACTGGCACAGGTGATTCGGAATTCGGGTTAGTGAATGAAACAATAGGGAGAATGTACACCACAATAAAATGTTGGTACAAAACTCAGCACACTCCCCATTCAATAAGGCTCTATATACAGAAGTTGAAAACGACAAAAAATCCATGTACAATCAATATCTTTTTAAAGCTCTAACAACCACAAGTACAGTTGAGCTATGGAACAAGAATGCATCCTTTACAACCTTCAAACAAGTGATAAACAGAGTAGCAAAATTCCACTTTCTAGTGGCTGACAAAATTGCTTCAGCCACAGATCGCATGCCTGGATTGTGATTAAAAACTATAAGAGCCTACTAGCAGCACCTTACTTAAATCTTACATTTCCGGTACACCTAAAACCTGGTGGCTCTCCTCTTTGGAAAGCTAACGTCAACAGCAGACCAACCAGGCTGGTTGCAAAAGGGGCATACAGCATGCAGACTTTTTGGCAGCAAGAAAGAGGATTTCATTCACTTAATTTGTGTATGCCCCTATCTATATACAGCATGCATCACTTTATTAAGAAAAGCCCTCATCGCTAGAGGAATAAAACATGCAGAGCAGCTATTATACAAGGACCAGACCAGTCTGATCCTCAAATGAACTGCAAATTGGTAAAATACGTCAAACTTCACAATCTGACTTTGAAAAACCATAGCCCAACATGAACACTGATTTTATTTATTAACAGAAAACATTTTAACATTTTAGTACTAATTCTAAGAAGATAAACGGCTACATGGAAAGTACAGACTTTAATAAACAACATTAAAGAATAGAAAAAGAAGGGGAAAAAACACATTTACCGAATTTTAGAAGCAGAACTTTTTAGGTCGCTACTTAAGGAAGAAATGTACCATTAACTTTGCTCATTTTGCACACCAAAACATCTTTAGATTAACTCCTTATTATAACTCAAGTAAGAATGAAGCCTGTACCTAAAAGCTCTGGTCCGCCTAGGCATTTCACACTTGTACATAGTGCATATTACCTAATCACTCATGTAAAGATTCATGTTCAAAGAAACGGTTATCCTGCATATTTCGCATTTTGAATCAATTAAATTATTATCACGTCTCATTTTAAGAACAAAGCCTTGTTTAGCCTTTGCTATCCAGGCACTCTACAGTCTAAAATTATGAACATTACTTGAGCACTACAACCAATACTTGACCACCTCTGCAAGGACCAAGAGTGCACAAACTGAAAATTAAGTTTTGTTTTGAATTATGAAGGCATATTTATGTTGTATCTTTTATGTCAAAGTTGTTATGGTTTTATTTAACTAAAGAATACATTTACCTACACAGCTGCCCTGCTGTGCTTGTGGAAAAGCAGCCAGTTACTGTCGAACGCCCAGGCTGTTGGCGCAAGGACGCCTCTAATTTCCCATAGCAAATAGTTACCAAATAAAGAGACAGGCGCTGGAAGCTGGAACGCAAGAACAGGGTTTATTTCTCATGAGGAGAGTCTGTCATTTCGGACACGCACACAGAATGTCTTCGGGAGGTGCTCTAACCACATCTCTGAGGCCTGGCCTCTTATACACAGGTTTATTGCTTTATTACACGTGACACATTCTTGTTGAGACTTTGATGTACGGAAAGACATCCTTGGAATCCCCACTTCAAGCTCGTTCCCACACATATCTACAGTAAGTGATGGCTATTCCACAGCAGGATACTCTGTCGATTCCCGGAACGGGGTATCTGATCGGATCGCACGGGGTGGGAGGCCTTTGATTAGTCGGAGATCCTTTGAATCGGGGCAACTGCTTACAGGAAGGGGGCCAATAAATGGCAGCTGTAGGACCAGGTGGTGGCTTGGGAGCGGGGCAGGGCGGAGGAAGGGGGGTTCATCAAAGGACGGGGAGGTGCTGGCCCCGGGGGGGGGGGGTTTCGCTTCCGAGGTAGTGTCGCGCTGGGGAGGGGTGTATGGTTAATGCACGAGAGAGCGGGGGGGGGTGTTCGCAGCGCCAAGGGAACGCGCTGGTGATCGGCGAGGGGCAGAGGGGCCATGGCGCTTTCAAAATGGCTACTGCTTAAGTGAGCGTACGGGCCTGAGAGGGGACAAGGTGGCGCCGATTATGTTGACATCGCAAACCAGATTTTAACAGTCCTCCCTTTTCAACATATCTAGCCAGCTTGTCTAGCCGACATCCACCTTCGTTAAATTCTTAGGCACGACATCGTAAATGCTTTCATGCGTTCCTGTTTTCAAAGTACAGAGTCTTAGGACAGACAGGAATAATCTGACACAATTGTACATAATTACATGTAGTTGATGTGATAGGCGAGGAGGTAGCGCATACAAAATTACATCAGCTGCGTCATATGTCAGACCCGGAGATAGGAGGAGGGAAGCTCGCTTGAACACAAACATGATACCGTAAAAAATGTTCTGGCAAAACAAGGAATATTACGTACATTACTTAAGGCCTAGACTTCGTGTGGATCAAACTAGACAGCATAGTCATGTGCACGGCTGATGTTATACAATTGTCATTATACAAAGTTAATGTTTCTTAACTATCAGTGTACAGCTGGAAGTGACCGATGTAATATCTTGAAAACTCGATTGGAAGATAGTCAATACGAAAGTGGTTGGGAGAGGAATTCTACTCAACATGAGTTACAGTCAGAGGGGGGGGGGGCAATGTCCAAAAGGGAGTTCTTTCCAGTGTCCTATTACAGCGAGCCATCACTGGTAAGCTCTCATTGTTCTTCTTCTTTCGTTGGCACTGTTGAGCACTGGCGGTGGAGCTAAGGTCCAGCTCAAATCCAGGTTTTCACGTTGCAGGGTGTGACCATTCTTTGCTCTCGGATCACAGTCCTGTTTTGTCCTGTTCCCTAACTGATCTTATCATAGGTACCTTGAGACGGGGTACCCGCATTTCGTTCTTCTTTTGTCAAGTTCCAAATCCCATATGAAAAAAAGGGGGGGGGGAATAGGGGCGTGCTTTGGGAGGCCGAGGGAAGAGGGGGTGGAGTGGGATCGGATCAGAAAGTGGACCAAGGAGAGCAGAATCTTTTAGCACTGAGCCCATCAATCGGGCTCGACGGGCTGGGACTTCAGGCACGAGCTGATCAGTGAGCAGGGGGGCTTCGGGATAGCCCTTCTTTCTATCACTTTCCATGCTGAGAATGGTGCCTCGTCCCGCATCTTTTTGCTCCGTGACTCCCCCTTGGTCGAGGCCATAGATGTTCCATGATCCGCAGCCAGGCTGTGCGTCACGTCCGACCCCTCTCCTCCGATAACCGCATGTTATCTTTGAATGAGTACAAGAAACAAAATCTTAGAGAACTGGTAGGGAAGACGTTTACACACTTCATTCTCTCTCCCAACCCCAAGTAGTCGGGGAAACGTTTATCGGTCACTCTATGGTGGATGTCTATTAACTCTTATGTCGGTGTATGCTACTAACTCATTAATCATTGCTGTGGTGCAGGTTTGCGAGTGTTCCTGCAAATTTCCATCATCAGGTCTGCTAGGTGTTGATTCCTGTACCTTATAAACGTGGCAAGAAGTCTGACATCTATCAACTTCCTGGTCTATCAAAATTCGAACCGGCTTCTCCGGTAGAGACTCGTCTTTCTAACACAAGCCCTGTTGATTCATATTTTTCTCCAGGGACTGCTAAGTTTATGAAAAAGTGCGAGGTGCTACTGTCATGGGCTCACAAATATCTGTTTCGGGGAGGAACACAAGCTAAACATTTTTCTTGCTGGAGACAATAGTTAACCTTTATCAGTTTTAGGCGATGTATCTTTAAAAACAAGGTCATCAGCTGTATTGCTTAAAATATTCAGGGACGGCTAGTACAGAACTGGGACTATTCTGGAAGGACGGGGTGCTTAGACGCTCTATTTCTGTGCAATGGGCGGGGCGATTCTGAGCGATGGAGGTGGAGTCGTTAGAGCCCTAAAACAACAAAAACCACTGACATATAGTTCCCGTTATAAGGGCCAGATTGGGAGACATCAGTCGTCTTACCTGTCCTTTCTTTCTCAGCCAATTAAGTTCCATCATTTTACAGAAAGGAGAGGTAGTAGTGTGGCAAAATACGGTCGTTTTGCTTCTGTCAATTTGTTCGAACACTGTCGTGTTTAGGCCAATTATACATTTACTGAGGAGGTACAGTGTCGTCATCTATTCAAAAAGAGGGCAAGGGAGCCTTCAGCGAGGGAGAGAGAGAGAGAGAGAGAGAGAGAGAGAGGGAGAGAGAGAGAGGCGTGCGCATCAAGTAGGCTATTTGGTACACGTACGACATAAAATGAGAGAGAGAGAGAGAGGCAAACGTGTACGATAATAGGCTACTTGGTGTACACACAACATAGAGCAGCACGGGTCAGTTTTACGTACAAAAACACAAGCTGGGGGAAAACATAAATTCAACGTTCAAGTACACACAAATACCGGATAGGGTGTAACAGTACATACATCAAGCACAGAAACCTAAGACGAAGACACAGAGCTATTATGGGTAAGGGGACCTTTCCTTTCCTGTCCTTTTTCTATGCGTGCTGCGTATTTTCAGTATTTTCCGTAATTCATTTTGCGGGGGGGGGGGTCGGACTTTTTACTCCCCTCCCTTTCTGGGCAATTTTGTTGGAGGCCTCATTTTAAAAAAAATACTTACTCCTCTTTTTCCGGTCGGACATTTAGTCCAGTCGTGTTTATACTCACGGTGGAGCCTTCCAACCCCTGGGCAGGTGGTGATCCAAACTGAGGCAGAGGAGGGGTATCGGTCGGACGTTCAATGGTACAACTCTTATTTTCTAAGTGGATGGAAGAAGAAGTGGTGAATCTAAAACATGCCAGTATCCCTAACTTCTGGGCTGTGGGGGGGGTTTTGGATGAACCCCGACCTGGGGTATTCTTAACTTCTCTTATTTAGTCAGCACACGAATCGACTCACTGGTGGTACATTTGGGTTATCAGTTGGAGTCGGGTTCGTCGTACTGAAATGACCCTTCAAGTTTCTGGTGTAAGTCACCCTCCAATTTACTAGCTTCCGGGAGAGGGAGAGTTGTTTCTTCAAACGAGGAGTTACCATATTCGGGCTTATTTTCCCATCCCCTTGATCGATAGACAAGCATTTCAGTCATACAAAGATGTTCTCTCCAGCGACCCAGGCATATGCAATACATACATGTTAGAATCTGGGTTCTCTGGTTGGCACAGGTAGGTACTTGTGACAAGCAGGGAACCTTTCCTCTAGTCAGGGTAAGGGGTTACACTCCTAAAATAACCCCTGCTCACCCTCAAGGTAGCTTGGCGCGAGCAGACAAGGCTTATCTCAGAGCGTTATAGGTTAAGCATTTGTGAACACATACAGTAACCCAGTGACAACACTACAAATGGACACCACACAGGTAGGTATATTAAAAATAAGGATTCTTTATATAAGATTATCACAAGACCATTAAACGATAAAAAATACACAATACGGTTGCTTAGTTGGTAAAAGGTTGCTTAGTTTCTCTCAAGTTCTTAAATGCGACACTTTAAGTCAATGTACCTTAGATGCGACACGCAGGGCAACGAAAGTGTTGCAGCGATGCAGATGCGTTGAAGGTCTTGGTGCAAAAGAAATAAAGACGGGATCTTCCAGATGCGTGACGCTTCTCCGATGTTGCGAGAAGGCCCGATTCGATGCGTCAGCTACAGCGGCGTCACCTTTGACGAGATGCGACGACAGCGGCTTTGGCAGCGGCACTCTTCTCCGACGTTGCGAGACGCTTCCGCTCGATGCGAGGCTGCAGCGGCGACACCCCTCCTGCGAGGTGCGGCAACCACGGCTCCGACAGCGACACGCTTCTGCGTGGATGCGAGACACTTCCGGTCGATGCGAGACGCTTCCGCTCGATGCGATGCTGCAGCGGCGACACTCTCTGCGAGATGCGACGGCAGCAGCTCCGACGGCGATACGCTTCTCTACCTTGCGTCGCGCTTCCAGCTCCTTGCGTCACGCAGTCCCTCAGAAGGCCCAACAACAGCAGCAGGCACTTCCAAATGACTTTGGGGAGCTGGGGATGAAGTCCACTGGTCCTGGGACTTCGTTCAGGGGGCAAGCTCAGTTCAAGCCCTTGGAGATCTTTAAGCACAAGTTGAAATAAAAGTCTTGGTAGTCTTTTCTCCTCTCCTTCAGCAGCAAGGCAACCACTGCAGGCCAATCCCCCAGGTCAGGGACAGTTACTCCTCCTACAGCTTTCCCAGTTCCTTCTCTTCTGGCAGAGGTTCTTCTTGTTTCAGCAGGATCTGATCTAATTCCTTGGGAGCAGGGTCCCAATACTTATACCCCTAATTCCTTTGTTCCTCTGGGGTAGAGGGGCCTTTGCCCAGTCCAAACCAGTTCTTGAGCACTCTGTTGACATGACTCTGCCTTTCTATTCAGGGTGCAGGGCAGAGACATCAGCCGCTCCGCAGGAGGCGGCGCCAGCATTGTGGTAGCAGAGCACAACCCTATTCAGAGCCCAGGTGTACTCCTCCCACCCATCTGACTGCCAATCTTCCTATTCACCACCAGGCTACCTAGCCCTGCCCCTCTGGGTTTCCCCAGCCCTGTCACTCACACAACCAGACAGGCAGATACACATCATAGCAGAGGCGGGCTGAAATGGTCAGGCAAGCAAATACCAACTTTCTAAAAGTGGTATTTGCAAACACAGAATATTAAAATAACCTTTACTAAAAGATGTATTTTATTATTCTTAGTTCAGGCATACTAAACTCGAATTTCTACCATGTTCCCTGGGTCTGTTAGGATCATAGAATGTAACAATTCTGACAGCCCATTCTGGCCTATGGAGAACAGGTAGCCTTACAATAGTGAAAAACGAAAATGGCAGTAATTCACTATTAGGACATGCCACACACATCAGGGCTTGTCCTACCTTATGCTTACAATGCACCCTGCCCTTGGGCCTACCATAGGGGTGACTAATATGAAGTTAAGGGAAGGTTTAGGGACTGGAAAGTGGGTGCACTTACCCAGTCAGCATGACAGTACCAGACTGCACGCAGGTTCTGCAGTGGCAGACCCTAGACACATTTTACTAGGCCGCTTCTGTGGGTGGCACAACCAGTGCTGCAAGCCCACCAGCAGCATTTGTATTTACAAGCCCTGGGCACTCCTGGTACACTTTACTAGGGGCTGACAGTAAACCAAATGAACCAATCATGGAATCCAAACAACATAAACATTTTAAACAGGGAGCACTTGCACTGTGGCACTGGTTGGCAGTGGCACAGTGCCCTGAGCAGCTAACACCAGCAAAACATATGAGGCACAACGAAAAAATGTGGAAGGGAGACTCACGCCAAGGTGCCAGGTCTAACACGTGTCCCCTCCAGCTGAAAAGTGGGGAGAACTACCCTACCCCAGGGAGTTCCTCCTCACTAAGGCGGAAAAATCTGGACAGACCGTCAGCATTGGCGTGATCTGTACCAGGGCGATGTTCCACCGTGAAATCCATACCCTGTAGGGAAATGGACCACCTCAACAGCTTTGGATTCTCACCCCTCATATGCATCAACCATCTGAGGGGCCTGTGGTCTGTCTGAACCCGGAAGTGAGACCCAAACAGGTAGGGTCTTAGCTTCTTCAGCGCCCAGACCACAGCAAATGCCTCACGCTCAATAGCACTCCATCTCTGTTCCCGTGGTAGTAACCTCCTGCTAATAAAGGCTACAGGTTGATCTAGGCCCTCCTCATTAATCTGTGAAAGAACAGCCCCCACACCATGCTCTGAAGCGTCTGTCTGGACGATAAACTCTTTGGAGAAGTTGGGAGCCAAAAGCACGGGCGCCGTGCACATAGCAGCTTTCAGGGCCTCAAAAGATTTCTGACAGGTGTCAGTCCAGATCACGTTCCTGGGCTGCTTCCTTGAAGTCAGCGCTGTCAAGGGGGCAACGATGTTGCCATATCCCTTGACAAACCTCCTGTAGTACCCGGTGAGACCTAGGAATGCTCTCACCTCTGTCTGGGTTTAGGGCGACTCCCAATTCAGGATGGTTTCTATCTTGGGTTGAAGGGGTGCCACCTGGCCACTCCCAACTTGGTGTCCCAAGTACACCACTGAACCCTGCCCGATCTGGCACTTACTCGCCTTGATCGTGAGGCCTGCCCTCCGCAGCGCCATCAACACTTCCCAGAGGTGGTGCAGATGTTCCTCCCACGTGGAGCTAAACACTGCGATGTCATCCAGGTAGGCTGCACTGAACGAATCCAGCCCAACCAACACCCGGTTGACCAACCTCTGGAAGGTGGCAGGGGCATTTTTCATCCCAAAGGGCATAACCTGGAACTGGTAATGCCCATCAGGGGTGGAAAATGCTGACCTCTCTTTGGCCCCCTCGGTTAAGGCGATCTGCCAATACCCAGACGTTAAATCAAACGTACTGAGGTAGTTGGCAGCCCCTAGCCGATCTATGAGCTCATCAGCTCTGGGGATGGGGTGTGCGTCAGTCCTAGTGACCGAATTGAGTCCTCTGTAGTCCACACAGAACCGGAGTTCGGGTGTGGCTCCCGGCGCGGCAGCCTTTGGGACCAAGACCACTGGGCTGGCCCAAGGACTGCTTGAAGACTCAATTACCCCAAGGGCAAACATCTTGGAGACCTCCTCCTTGATGCAGGCCCTTACCTTGTCAGTCACCCTGTAGGCCTTGTGCCTCACAGGTGTACTATCCCCAGTGTCCACATCATGGACGCACCACTCAGTGACACAGGGAACCAGGGAAAACAGGTCAGAAAATTGTCCCAGCAGCTGGCGACAATCATTCTGTTGCTCAGGGGTCAGGGTGGAAGAGAGGATGACACCATCCACTGACCCATCTTGCTCTTTGACTGACAGGAGGTCAGGAAGAGGTTCGGTCTCCTCCTCCATCCCAGCATCTGTTGCTAAGAGCATGCCCACTTGGGACCTCTCCAAGTGGGGCTTGAGGCGGTTGACATGTAGGACCCTTAAGGGGTTCCTAGGAGACTTCAGGTCCACCAAGTAGGTAACAGGACTCTTGCGCTCCACCACCTCAAAGGGACCGGTCCACTTATCCTGGAGCGCACAGGGCTCCACGGGGGCCAAGACCCATACTTTCTGTCCAGGCTGAAGCTCTACCAGAGTGGCATTCCGGTGGTACCACCGCTTCATCTCCTCCTGGCTGGCTTCCAGGTTTGCCTCAGCAAGTTCCCTGAAACGCCTCTTCTGGTTTCTGAAGGCCAGCATGTAACTATATACATTCTGGGGAGGTTTCCTGGGAGATTGCTCCCAGCCTTCCTTTACCAGACTTAGAGGTCCCCTCACTGGGTGTCCGTACAGTAGCTCAAAGGGACTGAACCCCAGAGACTTCTGTGGCACCTCTCTGTGAGCAAAGAGAAGGCATGGTAAGAGGACGTCCCACTTACGCCTCATGGGTTCCTCAAGACCCATTATCATGACCTTTAGGGTTCGGTTGAATCTCTCAACCAACCCGTTTCCTTGGGGGTGGTAAGGTGTGGTGAACTTGTAGGTTACACCGCACTCTTGCCAAAGGGACTTCATATATTTAGATATGAAGTTGGTACCTCGGTCAGACACCACCTCTAGAGGGAATCCCACTCGGGAGAAAATTCCCATCAGCGCACGTCCCACCACAGGGGCCGTCACTGTCCTCAGAGGTATGGCTTCCGGGTACCGGGTGGCATGGTCCACCAGGACCAGGATGAACCTATTGCCCATCGCTGTCCTAGGGTCCAGTGGCCCTACGATGTCAATCCCCACTCGCTGGAATGGGGTACCGACCACAGGGAAGGGTTGGAGTGGAGCCTTCTGCTTCCTTCCACTCTTCCCACTTGCCTGGCAAGTTTGGCATGTTCTGCAGTGAGTATCTGAACTCCTGCGCATTTGGGGCCAAAAGAAGTGGGTGACAAGCCTTTCAAAGGTCTTGTCCTGCCCCAAATGTCCTGCTAATGGCACATCGTGAGCCAGCCCCAGTAGGAAGGCTCTGAAGCGCTGGGGTACCACCAGCACACGGGCTGACCCAGGCTCAGCAACCTTAGGCTCAGAATACAGGAGGTCGTTCTCCCAGTAAATGAAGTGTGTTCCAGACTGATCACCGTTGGCCTGGTCTGCAGCCTGCTGCCGCATACCCACAAGAGAAGGGCATTCTTTCTGCTCCCTGCAGAATTCTTCCCTGGAGGGTCCTCCTTCCTGCTGCCAATGGGTCAGCTCAGGCAGGTCCCCCAGTTCAGCTATCTGTTTCCCTGTAGGTTCCAGGGCATCCCCCTCAAGGTCTGCTCCCTCCTGGACCGTGGGAACTTCAGGAGCCGGTTTCCGGCGCCCCCTGCTCCTTCTCTTTAAGGCCGGTCCCTGGGCCTCCCTCTCAGGCTCCAGGACCTCTTGAGTACCCCTACTGGCTGCCATGGACCGTGTGGCGACACACGCCCAATCCGGCATACCCAACATCTCCAGGTGAGCACTCCGCTCCACCTTAGCCCAAGGTGAGCTCTCCAAGTCGTTCCCTAACAGACAGTCAACAGGCATGGCGGGCCTCACAGCTACCTGAAGAGTACCAGAGACCCCCCGCCCCACTGAAAGGGAACCTGAGCCACTGGGCAGTGACTCTCGGTGTTGTCGGCGGCAACAACCGGATAGAATGCTCCTGGGACAACCTGCTCTTGAGACACCAGGTGGCGCTTGACAGCCGTCACACTGGCTCCTGTATCTCTGAGAGCTTCAACCCTATGGCCATTTATGGTCACCCACTGCCTGTATTTTTTAGTGTTCTCAGGCAGCTGGGTTTGGGGGAACACTTCACAGTCTCCTAATGAGACAAGGGACATCTCTGAGGGACCCCACCCACCTTGGACATTCACCTCCTCCCCCAGGGCTACACTAGTCACCTGCCGGGATGGAGCACCAGTGGGTGCGGGTTTACCAAATAATGGACACTTCACATCAGAGGCAAAATGCCCCAGGTTACCACACTTGTAATATCTGATGGGCCCCTTCTGAACAGGTGTACCTGTCGGGGCCCCGGTCTGCTTCTGGGGTAGGGGAGGCTGAGAACCTTTCCCTTGGTTCCCTTGGGGATTACTTTGGGGCCCTTTCTGGAACTCCCTCTGTTTACCCTTGTCCCCCCCACTCTTCTGCTGGGGACCCTGCCCACCTTTGACGGAATCTCCCACTTGACCCTTGTAGACCCTGGTACTGACCCAGCGGTCCGCCTCCTCAGCAAGCTTCCTAGGGTTAGTCAGCCTACTATCAATCAGGTGCTGGCGTAGCTCAGGAAAACAATTACTAGACAAGTGCTCCCATGCCATTAAATCAAGAAGCCCTTGAAAATCATTAACTTTGCTACCCTTCACCCAACCATCCAGTGCTCTGCAAAAAAAAGTCACATACTCAACATACGTACTGTTTGGAATCTTAGTGCAACCCCTGAACCTTTGTCTATACAACTCAGGGGTCAACCCATACCTAGACATCAAAGCAGCCTTCATATGGGGGTAGGAATTATAATCATCTGAAGGCAAATCCAGCAGTGTATCCTGCCCCTCACTAAGGAACCGTCCCCACAACCCCGCTCCCCAATCTTTCTCAGGGATCCGGTGGGAAGACATGGCTACCTCATAGGCCTTAAACCACTGCCCTATGTCATCATTTTAAAAAAATTCCTTCACTACATCTTTGGGTATGTACACTCTAGACTCTACCTGCACTGGGGGTGTGCTGCCACCAGAGGGAGTGCTTCCCAAGCCCCGGGCTTTCAAATCCAGCTCCCTCATTGTTCTGTCATGCTCCATTTGGATTTTTTTCTCTTCCATTAGCATTTTTCTCTCTTCCATTTCCATTCTTATCTGTTCCATGGCTAACTGCCCATTTAGTTTGGCCATCTCTATTTCATGAGCTCTGGTGTCTTTCCTGTCTGCCAACTCCTCTGGAGATAAACTTTTGTCAGAGACACTGCTACCTGCAGGGGAAGGGCTTCTCCTTCCTCTTGAACCCACTGGCTCCTCTGCATTCTCATCATCACTGGCATTCCTTGCTTCTACCCAGGCCCTCAGCGCCGTGTAGAACCCTGTTTTGTTTTTACATCCAGTTGTAGCAACATTGAACTTTTTGCAAAAGAATTTCAGCTGTGATAATGTGTAGCTGTCTAATTTATCTTCTTCCCATTTAAATTCAGTATCCACAGAGACTATGGATGATGCTTTCTCCACCATGGTTAAGCTTGGCAGTGCTCAAAAATAGACAGTCCAAAAAAGAAATCTACCAACAAGTATTGGTTGCGTTTAAGGTCTGCACTCACTAAGTAGTGTTCACCAATCACTGTACATGAGTCACAAATGCAAATACAGAATCCTCACCGCTGACCACCAATGTTAGAATCCGGGTTCTCTGGTTGGCACAGGTAGGTACTTGTGACAAGCAGGGAACCTTTCCTCTAGTCAGGGTAAGGGGTTACACTCCTAAAATAACCCCTGCTCACCCTCTAGGTAGCTTGGCGCGAGCAGACAAGGCTTATCTCAGAGCGTTATAGGTTAAGCATTTGTGAACACATACAGTAACCCAGTGACAACACTACAAATGGACACCACACAGGTAGGTATATTAAAAATAAGGATTCTTTATATAGGATTATCACAAGACCATTAAACGATAAAAAATACACAATACGGTTGCTTAGTTGGTAAAAGGTTGCTTAGTTTCTCTCAAGTTCTTAAATGCGACACTTTAAGTCAATGTACCTTAGATGCGACACGCAGGGCAACGAAAGTGTTGCAGCGATGCAGATGCGTTGAAGGTCTTGGTGCAAAAGAAATAAAGACGGGATCTTCCAGATGCGTGACGCTTCTCCGATGTTGCGAGAAGGCCCGATTCGATGCGTCAGCTACAGCGGCGTCACCTTTGACGAGATGCGACGACAGCGGCTTTGGCAGCGGCACTCTTCTCCGACGTTGCGAGACGCTTCCGCTCGATGCGAGGCTGCAGCGGTGACACCCCTCCTGCGAGGTGCGGCAACCACGGCTCCGACGGCAACACGCTTCTCCGTGGATGCGAGACACTTCCGGTCGATGCGAGACGCTTCCGCTCGATGCGATGCTGCAGCGGCGACACTCTCTGCGAGATGCGACGGCAGCAGCTCTGACGGCGATACGCTTCTCTCCCTTGCGTCGCGCTTCCAGCTCCTTGCGTCACGCAGTCCCTCAGAAGGCCCAACAACAGCAGCAGGCACTTCCAAAAGACTTTGGGGAGCTGGGGATGAAGTCCACTGGTCCTGGGACTTCGTTCAGGGGGCAAGCTCAGTTCAAGCCCTTGGAGATCTTTAAGCTCAAGTTGAAATAAAAGTCTTGGTAGTCTTTTCTCCTCTCCTTCAGCAGCAAGGCAACCACTGCAGGCCAATCCCCCAGGTCAGGGACAGTTACTCCTCCTACAGCTTTCCCAGTTCCTTCTCTTCTGGCAGAGGTTCTTCTTGTTTCAGCAGGATCTGATCTAATTCCTTGGGAGCAGGGTCCCAATACTTATACCCCTAATTCCTTTCTTCCTCTGGGGTAGAGGGGCCTTTTCCCAGTCCAAACCAGTTCTTGAGCACTCTGTTGACATGACTCTGCCTTTCTATTCAGGGTGCAGGGCAGAGACGTCAGCCGCTCCGCAGGAGGTGGCGCCAGCATTGTGGTAGCAGAGCACAACCCTATTCAGAGCCCAGGTGTACTCCTCCCACCCATCTGACTGCCAATCTTCCTATTCACCACCAGGCTACCTAGCCCTGCCCCTCTGGGTTTCCCCAGCCCTGTCACTCACACAACCAGACAGGCAGATACACATCATAGCAGAGGCGGGCTGAAATGGTCAGGCAAGCAAATACCAACTTTCTAAAAGTGGTATTTGCAAACACAGAATATTAAAATAACCTTTACTAAAAGATGTATTTTATTATTCTGAGTTCAGGCATACTAAACTCGAATTTCTACCATGTTCCCTGGGTCTGTGAGGATCATAGAATGTAACAATTCTGACAGCCCATTCTGGCCTATGGAGAACAGGTAGCCTTACAATAGTGAAAAACGAAAATGGCAGTAATTCACTATTAGGACATGCCACACACATCAGGGCTTGTCCTACCTTATGCTTACAATGCACCCTGCCCTTGGGCCTACCATAGGGGTGACTAATATGAAGTTAAGGGAAGGTTTAGAGACTGGGAAGTGGGTGCACTTACCCAGTCAGCATGACAGTACCAGACTGCACGCAGGTTCTGCAGTGGCAGACCCTAGACACATTTTACTAGGCCGCTTCTGTGGGTGGCACAACCAGTGCTGCAAGCCCACCAGCAGCATTTGTATTTACAAGCCCTGGGCACTCCTGGTGCACTTTACTAGGGGCTGACAGTAAACCAAATGAACCAATCATGGAATCCAAACAACATAAACATTTTAAATAGGGAGCACTTGCACTGTGGCACTGGTTGGCAGTGGCACAGTGCCCTGAGCAGCTAACACCAGCAAATCATATGAGGCACAACGAAAAAATGTGGAAGGGAGACTCACGCCAAGGTGCCAGGTCTAACAATACACATTCATACCGTACAATCAGGGCACGTACGCACAGTCATACCATACAGTTTTTCACGTTCCCAGTGATGGTCTGCACTCCACGCACCATCTCACAGCGCTTGTCTATGTCTTTCCCTACATGGAGCACGGTGCGGTCCATGTCCACTCCATTCTTCAGTCGGAACTCCGATGTAACCTACAGAGAAGAAAAGAAGGGGGGGCAGCATTCAAAGCACATCAGCGCGCATAAACACGAAAAAGTTCTACTTACCACGTACCAGACTAGCTGCAGGAACGTATAATACCACAGATCTTGACTATCCTTTTCGCATTTTTTTTCTGTGTACTATATCCTTCCTTTCTACTATACCAAAAATGCTTCATTTTATTTGTCCCTAAATTCGAGTTCCCTCTTCGTGCATTTGTTTCTCAATTAGTCGCATATTATGGGACAAAATACCATACCTTACATTCGGCAGATACCTTAAGCTACAGTCAACCATTTTCTAACAACTCTGGAAAAAGACAGGTGTGATGGATACAAATTTTCATCAATCCAAAATTCAGGCAAAGGGTCTGCATTATCTGTCTTCTATTGTTTGGGAATGACAGCCATTATTCAAAACCTTACCAACCTAGGCGATTGTTATGACGCTGATTCCATAATTCCTTTGAAAACCCTTTATTGTGAAAATGTCAGTACACAAATACGGGCCTACAACCGCATAGGCCGGCCACGGTGCAAGAGGCGTCGAGTATCATGAGCAACACTACCTTAACGCGAAAATAACAATAATCAATAATGAGAAGACCAGCATCAATAAGGTTGTTCGCATGCCTAGTCAGTACCCTCCCGGTCCCCCGCCCGCCATGTGCAAAAAGACCGTATACATATCCCTTAACATCAATGCCAAGTAACCGGAACGCCATAAGGAGTTGTAGGTCCCTCATACATCGGCGCCATTTTGGGGCGAGGTCGGGTGGGTCCAGGGTACAGTCTAAATGTTTCCACTAACTAGCGGCCGGACCAGAATCCCTTTCGGCAGTTCAAAAAATTTTCATTAACGCCAACAGAAAGAACAGACAGCATGAACCGTGACTCGAAGGTGGGGAGAGCAAAGTTTTTTCCTACCGGGTCATGCTGAGGTTCCACCGGAACTGATTCGAATTGGTAGTCTACAGTGTCTCCTGGTAATTCAAACAGAAGCTGGCGTCAGCATGAGGGCACCACCATCTCGCAGCAACGCCGTGGTCCTTTCGGAGAGCGGGACAGCAGGCGTGTCTCTCTGCCGACGCCCTGAATCAGTCTCTCTCACGGCACCAAATGGGGACAAGGTGGCTGCCGCCCGGGGCAAAGACAAGTTAATGTGGAATGATCGAGCAATAGTGGCGGTTGCCCCCACCGGAAGTCCGCGGGAGTCGAGGGCCAATGACTCCCGTAGAATCTGCAAAGCTGAGAGGACGTCTTCAAGGGTGGGGCCCATGCCCGAGCAGGCAAGCTTCCGAGTTCCAAGGTAGCCCAGAGCCATCTTAGTGGACCAGGCCCGAATCCGAAGAGCCGGCCGCCATTTTGAGAGTCCTGTGGCAGCAGCAGTTTTCCACCACAGCCACCGGAGTGGGTCCCCCGACCAACCAACTGCGGGGGCCCACTTCTTGGGTGGAACGCTAATGGAAACTTGGTGCAGAAAGGAACCTCCGCCTGGGTGGTCGTCCGGCAGGTGAAACGTTAATGGCTGTCCTGCTGCAGCTGGCCGGCGAGGGAAACGATAAGGGGCGCTCTCTTAGCTGGTCGGAGAGTGAAACGCAAGGGGGCGCTCTCTCAGCTGGTCGGCGAGTGAAACGCTAAGGGGCGCTCTCTCAGCTGGTCGGCGAGTGAAACGCTAAGGGGTGCCCTACTGCAACTGAGGAGCCTCCACCTGGGGAGGCGGGGGAGGCCCGTTCGCGTCGCCTCCCCCCAGGGCACCCCACGCCGTCTTTCGGCGCAGCATTGTAGGATGGCCAGACCAGCGCAACAACTTGCTGGACACCACCTCGATCTCGGCGCGCCGTGTTGCCTCCGGCCTATTTGCACAACAGTCCGCCACTGATGCCGCCTCACAGGCCGATGGGTTTTGTAGGCTTTTTTATAGCCCAAAGCCGACTAAAAGACAGACCAAAGCAGCCCAATGTTGCTACTCCGAGGAAGGAGGGACAGGGACTGTGTCAAGCGGACGGTGAATGCTTTGGGATGGATGTTGCAGCAGGCTGCCATGTAAATAGTTGTTTAAAAAGAGTGTTTTAACGTGTTTACCCTGTTGGAGTGTTGCATATACCTACAAGTTTTTAAAGCGTTTTAATCATACTACTTTGTTGGAGTGTTGTACATATTTGTAATCTGGCAACGAGCACAAAGATGTAAAGGCTTAACCAGAAAAAGACATAGCCCAATTGTGCGCGATCTAGCCCAGTTCGGCGACGCCGGTGGTGGGTATCAGCAGACTTCCATTTGTGTAGGGTTTTGTTGATTTATTGGGCGGGGTGGGTGGTAGGGCAGACATGCTTAGGCAGCGAGAGCGACGGAGCCGAGCTACCTCGTGGCCATCACGACCGTGAGCTTGGCTCCTTCCCCTAGTTTCATATTTTTCGCGAAGGGCTATTTCCTAGTGTTTCTTATTTTTGCAGGGTCAAAAGGATCCCATCAGTGGCCTACTGGTTTTGCTCGATTCCTTTTGTTTTTCTATAGCGATCTTTATGCCATAGTTTGCTAGAAAGGTACAGCGGCTAATCCGTATTTTATATATATGTCCTCTTTAGTAGGGGTGCCGTCCGGTGGGGCCGGACGAGCTACCTCTAATAAATGGTCCGGGTAGAACCAAAGAACCAATTACCAGTCAGTGGGGAGAAGATAGGCATGACGGGTTACAACGGGGACAAAAGTTTGCACTACCTATCTTTTCACTGCTTGCAAAGACTAGACAGAATATCTCTATTCCACGTTATTTGTAAGCAGAGAATACCTCCAAAGAACCAATATCGAACAACCAGTGTTCGGACAATCAAACAATCAAATGGTGAGAAAGAGATAGGCACGACGGGTTACAACGGGGGACAAAAGTCCGCGTTACCTACCCCTCACTACCTGCAAAGGAAGAGAGAATCTTCGTATTCTTCTCCGTTTGCAGACAGAGAATCTCCAAAGAGAACCAATGTATCAAGTAGCAACCAAAGCTAAATGGACCAATCAATGAAAAATACTAGTATTTCCAAACAATTCCAATACAAACAATCAATCAAATAGTCAAATCAGATGGATAAAACCATTCTGCCAATCAGACGTATAAAACGTCCTACTTAACTTTACCCGGACCACGTGGACAGTTCTTCGCCTTCCCCTTCCAGCGCCCGATCGTCCTCTTACTCCAGTTTTACCACAGCACTCCTGTGGGGTCCCAGTCAGGACAGCGGGTCACTCGAGAGAGGTCCGTTCAGAATTGGTGAAGTTCACTCGATCGGCAGCCAGACGAGGGTCCTCTCCAGGCAGGTATACTCCAATCGTTTAGACGTTCACCCCGTCGTCAGGACCTCTCTTACTGAACCCACATGTCGCTGATGGGCCCCGCGTTGGGACGCCAATTGTGGAAAAGCAGCCAGTTACTGTCGAACGCCCAGGCTGTTGGCGCAAGGACGCCTCTAATTTCCCATAGCAAATAGTTACCAAATAAAGAGACAGGCGCTGGAAGCTGGAACGCAAGAACAGGGTTTATTTCTCATGAGGAGAGCCTGTCATTTTGGACACGCACACAGAATGTCTTTGGGAGGTGCTCTAACCACATCTCTGAGGCCTGGCCTCTTATACACAGGTTTATTGCTTTATTACACGTGACACATTCTTGTTGAGACTTTGATGTACGGAAAGACATCCTTGGAATCCCCACTTCAAGCTCGTTCCCACACATATCTACAGTAAGTGATGGCTATTCCACAGCAGGATACTCTGTTGAGTCCCGGAACGGGGTATCTGATCGGATCGCACGGGGTGGGAGGCCTTTGATTAGTCGGAGATCCTTTGAATCGGGGCAACTGCTTACAGGAAGGGGGCCAATAAATGGCAGCTGTAGGACCAGGTGGTGGCTTGGGAGCGGGGCAGGGCGGAGGAAGGGGGGTTCATCAAAGGACGGGGAGGTGCTGGCCCCGGGGGGGGGGGGGTGTTTCGCTTTCGAGGTAGGGTCGCGCTGGGGAGGGGTGTATGGTTAATGCACGAGAGAGCGGGGGGGTGTTTGCAGTGCCAAGGGAACGCGCTGGTGATCGGCGAGGGGCAGAGGGGCCATGGCGCTTTCAAAATGGCTACTGCTTAAGTGAGCGTACGGGCCTGAGAGGGGACAAGGTGGCGCCGATTATGTTGACATCGCAAACCAGATTTTAACAGTGCTGACCTATTTTCTAGGTGAGAAGGACTGGACCTGCATCTCTTGAACTCAGAACCCATAGTGACTGGAAGGGCTAGCTGGATGGTCTCCTGATCTGAAGCCTCTGTAATATAACAACCTTACACCTGCACCTGGAATCTGCCATCTGTGAGTCTACCCTGCCATGCGGAATCTCTCCAGTCCTGAACCCATGAAAGTGAGACTAAGGTGCTCTGCCAGCCTCTATAGATCTAGCAGAACTGATGCATCTCCTCTTCTGCCCAGCATACCCCAAAAAGAACCAATACATTTCCGCTGCTGAATGGATTGGACGCATCACAAAGACATGTATTGCTGCTGCACCCACAACATCTTCGGAAGCCCTGCTGCTTCCACAGGCCCTCGCATCCCATATCAACGGTAGCCACGACTGCGGACCACGCATTACACCTCACAGCTCCTTGGAACCAATGTGTTGCCCCTACTGCGTCCCTGATGCCAAACTTTGCATTGCATGCCCTGTTGGCGTGATCCTCAATGGTACCCCCGCACATTGCAGCCTCACCACATCTTGGAACAAACACATCGCTTGAGGTGCACAATGCATCTTCAACGAGGATGCTTAGAACGCTCTGCAAACCAGGATTCAAAATACTTTGCTCAGCGGGCCAAATTGGGTCCCTGTAGCTGGCCCGAGCCAGATATCCACAGTTGGTGCTTTGTGCTTTTTGGCACTATTTTCTCTAAAATCTTTAAAATTGCATCTCTCTGGTTCTACTGATTGTTTTTTGTTGTTTTGGTCTTGTTTTATTTATTGAAGAAAGTTATATTTTTCTAAATTGGTGTGATTTTTGTTGTGTTGTGTTTTCACTTTATTACTGTTTGAAGTGTTGCACAAATACTTCACACATTGCCTCTAAGTTAAGTCTGACTGCTCTTTACCAAGCTACCAGAGTGTTGAGCACAGGTTAATTTAGGTTTGGCTTGTGCCTCACCCTGACAAGGATTGTAATTGCTGCTTGTCCAGGGCTCACACCCCAGTCAATCAGTCAATCAACAACCCATTTTCTCATAATATTCTCACTGGATTCTTCACGTGCTGAAAGCAAACATAGGGTGGAAGACAGGGTAGCAAACAAGAATGCAGTCAAATAGAGAAAATAGAAGCATATATAAAAAAAAGAACTTCTAAATGCTGTGCATATTATGTAAAACAGCAAATAATAACCTTTATATCAAAAATGTTATTATTTATTTCAGATATGGTTATAAGAATTTAAAGCCTTATAAACATTAACATACATCAAATATCAACCTTACACACATTTCATATTTCTTTCTGTACAGAATTAATATGAAACTGTTTATAATTTATAATCTTTTAGGTTTCTGAACCATCCAATCATCAATTGTGGAAAAAGATCCATTGTCCAACTTGAAAAATGTTAAAGTTGGAATTTTGGTTTTTATCAATCATAGATTTAAATAGTTATAACCACATCCTGCAGGGCACAATGCATGCACTCTTCCCATTCACGTATATTTAGCAGTTAGACCTTACAACCTTGGTTAGTAGTCACCTAAACTTGTTTTGCCTTCACTCCTCCTATTTTACAGAATTAATTTATTTTGGCTTTAGAACTCTGTGCACTTTATAACTGATAATCAGTGATAAAGTGTTTATGCCCTCTACTTAAAACATTGTAAAATCGGCCTACGCATAATTGGCATATTTAATTTACTCTTAAGTCCCTGGTAAGTGTTACTATATGTAATTAATTTAATTGTAAGCCCCTAGAAAAGTGGTACTACATATATTCAGGGCCTGTAAATTAAATGCTACTAGTGATGCTGCATCACTCATTGTGCCACCCACTTTAAAAAAAATGTCTCAGGCTTGTCATTGCAGCCAGTAGTTCAGTTTTATACTGCCATTTTGACCTGGCAATATAAACCTTTTGCCAGGAATATTCCTTTTGAATACTTATAAATCACCCTTCAGGAAGGCTCTAACATCTCCTTAGACAGGGGGAATGGTATTTAAAAAGTAGGACATGTGTTCTTAAGTTTTACATGTCCTGACAGTGAAAACACCTACATCGTTTTTTCCACTGTGGAAAGGCCTATCCCTCCTATTGGCCAACAATAAGTGTTAACCCTGGGTTGAGAGCAAACAGAGATATGCTTTTTAGACTCACATACATTGTAACTTAAAATCCTCTTTAATGGTAAAGTCAGATTTTAAGTCACAATTCTGAAAATTGAATTTTTAGAAAGTTGCCATTTTCTTGTCCCAAACATGTGTGCCTTCTGCCAGTGTTCTGTGTCACATGACTATGAATGGCTCAACAGTTGGGGTTTGTGCATACCTCCCAAACAGTGACATAAAGGGGACTAGGTGTGGACAGAATGGGCCATCCGGCCAGCACAGCAGGAGTCAGAGCTGCACCCTGCCCCACTTTCACCTCAAAGGGCTTTGCCTCCAGTACGCACAAAGAAAAACAACTCCAGCCTTCTGTCAACTAGGACAGTTTAGAGCATTGATAGGGGAAGGGAAGAACTTTCCTGAACCAGGTGTGGGGGTAGGACATGGTATTGGACTCCCAGAAGCACTCTTCAGATCAAGTCTGGGCCTGTGGATGTCTCAGAAGAAAGACTGTTGCCCTGCTGTTAGAAGGACTAACCTGCTGCCCTTCTTCCCCAGGAAGGAAGACTGGACCAGCTCCGTGAACTTAGTATCACCATATTGACTCCAAGGGCTAGGTGAGTGGCCTCCTATGTGAGCTACAGGGACACAACAAGCTTCAAAGACCTTACAACTTACAAGTAGGGTTGGACATATCTTGTGCAATTCAGAGTAGAGTAATCTCTTAGAATGACCTAAAATTCCCGCAAGATTACGCTCAAATTTGACAAGAAGAGTAATTCTGTATTTAGCACTATTTCTTAATCCTCTCACATCCAAAATGCATCCTCCTCATGCAATTAAGAGTAATTTGGAGGAACAAATTCTAACGCAAGAGCACATTTAGTGAGCGTGAGTGGCTATTTTCCTGCTCAAGCTTTCTATTAATATTCTGCTGCATTAAGCGCAGAATGCATCCTCATATCCAAAATGGAAAAAATAGAAAAGGCGCTAAATACAAGAGAACGCGAATAGTGAGTGCCTACTAACACTCGGTAAATGTGCTCTTGAGATAGGATTTTTCCCCAATTTTCTACTGACACTTATCTCTATTTTCTCTCTATTTTAGACACAAGGGTGCATTTTGTCCTATGAAACAGTGCTAAAAGGAGAAGAACATCAACAGCAAGTGCAAGTAGCCGTTCATGCATACCAAATGTGCTCTCACATTAGGATTTTTACCTGAAATTACACTTAATTATGCACAGGGTAGTAATCACACAATTATCAATAATTCCATGTCAAAGAGTAACACAGAATTACTGAAATTGCCCCAATTACTCTGGCGTAGTTGAAATTCCCCCCAGGACTACTTACCAGCCTTCTACTGCTGGCCCCTGCAGGAGTGAGTCCTATGCCCAAGTCAGGCACTCACAGGTCCAGGACAAGGCAGCACTGGCCATACCGGGCAACAGGCATTTTCCCGGGAGGCTGGAATGATGGGGGCTAGTTTTGTTACTGGTATTATGTTCCCTAACCTAGGCCTAAGTAGCAAAGTGACCTTTTAACTACATTTGTCCTACCTTGCTCTGCATAACGGTTTTAGCACTCACCTTTTATCCAGTTATGTGCTGAATAAATGTCCATTGGTTTCTTCGAAACTAGCCTTTATTATGTCTGAGGATTCTTGGTAAAAACCCCCGCACATGACATAAATAACAGGATTAACATACTGTGTACATAAGTCATCGCTATCTTCATCCTAGGGCGACAGGGCTACTTTGCATAGTTGCAATTATTGATTTTGGCTCATTTACATAATCATACTGACAACATATCGGTTGTGGTAAGAACCCCGAGGCTACCTTTGTAGTATAAAAGAACCACACCATCACTAGGTAACTTGAGGAGATGCTTTCATGCTGACACAATACACTGAGGTCTCTGCACGCTGAAGCTTCAACACGCAGCGATCTGATATCCCTTGCGGGGTGTCCAACTCGTGACCAAGATGGAATCCTTCATTCTCTACCATCAGGTAATGGGGTTGACTCTTTCCTAGGGGATTCTTGGCTTCACACCCACTTACATACTAGGTACACTTAGGTAGGATACGCACTGTAGGAGTACACTTGATTACCGTCACGTTTATATGTCTGCATATATTCACTGTTTTAGCACTGTGGTAAAATTCTACCTTCCGTTCACTCAATTAGTGTTGGTAATCTTTTACATTTGCTTCTGTCTAATAATTGGGGCAGCAAACATGTTTTATACTAGAATGACGCTAGTTCAATAAATGCTTATTGAAAACATCTGCAACGTTTATTCTGTGTATCTCTCTCAGACTAAGTGAACAAAAATGACTGAGCTAAAAATACTGTACTGTTTCCACTATCCCTGAAGGGTCAAGGGTTGTCAAGCGCAATCGTTGCCAGAAACAATTCGCTCCTTGGTAGGCTTTGGGGGATTAGAGTGGCACTGTGAGCTAGCTGGTCTATAGGTTCACATATCCTATGGGGGTGTCTGGAATCAGTCTAGACATCAATCCTTCCATTTATGTTGTCCAACAAACGTGCAGATCCTATGTACTTTTAGGAACTACGTGAGACACCAGCTGCCTGTTTTTTAACAGTTCAGCAGTTCTAAAAGCAACCGCTGCAGAGTTCCTTATATAGCCAGCAGTTTTCAGGCAACAATAAAAGTGTCAAGATAACTAAATGTACCTGCTGGAGAGAGATCGGAGTTTTGTCTAGTGGCAGTTTTGACCCATATAAGGTAGAACAGGTAGTTAATATACCTGCTGCAAAGAACATGTACCATGCAGATCATAGAACAGTATTTATTTGCATAGCTCAGTGGGTTAGTGCTTTCATCACAGAGAACTTTTTGTTACTGTGTAGTTCATAAATTACAATTGTAATTTAGCACAGTGAGCTATGAACTGCCATCAAAGAGCCGCATGATATGGGTTATAATGTTAGATTTTTTACAGTCTTTCATTGTTCTAATTTGCTAAAAATGGTTTGTTTGGGTAGGAATAAATTCTTATTAGTAAAGCCAACCCTAACCACGGTGTGAGTTTGTACTTCTCCAGACCCAGTCTCCTTTGTGTTATGTAACATTTTCTATACACTGATTCACACCTGCCTCTGTGTATCTGTGTGATGTAAAGTGCTCTGACACCCTACACTGGTATGAGAGACAGTATAAAACATATGAAACACATGTGAGGGAGGGGCTATGGAGAGATGAGTGGCACTGTTGGAGGTTGATAGTGAGGGAATCATTGAAGAGGCCAACAGCCCCCGCTTTGTTCTTCTCCACAGTCCCTAATCCTCTTCAGCGGGACCTCCCAGCAATGGTATCCGGCCTCGTGAAGCCCTCTTCAGCTACAGCGTGTAGCCTATTCTCACAGGGTGCATCCAAACCCCAGGAAAACGTTTAAGTCCAGAGGTAGAAAGTTTCACTGGGCTTGACGACAACCAGCAACCCATTGATGACAGCAACTTCTTTGGTCTAGGAATCCAGCTTCTCCTACTTGATGTTTTTTCGGCCCTCGTCGCTTCCTATACCGAGATCTCCTTCAGCGACTCCCTGTTGTTGAAGACTTGTCCTCGGACATATCCTTGTTCCTTGTCCTACTGAGACTCTTCCTTCTCCCTGAATTTTTCTGAAATTTCTTCTAAGTCCGAAGGTAAGCAAAGACCAGGCCCAATCCACCCCTTGTGTCTGACGCTCGCACCATTGTCATGAACCTTAACTTTTGACTGTGGCCCAGTGTTCCATGACCAGATCCCCACAGTTGGTGCTTTGATCTTTTAAGTTTTACTTTTCACTAAAAACTTCATAATTCTTTTTTTGGTAAGTTGGTGTAGGGTTTTCTTTGTGTTGTGTTTTCACTTTGTTACTATATGTGTGCTGCATAAAGACTTTACACATTGCCTCTAAGATAAGTCTGACTTCTTCTGTGCCACGCTACAAGAGAAATAATCACAAGTTAATTTAGTGTCTTTTTGTAATTCACCCTGACAGGGATTGTGTTTCCACCCCTCAGCTATAATATACTTTCTTACAGTAGCTTTATAGTGCAAGTAGTGCTGCCAAGGTGGCAACATATGCTACAGGTTCTCCATGAGCTGAGGCATGCCGCCACCGTGGCACCGCTGACACAACACAGACAGCCCAGCTGTGTTCTGGTAATATGGTGGTAGGGATGCCGCCGGTTTAGCAGCGTAATCACAATCATCGCAATTCCGTTCTGGGGGTCTGACCGCCAAACTCATAATCAGGCCGTAAGTCCGAAGGGGGAGAAATCTTCATTGGACCTGATGCCGAACAGCATCCGTTCGACTTTGACAGCTTCCTTAAATAGTCTATATTTTTATAAATTGAAGGGAGATTTATTTTGCCTTGAATTTTCAATGTTTTAATTGTTTTAATTGTTTTGGTATGTCCGAATGCTCTACACATTTTTTAAAGTTAAGCCTGCCTGCTCTGTCTCATAGCTAACAAAGCTTGAGCACTGGGTTAAATTACTGAAACCTTTACTGGACCTAACAAGAATAGTGACATTACTTGTGGTGGACTAACATTAATCTCAACTAGTAATACACGTTCTCACAAGTTCTGACCCTGCTCCTCTTGCACACAGACTATTCTGAATTGCCAGGTGAGGTGCCCTCTGTAATCAAAAACAAGCAGCCGAATATTGATTTTGGCCTATTTAGATCTTGTCAGTGAGGTGTAGCTTGGATCCTTTTGCACAGCGAATAAGAGACCCACGTTTGGGTATACTCTTGGCCACTTAGTGCACTATATCAGCAACACAAAAGGTGATTGAAGGAATGCTTCCAAATAGTCAATGCAAATCCCACCAGAAATGTAGGTAAATTACGATATGGTAGTGATTGATAAAAAACTGTTGGTCTGACGCTGTTATACATAAGCAATAGGAATATGTTTAGAAGTAAATCACAGATCAGACCCAGAACATTCATTTTTTCTAGTGCTCCATGTATGAGGGCTCAATAAAGATACAACAGAAGAATTTCAGCCATAAATTCTCTAACCTCCAGTTTCCATGCAGAGTTGCATAAATAAACTCTGAACCTACTACACGACTCTAAACGTACTACACGACTCTTGTGATATAAAATACTTTATGATCAAACTAAACAGCACACACTTCCCACCTGTTTTAATGATCATAATTGATAACTCTTATCCCTATAGGAGATGCAAAATATTGAGGTCCAACATTACCAGATACACTCCAACTTCAGTCAGGAGGGAATATCCATGCGAATGACTAATATTGAATAAGCCTGGGCAAAGCACTACGCTACGCTCGCGTAGTTTGTGGAGTTTGCGCTACTTCGCACTACACTAATTGCACGTAGCACAGTGCAAACATGCGTAGCGTAGACTAGTGCAGCGGTCATTTTTTGCTTGCTCGCGGTCCTCAACGTCATGTTGGCGACCGCGAGCAAGCAAAATGACATCCCGGCGAGACTTTTTCCTCGTTCGCGATCAGCAACATCAAGTTGCCGATTGCGAGCGTGGAAAATAAACCTCCCGGCGAGCTTCTCAACGTGGGGAGGTCAGGTTTCTTATTGCGAGTGGTCGCGTATGCTCGCGACCGCCCGCGATGAGAAACTACCAGTCCGCGTTGAGAAAGCTGCCGCTCAAGTAGAAATCTACTCGAGCGGCAGGAAGCGACCTCTTGCACTGTGCAAGATGCAGTTTGCAGCGATTGCACAGTGCGGACAAGCATCCGGCACTGTGCAATCAGTGCGAACAGCATCTTGCACAGTGCACTACGCAGTTTGCGAAGCTACGCGTAGCTCGCGTAGTGCGAAATGCACTTTGCGTAGCTACGCATAGAGCTATTTCGCAAACTACACCCAGGGTTGAAGTCAATGACAATGAAACATTCAGAAGAAGCACAATCCTGACTAAGATAGATCCCACTACCAGGCAGGGTAAATCAATGTAAGATGCACGTTAATGCTGGACTGATACATCGTGAGTGAATATGAAAAGTAGTAATACGTCTTGTGCAAACTAGAAATATTGTATGGATTTGAGGGTATACAGATAGGTTCACATGTCGAATGCCAAAAGAGCTGGTACAAAACTAGATTAGCTATCAGTCAGAACAGTGAGATAATGGTGGAATATTTTAATTTGATTCCGTAGGTACAAAGCCAATGTTAACAAGAATTTACAAATGCAATAGGATTTGTCCTGCCCACCGTTCCTCCAAAATCCTTGTATAGACAATTACTTAATTGTATTATATACTTAATTGTCTTAGAGGGTCTTGACTAAGCATGTAAAGCAGCATACATGTTACATGTGTTCACTTGTACTGCCTCCTCTTTTCTTTCAGCCTCCTCGAAGTTTATTATTATAACAACTATTTACATTCATTCCTTGGCACCATCATAGCATGGATGCCCATAATATGGCAATATGTATATATAGCAATATGACATTCTTCTGATTTTTACTTCCATTTCATTTGCTAAGGTACAGGGTTGATGTTCTCTTTTATAGAACTTTGTTTGCCTCCTTCACATGCGAATTCCATTATTTCGGTTTTGCCTTGGATTCTAAAATGATTTAAACTTCCATGTCTGAGCTGTATGTAAATAGTTCTTGATATTGGTTAATTCTAGACTATTCGAGATGATGGAAAATGCATAAGTGCCCATCATGTCGCCATCATCGATAGCTTCATGGGAAAGTGCCCTTCACTCGACCAGCAAGGCCCATGATAAGAAACTGGAAACTTGACGATATTACTCCACTGACTTCCTGTTCTCTTCCATATTCTTTAATAAATGTGCTCCATGACATCCAAGATGCTTGTTCTAGGGTTGCCCATGCACTTGATACTGGTATGCGTCATGATCATTTCACCAGAGGATTTGAGCAGGTTGATAACTCTTTGTGCAGATAAAAAGTTTGACAACTTTTCACAACTTTATCCGCAAGGAAAATGTCTTCAACACAGGTTTTTCGTGATGTTTTTCACATCAAACCATTTTCCTGAAATAATCCACCATAAAAACAACATGTTGTGAGATGTTTCCTCTGCCTAATCTTTTTTTGCAGAATATTTCACTTTTATGCTAGTCTTTGCCAGTTTCATAAAGTTATAAAGCTGGCAACGTTTAAGAAAGCTTTGGTTTTCTTTTTTGAAGTTGGACGAAGTGAAACCCATCAACTTCATACACCTTTTAATTGGATGCAGATTTCCAGTTGTCAAAACACCGCATGTAGCTTGGTTGCTAGGAGACTAACTGTTTCCATGTTCTAAGGTCAGCCTTTTTCCGCACCCTCTCTGAGAGCATTCAGAGATTTGTCATTTCATTTTCGTCTTAAACTCACTCTTTTTACACTTGCTTTTTACCGAATGTTCCTGTTTACCTTATTTGCTCTCCTGTTCAACTCATATCTACCTGAATATTGCATGATTATTATACGCAATGTAGGGCGATATGAATGTTTCCGTAAATTTTACACCGACCTGCTCCCCTTCAGGACAAGGGTATGCTATACAAAATGTTTTAAAAAGTAAATTAATAAATACTAACAACTCATTATCATAACTATTGCCGAGAATACCAATCCACAAGAAAACAAAAAGGATTAACAGAAAAAAGTATGACTGAATTGAAGTGTATTTTCAATAGACTAGGAGACAATAAGGAAACAAGCATTGGGAATACAATAGGCCTCACGTTTGCTTGAGTTCGAGCTATTGGCATTGTAACTGACAATGTCTTTTACCCATGTGTATTTATGTGGTGTGTAGAGGAATTATGTGGGTTGGATTGGATCTGTTAGTTGTCAAATTGTGTGGTGTGGAATGAATTTGTGTAGTGGAATTATGTGGTATGACATGCAGTGGAATTTTGTGGATAGTAATTATGTGGTATTGAGTGTACTGGAATTATGTGGAGTAGAATTGTGTGCTATGGAGTGGTATTATGTGAAATAGTATTTTGTGCTGTGGAGTGGTATGTAGTGGAGTTTATTTATGTGGTGTGCTGTTTCATTTTGTGGCATGATGTGTAATTCTGTGGTGTGGATTGGATGTATGTGGTGTGTTGGGTAATTGTGTTGTTGAGTTGAATTTTGTGGCTTGGTGTCAAATTATGTGGTGTGGAATGGAAATGTTTGGTTTTGGATTGTGTGGTGTGGAACTGTGTGGTGTTGAGTGAAATTATGCTGATTGGAATTATGTGGCATGGTGTGAAGTGTATTTATGTGGATTGATGCTATGTGACAGAGTGATTTTATGTTGGGTGTATTTATGGGGCATTGAGTAGAGTATAACTATATGGAGTTGAATTATGCTGCGTTGAGTGGTATTATGTGGAGTGTAATTATGTTGGGTGGTGTTGAGTTGTGTGACGGTGAATTCTGTGGTGTGGAATTGTGTATCACACTAAACATTCAGGTATGCGACACAGAATGAAAAATTTGAAGGTGCTCTCATTTACCATAGAGGTGGGCGATCCAGTGAAAGCTTGAAAGCTAATGAAAAGCTTGAGCCAGGCTCGGCTAGCGCTTCGTATTTAACATCAAGCCCAAAACAAGCTGAGCTTTTATGTGGCTTCTCCTACCATCCACCCCTTACCCTTAGGGGAAAATAATTAAAATCAATACATTAGCATTTGAGATACAATGGAGAGACGCTTAGCTACCCATTTTGTGAATGGCTTGTACATAGTTAATCCAGGACTAGCCCCTTGTATAACTCAATATCTCTTGCAAGTGAGAGTGCATGAGCTGATGCAGGTGAGACCTAAAAATTAGCAAAATCAATGGCTACTCCATTAAAGTCTCTTGTGCCTTATTTCCAGCAAAACATACTAAACTGGAAACTAATGGCCAACATGATCAGGAAACTAACCATGGTTTTTGCCAGTTAGGTTTGAAACAGAACTTGGAATGTTTATGAATACCAAAAAAGTTACAATACTGTGCCTACTCACCAACAATTACATTCTTTTCCACCTTTGAGAACACCCATTTTCCCAACCCTAATTTCAAAATGTGTATGCAAAGTGTTGAGTTACATGTACAAACGTCAGTGTTCACAGAAACAGATTACCTGAATTGGGTTCTGTAAATTGTACAGAGTGATCACTCTTTTTGGGCTGAAAGCTTAACCTTGGTGCAAATAAGATACAAAATGCTTGAATTAAAAGGGTGATTTAAAAAATAAACCTGTTACAGGACTGTATGCCTTCAATGGAGTTTAATGGAACCTGGCCCCGGGTTCGACTGTGCAGAGCATGTTACGTTAATCACCTCTTTAGAACATGCCACTCTAAACATCGTCATAGTTTGTCTGGTTCAAAAATGTTTTGTAGGGTACATGTCATTTCAGAGGGCTGCACTAGGTGGGACTGACACTTGCACAAGGAGGCTGTTTGAGTGTTGGAACTCAGGAATTGGAGTAGGGTAACCAATGACAAGTCCTGAAACACTTCCTCACTCGCGGCTCTTGTTGCGAATTCACAGAGACACTAAATCAAAGCTCCAGATGCCCTTGCCACACCACTAAGTGCCACACAATCAGTGAAGGGTACATTAAGGTCAGAGGGAAAAGCAGGATGAAGTTAGAGTGACAGAGGGATATGGGACTGAACAGGGAGGAAGGACATCGAGGAATTAAGGGACATGAGGAAAATGTACACAGAAGGAAAAGGGGACTATGAGGTGTGAGAATGGGATGAAGCTGAGAAGAAAGGGTGGCATGACAAAGATAAACACAGGTAGAGAGAAAATACTTGGGGACAGATAGAAAGGCAAAAGGGTGGAAGGGAGAAAACCAACAGTGGCTGAGTGAATTCCAAAATGAGGGCAGAGAAATGTCTAAAAGAGGCAATACTTGACATGGGGTAAAAGAACCTGAACTAATTGGACATTTGTGGAGAGGGGGGAAATAGAGAAAGGCCATAAGAGGCAGAAAAGAGGAAAAGAAGGACAGAGAGGGGGAACAATGGGCGCACAGTCAGCAAACAGGAGCAGGATAGGCAGGAGGGCAGAGAGGAAGACAAATGGGGCAGTAAGAAGGAAGAGAGGACAGAGAGGAGGTAACAGAAAGTTTGAGCGGAATAGAGGAGGACACAGAGATTGCAGCAACGTAAGATGCCAAGAAATTGTTTACTGCAAATGTTAAGAAGAAAAGCGATGAAGCCACGAGCAAGAAAAGCCAACAAAAAAGCCTCTGCCCAAGCCCAGGTACATGGGTGTACAAACAGGCACGCTGTTTATCCACACAAAGGAATGCGGTTTGTTATGTGCCTGGGTTAGGCCCAAGTAACGAAGTTGCACTTTTTCTTACATTGTCCTACTTTTGCACAACAACATTTCTGCTGTGACCTTTTGCACATATTTGCATGTGTGACAATGTTGGATTAGTTTCTCTGAAACTACTTCCGTTTACACATCTAACTACACATTACATTATCATGATGCCTCAAACACCATGTACAGGGCCTTATTACACATGATGTACAAATGTCGCTCTATCTTCATTCAAGGGGAGACAGGGCTATCTACATATCCATAACATTACTACTCCATATGTACATCACAAAGATGCTTTCTATTATAAATAATTAGCATCCCAAAAAATTAGCAGAGGAGGCACTTCAGCTCCCACCAAGGGTCCCTGCATGCTGAGACTTCACCATGCAGCCATCTGACATCTTCATGTGGGGTGTCCGGTTTGTGACCAAGACGGGGTTCTACATTCTCTCCCGCCAGGTAATGGGGTTGGATCGTCCCTTGGGAGGATTCTTGACTTCACACCTACACACACTCTAGGTACACGCAGAGTAGGGTTCACATAGTAGGAGTATGCCTGATTACTGCTTTGTAGCATACGCCTGCATACACACTGTTCTAACACCATGGTAGAAATGTATTTACTATTTACACTTTTGGTGTTTGTAATCACTTTCATCTGCTTCTGTCTACTGATTATCACAGCAGATGTATTTTATACAAGAATAATGTTTGTTCAATAAATATATTGAAAACATCCCACTGTGTAGTCTCTGTATATTTCTCTGAGTACACGTAAGCATGAGTACAAGTAACTGAGGTATAAAGGTCCAGATCTGTTTCCACGATCCCTTGTTCAGTGTTTGCCAGAAACCATTCGCTCCCTGGTAGGGTTAGGAAGGCTTATGGTAGCACTGTGAGCTAGCTGGTCTCTAGGCCAACATATCCTGCACGGGTGCCCTGAATCAGTCTAGGCAACTCACCCAAAGTTTATGCTGTCCAACAAACGCACAGATCCTACGGATTAGTCAGAACT
Source organism: Triturus cristatus (assembly GCF_964204655.1). NCBI lineage: Eukaryota > Metazoa > Chordata > Amphibia > Caudata > Salamandridae > Triturus > Triturus cristatus. Next base: position 678,008,016 of record NC_140589.1, read on the forward strand.
ACACAACAGGTTCCCACAAGCACACTCAGAGTTCATCCTCCTCTCTGTTTATCCTATATTATTTATCACACTCACGCACAATCGTGTAGTTGTCTAACACAGCTATTTACTGACACAGACATTTTACAGACACACGTTCTTTAGATAGTTTACCAACCTTCGTTTGTGTGAGGAGCTTGTATTTTTCTCACACAAACACACAACAGTAACCCCAAACACTGAGGTTGCAGGTCACACAGACAGTTCATATCTGCTCCTCCCCCATCACCTCACTGCCAAAGAGCAGCAGGAGGAAAGACTGCCGAGGGCAGGAAGTGACAGCCGTTGCTGCCCTCGGAGCGCACCGCAACAGTAGGATCTCTTCACCTGCACAGCAATATAAGTTTCCAGGCTCTCTGAACTTTATAAAGAGTCGGCACAGCTTCTACTGCATGTATAGGGTGATGGCGCAGGAGCTGAACAAGAATTAAAGGCAGACTTCCATAATAAGACTTTCTTCCCCAGAACACGTGTTTTATCAGAACTAATGTAGTCCCCTAACTCAGGATATACTGGGACTGCTGCTCTGAAGAGAGACTGGGCTGGAGTGCTACCAGTGAAGTGCAACAAAAGTAGGGGTGGGCGGAATTTGCGAAATTCACTTTCACAAACTATCACGAAAATGTTAAAAATCTCCGCAAACACACGGAAATACCGCGAAGACGCGGGAGTTTTTTCCCGCCCGTTCGCGGTATTTTCTGTGTGATCGCGGCTCACCAACTTACCCATGCAGTTGCTCACGGGCGCGGCCATCTTGTTTTCACTTGTCCCGCCCTCTCGCGTTTGATATGACGTGCCCACGTCCTCACGCTCTCGCTCTCGGTGGAGAATGGCGTGTTCAAGATCTCAAGCATCTCATACTCTCGCGGTGCATGATCGCGAGAAGAAAGACATGATCGTGCGACGAATGTCATGATCGCGCGACAAATGACGTTAATGTGGGCGCGAACTGTCGTGAGACAGCGCAAATGGCTACCAACAATCCAACATCTCGTGGAGAACGCGACCGGATCGGGAAAACTTGTCAGCGAACGTGGGGATTCAGGTAAGGCGATCGCGCGCACGCGAGAATGTATTTTTTTAACAGCGCGAGCAAGAAAACAATTTCCTGTAAGATGCGGATTGCGGAAATGTTGACATTTTCGTGCTCTCCGCGGAATGCGAAAATGTCAAAGTATCGCAATTTCCGCGAGCGGAACGGAATTTTCACCCAGGCCTAAACAAAAGTGGTTTTAGGTAAAGGTAATGACTGGGGCTATGCTGAATCCCTCTCCCAACCTAACCTGATTCTCACACCGGTGCAGTCTTAGGGTAATTTCCAGTAAACCTCCTCTGCAACAGGAAAGCCACTCTGCAGAGAAACAGATTCTGGGTAATAGTGTGGTCAGACAAACGACTGGATATTGAATGGATTGTCAGAGCAAAGGAAATGGCTGAGCAGCCAGAACGTGCAAGAGAAACACACACACCCAACGTGCAGCATTATTGGCCCCCATTCTTCATTTGAACCCGCTTTATGGACCTTCGGTGTTCACCTGAAAGGGATCACCTGGGTGCCAGCATTGGCCCTTGGGGGACTGGCAAGTGCGCGTCTCGATCGGGGCAATGAAGTCAGTCCCTGCTTTGGCCCTGGGGGCACTGGCGATTGCACAATATGATTGGAGCACTGATCATAACAAAAGCGAACCAAATTTCAATCCCAAGGTCTAGCCAGAGACAAGCACAGGGCACTGATCCCACGGCACTTGGGCAGCGCTATAGTTTCAAAGCTAGGATTTTCATGCTTTTTGTAAAACACTGGCAATGCCACTGCCAGCTGCGAGATTGCATAACTGTAGCAGCTACGGGCACCGAAGCTGAACACAGGCAAACAGTAACACGAGCAGGAAACAAGTAAAGAAAAGTCCCTCAAAAACTCAAAGCCTAAAAATACACTATTTAGTCCCTGCTCCGTGGGAGGAAACCAACCACCAAAAGGAGAAACAAAGAAGAATTGATCACTAGCAAGCAAGGATTTTTAAAGGACACTGAAACATACAAATGAAAAGCAGAGGAAGGCTTTTAAGCCCACAAAGATGTATATACTAAAGTATATACAAGTGGTCTCAAAAGCTTAACATAAAAAGGTGTTAAGAATGTGGCACAAGCATATCGATTTTAAGCCGACCATCATCCTCTCTTCTCTCCAATTCAAATGTGTCATGAATTCATATGGGTGCCATACAGGAAGCATAAAACTATGTGACTTCTTGCTACTTGGCATGTAATGGGAGCTTAATCTGAAGTTAGCATATTGTGGAATCTCTCCAGGGATTATGCCCAGGCAGGATGAATGAACAGATACCAAAAAAGGTTCCCTGGTTTTACAACTGATTGACACCTCCTTGGTCATTAAAGCCAGTGCCTTATACATTTAAACAGAATAGGAAAACTACACTGCTAAAAATGAGTTCTCTCCATGCAGATGTGCATAATAATGTTCATCTCATTTTAAAACCTTTCAACCCAAGTAAGTGGATTGGACACATAATCAATAGGCAGTAGGAGCATTTTATTGGTTTAGCATTCTCTCCTCAATCGTTCATGGAAAGGGTTATGACCAAGGCAGTGAAATGACTCACTTATCTTGACTTTGATGCATCTGCTTCATTATTTGGTGGGGACTGTGGAGGGAACACACTGATCCTCTTTGATTAGTTTATAGCTTCTGCTTGATCATAGATCAAAGCTGGAAACTGAGACGTTAGCACTATACTTAATTTAACACAATGATATGTGCATCCCCTATGTGATTGAAAGGAAAGATCTTTGGTAGGTGGATTCACTCAGAGTTCTTCCTTTATTAATGCCTCTTTTGGTGACTATGTCATCCTTCTTACGAAACACATAGAACGTCATACTACAATTCTCCTCTTTGACAGATGATACGTATATATATAAGTGTATCAATCCCTTTAGATCATGAGCTACTCCTTCTATCAAATCCTTTCTTTCTAGTATTCATCTGTGGATGCAATGAATTTTCCTAAACTGAATGTTTCTGAGGACTTGATCTTTGGTAATAAGAAACTATGGAACCTTTTTTTTTTGTCTTGATGTGTTTGGCCTGATTATTATCAAGTCAAACAAATAAACAACCTTTGACTGTTGCAGGATGAGATGATCCGCTCTGCTTCACAACTCAGAGGTTTGATTAAATATTGTGACTTCCAGCTGTGGACATCAAAATGTTCTCATTACTGAGAAAACAAACAAGATCCATTGGTACAACAGCTTCCATCTTTTCCAGAGTTGACTATCACGATGCTGAAACAGTTGAAGCAGGTGAAACACCCTGCAGCTCTTATTGAGTGGTACACACTAGCATTAACAGTTTGCTCGCATCCTTAAAAATCTTGCATTTCTACTGATACTGTTGATCAAGGGAGGATGTTTAAATCTCAGTCTCAAACATGTTTTCCCACTGATTGTATGGGCCTATGATAGTCGACATGAAGCATTGAGGGAATTCATTTGAATGTCAATTAAACAAATATAGTTCCACAATAATGACAGAGAGGATTGTATGCAACTAAAAAGGTTTATTTTTGAATTATTAGTTCATAGAAATCAGAAAAAGTGTCAATAATTAATTAAATACATCATTACATGGAAATGTTTAGGCAGTTGAGTGCTCTGAATTTAATTATTATGAAGTACAGAATGCAAATAATAAATATGCAAAGACTACAAAGCATCCATAAAGAAGCTAGCCCTCACTAAATTAAGCAATGCAAGTGCAAAGGGAATTTCTAAGGGGGGAAAGAGTAAGGTGTCAGCATCATAGGAACAGCAGCAGAATTTGAATGGAAATTAAGAGTGTTTAGCGTGAAGATTCACACTCAGGGAAATCAGAAAGTTAGGGAAATCTGCTCTCAGGAAAAGGTCTCTTCTCTAACTGCTATGAAACACCAATTAACCCATTGCATGCGTCGGATGGGACGTCACGATGGGCGTGTGTGTTGGACGGACGGGGGCCGTCTGATTTGCGCACATGTGGAATTCGCCCGGACAGCGGGGGAATTCCAGCCACGGCCAAAGGGTTAAAACACAATTGAAAGTCCTAGAACAACTATATCTCACTCCCTCAGTCCAAAGCCAATCTGATGGCAGCATTTGCTGGGAATCTTTAAACCCCTAAATTCCCATCTCAACACAGCTAGGTGCACATCTGATCAACACACAAGATGATGGACGGAATGTTGCACATTGGCAAAACATTCACCCCCAGTCACAGATCTGGGTTTAATCCATTGTTATTTTGCTCACCACGCCTCCCCAGTTCAAACATGGCCATATGCAAATCAGTCTTGACCCTGTGGCTCATAGGAACAGTCCAGCCCGAACTGCCAAGCCATGTCTTCCCTGGACCGGAATCAAGCATCCTAGGACCGGTTTCGGGGTTGTTTTTGCACATCTGATCACCCTTGAGAGTTGCATCTTCCTAATACGCCTTTTGCATGTGAATACTTTAATCGTAATTTCTCCACATCTTCTGCCAACCTTTCATCTTCATGCCTCACTGTGTATCTAGTACAAAACAGTGAGGCTTTTCTAGCCAACGAGGGACTTGATAAGGCACCATCAAAAAAGGAATAAAATGCATATCTACAATTTCAAAATGTGGAACACTTAGCTTAGGCCTATTGTCATGCTAAGTTAACTCAAGAATCAAAATTGAGGCACATTATAACGTCATTGGCCATAGGAAGCAAGTTGTCATCATTATAATGTGAATACCCAAGAAATGTAAATATGTGGGGTATTTATTCACTTCAGGACACTACATGTGCTTTCCAAATGTGCACAGCAATGTTTTCTATGATAATTCATAAAGGTGAAACACACTTGCGTTGCATATATGGATTATATATCATAACATATTGAAGAAATCAAAACTCCTTCTCAGGGTTAAACTAACAAAAAGAAGTTGGCACAGAAACTGAAATATAAAAGAACATCTTTATTAAACTCAAAATGAGTGTGACTACGTCACCCAGAAGCCACAGCAACTGAATGAGGCAGTCCAAAGAGAGCAGAACACTGGGGCCATATATATGTGAGGGTTACATACTCAACATAAAAGAAAGGGGCAGTCCTAGCTCACGCAAGCAAGCAAAATGCCAATATGGACATGCAAGATCTGCCAAATATTAGCCAATAGGAAAACATTCAAAACAAGGCATCATGTAACCAGAACGTCCCGCTTGAGTCGTGTTTTTGCCCAACCCCATAAGTCAATCAATGACAGCACCTATAGGTCAATCAGTAACGGCAGGACATGTTTGTGTGCTTCAAAGGACAACTTGCAAAATAGGATAATGCGGAGAAAGAATACTGAAGGCCAACAAATAGTTGGGACAAGGATTAGTCAGTATAGGCAAGGATTTAGTCAGTCTGGCTAGTTCCTGGAATTGGCTTCACAACAAGGAAGGGGAGGTTATTTGACACGTGGCAGTACAAAGGGCAAAAACAAACGGTTTACCAAGCTGCCTGAGTGAGGGCAACAAATTGGTGACAGAATACAGAATGGAGTTAAAACTGAATTACCTCAGACCCTACTTTTGCCATTACTCAGGCAAAATCCTAATTCATTGCTAGGTGAGCATTTTCCATTCAACACATTTCATTTAAGCAGGCATATGTAAGTTATAAACAGGGATACAAAGAGAACAAAGCATTGGGTCATAATTAACATTCAGATAGCAGAAGAAAGTAAAGACCATTATTACAAACAGGATTATCATTTTTTCACAACCCTAGGCAAAAGCAAATCCTAAAATTATTTAGCAAACCTTTTCAGGGCTCCTATGCATTTCAGTGACTATTCTATACTCAGTTGAACCAGTGGCGATCCTTATCAATGCTCTCAGGTGAAATGGGGATACTCTTCAACAGAGGGTAGACTTCATTCTGCTTTTACTAAACAGAATACTACTCTAAAACAATGCCAGCAAAACAATAAGAATCAGTCTCCTAACACCCATTCTATGCAATTGCACGGGAACCGCTTGTGCAACCATAACTATGCCCAAAGTCCGTTCTAAGCCTCCTTGGTAGGCTTCTATCGTCCATCAAATCTGCTTCTGTTGTTTTCTTCCGCATTGGGCCTCTTCATTCAGGCCTTCCATGAAAATAGTGCTTCTCAGTATCCGTTGGAGTGCCCTCCTGGCAAACACTCACAGCTCACTCGAAAGTCTCAATGTCTCAAGGCAGTGCACCAATATATTTCCTCTGTGGCAGGCACTACAGATATTGTGCTCTTCGTTGGTCATGGGCACAGATCATCTCGTGCAGACCCAAGTACTATTAATCGGAAAGAGCAACAGACTTTCACGCTCAGCAACACTTTCAGGCTCCAACACTCGCTATTCAGAGTCAGAGGATGTTCGGGCTGCTCTTTCATTTAATTTTCCTTTCATCATGTAGTGCCTTAGATCCTCCGGTGCACTGCCCTTCCGTTGGAGCAAAGAAAAGAGGGGGGGTGGCCAAAACTCAGGCCAAGGGGCTCAAGGGATTGCACACTGTCAGAGGTTACCAGCACATGACAGGTAGAAAACTGAAGCCTCAAACCAGCCCTGCCATCAACAACAGGGATCCTTCTCTTTCGCTCTTTTACACTGAAACTCTGGTTTTGTGATGTCCAACGCCGTCTGATGGAGCAAGTACGATACTTTGGAGATACCATTGATAGCGCGCTGGCGATCGCTGTCCAGCCTTGCTACTTTCTGGGTGCTGGGACTGTAGGGCCAAGACGTCCGCCTTTCATCTGTAGCTGTCACTGATGGGAATTAGGCTTAAATCAGTGTTCTGCAGGTTATTAGGACTTAATTCCCGCAAAATATAGTGACGTAGGAAATGTGACACAGTTGTTAGTTTCCTTCAGTTTAGTATAAAAAACAGTTCATTGTATTTAACAATGGGACTGCAAAGCAGGTGGCCTACAATCTGCAAGGGAGTGACCATACGCCATAGGACAACTCTGGTCTAGAATACACTGTCATTCTCAAAGGCAGTACTTCTAGTCTCTTCAATTTGGGTACACTTCATTATCATCTGCAATCTGAGGGTAGATAATTACATGGGAATTCTATCACATGGTGGCATTGCCTAATGGGGTAAACATTTTGTTTTTATAGTTTTTTTTATATATATTTTTTTTTAATGATTACCTCTAGGTGTTCCTAAATTCCTTATCTAGAACACCTCAAAAGAGAAATCACATGATACAGATTATCAGGGACATGTAGATACCTCCCTTTAATAACTGTGCATCAGGTACACTACGCAATACACAGGCTAATAATCAAATGTGGTAACAAAATACAAGAACTAGAGAGTCCTGGTATTTACATGATTTAGAACACATCTGATCCCACCGAAAATTACAGAAGCAGCAACAAAAGGGTAAAAAAAACAAATTAAAATAGTCATTGAAAGTTTGTCATGTTCAAAAAAATTAATGTAAGGTATCTCCTATTGAGGTGGAAAACTTGTCTTACTATAGTATTGAGTCAGTTAACCAGTCCATCACTACCCTGACAGTCAGACTGGAAAACATCGAAGTAGGCCTAAAGAAAATTCTTAAAAACCAGTCTAGTCATACAAAAAGGTAATTATACATAATATGGGGGTCCCTGGTACATTACTACAGTCTGGAAGTGTGAACCTGAACAATACACCAATAATAATAAAAGGGCTGACTGGTGAAAGGAATACGAAAAAGAGAAATGGGACTAGGACATAGCTAAAATCCCCAATAACTAGGCACAATGCAACATCAATCAGGGGAGAAGCGGCAACAGAAAAATCTATAGGAAGAACGGGAAATTACTCTGGTGATAGTCAAGTTTGTGACACAATACCAAGAGTATGGGTGATACACAAAAGTCAAAATAGTACACAAATTTTAACTCTACCGCTGGCCCCTACACCATACACGGTAATCTTAGCTAATGTTCCAGTTCCTCACAACACCATGTCATGTACTTTATGCACTATGAACCTGCAGTCCAAAACCCAATATTCGGGCCTGCTTAATTTGTCAGGCTAAAAATGAAAATTACACTTTTTTACTTTCCTAACCCTCCGTTTGACAGCTGGTCACCAGTTAGTGGTGACCGGCTGTCAAATATAACTTACTGTGTCGCTTCTGACACACAGGACCAGCAGGAACAATCCATAGAAGGACAAAATGCAAAAACATGGAAAACACACAAACATTTTGTTTTGTTTTCAAAGGAGTCATACAAAAAAAAAAATCATCTTGTTTCAACCTACTGCTGATACTTCACATAACACACAAAATATCAATTGTAACCAACCATCTTAAATTAAGGCAACTACATGGACAGTATTTTTCAAAAGCAAAAATATGGATGTATTACCCCCTTTGAGGCCCTGCTTTGAGCAAGGCCGTGCAGGAATGCGCTTCTCGACCTTGCACAGTCCTTCAAGAGCTAAGAATAACACCTCAGCAGAACTTTCTGGGCTGCTATCCAGCCTCTGCCAGCATTCCTGGTCCCCGCCACTTTTCAAGGTTCCTATAGTGTGCAAGCATTAATGTCTTCTTGTCAGAGAAGCTTTTCCAAGCAATGGTTTCTCCATCTGTTTACACTCACTCCTAACTCCCACCTTACTGAACTCAAGGTCAAAATCTGCCTCGCGCTCTGCGCTCTTCAGCCCTGTCTCTCTCCTCACCCTGAAGCTTGTCACAGACAAAAAAAACCTTCCTAACTCTTCCTAACCTGCAATAATTAACCCTATTTAAAAACACATGTTATATATATTACTTCTTTTAGGGGCTACAATTTATTTCTATTCTTAAATTATTAAAACATTCACTGTGAATAACTCACAGAACATAATAACATAACATACTAGCTTTAGAACAAATGTTTGTTACTACCCTATGCTACGGTACTTAGTTCATCAACCTTAAAAGGATGAACGTCTCAGTAAGTCTAGCTAGAGTTAGAACCTCCAATCTTGATATAAAACCCAAACCTCTGCACTGGGCACATTGGCTCACTGAGACATTAAAAGCGACCCCAAATGGGAACAACCTGCAAATTTGTATTATACCTAAATATATGCATTTACTGAAGCCTAAGGCACTTTAAAGCTATTGTAAAGGGCAAGAATGCTGTTTAAATAGTCTATTTTACCCAATTTCGACTTTGATATTTGGGGCACTTAAAAATAAATATCCTATAATTGTGCTACATATTAATCATCCTCAGAATGTTCTTTACAGATTGCAGATATTGGACATTAGACATATCTCTTGCAAATCCTTTAGAAAAATGAGTTTTTTAAGCCTGCGCCAAGTGAAATTCCATAGACAAATGTCCTCATTATGCAGTACAATACAACTTAAATTAAATTATAATGCTAGGAGGTCACAGTATGAGTATTAAGGTTTATAAATAGTAAAAAAAAATGAATTTAGAAGCACTTATTTTTAATTATTATTTTTCATAATTAATAATTATTTTTGATAAACCCAATCATTTTTGATAATTTCACATATAAAAGCAAGCTGCATCCCTTGCCTATCATTTTAGATGCATTCATTTATAAGACTAAGCACAGAAGCTTAACTTAAAACATGACAATTATTTTTTTCCCGCCACTTTTTATTTTTATTTATTTATTTTTAACATAACAATTATTTCAACATTAGAACCAAGAATATTCTTATAAAAATGCTTAAAGAGAGGAAACCCTTAATTGAAATGTCTTCCTGTAATACAAAATAATGAACCTTAGTTTTGGAACCTTTTTAAAACAACATTTTGAAATGCAAAGTTTCACCCGTGTTCAACTGAGGGCGAAGTCCTGGCTGAGTAAACATTCCTGTCTATTAGAGCTGCTTGCTTAGCGACAATAAAAGCTTGTCTCTCAGTGTTGTAACATGAGCATGGTGGCAGTCTTTTTCAAACTAAGACATATCAATGCGTGTTGCGTTTGAGTTCAATAAAAATTTACTTCAGCTGAAGTGTTTGCCTGTTAATATCTAATACAATGTATGTAAGTAAAAAATAATATAAGTTTATTTTTCTACAAAACACACAATTTCGTTTTTGAGGCCATTGTATTCCTAGTGAATGTGAATTTTAATTTCATTTTTTAAGCATTTAACAGTTTGTACATGTGCATAATTGCTTACTCTATAAATTATATAGCAACATATAGCTATTTAGCACATCACATGGTTCATTTCTGGATTTTTATTTAATTTCTACTTAATATTAATTAACTGACATTTTGCTTAACAGACTGAAAACATCAAGAAAAACCACAAGCACACATTGAGCTCATTTCAGACATAAACAGAAAGGGGTCAAACACTCAGGACACATACATTTAACCCACAGAAACACACATTTAACCCACAGATCAACACTTAGGACAGAAACAAAGGACAGCCCACAGACTGTACTTAAACCAAACCATTTGTAAATACTAGTTGCAAGTCATATTTACAAGAAACGCTTCTTAATAGTGTTCCAAAAGACTGCTACAAAACCAGCCCAACAGACTGCTATATGTCCAAGTAGCCAAAATACACTCCATTCATAAGATTGCGCAGAACAAAGGATCCTTGTATGTATTATGTCCATATTTTAATTCCCTGGGGATACAGAATCACCAAGGAAGAAATATGTTTTTATACCTAAACCTATTTAAGTATTCCCTCAAGGGAGCCGGCTAATTTAATTCACATCTCACTATGGTACCTTCCAAAAAAAAAAGCAACACATTCTTCGATGTGAGCTTGAAACAGTCCTGCCGAAAAAATACTGCAGAATATGCAAGTATTTATAATCAAAGTAGTGCTTAAGGTACTCTCCGTACATTGCACCTTTCAAATTTTAGACAAAGTAGAGAAAAATCTCCTCATGACCTGCCTACACAAATTGCAATTTGCATATCAATCCAATACAAATCCAAAGTTGGCCAACACAAATTCATAACGACTCTTACCAATAAAAAGGTTGTCTAAATTCTAACTGCCAAGTTCTGAATGACCTAACGGTCTTTTTTAGAATACTCACGCCAAAAAAAGTTCTCAGTCAGGAGTGATATCATGTGGAGGATCAAAATCAGGAAGATCAGAAATATACTGGGCTGCAGAGACAAAGAATCCCCAGAATCTCCGTGTACAGAGTACCTCCTTAGTAGAGTCCTGTCCTGTCCTCCTCAGTAGATTTCAGTCTCCTGACAAGATCGCTCCCTCAGATAGCCACTTCTGATGAGCCTCACAGAGGGCACCAATTGAAGAAATCAAAACTCCTTCTCAGGGTTAAACTAACAAAAAGAAGTTGGCACAGAAACTGAAATATAAAAGAACATCTTTATTAAACTCAAAATGAGTGTGACTACGTCACCCAGAAGCCGCAGCAACTGAATGAGGCAGTCCAAAGAGAGCAGAACACTGGGGCCTTATATATGTGAGGGTTACATACTCAGCATAAAAGAAAGGGGCAGTCCTAGCTCATGCAAGCATGCAAAATGCCAATATGGACATGCAAGATCTGCCAAATATTAGCCAATAGGAAAACATTCAAAACAAGGCATCATGTAACCAGAACGTCCCCCTTGAGTCGTGTTTTTGCCCAACCCCATAAGTCAATCAATGACAGCACCTATAGGTCAATCAGTAACGGCAGGACATGTTTGTGTGCTTCAAAGGACAACTTGCAAAATAGGATAATGCGGAGAAAGAATACTGAAGGCCAACAAATAGTTGGGACAAGGATTAGTCAGTATAGGCAAGGATTTAGTCAGTCTGGCTAGTTCCTGGAATTGGCTTCACAACAAGGAAGGGGAGGTTATTTGACACGTGGCAGTACAAAGGGCAAAAACACTCGGTTTACCAAGCTGCCTGAGTGAGGGCAACAAAATGGCGACAGAATACAGAATGGAGTTAAAACTGAATTACCTCAATATGAATACAGTTTTTGTTGAGGGTGGAGTCTAAATTATGCTGCTTCAATCCCCCTCTGTTGGCTAGGATAGACATCACAGAATATAAGAATCTTTTCCCTCTAGACCATCTAAAAAATGTGTTGTTTAAAACATATAGGGGCAGATTTACAAGCCTCGTACACCACATTTGCGCCACCGTTGCGTCTCTTTTGGGACGCAGCGGCGGCGCAAATCCAGCGCCATGATGTGGGGCATTTACAACGTGACGCATCTGGGAGATGCGTCACGTTGTAAAGCCCTGCGCCACATGTGGGCGTTCCAGCACGGGGGGGGCGTTCCGGCGCAGGAGCGCCTCGGAAAAGTGGCTGAGTGAAATCTACAAGATTTCACTCAGTCACTTTTACGGACATGCTGCGTCAACTCCAGCAATGTGCCGCCTTTCTGCCAGGGGATGCGACACGCATCTGCCCATCTGTGCACCACGGTGCACCGCATTGTAAATGCGGCGCATCAGTGGTGGCGCACGGGTGGTTTGGCGTCCCGCAACTGTTCTGGCGCATCCCTGCTGATTAGCAGAGATGCGCCAGAAGTTATAAATCTGCCCCTTTGCCTCTACAGTTCCCAACTTCTTTAATCTCATCAAAGAGCTTATACTGATGTCCTCTAGTTCAATTTCGTCCCTCTTTCTCTTAATTCCCCTTCTATCAACTACCTTCTTTGATCTCATGTACGTAAATCCCTTAACCATAGTAGACATATAAATCAAATAAATAGCAATATTTATAATAAGCCTCAATTCAGTGCCTAAAAGTGAATTGCGTGCATTTCTAAACCAATTACCCACAGCAGCAAATCCCTTTCCAATTGCTTCCCAGGCACTAGTAGCTTCTAATTCTTTCAAATCAGTACTGTTCCTCACAAAACCTCTGATCTCTTCACTCCAGTCGGGAATGTAAGTACAGCATTGATGAACTTTTAAAATCTTACACACAATGCCTTCCTTCGTGAGCAAAATATCTAATTTAAGACGATTCTGTAGGACCACTGACCAAATGGCAAATGTTTCAATATCAGTAACTAACAAAGACCCAGAAGCAGTAGTTGCTAATCTATCCACTATAGTAGAAAGCTTCCTAATCTTCAAATCATTCAGAACAACCCCCATAGAAGGGATCATTGCTCAAAAAATATCCCCTTCTATTTCACATGCAACACTACTACGTTTCAGCCTAGCAGGCAACTTCCTTTCATTCACCTCTAACTTTTCTGCCCGATTCACCTTTGGGAAAACTACCGCTAAATAGCAAGTACCAGACCAACTTCTGAGTAAAAAATTGCATTTGAGCTGCACACATAATAAAGTCCTGAAATTACTTTTCCTCCCATAATCTGCCAGTGTTTCCCTCTAACTAGAATGTTTGTTCACACTTACTCGCTCCCATTAATATATGATGCACTACATTTCACCTTCTATATACACAGAACTGCCCCTGATGTTGCAAAACTGAAGTCAAGGTAAGTTTAACTCCCCTCATCTTGTGGTTAATCTCCTCTGTTGCCCACTCACCCTTTCCAACATCTGTTCCCATTTCTGTCCTTTCCTCAACCTTTCTCCTCCTATCCTCTAATTTGTCAACAAATGTCTTTTCAATAGCGTTTATAGAGCAAGTAAAATTTTGTCTATGGGCATATGGAAGGTTAAGCTTAGTTGTGGATCTAAAGAGGCTCCAGACAGTCTCCATCTCCCTAGCATTGGGGTGTTGGTTTAAATGTTTGTGCATGAGTACTAGATCATAACTGGCAAAATAACACTCAAAGTGACCCTTTCGATACAGAAAACTTAGCAAAATACTACGAGAAATATCATAAGTGAGAGGGATATGATGCTAGACAATATCCTCAGCTACTGAAGTAGGCAAATGAGTATAAACATGGCAATTATTTGTTCCCATTGTGTTAATGTACTCATAATGCAACTTAAAATATGCATTCAACTAAAAATCTCCCTTAGAAGCATCCTTTTATAGCAGCTTACAATCAAAATTCTCCAAACCTCCTACAGCAGTACTAAGCTCAGTGGGTAGAAAAGTGGACTGAACAGGTTCATTATGTGTTCGGGAACTTAAACCTATAAGCAAAGAAAGTAGCACTCTAATGGAACGATTAATATTCATGCTACCAGCAACCTACGTCTATCATGGTTACGGGTACTCATGACCTCACTACAATCAGACCAGTAAGTATAATTAGGAGCACACAGATTTAAGCTCTGCAATGCTTCTACTTACGCAAAGACAAAACTGAAGTTGATAATTAAATAAAGTTCTCTTTATATACAGCAGTGAGACGTCCCTATACGTACTCAGTCTTCTTCAAGAATGGCATCCTTACTCTTCCTCAGATGCCTTGGCTCTGGGGACTCTTACTTCAACAAAGTAAAATTTAAGGGAAATGTAAAAGTTCAGTTTAATTCAAACGCTTAGCAAAACACAGTTCATTGCTCATGCTGTCTGATCATGAAATCCATGTGAACCAATATTGTATGGCACAGTTCGGGTTCATAGATGCTCTGTTAGCACTGCACTGTTGTCATCCAAACAGTCAGGAACTTAGACAATGTCACTATTTGTTTAAATAGGCCATTCAGGAGCTGAAGACCTTTGGCAAGGCACTAGGGTCTGACCTCCTTAGCACTGACTGTTTTGTCTTCACTGTCACTTGCTCACTAGTCTCTGCTTCTTCAATTACCATTTGAGGTATGAGTTCAACCGACAGGCTTGGCGTCACCCTTCCTTGCCATTTTGGCTACTCACCTCTGTCTCAGTTCCTTCTGCTAACACCACTCACCCTTCACCACGATCAGTCTCCTCCTGCGCCAAAGGCCAAGTTTCTCCATTTACCCCAGCTCTGACCATTATTGAGTCAAGGCTCAACTCAACCCCTTCTCGCACTACCTCGGAGTCTCAATTCACCAATCAGTATAGTGGCTCTGGTTTGCTCACTTTGTCACCCTCTGGTACTGTTGAGATCTGTCAGGTTCTGATTGCACTTTCAGTATTGGCACAGTCACATTATTGATAGGACACTTAACGACTGGGTATATGATGCATGAATCCAGTTGGGTAGCACATCATACTGTACAGCTGTGTTGGTCATTAAGATGACTTGGAAAGGGCCTTTTTCAACCAGGCTCTATACAGGCTTTCTGAACATGCTTCTTCACCAGGACCTAGTCCCCTGGACTGAGGTCATGGCACTGTTCTTGATGTGGGAGAGCAGTGGCGGCATTAATCTGATGAGACATGAAACGTACCACACCAGCCAGTCCTTTACATTAGTTGAGAATCATGTAATCTGTGATGTTCACAACCGCATTTGCAGGCACAACAGGCATCTCATACCTCTCTCCATGATGATCTACTGATGTACTGCAAAGACTCATCAGCACCAAAGGTAAAGAATCCAGCCAGTCCAAAGACAGACTCACACACTTTCACCAGCCACAGCTTCAGCATCCCATTGACCTGCTTGACTATTCCAGAAGCCTCTGGTCAGTAACTGCAATGTAGCCTCTGTTCCACTTTTGCAAAGCTGCACACAACAGTTTCAGGACCTCATTGTTGAAATGAGTCCCTGGGTCTGATTCTAGAGAAGTCGGGATCCCAAACCGGGGTACTTTGCCACAGCAAGACTGTCCTTCCACCTGGTTGTTTTGGTCTCCACACACCAGGAGAAAATATATATAGTAACCAGGACACATCTTTGCCTGTTACACATCGGCATCTCAAGAAAGTCCATTTGCATTCTGTTGAATGGACCTCCTGATATACCTATAAGAGTTATTCACACAACGGTCCTCCTTCCTACATTCCTCTGCTGACACACAACATATCGGTGACAAAAGCTCTCAAACATTAGTCCGAATTGAGATTTAAATCCAACTCTGTCTGAGCAATCACACCATCACAATTATTTTTTTGGGCAGGACCATGGAAATGCCTAGGCATCAGAAGCAACAAACTAGCAGACAACACTGGTCTCCCATCTGTAGACCCCCTTATGTCATCTTCGTTCTTTAGACAACCTGCTCCTGTGTGCTGCTCACTTGACAACAGCAATTTCTCGAGGCATTTGCAAGGCTTCCAACAGTCTCATGACCTGATCCCCATATCTGATTGGGGATTATGAAGATGCCATAAATGCCTTCTGTGACCATGACCGTCCAAAGGCATGGACTACACCAAAGCCGTAATAACTATCATATAAAGTAATCACTCTTAGTTGTTCTAAAACATATCAAGGTCTAGTAAGAGTGACCAGGTCAATCATTTGTGTGGAGGTTACACCTCAGAGTCAGGAGGCTTCCACTACTCCTTCCACGGTACAGACTGCGTATGCAGCCTTCAAGTTTTCCCCATCTTCCCTCAAACAAGAAACATCTATAAACAATATACAATCAGGCTCTGCCAGAGCTCATCTCTGAAATCTGATCTTGGCTTGGTGCATAGCTCTGTGACATCCAAACAATCATGTACTGGTTGGTGAATCGAGACTACGAGGTGGTGCGGGAAGGGGCTTTGTTTTCAGCTGCCATAATTATTTGTTGAAATCATGTAAGATGGCTATTAGTCAAAGGCTATGTTCTGGTGCGAATCAATAGGATTGCCACGGAATGGGGCAATCATCACACTAAGATGATGTCCCATAGCTATGTTTCACATTGTTCAATCCTGCACCTATGGTGTCTACCACTTTAAAGCAGCCAGGCAGTCCTGTGGCTATAGAGCCAAGAGTAGCAGAAAAATAAGCTACAGGTCTTCAAGCATCCCAATCATCTGTGTAAGCACCAAAATAGCAGAGCCCTCTCTCTCCCTGGGGAAAAGTGTAAAGCTTTATTATAATCAGGCATTCCCAGTGTCGTGGAACAACAGAGACATATTCTCAGCTCTCACAGTGGAATAAAGCAATCTCTATCCAATGGTAATTGACCTGGCACATCCTTGTGTATCAGCCTTTGTAAAGGCTTCGCCACTAAAGAAAAGTTGAATAGCCACTGTCGACAGCAGCCCACCATTCCCAAGAACATCCGGACTTCTCTTTGTGTGGTTGGCGGATTCATTTTTAAAATGGAAAAAATTCTCTATTGTGACACCTTCCTTGCATTCTTCTCAGTGTGGTGTCCTGAATACAGGACTGGGACACTTTATGTCTATTCCCAGTCGAGTGGCTTAAAAAAGAGATGGTGTCTTGTCTACAGGCCTCTTGGGTGTCTGACACAACTAAAAGGCCATCATTGTACTGGAAAAGGACTAAGTTGCTGGACATTCTTGGCACTGATGATTCTTTTTGAGAATTTGATTGAAGATTGAGAAGCTCTCAGTATACTTTTGTGGGACTCGACACTATGCCAAAACTCTATTTTAAAAGTTAAAGGAGAAGACAAACTAACTGTTCTCATGTAAAGGGATAGAGAAAAAGGCCTGGCACAAATCATCCACAATGAACCACTCAGCCTCACGTGGGTTCTGGAATAAAATCACAGCTGGATTCGGTACCGTAGGACAACAAGGAATTACTATATTATTAGTCTCTCTCAGGTCTTGCACAATTCGGGTTTTACCTTACGGTTTCTGCCGGCCCATGATGGGTGAGTTGCAAGGACTCCTCATTGTTTCTTTTAAAATGCCTTGCAGAATCATTAACTTGATCACTGGAGTAATTCCAGCTATAATTTGAGGCGTTATATTACACTGAGGCATTCTAGGATATTCATAGTTTGTTTAACGGTTATTTGAACATACTCAACTTCTTTTATGAGACCAATATCTTTACCTGAAAAGTCCCAGACTTTGGGTTTCATGGTATCTTTAAAATCTGGAGGAAGATCTTCACTGATCCTTAACAAATACAGTCCAATGGCTGTCCCCAGCTTAGCCAATTTAAAATCCCCTTCCTTATCATGGTTTTAAAATTCAACACCATTCGAAGTGCAGTAGATGGCGCAATTTAGCTTGTATAATAAATTGCGTTCCAAAAGATTTACCGGAATATGATCTCACACCTCAAATTGTTGATTTTATTACATGTACCCTATTTTTGATTGGAACCTTTTTCATGACAGGGTTAGTAATCTGTTTTGTAGCAACTCCTACAACTTGGATCTTCTTTCCCGTGAGGGGTAGGTTTGGAACTTCTGTTCTAACAGTGGAATGGGTAGCACCGGTATCATTCAAAAAGGACCCTGGATAGTCATTCACCTCACCTTCTACAAATGGACTCCTCTGTCCTACCTCCAAGACTACGCCAAATACGCAATCTTCCTCCCCCTCAGGCACCATCATTGCGAGTGATCAGAGTTATAACCCTCCAAAGAATCAAAAAGGCGGATCTGTTGAAATGGTTGTGATTCTTGAAAGAGTTCTGATTCATTTTTGGGGCTGAGTTTGCATTGAAAGTAGGTTTGCCCATATTCTGCTGGGACATTTTGCTTGAGGAACTTGCATCAGTGGAATCCGAGCTATGTAAGGATTTAGCATTCTCCTCATTTGTACATTTGGTAGATATGCATAATAAACATTCTGCTGTTGAACAAAACCCACATTCTGCATCTGCATTTTTTATTTAAGCCCGATTGGGATTTAGATGACACTCGCGCTTCCAATGGCACCAACTGCTTCAAATAATTACATGGATTAGGGCTCTTCAACATCGCACCATCACTACCAGTACTCAAGTTAATTGGACCACAACAATATAAAGGCTGTGAAACACCATTTCGACCCCACTTCACCTGTCCGTCTTGTGGGTATGCAGCTCCTTGCATTTCACCCACATTTCCTAAATATGGCTGATTCTGACCACCCTTTTGCACCAACTTCATCTGAGCTAACATGAATTTCTCCTTCAATCACTTCTGTTTCATCTCCCGCTCATCAGTACAATAGTAAGCAGATCTCAGGATTTCATTGATAGACTCATTCTGCCGACAAATCAAAAGCTGTTGATTTATTATACTTTTCTCAGGTCATAATCTCATTAAGAATTTTGACACAAAATTTCACATATCTTTCCCTCCTGGGTTCTCCAATCCACTCTGCTGTTTAATTACTTGTAACAATCTTTCATAATAAGCATGCACAGTCTCTTTAGGTTCCTTTGTGGTTCTATCAATCTTCACCTAACCATTATCTTTCGCGAGCACCTTCCCCATCATAACTGTAATCACTTGATTATACATTTTCATCACCTCTGAAGAAAGCACTTTGTGTTATTGGATTCCTGTAAGTCTCCAAAGCCACCCACAACACCTGTGAGATTTTAACAAACCTTTCAACTAGTGTGTACTGATAGAGATCAGGGTACCTAAAATAAACCCACTACCACGGATAGAGTAATTTCACAGTTACACGCACATACATTCATCATACGCTAGGGCCCATTTCACTAACATACGCTCAAATACTCTACCAGCATAAGACCTGTGGGAAGAAAACCCTGCATCTATATCTAGGACGATAGGACCTAATTATAGTGGTTATCCTTAATCATACTCTATACAATCTATACAACAATGATCAAAATGTACTCAATAATTGACAAGAAAGAATATTCAACACCATGTTTAAAAGTTATATTGCTTTATCTAAAATTAGTCAAAGTAAATCAGAATAAATCATTTCTCATAGTTACCTATTCTAACTAAGTGTCAGAACGGGTCAGGACCAGTCTCTCGGTAAAGTCTCTCAGGACAGAGTCCTCAGCATCGATCCTCAGCAACGCAAGTTCACACGGCAAAGGTAAAATGGCAAGTGGCAAAAAGGTGGCCAAAAGAGTGGGGAGAGCCCTCCCTAAACTAACAGTTTTTATAGTGA
This sequence comes from Triturus cristatus, assembly GCF_964204655.1. Classification (NCBI taxonomy): domain Eukaryota; kingdom Metazoa; phylum Chordata; class Amphibia; order Caudata; family Salamandridae; genus Triturus; species Triturus cristatus. Next base: position 678,027,899 of record NC_140589.1, read on the forward strand.
AAAATACAATAGAGACACACATAAAGTTGGCAGGATAAACTGTATCACTGAGCAGAACAAGAAGGAAGAAATGTAACATTGCTACATCTGGAAATCTCCGCTCAGGAAAAGTCACAAGACGTGAACTACGGAACAGGAACCAAGAAAATAAAACATGTAACACATTTAATCCGGTTTCTCCTCGGCCATCGAGCCACAGTTCAGAGTTTCCCTCTAAGGCTCCTTTGTCTTTCGAGATTGCCAAGGACACTTTCACTTTTCTTGGAGAACACCCAAAGCTGCTGCCGTCCTCATGGAAAATTTCATAGAAGGACCATGGTCAGTTGTCTTCGACCTTTTTCCAGCAGGGGTCTCTCTTGCCACATCACAGAAATATACCACAGCCAGGCTTCGAAATACTGTCAGCTCGGCTAAGGCCTTCATAGGCCACAATAGACCATCTTAATTAAAGAGACAAAATAAACGTTACTACAGCATAATGATTAAACAGTGTAAACCCCACTAATACCCTTATGTGTATGCATTTATCTAGCTTTGCGACATAAAAAGCATTAATTCAGACAGCGTTTTGTGCTCAAAATAAATAGCACACAGCAACGTTTAAACATGAAAACTTGCACGTTATTGTAAATACAAGAACAGCACAAATAAGCTAACCCTCATGTAACTTTCTCTTGTGTTAGGACAAACGGGTTGATTAGTAAAACACACTTGCACGAGACAAATAATTAATTGTTAATTATTAATAAATTAATAAAACGCATAGACATGCCAGAGCTTCAAAAGCCCCAGAATTTTCTAAAAGAAAACTCTGCTCCAGCAATCCCCCCTTTGGTGATTTTATCACCAAATAAACCCCCCCAAAAAAAAAAAAAAAAAATTAGTGAAATTTTAGTCCCATTTTAGGAAATCAGAAATGTCTTTTCCCCTTAGACAACATTAAACACCAGTCACTCTTTCATCATCTCTCTTTGTCTCTAAATAAACACTCTCCCTCAATTCTTCTAATTCAATCTCTTCTGGTTCTCTTTTCGAAATTTTCGAATTCTTGTTTTTCTTTTCATTTTTCAATTTCTCTTTCCCTCTCCTGTTTTTACAACACACACACACCAATCTTAGTATCAGTAAAGCAACAATTATACAAGACAAAGGAAACAATATTCTACCTATAATAGTACTACCTATTTTTACAATAAAATCCTTAACAGCTATCATCTTATTAGCTATTTTAGTCCATAAACTCCCAGTTTCAAGTGGTACTAATTCTTCATGTAAATCAGTAATATTTTTGATATAGACCTTTAGGTCTTTACTTTCGTCAGGAATGTAAGTGCAACAATGTTGAACTTTCAAAATTCCACAGACTCCACCTTCCTTGGCCAAAAGAATATCAAGGGCAAGTCGATTTTGCATAGACATGGCACGTACGGCACTTAATTCCGTATTCACCAAAAGAAACCCTCCTGCGGTATTTGTCGATAAGCGATCAACCACTGTGGACAGTTTCCGAATTCCATAAGCATTTAAAGAAATTCCCACTGCTGGAATCAACACCCCAAAAATATCCCCCACAATTTCAGACCAAGTTTCTCTCTTAAAACGTGTTAATAAGTTAATATCTTCTACATCTTTTATTTTATCTGTATGAAAAATCTTAGGAAAAACCAGGCCCACATAACACGTGCCATACCAATGGTCAGGCAACTTGTAATAAGCCTTGTTCCCACACACATAGTACACTCCTGGAAAAATCGTATCTTCTCCACCTCTGAAACCCCAACCTGTCGCAATGAAGTATGTATCATGGCACTCACTAGTTCCCACAAAATATGTATCATATTGGGATTTCCTTCTGGTAATGCATAGTTTACCCTTCTGCGGTGCATCTAGAGCCAAAGTTGGACTAGCCCCATTCCTCAACTCTTTTCCCATCTCAATGTCCCAAATTGTCTCACTCACTTCATATTTTCCCGCTTTCTCATGCATGTTCACTCTCCTTTCTTCTACCATATCCAGGAAAGCTCTCTCCTCTTCTTTCAGACTGCAAGTTAAATTATTCTTAAAAATGTAATCTAATGTTAGTCCTTTTTCTTCAATAAAAATCTCACCAAAAGTGTTAGCTTCTTTAGCTGGATTCAGCTCTTTGTTCATTGGCAAGTGCCCAAAAATACTATCTCTGTTAGACATCTTATAATCTATTTTCCCTAACAAATAAAAAACACTACTTAAAATACTACAAGAAATACCATATGTAGCTGGCAAATGGTGATAAGTAACACCCTCTGAGACGGATGCAGGTAATTGCATGCAGACATAGCAATCCCTTACTTCCATTGTCTTCACATATTCATATAACAGTTTAGAAAAAACATTACTAGAAAAATTATTAATTGACCTATCTTTGTGTATGTAACTACTACTTCTAATTGGAACTACTTTTTGTGAATTCCTCTCTATATTAGTCATGTTTTCTGTGTCCATTCCAAATTCAACCTTAAAAGTTACTAATAAAATTAAAACACCCCATAGAAGCATTAATAATCCAGTACAACAGCAGCACATTCTGCACCACCTCTTAAAAAAGGCACATCTATTTCTATTTTCCTCTATGTTAGCCATTTTAGTTTAGCCTCTACTACTCCACTACTGTTTGAACTTCTTCAATTCTTCAGCAATTCTTCAGCTTTCAGTTTATCCAAATGATCTTCTCGTTCACTTGATCCAAGTGAATCCTTCTTTCACTCAGTTTGGATACTTGTCATTCTTCACTTCAATTTCTTCAACATCAAATTGTATCAGATCTCCAACGTCGGAATCCTCAGTACTCGACTCTTCTCCAATGTCAGTCAAAAGTACTTTCAGAATTTCACCAGTATCTTCCTCAACCACTTTTCTCAAGACCACTTCCGGATTATCTCGAGTCACTGTTTCTTCTTTTCCTTCTTCAGACAGTGTCACATAAGACCATTCCGGTGATCTGTACTTTTGGTTGGGTCTTTTAACTCTTCTTATTTCTACTGGCTCTTTTGATTTCTTTGATTCTTCTTCTTCAGCTCTCGAAGTTTGGCTTGATACTTCATTCACTTGTTCAGCTTTTGATGAATTTGCTCTTATTACTCTGTATCTCACCCTTTTCACTCGGTTGTTAGGCCAACGATCTCCTTTCACAACCTTTTTCGGCCTCAATTCTTTAACACTCTTCTCTCCAATCGAAGTTCTCTTTCTCAGAACTCGACCTTCTGTTTGTTCATCTTCATCATCTGTTTCAAGTGCCTCTTGTTTCCGTTTCCCAGTAGCTTTTCTTTTCTCCACAGATTTTTTCACCACTGTTTGAGACTTCCCTATTTCTGTCCCTCCTCGGGTCTCCGACACGCAATCTTCTTGCTGTCTACTTGTCCCTTCACCTAGCTCCTCATCAATGTTCCCTACACCTCTCTATCTTCTTCTGACCCTGTTTTTTCAAGAATAGTCTCAAGTGGTTCTTCAATCTCCTCCTCTTCTGATTCAGGAGTAGTCTCTGTGTGATTTCTCTTTTCTTTTCTTTTTTCTCCACTGCTACTCGAAACTTCAGGCTCTGTAACAGAACTTGATTTTCCCTCTGATACTCGCAGTGAATCTCTTGAAGCTCTCTCTGCTTCTTTTCTCACTGATTCCGTATCTTCAGGATCTTCACCATCACTGGAATCTGACTCTTCATAATACTCTTCACCAGTTCCCTCTCTCGGGCTTGGAATTCTCAGAGTATGACTTGCATGTACCCAGTGCCTTACTCCAGCACACTTTACTGCAGTCGTTGTAGTCAGAATGACTTGTCTCGGCCTTCCCCACCTTGGAATCAAGCAATTTCTTCTTCTGTGCACCTTAATCCTCACCCAGTCACCTGGACTCAGATCATGGGCTTGCTTCTTCTCAAGTGTGGTAGCTTCTTCTCCAACCTGGTGAAACACAGAATGAACTGCGTCAGCCAGGCCTTTACAGTAATCCAAAATCATGTCATCAGTTATTGCCACCAATTTATTTACAGGCACGAATGCATGGCGCATTGCACGTCCCATAATTATTTCATGCGGGCTCAAACCTGTAGTTCTATCTGGAGTAGATCTCATTGTCATCAGGACTAGAGGTAACACATCTGGCCATTTCATGCCAGTGGCTAAACACATTTTTCCAATTCTATTCTTGATTGTGCCATTGATCTGCTCAACCACACCAGAAGCCTCTGGTCGGTATGCACAATGTAGCTTCTGCTGTATTTTCAATGCTTCACAAATTAAACCAATGAGTTCATTTTGAAAGTGTCTACCTCTATCAGACTCAACTGTAACTGGAAACCCGTACCTAGGAATCAATTCTCTCAACAGTAATTTCGCCACTGTTAATCCATCATTTCTTCTAGTCGGGTAAGCTTCCACCCACCTTGAAAACAAACAGACTACCACTAGAACATACCTCAATCTGTTCACCTGGGGCATTTCAATGAAATCAATTTGCATTCTTGTAAAAGGACCTCCTTCTCTGCCAATTGTCCCTAGACTCCCCACTGTCTTTTTCCCTGTGTTGAATTGCTGACAAATCAAACACCTTTGACAGATGCTCTCCGCAATTGTCCTAAACTTTGCATTGTACCAGGTTTGTTTAAAGGACCTTACCATCGCGTCCCTCCCCAGATGTCCCTGGCCATGATACATCCTTGCCATTGACGACAAAATTGAGTTTGGCATTACTGGTCTGCCATCTCTGTAGACCCAAACATGGTCTGTTTCCCTTGGGGCACATCCTGCTTTAACCCAATCTTGTTTCTCTTCCTCTCCTGCCTCATCTTGTAACTGCTTTACTTCATCCCACGTTTCTAGGACATTAGTAAACATCACAGAAAGAAAAGACATTTCTTCCATCCTATCCCTGTTAATCGACTGGTTTGTTTTGGCACAATACTGTGCCACATCGTTTGCGTATCTGTTACCAACAGTGATAAAATCGTCCCCTGAACCATGTGCAGCACATTTTACAACCGCTAACTCCTTAGGCAGCTGTATCGCCTCAAGCAATTTTCCAATCAACTCAGCATTCTTTATCGGAGTTCCACCCGATGTCAAGAAACCTCTTTGTAGCCACAGTTGGCCAAAGTCATGCACCACTCCAAATCCATATTGACTATCAGTCAACACGGTTGTTCTCAAGTCTTTCCCAATCTCACAAGCTTTTGTCAATGCCACTAGTTCAGCAACTTGCGCAGATCTCACTCCTTTCAATGGTGATGCTTCCATGACCTCTGAAACTTTGCACACTGCATATGCTGCACATAACACACCATTATCATTTCTCAAGCATGATCCATCCACAAACAACACATGGTCATTCTCAGGTAAGGGAAGATCCCTTATGTCTGGTCTCGGTTTTGTACAGTACTCAAGCACATCCAAACAATCATGATCATCTTCCATCTTTATACCCACATTTTCAATATCCGGCAAGAGTGTCGCTGGATTCACATTCACACATCTCTCAAGAGTCACATTTGATGCTCCCAGAATCACTTTTTCGTACTTAGTCAGCCGACTATGTGACATATGCTGAGTTCTGCTTCTTGTCAAAAGAATTGCCACATTGTGAGGTATGAATACCCTTACAGGATACCCCATTATGATCCCCTCACTCTGTTCCAGGCTTCTGCATGTCGCAGCCACAGCTTTCAGACAACCTGGTAACCCCACGGCTACAGTGTCAAGTGTCGATGAGAAGTATGCAATAGGCCTTCTCAATTGCCCATGTTTCTGGATTAACACTGAAAGTGCACATCCATTTCTCTCACTGCAGTACAGTTCAAACTCTTTTTCGTAGTCAGGCATACCTAAAGCTGGGGCCTCACACATTTTAGTTTTGAGCTCTTCAAATGCTGCCAATTGTTCTGCATCCAGATCTAATGGATCTGTCATTTCACTTTTTGTCAATTTAATCAATGGCTTTGCTATCAGGGAAAAATTAATTATCCACTGACGACAATATCCCACCATACCCAGGAACATTCTCACTTCTCTCTGGGTCTTTGGAGCTTTCATTTCTCTGATTATTCTGATCCTGTCAGTAGTCACTTTTCTCAGACCTTTTTCAATATTATGTCCAAGATAATGCACTTCTTTCTTGCAAAATTGCAATTTGGCTGGAGATACCTTTAACCCTCCATCTGCCAGATGATTCAGTAAAGCTATGGTATCCACTTCACAAGCTTCACGTGTCTTTGATGCCACAAGTAGGTCATCAATATATTGTACTAGCACTGAGCTCTCAGGCATGATTAGACTTTCCAACGATTTTTTCAATAACTGATTGAATATCGAAGGACTCTCCGTATACCCCTGTGGGATACGACACCATGCTAAAATACGCTGGCCAAACCTAAATGCAAAAATCGGCTGGCTGTCATGATGCAATGGAATTGAAAAGAACGCATGACACAAATCAATCACTGTATACCACTCAGCATCATGTGGAATTTGATACAGAATCACTGATGGATTTGGCACAATGGGACAACATGCCACCACAATTTGATTAACTTTTCTCAGGTCTTGCACGATCCTGAACTTGCCATTGGGCTTTTTCAGTCCCATTATCGGTGAATTACACGGACTACTCAATAGTTCTCTTAGAACTCCTTGCTGAATCATTTTCTCAATTATAGGAGTTATCCCTTCAATTATTTCTGGTGTCATTTTGTACTGAGGAATGTTAGGATATGTAATTCCCTCTTTCACTGCAATTTTCACTGGATCTACATTATTCATCAATCCCACATCCTCTCCTGTAAAATCCCAAACTGCTCTTTTCACTGTGTCTCTCAGCACTTGAGGCAAATCCTCCGGATTAAACACTGGAAATGCACCAATTAATTCATTTTCTCTATTTTCTAGAGTCATCCGGTAGAAAACATCATCATCTGGTGTCTCAAAAGCTATTCCATCTGGTGTACAAAAAATTGTGCAATTCATTTTACACAATAAGTCCCTACCTAACAGGTTCACTGGACTCGTGTCACAGACAATAAATCTGTGCATGTTTGAAAATGTCCCTATCTGTACTCTTACTGGTTCAGTAAGACGTGTTCTGATTTGTGTATTGGCTACACCAACTACTTGGATTACTTCATCCGAGAGAGGAAGATTTCTAACATCTGTTGACCTGACAGTTGATCTTGTCGCACCTGTGTCTACCAAAAAAGTAACACCCTCCTCATTTATTTTCCCATCCACAAATGGTCCTGCCTGGTCTATTTCTAGAGTTGCACCAAGTATGCACTCTTCTTCCTCTCCTCGGCACCGTCAATAATCACCCTCAGATTCACTCCCTTCACTCTTTAACAAGTACTGTTGTACTTTGTTAGTACGTCTCGGTTTGTTTACCTGCTCATCATTGAAGAATCCTGAGTCCTGATTGTACTTTTGTACCCCTCTATTCTGCGGTAAGGGCGGTTTTGGCTCTTGACTCTGCTGTCTCACAACTTTCTGCTGTTGTTGCTGCTGGATATTCCCATCATTCTGCACCTGTTGATTTAAGGATTTACCCTCATTTAATGGTGGATTAGGACATTCCGATCTCCAATGTCCCAGTTGGCCACAGTTGTGACACGGGAACTTCTTTTTGGCTTCCTCAAGACTTCCCTTCCCTTTTCCTGCAAATCTCGGTCTATTTCCTCCATTATTTCCTGGATTATTTGCCTGTTCCACCAACTGTGCTTCCTGTCTTTCTGCAACTTTCACTTGTGCCCACATTGCTTTCTCTTTCAGCTTTCTTTGTTTTGCTTCAATTTCATCACTAAAGTATTTTGCATGTCTCAGAATCTCATCTACTTTTTTACTCTGCCAATCCACTGTGTGTTCACGAATTCTCTCACCAATTTCAGGTCTTAAACCATATACAAATCTGTATACAAAATGACTCAAATCTTTGTCACCTAGGCGTTCATCTCCACTGAATTGTTTAAAAGCCAGTATCAGCCTTTCATAAAAAGCATGAACTGATTCTTTTGCTTCCTGTTGTGTTCGGTCTATTTTAACCCAGTCTGTCTCTTTCGGAGGAACTTTACTCTTCAGGTATACCATCACCTGATCATACTTCCTCATTACTTCTGGATCTGGTGCCCCTGTTCTTGGATCTCTTGGATATTCCTCAGTAGGCCAACTCACAACTATTTTACACTCAGTCCACAAGTCTGCTGGAACAATTATATCAAACAGACTATTCAGGTCAACCCACAGCACTTTTGACAACTTCACAAACCTATCTACCTGCCTATACCACTCGACGGGCTTTTCTCTCAATCGAGGGAAATCATTCGTAAATGATAAAATATCCTGTCTGGTCCATGGAACATGTACATATCCTCCTCCAGGTATTTCTCTCATGGGATAATTCTCCACTGGTTTCTCCTTTTCTCTCACTGGAAATGCTGAATAAGTTGTTCTATCCTCAGATTCCTCTCTTTTCTTATACCACCTATCCTTCCACTTTTCTACATCACCCCATCTTCTCAATAATGCCACCATTTCTTTAATCTGTCCTGTTCTACCAGAAGTATTCAAATTTTCTATGTCTTTCTCTGTGAAATCCATCCTGTACGTTTTCTGCAAAGCCTTTACTCTATCAATGTCAACTCCTTGCTCATTTGCTTTTGCTCTTAGTCTATCATGTGTATTTCTTGCTCTCCATGTTATGCTCTTGCACATGAACATTAGCTCACCATCATGATGACTCTTCAGGATTTCTGTTGGAACTGTTCCTGTCACAAGCTCTTCTAATTCTATACGTAACTTAACCACATCAATAACTTGTGAATCCTTATCCTTTTTCTGAAGAACCTTCATCCAATCATTCAAATCATCAACTGTTATTTCAGCAGTTTTTCTCACTGGAACCACTTTTTTTCTGCGGTTCTAAAATTGGCATCCCTGAACAACTAGGTTCACTAACATCCAATAGTTCACTACATGTATCATGTCTGGTTTGTCTCAGGTCACTTCTCCCTGTTCTTTTATCTGAATCTCCTGAAGGACCAACTGAATTTGTCGATTCATTTGCAATATATGGAATTACCAGTCCTTTCTCACCTGCTCTCTGTTTATCAAACACAGGCATAACTGGACCTATTGTTACAGGCACCGTAACAGCTTCCAGATTCTTCGTTAACTCCCTAATTTTCTCAGTCAGTTCTGTTGTCGTTTTTGCTAATTTTCTGGCATTTTCCTCACTACCTCGATTCTCTCTCTCCCTGAAAGAACTACTACCTCTTGATTCAGGTGTCATTTTTTCTTTCTCAACTGTATCTCTTATCGGAGAAACAACTGGTGTACTCTCATCTGGTTCTGGTCTATATGGAGGTGGTCTCTTGTAAATCATGTCATTTAAGACCTCATCCTCATATTCTCCATATCTTCTCATATCTGACTCAGGAACCCTTTCTGTTGAAGGAGCAGAAACTTCAACTGTTCTCATTGGATATAATCCCTCTGTCATACTAGCATCTCGCCATCTTTTCATTCGATCATGATGTGTTTCACGATCATGTCTCCTCCCAAACATGTACCTGTAATACCCTCCAGATCTTTGCTTTTCTCGGTCATGAACTTCCTCTTCCCATTCCACTAAAGCCTCAAACTGTGTAGGTCTCGGCTTCGGGTCTAAGCATAACATCTTTTCCCGTAAGTTTCTCAACACGGCCAAATTAAATGAACCATGTTCTGGAAATGCTAGAACACCATCTTCTTTAGTATACCTAACCCAATTCTGCAACCAAATACAGGTATGTAATCCATATTTCGCAACCATGAAGGATGCAGGTGTTTTCGCTGGAGGTAGCAACTCACCCTCTCTCGTTTTAACCTCTTTATCCTTGCTAAACCACTTTTTAACTTTTCCAAAGAACGTCTTTTTCTTTTTCTCTTCTTGGTAATACATTTTAGCGCTTACTAAAACTCTCTACTCTCTCCGTATTATAAATATACAATACGAGGTTTCTCAACCAATAGCAGCGCGACTCACACTAACGCACCAATCCTGGAGCGTCTACGTCACTAAACAGCTCTTCCAATCCCTGCGCGACTCACACTAACGCACCAATCCTAGCGCGAACCCTATTCTGATTCACTATCCAATCAGTGCGCGGACCTTCTGACGTCAACAGTCGCTGCAGTCTCTGTCTCCTGTCTCTGTCACTCGTCTACCCCTCCTTTACAAAAAACTCTCAGTAGACTTCGTGTGTCAAAATTTCTACAAAATCTATTAGTTACAACATAAAAACATCTCCATTGTCTGCTTCGCTAACCACAGAATAGTATAAGAGAGTCTATTTCTCAAGAATCAACAACTTTCATACATCGCATAACTGTTTCCTCTAGGACTTATCCAAAGAGTCTTACAGTCAATAAATGTATATGCATTCACGCACATTCACACGAGAAAAATATAGTACATGCACACAGAATCCTGCTTCCCGAGAACAGCACAATCTGTCCCTGTACAGAATTATAACTCAACAACTAAGCAGCTTACCTCTGCCCAGTTCCTCAAACAAGCTCAGAGAATACCTATTACTCCTCCCGCAATAAGCTTTAACGGCAATCCTTACGGATCCCTGGGACTTAAGACCAGAGTTTCACAGATAACCTTCACTACGATACACACTCCTTATATACCAGAAATATCTAATAGTAACATACGACGATGTCACTGATTCCGAACCCAGACAATGTGAACGCGCAACTTCAATTGTCACACGTAATTCCTTACAATCCCGTCTTTCCCGAGAGCAGCATATACACCTTCCTCTGCTCTACTACGGAACTGCTACCAGCTTCCAAATTCCAGAAGCACTACATATAACTCAACATGACAACTCCAACATTTAGTATTAGTACATATACCAATAACATCAAAATAAATCAATAATCAATAAGCCAATATACAAGCAATCTTTATCTTATCAGATCAAGACAACCATCTATAACCATCCTCTGTTACCAGAGAAATTGATAGAGATCAGGGTACCTAAAATAAACCCACTACCACGGATAGAGTAATTTCACAGTTACACGCACATACATTCATCATACGCTAGGGCCCATTTCACTAACATACGCTCAAATACTCTACCAGCATAAGACCTGTGGGAAGAAAACCCTGCATCTATATCTAGGACGATAGGACCTAATTATAGTGGTTATCCTTAATCATACTCTATACAATCTATACAACAATGATCAAAATGTACTCAATAATTGACAAGAAAGAATATTCAACACCATGTTTAAAAGTTATATTGCTTTATCTAAAATTAGTCAAAGTAAATCAGAATAAATCATTTCTCATAGTTACCTATTCTAACTAAGTGTCAGAACGGGTCAGGACCAGTCTCTCGGTAAAGTCTCTCAGGACAGAGTCCTCAGCATCGATCCTCAGCAACGCAAGTTCACACGGCAAAGGTAAAATGGCAAGTGGCAAAAAGGTGGCCAAAAGAGTGGGGAGAGCCCTCCCTAAACTAACAGTTTTTATAGTGAAAAATACAATAGAGACACACATAAAGTTGGCAGGATAAACTGTATCACTGAGCAGAACAAGAAGGAAGAAATGTAACATTGCTACATCTGGAAATCTCCGCTCAGGAAAAGTCACAAGACGTGAACTACGGAACAGGAACCAAGAAAATAAAACATGTAACACATTTAATCCGGTTTCTCCTCGGCCATCGAGCCACAGTTCAGAGTTTCCCTCTAAGGCTCCTTTGTCTTTCGAGATTGCCAAGGACACTTTCACTTTTCTTGGAGAACACCCAAAGCTGCTGCCGTCCTCATGGAAAATTTCATAGAAGGACCATGGTCAGTTGTCTTCGACCTTTTTCCAGCAGGGGTCTCTCTTGCCACATCACAGAAATATACCACAGCCAGGCTTCGAAATACTGTCAGCTCGGCTAAGGCCTTCATAGGCCACAATAGACCATCTTAATTAAAGAGACAAAATAAACGTTACTACAGCATAATGATTAAACAGTGTAAACCCCACTAATACCCTTATGTGTATGCATTTATCTAGCTTTGCGACATAAAAAGCATTAATTCAGACAGCGTTTTGTGCTCAAAATAAATAGCACACAGCAACGTTTAAACATGAAAACTTGCACGTTATTGTAAATACAAGAACAGCACAAATAAGCTAACCCTCATGTAACTTTCTCTTGTGTTAGGACAAACGGGTTGATTAGTAAAACACACTTGCACGAGACAAATAATTAATTGTTAATTATTAATAAATTAATAAAACGCATAGACATGCCAGAGCTTCAAAAGCCCCAGAATTTTCTAAAAGAAAACTCTGCTCCAGCAGTACCATTGAACTGGATTCTCTCCTAACTTTGGGAATTCATTTGTCAATTCTGCAAGATCACCTCTAATCCCAGTGACATGTACGTATCCTCCACTTGGCACTTCCCTCATTGGGAAATTCTGAGCTCCTTCTTTTTTTGGTAGATCCTGGGGTAATTCTCCTTTTTGTTCTGGGGTAGATATTACCCTCAATGTCTTGCGATCCTTTTTTTGGCCCATCTACCTTCCAACTTTTCAAAATCACTCCACTTTCGTATACTGCCAATCAATTCTCTTCTTTGCAGTTTCATCCCTGACATTGCCTCATCGTCAAAGTGAACACTAAATCTTCTCCCTAGAGACTTGTTCTTACTGAAGTCTATGTCATAGACACGACCTAAGTTTAAAAGTCTGTCATGAGGAAGGCCAGCATGACGTGTAATACCCTTACACAAATACACAAGATCATTCTCTTGATATGGGTCTATGTGTGAAAAATCAAGATTGCCTGAAATCAGTTTGTCCAGTTCTAGTCTCAACCTGATCATGTCCGCAGGTCTTTCTCTTTCTGTAATTCGGGATTCCTACCTTGGCTTTACAACCTCGCCACTTCCAAGGGACCCAATAAAGAATCAAACCAAATCATCAATTTTAAACAATTTATTATGAACTAGTTCCATTTTTTTTACATTGGGGTACTAAACACTATTCTTCCTCTAGTGCTACAGTTTGGAGTACATTGCAGTGAGTTAGAAATGGATATGGGAGAATTTTGTGGTATCGGGATAAGTTCCTCTATAAGGTTAACTTCTACTGCGCCTAATTTTGAAGACATAGGGGTGTTATCCAGTGGGGCTGTCATGGTCAAGATTAAGGGTAATCCTCCTTCTGCTCCTATAATCATGGGCATATGGGCTTTATTTTGAGGGGTCATCATAGTCAGGACTGCTGAAGATTTCGTTGTTCCTCCAGATGACTTTGGATTATACACATGAACTGCAGGACCAATAGTAACAGTAACAGTTATCAAATCTGAGGCATTAGCAAGGGGAGAGACTGGACGGGCATGATTCAAAGGTGTCCCTCCTGTCAGGACCCAATTGGGATATATAGGAGCTGTGGCACCCGCACCACTACCACCTGTAGCAGCACCACTTGAACTGTCAGATTGGGTAGCATTAGTAGGTGGTGGATGAGAGGACAACAAAACATCCAAAAAGTAATTACTAGAATCACTATCATCGCCAGAATCCTCAAAAACAGATATCTTTGCGTTTTCTTTCCTTTTTCTTTTTAGCTTTGTTTGTCAGGGTACAACCTAGCTCCCTCGACTAACTCCGTTCGCCACCTCTGTTGTTCTGCATTCCACTTAGCATCAGCGTAACTACATACTGCTTTCGTAGCCTATTTTGATATGTATCATTAACGTGCAGCATGCCCCCAATCATTGAGGGCTTCATATTGTGCCGGTCTAGAAGGAGGTTTAATATCATACAATAATCCCCTTAGATTCTCAATAATTCTTAAATGAAATGTGCTATTAAGGAAATCTCAATGTACTTTCATTCTCAGTGATCTTGCTCCATTGACGAAGCCACAAACATAATGACCAGGCGTACCTTCAGGTGGAGTTTCCTCACAGCAGTTTATCAAGCAAAAGAGCACAAAGCAATAGGAAAACTGAGAAAATTCATACGTTTGCCAATTCAGCTTGAGTCACGGTTTACTTAAGTTTGGCACTCATGTCCAATCACAGCATGACCTCTATCTCAGTGGACCTATATCAGGGTGATACCCAATGACGTCTCAACGAATCTCAGCCTGGTATTTACCCTAGCCAGCCTATCCGAGTGCAACACATTCTGGTGCATTCCTCACTCATTGTAGCGGTTCTTCGTCCTTTAGATTTTCCATGAGTTCAACTCTCACACCACAAAGCAAGCACAATTAACACATTTCTTTTGTCTGCTCTACTAAAGAAATTCATAGTAATAACTCATACCTCTGTGCAACATGGACCTACTTACATCAGTGACTCCTAGTACACTCACCACAATTGGATACTGTCCCTATCTCAATTGTGTGATCTTTGGTATCTCACAAACCGACGCCACACAACTTAGCGGACAAGATTAACAACAGTAACAACTTCAGCTGCTCAGCATCAACTGCGTACACACACACCAACAGTTTTAAAGCATAACGTCACCAAAACACAATTCACGCACTATTTCTACACAACACTACTATTCAACATGACTATTGCGATGCACAACCCGATTGATACTTAATCCTCAGCTACCTCAAACTCCTTCAGAACCGCCCAATCACTCCTGATACTCTGAACTGGGCTATTGGTTTAGGGGCATGGACTGGGCTTGGACATGTCGGTAGTCGACTTGAAGCATTGAGGGAGAGCTAGCATTCAGAATTCATTTGCATAGCAATTAAATCAATACAGTTACACAATAATGACAGAGAGGATGGTATGCAACTACCAAGCTTTTTTTTTAATTAGTAGTTAATATTGTCGATGATTATTGAAATATATCATTACAGGGAAAATGTTAAGGCAAGTGAGCACTATGAACTTAAATATTAGGAAGTGCAGAATGCAACTAATCAATATGTAAAGAATGCAAAGCATCCAAACTGAGGGTTCCATAAAGAAACGAGCCTTAAATAAATTAAGCAATGAAAGTGCAAAGGGGATTTCTAAAGAGAAAAAGAGGAAAGAGCCAGCATCATATGACCCTCAGTAGAATTTCAGAGGAAACAAAAAGAATATTTAGCAGGTAGATTCACACTTGGGGAAATCAAAGGTTAAGAGATCCACTCTCTTCTAAGTAAGGAAAAGTTATCTGCTCTAATTGCTATATACACAATAGAAAGTCCCAGAACATCCATATTTTGCTTCCCCAGTCCAGAGCCAATGCATTGGCGTTATTTGCCGGGCCCAGGAACCCACGAATTCCCATCTCAACTGAATTAAGTACACATCTGCTTATCCTTGAAAGTTGTATCTTTGTAGTATGCCGGGTACAGGAGACTCCTTTAATTGTCATTTCTCCACATCTGCTGCACACCTATTGTCTTCATGCCTCACTGTCAATCTCATACAAAGTAATGAGATATTCTCTAGCTAATGAGGGACTTGATAACACACATGGAAAGAAAGGAATAAACCGCATACTAACAATTTCAAAATGTGTAACACTCAAATAAAGCCTATTGTCAGGCTAAGTTAACTGCTCGACCATTGATCATATCATGTTTTAACCTCCTCGACATTTATCATGTTTTAATATCAGGAAATGGTAGAGGCTTAGTTGAAAACTATGAAGTAAAAGTAAGTCTATTTAGCGACCACCATCCACTATCGCTGAGACTCAGACTAAGTTTGATGTGTACCAGGAGAAGGTGTCTAGCTGCTGACATAAAAACACATGGATTAAACGGTATTTCCATAAAACGGTCAGCTGTCAACCCCTCCATATTCATGGATAATATAGTCCAAAACAGACAAGAAGATATTAATATTTACTTGAAGGGAGGTTCCTGAAACTAACATATCATTACGGCATTCTGTAATATTGCGTCTGATATTTCAGGAGATTTTAAATTAAAAAACAAGAAGTATGCACACCAAAAACCCAGATGGTTCGATCAACAATGTTACAAATTAAATCAGGCCTTAAAGAAAGCACTAAAAGCCACACCTAGAGATAGGGAAAGGGTGGGAATTTTACGGAAATCCTACAAGCAAACCTTAAACAAAAAGAAAGCAGAAATACGGGACTAGCATGGGAAAAGTTGGTCCAGGCAGCTGACACACAGGATACAACTTTATTTTGGAAGACATTATCACATCTGTTTTTTAAAGAGCAGTCTGCTGCTAAGATTGACACCTCAGTACAGCCCTCAGATTGGCTAATACATTTTGAACACATTTTTAACCCTAACAAAGAGGAACCCCCAATCTCTGATAACAGAAATTTTATAGTCATTGATACTCCAATTTGGCCCCAATGACCCTAGATGAAATTAAAACTGCCCTAGATAGAAGTGCGAATGGGAAGGCGTCCGGTATCGATGGGGTACCCATTGACATCTTTCAGGCCGATACCGATTTCTGGTCTCTAATTTTATTAAGAGTCTGCAATGCAACAGCAGGAGGAGTACTGCCTACAACCTGGGTGGAGAGTGTTATAGTCCCAATCTTCAAAAGGGAGATAGAGGGGACGCAAAATGCTACCACCCTTCATCCCTATTTCATTCAACATCAAAACTGATGGGAAGAATCCTCCAAGAATCCTCCTAGAGAGACTAGAAACTTGGATAAGGGACAACAAAGTCCTCACAGAAACCCAATATGGATTCAGAAGGAATATAGGGACCATCGAGCAGTGCGTCAACCTCAAATTGTTGATTGGGAAATGTACACTTTCTAAAGCGGGCCATCTACACCTCTGTTTTGTAGACCTATCAAGCATATTTGATTTAGTTAATCATGCAAAATTACAGTAGACCTTAACTGTGATGGGTGCCCCAACTGATATTATCATTTACCTATCACAAAGATATGCTTTATTGACTTCCAGAGTTCGTTATGGTACTAAAGCTGAATGTACCCCCTGTTTTATAGTTACCCCTGGCATAAGGCAAGGCTTTGTCCTTGCGCCACTATTATTCTCTCTCTATAATAATCATCGTCATGGAGAGGGATGAATTGCATCCAATTTTCAAAGCAGGTGCCAGATCGGACCTGGCGAATTTTATGCTGATCGCCCTCATCGTTGTAGAGGCCAAAATATATGCGTAAAATCTCCTGACAGCATTGGAAGAATGGGTCTCCACGAGCAAGATCCTCCCCATCACACAGACCGGGTTCAGGCCGGGAACAAACACATTGTGTAATTTGTTAGCCTTGAACCTTCTTGTAGAAAAATCAACTAAATTGTACACCTGTTTTGTCGACTTAAAAGCAGCTTTCAACATAGTATCTAGGGATCTCCTATGGCAAAAGATGGCAAATTGGGGGATTCCACCGATGTTACTGTGGGCCCTTATCAACCTGTACACATCTACCTGGGTGAAGATAAAATTAGGGAATGGTGAAAGAACAACAGCAAAGATACCAACGCACATTGGCCTAAAGCAGTAATGTGTACTGGCCCCCACTCTTTTTAACATTTTTACAGCAGACCTGGATAAGAGGCTAACAGAAGTCGAAAGCGATCCTCCAAAGATAGCACACTGCAAAATAAGAAGCATGCAGTACGCAGACAACATCGTCCTATGTAGTCAGACCCCAATGGGCCTACAGCGCTCCATAACAATGCTGCTCGAATATATTAGAGAGCATGGTTTATTCATCAACAACAAAAAAACGAAGGTCATCTGTTTTTCATCGCACATAGGACAAAACAAAAAATTCAAATGGCACGCAGCAGGAAATACCATAGAGCAGAGTGTGTTACAGCAAACAAATGATGGATGGAATGCTGACAATGCAAACATTCTCCCCCAGTCAAAAGATCTGGGTTAAATCCATTGCTTGTTGCCCACTATGCCACCCCATTTTGGACCCAGCCATATGCAAATCAGTCTTGACCCTGTGCCCCATGGGAACAGTCCAGACCGAACTGCCAGGCCAGGTCCTCCCTGGACCAGAAACAGCTTCCTGGGACCTGTTTCAGGGTATGTCACCCTTCTTCAGCCAGGCTAGCTTGAATCCAGTGGCACAGTGAGTAAGGGACCCACGTCTGGGCATACCCATCCCACTTAGGGCAAAAAGTTTTACAGCAAACAAATGATGGACGGAATGCTGACAATGCAAGCATTCTCCCCTAGTCAAAAGATCTGGGTTAAATCCATCGTTCTTTTGCCCACTACGCCTCCCCAGCTTGGACCCAGCCATATGCAAATCAGTCTTGACCCTGTGCCCCATGGGAACAGTCCAGACCAAACTGCCAGGCCAAGTCCTCCCTGGACCGGAAACAAGCATCCTGTTACCGGTTTTAGGGTATGTCACCCTTCTTCAGCCAGGCTAGCTTGAATCCAGTGGCACAGTGAGCAAGGCACCCACGTCTGGGCATACCCATCCCACTTAGGGCGAAAAGTGTTACCGCAAACAAATGATGGACGGAATGCTGACAATGCAAACATTCTCCCCCTGTCAACAGATCTGGATTAAATCCATCGTTCTTTTGCCCACTACGCCACCCCAGTTTGGACCCAGCCATATGCAAATCAGTCTTGACCCTGTGCCTCATGGGAACAGTCCAGACCGAACTGCCAGGCCAGGTCCTCCCTGGACCGGAAACAAGCATCCTGGGACCGGTTTCTGGGTATGTCACCCTTCCTCAGCCAGGCTAGCCTGAATCCAGTGGCACAGTGAGCCAGGGACCCATGTCTGGGCATACCCATCCCACTTAGGGCGAAAAGTGTTACAGCAAACAAATGATGGACGGAATGCTGACAATGCAAACATTCTCCCCCAGTCAAAAGATCTGGATTAAATCCATCTTTCTTTTACCCACTATGCCACCCCAGTTTGGACCCAGCCATTTGCAAATCAGTCTTGACCCTGTGCCCCGTGGGAACAGTCCAGACCGAACTGCCAAGCCAGGTCCTCCTTGGACAGGAAACAAACATCATGGGACCGGTTTCAGGGTATGTCACCCTTCTTCAGCCAGGCTAGCTTGAATCCAGTGGCACAGTGAGTAAGGGACCCACGTCTGGGCATACCCATCCCACTTAGGGTGAAAAGTGTTACAGCAAACAAATGATGGACGGAATGCTGACAATGTAAACATTCTTCCCCAGTAAAAAGATCTGGGTTAAATCCATCGTTCTTTTGCCCACTACACCACCCCAGTTTGGACCCAGCCATATGCAAATCAGTCTTGAACTGTGCCCCATGGGAACAGTCCTGAATGAACTTCCAGGCCAGGTCCTCCCTGGACCAGAAACAAGCATCCTGGGACCAGTTTCAGGGTATTTCACCCTTCTTCAGCCAGGCTAGCTTGAATCCAGTGGCACAGTGAGCAAGGGACCCACGTCTGGGCATACCCATCCCTCTTAGGGCAAAAAGTGTTACAGCAAACAAATGATGGACGGAATGCTGACAATGCAAACATTCTCCCCCACTCAAAAGATCTGGGTTAAATCCATCGTTCTTTTGCCCACTACACCACCCCAGTTTGGACCCAGCCATATGCAAATCAGTCTTGACCCTGTGCCCCATGGGAACAGTCCAGACCGAACGGCCAGGCCAGGTCCTCCTTGGACCGGAAACAAGCATCCTGGGACTGGTTTCAGGGTATGTCACCCTTCTTCAGCCAGGCTAGCTTGAATCCAGTGGCACAGTGAGCAAGGGACCCACGTCTGGGCATACCCATCCCACTTAGGGTGAAAAGTGTTCCAGCAAACAAATGATGGATGGAATGCTGACAATGCAAACTTTCTCCCCCAGTCAAAAGATCTGGGTTAAATCCATCGTTCTTTTGCCCACTACACCACCCCAGTTTGGACCCAGCCATATGCCAATCAGTCTTGACCCTGTGCCCCATGGGAACAGTCCAGACTGAACTGCCAGGCCAGGTTCTCCCTGGACCGGAAACAAGCATCCTGGGACCTGTTTCAGGGTATGCCACCCTTCTTCAGCCAGGCTAGCCTGAATCCAGTGGCACAGTGAGCAAGGGACTCACGTCTGGGCATACCCGTCCCACTTAGGGCAAAAAGTGTTACAGCAAACAAATGATGCACGGAATGCTGACAATGCAAACATTCTCCCCCATATCAAAAGATCTAGGTCTACATGCCACTGGAAACAAGCTATCCTAACTGAAGAGGGGTGAAACCCCGAAACCGGTCCTAGGATGCTTGTTTCCAGTCCAGGGAGGACCTGGCTTGGCAGTTCAGGCTGGACTGTACCCATGAGGCACAGGGTCAAGACTGATTTGCATATGACTGGGTTCAAAATGGAACGGCATGGTGGGCAAAAAAACGATGGATTTAGGCCCAGATTTCTATACTGGGGTGAATATATGACATTGTTCTGCATTCTGTCCATCAAATGCTGTTTTTGCATAGAACAGAGTGTGGCATATAAGTACCTAGGAGTAGTAGTAGACTCAAGGTTTACATTGATAGATCACCTATTAAACAGAAAAGCACAGGCAAATAAATTACGCTTTGCTCTATATCTACTAAAAACAAAACTGAAGTGCCCATCCAACTCATATCTAGTGAAAGTCATTGCTGCTAAGTTCCTTCCAACTCTTACGTACGGCTCTGAACTGTTCAAAGGACAAGATGCAAACTTCCTGAATCTCCAACAATCAGGGCTATTCAAATACATCTTTCAGATCCCACAGTTTGTATCCTAAGCTCAAGTACGTCTGGAATTTGGGCTATCAAATCAGTACCCAGTAAGACAAGCAGCAATAATAAAAACGTGTTGGAAACTAAAAGCAGCACAAGAGGATTCCTTGATGGGGCACTGTTGGACCGAAATAAAGAACCAAACAAAGGGAAAAAAAGCCTGGAACACAGTATTAGATAAAGCATTGGTAACCATCAAAATGCGGGAAGCCTGGAACACTAACTACAGCTTTGTAGCTTTAAAAAAAATAGCTAATAATGCGGCAAAACAAAAAGCCTGGATCATGGACAAAGCCGCCCTAGCAAAGAAAAAACACGGCTGGATGGTTTTATCCTCATGTGAGAGATGTTCCCCTCAACCATACTTAGTCGATAATATAATAACAGCAATTCAACTATTGCTACTTCGAATTCGGTTGGGGGCTTTCATCTCAAAAGATCAGGTTCCAGTATGGAAGCAAACATGGTCAACAACACTCTGCCGACTCTGCAGCCAAGTGGAAGAAACTCTGATTCATTTACTGTGCATTTGTCCAACCGTGAACAATCTGAGACGTTATTATTTATTACAAGCATTTCATAAATATCAAATCAGATCATGCCGGCCAGTAGTAATGTTAGCACTGAATAGCCAATTGTTACAGGTAGCATGTAGGGCCTTTTGTATGCAGATGATGCAGTCCGGTTATCTAGAACAGCAAATGGGCTCCAATACCTAATAGAAAATTTTGCTCAATTTATGAACGAAAAGGATTTAAAACTTAATCTTAAAAAAACCTTTATGATGAGATGCGGAAAAGGAAAACCAAAAAGCAGAAATCACCATGTTGAAGGTGTGTCAATTGCCAAAGCACTTTCTGTTTTTTACTTAGGCCTTCTTTTTACTTAGAAAGGGCATTGGGGAGCACATATTGATCTTTGCAAATTGAAATTTATATGATCAATTGAAGCTATCTTCAGATTCTCTAAATAAATGGGGAACAAAACAATTATGGAAATTCTGACCCTTTATAAGACTAAGGGGCATATGTATCAAACTCCCCTTTAGCGAATCTCAATTTGCGAGATTTTGCGATTCGCAAAAACAGATTCGCTAAACGGGATGTATAAAATAAATCGCTAATCATTGGCGATTCCTTAAAAATCGCAAGTAATTCGCAGAATCCCGTATTGCGATTTCTTAATAGCGAAATTCGCTAAATAAGAAATCGCAAAAACGGGAATCTGCAAGCCTGGTGCAGGCTGATGACATCACAAACAGGAAACTGTAGTGATTGCCTGCACCTGCTCACCTGAGCCACACCCAGAGGCTGCTTGTGGAGTGTGAGGAGGCTTTCCTGGAGACAGCAACCAGCAATGGATCCCAAACAAAACCAGCAGGGCAAAGATGCAGAAAAAAGAAAGAGAAAACACAAGTTTTCAGAAAAGGAGCAGGAGGTCCTCATTGAGGAGATGGTCTGCAGCCATGAGCTCCTGTTTGGGAAGAAGGCACTCAAAGTCCCAGAGGCCAGGAAGAGGAAAATCTGGCTGGAAATACAGAGCAAGGTGAATGCTGTTGGAGTCACCACACGCACCATCGAGGAGCTGCGCAAGCGGTGGTATGATATGCGCCAGAGGTCCAAGGAGAGGGTGGCAGCCAGACTCAAGGATGCCACTCAGACTGGAGGAGGACCATCCACTGCAGAGCAGCCAACCCCCCATGAGGAGCTCGTGGAGTCAACCCTCCTGCCTGAGAGCGTTGGTGGTGTGGCTGCAATCGACAGCTCCGACCCCTCATCCAGCAGACAAGGTAAGATGCATGCCAAATCACCCTGCACTCCTCCCCATCCCTTGCACACTCCTCCAAATGCGCATAGTTAACTCCCAACATGCCAATCCAGCCCAGGTCTTACAGCACACCCAGCAATGCATCATGGTACTCGTAGTACTGTGTCTGACTGTGTGTCCATGACACCATCACAAGTAAATGCAACATATGTGTTTTGGGGATCATTGAATAGAAATGTGTCAGAGGTTAGCCGTCAAAGATTTGTAACTTTATTGAGTGCCACATGCAGACAGTAACACAAACTCATATAGTCCCCTTTACATCCACAGCACACGCCATGCCACAAGAAGACAGCGCTGAGGGAGAGGAGCCTGCAGACCCTGCGGACTCCAGCGATGAGACAGAGCAGCAGCCAATTCAGCGCAGGAAGCGCGCACATGTGCCCCCACTGCCTCCATTTGAGGATGAAGTCCCAGCAACAGGCGATGACACCGACAGGAGAGAGGGGAGTCAGGGTGTGACAGACATGCCCCGTCATGACGCACCAACACCAAGGCAAAGGGAACAGGCCATTTCCAGGTCAAGGCCCAGGAGCAGCACTGCAACAGAAGGAGAAGGCACCGTGTTCTCCGGCTTGGAACAGTGCATGTTGCAGGAACAGCGCCTGCAAAGCAAGGCAATGCGGTCAATGAATCGCCAGCTAGGCCGCCTACATCAGGACAATCGCAACATGGTAGCGGCAATACGAGAGCTCTGTGCCACTTTGAGGGACACCCAAGCTGCCAATGACAGGGCTGGACGACGTGCCAATGCACGGCTACACAATTATACCAAGGCAGTCAACCGCCTCTGCACCACCACCAGCGCACTCACACGCAGAAGCGTAACCATGCAGGTGGACATGGCACATTGCTACCAGGACATAGCGCGAGGGCTGGCGCAGGTGACCACTGCTGTGGAACAGCTGCAGACAGCCAATGCAGGTGGCAGCGCACTAATGGCCTCTGCTGAGAGTGAGGACACATCGAGTCGCAGCAGCATCACTCCAACCTTGCCAGGTGAAAGACGCCGCAGTGGCAGACAGGTAGCAGGCCAAGGGCGCACCATGGGGGTCAACCACCCTGGACGGCACCGACGGAGGTGATCATCTGCGGGGACACTGACTGCAACACGGGTGCATTAACCCGCAAAAGGCTGTTTGCCCTATTTCTTGTGCCTTCTCTGCACTGTGTGTACAACATGTGCTGGGGACAATTGCAATTTCTTTCATGTTAAGTGTGATTAAACACTTGACACATCATCAGGCTTTGTAGTCTCATTTCCTCAATACTCACCTAAAAGTAGTTTTGTGTGATCTCAGTCCGTCTCTGGCGTCCAGCAGCTGCCCCAACTCCTGGTGCTGGTCTGGCAGGGGGAGCAGGGCGCTCGTCATCCGATGTGTCTGTATCGGTCACATCAATTGTGGTGCCTTTCCTCATTGCCATGTTATGTAGCATTGCACAGCTTGCCACGATTTTACAGCAGGTCTCAGGGCTGTATTGCAGTGCGCCTCCACTCTTATGCAGGCACCGGAAGCGGCTCTTCAGGATTCCGAAGGTTCGCTCAATGACACAGCGTGTAGATCTGTGTGCCCTGTTGTAGCTCCTCTCACTTGCATTTGCAGGATCCAGGTATGGGGTCAGGATGAAGTCGCGCACTGCATAGGCACTGTCACCTGCATGGAAAAAAACACAATAGGTGAGTCAATGTCCCCCCCCTCAACTGATGTAGTGGATGTATTGATGTGTGCAATGTATTTACCGAGCAGGTACCCCTCCCCAAACTCTCCAGCACTCAGACGTCTGTGTATTCCACTGTGTCGGAAGATGAAGGAGTCATGTGTACTGCCGGGGTATTTGGCTACGATGTCGGTGATGTGATACTTAGCGTTGCACACAATCTGTATGTTGAGGGAATGGTAGCATTTCCGATTCCTGTAGACATATTCAGTTTCTGCTGGGGGTGTGATGGCCACATGGGTCCCGTCAATGCAGCCGATGACGTGGGGGAAACGTGCAATCTGGTAGAAGTCCAGTATCGTTTGTTGTAATGCCTGTTGGGTGGTGGGGAAGTAAATGTGATGTGGGAGCCTCAGTAGCATTGCATCTAGGAAGGCATGGAAGAAGCGCGAAAGTGCACTCTGTGACACCCCACCAACCTCCGCTATGACCCGTTGAAAACTCCCTGACGCGAGGAGGTGCAGGGAGCACAGGACCTGCACATGTGTGGGAATTGTTTGTGTCCTGCGAGTAGGGTGCTCCAAGTGGGGTTTCAGCTCCTCAATCAGGTCCATTATGGTCTGTGGGTGCAGTCTGTACTTGTCATAGATCTCCTCTTCAGTGTTCTGTAACAGGGTGATGCGCAGCCTGAAGATACGTTCCTGTCTCATTCTCCTGTGTGCAAGGGCCCGAATACGCAGCCTCCTGGCTATCACGTACATTGCAGCCATTGTGGGTGTGTTTGTTGCATTGTGGGCTGGTTTTTGTACCTTGCACCAGTTTACCACCTGCAAGCAATTGGTGGTAATAGCGATTTCTTAATTAGCGAATTTCGTGAAATCGCAATTTGCGATTTTTTCATACATGTGTTTGCGATTTCTTAGCTAGCGATTTCTTGTTAGCGATATTCGCAACGCTAAGGAATCGCAAATTAGGTATTCGCTAGGAAATTCGCAGTTTTCTTGTTTCGCAGCCTAAGAAATCGCTAATTTAGCGATTTCTTATTTTTCAGTTTGGAAGTGTGTCATACATATGAAATAGCGAAAAATCAGTCGCAAACGCTGTTTTTTGCGAATCGCAGCGTTTGCGACTAATTTTTGCTTTCATACATATGCCCCTAAGTGCCTTACAGGAACTTGCTAAAGTGCAGCACTTTGGGGGACGACTAATTATACAGTACTACAGACCCACGAAAATATATTTTTAAGGAGGTTTTAAGCAGTTCCCAATTCAACCCCTTCATATGTAGACCATAATGAACTGTCAGTCTCCTATATTAGTGACTATATTAGTGCAACAGCTCTCACTGTTTGGCATGGGATCTTGAGCAAGGATGGTACTAAATTTACCCAGGAAATCATAATGGGCTGCCTTGCCCTCGATCATTGTAAAAAGATCCCTTGGTTGCAGTTTATCCATAAACTTTTAAATGAATGTGAGGTGAATGTTGATATTAAAGACCCTGTGAACATTCAACTAGGGGGCCGATTCCGATCCGGGTTGGAAAGCACTCTGACCGAGCCGGATCTGGAGTGTTTTCCGACCGAGCCGGAGTCCTGCAGTCCGACCGAGCGAGTACGATGCGGCCGTATGCTGTCGGACTCGGTTCGGTCAGACTCCCATAGAAGTCAATGGGAGCTGGTCGTACGACGCGTACATGGGCTCCCATTGACTGAATGGCTACGTCGCGGACAAGTGTGCCCCCTACGCGTCAGTGCTATCCGCACAGTACATGCCTGTGTTGGGGAGACCCATGGGTCTCCCCCTGTGTCCGAGTCGTAGGGCTGCGGGTGACATGGGGTCCGACGTGGACCCCCAAAGGCAACACCCGGACGATTTGCGAGCCGGACACTCCGGCTCGCACAGGCTGTCCGACGCGTGCATCGTACTGGCTCGGTCGTAAATCGCATCCATTGCACACCACGGTTAGCTTCCGACCGAGACACACGGAGCGGTTCGGACCCGGAAACGAGTCGGTCAATGAATGTCATTGTTGGACTTGGCCCTTTTCCCTGAATTTTTCGCTTTTTATGGGAAACCACATGCTATGTGAATGCATGTTAAATGCAAACGTTGGATGCTGCGCAATGGTGTATGCAGACTGAGTTTCCCTATTTGAACATGTACCTTTTGAAATGGATGCCATGGCTGTGTGGTTGTTCCGCCTGACTGAGCTGGGTTACCAGTCTAGTTGTTATTTCCCAGCAAAACCAGCTTTTGGAGGGAAGCCTGGCACCCAGGGTGCTGG
The DNA here is from genome assembly GCF_964204655.1 of Triturus cristatus. NCBI lineage: Eukaryota > Metazoa > Chordata > Amphibia > Caudata > Salamandridae > Triturus > Triturus cristatus. The sequence continues at coordinate 678,054,410 of NC_140589.1, forward strand.
ACACCTCCCCCTGTGCCAGTTAGAACCGGTTTTCCCCAGACGCTTCTAGAAGCTGCTGGCACTGTCTGGTAGGCGGAGCTGAGCTGCCATGTGCTCAGTCAGAGCGTGAACCTGAGAGAGAGGGGACCTGCTGCCAGGAGGTACCGCCACCTGGGCCTGTGTGCTGGCTTCTGTGCCCAACTGTAACCCCTCTGCTGTCCACAGGGCTAGGGAGAGCCCCGCTGCTGGAGTGAAGGCTGCTGTATCAGGAGGAGTGCCACGTTACAGAGGATAATGGTTCACAGGACCTACAGCCCTGTCCTGATGAGTGCCCACTGACTGCTGACCTTGCCCAGTAGTGCCTGCTGCTCTGCTACCCAGCGCCTCGTGAGCGCTGCAACTGTGCCATTCCTACTGGTAGCGCCTGGAGAAGAAGAGCGCGTTATCTTACTGCCCAGGAGGTGAGGAGCTGACACCTGCAGCGCTACGGGAGTGCTATATTTCCCTAGTTGAAGCACCTGGGCTGCTCCCCCTGCACTTTAGTGCCTAGTGGGACTATTTGCGTGGTTACCAACAGAGGTGCGCTATCCGCTGTCCCTGAAGCTCCTGGTGAGACCTAGCGCCCTGGGAGCGCTACATCTAGAAGCTGCCCCGGACCTGTAGGCACTGTGTAGCGCTAAGAAGTTGGGAGCTGCCTGGAGAACTACTTATTTAAAAACAGCGAGAGCCTACCCCGCATTATGGCTACCCCGCGCATGCGTGACGCGCGTTGAACTTAGAAACCCAGCGGGGTTATTGTCACGCCAGCGGGAGCCCACCCCGCACTTTAATCTGGCCGCTACTCACCGCTGCTGGGTGGGAGCCCTCTGGGAGCGCAGGGCAGGAAGAGCGCCGCTGCCGTCAAAATCACCGCCGCCGCCCGGGCACTGCAGCGGAGGAGGACTGCGGAGGAACCCAAATGCCGTCGCAGCCGCTGAAGCCAGGGGAGGGCCGCCGTAGCTGCCACGAAGGCCGCGCTGGGCTTGGGACGCGCAGAAGAGCGTTGCTGAGCAACCCAGGCGCCAGACGCATCATAGGCCGCGCCCTCGATAAACCGTGCCTCCATTGGTTCCTGCCCCCGGATCGTCGAGGAGCCCGGAGGCTGCCCAGGCCTCAGGGAGTGCGGCTCGGAAGAAGGTGGCCCCTTGATTGACCCAGCCCGGGTCTGCGGAAGTAGTGTGAGGCCTACATTCTCCCCCCCACACAATGGTGAGTGGGGCTGGCCGACGAAGCGCTGCTGGGGGGTGGGGTTCTCGGGAGGTACAGAGAGCCCCGCACATTGCCACGCCTGAAGCCCGAGAGGAAGCGGGATCTCTGTCGAAGCCCCGGGTTCCAGGAGGGTGCCCGGGTGAAGTCCAGCGGAGGCCGCCAGAGGAGCCCCGGTGAGTGGGGCTTGGGTCTACTTGGTGGGGGTGAAGTCATAGCACACCGTCGGTGCCCGCCTCCTGTGGCTGCATGAAGGGCCCCGTGGGGGCTGTACTTGTTTTTGAGACAGTTCCTTCTTGGGCCTGACACAGCTGCATCGCCGAAGTTGCAGCTGCAACGAAGGGGCATTCCTAATTTCTGAGCCCCAGAGAAGGGGACTCCAGCTTGCCCAGTGTTCTTTTGGGGGCAACATTGTGTAAGCCCCAGAGGAGGGGCTCCCCACTGGATATTGCCAGGACAGGACTGACTATACCCCACAGCCCCGCTGGACAGTGGGCAGTTGTAACGTTGGTGGCACATATAACAGGCACAGCTACTCCCTAATGGTTCGACTGCTAAACGTGACACGATGTATCTGGTGATGCCTTATGCCCATAATGTTACCTAATGTTTTCCCCACATGGGTGCCAGGCTGATGGTGGGCATTTATGCCTAGGGAGGAGCCTCATGATTTATGCCCAATGTGACTTCTGCCTATGTTCGTATGCAGAGTGTAATGGTTTTCTGCCCCATGCTAATGCGGTTATAGGTCAATGTTAATGCCTCCATGCTCCCAGGTCACTGTATAATGCTTTTACCCTTATGGCAAGGTGGCGAAGGTTACGCATGACGTACTTAGGCCTCATGGACCTATGCTGTTGGTGTTCTGCCTCACAAGTTCTGCCTAATGTTTTCCCCTTACAGCTTTCCTGCCCCAGGGGTCATACATAGCGTTTATGCATATGGTGATACCATGATGTTTTATTGCAGGTGTTCCGGACTAACGCCTAATGTTATGCCATGATGTGTTTTTATTGCAGGATTGAGGCTTATGGACTTTACCTTTATTCTTCCCATGTACCTTTATCCTAACTGTATGTCGCAATGGTTCTGGCAGGGGCCCGATTGGCCCTGCCATGTATATAATTCCCCCTGTAAATATTGCTTTGGTGCCGGTTGGCGCAGTAGAGAGATTACTAAAAATACCTGGTGTTTCTACAATACAAACGTGATTCTTTCACAAACTTGTGTAGCGTCTCTTTCTGTAGTGTGCCTCGTGTGTCGCCTGTGTGTGCTGCGTGGGTGCTTTGCACATTTCCTCTGGAGTTTGGCCCACCCGCTCTGCACCACGCTACCCGTTTCCAACATTGGTGTTCAGCGGTGGGATAGGACTTGTGTTTGCGCAGTACCACAGCGACAACGGGTTGCACTGCAAACTGAGCATTTAAAGTAATCTCAGGTTTTGGGGGATTATTGTTTTTCTGATTGTGCTTTCCTCCTGAAAGTGGTGCTTGTGAATTGTGTTCCCCTGTTGCACTGTGGGTGGTGTGTCCCGGGTGTACCTCACCAGGATGGGGGGATGGGGTTGACCTACAATGAGGTTTACCTTATGGAGTACACGGAGCAGGAAGTGATGGATTTCTGCAGAGAGAGAGGGATACCCCCAGTAGGCAACACGCGCAGGAAGTTGTTTCTCTATGAGGCCCTCAGGAGGGGGGAACACTTAGAGCCCTGTGGGGACATTTCCGATTACCCCTCTGCATATTTAAAGGGTGGATTTGGTGGAGACCCGGAGGAGGACCTCGAGTGTGACGAGGACTCTGAGAGTGAGGGTGCCCAGTCCATAACCCTGGAGGGTGGTGACACTGACGAGGAGGAAGAAGATGACCGGTTGAGACGCCAGTAGCGACTGAGGACACCAGAGTTAGGGAGTCCCGTGCTGGGTCCAGTCCCAGTGGCACTGCCCCGTCCCTTTCCCTGTCCCCGGAAGAGTGGGTGGATAGGAGGGAAGAAAGGGAGCATCAGCTGGCGGTAGAAAGACTCAGAGTGGAGCTAGAGCGGCTGAGTGTGGAGGAGAAGAGGCTAGAGACTGAGAAGGTCCTAGCGCAGGAAAGGATGGCTGAGGCAGAGAGGGCCTTTGCCAGGGAGGACTAGCTCGGGAGGGTAGGTTGTCCCCCGAGAGTGGTTTCTGTGGTCTGGATTCGCCAGTGAGGGTGGGATCCAGTGGTGGCAGCGAGAGTGGATCCAATGCAGGGAGTCCCACTCCCAGAGCCCGGGAGACGGTGCCTGATTCCCAGGAAGAGGGGGACAGGTTAGAGTTCAGGGGCAGGGGAAAACTGTCCCACCAGTCCTGGGGGGAGTTTGCAGAGGTGTGTTGGACTGCATTGGAGGATTGGGTGGTGAATAGAGCAGTGAATGATTGGGAAGGGCTGTGCCAGGTAGTTATCAAGGAGCACATGCTCAGTAATTGTTTCCCGAGGTTGCGTCACCACCTGTTGCAGTGTGGGTTCTCCGACCCCAGGGAGCTTGCACGGGAGGCAGACCTTTGGGTGAGTGCCAGGGAGTCTGAGAGGGCATTGGGGAGTGATCCTGAAAGGAGTGGTGCAGGGATTTTCCAACCCAGTGAGGTGGGAGAGGTGGAGAATAGCCCAGCTAGGTCCCAGGGAAGTGAGAGGGTTGTAGGGCCTCACGTCCTATCTACAGGAAGGAGTGAGATGGGGATGTGTCCCAAGGTGCCCCAACCGCAGTCTCAGGGCCTGGAGAGTTCCATAAGGGAGCCCCAGGTTGGGAGCCTAGGCTGTCCTGATGTTCCGTCCAGTGAAGGGGATCCCCTAGTGTCAGGAGAACCCGGGGCGACTGTCATCAGAGCTCCTGAGGTTCTGGGGTCGGCCCAGTTGCAGGGTTTAGATCCTGGGCTGGGATGCCAGGTTCAGGGGCTGCCTGACCGGGAGGGAGGGGCACTTGTAATCAAGGTGCCTACTGTTTTGACTACCAGGGGTACTTCTCCAGGTGGGAAGGTGCAGAACTCTGGGAGGGGGTGCAGGGGGAGGAAGGTCTCGCCTCTGACACCAGCTCAGCCACAGGGCTTAGATCCTGGGTTGGGAGGCCAGGGACAGGTACTGCCTGACCTGGCGGGTGGGACATCTGTAAGCAGTGTCCCCCCAGAATTGACTTCCAGGGGTACTTCTCCAGGTGGGAGGGTGCGGAACTCTGGAAGGGGGTGCAGACGGAGGAGGTTCTCGCCTCTGGCACTGGCTCAGCCACGGGGCTTCGATCCTGGGTTGGGGGGCCAAGGACAGGTACTGCCTGACCTGGTGGGTGGGACATCTGTAAGCAGTGTCCCCCCAGAATTGTCTTCCAGGGGTACTTCTCCAGTTGGGAGGGTGCGGAACTCTGGGAGGGGGTGCAGGGGGAGGGAGGACTCGCCCCTGGCACCGGTGCAGCCTAAAGGTTTAGACCCTAGGTTGGGGAATCAGTTGCAGGGTCAAGGCCCTGGACTGGGGAGAGAGTGGTGGTTTGAGGGTGCCTCGCATGGGAGGAGGGTGAGGAACCCCAGAAGGAGAGGTAGGAGGAGGAGAGCCTCGCCCCTGATGGCTGGTCAGCCTGAGGGTGCGGACCCCAGGTGGGAGGACCAGTGGCAGTTTGGGACAGCAAGGAGGAGGAGGAGAGTGGTCAACGGGTACTACGGGCCTGGGACTACTGCCCCCCACTCTGTGAGACAGCAAGGGCCAGAGACATCTGGATGACCTAGGGGCCAGCCCTGGCCACAATCAACTAGGGAGCCTCAGTGGGGTGACTTAGTCGGTCAAGGGAGGTTTGCGAGAGGGAACCATCGGATTCCAGAGTGGAGGAGAACCTGCGGGTGCTCCTGCAGTTGCAGGCCTGAGTCCACTTTTTCTCGCCCCAAGCAGGGAAGCCCATCAAGGCATTGATCGGTCTACCCTGGCGTTTGGCTGGGAGGGGGTTGTGTTGGACTTAGCCGTTTTCCCTGAATTTTGTTCGCTTTTTATGGGAAACCACATGCTATGTGAATGCATGTTAAGTGCAAACGTTGGATGCTGCACAATGGTGTATGCAGACTGAGTTTCCCTATTTGAACATGTAATTTTTGAAATGGATGCCATTGGCTGTGGGGTTGTGCCGCCTGACTGAGCAGGGTTACCAGTCTAGTTGTTATTTTCCAGCAACCCCAGCTTTTGGAGGGAAGCCTGGCACCCAGGGTGCTGGACACCTCCCCCTGTACCAGTAAGAACCGGTTTTCCCCAGACGCTTCTAGAAGCTGCTGGCACTGTCTGGTAGGCGGAGCTAAGCTGCCATGTGCTCAGTCAGAGCGTGGACCTGAGAGAGAAGGGACCTGCTGCCAGGAGGTACCGCCACCTGGGCCTGTGTGCTGGCCCCTGTGCCCAACTGTAACCCCTCTGCTGTCCACAGGGCTAGGGAGAGCCCCGCTGCTGGAGTGAAGGCTGTTGTATCAGGAGGAGTGCCACGTTACAGAGGATGATGGTTCACAGGACCTACAGCCCTGTCCCGCTGACTGCTGACCTTGCCCAGTAGTGTCTGCTGCTCTGCTACCCAGCGCCTCGTGAGCGCTGCGACTGTGCCCTTCCTACTGGTAGCGCCTGGGGAAGAAGAGCGCTTTATCTTACTGCCCAGGAGGTGAGGAGCTGACACCTGCAGCGCTACGGGAGTGCTATATTTCCCTAGTTGAAGTGCCTGGGCTGCTCCCGCCTAGTGGGACTATTTGCGTGATTACCAACAGAGGTGCGCTATCCGCTGTCCCTGAAGCTACTGGTGAGACCTAGCGACCTGGGAGCGCTACATCTAGAAGCTGCCCCAGACCTGAAGGCGCTGTATAGCGCTAAGAAGTTGAGCTGCCTGGAGAACTGCTTATTTAAAAACAGCGGAAGCCTATCCTGCATTATGGCCGCCCTGCGCGTGCGTGCCGCGCGTTGAACTTAGAAACCCAGCGGGGTTATTGTCACGCCAGCGGGAGCCCATCCCGCACTTTAATCTGGCCGCTACTCACTGCCACTGGCCGGGACCCCTCTGTGAGTGCCGGGCAGGAAGAGCGCCGCTGCCGTCAAAATCACCACCGCCGCCCGAGCACTGCAGCGGAGGAAGACTGTGAAGGAACCCAGACGCCGTTGCGGCCCCCGAAGCCAGGGTAGGGCCGCCGTAGCTGCAACGGAGGCCGCGCTGGGCTTGGGACGCGCGGGAGAGCGTTGCTGAGCAACCCGGGCACCGGCCGCGTCATAGGCCGTGCCCTCGAAAAGCCATGCCTCCATTGGTTCCTGGCCCCGGATCGTCGAGGAGCCCGGAGGCTGCCCAGGCCTCAGGGAGAGCAGCTCGGAAGAAGGTGGCCCCTTGATTGACCTGGCCCGGGTCTGCGGAAGTAGTGTGAGGCCTACATTCTTCCCCCCCACACAACGGTGAGTGGGGCTGGCCGGCAAAGCGCTGTTGGGGGCGGGGCTCTCGGGAGGTGCAGAAAGCCCCGCACATTACCGCGCCTGAAGCCCGAGAGGAAGCGGGATCTCTGTCGAAACCCCGGGTCCCAGGAGTGGGCCCGGGTGAAGTCCAGCGGAGGCTGCCAGAGGAACCCCGGTAAGTGGGGCTTGGGTCTACTTGGTGGGGGTGAAGTCGGGGCATACTGTCGGTGCCCGCCCCCTGTGGCTGCACGAAGGGCCCCGTGGGAGCCGTACTTGTTTTGGGGACAGTTCCTTCTTGGGCCTGACACAGCTGCATCGCCGAAGTGGCAGCTGCAACGAAGGGGCATTCCTAATTTCTGATCCCCAGAGAAGGGGACTCCAGCTTGCCCAGTGTTTTTTTGGGGGAATCATTGTGTAAGCCCCAGAAGAGGGGCTCCCCACTGGATATTGCCAGGACAGGACTGACTATACCCCACAGCCCCGCTGGACAGTGGGCAGTTGTAACATTGGTGGCACATATAACAGGCACAGCTACTCCCTAATGGTTCCACTGCTAAACGTGACACGATGTATCTGGTGATGCCTTGTGCCCATAATGTTACCTAATGTTTTCCCCACAGGGTTGCCAGGCTGATGGTGGGCATTTATGCCTAGAGAGGAGCCTCATGATTTATGCACATGTGACCATGCCCAATGTGACCTCTGCCTATGTTCGTATGCAGAGTGTAATGGTTTTCTGCCCCATGCTAATGCGGTTATAGGTCAATGTTAATGCCTCCATGCTCCCAGGTCACTGTATAATGCTTTTACCCTTATGGCAAGGTGGCGAAGGTTACGCATGACATACTTAGGCCTCATGGACCTATGCTGTTTGTGTTCTGCCTCACGAGTTCTGCCTAATGTTTTACCCTTACAGCTTTCCTGCCCCAGGGGTCATGCAAAGCATTTATGCATATGGTGATACCATGATGTTTTATTGCAGGTGTTCCGGACTAACGCCTAATGTTATGCCCTGATGTGTTTTTATTGCAGGATTGAGGCTTATGGACTTTACCTTTATTCTTCCCACATACCTTTATCCTAACTGTATGTCGCAATGGTTCTGGCAGGGGCCCGATTGGCCCTGCCATGTATATAATTCCCCCCTGTAAATATGGCCTTGGCACCAGTTGGCGCAGTAGAGAGATTACTAAAAATACCTGGTGTTTCTACAATACAAAAGTTATTCTTTCACAAACTTGTGTAGCGTCTCTTTTTGTAGTGTGCCTCATGTGTCGCCTGTGTGTGCTGCGTGGATGCTTTGCACATTTCCTCCGGAGTTTGGCCCACCCGCTCTGCACCATGCTACCCGTTTCCAACAGTCATGTAGCTCGCATCGTACTTGCTCGCTCGTACAGCTGTACGAGTCGGGTGGAAAACACGCGTACGGCACGTAGTTTTTCCGGCCAGATCGCGTTCGGTGCCCTTTCGACCTGGATTGGAATCGGCCCCAATATAGTAAAAGGAACCTCAAATTGGGGCTTGCAGGAACAAGAGAAACCCTAAGAGACATAGCAGCAATACTTACTCTTACTGCGGGTAACAAACTTACGACATAGGTTTTATCTCACAAGGTTTGGGTTACTCTTCATTATCTGATTGCATTTCCCACCATGGGCGAATGGAACTGAAAGCTTCCAAATTGCCCTTGTGACGGAAAGTCACAGCAGTCGACATTGCACTTTATACTCTTTTGTAAATTCTATAGAGATTTTAGAAAGTGTGTTTTACGATCTTTATTTCTTGACAGTAAATTGTATTTTTATCAACCTGCTTTTAATTCCATCCATAGTCTAGAAAATGAAAAAGTTGGCAATGCAGTAGTTTTTATACAAATGGCGATCAAAAGAAGAAAAAACTATTCACACCTTGAGGCCCTAATGTTCGAAAAAATATAGGTTTTAGTTGAGACCGATGCACTCTGTAATAAATTATCTACAAGCTAATTGCAAATATTTAGAAAAATGGTTATATACTAACTTTTGCAAATCATCTTAGTAATTGTCACTGATCTTCATGACTCAATCAATCAATCAATCAATCAATCAGGGGCTTATTAAGCGCACTACTCACCCATGAGAGTCCTAAGGCGCTGGGGGGGACTCCTATGAGATATTGGACTGTAATTTATCCTGTGTATTGTATAATCCAATATTATACTATTCAAATTATGAATTACTTTTTAAGATAACCTTCTTTTATGTATATGTGTATGAGTAATGGAATTGAGTATTTGACTTTTTCACGTGATAATTGTGTTTTTAGAATGCATTTATAGTTGTATTTTTCCAACCGATTAAAGCTGATTGATTTGAACTCGAGAATCAAAATGGAGACGTGTTATAATGTTATTGACCATAGGAAAACAAGCTGTCAACATAGTTAAATGAATATCCAATAAATGTACATGAGTTAGTTAATCACTACAATAAACTAAATGTGATTTCTAAATGTGCACAGCAATATTTTCTATGATAATGCATAAAGGTAAAACAAAAGTTAATGAGTTGCGGCACATATTGAATATACAGATTATATATCCTAACATATTAACACATTTTATGTAGGGGGTGAAATCTAAATTACGCTACTCTTCTAGTATATTCATGGCTGTAGGCCCTCCTTTATTGCCAGGGGGTTTTGTGAATATATTTCTTCTTGCTGACCCCTCCCCTTCAATGGAGGTTGGAAAAAAAATCTATAACGTCTGGAAGTTATGAACAAGAGTTTGAGTCTTCGGGGTTCAGGCGTTTTCCTTGTGGAATACCACCATGGTAGCCTTGACGAGAAATCAATCAAACTTCACCATGTGTTTCATTCAGCTGCAATACTGACTGTTTCTTCTGCGTTTGGCTAGGCAGGTATTTCTTGTTTTCATTGTTTAGCTTTCGTTTTATTTATTGGGTTATACTTCCTGTTGCACAGCAGCAATCAAGAAGTGATACATTAAAAAGCACATAAAAGTAAGAATCTGGATGATACCCAAAACTCAAAAGATTTGAAGTGAGAATTTATTTTATGTTGAATATATGTACAATTCCACAAAGTGTTCCATGAGTGTTTTTGTGAGTCTGTGACACATGCTAATTCCTAGACCTACTCAGAGGCCTAGCCATCTGTACATGCTGAAATGTTTCAGGATACATTTCCACTTATTGAAACAAATACACCTGTGAATGTATCCCTATTTCCTCATTAATTAGGGAGTTATTGGTCCCAATTCCCAATTTGAAAACTTATTTGCACTGCTCTTAGACAGAAGTGAAGATGGCATTTAGAATTTTTTGCTGAACAGGGCATCTGCCATAAATCAGATGACGTCGTTTTCCACCAAATACTTCCCTCATTTAGAGGTGAGGAAACTGTTTGATTTCTGGCAACAGAGCCTTCAATTGAAAACGTATTTTTCGTCCTTCAGGAATGTCCCAATGGAACAGGGAGAAGCACCCTGTCAAACAGGCCCATTTCGTTTTTGTTTCTCATAAAGAATAACACATTTTGGGGAGTTGTTTTAGAGACCTGTTTGTTTTTCTCTTTGTGTGTTTTCTTATCGGTGGAACTTGGACCAAGTACTTTCTTTGAACTATTTCTCCGCCTTTTATGGTCCTACTTTTTCCTTTGTGATTGAGCAGTTTTGGCAACTGCATGTTATTTGTGTAGCTCTGCTTTTTGAGGTATATATTCATTCTTTTGGAATAATTTTCACACTTTTTTTATTTAATAACCACACTCCATACAAGTGTAGGTGTTCTGTCATTCCACTGCCCATTTTTGAATTTGAAATTATTTTAAAATTGCACCTAAGTTTTAACTGCTGACCTCTCTTGTTTTGTGGTGGGATTCCCTGGGTTTTCATTTCTCTCGCGCTGCATTGGTTTGACTTTCCAGTCTACCCTGGGTCCCCTGATTGAGCAGAGGTTCTCATGCCAAGATTTGCTGCTAGCAGTGTAGCTGCTTAAAGTATTTCATTTTATAAATTGATGTCAGCGCAAACTCAAAGCTGACTTCGCAGGCAAGTCCTTCTTGAGCATTGCGCTTTGGAATTATTTTAAAATTGCACCTAAGTTTGAACTGCTGACCTTTCTTGTTTTGTGGTGGAATTCCAGGGATTTTCGTTTCCCTCATGCCATATTGGTTTGACTTCCCGGTGTGACGCGGTCTCCTGATTGAGCAGAGGAAGCCAAATCTACTTTCCTCACTTCTGGTTCTCAAGCTGAGATCGGCAGCTAGCAGTCTAGCTGCGTAAGGCATTTCATTTTACAAATTGATGCTGACATGGAAGTGCAGCGGGCATGCGCTGTCGGTGCGCTGAAGGTACACCAAAGGCAAGACCGTCTGTGCCTGGACCAGGCTCAGGGCCCAGGACCTGTCCCTCTGGTCGATTGAAGACCAATAGCACACCGACATCCATAAAGAAGACATGCCTGTGCATTAGGTTCTGTCAAATACTTTACCAACATCTTATTATTATTATTTGAATATTAAATATGTGTTAATTAATGCCAGGTCTCTGGTTTAACAACATTTCAAATTTGCCGAATTTATGAGCACGAATCAGCCAGATTTGACTATTGTAATGGAAATATGGCTGATCATGCCTCAGGCCTCTAGATGACTGTTGCTACTCTTCTACGCTATGCTATTTTTAGACTCGACAGTGAGCAGAGGAGGGGTGGGGTGGAGGACTAGCAGTCTTTTACCATAACTCCCTGACTGTTATGTTTACTCCTTATACACAAAGCAATAGGGTGACCCAGTCTCCCTCTGAACCTGGGCATGAATAGCATAAATAACAATTGGTTCTGTCGGGTAAGACAATTTCTTTGTAATTCATAACATTGATGTGGATTAATAAATCCAAAGATGACATTTAGAACACATATGGAATTACAAAGTAATCTGTGATTTCAAAAATAATTTTTACTTTTGCTTCTAAAACTTTTTATCAGAAGGTTTTTTGTTTTCACCACAAAAATACCACAGAAACAGGCTGTCTAGTGATTCGCTCCCACTGACATCGATTCATTTATGGAATCGACTGTCTGCTCAACTCCCTTGTCCTGAAGAAGACCCACTATGACAATCATCTAATAATGCTCCTGTCAGGGTCGAAACGTCGATGGCTTTACATGTCCATACATCAATAGGTCTAGCAGCTTGCAAATCATTAAGGAATCAATTCCTGAGCTAGAGACACTTATCACACAGTTTAAATTGGACCTACCCCCAAACTCTTCCCCTCTTTTGTAAATGTATTTGTCATGTGTATTTTCTTAATTTGTTTGTACAACACACTGATTCTGTCACTTGGGCACTTGTTTCACTATACATATTTTTCACTTGCGCCCTTTCATTCAATTAATCACTAGACAGCCTGTTTCTGTAGTATTTTTATGGTGAAAACAAAAAAACACCTGATAAAAAGTTTTAGAAGCAAAAGTAAAAATTATTTTGCACAGCTTGTGGAAAAGCTTATGAACTTACAGCTGGTGGCTTTTTTCGATAACAATAATTTGCTAGATGACATGCAATTTGGGTTTTGTAAAAGCACTGAGTCAGCACTAATACTGGCCACAGAAGTAATCAAGGCATCAGTAGATAAGGGCGGTAAAGCTACCCCTATTGTACTTGACTTATCTGCAGCATTGGAAACAGTCAATCATGACCTTTTGATTGGCTGGTTGGAACATTTAGGGATTGAGGGGGTTGCACTTTCGTTACTGTGCTCATTCCTCACTGAACGTGTTAAATCTGCTTCCATGAATGAATTTACAATTGAACACTTTTTAACCTGTATGTTACATCTTTGGCTTCTTCTGTGAAATATTTTGTGCTGTCATTAGTGTCATACACTGATGACACCCAGATTGTGGTTTCTCTTTCTAGCAAAGGTCCTGATAGGAGCAACAGATTTCATAACTGTATGAGTGCCGTGAGACAATGGATGGACAAAAAGTGTCTTAAAATAAATTCATCAAAAAGTGATGTCATCCTTTTTGGCAACAACGCCTCTTTTTGATCTCCTTCTTGGTGGGCAGATAAACTAGGCCCTCTTCCTACCCTGGTAAAAAAGTGAGAGATCTTAGAGTTTTAATGAATGATATACTCACATATAGGGAGCAAGTCAACAAAGTGATCTCTACCTCCTTTTACACCTTGCATGGTATTAAGAAAATCAAGCAGTTCCTACCGTTTGACCTATGGAAAGCAGTTGCGATAGGCCTTGTGCTATCTAGATTTGGTTACTGTAATGGATTATACTAAAATCTTCCCAAAAGTTTGTTCCATAAATTACAGATTCTGCAAAATTCAGCTGCTCGTCTGTCTTTGAAGGTTCCTAGATGTCATTATACTTCATAGGCTATCAATAGTCTACATTGGTTGCATGTGAGGAAGCGTATCATTTTTAAGGGCCTGTGCATCACATACAAGGCTCTTCGTGGATCAGGTCCAGGGTATCTCAGGGAAAACCTGAGATGGTATGTGCCTTGCAGAACTCTTTGTTCAAGCTCAGCCAATAATGTGGGCATCCCCCCCTGCCAGCTTTCCTCTTGGGGAGGCAGGAGTTTTGTTACTTGCACTGCACGTAACTTCAACCTCAACTTCAACCCGGATTGAAAACAGCTGTATCCTTGCTTTTGTTCCGAACAGCTTTAATACCTAGCACTTAAGTCAGTAGATTTTGGTTTGCCCATAGGATGTAACTTCCTGGCTTGTCAGTCAATATCATCTGCAATATGCTCCATAACCTTGTCACGTTGCACTAAAATACCTCTGGGTATTTGCTTGCGCTTTACAAATTTATAAATCAAATCAAATCAAATCAAACCATTGTTTAACACAATCAATTGTGCTTGTATACCACCCCCTTACAGTTCGATCTTTTTTTAAAGTTCTGCTATTTTACATAGCACAAAATCAACCTTAAGGTATGAGAGTACTTTACATGAAGAGATTAAGGGATTTTCCCAGAATCACAGGATGTTGAGCACCCCATTCAGACTAAAACCTGGTTCTCCAGCTTCAAAGTTGCCCGCTCTAGCCCTTATGCCACATCCTTTCCTTGTGAGCTCAGCATATAAGATGGCTGGCACTCCTCTGAAACATATAATGCATTCCAATTATGCGTTCCAAAGCACCACTGGCCATCTTGCTTTTGTATGATGCTTGTGTTGTTCACAATTGTCAAAATTCATCCACTTTTATATATATATATATATATTATCTACTGGCGGTCGCCAGTAGATAGTTATAGTTAGGACCACGTTTCCATAGGAAATCCGCAACATTCTATTTTGAATAACTTTGGCGCCGGTCGATGAATCCTCGCGAATTTCTCAAAATAGGTGGGGCGCTACGCTCCGCTCCTACCCTGAAAGTCTCGGGGGGATTCGTCAAGCGGGGGCTGAGATAAAAGGGGGGTCCCAAAACGCGTTTTTCCCATGCATTTTTCCATAGGACCTTTAGACAGAGCTACAGCCCGAACGGCTGAACAGAATTACTAGAAATTTGGCAGAGAGGTAGTCCCTAGGTCAGGGAAGTGCCTTTTGTAGGTTTGGTGTAAATCTGTTCAGTAGATCCTGAGAAAATAGCATTTAAAAGCATATATATATGTGGGCGGAGCCTAACCACACATCTCATCCTGAGATCTGATTGGCTGTCAGCACTTCATCCAAGAAGTGTTGGCAGCCATCTTGGGACCAATATACATGATAGCACCTCATTAAAAAGCATTGCAGTTAATAGAAGGTTTTAAGACTTTAGTTACATTATAAATCATTTGTTGATGGTACCATACTCATTTTAGGAATTGTGGTATGTTCTAAGGTGATTTCACCATGTGAAAAAGCCTTCTGCTGGGATATCATGATTGAGAGAAAAATATTTTCTCATGCTTTTACCACAGAGGTTTGGAAGGTGATCTATAGGCTAAACTGAGAGCTTATTTTCTGTAAATTCACATTATCTTTCTCAGTCATGTGAGAATGAAGTCTGACATTCTCAGTAAAACATGTACATCCAACAAGGGCAGAGACTGTCAGTTGATTCCTTTGTGTTCTACTGCAGCTTCCCAGAGTGTTCCAAAGAACTACTAGAGCGCTAACAGTCCTACTTATGATAAACGTATGGCACACCTGAAGCCATCTTGCTTGGATTAAAGTGGTAACTCTTAAAACATTTAATTTAAAAAGGAACAAAATGAGGGGGTTCATTTTTCAATAAAAAGTATGATTAGTGCTGCAGAAAGAAAAAATAGGGCACATTTTGAGTGACTTCTCAAATCCTCTTCTATTTCATTAAAAAATTCTGACATGCAGACTGAAACATGCACTTTCAATACCAGCAGCAGTTTTCCCTGGTGAGCAGTAGCTTTACTACAGTGATCTAATGAGCAAAAAGAATGCTAACATTCTGAATTTATGGCAAATGTGTGACACATCTGAATGCCTTCTTGATGGAATCAAAGTAAAAAACTGAAAGTATTTCCTACTGAGGAGACTGCAGTAAATGAGGAAATTAGGAAACTTCATAACAAATAAGTCTCCCAAGATGGCCACCAGAGACAAAAGAGCCCAAATGTAGCCCAAATATCACCCAGATGTAGCCCAAGTATAGCCCAATGACAGAATGTCCCAGAATGTTCTTAAAAACAACTAGAGCGCTTACTGTCTTCATTATGACAAAAGTATGGCACACCTGAAGCCATCTTGATTGGAATAAACTGGTAACACTTAAAACATTTAATTTAAAAAGGAACACAATGAGGAGGTTCATTTTGCCATAGAAATTATGATTAAAGCTGAAGAAAGAAAATGAGGGCACATTTTGAGTGACTTCTCAAATCCTCTTCTATTTCATTAAAAAAATTCTGACATGCAGACTGAAACATGCACTTTTAATACCAGGAGCAGACTTCCATGGTGCAGTAGTTTTACTACAATGATCTAATGAGCAACTAGAGTGCTAACATTCAGAATTTATGGCAAATGTGTGACATATCTGAATACCTTCATGATGGAATCAAAGTAAAAAACTGAAAGCATTTCCTACTGAGGAGACTGCAGTACATGAGGAAATTAGGAAACTTCATAACAAATAAATCTCCCAAGATGGCCACCGGAGACAAAAGAGCCCAAATGTAGCCCAAAATCACCCAGATGTAGCCCAAATATAGCCCAATGACAGAAGTGTGCAAAACACTTATTATTTTGTGTTTTTGCAGTGTTATATAGTGCAGACTTGTCAGGTATTGGAGTGCTTTACATGAGCATTGGTTACATCACACAAGAACACATTCATTTTGGTTGTAGACATGGGGAAACTAAGTGATTTGACCAGAATCACAGAATGTCGAGCTGAAGCAGAAACTTCAACCTGGTTCCCCAGTTGCAAAGTCTGCAGTTCTGGAAGTAACACCACATCATCTCCCCTAAGTGCAACATTTAATCAAGTGGTCAACTGGATAAAAAAACATAAAGATAACAAATAATTTAAAAGTGCTTTGTCGCTATTTGAAAACTCAGAAAATATGTCCTTATTTTAGCCTTTTAGAGCACTAACCATAATTTTGATGCCAATAAGACCCTCTCATATATGTAATTTCTAAAGGAAATGCTCTAGGTATTACAGTTTTGATTACATCAAGATGATGTCAGGCGTTCCACACTTTTGTGATAAATATAGAATGTTAGCAATCTAGTTGTTCATTAGGATACTGTTGAGAGGCAGAGGCCAGGGGCACGGACTCTGAAAATTGAAGGCAGGTAGGAGGGTGCAAAGGCAACAATTTAACCACACTGAGCAGGCAGGAAGGGCCGTGGAAGCACAACAGACTATGGAGGGCAGTGGAAAGGGGGGCAGGGGCAACAAACCAACAATACAGGACTTGCAAGAGAGGCTGTTGGAGGCAAGATCTATTACGGGTCAAGGAAGCTAGGGGCGGTCCCCAGATCCCCGGGAGCCACCACAGAACTGAGCAGGAGAGTGAGTCAGGGACAAAAGGGGCACCTTAATTTGAGCCGGGGTGCCTAGGAACGCTTGCTCCAAAAATGAAGAAAACAGACATATGAGACATGGAATTGGAGGCAGAATACAATGGCAGTTTAATGAGAAGATGCAACTTCAAAGAAACCGCAGAATAGAGACATAAAGTACAAAATACAGAATCCAGATAATCATACAGCTGTCATGATATTCTCTGTATCTCAATTAATGTACTGACAGAGAGAGAGAGAAAACACATCTATAAATGCATCATGAGAAACAAGTTACACCAAGGAAAATGTTACCTAGGAACACTCACGTTTACTCTTAGAGCAAGCATTCCTGCAATTACAATACAAAATCTTTTAAATGCTAAAGTAAAGAGAACAATGGTTAAACATAACATGACATTTCATATAGGTAAAATAGAATAAGATACTTCAAGCAAAGCAGAGCAAGACATTTTAAGCAAAGGAAGACAAGAGCTCCCAGCTCTTGGGGAAAACCTGCACTGCCTGTTAACCTACATACAGACGGCGAGGTAGTCCGTCGATATCTGTGGGTGCTCCCTTTTTATATCATTTTGTGGGCTCCTTTGCACGCTACATCTACCTACGTATGCTACCCAAAAGCTTCGTCTGCAGATTTTACCAGACATTTCGTCATTTACCCACTTAATGCTGACAATGGACTGGGTGAAAAGGTCAGTCTCTCAGGCCAATCGCTTATCGTAAGTTCCATAGAGCAAGCAGAAAATAATGGGTATTGTACGGGAATTCAATATATTCATGTATAAAATCTCCTCAGTTCTCCTAACCTGACGCTCTGCGGTTGCCACTTCCTTAAAAGCGGGAAACCTGCCCAGGAAGCAAGTACCAGTCCAGGATGCAGCCTACTGTATGTCGACAGCTTCAGGGGGATGTTGAACTTTGATACCGAGCACGGAGCACTCGGGTAGGGTGGGGGCTACTGGTTTGGAGCAGAAGGCCTCGCAGACCTGCCTTCAGACTGCTATACACTAAAATTGCAGAGCTATGGTCAATTTAACAAAGATGCCTACATATTGAACAGAAGGGCCTACACAGGGGTTTTATACTGGCTGAGTGGTAAGGATGTCTCAGGATAATTATATAGCAACACAGGACCCGCTGGTCAATTTAATACGGCCTACAAATGCAGCTGGCAGGGCAAGGACAAGGGTCTCATACTTCAGGTGTGGACAGAACGGGCCAGGGGCCCCCTGTGATACAAAATCTACCCTCCTTCAAGCCTGTGGCAATGTAATAGACCATTGTGGGCAGAAGGAAGAGGCAATGGTAGTACAACCATACATGCCAACAGACCCGATTCAGCCAGGAAACGTCCAATGTTTTTAAGCTCAAATGGGCTTTATTTGATCTGTCTCCTGTCTACAATATCCTCTTTTTCAATGTAACTCAAAGGGGAAAATCAATACCCCAGTTTTTTTTCAAAATCTCCCTCTTACCAAGTTCAAAATGTTCGCAAGTATGGTACATTGGATCATGGAAGGAAATGGGATAGGGACATGGACTTGGATAACAGAGGACAGGAGGGACATGGAGAGGTGCACCAAACTGACCCTGCAGGGCAGGCATCAGGGTTTGCAGCAGCACAATACACCACACGGGAGTGCAGCACAACAATCCATAGAAAGCAAGAGGGAGGGGACAGGACTATGCACATGGACAACAGAGAACAGAGGGGCAAGAGGCAATGGTAGCTAGCTGACCATAATGGACAGACAGGAGAGAAAGCTGCAGCATAACAGACCATAAAGGGCAGGAGGGACGGATCAGGGGCATTACAATGGAACAGACAAGCCAGGAGGGAGGGAGTAGGGCTGGGGGCAAGGGGGCAGGGCAGGAGCAGCAAGATAGCCATGGAGGTCAGGCAGGATGGGCACTAGAAGCAAGACACACCATGAAGAGCAAAAGTGAGACTGTGATGGCATACACACAGACCATGGAGGGAAGGTGGGAGGGGGTCAGGGGCAGCTAACTGACCACACAGGGAAGGTGGGAGGGGCCATGGCAGCACAGAAGACCATGCATGGCAAGTGGGAGGGTTAGTGGCAGCACAATGGCTATGATGGGCAAGAAAGAGGGTGGAGGGGCATGCACAAAGGACGATGGAGGATAGAAGGGAGGGTCAGGACCTGTGCACAGACAAGAAAGTTCAGGGGAAGGGACCTCACAACAGACCACACGGGGCAGGCAGGAGGAGCAGCTGCAGCACAACAGACCAGGGAGGGCAGAAGGATGTGGCAGTACAATGGACCATGTAGGACAGGAGGAAGAGGATAGGGGCATGGCATGTGGACAGGCAGGGTGGAGGTGACAGGGACAGGTTACAGTCATCTGACAATGCTAGGCAGGTGGGAGGGGAGTGGCAGCTCAACAGAACACTCAGAGTAGATAGGAGTGGCAGGTCCATGGGACATGGTGGGCAAAAAGGATGGAGCAGGGGCATGCACAAAGACATCGGAGGGCAGGGGGAAGGAGAATAGGGGCAGCAAGCTAAGCACAGAGTTTAAGCAGGAGGTCAATGATGGGGCATAGAATTGGGCAATGGAGGGCAGGAGGAGTGGACTGGTGCATCATACTGAGGGCAGTGGCAGCACATCAGACCATGCATGGCAGGAGGGAGGAGGCTAGTCCATGGATTCACACAACAGAGGATAGGGAGGAAGGGGATGGGGCAGCAAGCTAACTGTTCAGAGAAGGCGGGTATTAGGAACTTTATTGTTTTTAAAACATTGTGTCTGTGCGAACTACTTAAAATATGAACAAGTATGCAGCATAATCTCACTTTTATTCAGGAAGAAGAGGACGTTTGTGACTGTGACTCCGGGCTCACTTGGCAGAAACACCCCCTGACCCTCCACCCCCTATCGCAAAATGTAATGCCCGTGAAAAGGGTAGGTGAACACAGTGTTATATAGAACATAGTCCTGAGAGCACGATTGAAAATGAAAACTAGATATAGTGTATGGTATAAACTATGCACCAAAAAGTGTGATATAAGATGAACCAGGCGTGAAATATAATATGCAATACATTGTGCGCAATGACAGATTCATTGGAGTGCGCGAGATAGCACAGGCACTAGCGCGTGCTATGCGATATGCGCCTTGGAGTGTAATATGCACAGGGCAGTGTTGTGTAACCTAACTAGTCTCTAAAGTTGTAATATAAAATATGTGCTGGAGAGTGTAAGGTTGCATATGCACTGTGAGAAAGATATGGATCCCAGATTGTAATATGTATGGCATAGCGCTGTGCTTTATAACATAGGCTCTGTGGCGCTTACTGGAGGTACCTAGTGGTATAGTTTGACCCTAGGGACCCTTAGGATTCAAGGGGACTTAATCTCTCAACTTAGAACAGCCACAGGGCGCGTTTACACAGTGGTGAAGGGAGGGGACGGGGCCTGAGGTGACATGTGCAAACACGCACTATGGCACGTTTTAAATTGGGGATATAATTTCCCTTCAATACTGAGGGCCCCTGGGGGCTAACTAGCCCACCAAGTGCTTCCAGTAAGCGCCACTGAGCTGCATTGCAGAGAGGTGGTCCAGGCCGTGCCACTTTTTACACCTCTCTGCAACGCAGCTCTGTGGCACTTACTGGAGGTACCTAGTGGGCTAGTTGGACCCCAGGGACCCTCAGGATTCAAATGAACTTAATCTCCCAACTAAAAACGGACACAGGGCGTGTTTACACAGTGGTGAAGGGAGGGGACGGGGCCTGAGTTAACGTGTGCAAAAACGCCCTGTGGCCTGTTTTAAGAGGTAGTTTTAATCCCCATGCCCTCTTATATACTAGGGGCTTACAGAGGAGGTCATGCTAATCACAGGGGGACCCCAACGCATAATGTTCCCTAGTGTATGTAGGTGTTTTCACTGTATTCTAAGTGTCTTTTAACATAGCACTGGCTCTAGGACTGGTTAGTCAGGCTCAGTTACCACCAGTATCCGTCTGAAAAAGTTGAGGGTACAGGATGATTTTGCAACAAGGCTTCTTTCTGCTCTTCTTTTTGTTCTTTCTGCACGTTATCCTTCTTCCTGCACTTATCTTCGTATTTGAGGACTTCTGTTGCTTCTTTCTGCACTTCTTTTGTTTCTTTCTGTGCATTTTTCTTCTTTCTTCACATGTCCTATCTCTGTAGGCATAGTTAGAAATTAGCATTTAAAAAACCTTTGAAATTCACAGAAAAAACCATAGGTTTCAGGCACGTTATAGTTAGGAATTAGCATTTAAAAAACCTCAGAAATTCACTGAAAAAACCATAGGTTTCAGGGGTGTTATAGTTAGCTGGACTTTTCACTTGTACAAAACCATTGAAATTCCCCCGTTATAGTTAGTTCAGCTAACTATAACTCGGGCGCCCACAATGCACTGCTGATGACGTCACATATTACATCACTCATGACATGGTCAGTGACATCACTCATGACATCACTGATGACATCTCAAATGACATCACTGATGACATCACTGATGACATCATCCTTGTGATAGAGTGGCAGACCTCCTCTCACCCTAATATAACCTTTGATACACACATTCAAAAATAGAGACTAAAATTTTCAAAACAATGGACATACCAATACCAGTTACAACAACCTCTTCAGTAATTCTAAGATCCACATACACATCCACTCATTCACCAACAGTCCTATACAGTCACTCATACATGTACTCACTCATCATATGTACTCATACACCTATACATCCTGTTACACAATGCCACTCATCCATAGAGTTACTCACACACATAGTCACTCATGCTAATAAAGAATCAAACATACATTTACTTGCATATACAGTTATACACACACCACCATACTTACTTCTACGGAAACTTACACATACTTAGTCTTTTAAACAATCACTTATAGAAACACATACTTATTCATACAGGAACTCTTTCAATCTCTCACTCTCACATATACTCACATATATACACCAATAGTCACATATACTAGTTTAAAACATATGTAGTTACTCATAAAGACACTACTGAGACAGTCATTCACTCACTAACACACCCATACACACACTCATCCACCCATACAGTCCTGCACACATGCTGTGTTCAACACATACAAACAGTGAGTCACTCATTCATGCACCTATGCACTACGTAATACCCCCCACCGAACCATGCAGACACTCAGACTGATACTCAAAAAACCAACTAATAACCTATATAGACACCCATGTAGCTACTCACCAACCCATGCAGCCACTTATACACAAAGTGAGAGACTGATACAGATATTTACATATTTAAACATTACTCACTAAGCCATGTATTCACTATGATACACTTAATCAGTCAGTTACACAATCAATTTTTCAAAAACAAATCATCCATTTAGACACTTATATACCCATTTATTCTTCCATCGACCTTGAGATATACATATATAAAACATATTTAATTTTCAGAAAAACACACATTCACTGGATAATGTCATCAGTGATGTCATCAGTGATGTCATTTGAGATGTCATCAGTGATGTCATGAGTGATGTCACTGACCATGTCATGAGTGATGTAATATGTGACGTCATCAGCAGTGCATTGTGGGCGCCCGAGTTATAGTTAGCTGAACTAACTATAACGGGGGAATTTCAATGGTTTTGTACAAGTGAAAAGTCCAGCTAACTATAACACCCCTGAAACCTATGGTTTTTTCAGTGAATTTCTGAGGTTTTTTAAATGCTAATTCCTAACTATAACGTGCCTGAAACCTATGGTTTTTTCTGTGAATATATATATATATATTATACACACACTACGTTTAGCACCTTCAAAATGATTAATAGACACATTCCTACGACCATCTTAAAAACCACTGAGGATTAGTCGATCTCAAAGTGTTAAATTGCCTTCATTCTGTGACACACAGGTTCTTTTGTTTAGTAAAGTAAGGCTGTACTTTTTAAACCAGTTCTCAAAGCTGTCTACCAAATTATATTCACTGGTGTTTTGATAAAATAATCTCTTCTATTGGGGTTAGAAGGAATTGACCGAATTACACAAAGACGTTTCAAACAATTTCCTTGCGTTACACACCCTGGTCGGTTTATCTGAATCTGGTCCGTAAACAGAGCTAACAAGCATTTACAATGCAATGGTCTCGGCATTGTTAAAGTTAGAGCTGTTGGCATTGCTCATGACATTATTCTTGTTTTTGTTTTTAAAACATTTAAAGAAACGGCATTGTTATTTACAATGTTAATAGCTTAATCACTCTCCAATGTGAGACCTATTGCATTTGCACTCACACACAGAGCCACACACACACAGCCACCCAAACACAGAGCCACCCACACACACAGAGCAACCCACACACAAATAGAGCCACCCACAGAGCCACCTACACACAGTTACCCACACACAGACAGAGCCACCACGCATAGAGCCAGACACACAGCCACACAGAGCCACATACACAGAGCCACACTCACAGAGCCACACATACACACACAGTGGCTTCCACAAACCTTCCAGCACCTGTGACGAGATTAGCAATAAATCATTTAACAGTGTTTAAGGCACAAGAAACCTAAAAAGGGTGCCAGGTAGTTGAAGCTCCCCCCACAGCCGAGCATCACAGCGAAGACCTTGTCTCTTGGTAACACCCACTAGGAGATATATGTCCCTTCCACTCTGGAACCATCACGCCCCACACCCCCTTTCCCGTCACACGTTCAAGGGTACCCCCTCGCCCGCCTGGCAACCGCATCCCATGGCCACCCCTTCCGTGCCCAGCTCATACATTCACAAAGCTTCCCCAGCTAGAGCCCTCCTACTACCCCTCCTTCCCTCCTCTCATTTTCACCTTCAAAAGATGGCGGGCAGGGAAGAAAAAAAATTCCCTCCCGTGAGCAACGCTCTTCTTCCTGCAGTTCTGGGAGCCATGCACGGAGAGCCTCCCCCCCGTCCCCGCCCCTACAGCCACGGCCTGCGCAGCCCCGGGAGCGGTGGAGACGGCGCAGCGGCGCCCAAGGATGCCCGGGCGGCGCTTTGTTACATTGTTGTGGCGCACAAAGGCTGCGCGGACACACATAGATTACTTGCACCCCCGGCCGCTCCCGCGCCGTGTGCCTCGCGCTCCCTCCAGTTGCTGTTCTTTTTTTTTCATCCTCGCCGAAGCAGCATAACAGACGCGCTCCTTCGAACACCAGAGCGCCTGCGTAGCAGTGGCCCGAGCGCACGCTGGGAGCTGTAGTCCCATGGGTAGCGGCGGCGTGATGCCACAGAACGTCTTCAAGTGCGAGGAGGACTACAAGCCCCAGGTTCCTCTATAACCGCTCGCCCCTTCCCTTCGCTGTTTGCCAGGAGGGCCTGGGAGCAGGAAGGGGATGGCGGTTAGTGTATTGGGGTTCTAGGCGCCATTAATCCAGGATGCCCAAAGCCTGTACTATGTTCAGTTCCCATGTACGCTCTGTGGTTTTACAGTGCTCAGCGTGGATGATATTTGAGGGCATACTTTAAAGCAGCAGACGAAACTCGATTTTCACCCATGGTTTCCAAACTTCTGCAGAGGTAAAACAGGACTGTTCTTAAAGCGGCAGTGCTGGCGTACCCTCAAGACCGTACTGAGATAATGTGACGACCCAAACAAGGCAGAGCAAAAGGCAAGCACACCACTGCCTTTCTCCGAGGCAGAGCAGAAATGCCTCGGAGAAACGCAGTGGCGGTTTCGAATTCGGGGGCGTGTTTTCCTTTACTCTCCTCTTGCCATTGGCTGGAGGAGATAATTAGACTTCTTGAAAAAAACACGCCCCCGAATCCGAAAAAGGACGGGGCCTAATCGGAATGACGGACCTCTTCTCCAATGGCTGGCCAGCATTCAAGAGGCCAGCCAATGGAGAACAGGGGAGAAGAGGAGCGGGTTCAAGCCCCTCTTCTCCAAGTCATTAAATCTCGGACCGAGACTGCGCAAGCGCAGCCTTCGAGCCGAGACCTAAAAAGGCTTTTTTGGTTAGAAACAGAAGCTGGCTGTTCTAAAAGTGTCTTTATGCAGGTAGATTTCGAACCTGGAGTCAGACAGGCCATGTGGCTAATTGGCACAAATGCATGCTATAGAAGCAGGAGTCTCGCCGTCAAAGAGGGATATTCTGTTAAAATAAATTGAAATTGTGAAGTTGGGCTTATGATCGACTTATCCGTGCTGCAGGTGCATTATCTCACTGGGCGGCCTAACACCCAGCTTTCTTCTATCTATTTGAGTGGAAATTGCAAAGGATTCTGTGCCATGACAAGTAACAAAACAGATTTGGAATGAGAGACAAATAGCTTTGGCAAGGGGCGTGTGATAAGCAGTTGCATGCATTGTGAGAGCAATTTTTGCTTATCAGCAAACCTGTAGTTTTTCCCGTGCAGAACAATTCCGTGGAGTTTGTGCTTCAGATAGAATCTGAAAACAGACTTTTCCATCTTGCCGCAAACTGAAGTTTATTTTCTTAGGGGCTGTGACGAAGAATATCAACATGGGGCTTACGCTTCAATAACTGGATGTGGCATTATGACCCCAGCTGCTGACATTGGAGCTGGGGAACCAGGTTCGAGTCTGGTGTCGGCACACCATCCTGTAATTCTAGGCAAGTCACTTAATTTCCCCATGTGTACCTAAAAATAATGTGTCCTTGTGCATTGTAACTGGTGCTCCTGTAAAGCGCTCCAATATCTACAGGTCGAGTTCACGCTATATAAAACTACAAAAAAAAAAAACTTCTACTTCTTTCCAGTCCTGATACAAAATTAACAGGGCCACACAAGAGCACCTTAGGAAACTGCTTAAAAATTACAGAAATAAAAATCGGCCCCAAACGTGCAGCATCATCTCAATGATTGGATGCATTGGCAAAGCCAATAGGTTTCACTTCTGCAAAATCTATTGGCTTTGTAGAAATCTTTTAAGACACGTTGCACAGCAGCATAAAGTGGAACCCCGCAAGGTAAAGAAAAGGGTTTGGATGTAAAATCATTCAGGGAAGCCACTTAAAGTTATTTTTTAAGTTCCTCCCAGCCCGGGAGACGTAGAGCCTAACCTAGAGGGATGACGGCTAACTCCCCTCCCCATGGGCAGCGCCCAGGGGGCAGGGCAGCGGCAAGGAGCAAAAAAACAAAGACCAAATACAGCAGTCAGCTAAGTGGCCAAGCAAGTTGTGATTCAAATGGCTCAATCTGTGCAAAGGGGGCGTGGCTGCAAGCACGGGAATGGCGACCTGGCCATGGCAAAAGGCGACCAGGCATGGTGGCCAGCTCAATTTAACCTTGTGGAGAAGAACTGATCCCACCCACCCACAGAAAATAACGCAGGCATCGCAGGTGCAGAGAGACTGGGGCAGGAAACTCCAATGGTTAACAATAAATATCTGCTCACAAGGACATAAAAGGACAATTGCATGAACAAGGTCCTTGGATGCCTCACAGCACAGACACTTGTGGGTTAGCAAAATGGGTAAGAAATGATTAGCGTGGGCATACGCATCACTTGCAGCCCAGGCATGGCCGTGGGCCACGAAAGCCAGACTTCAGTAGCATGGGAAGCCTAGAAGCCACAACCCGCTGTACCAAGTATTCCATCGGAGAGCTGGCACAGTAGTTGGCAAACCGTGATTTATGACAGCCAAGAAAGAGATAGTATGACTTTAAGGATAATGAAATGTAGGTATGATAGTTATGGTTATTAATATGCAATAAAGATAAGACTGTACACTGTAGGAACAGTAACTAACTGAATGCTTTACATTTAAATGCAGGATAAGCAAAGAGCTGAGCATGTTAATGACCAATGCAATTGCTATTAATTATTTACCAGCTGGTAATGTGAATAAACTGTGACCGTTCTACCACCATAAAGGTCTTGGTGTCAATGATTGATGGGAGTAAGTGAATGACGGGAGGGCCTGTGGGTCGATCGCACAGCTGAGGGTGGTTACAGCTATGTTGCGGACAGCATTACTGCGTCGCAGGCTTTTTTTTTATACTTCAAAACATGCTGCAGAACAACTGGCGCTGCTGTGTAACGTGTCAAAAAAAGATTAACAAAACCAATAGATTTTGCAGAGGCAAAATCTATTGGCTTTGCCAATGCTTGTCTTCAAGAGTGCCCTTAACATGCAGAGCTGCCGTAGGGCATTTGGATAGATGGCTCTTCCCACTCCATGGCTTCGCTGACCCCTGACTGAACTATAAATAACCTCTCAAATCACTAAATATTTTTTTTTCAGGTTCTAAAACTACCTGCAAAATATCTGTGACTACCCACAAAAGGTGAGACTTCATAAGTGCCCTCCAACTCTTACAGTTAGAGTCACACGAAGTGCGCAAAAATCCAACCCTGTCATCTGACTTTTCTTCGTGAAATTCCGCCATATTGGTAGAACTACTGTACTTGCAAATCGCCCTTGTGATGGCAAAATCTCAACACTCCTCATTCTATTAATCTGCATGTTAGCGTTCTCCTGTAAATGTTACTTGTGTACCTAATTTGCCATAGGTGCTCAGGTATCCTTGTGAATCAGGTTCTAAATGTGTACTTGTAAGGTACACATGTAATGGAAGTCTTATATGTGCTAATAGCCAAGCCTTTAGTTTCATGCTAATAATGATGCATTAGCCGTAGATATGATCCCTACATCCCACTGGCATGACAAAACTTGAGGGGGCACCCCTGCAAAGTACTTGGAGGGGTCCTCTTCGGACTCAATCAGGAGCTCACTGGCCAGAGTACTGTGCTGAGGGAGCCACCTGGAGCTTGGGGGCCCCGCTCCGCAGGAGTTGCGGGGGCCTGTGTTATGCCACTGTAACATCCTTTGTTTGGTTTCTTCGTCAGTGACAGATTTTGTGAAACAGCTTTTGTTTGGCAGCAGCAGGGCTGCGGGGGGGGGGGGGGGCAGGGGGGGGTTGTTTTTTGAGGGAAGTAAACTCTTGTTAATAGCACAACAAGAAGAGAATTTCAGGCACTATACCGTGCTGCTGAAAGATTGACGACGTGTTTCGATGTTCAATAATTTGTATTGGTCCCTTGATATCTGGCTGCTGCACGTTTCAGTAAGAGGGGGAACATCTGTCTCCCTCGGTATGTGTTGATGGCCCTGTGCTTGATAAAAATTACATTACCACTTTCCTTGTCACTTGCTTTATGTGTAGTGTTTAATTTTTACTGGGATTTTTTTCTCCTTTTAACTTCTGGGCTTTATGCAAAGCAAGCAGGTGCAATTTAAGCGCCTTATTCATTAAAGGTTGACGTCCATTTGCACTCTGTTTAGGCTAGGATGTGTGCAAGTACTTCGTAAAAGGCCAGCTTCAGATGACGAAATTCCACGTCTAAAAATATCTTCGTCCGAAATGTAGATCCAAATTTATCATGGGGCTGCTTCGCCCTTGCGTCACACAAGGGGGCTCAAGGGCGACGCAAAACCTAGAATGATATTTACCGAGCCACGTTAGCCCACCTTGACTGGCCCTGCAGGTTTGTTAAATGTGGAGTAAAGCAAGGCAACGCAAGTCGCTGCCTTGTGTTAATCTGCCCCAGATAGGCGTTTACATGTGTGGAGCATAGGTGTTTCCACGCATCTACTAATGTATTTTAGTGCTTCCCTAGATTTACCATTAGTGGCAGACCTGGGAATGAGCGAAAATGCTAAGCCTCCCCAGCGTAGGCGCAAGTAGGAGAAATATGTTTATTTTTCCTAATATATTCCTTTTTCTACGTGTGCTGCATTCTGGAGCACACATGGAAAGATGCCTCTGAGAGTTGTCCCTTCCTGCACAAAAACAATCATACCTACAACGCAGGCAGCCTTGAACATTGGCGCAAGGGTTCCTGTGTTGGCGCTAGTCAGCAAATTGTGCCCCAGAGCAGGCAAGAAGCAGGAATGCGCCTGTATAATGTTGCATACAGCACCATCCTGCCCTCTCCCTTTCATACAACTCAGAAAGTCGGCTTGCTGTGTTTCGTAAAAATCTAATAAATATGCCCTGCAATTTTTTGAGTGGCCTAAGTGTGAAAATGTAATCATTGTGCTTACACCCCAGATCCTGATGCACAAAATAAGGGTTCGGGAGATTTCCACCTAAAGATTGGCATGCTGCGGTTTAGAGGTAGCGCTTGCAGATGAGGTGTTAAAGGCTGAAATGGACGGAGCAACCACAAACTACTACGCTTGTGGGTGGGTATTTACAGCCATTTTGTGTGATATATCCTGCATAGACGCATAACTAAATCTACCACCGAAAAAGAAAGGCAGTGGTGGTGTATGGCAAAGGGGTTAAAAGGCAGAGGGGCATATTAACAAGAGGGGGAGATAAAATTATCACCGCTTTAGCTTCCGTTTTTGGCCAAAAAGCGGTGATAATTTTATCGCAATATTAGCAAGGACACGCTAGCACGTGTTTCCGTGATTTAGCACCCGCTTTGCATCGCATCGTTATTGAGATGCAACGTAGGCATGCCTCAATAGACTACATGGAAAAATATTGCGAAGCCAGCTTCGCGATATTTACAACAATGCCCCGGCCAGCGTAGCAATAAACAAAATCGCACTAACCGGCAATTAACGCTGGATTTTAACGTCTGCTAAAAGCCAGTGTTAGGCATACTTTGCATGGGAGGTGGAATGTGGGGTTACGACCACAGGGTCGTATCAGCAAGGTCATCGCTGTTTCGCGGGGAACATCGCTGGTTTTCCAGCGATGTTGGGACATTTCCCTGCTATCACTGGAATTTTCATCACCAATGCGCTAAGTGCTGTAAATACAGCTCTAGTTTGGCGATGAATTCCAGTGATAGCCGGCGATAGGGAAACACGCGCTAGGCGTGGCCAGCGATAATTATCGCTGGCGCTTGTTAATATGGCCCAGAATCTTTTTTTTATTTAACTAAATGTGCAAATATACATAGGTGGATTGTCGGCTCGGTGAGCAATCTGGTGGAGCATGTATGAAGGACAAGCAGTACACATGTAAAATGTTAGGTTTGAATAGAATTACATGTGAATCGGAATTTTGTCATCTACGGAATTAATTCATAGACCTCAATCTATGATGGACAGATTTGCAAATTTTCGAAAGCGTTTTGTGATTCTTCCCCATCTGTTAATGAAAGATGGTATTTATTTTATGTAAGAAAAAATGTACAATCACATCACAAGAACAAGTTTGACTTGACATCAGTGTGTCACCACATGAACACTGCAGAGTATAGTCATTGAAACGAGAAATCTGCCAAGCATGAAATTATATAATTTGATCATATGAAAATTGTTCAGAAGCAAATAATGTTCTCGTTAGCTAAAATACAAGTGCAATGGGCATTTTCCTCTGGTAAAAAGCTGAAGCTTAAATTGATCTATCGCAAAGAGAACTTCCTCTTAATTCCATGAAAATCTCCCAAGCCAGAAAAGCAGCATGCCTAAACCGCCCAGAGCAGACCAATCTCCTTCTGAAGCACAGGCTTCAATTTGTTCCACAGCTATTTGCAGGATTTCAATAAATAGTGGCTGTTAGTAAGCTGGTGAATGCAAATGTGCTGCTATAAACTGGAACTTTTAGTGCCCACTAAAATGAATTACATGATTGCAAGTCTTTAATGGATGAACATAGCACTTTTCGAACATAAATGCACGATGAAAGAATTTGGCTACTTGTTACGAATATTTTTGAAAGTTTCAGGCAAACAACACAAGGTTTTTAAACTGGCTTTACAGAGTTAGAGTTTACATTTAAGTTATTTATATGATTCTTGGCAGATAGTAACTGAAAAAGCAAAGGTTGTCATTTTTGAGGGACGGCAGAGAGAAGGAGCGTTCCCCTAGTGGGGCTCTCTCATAAGATGGTCACCTCCCTCCAGGTCATTACAGGCACTGCTTCCAGTCCTGGACCTTTGAGTGATACCCTAATGCATTCTGGATGTCGCAGTAGTTTTGAGCTGCTTCAGTTGAACTAATTAGGTTAACATTCCTAAAATGACTCATTTGTAGGTGAAAAGTTAAGGTCTGGAGACATTGTCAGCAGGAGTGAGGTGATCACCCTAGTCTCAACATCGGGCACCAAAAACAGACACATTTCCAGTACACTGCTAGAAGACCCACACAGAGGCTTGTGCCCTTCACAAGCCCTATGAACCAAACACAGCATCTTCAACTAAACCCTCTACTTAAAGGAAGTCGGTCGACGAAGCACATGTATGTTTAAATATCTCCAAACTTCTAGGAATGTGCAAGGAGTATCACAGAAGAGTTATTGTTCAACTACTTTTGGCGGATAAAATAATGGGGCAGGCAAATAAAAATAACAGTCATGTGGATACAGGTTTGAGTGTTGAATAGGAAAAGTGGCAGTATTTTATAAAGATTGCAGAGATAGAAAAAAGCTGAGAAACAATCCAGTTAAGCAAATGAACAGTGAGAGCACATACTCTTGCCTGATGCCGTGCCTAATGCTGGTGCGGCCGGTGTTCTAAGGAGCTGCTCTCCCCCATCGGTATGTGCTCCCCCTACGTCATAGGGGAGCTGACAAATATAGCATCAATCTATCGAGCTGTGCTCCCCCATCGGTATGTGCTCCCCCTACGTTTCATGTTTGTTGGTGCCTGGCTATAAGTCTATGCCTCCCCTAAAGCGCTGCGGCTATTTTACCTACCTGACCGAAAACTGTTATGGCATGGGTAAAGTAGTCAAACCTTTATGTTTTTTAAGCAATACTTTTGAATATATTTTCATATGTAGCATATGCATCAGGCATTTGAACCTTTTTCTTTTCCTGAAATTTTTGTTATTTAAAGTATTTTTAGATTTTTATAAAAGGAGTTTATTCGTGTTTGAATAATGCCAGAATTTTTCCCAAAAATATGTATATATTTATACATAAATATAATAGGGCCTTTCCCCACCCCCCTGTGCTCATCCTTTGGGTTCGGGGCCGGGGATAGGCAGGACGGGGCGGGGCGGGTGGTGGTTGAAGTGGACAAATAACAGGATAGGGAAAGTAAAATAAAAAAATGTATAAAACCACTTACCTTGTGCACACCGCATCGCTGTGTCGGCGATGTGGCAAGCGCAAGGTAAGTGGTTTTGTATATTTTTATTTTACTTTCGCTATACCATCCACTTCCCCCATTCGCCCTTACGCGCCCCCCCCCACCACTGTTACCTGTGTCGGACAAATAACAGGATAGGGAAAGTAAAATAAAAAAAATGTATAAAACCACTTACCTTGCGCACACCGCATCGCTGTGTCGGCGATGTGGCAAGCGCAAGGTAAGTGGTATTGTATATTTTTTATTTTACTTTCCCTATCCCATCCACTTCCCCCATTCGCCCTTCCACGTCCCCCCACCACTGTTACCTGTGTCGGCAGCGCCTGGCTTAATGAGTGTCAGTGGTTGCATTTGCGTTCTCTGGCCAGATAAGAAGGGCCAGACATTGGAATGAAACCATCATTCATGTTTTTGGAGTTGGTACTTATTTTTCATCATTAGACTATGGCTTGGAGCAAGAGATAGAAAGGCAGAAATGGGACGATGAAGGAGGAAGAGAAAACTAGAAAAACAGAGCAAAGGGAGAAAGCAAGGATGAGCATGAAAGAGTGAGATATAGAGACTGGAGGTGTATGGTGGTGGAACTTATAGGCAAGATTTGGAATTAAAACTGGGCAGCTTTGGTGACTGGTAACCTGGCATTCACCAGCACCAAGTACAAACTGAATCAGTTCTTCTTTTAAGAGGGTCGTATGGTCTCTGGCTAAGATAGGAAAGATCAGACAGTAGCAGGAACATCCACTCACCCTGACCACATTCGTACTGCAGCCAGTTCCCAATAGCCACCATAAAACAAGAAAAGTGAGAATAAGTGATCCCAATCTCCATCCTACGAGCAAAGTGTGTGTGGCGTCAGCATATTTATAGAAACTGAAAACAAAGAACTAGTTCAGGTGGCCAAAAGGCCATACATAGACTTTTGAAAGAACTGGTGATAGGGAGGAGCACTGTGGAGTATAACAGAAGGAAGTGGAAGAAGGATTTCAAAAGAAGGACAGATACATCATTGGCTTGGAAAGAGGTTATGCAGTCAAAGGCATGGCTCTAGATGCCAGTGTCACACTGGACAATTACAAGAGTAGCTGATAAATCAAGTAAGTTCAGACCTGTGCCACTGCAGCTGCCTAAGGCTGTATTAATGTACAAATTAACTAAACTAGCACAGAAAACATGGAATAATGATACCTGACCACCGTAGCTGGCCCTTGGCAGGCTTAGGAATAATTTGAGGTACTGGGTGTGCACTCACCCTAAGCAACCCTGTAATGCCCTCATTGCAGACGCGGTGCACCCAACAGGGCTAGCACAGACCAATATACATTTCCACACTGCAATAACCCACATCAGGAACATGGGCTCGCTGTTGTTGTTTCCTTGTTGTTATTTTTTGGACTGTTACAACATCTTTGAATTCTACTTTTGAAACAAGACATATATATTATTGCTGAGTATACAATGAAATATTTTCAAACGTCTACAATTACAGTGCAACACATGCTTTGTAGTGTTGTAAAACTCAAAAAAATGGTTCATTTCTAGGTCTGGCGAACACATAACCACTACAGAAGGAGTTATTTTGTACACTAATATAATTACTTGAACCTGCTTATGGTAACTGAATTTAGTAATTCAAAATAACGCCCCCTGTATTGTGTTTGTGATTGCCGGTTCCCATACCCCACACTCCTGGGAGATTACAAGGTTGCTGTGTCTGTGGAGGCTAATACCTGTTTTGGGAGTAGGATTCAATAAGTTGAGTACAGTGTTGCATTACTAATTCTTGCAACAATTCAGGCACCCCTGGAATGAGGGTGACAGGTCATTGATTTGCAGCAACAAAGCGGTCCATGCAAAGGATTTTGAGTATGGTGACACAACGTTCGTCTTTTACTAAACTGCCAGCAGACCCATTGAGAAAGGTTAGTTTATAATATATATATATATATATATATATATATATATATATATATATATATATATATATATATATATATATTCACTGAAAAAACCATAGGTTTCAGGGGTGTTATAGTTAGCTGGACATTTCCCTCGTACAAAACCCTAGAAATTGCCCTGTTATAGTTAGTTCAGCTAACTATAACTTGCGCCCCCGCAATGCACTGCTGATGACGTCACATATTACATCACTCATGACATGGTCAGTGACATCACTGATGACATCACTGATGACATCTCAAATGGCATCACTGATGACATCATCCAGTGAATGTGTGTTTCTGTAAATTTTAAATATGTTTTATATATTTATAGTGAAAGGCCTGTGAAAGAATGAGTGGCTGTACAAGTGTGTGAATGGATGATTTTCTAGGTGCGTAACTGACTCTATAAGTGAGTCATTAAATGTATCTTACTGCAGACTAGTGACTAAACTGTGTGAATGTCTGTATGTCTCTGTCTGTTGGTGTATAAGTGGCTGCATGGTTTTGTGAATAGCTATATGAGTGTCTATATGGGTTATCGATTGGTTGTCTGAGTATCTGTATGGGTACCTGAGTGTTTGTGTGGGTAGGCTGTGTGTGACTCTGTGCATAGATGTGTGAGTGGGTGATTCTATGGGTGCATGGTTTTCAGAGTGAATCTGTGATGAACTGTATGGTTGAGTGGGTGTATGTATGGGTGTGTTAGAGATTGAATGTATATCTCAGTGGTACATTTGTGACTAACTACATATGTGAAAGGCAGTATATATGTGTGTAAGAGTATATAAGTGGGTATATGTGAGAGTGTGTGATTGTGAGAGTGGCTGTATGGATGAGTGTGTGCTTGTATCAATGATAGTATAAGAGCGTAAGAATGTGGTACTATTTTTATGAGTAAGTGAACTTGAGTGTGTATAACTGCATAGGTGAGTAAATGGGAGTGTGATTAATTATTTGCATGACTGACTAGGTGTGACAGTACCTCTAGGGATGATTGGTGGTGTGTGAGTGTCTATGTAGGTGTATAAATGCATATGATAGTCTTGTACGGAGTGACTGTAAGTATGAGTGACTGTACATGTGAATGAGTGGAGGTGTATGTAGACCTAAGAGTTAATAAGTGGGTATGTAGTTATTGGTATTGGAGTATCTATGGTTTTGAGAATGGACGTCTGAAATTTTGAGTTCGTGTATCAAGGGTTAAATTAGGGTGTGAGAAGATGCAGTAATTTATCACATGGATGATGTCATCAGTGATGTCATTTGAGATGTCATCTGTGATGTCATTAGTGATGTCACTGACCATGTCATGAGTGATGTAATATGTGACGTCATCAGCAGTGCATTGTGGGGGCGCGAGTTATAGTTAGCTGAACTAACTATAACAGGGGAATTTCTAGGGTTTTGTATTAGGGAAATGTCCAGCTAACTATAACACCCCTGAAACTTATGGTTTTTTCAGTGAATTTCTAAGGTTTTTTGAATGCCAATTCCTAACTATAACACCCCTGAAACCTATGGTTTTTTCAGTGAATTTCAAAGGTTTTTTAAATGCTAATTCCTATCTATAACTTATCTCTAAAGATATCATGAAAAGCATTCTTTTTTAAAAGTAGGGTGCACATTAGTTTTGTGGAAAAGCATCTTTGTGATTGGTTAAGAAAAAGCAGTTTCAACGTGGAGTACATATCATAGGATAAAATTTGCTCAGCTCAACCACACCTGCTACTTGCATTTGGAAGGCACTGTTCTAACTTAAAACAATCGTCAAATTTTAACCTGCACGTGTCATTAAATGTTCATGAAAATGTTACAAAAAAATATCGTAAAGTTTTAAAAAATTGATGAACTTTTAACCTGCACGAATGGTAGAATGTTCTAGAAAGTGTGTTGATAGAATACGTTGCACTTCTGACTTCTATGTGTTGTTGAATATTAAAAAAACGGTTCATATGTAAAATTAAAAAGAAACCAATAGAGAAGTTTTGAAATCTAAAAGAATCAAGGAACTATTCTAATGTATTCTTTACATGTATTTATGTGTGCAGCAACAAAATTATAGACACAACAGCGCTAGGAAGAGGAAGAAGCAGAGAGGGGGGGGGGGGAGATGGGCAGAATGGCACACATGCACAATTAAGTACAACACACATATAGACTAACAATGGCCAAAATGAAACACACCAACAAGAAGCAGAAGTCACACAACCCGCAAACATCACACCACTGAACGAGCATAGAAGTGAAAACCACCCTGAATTCATACAGGATGTGTACAAAGGCCAGTCGTTGGTGTTGTGGGATGTCTGCGACCGTGGTCATCATGGATGAAATGCCCAGCACGTGGCACATGGGCGAGTTCACTGTCTGTTACGTTGCCAAACAGCTGCTCCTCCCTCACACGAGCCCCCACACTTATGTACGGTGCGCTATTGTATCTCGTGCACTCGTACGGCACACCATTGTAATGCCTATTCGCACATATCCTGCTGCATTCCAACTACACCCTCACAGTGCCGTTTGGAGGTGGTGCATGCCACTTTACAACATCGACTGCTGCGGCCCTTGTGGCAGGCCACACCAGAACACAGAGACACACTTACCGCACTTTCTGTACACGGACATGTCCGAGACACCCCGTTCCCCTTGCCGAATAGGCACACCCCTGCGCTGACCTGTGTACCCCGGACCAACACACGCCGGTTGTACATGCAGGAGGATGCATGCGTAGCTACATGTCCAGGCTCACTGCCAAAGCTGAGGTGACAGCACACTGTGATATTGCAGGGCTCGTGCCTATCATGCCAACACAATGACCACAGGGACACACTTGCTCAGATGCGGGTTTGGGGGGCATTGGCGGTCCTGAAGTTGTTGCGATGAGTCTTGTGGCCCTCATGGGTATCCCTGTATCATGCTCATTGACTCTATGGCACCTGTGGGTGTTCTGGTGTGGCTCTTGGCTGTGTTCCCTTTCATGGTGCAGGTAGTTGTCCTGCTTAACACCTGCAGAAAGCAGGTGTAAAATCCCTGGTGCTAACGTGTCTTATCTCCGGAATTTGCTTCGCATTGCAATTGGTGTGAAAGTTGTGATGTGATTTTTTCGTGTGCAGAACAATATACGAACTGAGCAGTGTATCTCGTCAAGATCCAGCACCTGACGCACTATTCCCAATCAATAGAAATACAATGAGATTTCTTAATAGATTTTGTGTGTACACTGTAAGTGCAGCCAATACCTCAGTGCAATAAATCGGAAAGGTGCACCTCGTGTCTTTTCGCACGGGAACGGCTACTCTCCATTTCATTATCAGCACTTTAACGGAAGTAAAGTTGAGATAAATCTAACACACTATTCAGAAGTTGGTGCAAACTGCAGATATCACCAGTATTCCAGCGATAAGTACCCCAAAATGTAACACCATGGTGGACTCCATCAAATAACAGTAATAAGAACAAGAAAGAGTCACACAGCAGTTAAGAGAACAACCAAAAACGTTATTAATTTTTTTTTCAAACTTTATTTTTTATGATAATAAATATATAAACGATAAACTATTTTCAAACTTTATTTTTTTATTAACATATATATGAACAATAAACTAAAATGTAACAACAATAATACAAAACAACAAGGCGGAACACTCCTGTGGGAATCATGGATGTCGACGACAGACCTGGAAAATCAGAAAGATTGTTAAAAAAACAACAACATGGTATTCTCATCAAAATACCACAAGAAACAAATCGCAGATATATAAAATGCATACAGCTAACAAAATGTTATAAGTTTAACTTACAAAAACTGTAAATATTGCCGCTTTAAAATATTTACCGAATCTGAGGAAATTTTTTTGCAGAAGGCACCACGCCCACAACGTTTTTCTTCAGTGGTGAGGAAATGTTTTACTTTTCCCAAGGGGCAAACAAAGACCAATGCCACCTTCATCACTCGCAAGATTTGCCAAAGAGTTCTGTTACGAGGGGATCCTAACAAAAAATACTCGTGCGGCACAGCAGGTATGATGAAACACCTAAGGACCCTTCATCCAAACAATCTTGCACGAGAAGAGTGCAAACAGATGAGAAACACTCCTGTTCTGTATCTGTAAAAAAGAATCACAAATAAATGTATATTAATAACTTTCAAATTTATACTATTCCATTACTGTACAAACACATTTTATATAAAAACGGACTAAGAAACTATAGCCCTGAACCACAAGTGTGACAATCGTTAAAACACTACATGCATAGTGCATACTACTTTGAAGCAGTTCATGCCCTAAAGCCTACCTCACTAAAAGACTACATGCTAACTGACTAAATGATTACAGTACTATAAGGAGACACACTGGGTGAGTGACAGGGTGTTTGCTAGAAGAGTATGAATACTAACTAGGGAATTGAAGATGTGAAACACAACTGTGTAGGTGATTAGAGGACTGCATCCATACTGCATAGGCATTTAAAGCAGTCCATGTGCTAAGGCCTGGCTCACTGCATCACTACTTGGGTACTGACTGAATGATTAGAGTACAGCAAGGAGAGTGCCTAGCTGAATTTACAAGTGCTAGGCTTTTCGCACAGGGAATGGATTAGTACTTGGTACTGAATGGGTCACTAGAGGAGTGCAAAGGCAGTGACAAGTGCTGGACTGTATGGATACTGACTAGGAAATTGAAAGTGTGAAAGACAAGTGTCTAGGTGGTTAGCAGACTGAATGCATAGTGCATAGGGGTTTGAAGCAGTCCATGTGCTAAGGCCTGGCTCAGTGTATGAATACTTAGGCGCTGAATGAATGATTAGAGTACTGCAAAGATAGTATCTTGCTGAATTTATAAGTGTTTGGGTTTTAGCACAGTGAGTGGATTAGTACATGGTGCTGAATGGGTCACTAGAGGACTGCAAAGGGAGTGACAGGGTATTTCCTGGAAGTGTATGGATACTGACTAGGGAATTGAAGGTGTGAAAGACAATTGTGTACGTGGTTAGAGGACTGCATGCATAGTGGATAAGGGTTTGAAGCAGTCCATATACTAAGGCCTGGGTCACTGGATGAGTACTTGGGTACTGACTGAATGATAAGAGTACAGCAAGGAGAGTGCCTGGGTGAATTTATTAGGGTTTGGTGAAGTGAATGGATTAGTACATGATGCTGAATGGGTCACTAGAGGAGTGCAACGGCAGTGACAGAGTGTTTGCTGGAAGTGAACGGATACTGACTGGGGAATTGAAGGTGTGAAAGACAAGTGTGTAGATGGTTAGAGGACTGCATACATAGTGGATAGGGGTTTGAAGAAGTCCATGTGCTAAGACCTGGCTCAGTGCATGAATACTTAGGCAGTGACTGAATCATTAGAGTACTGGAAAGTGAGTGTCTTGGTGAATGTATAAGTGTTTGGGTTTTAGCAAAGTGAATGGATTAGTACATGCTGTTGAATGGGTCTCTAGAGGACTGCAAAGGAAGTGACAGTATGTTTCCTGGAAGTGTATGGATACTGACTAGGGAATTGAAGGTGTAAAAGACAAGTGTATAGTATGTTAGAACACTACATGCATACTGCATAGACATTTGAAGCAATCTATTAGTACTTAGAAACTGACTAAATAATCAGACTACTTCTAGGACAGTGCTTAGGTAAAACTTTTAAATTTTCAGTTCTGCCACAGTGAACAGAATAGTACATGGTACTGCACCTTAGTGTCAAACCCTGACTCATTTTATCAATGCATAAGCAAAGACTAGCTTCTAATGCTACTAAAACTTGACAACATGACCGGTTTTAAAACAGTTATCTGTCAGTAAATACACAATGTTACCAAATGCTTCTCTCACAGTGGTTCCCAAATGCACACAGACTCACAGTGTGATTCTAGACAATCAACACTATACCTAGGAGTTTACCAAAAATCATACACTACTGTGGAAGTGGTAAGGGAACTGCACACAATCTTCATATTTCAGGACTGCATTTTTATGTCAAAGCCTAACTCATATAATCAAAGCATAAGCAAAGACTGGCTTCTAATGCTACTAAAACTTCACAACATTACCGGTTTTAAAACAGGTATCTGTCAGCAAATACACGAAGTTACCAAATGTTTCTCTCACGATCCTTACCCAAATGCACATAGACTCACAGTGTGATTCTAGACAAACAACACTATCCCTAGCAGATTCCCAAAACTCATTCACTACAGTGGAAGTGGTAAGGGAACTGCACACAATCTACATATTTCACGACTGCACTTTAGTGTCAATGCCTGACTCATTTAATCAAAGCATAAGCAAAGACTGGCTTCTAATGCTACTAAAATTTGACAACATGACCGGTTTTAAAACAGTTATCTGTCAGTAAATACACAATGTTACCAAATGCTTCTTTCACAGTGGTTCCCAAATGCACAGAGACTCACAGTGTGATTTTAGACAAGCAACACTATCCTAGGAGTTTACCAAAACTCATTCACTAGTCTGGAAGAGTTAATGGTACTGCACACAATCTACATATTTAAGTACGCTACATCAGTGTCAAAGCATGACTCATTTAATCAACGCATAAGCAAAGACTAGATTCTAATGCTACTAAAACTTCACAACATGACAGGTTTAAAACAGTTATCTGTCAGCAAATACATGATGTTACCAAATGCTTCTCTCACAGTGATCCCAAATACACACTAACTCACACTGTGATTCTAGACAAGCACCACTCTTCCTATGAGTTTACCAAAACTCATTCACTACAGTGCAAGTGGTAAGGGAACTGCACACAATCTACATATTTCTCAACTGCAATTTACTGTCAATGCCTGACTCATATAATGAAAGCATAACCCATAACTGTCTGCTAATGCTACTAAAACTTGACAACATGACATGTTTTAAAACAGTTATCTGTCAGCAAATACACAATGTTACCAAACACTTCTCTCACAGTGGCTCCCAAATGCACACAGACTCACAGTGTGATTCTAGACAAACAACACTATCCCTAGCAGATTACCAAAACTCATTCACTACAGTGGAAGTGGTAAGGGAACTGCATACAATCTACATATTTCACAACTGCAATTTACTGTCAATGCCTGACTCATATAATGAAAGCATAAGCCATAACTGTCTTCTAATGCTACTAAAACTTGACAACATGACATGTTTTAAAACAGTTATCTGTCAGCAAATACACAATGTTACCAAACACTTCTCTCACAGTGGCTCCCAAATGCACACAGACTCACAGTGTGATTCTAGACAAACAACACTATCCCTAGCAGATTACCAAAACTCATTCACTACAGTGGAAGTGGTAAGGGAACTGCACACAATCTACATATTTCATGACTGCACTTTAGTGTCAATGCCTGACTCATTTAATCAAAGCATAAGCAAAGACTGGCTTCTAATGCTACTAAAACTTGACAACATGACCGGTTTTAAAACAGTTATCTGTCAGTAAATACACAATGTTACCAAATGCTTCTCTCACAGTGGTTCCCAAATGCACACAGACTCACAGTGTGATTCTAGACAATCAACACTATCCTAGGAGTTTACCAAAACTCATTCACTAGTCTAGAAGAGTTAATGGTACTGAACACAATCTACGTATTTAAGTACAGCACATCAGTGTCAAAGCATAACTCATTTAATCAACGCATAAGAAAAGACTGGATTCTAATGCTACCAAAACTTCACAACATGACAGGTTTTAAAACAGTTATCTGTCAGCAAATACATGATGTTACCAAATGCTTGTCTCACACTGATCCCAAATACACAATAACTCACAGTGTGATTCTAGACAAGCACCACTATCCCTAGGAGTTTACCAAAACTCATTCACTACAATGCAAGTGGTAAGGGAACTCCACACAATCTCCATATTTCACGACTGCAATTTACTGTCAATGCCTGACTCATTTAATGAAAGCATAAGCCATAACTGTCTTCTAATGCTACTAAAACTTGACAACATGACCGGTTTTAAAACAGTTATCTGTAAGCAAATACACGATGTTACCAAATGCTTCTCTAAGAATCCTTACCCAAATGCACACAGACTCACAGTGTGATTTTAGACAAGCAACACTATCCTATGAGTTTACCAAAACTCATTCATTAGTCTGGAAGAATTATTGGTACTGCACACAATCTACATATTTAAGTACAGCACATCAGTGTCAAAGCATGACTCATTTAATCAACGCATAAGCAAAGACTGGATTCTAATGCTACTAAAACTTCACAACATGACAGGTTTTAAAACCGTTATCTATCAGCAAATACATGATGTCACCAAATGCTTCTCTCACACTGATCCCAAATACACACTAACTCACAGTGTGGTTCTAGACAAGCACCACTATCCCTAGGAGTTTACCAAAACTCATTCACTACAGTGCAAGTGGTAAGGGAACTGCACACAATCTACATATTTCAGGACTGCACTTTTCTGTCAAAGCCTGACTCATTTAATCAAATCATAAGCCATAACTGTCTTCTAATGCTTCTAAAACTTGACAACATGACATGTTTTAAAACAGTTAACTGTCAGCAAATACACGATGTTACCAAACACTTCTCTCACAGTGGTTCCCAAATGCACACAGACTCACAGTGTGATTCTAGACAAACAACACTATCCCTAGCAGATTACCAAAACTCATTCACTACAGTGGAAGTGGTAAGGGAACTGCACACAATCTACATATTTCACGACTGCACTTTAGTGTCAATGCCTGACTCATTTAATCAAAGCATAAGCAAAGACTGGCTTCTAATGCTACTAAAATTTGACAACATGACCGGTTTTAAAACAGTTATCTGTCAGTAAATACACAATGTTACCAAATGCTTCTCTCACAGTGGTTCCCAAATGCACACAGACTCACAGTGTGATTTTAGACAAGCAACACTATCCTAGGAGTTTACCAAAACTCATTCACTAGTCTGGAAGAGTTAATGGTACTGCACACAATCTACATATTTAAGTACAGCACATCAGTGTCAAAGCATGACTCATTTAATCAACGCATAAGCAAAGACTGGATTCTAATGCTACTAAAACTTCACAACATGACAGGTTTTAAAACCGTTATCTATCAGCAAATACATGATGTCACCAAATGCTTCTCTCACACTGATCCCAAATACACACTAACTCACAGTGTGGTTCTAGACAAGCACCACTATCCCTAGGAGTTTACCAAAACTCATTCACTACAGTGCAAGTGGTAAGGGAACTGCACACAATCTACATATTTCAGGACTGCACTTTTCTGTCAAAGCCTGACTCATTTAATCAAATCATAAGCCATAACTGTCTTCTAATGCTTCTAAAACTTGACAACATGACATGTTTTAAAACAGTTAACTGTCAGCAAATACACGATGTTACCAAACACTTCTCTCACAGTGGTTCACAAATGCACACAGACTCACAGTGTGATTCTAGACAAACAACACTATCCCTAGCAGATTACCAAAACTCATTCACTACAGTGGAAGTGGTAAGGGAACTGCACACAATCTACATATTTCACGACTGCACTTTAGTGTCAATGCCTGACTCATTTAATCAAAGCATAAGCAAAGACTGGCTTCTAATGCTACTAAAATTTGACAACATGACCGGTTTTAAAACAGTTATCTGTCAGTAAATACACAATGTTACCAAATGCTTCTCTCACAGTGGTTCCCAAATGCACACAGACTCACAGTGTGATTTTAGACAAGCAACACTATCCTAGGAGTTTACCAAAACTCATTCACTAGTCTGGAAGAGTTAATGGTACTGCACACAATCTACATATTTAAGTACAGCACATCAGTGTCAAAGCATGACTCATTTAATCAACGCATAAGCAAAGACTGGATTCTAATGCTACTAAAACTTCACAACATGACAGGTTTTAAAACCGTTATCTATCAGCAAATACATGATGTCACGAAATGCTTCTCTCACACTGATCCCAAATACACACTAACTCACAGTGTGGTTCTAGACAAGCACCACTATCCCTAGGAGTTTACCAAAACTCATTCACTACAGTGCAAGTGGTAAGGGAACTGCACACAATCTACATATTTCAGGACTGCACTTTTCTGTCAAAGCCTGACTCATTTAATCAAATCATAAGCCATAACTGTCTTCTAATGCTTCTAAAACTTGACAACATGACATGTTTTAAAACAGTTAACTGTCAGCAAATACACGATGTTACCAAACACTTCTCTCACAGTGGTTCCCAAATGCACACAGACTCACAGTGTGATTCTAGACAAACAACAATATCCCTAGCAGATTACCAAAACTCATTCACTACAGTGGAAGTGGTAAGGGAACTGCACACAATCTACATATTTCAAGACTGCACTTTAGTGTCAATGCCTGCCTCATTTAATCAAAGCATAAGCAAAGACTGGCTTCTAATGCTACTAAAACTTGACAACATGACCGGTTTTAAAACAGTTATCTGTCAGTAAATACCCAATGTCACCAAATGCTTCTCTCATAGTGGTTCCCAAATGCACACAGACTCACAGTGTGATTCTAGACAATCAACACTATCCTAGGAGTTTACCAAAACTCATTCACTAGTCTAGAAGAGTTAATGGTACTGAACACAATCTACATATTTAAGTACAGCACATCAGTGTCAAAGCATGACTCGTTTAATCAATGCATAAGCAAAAACTGGATTCTAATGCTACTAAAACTTCACAACATGACAGGTTTTAAAACAGTTATCTGTCAGCAAATGCATGATGTTACCAAATGCTTGTCTCACACCGATCCCAAATACACAATAACTCACAGTGTGATTCTAGACAAGCACCACTATCCCTAGGAGTTTACCAAAACTCATTCACTACAGTGCAAGTGGTAAGGGAACTGCACACAATCTACATATTTCACAACTGCAATTTACTGTCAATGCCTGACTCATATAATGAAAGCATAAGCCATAACTGTCTTCTAATGCTACTAAAACTTGACAACATGACATGTTTTAAAACAGTTATCTGTCAGCAAATACACAATGTTACCAAACACTTCTCTCACAGTGTCTCCCAAATGCACACAGACTCACAGTGTGATTCTAGACA
The DNA here is from genome assembly GCF_964204655.1 of Triturus cristatus. Taxonomy (NCBI): domain Eukaryota; kingdom Metazoa; phylum Chordata; class Amphibia; order Caudata; family Salamandridae; genus Triturus; species Triturus cristatus. The sequence continues at coordinate 678,099,202 of NC_140589.1, forward strand.
AACAACACTATCCCTAGCAGATTACCAAAACTACATTCACTACAGTGGAAGTGGTAAGGAAACTGCACACAATCTACATATTTCATGACTGCAATTTACTGTCAATGCCTGACTCATTTAATGAAAGCATAAGCCATAACTGTCTTCTAATGCTACTAAAACTTGACAACATGACCGGTTTTAAAACAGTTATCTGTCAGCAAAGACACGATGTTACCAAATGCTTCTCTCACAGTGGTTCCCAAATGCACACAGACTCACAGTGTGATTTTAGACAAGCAACACTATCCTAAGAGTTTACCAAAACTCATTCACTAGTCTGGTAGAGTTAATGGTACTGCACACAATCTACATATTTAAGTACAGCACATCAGTGTCAAAGCATGACTCATTTAATCAACGCATAAACAAAGACTGGATTCTAATGCTACTAAAACTTCCCAACATGACTGGTTTTAAAACAGTTATCTGTCAGCAAATACATGATGTCACCAAATGCTTCTCCCACACTGATCTCAAAAACACACTAACTCACAGCGTGATTCTAGACAAGCACCACTATCCCTAGGAGTTTACCAAAACTCATTCACTACAGTGCAAGTGGTAAGGGAACTGCACACAATCTACATATTTCAGGACTGCACTTTTCTGTCAAAGCCTGACTCATTTAATCAAATCATAAGCCATAACTGTCTTCTAATGCTACTAAAACTTCACAACATGACAAGTTAAAACAGTTATCTGTCAGCAAATACACAATGTTATCAAAAGCTTCTCTCACAGTGGTTCCCAAATGCACACAGACTCACTGTGTGATTCTAGACAAACAACACTATCCCTTGCACTATACCAAAACACATTTCTTCATCTAGAAGTAGTACTACATTTTACTATAGAAACATAACATAACTCATTTCACAAATTCATAAACAATGACTGGTTTCTAATTCTACCAAAATATCACAGTTATCTGTCTACAAACACATGAAAAACACAAATGCTTATCACAGAATGGTTTCTACATGCACACACATTGTAGAGAAAAAAAGGACTCCCTACACTTTAGCAGGAGAAATACATTAGTCTGATTAAAATCAAAATAGTCTACATACATTCCCTCCCAATTAAATAACTCATCTTTCAAGTTCTTTTGTAGATTAAGAAGTATATCAATCACTCACCATATTTTTTTACAGAATCTCTGCATTGTGCACCTCTCAGCAAAAACAAAGAATGAAAAAGTTTCCCTTTCATTTTCCACACATATACATGTAAACATCAAATCACAATCCTTCACACATAAACTCAAAAGCAAATACACATTTCTATTGGTTAAACATTTCAACCCTTTCCAACTGTAATACATTTCAACCCTTCCCCCAATCTGCCTTCTGCCTGTTACCATAGAAACAGGTCATGGAACAGTGCACTGAGCTCAGAGGTCACAAGTTCAGCACACAATGTTCCTACACAAGACAGGAAGTGTGCTTGACTTTTCAACATATCAGCTTATCATATACAATGTTCCTTACAATCTGTTTTTGTTAACCAATAAGAATCATACCTTTAAAAAACAGAAATATACACCCTACCTTTCAGTGTAGAAAGTAGTCATACAGCCAATGATTTCTTGCCTTTTTTAAAAAAACATTGCCGTGGATCCGCGCAACCAACGTGTGAGTATCCGTGCACCCAACGCGTTAGGATGCGCGCACCGTGCGCGTATTTCGCCGTTTATTTTTTTTTAAAAAGGGGTCCAGGGGGTCCTTTTGGGACCCCCTAAGCACCTCTAGAGGGTCAGAGTATTTTCACTCTGCCCCCTTTATATGTTTTACACACTTATTCCCCTTGCTTCTTCAGCCTCGCTTCTACCGAGGCAGAAAATGGCCGCCAACAGTTACTGGTTTCGAATGTAGAGAGACACTCGACAGCCAATTAGCATTCAGCACACGATCGGGAGGGTGCACGCTCGGTTCGGGGAGGGTGCGCTTATGGTGCGGGTACGGTCCGCGGATCCTCCGCGGCCATAGATATCACTAACTTTTTTACCCTAATTTTCTCAGGAACTACTGAACGGATTCACACCATATATTCAAAAGGCACGAGTCCGAACTGAGGACTACCTCTTTGCCAAATTTGGTGTCATTCCGTTCAGCGGTTCGGGCTGTAGCACATCCCATGGGAAATTGCATGGGTAAAATGCGTTTTGGGACCCCCCTTTTTTCTCGGCCCCCGCTTGACGGATCACCGCAAAACTTTTAGGGTAGGAGCGGAGCGGAGCTAGCCGAAAGTTTGGAAAATTTTGCGAGGATTCATCAACCGGCACCAACGTTATTCCAAATAGAATGTTGCGGACTTCCTATGGAAAATAGGTCCTAACTATAACTATCTACTGGTGACCGCCAGTAGATAATATATATATATATATATATATATATATATATATATATATATATATATATATATAGGTGTTCCACCAATTATAGAGTTGATGAAGGTAAGGGGTCCAATGGATAGCCCTATTAGATGGGAAAATCTTATCAAAAGCCTCATCAAGAAGGGTCGCCTGAACACTACTGACGAGGTTGGCAAAGTGACACTGGACAGAAGGGGGAAATAGAGTTGTCTGCAAAATTCTGCGTGTTGAGTTTGATATAGAGAACCTTTCAATGTTTTTCAATTTGCACTTTAAACACACACAATACAGAAAAATGTGACAATACATGTGTTTGCATATGTAAATCCTTTATAAAGGCTCTCTATGATCACAACATAACCCTGGTATGCACATTTAATCCTCCTCAACACCAATCAGTGGTTGTCAATTAAACATTGGGTGAAACAGAAATACGGCCCATCTTTTAGTTTCATTTGTGACATATTTCATGGCTCTCAATAACATGTGAGGACACTCATACCTTTCCAAATGTGAGTTCACGTTTTCTGACCAGTGCACTAGCAGTTAAATTCTATGGGCCCGATTCACAGAACTAACTTAAGACAAAATCCTAAACTTACTACCATTTTGGTATTCACAGAAGGCACTTACTCATTTTGGTATTCACAGAAGGCACTTACTCATTTCGGTATTCACAGAAGTTAGGAGTCCTAACTTTAGGACTCCTAAATGCCTTCTGTGATCACCGAAAGTCTTAAAATTAGGCATTTTCTCAGTTTAGGAGTAGTAAAGTTAGGACTCCTAACTTTAGGACTCCTAAATGCCTTCTGTGAATTCCAAAAGTCTTAAAGTTAGGATTGTTCTCAGTTTAGGAGTAGTAAAGTTAGGACTCCTAACTTTAGATCTCTTAAACTGAGAAAAATCCTAACTTTAAGACTTTCGGTATTCACAGAAGGCATTTAGGAGTCCTAAAGTTAGGATTCATAACTTCTGTGAATACCGAAATGAGTAAGTGCCTTCTGTGAATACCAAAATGGTAGTAAGTTTAGGATTTTGTCTTAAGTTAGTTCTGTGAATCGGGCCCTATGTTTATTGCCAATCCCATATTTGAGCATCTAGCCAGCTCTGAGACACACTGCATTTCTGTATCGGGCATCTCTATGGTTTGGCATATTTTAGACTCGCACCTTATCTCTTACCCCAGGACAGGTGGAAACTGAAAAAAGCTGCCTTGTTAAAGGATTATAGCTCTGTAAATTATCCATCTCTAAGGAACTCTGCTGATCCCATTATCTCCTTAGGGATCGAAACGTTGACTGAAATTGTGGGCCCATATCTCTATGGCTGGTTAGCCAATAATGGGCCATGCTATTCTCGTTTTTAGACACACACTTTGATCCCTGTTGTCACATGTGTGTATCATCAATGAGAGAGCACCAAGCACGTGTTTCTCTCACACTCACTGCACCACTCACTATACAATGCTTTGATGAAGAAACATTTTCTTGATTATTGTTTGGAATAAATAACTATTTTGTTGGTTGCAATATTGCTTTTATATGTCTAGGGCCCACTGTTTTGTATCATGGTGTTACCCAAGGCCTCTGATAACTCTCGGGCTCCCTTGGTTCGGACATTGGTTGGCACCATGGCAACACTTTTGAGTAAAGAAGATGGAAATGCATTAGGAGTTGATCTGACCACTAAACTGCAATGGAAAAGTGTATTATTTACTTTAATTGCAGGTTGTTAAAACGATAAATAGTTAACCTTTACATCTAATATAGAAACATAATTTATTTTAGTTCAAAATAAAAGCTACACATTGTATTTTTTTTTTTAAAAACTCCAGTTGATGGATCGCAGAACAAGAAGAGTTCAGACCAACACTGGCTCCGTCTTTCCCATGTAAGCATGTAACGTTCAACAGTCATCAACAAAGAAAACAGAGCCGTATTCATGAGAGTTGTTGCAAAATCCTACTTGGTGTATTGGCAGAGATCCCCCACGTGTTTTGGTCACTCAGTGCCTTGCTGACAGTAAGAGGCCATCAGTTTCACAGCATATTCTAACGTGCCTTTCACCTGTATGATAAAAAGGCAAAACATACTATATACGTGTAATGATATGCTGATTATCACACAAAATCATTGTTACAACATGACTATTGTACAAAAAATGTGTTATGATAATTTATATTTCATTTAATGCAATTACTCGTTTAATTCATATACATGAAAAAATCCATGGTTATAAATCATAAACATAAAAGCAATACTCCACTTTGGAACACATAGAACAAAGAGTAATCATCAAGCTGCTACTTATCATGATACATTAAATCAAATCATATAATTCAAAATGTCATATCAAATGGCTATACCCAAAATAATGAAATATTTACATGGATAACACTCCTGCAACCAGTATTCAATTGTGTTGAATCACATTGCACATAAATGTACTGGGATTAAATCAGTATAAAATATCAGAACTTGAAAAAAATCAAACCAGTATCACAATATTTAATTGTATGATTTATAAATTATTTTTTATTTTTATTTTATAAATGTAAAACTATTAAATAAAATTAAATAAACATTAAATATGTTTAAAAAAATAGAGATGAATCAGTCACACAAAGTTCAGAGTAAATAAAAGAGGGTTACAAAATTGGGTACATTTCCAATTAAAAATAGAAATAAAGGTGTGTATTCACAACAACATTATTAACATTAGATATGCAAAATATTTAGATTTTTCTTTGTTCATGAAATATTTATCAAACTTATTCTTGCAAGTCAAATAACTGATTTGTAACATATATTTAAAATTGAACAATTTTACCTGAATGTTCACTGTATATTACATGTGTATTTTTTACTATAGGATTTATGAATCTGTTTTGCTCTTTGAAAAATTGCATCTATAAAAATAATAACATGTTTTTAAAAATATTTTAGCAGTAGTATAAATGATGATATTTTTACATTAACTTCAATGTATTTTCCCATTTATTTTATCGTTCCTTCAAGTCCATGTCCAGAAAATATTAAGGGATGCGACTTTACATCAGCACAGTTAAGGAAAGAATAATGTTAGATTTGTTTGGACTCAATAAGTTAGTATGACTTGGTCTATTTGTGTAGAACATAGATGGGTGATTATTTAGAATGGTATATATTTTTGAGGGATGTTAATGAACTTGGGGTTTGTAGTGATAGCATAATTTTAAAGCTTTTGGTTGTTGTTTGAGGAGTTATCCACAATTAGAAAGGTACAGAAGATCTTCAATTTTAGAGTTGCATTGATTTCTATTTGTATATGTATTTTTTTTTTTAAAGTTTGGGATTTTTTTTCCAACTATTTGTTCCCTTTCTTCAATTTTATCATTTTACCAGAATGTTTTTTCATTATTATTTTGTAATTTACACGGTATTGATAGATTTGTAGCTTTAATCTAATCTAATATTTGGAATGTGAGTTATTTTGTATGCTCAAGGGTGTTCTATTTGTACATGAAATATGTGGTGGATAAAATTTGTTAAACTTCACAGGAATTGTTACTTTTCTTAGACTACACTTTTGCAAAATGTTTACAGTTGTGATAATTTGTTTGTTACTATCAATTACATTTCTGGTATATTTATATAATATTTTGAGCATGGATCCTACAGATTTGAAACTTTGTTTTTGGATTTATAAGTAATGTATCTAGAAATTGTTTTTCCATTGCATTCAGCAACATACATTTTTAATTTGTTGATACAGGGTCTTGAGTCAAAAACATGCACTAAATGGATGGATTACTCTAGGAAAGTAAAAAACAAAATCACAGTTCTATGTTTGGGCTTAGTCTTTTCACTTTTGAACAGGAAGAGATGGGAGCACACTGCTGACCTCCCAGCACAGTTCTCCCTTGAGCATTATGGTAAATGCAGTTTGCAGTGCACGCTTACTGGGTATTTTGCTGGAGTGTTCCACCAAAGTTGGTGAAGATTACTGCTGGACATCTCTAGACACATGTGTTTCTGGATTTTATCTGTCATCAAAAACGATTTTCTTCTGGGGTTTGCTGAGCAGGTTGTCACAATTCTTACAGGTCTCAGTACCTCTCACAGGTGCACAAGTGCATCTCCACTAGCTGGTCAGCTACATGGCTCAAGGAAGCCTTTTTAAACAGCAAGGGGTGGGAGCACACTGCTGACCTCCCAGCACAGTTCGCCCCTTAGCAATATGTTAAATGCAGTTTGTAGTGCACGCTTACTTAGTATTTTGCTGGAGTATTCCACCACTGTTGGTGCAGATTAGTTTTGGACATCTCTAGACACATGTGTTTTTGGATTTTATCCATCATCAGTAGAGATCAAAAACGATTTACTTCTGGGGTTTGCCGAACAGGCTGCCACAGTTCTAACAGGTCTCAGTACCTCTCACAGGCGCACAGGTGCATGTCTGTTGTAAATTAAGGCAGAATGTGATTAAGCATTTACTGAAAACATTGGTGTTCCCCTTTTATCGTGTTTTCCCCATTATGTTGGCCGAAGTCCGGACTCCATTTTGTATTGACATGCTGCCATGTGTTCACCACGAGGAGAGTCCAACTTCTGTGTTAGTTGCTCTTGTGATCTGCCTAGCAACAGGTTATAAATAGCTCTTCCTTGCCCGTCTGGCGCATGCCCAGACTCGACCACATCTGTTATAATTAGCTTTGCTTGACCATGTGTTTTCGCGGGCCCAAGGAGTGTGTTAGCTCCGCCCATGTATTGATTTGGTATCGAGAATGACCCTAAATGGTAATGTTCTTCAACTTAGTGGTATCCACCCACTCATGAGCCCCTTCGCTGTGTATAAAAGGGGACTGTGTATGCAAGTTCTTTGTGCTACTCCTTGCAATACTGAAGAGTGTTGTGTGGATTGTAGGACCACCCTTAAGGGTTAATAAACGTTGTTTTTGTACTTTGCAGTTTCCGTGCCAACTTCCTTATAGATTTCGTTACAGAAGAGCGAACCCTTGTCTCTTGCGGGCCTAGCTGGGGCTTGTATTCATCAATTGGCGCCCGTCACGTGGGGCTCATCGGCGACTCGGATGCTCGAAGGACTGGTCGCGACGAAGGTGAGGAGTTTGGCCAGGGACGTGATCACTGCCAGCGGCGTCTTAGCCTTGGCATCCCGAGGTTTTTCTTCCTTCCCTTCCGAGCTGACCATCTGGGTGGCGCCGGTCATCGACTGAGACCTCTTCTGTCGGTCCTGCCGTGAGAGCCGTTTGGGCGATTGTGGAGCTTGGCAGTTGGAACCTGGACTCTTGATTGGTAAGAACCGTTGTACGGTACTTGCTCCGAGTTTTGAAGCCTGGTCTGGCTATTTGAGTTTGATTGATGGTGACTAGTCATATTTTGAATTTGTCTTTGTGAAAATATATGCGTTGCAACACATATAGGCAGGCAATGTGGAGAAATTTCTCCGGAGCTGTGTAAACTTTGAACGGCGCAACGATTAAGTGCCATTTTTGATAAATACTGCATATTTTGCATTATTCCTAGCATGCCTGCTTTCAGCGCACTCTGTAAGTGGTGTTGCTGTCTTGGGAACCGGTTGAACCTTGAGGAATCTGCTCCAGCTCCCCCAGAGGGGACTCCTAATAGGGATATGTACGTGAAGCATGGTCTTTCTTCCATAATGTACAGCACGTTATGGAGGAAATATACTAGGAAGGATCCTGAGTTGCGATGGCCTTTGTATGGATCGTTTGATATACGTAAGATTGAGTATGTGGAACAGTGTATGTGTAAGCGACGTGCTCGTCAGGATATGTTTGAGTGTGTGCGATTATGGGTGAAGGAAGTGCGTGAGCGAGAGAAACGTGAGAAAGCGCTGTTTGATAAGGAGCAACGAAAGAATGATCATATGCGAGCGCAGGAAGCGAAGCGTCGGGAGGACACAGAGCAAACGGACAGACAAGAGAAAGAGCGTAGGCTACAAGTTTCGGGTCAATATGTTGTTCGTCAGCCGCTTTATCCTGTCCTTAATAATCCTGATGACGATTTTTATTTACTAGATCGCTCTCCGCCCCCTTATGTTGGCGCATCTGCTCCACGGCCGCAAGATTCTGGCCCGGCTCCGGGTAAGGTCGACACACGGTCCATGTTATCGGCCGAGTATATGGCTGAGCTTCGGAAACTTTCCTTTCGTGCACTTAAGGGCAAGATGTCTATGGATGAGTTGTTCCATGCTTGGGGGTCGTGGCAAGATAGAGAGAGGGTGTATTTTCTGTCTCATTTTTCAGAAGAAGTAATTACTGCTTTCCGAAAATATTCTGGTGTCCTTGAGCCTGCCGACGTGTCTTCGGATGCCGGAGCATTACGTAATGGTGTTTTTTCTCCCCCTAAGGCTTCTGAAGCGGCTCGGCGGCTGTTCGCTTTGCGGGACGAAGTGCTGGCCCTTAGAGAGAAAGCACGTCAACAAACGGAGGAGGAGAAGCAGTCGGATTCGTCTGCAGCAGGGGGCCACCCGTCCGCCTCCCAGTCAGATAAGGATGACATAGTGCATGCTAAACCAATGCGAGAGGCGGCGCCTTTGTATGTTCCTCCTAAGGGAGCAGGGACTAGCTCGGATGTTAACTCCGCCGATGCAAGGGGATATTTTGTATATAATTGGGTTTATACTCCATGGCATAGGGCCGATGTTATGGCATTAAAAAATGCGTTGCCTGACCCCCGCAAGAATCCAGCGGCCTTCTATGAAGAAGTCGAGGGGGCCTTGAATTCTTGCATTATGACCTTGGCGGATATAGACCTGTTCTTTGGCCTTATCCTACCGCCGGATACGTGGCGCTCTGTCCGGAAGGTAGATGATGCGGTTGCCTTTAAGGCCCGGTGGTCTGACCTTGAGGATGAGGATAGGGAACGGAAGCCTGCACAGAAACCACCCCAGAATATTTTAGATCTCCCTGCGGCTATTGTGGCTAAGTTGAAGACGATTATCCCCCCTAAAAAGATTGACTGGAATATGTTAGCAGCATGTAAACAGAAAGTTGACGAGTCAGTCGCGGACTTCTTTACGCGTTTTGAGGAAACGTTCCATGATTTTAGTGGCCAGTCGCTTACTGACGACACGGGCCGCCATCTTTTCGCGGACAAATATGTGGCTAATCTGCTGCCGGCAGTTGCGGCCCGGTTAAAAGCGAGTGAGAGTTCTTGGTCCTCCGCGACACCGACGGCCCTTCTGACCATTGCTCAGTATTATGAGCGTCAGGAGCACGAGGCGAAGGGCCAGGAGGAGAAGAAATCGAAAGATCTTAAAACCAAAGTGATGTTAGCACAAGTATATGGCCCGCCCCGCCGGGGAAATAATAATAGAGGAAGGGGCGGATCTTATGGTCCCCCTTCGGGCCGATCTGATTTGAATAGGAACCAGTGTGCGTATTGCAAGCAGTTGGGCCATTGGGCCAGGGATTGCCCAGCGTTGCGTGCTTCGCGTCAGGGGCACACTCCGGGTGGACCGAGGGGTAGAGGGGGCTTCTCGAACTTTAGAGGGAATTCCAACGATAATGTCCGTTTCGATACTGCCGGACAGCACCGAGATAGCTCAAATGTTTTCGATCGCCAGCATCAGTATCATGTATCGGACAGCGATCGCTTGGGATATCACGATTCTCAGCATGCATAGGAATGCGTAGGATGGGGGTCCGAATCAGTTGAGGTGCCGGTCGATCAGACGGGTCCTTATGTATCGGCTGAGGTTTTAGGTTCTACTGATCAGTTCCTAGTGGATACAGGAGCGACACGTAGTGCATTGTCTAGGTACTTGGTTCCGGGGGCTCCCCCATCCGGCTCAATAGTTACATCGGTAGGGTTTGACGGTACGCTTTCCCGAAGCCCTCTTTCACAGCCCCTTGCATTTAAAGTTGATTGTTTTTCTGCGCCTTGTCCGTTTCTGCTTGCTCCGTACACACCGGATAACATTATGGGCCTTGATATGTTAAAGCATTTTAGGGCTACAATTCGCTGTTCCCCTGAGGGTGTGAGGGTGATATTAAATGACAACTACCCCCGATCTGGGCGGATGTGTACGATCTCAGAGGACGCGTTGTTGGCTACCCTCCCCCAAACTTTGTGGGCGACTTCGGACACAGATGTCGGACAAATGGTGATTCCTCCGGTCCACATTAGTGTCCAGGAGGGGGCGGTGCTACCACGCCTCCCACAGTATCGTATTTCTCAGGAGGGCGAGGAGGCTCTCATACAGATTGTGCAAGACCTGATCGCAGTGGGGGTAGTGGAAGAAGTCCCCTATAATGTCTGTAACAGTCCGATTCTCCCTATTCTGAAAAAGGACACGGATGCAAAGGTTTATCGGTTTATAATTGATTTGAGGGAGGTAAACAAGATCGTGATACCTCAGTACCCGGTGGTTTCCGATATCACGACGTTGCTTACCTTGGTCCCGCCTACGGCGACCATGTTCTCAGTGATTGATTTGAAAAATGCCTTCTTTTCTATCCCCATTCACCCTGATAGCCGATTTCTTTTTGGGTTTACATTAAACAATAGATCTTATCGTTTTTGTAGAATTCCCCAAGGCTATACAGAAAGCCCTAGTATTTATAGTCAGGCTTTGAAGCGACAGTTGGATTCCTTTGTTTTACTCGAGGGGGTCGCCCTCATTCAATATGTCGATGACATCCTGTTGGCGGCTGACACCCTGGAGTTGTGCGAGAAAAGCACGATAGCCTTACTTTCCTTTTTAGCATCTCACAATCATAAGGTCTCTAGGAAGAAATTGCAATTCTGTAGACCAAAGGTGACTTATTTGGGTCACCTTTTGTCTAAGGAGGGGCGTGCACTCACACCAGATCGTATCCAAGTAATTTTGGACACACCAAGGCCATCCACGCAGAAGGATGTGCGTGCATTTTTGGGTCTTGTTTCTTTTTGTAGGCAGTGGATATTGGGGTTTTCACACATAGCTAAGCCATTACTAGCGCTCTTGACAAAAGACACGCCCATCCCGATCCCCTGGTCAGATGAATGTGACGCTGCTTTTCAGCAATTAAGACAGGCCCTTTGTTCAGCACCAGTGTTAGGGACCCCTGATTATGCAAAACCCTTTTCGTTGTATGTGCATGAGAAAGATGGATGTGCATTATCAGTCTTAGTGCAGATGCACGGCGATAAGCAGCGCCCTTGTGCATACTTTTCGGCTGTGCTTGATCCTGTCGCCCGAGCATTACCAGGGTGTTTTCGCTCGGTTGCGGCGACAGCTGTGTCAATACGGCAGAGTGAAGGAATTGTATTGTCCCATAAACTGTTGGTGTTAGTTCCCCACGCTGTTGATGCCCTGCTTAATCAAACAAAGACGCAGCATTTGACCAGTGCCCGTTTAACGGGATATGAGTTAACGCTTTTAGCTCCTCACATCACGTTAAAAAGGTGCGTGACATTAAACCCGGCCACATTGTTGCCATACCCCGAGACCCAGCCTGAGGCACAGAAAGCGCATGATTGTATTCTTGTGACTGAGGAACAAACAAAGGGTCGTATTGATCTCCAGGATACGCCCTTTTCAGATGTAGATGGAGAGTTGTGGGTAGATGGATCATGCCTGAAGCTACCAGATGGTACGACTTCAGCAGCATATGCAATTACCACACTACAAACAATAGTGGAGACAGCACGCATACCACAGAAATCAGCTCAAGCGGCGGAACTGATAGCGTTGACACGAGCGTGTGAGCTCAGTACAGGATTGTGTGTGAATGTTTATACAGACAGCCGCTATGCCTTCGGAGTAGCGCACGATTTCGGCCTACTCTGGAAGGAGAGAGGGTTTCTAACGTCACATGGGGTACAGATAATGCATGGGGAGTTAGTTCACAACCTTTTGACTGCCTTGACATACCCAAAGAAAATCGCCATTGTTAAGTGTAGCGCCCATAGGAAAGTGGTTGATAAGGTTGGAGAAGGAAATGCGTTAGCGGATCGAGTAGCACGGGAGACTGCGATGCAGCCCGGTACTACTGCCATGTACGTAGTGAAGTCACAGGTGGAGAGATGGCATGATGCGAAGGAGGAAGTGCGAGAAATACAAAAGACCGCTTCTGACAAAGAGCGGGAACAATGGGCTAGCGAAGGAGAACTGGATGACGAGGGTTGCTGGAGAAATAAGCAGATGGATAGATGGAAGTTACCCACGGCTTTTGTACAACCTATGGTCCAGATGGCACATGGGCTAGCACATGTTGGAGCTTCCGCAATTGTGAAATTGCTTACCCAAGTCTGGGAGCATCCAGAGATTGCTAGCACGGCAAAGAGGGTGGTGCAGACCTGTATGATTTGTCTGAAGTACAACCCAGGGAAAGGCACGCGAACTCCAGCAGGAGGATTTGCGACACCCACTGCACCCTTTGAGGTTCTGCAGATGGATTACATCCAGCTTGAGCGCTGTAACAATTTGAAGTATGTTCTAGTAGTGGTTTGCGCCTTCAGTAAGTGGGTTGAGGCGTACCCTGCGAAAGACAATACTGCAATGACTACAGCGAAGCTATTGCTGAAAGAGTTTTTCCCCCGATACGGCGTCTGTAGACTTCTGTGGAGTGATAATGGCCCTCACTTTGTAGCAGATGTTATAAAGTATGTCTTGAAGGGCCTAGGCATCACCCAGAAGTTCCACGCCGTGTTCCATCCTCAGTCTGCAGGACTAGTCGAGAAGTATAACGGTACACTGAAGCTTAAGATCGCCAAAATTCAAGCTTCAACATCTTTGACTTGGCCAGACGCCTTGCCACTGGCGTTATTGTCAATTAGGTCGGTGCCACACTCTCGAACCGGCCTTACACCTTATGAGATTGTGTTTGGACGCCCAATGAATATTTGGGGTCCACCAAGGCCTAAGGCTGTGTATGATGTACCTTGTGTGATGATGAGTGATTATCTGGCACAGTTAACGGATAACTTGGTTTCTATTCATCAACAGGTCCGAGAGGCGCTCCCTGATCGGTCTACCGGTGAAGGACATGGTCTCCGCCCTGGGGATCATGTCATGCTGAAGGTCTTCGACAGGACGAACAGTTTGGAGCCGAGATGGGTCGGACCTGAGCAGGTCCTTCTTGCAACGAGGACGGCAGTGCGAGTCTCGAACAGGAAGAATTGGATCCATTCCTTGCACTGTCGAAAGGTACCGCCCGGATTGGTGGAGTCTGCCGTGCTGACCGATCAACGAGACATCCTAGCAGCAGAGACAGGCCGTGCTGCAGAGCCAAACGACACTGAGGAGCTCTTTCCGGACCATACGACTTCTGGAGGAAGGCGATATCATCTGCGACCAAGGAAGTGAGGTTTCCAGTACCGGGACATACTGTCAGAACGGCCCTTGGGTTAGTGAAACGGAGAGCCGATGAGGCAAGGGGGGGGGATCAGCCCTGCATTAGTGTAGCGACACCCGTCTTGGCCCGCTGGTGAAGAAATCAACCGCTGCCCAAGGGGAAGAGTTCTGACAGACTTTTAGTTTCAGGAAGGTATTAGGGTATTGTTTCCTTTGACATGGAGAAGAAGAAAATTCTTTGTGCGTTGGGGTTCATGCTAACAGTAGCTATCGTTGGTATAACCACATGGTTTGTGGAGGAGGCAACTCCAGCCCGAGAGACGCTTGTGTTGACGACTCCAGTGCCTGCGGAGCACTATTTTTACACATTGCCATACCAAGAGTTGAAGCATCGGCAATCCTATTTGAATAACACTTTCATTCAGATGCTGCATCACACCCACGTCGCTACAAATGCTACGAACTGTTGGATATGTGGGATGATGCCAGCCCATCAGAAAAAAGGAGGTACGCCATTCATACCACTTCCTTTCTCTCATAATGGCTCTTGTAGAGCATGGTATACTCTGTTGTTTGCCACTCGAAAACCGACAGTGGGACGACTGCTTTTCAGACTTAATAAAGAATGCCATCAGGACAAGAATGGATATCCACAAGCGAATGGGACAATTTGGGAATGGGAAGAATACCGACCGGACAATGAATCCATCCCCTATATTTTCACGAACACCAGAGACACTGTGGGGAAGGATAAGTTTGTAATCCAAGTAGCACAAGCCCAAGCGGACCTGTGCGTCCAGAGTGTGGGTTTTATCCCTGTCGGTGTCAGTGATTGTATAACTGTGTTAAACATTGATGGGTTAAATAATAGCACCTTCCTAGCATCCCATAATACCTACTTTGTATGTGGAAATAAAGGTTATTACCGTCTGCCGGCTGGGTGGTCTGGGGTATGCTATGTATCATTCCTATTGCCTCCTGTATTCTTAGCACCTGCGTCATATCATAAGGATTTGAAATTGCTGAATAATGTAACTGTAAATAGATATAAACGTACTCTATCTATTGATGAGGTGGATCAAACCGATACCAGTTTGCAACAGTATATTGATTTTAATTTAGGACTGTTTTTCTTTGTGGGAGCCGCTCTGAATAGTAGAAAGATCCGAAGATTAACAAGAGTGGTAGAAGCTGTGACTAATCAGACTGCTGCTGCTCTTGGGAATCTTACGGAAGAATTACAGATTACCAGGATTGTTGCATTACAGAACCGTATGGTATTGGATGTAATGCTAGCTGATCGAGGAGGAGCCTGTAAAATTATTGGAAGTAGCTGCTGTGTGTTCATTCCTGATCATACGCCATCCGTTTATAACGCCATTAATAAGCTGCATAAAATAGCAGCTGAAATCCACACGGAAAACGGCACTTGGTCCTTTTCTGGATGGTTTTGGGCGTTGGTTACTGCCTGGGGTTGGAAGGTTCTAACTGGTCTCTGCATTATTATAGCAATTCTGTTCTTTTTTTGTATGTGTATTCAATGTGGACCATTGTGCTGTTCTGTATGCATTTCATTCTGCATTCCAGACAAGAAAGCTATTGCCGAAGTTGCCCGCCAGAAGGGTCTAGCTAAAGAGGTTACAGGAATGATGATAATTGACATATACGATGATTATTCTTGGAAGCCAGATGTCTTCAGTAAATGCTGAAAGGGTCGTCTGTTGTAAATTAAGGCAGAATGTGATTAAGCATTTACTGAAAACATTGGTGTTCCCCTTTTATCGTGTTTTCCCCATTATGTTGGCCGAAGTCCGGACTCCATTTTGTATTGACATGCTGCCATGTGTTCACCACGAGGAGAGTCCAACTTCTGTGTTAGTTGCTCTTGTGATCTGCCTAGCAACAGGTTATAAATAGCTCTTCCTTGCCCG
The DNA here is from genome assembly GCF_964204655.1 of Triturus cristatus. Taxonomy (NCBI): domain Eukaryota; kingdom Metazoa; phylum Chordata; class Amphibia; order Caudata; family Salamandridae; genus Triturus; species Triturus cristatus. The sequence continues at coordinate 678,114,853 of NC_140589.1, forward strand.
TCTGGCGCATGCCCAGACTCGACCACATCTGTTATAATTAGCTTTGCTTGACCATGTGTTTTCGCGGGCCCAAGGAGTGTGTTAGCTCCGCCCATGTATTGATTTGGTATCGAGAATGACCCTAAATGGTAATGTTCTTCAACTTAGTGGTATCCACCCACTCATGAGCCCCTTCGCTGTGTATAAAAGGGGACTGTGTATGCAAGTTCTTTGTGCTACTCCTTGCAATACTGAAGAGTGTTGTGTGGATTGTAGGACCACCCTTAAGGGTTAATAAACGTTGTTTTTGTACTTTGCAGTTTCCGTGCCAACTTCCTTATAGATTTCGTTACAGAAGAGCGAACCCTTGTCTCTTGCGGGCCTAGCTGGGGCTTGTATTCATCATGTCCACTAACTCTTCAGCTACATGGCTCAAGGGAGCCTTTTTAAACAGAAATGGGTCGGAGCACACTGCTGACCTCCCAGCACAGTTCGCCCCTTAGCATTATGGTAAATGCAGTTTTTAGTGCACACTTACTTGGTATTTTGCTGGAGTGTTCCACCAAAGTTGGTGCAGATTAGTGCTGGACATCTCTAGGCACGTGTTTCTGGATTTTATCTGTCATCAGTAGAGATCAAAAACAATTTTCTTCTGGGGTTTGCTGAGCAGGCTGCCACAATTATTACAGGTCTCAGTACCTCTCACAGTCACACAGGTGCATCTCCACTCGCTCGTCAGCTACTTGGCTAAAGGGAGCCTTCTTGAACAAGAAGGGGTGGGAGCACACTGCTGACCTCCCAGCACCGTTCGCCCCTTAGCATTATGGTAAATGCAGTTAGTAGTGCACGCTTACTTGGTATTTTGCTGGAGTGTTTCACCAAAGCTGGTGCAGATTAGTTTTGGACATCTAAAGACATGTGGTTCTGGATTTTATCCATCATCAGTAGTGATCAAACATGATTTTCTGCTGGGGTTTGCTGAGCAGGCTGCCACAATTCTTACAGGTCTCAGTACCTCTCACAGGCGCACAGGTGCATCTCCACTGGCTCATCAGCTACATGGCTCAAGGGAGCCTTTTTAAACAGGAAGGGGTGTTAGCACACTGGTGGCCTCCCAGCACAGTTTGCCCCTTACCATTATGGTACATGCAGTTTGTAGTGCACGCTTACTTGGTATTTTGCTGGAGTGTTTCACCAAAGTTGGTGCAGATTAGTTTTGGACATCTATAGACATGTGTTTCTGGATTTTATCCATCATCAGTAGAGATCAAAAACGACTTTCTTCTGGGGTTTGCTGAGCAGGCTGCCACAATTTGTACAGGTCTCAGTATCTCTCACAGGCGTACAGGTGCATCTCCACTAGCTCATCAGCTACTTGGCACAAGGGAGCCTTTTCAAACAGGAAGGGATGGGAGCACACTGCTGACCTCCCAGCACAGTTCGCCCCTTAGCATTATGGTAAATGCAGTTTGTAGTGCACGCTTACTTGGTATTTTGCTGGAGTGTTCCACCTTAAGCAAAATACTCTGCTAAGTGATAGATGCTTTGCATAAAGTGAATGGGCAGCCAACACAGTTCCCTTTCATCTTAGGGTCAATTGACTACACTTATGTACAGCTGGTGGTCTCACTTAGACAGGAACAAATATGCTGCAACCATAAAACAAAGCACACCATTAGTTTGCAAATGCTGAGTAATGTGGACCTGTGCACATTGAACTACTGTGTTAGGTTTGTTGTTTAAGCCACAATGCTATGATCCTGCAGAGAAACAACATTATTCATACAATGGTGGTAAATAACCTTCAATGTACTGGGCAGAAAACCAACCATTCATCAACCAATGTACTGTAAGAGAATGGGTTATTAGTTGAAAGGGATTGGAGCCCCACTCAAATAATAAACACAGTCCTTGCCAGGATGAACCATAAAGCTCACTTACTAAACTTGTGCCTAATCCACTGGTAGCCAGGAACATACTTAGGGGCCCATTACAATGTCATTCGGATGAGCGTCCGACCAACATCATTGCGGGACTGGGAACGCCTGACAAGTAGTTGGCGGTCCCAGTTTCCAAATTACAGTGCAACCGCCTTAATGGCGGTTGTAAAGTGTATCTTTCCTATTCTGGCTTGTGCTGCGGGCTGCAGCACAAGCAGCGACAGGAAAGATATGCTTTTAAGACTTCCATGCACTGTGTGGCAGGCACCGCAGGCATGTTTAGGGGGCACCATAGGTGCCTCCCAGGCCCCATAGCAGATGGCCCGGGGGAAGGAGGCCCTGCTAGCGGCCCCCCAAAGTCAGTTTGGGCTTGCCTTTATCTGGAGGTCAGACCATCATGAAAGGGCAGGCAGAAAGTGAAATCGTAATCCCAACGATGGAGATGAGGCTGGCACTGCTGCCATTTGGGGATCACCTTTCCGCCCGCCGCCCTGAGCCTGTCAGAAACGGAGCGGAATTCTCCGTGGGCTTCCCTCAGACAGCCAGTATCATATTGCAGGAGTCGGACGTGAACCTCTGATCCCGGGTGAAAAGTATTCATGCAGCACTCAAACAGTAATAAAGTGAAAACAATCCTAAACCAAATTAGAAAGAGTGAACAATGTTTTAAGTTTAGCCCCATTCGCAGGTATCTGGTAGTGTTGAACCAGTTCAAATCCACATCAGGCCGATTGTGATGAAAAGTGGGTTGGGGGCAGGGACCAGGTTCATCCTAGTTAAGAGTCTAAATGCAAGAAATTAGCCTCAGCAGGAGCATCAGTGAGAGAATTAGTCTTCGCTGGAGTTTCGCATTGGTTGCGAGTTGTGGATGGCTCCTGTTTGGCATGAAGAGTTGGTCGCCTTCGCAACTTTGCATTGCCGAAAGACACAGTGACCACTGCTGATTCGAGGGTCCTTTTAAGTGTAGTCAGGGTGAGGCATGACTCCTTCTAAGCCATCCTCTTAGGAAGATTCACACCCTCTACACACAGGCCCCACTTGCCCCCATGTCTACAAGGAATACAGAACACAGCACAGAACAGCCATTACAGCCATGTGATTCAGGACACTGGCACAAAAAACACATTTAGTTTAGGCAGAAAAGTACCAACTTTCCAACAGTGGCATTTTCAGAAATGTAATTTATCGGTAATCTGACTACACCATTAAAGAGTGTAGCAATTTTCAAATCGAATAAGTGAAAGGAGCATTTTGCTATTTATTCCCAGACAAAAACTATCGCTTATTAAGTCTAATAAGGTAACCCAGTTTTAGTCTTTCACTGTCAGGACATGTAAAACTTAAACATACATGTCCTACATTTTCAATACCACTCACCCTGCCCTATGAGCCTTTAGAGTCTACCTTAGCAGTGACTTATAAGTATTAAGGTTTAGGTCTTACAGAAGGTTTGTTTTGTAAGGATGAAATGCACTACAGGCTGCAGTGTCAAGCCTGGAACGCGTTTTACAAGCTACTTTAGTAGGGGGGCACAATAAATGCTGCTGCCTATTTGTGGCATTTAGTTTACAGACCCTGAGAAGGTGTATTACCATATAAAAGGGACTTGGCAGCAAATTAAATAATGCAACCAGATATATACCACCTTTACCATGTTTAAGAGGGAGAGTACAAGCCTTTACCACTGATTAGTAGGAGCAAAGAGCAGAGAGTCCTGAACGCAAACAAAAATGGGTTCAATGTATAGAAAATTCTAGGGTGACCTTGAATAAAGTGCCTGGTCCAGCAACTACACTGCATTTTGATTGTTATAGCCCAATCCTAATATATGTTAGCAGTACTTTAGAGAGTTGTTAGCCCCTATGACAGCACATACATGGATCAATGTGAATATGTGTAGCAAAATACATCAGTCATTCTTCACAATGATGAGGATTCTTAACCAAGTCAACTTTTTTTTAAAAACACATCTACTTCTATTATAACAATTATTGCACTTAACTCGGATTTCTCTGACATCAAGACCTCCTTTCACGTCTTCCTCTGCAAACATGTTTAGGATGATCATACATGTTTTCCTCCTATTGCTTGAGCTGAGGTGGAGAAGTACCATCAGTAGCTTTACTTTAGTGCTTGTGCTTGGCCATTCATTTGAGTACCTAGCATTTCAAGGCTTGGAACAAGTTCTCATCATGAGGCTATGTTGACACAGTACTGATAATGTCCGTTATTTCCTTCCACATGCATGCTCTTGTTTTGTTTTTTGTGCCATCTTGAGCATGAGATGGCACATTAGATGCTCATAGTGTCTTACCACCTTCTTGTCCAGGGCCTTCAGCCAAGGACTCATAAACTTGCACTTCCATTCCCTGCTTGGGTACATGATGTGAGAATTTGGAAGGTTTCTGCTTGACTGAGTGATATCAGAAGATGGCAATGGATTCTGTGTGTCTTGTTTCAAGGTGATTTGTCCAAACAAAATGAATGCCTGCGCACTCTCACTGGGGGGAGTTGTGGGAGTACTTTGGGATGTCCTAAGGTCCTTCTGTGTGCTGCTCTGGCTGTTTCCGTTCTTTATAGATTCATTTTCTCACAGTTTACAGTGGTTTCTTTTGTATGGGCCTTATTCACAAATGTAACATACTTTTGAGTAAGGGTATCCTTTTGAGTAAGTTTACAACTTTTTGGTATTCACAAACTTCAAGAGTAAGTTACAACAGGTAGTAAGTCCAGCACTACACATGGTCAACCACTGGCACTGTAGTATCCTCCCATAGAAAGTAATGAAGGTAGAGAATTAAAATCAAACCCCATAGGAACAAATGCTGAATTAAATAAACAAAAATAGTAAAATATGTAAATAGGTGTAAATTGATGTAAACAATATTTAATAAACAATCGTATAGATTTATTAGTTAAATGTTAAAATATTTCGATAACTTATTTTGATTTTTTTAAATAATGTGGAAATACATTTTATTTAAGATAATTATATTCATTTTAATTAATTCTATAAATTACTTTTAATAACTATAATTAAGTATTAAACTTTACTTTTTTCTTGGGGAAATTTAAACTTCAGAAAAAATGGATGTAATATATTCCCATTAATAAAGTCATAGCTGAAAATTAATTTGCTAGTGTTGTAGCCTTTTCGTACTTAGTTTTAAATTTAAAGTAAGCATATAAAATTAATGTATGTTAAAGTTTAACATAAAACATTGTTATTACTTATTTTCAAGTTAAATAAAACTTGCTTATTTTCCCTATACATTACCAAGTGGTTGAGCTCTGCCCTGACTGTGGGGTAGAGGTGAGTAAATCCTGGGTGGAAAATGCGGTCATGAGAAAAGACATCAACCTCGATAGCAGCTTTGTTCCCTAAAACATGCAGATATTGGATTCCAAGACACGCTGTTGATTTTCGTGCTCCAAAATATAGGTAGGCAAACAAATTGATTCAACACAAGTAAAGCAGTTTTGATAGGGCCTACACAATTGGACAGTCGAAAGAGAAAAGTAACAAAAGTAAAGGATACAGAATCGAATGGACAAACAAAATTAAGAAGCAATGCAACTATGAATTGTTGTGGGGAAAGAGCTCTATGTCCAATGCCATTAAACATGCTCTGCTTCTATTGACGGAGTAGTGTTCTGCAAACTTAAAGCTCCCACCCCAGCGGTGGTTAGCGGATTAGCTTTCTGATGCTGCATTGCCATGTTATCCACAGCTTTCATTCTCCGACCTTTAGGAGTTTGATGATTCTACTTTTAACCCATGGGACAAAACCCTTATTAACGAAACCCTTCCCTCTGTGCATTGGAACTGAAATACTAACATCAAGCTTTCTCATCTTTCATGGCTCCTTGACATACCCAAACTTGGCAAGAATCTACCAGTCCTACACCTAAGCTCTGCATGACCCACTCTTCCACCAGATCTCATCTACCCATTAAGAAGGTTTGGGGGGCCACTCAATTACTGAGTGTACTCAGCAGTAAAAAGTAAGGGCATTATTACGACTTTGGCAGTGTGGAGCTCCCCTACACCATCACAGCCAACCACAAACCAGATTACAAGATATAATCGAGGCAGGCTGTCCTGCGGCTGTGGGCACACTGTGCTACCTTTCAAAGGCTCATTAGGAGATCCTCAGAAAGGCAGTGCCGTGGACCCACCACAGCACGTTCTAGCATGGCATGGACTTTAAACTCCATTCCATATCGGAACTGTGGGCGAATGCAGATAGGGGGCACACCATGTGCTCCCTTGCATGCATCCGTACGCCCTGAGGGAAGAGGGGGCCCTGTAGGGCTCCTAAGTTTTGTCACCATCAGCATTTTCATGGCTTGAGAACCACTAGGAGACTGCTGGTAGTGAGGGAACTCGTAATATGCTTGGCTTTGCAGCAGAGGCATCACCAAGCATATTGCGACCTCAAGACCACTGCGCCAACACCAGGGATCGTGGATCCCTGGTGGTTGCGTTGGTCCCATGTAGGTCTGCAAAAGTTACACAATTGATGGACGAAATTCAAAACATTCACCCCAGTCAAGAGATCTGGGTTAAATCCATCATTCTTTTGCTCACCATGCTGCCCCAGTTTAGACCTGCCATATGCAAATCAGTCTTGACCCTGTGCCTCATGGGAACAGTCCAGCCCGAACTTCCAAGCCATGTCCTCCCTGGACCGGAAACATGCATTCTAGGACCAGTTTCTGGGTTTCACCCCTCATCAGCCATGATAGCTTGAATCCAGTGGCACAGTGAGCCCGGGACCCACGACAATATTTGCTGATGGATTCCTTTACAAGCTTTTATTCTGAGATTAAATATTTTGATATGCTAGCAAAACTGTTCCTGTAAAAATTTGTAATGTAGTATTAGGACTCCATAGGAAGACATGGATTGATGTCAAAGTCAGAATGAATCCAGTTAAGCCACCATCATTTATCAAATGGAATTATGATAGTGTTAGACAGTCATCCATTATCCCTGCTCACCGCCATCCATTTTTTGCTGAATTATACTGCTGGTAACTGACTCTGACTGTACCATAGGCTCTGCTAACCAGGCTAAGGGCCAGTGCTATGTTTAAAAAGGTACATGCAAAAGGGTATATTTACATTTGGCAATGACACAGGCTATAAGTCCCTAGTAGAAAAAAGCGCCAGAGGGTGCAATCTACCTATCAGTCCCTTGTAAATAACAGGGCATGGAGATTTAGAGGCCCAGCAGATTTCATGCACGTGCATGTGTGCACTGCTGAGTGCCTGCTGTCATTTTAAAGGCAGCCTGGCTTTGCAGGCTGTCTTCAAAAGGAAAAATGTGTGCACACTCAACGTTCATGGTATGGGCATTTTAAATATGACAATCTACCTTATTGTCACAAGATCTCCCCTGGGTGTCCCAGGGGTGGGGGCATGTAGCTATAAGCAGGGATGTTCTAAAAGATGTTTTATATGCCCAGATGAGTAAAACATGTTCTATTTAATTTTCCCCCATTCTAGATACTTAGCTCTATAGGCTAACATTGCAATATCTTACTTAGGTATAACTATTGCTAGGAAAGGTGTGAATATAATTCACTGACTTACAATGTTGGTAATGATAAGGTTATCAACTTGCCACTGTTGAATTTATCATACTAGAACAGAAGAGAAGTTGTAGAACTTCCTCTTCTGTAAGCCAAAGTTGAGCCTTCCAGTGGTCTCTATTGATTAGTCAGCCTTAACAGGCTTAGCCAGGCTGCATTCATTAGGTGATAAATGGCCTTGCCGGAGCAGAGGTTGTCTTAAGGAGAGAGTTCTGAAGCTGAAGAGGATGGGTCCTGCAGAGTGGGCTAGGTAAATCAAACTGAGCTCAATAAGAAAGTGGATCAGTAAGTAATACCAGGCATACCTACCCCCACATCCTATGCCCAAGGTGGCAGGGTTCTGACAGGAATTTGCAGAGGTCAGGGGGAGGAGAGCTAATGGAAATGAGCCACACTGTGGTTTGGTTTGCTAGCTCTTACTCCTCTGGAGAGAAATCATCTATGTGAGATTTTGAAAGAGCAGTGCTTTGTGGGACAGGAAGATACCACACTTTGGAGGAAGTTGTCATGCCTTTGGGTGGCGCCCAGGTTCTCGTTGAACAGAGATGCCCCCCTGTTTGTTGCCCCAGAACACTGAATAAATATATGAGAGCTGCATAGTCTCTCAGATCTACTGCCTGAAACTACAAGAAGAAGAAGCACTGTCCTGCTAGCATCTGGATCTGCACCCAAAGGCCTTTTGTGCCTGATGTACAATCTGGTAATACAACCCTTGGGACTGTGCTTTGCTTCAAGAAGGATGAAGGAGTGGACTCCCTGCAAGCTCTCAGAGTCCTCTGCATCATCTCTAACAAGAGTCCCCATCCAGGAGTCCATCCAGTGGACTTTTAAGGTTTTGAACAGGTACATTTTGGATTGGTGATTTGGACACCTTGAACCTACAGGAGCCATTCAGGAAGCACTTACTTAAGTTTGGGGAACTCTGCAGAACTTTTGTGAAAAACTCCATGAGGTGACCGACCCGACGTCAAGCTGACTACCTTCAACCACGACTTAGCCAGGATTTGAGGTTTGCCCCAGTGGAAACTCCAGAGCTCCAGACTTCCAGGATTTTAATCGGCCTTGTGGAAAGTCACAATGGCAAACACTCTTGAAATCCGTCCTCCTGTGGAGGGTCAGGCGAAGTTGGAAGAAAAAGATCCAGAAACATTTTACCAGGGCATCCCACTAAGTGTACCCGACCAGAGCACCATTGCCGTTGGCCTCAAACTTTGACTTTGTCCTGGTCAAGCATGACCGGATGTGCCAGAGTGGATGGAGCTACATGTTTTAGGTATTATAAAGTGGTTAATCTTTAAAAATTCATATCTCCGATTCCCAACATTGGATTTTTGTTGTTTTGGAATCTATTTGTTCATATAAATATTTCCTATTCTTATAAATTGGTGTTGGACTTTTCTCATGTGTTGTGTCTTACTTATTTGATGTATTGGTGTTTTTTTTAATGCTTTACACATCTGTCTCCTAAGTTAGGCCTGACTGCTCGTTGTAAGCTACCAAGGGTTGAGAAATGGACTAATTTACTGAGAAGTTTACTGGACCCCATACTGTGTTGGTGACCTTATTTCTAGAAGTGGGTGCATACCTACCCCTACCTATTACCCACTTGCCAACAGATAGCAATTTGAAAAAAGGGAGGTGGCTTGAGAATCTTCTTCACAGTCTTCATAACCTTCAACACTTCTCATATTACCAGCCACCCAGCCTGTAGCCCTTTCTTCCACCTCCTACTCCTACTATGTAGCCTATTACTTCAGCAAGGTTTCCCCTTGGTGGAAATAATTCTGATTTTATGTTTATGAGGAATAATTTCACCAACTTTCTCACTTTCAGCAGGCGAAGTGTCTGGGAGATAAGTACTGGACCCTCAGGGCCTGATTTACAAATGTAAATGTTCACTTTTTTTTATAAGATTTTGATTGTTTGCTATTCCGAAAGGTATTTTACTAGTAGTCTCTTTATGACTGCAGAGTCTTCACACATAGAAAGATAGAACAGTCCTATCTTTTTATGTCCAGAGACTTCGCAGTCGTAAAGATACTACTAGTCAAATATATTTTTGAATAGCGAACAGTCATAAGCTTACGCAAAAGTGTAAGTTTGCTTTTGTGTCAGTCCCACAGTATTTATACATGGATCTTGCAAATTAGAGTGTGGTTCCAGAATATCATTCTCAGACTTAGTAATAAGTATAGTGTGCATAAATATTGTCTACCAAAATATAGACCAGTTGGAGTTAATAATAGAAAATCTACACCCAAAGGAACACTATTTTTGCAAATGATGTTTTCTTCAAGACGTTTCTGACAAATGATAGTTCTGTATATAATATTATGACATACAACCATAATCCAGTTTGGGTCAGAAACGTCTGGTACCTTGCTTATCAGAATTACCGGGGCACTCATAATGAGGCCCTTTTTGTCCTCAGTTCATGTTGAAATTATATAAGCATGTCTATCTAATGTCAAATGTTGGCTGCTTATTCTGTTGCTTTGTACAGCAACCTGCTGCCCTGTGGGGATAGGATAGCTCTTTATAAGTATCCCAATAAATGATAAAATTAAAGCAATACAGATTTTTTGGGCACATGCAACAAGGTAGGATTTTGTGAGTCCTTAATTGCGATTATTAAGGATTCGCAATGAAGGACTCACAAAAGCCTATGCATATAGGAATCGCTATAAAAATTGCGATTCCTATACATTCCTTAATTCCGACTCGCAAATTGCGAGTCGCAATTAATGAATGGGAAATTACATGCGTAATTTGCGAGTACCAATTGGTACTCGCAAATTGCGCATGCAATTTCAAGGGTGCAAGGACACCCTGTTGCACCCCTGAAATCGTACGGTGCACCCATGTTGCGCACACACTTGCCCCAAGGGCATGTGTGTGTGACATGAAACTTTGAAAAATGCACTTTAGTGCATTTTTCAACGTTTTTACAAATTACTGTTTTGTTTTATTTCACGGTAATGTGAGGCCCCAAATAGCAAAATCGCTATTGGAAAGTGCTTTTTGCATTGCATTTAAGAAATCACAATTTGCGATTCCTTAAATGCAATATCAATTTGGGAAATCGCAAAGAATTGCGCATACCAAAATTGTGCATGCCAAATTGTTTCATGCATTGCAAAAGCACTTTTTGCGATCGCAAACGGCCGATTTTTGCCAATCGCAAAAAGCTTTGATTCATGTTCCCCTTAGACTTCTATGTGTGCTTTTTTCATTTTCATACATTCATTCGGTGCTTCCTTAATAAAAATACTTTATACTTTGAGAGATACCAAGAGCAAATTTAAATATAAGTTCAAGCAAGGAAGGTCTTTTAAGGATAAAGAAGTGAATGCATGGCGATTATGGAAAGACTGTATTTATAAGAAGCAATACTCTGACCCGCAACTTAAGCACAGTGCATTGCTGCCAATAGAAAAGATAAATTTGCATTTGAATATATGCTCATGAAGAGGTTATATCTAGAAGTGCACTCCATCCCGGAAATAGAAGCTAATACAAATAAAATATGCTTAAAAGCTAATGCACAAATGAAATTTACATTGCTTTCAAAATACATTTTCATTGCAGAAAGTTTTACCGGTATTCTAATAAGAATCAAATATGTGAACTTAGATCCATTTCATATGTAGAATAGTACAACAAAGCAAGCATAAGGAAGCAGACATTGTTCAGCTATAAATGACACACTCATACAATATTCTAACGAACACTCATTTCCTTCTTCAAATACTTTGAAAAAATGTGTGACCGAGTTAAGGAATCAAACAATCTTTAATACAAAATGCAAACGCAATGAGGCGTATTTTTGGAAGACCTCCTTGCTAAAGTCCCAAAGATGAAAAGCGCTTACATATGTTTGACTATGGCAAATATCTTTGCTATTCATGTTAATCCACTCATGACCTTTTCTCTCTTGCCAGCCAAAGTAGAAAACAGTTGACATTTGTAGTCTAACATTTATTCAACGTTTAAGTCATTTGATAAATATCACGACTAAGCAACAAGCCTGAGAAAGTGGCAACTGCCCCAACACTAATTATAAAATGAAGGGCAGCATATCCTACTGGCAAACATTAACTAATCAATACAGTGATTGTCGGAAATACTGTTTTGATTCCCATATCTATTTGTTGTCCCTAAAATGATATTTTTGCTTATTTGCTGGCACTACACAATATTAATATACACAATAAAAAAGGAAGGGGGAGAAGGAAAGACCCTACCTCATCCTCCTCACAAAAATTATATAAACACAAAAGGAGGTAGAGCTTGTAACAGTCGTACTATATCTGTTCGACGAACGTAATACTTTATGGAGAGCACACCACCTTTGTAAAAACTGCCCTCACCCACAACAAGTTGTGGCATGCTTTATCATAGGGCTGCTACTGACGCCTCTGCGCAGACCAACGCTCGAGGCGGAGCAATAGGGAGGAGTAAGCAATACAACAGTGATAAAGACAAACAGTAAAGACAGGATCCTATAAAGGTGCAGATCAATTGTGGATTAAAACTGGCTATAGGATATCCATATAATAATTGTATTTCTAAATTCCCTAGTCAGAGCTAAAAAAGGTATAATAGATATACATACCGATGGTGGTGGTATGAGTAAGTTAGGTGCTCACCCCCCCCCTCCCGTGTTCTGCATAGAGGTCGACATGTTTCTGCCGGTTTCAGGTTCTTTACCCGGCATTCATCAGTACAAACTGGATCCCTATGCTGCTTTTCCAATAAAAACCCCTTTAGTGCCCACTCTACTAGGCTATACTCCACCTGTAAGTCTGGAGTAGTATGTAACTTTACTCTGCCACTTGGAACTGAAAATTAAAAACATAAGAGTGGTGAAAATAGAATATTCCCAAAATACCAATTTAATACAAAGAAAGAATTTTCTCGTGTGCTCTCCATAATTATTCCACATTCGCAAACAACCCAATTGGTGCAACTAGGGTGATTCTTAAATAATCAATATCACACCCTTCTGATTAAACGGGCATTCATTGGCCCTCCCATTGGTGTATCTGTCACACAGTTTGCGACTCATATCCATGAATGCTATTTGCATGCTGTTATATAAGAAAAACTTGCCGAAAAGTCTTGAACACCTCCAATCAATCAAACCAGATAAAAAAGATATTAAAGCATCTAGCCCTATATCTTACTCATAGGGCACGATGTATCTTTACATGTAATAAATCTCAGTCACACTATGTTTAGCACACCACACGTCTTACCGAGTTTATTATGCAAATTGCTAAAAATGGCACTGGAGTAGGAGGCGACCCACTGAGTAGTTCAGTGTACTGCACTTGAAGGAAGTGACCGCAAGTCAGCTTTATATTCAGGCCTCCATGCCTTCAGGTTCACTCCAAATTCCATGACAGGAGAAAGCCCTGCCACCTTAATGATTGGGAGAGCCACAAAATTGCCACAATGGACCACTAATAGATCAATATATGCTGACAAGATCAGTACAACATATTCCATTCACAAGTCCATGAAGTTTTTAGTAAGGAAACTGGGTACTGGTCAAATAAAAACAGAAACGCAAGTCTGATGCTCTGTTTGATGCTGACCCACTGATAGTTGTGACGAGCAAAGGACATATGGTGAGTGCTCAACGTCCTAGTAAGTCAATCACTAGAGTTTTGTCACATTTTAAGCATCTGTCTCAATGTTCATCGGCTCCGGATGTTAGAAGTGAGACATGTCCACCTAAGAGTCCAGAGGGCCCAACTCATACATCTGCCTATGCATCCCAAAGTAGGCCTCTTTCCTATGCCTCATCATCTTCACATGAAAAGATCTGGAAGAGTGGCTCGAGCACCTTGATGACTCATTAAAAAGCTATAATGTATATATGTAATAATTGTACTTTTTCTTTAACAAAGGGAGATGTTGTGTCTTGTGAATATGAACAGCAGGACTCTTCTGGTCCTTGATGGACTCTGTAGGAGAATGATGCAATCAGTTGGGTGTGGTTAATAAAGTTTATGACACAGTGTGTGAAGTTAACAGTTGCACTGTTAAGAACAAAAGCATGCATTACAGAGCTCCATGTGTGGCGTGTCATTTGCATGCTCTTTGGCTGAGGAGTATGCTGCATTTATTATGACTGATTCTGGAGAATGATCTTACAATTTTCTTGCCAGGTGCCTCACATCAGATTTCCATGAGCAAGCATCTCTGGTGCATAGTTAAAGAGCTTGGATCACATGTTGTGCACAGTGAATGAGAAAGTCTCCTTCTTACAAGGCGTGTGTTGTCTCCAAACATCTATGGGGTCATGAATATAACTACTATCATCCAGTAGTGTAGCAGTGTTTGAGACACCGCTAATTGACCTTGGTGACCTGTTTCAGGTTGTATTCAGCACCATCTTGACAATATCAACCAAGAGGAGAGCCTTAGAAATCAATGATAGCGGATGGTGTCAAACTTCTTTAACAAATTGTGGGCTATCAATATTGGGGCCATATGTTTTCACTAATATAAAATGTCTACCCTGCAAAAGCCCCTGAACTATGCTGTATCTTCACTTGCCATCTAATACGGAAGTGATTGGGCAAAATGATGTTCCCCTCTTGATGAGGATAGCCACCCTGGAGAAGCAGGAGGAAAAAGAGGCCTTAAAGCAATGTGTCACCCTTCTTTTAGCCATCTACGTTGGGAAAAAGGTATGCAACTCGCAGAATGCCAGATTTAGTTGCATTTTCCTGGGGTTGTTTAACCGTCTCACATTCTATATCATTAGTTTAACTGGCTTACTAGTTAAATCTTCAACTTTGAGCAATAAAGTGTCTGAAATAACAGTTTGGTTATGGTACATACATTAACTGGCTTAAACAATTCATACCAATCCAAAAACACCCCACCGGATGTATGACGTTACAACGCATGCTTTTACACCGCATGCCGTTACAACGCATTTTTTACACCGCAAGATCTGTTACAACGCCAGCCTTTACAACGCATGCTTTTACAACGACGTACACTAGATGGAGTGCTGACATTAGAAATGTATAATTTACTATTCTAACTCCAGTCCACGTTGCAGTAGGGAAGGTGTTTGGATAGTAAAACTACACTATTTCTAATGTTAGCACGCCATCTAGTGCATTTCGTTGTAATGGCATGCGTTGTAATGGCATGCGTTGTAACAGATTTCGCGTTGTAATAGTTTCGTTGTAATGGTAGTGCGGTGTAAAAGTTGCGTTGTAAAGGTTGTTCACCCACCCCACCAACACTGACCAACCCTGCAAGTAAGTGAACCCTGAAAATCCTCAGCAATGAAAGGCCTCATTTCTTATCTGAGGGCCCGATTCACAGAACTAACTTAAGTCAAAATCCTAAACTTACTACTTTTGGTGTTCACAGAATGCACTTACTACTTTTGGCATTCACAGAATGCACTTACTACTTTTGGAATTCACAGAATGGATTTATGACTACTAACTTTACATCTGCACTTGGGCTGGAATTCCCGCACCCGGAGCGGGAACTCCGCTCCCGGGCCGGAATATCCGCTTCCGGGCCGGAATTTCCGATTTTGTGTCGGAATATCTCCAGTTTGGCCTGATGAACGTTTCAAGTGCCTACCAGCCCCCACCACGCTCCAGCTGAAGTCAATTAACACTAGCTGCAAGACCAGCACCACAAAACATATAAAAGCAGCACACATTGAAGGAACAGGTTTGGCCACAGAGAGTTCGTGTTTACAATCGCTTTACATCGCCAGAGGAAAATGGAACAAATAAGGAGGAAGAAGAACTTTACCACTGAGGAGACCACCATGCTTGCGGAGTACATAGTGAGACACCACAAACGCCTATATGGTCTACCACCTTACTGCACCAGTGGCACACAGAAGGCAGCTCTATGGCAGCAATTCGCCACTGCTGTCACATCATTGGGGGAGGAGAGGCGCACAGTCGAGGACATCAATAAGAAGTGGCAGGATGAAAAGCAGAGGGTGAAGGAGATGTACTCCAGGATAAAATTGAACAGGATCCTCCCTGCCCCACACTCTGGACCCCGCCTCCGTCTCACCCCACTAGAGGAAGATATCCTCACCACAATCCACCCCCACATGGGCTGCCTGTGAGTGATGTCCTCAGCGTGGTACCAGGTAAATGGGATGACAAGAAAAAGTGTATGAAAAGATTGTCTGTGTTGCACTGCCATTGTGAGTTAGGAAGTTTTCCAAAGTGTATATACAAATATAGTCAGTCAGAGACTCATGTGTTACCCTCTGTATGTTGCACCACAAGTCCCAGTATCCTTTGTATTAGAAATGGCAAATCCCTCTCCCACTATTGAAAACATGGGCACAGTACTGCTGTCGTATATACCTAACCCTGCTAAGTAGCAATTGACAAAGTGCCCTTTCCACTCATCCAGATACGTCTGAGTCAGTCAAAAACGTAAGGGGTTGCAGAGCATATGAAAATCAACTGGCAAATGAATTGGGAAAATACAAGGGGCAGATTTACAAGGACTGGCGCATCCTTCCATATTAACAGGGATGCGCCAGTACAGATGCAACATGCAGTTCTACCCTTGAGCCACCACGGATGCGTCGCATTTACAATGCTGCGCACCGTGGCACAGGAATGGACAGATGTGTGTCGCATCTGATGGCGTAAGGGCAGCGCTTTGCTGGAGTTGTGTGGCAAGTGCGACGCAACTCCAACAATGTTCATGGACAGCCCATACCTAATGTGCTGCGCCACTCCTTATGTCTGGTTCAAGCAGGCGCAAAGTTTCGTCGCAGCGGCCTCTGAAAAGTGACTCCGTGAAATCTTGTAGATTTCACTGCATCACTTTTACGAGGCATTTCCCAAAGCAACGAGCACCCTGCTTACATTAAACCTGATGCAGGTTTAATGTTGCGCAGGGCTTTACAACGTGATGCATCTCCCTAGATGCGTCACGTTGTAAATAGGTCGCAACGTGGCGCATAGTTTACGCCGCCGATGTGTCACAGAAGTGACGCAACAGCGGCTTAAATGTTTTGCAAGGGGCCTGTAAATCTGCCACAAATTATCCAAGAAGCAACTCACCCTGTGCCAGCCAAAATCACAAAGCAGGAGGTGAGAGAATCCTCAGATCAAAATATGTCATTCACATATTCTGTTGTTCATTTCCCACCCTGCCACAACATTACATCCCCAACGCCCCACTGCTCCTACCTGCCCCGGCTGTGGCAGTACTTCACAACACTGTTAGCATGCAGAAGATATGGGGAAATGCCTGACAAGTTCCACATGTACATTTCCCATTTGGTTACTTTTTTCTCTTCTCACCTATTGACACATTCAGCCAGAGCACAGACAACCACAGTAGCAGATGTCCCTGCATCCTCTAGGAGGAAACAACATTGTCCAGAGCCAGGCATACCACCCTCACAAACTGGTAAGTCAAACTGGTCAGGAGATGGTCAAAAGGCATACATTGTCAGGAAACAACAGAGGGACATATAGTGCCCGAATATGAAAGGTAACCAGAGATGAAAAACTAGCTTAATAACTATTGGATTTGTCAATGGACATTCCCCTTTAGCAAATGACATATGTGAATAGCGAAATACAAAATATAATATGTCTTGGCTCATCATACCTTTGTAATTGGTGAACATAACATGTATTCCACCAACAGTCCCAGACCTGGGAACTCAATCCTGCAATCGAGTGCCACAACAAGTCAAAAGGGTTTCCCCACTATATTGTAATAGTTTCTGTAGACTTAATCACAAATTCTAAAGTTAACAAATATAACAATGATGAACAAGAAGTGAGATACCAATGTCAGTAGTATTGACAATGGATCCACTGTCCAACTTAGAATGTTTTCACTATACATGAAATCGCCCAGTCCACCCAGCTGGTCATGTACTTCTTACATTGGATGGCTTGTTTGTTGGCCATCAACAAAACACGTTAGTGGACCTTACTTCAGGATTCGGAGTCATGTCATTTTGATATATGTCGCTTCTAGGTAGTGGGCCCATAATAAGTTATATGTGGAGTCACTCATGATATTAAGTGCTACATACTTCCGCAACGGTGGTCCAAAACACAACTGGCTTGCAATTCAATGATATGAAAACTACCTAGCAAAATATCTATGGTAAAATCATATTGATATATTTTTTTGCAGAGTTTTATATAGCGCGAACTTGACCCGAATCGAATCAGGTATCAGAGCGCCTTACATAGCACCAGTTACATTACATGAGGACACACATTCATTTTTCTGTTAGGCACGGGGAGATTAAGTGATTTGTTCAGCGTCATTACCGAGACTTGAACCGAGTTCCCTAGGTCTGAGGTTGAGCGCCCTAGCCGTTAGGCCAACTCCTCTTTCAGGGAAATTGGTATGGATGAGGCTCACACTGATGCCAGTTGTGTACCTTTGAGATGGGTGTATGGGCTGCTAAGCTGAATCTTCATGCAGTTACATTTTCAAATCACTTGGCTGAAAAGCAACACGCTAATCCAGTGCAGGCGGAAAGCATCAAAGCTTCTCAACTTAGCCGCAATGTGGGATCATTACCAAATGTTGCATTGTGCTTGCCTCCTCTTCTACTGTATTCACATATATAGGTGAGTGGTTCACATATGAGGTTAGGATGTCTGCACTCCAAGACACCATCCGTTGTAAGCTAAATACTACCATGATGTTGGAAATAGGGTATGCAAACTGAGGACACTGAAAGGATAGACATAAGAAATCTGTGTTCTCTCATTCAGAAATGAGCTTTGTGACTTCATGGGTAGGGAAGCACAAATGACCAACATTCTGTGCCTGACTATTGCACCTCTCACACATGAACACCTTTTGACTTGTCAACAGACAACATCGCACTCATGAAACCTGTTAGTCTTAATGATGAAGGTGAAATCAGTGTAATGCGGAGGAGTATGGCTCATTTATCCCCTTCCTTGAAATATCATTAACCTTCTCATACAAGTTTGTCTGTTGATGTGTCATCTTATTGATGTCAGTGCTGCGTGGAGGTAACAGCTGGCAACTGCTGCATGTGAGCGGGGGCCCACATGTAAAGTCCATGAGGGAAACATGCCGCACATTGTCCTGGATTATCTGGTCAATGGTTATTGAGAATGACATGTTAGCTCATAGCTTACATCTGTTGTACTGAAATATGGACATGTATGTCTCATCACAGCTGCTGACAGGATAACACCAGTGCAGCGTACACCATCCCGGGGAATGCATGACATCCTGGCTGCAGCAGTGAAACCCTCTCGCACCTGTCCATCAGGTAATTCTGGCATAAAGTGTGTCACTAGCTTAGATTACTAAGCCATGACAGCGATCAAGATCCCCTTCTGTATGGAATCAGCAGTTGTTGTTTACAAAGTGACAAACATATTATCTGTGTCACATGAGCCTGTTTGTCAATTAGTAATGCAGATCATTGAGAATGTTGTCACTTCCCTCTACAGCTGCTGGATCCGGGACAGCTATGTCAACAACATCAATGAGGAGACAGGTTCAGTAGTTGACATCAGGGGGGATCGCGAAGGGACAGAAAGTTGTGGCTGGAGGTGGTGAGTTTGCCTGTATTATCTACATCTCCGTGTAACATCTCAGTGCTATGGTGTGAGCTGTCATTTGTGGTGGTACCCTAACCAGGTCACATGATCCTCATCTGTTGATGCAAAGTACAGTTAATCCAACCCTTGTGTTGCACCACATGTAATACCAGGTCAATCGCTAATACGGCTGCTTCCTCTGTGTTCCAGGGGATGATGAGGATGAGGATGACGGACTTACAACCAGTGTGGGCCGACGGGCAATCAGAGGGCAAAATCCACTGATCCTCCAGGCAGTTATGTCGGCAGCAAGTACTGCACAAGAGAGGAGGAAGTTCCTGGGGGCGAAGACTTGGAAGATGATGGTGACTATATGTCCATCCACTCTGGGGATGACGATTCGGATGCCATGGACAGCAATCTTACCACATTACCAAAATCATTCACGGCATCACATCCTCCACCCAGCAACGTTCGTCAGCTTCCTCCAAAACAAACAATTGCCTGTCCCCAGCATAG
Source organism: Triturus cristatus (assembly GCF_964204655.1). Taxonomy (NCBI): domain Eukaryota; kingdom Metazoa; phylum Chordata; class Amphibia; order Caudata; family Salamandridae; genus Triturus; species Triturus cristatus. The sequence goes on from NC_140589.1 coordinate 678,134,470, forward strand.
AGCTAACCAGCCACAGCTCTAACGCTGCCCAACACAGACATCACTCCCTCACAACCCTCACATCCAGGACTGATCTGGTAATTCCCCTACACGCTCTTCCCCATACTGTGTATCCCCGCATCCTCTCCACCATCTGGGGGAAGTACCAACCCTGTTGTGGTGCAGGTATCCCCTGGGCACCATTCTCCTGCCCACAGGCTTCCACCTGCCAACCCCACTGCTGTTGGACCTGCTTGTCCCATCCATGGCAGAAACCTGCAGAGAGGGCCTGCACCTGGCTATGGTGGCCAGTGGGAGCAGGACTTCTTCCAACAGCAGACAGATGTGAGGCAGTACATTTGTGCCATAGGGGCTACCCTGTTAGACATGTCTGAGTCCTGCAGAACATGGTCCAATTCCCTCAGGTGGTAGACAGACTGAGCCATGTTTTGGATAGGATGGATAGAACTTGGCAGGACATGTCCAGGAATATGAGAGACATGATATCCATCCAAAGGGAAGAGAGTGCAAGACACCATGCCTTGGCCATGAAGATGTTGGAGCGCATGCTGAAAGTGATCCAAAGTCTCCCTTCATGGTCAACGCAGGGAGGGGAGCCATCATATCTGCCTGCAGGACAGCACATCCACACACCTGTACCACCAACTGCACAGGACCACAGCAAAGGTACACATCCACACCGGCGCCCTGAACAGGCACTCCCACCACCTGCACAACCACCACTAACCCCTGTACAGGCACTCCCACCACCTGCACAACCACCACCAACCCCTGTACAGGCACTCCCACCACCTGCACAACCACCACCAACCCCTGTACAGGCACTCCCACCACCTGCACAACCAACCCTTGTCCAGGCACAAACACCAACTGTGCATACACCATCTGCCCCTGCACATGTAGATCACCCTGTACAGGCACATGGACAACACCCACCTACATGTAGGCGACAAGCCAGACCTGATCCCTCACAGCGATCATCACCTCCGAATTTGCGATGTCGAAAGCACGATCGCCATTGACAACATCCCAAAAACAAATTGACCACTGTGAATATGTGTAAAGAAAAAGTAAAGGTCTTCCCAAGAAAGATTCTGTTGTGTATCATGTCCTGTATAACGATGTAGGTGGCCTAGAGATGTGAGGAGGGATGTGTGTGTGTGTGACACAGTTACAAGTGTAACCCATCATTGCAACAACCCGTAATGTGCATAGCAGATGACTCACCAAATACGTGTCCATTTTCTGTACCAGACATTCACAATGAAGTCAAACAAGTTAAAGTAAGTAAGATTTCTAAAAGATATTGATGAATGATTATAAGATCAACCGTCCGTTTGGAAGGGAGAAAGGAAAACAAATGATGATCTTAATGCAGATGGAGAAGGGAACTTGGATTGGGATGGGCCAACAAAAATATAACACGTCAGGGAGCGTCAGGGAAACCAGTCTATTTACAGGGAGAAAATAACTTTTTGTCCACAAAGATGAATCAGTCAAAAAATCAAGTTTCCTTCTGGTCATCCTCGACTACCACAATGTCCAGATCCTCCGAGTCCGATGCAGGCACACAGCTGGCCGGTGCAGGAACAAGCACCACATGGGTTCGGGACACACGAGGAGTATGGGGGGAAACAGTGTGGGCCAATGGACAGGGGGAGACATTGACGGTGGTATGGGAAGAGAGTTGGGAGACAACAGATGACATGGCTGTGGCCATGGAATTGACGCTGGTTGTGAGGGTGGCCAGAGCTCGGACAATCTTCTCTCACATCATGCGTATCTCCAGACACACCTGCAGCATGATGGGAGTGGACATGTCTGGCTGATCCTCACACATCCACCTCAAGTCCTCTGGGACAGCCGCAGGGGGATCAACACAGAGAGGGGCCTGGGTGGGACAGGAGGGATGTGGTGCCTCAGGTCCAGAGCCGATGTTGTGGTTGAGCAGGCAGCTACAATGAGGTGGACTGGTTGCAGGGGATGCAGCTGAACTCCCCGAAGGAATGGGGGCAGCTGGAGGTAGGGAGGGGCTGATGACAGGTCCAGGTTGGGTATTGGCCTGCACTGGGGACACCTCGACAGAACCCACAGGTAAATAGTCTGGGGAAGAGTAGCTCTCTACCATCCCCTGGCCAGAGGTGTCGGGTTCTCCCCCCACATCAATGTCCACAGCCTCCACCCGGGCTGTAGCACCAGAGTTGAGTTCCTTGTCAGTCCGGGTGGGCGCAATCCCCTTGCCTCCAGATATTGAGGGTCCCTCCTCATCCTCTTCTTCCTCACTGGTGGAAAGAGGTCATAGCCGACGGCGCACTAATGGCCTCCCGCTCGAACCTGGTCCTGCTGTTCTACCATTTGGCCAGCTGTGCCCGCTGAAATGTAAGAAAAACCATGATGTAGTGGTTGTTTTATTCATAGATGAGCCAAGGTCAGACTTTGTTTTCCTCTGATCACACTATATAGTTGTCAGTGTTTATGAGCTTACATTACGTGTATGTTCACTGTCATCTCCTGAATAGAGTCTGATACGGACATCGCACGTGAATATTTGTGGCTTACACAACTGTATTGGCCAACCCTCAACTTTCGCATTCTTGTGATCTGTGTGTCCTGTCACTGCTACATGTGCAGGTTCCAAAACCAGTCCACCAAAGGAGAACAGTGAGAGTCCAGTTTTAATTGAAATTGGCCAGGGATATGGAGTCACAGCTCCTTTACGTCTGGACAAATGTCATCTGCTGTGTAGCATTGTATAGGACAAGACAAATGCCAAATGTGGGTCACACATCCACATAGGGTCTGGGCTATTTGTTTTGCTACATTGTGAGTCTAGCCTTTTGATGTCCCCTCACAAAATCTCACAATCCAGTGCCACATATTAGCTTTGGTGAATGACGAGGTAGTGCAGTACACCGGTGACCAGTGGTGGATCATTGTGACAACTACCTGTACATGTGAAATGTCCTACAAGCCACTGAGGGTAAGATGTGTGTCAGCGGACACACTTTGCAAATTAAGAAACACTTAAGAGTGTGGCAAGGATCTCAAAGTCTGTCTTGACTCCATGGCACATGATGCTCTGTCTCAATTAGAACCCAAACTCAACAAATGCAATGCAAGTCACAGCATCCAATAGCCTTTGGCCTGTCATGCACACACTGGACAGTGCCTGTACCATTTCTCATCCAATTCACACATCAGTAATGATTCCCTTGGTTCACTGGTAGTGGTGCTGGCAGAGCAAATTTCAACACAAATGCACAAGTGTGGTTCATTTACCCAGTTGTCATGAAGAAACTACAACTCCCAAAATGCATCGTGCCCTGTACAGTCCATATACCACAGTGTGCCTTTTTATTCTTGATGACTGCTGCATGGACACGGAAGAGGTGAATGGAGGCATGGGACACACAATGGTACAGCACTGTCTTCACTCACATCATACTCCCAGACGCATATTGCATATACTGCACTTACCGGGTTTCTGCTGCTCATGCTCCTCCAGCTGAGCATGGAGGGTCAGCCAAGCTGCTCGCAGGACCCTCCTGTACAGTGGAGAGAGTCAAGAACGATGCACATGGTGCTGGGAAGATGCCCACCAGCTCCTCAGCCTTGTGCCGGGACCAGTGTTTTAGGTCCTCCCAGCGCTTGCGGTATGCCCTAGCACTCCTGGTGTGGACTCCCACCTCACTGCAGTGCTCCCCAATGTTGGCCCACAGCCTGGCCCGGGCTGCATTGCTCAGCTGGTGTTCTGGGTCCCCATATAGCTGAGGATATTTGGACAGCACCCCATCAGCCAAGATGTATCATTCCCTTTCAGTGAAAGGGGGTGCTTTTTCCTTATAACCCTCAGCCATTTTGGGGCAAATAAGTTAAATGAGAGCAGCAGGATGGCAGTGGATCTGATCTGTGATAGAGGATGACTCAGAATGAACATAAAATGGATGTCAACAACTTCCTGTGATGTATTTCCTGTCTCTCACTTCCTGTAAATCATTTCCTGTATGGAATAATGTGTCCCGGTTCATTTTCGGAGATTACAGGCCAAGAACGTAGTTTCCGGTTTGGGAGCGGCGGGTCCGCATCCGCGCATTACGGTCTGAAATCGGAAATTACGTTTTCGGGCCGTAGCCTCCAAAATTGACCCAGAACACATTATTTCATACAGGAAATGTTATACAGGAAGTGGGAGACAGGAAATACATCACAGGAAATTGTTGGCAGCCATTTTGTATTCATCCTGATCCATCCACAATCACTAATCAAATCCACTGCCATCCTGCTGTTCTGTTGTGGAAAAACCTGAAATGACAGTGCAGATGAGAATCATAAACATGTAACAAAAGGTGGAACAGACCATTTAATGACATTTCTGCGCAGACAGGGGAGGGCTGACACAACATCAAACCCCAGTTTTGTTTTCTCCTACTTTGCATTATGGTACATGTAGTCCATATTGAGTGCTCATTACAAGAGTTTTGTGTTGTGTTACGAAAAATTGGGGTGGAGCAGTACTGTATATCACAGACACATGGTGCCTGATTCCCCCATGACATCATCAATCACGTTGTGGGCCCATCATTTGTGGGTGAGTCAAATCTGTTGAGAGCGCATTGGACTGAGAATGCAATGGTTATGCCCTTTTGTAATTAAATGACCCATCCTCATAAGGTCCAGGTAGGTCTCTCAGAACATGTATCGTTTTTCATCTGCGTGAATAGATTCTTTAGGTACATCCACTACACTGATCGCTGACATGGGCAAATGACCTGAGGCACGCTCAACCTTTTGACTACTGTCAACGGCTGTGATTTACATGCAGTTAGTGTGGCTTGCAAAGTAGTCTCAGGATGGAATTTATTGACACAGTTATGTATATCCAAGTTTCATCATTGACAACAGACAGCAAACCACATTTTGTCCATGACACTACAGGTTGCTCATGTGAAAAACGTGGCAATGATGAGCTGATCACAGACTTGCATACCCTGACCTCAGTTATGTGCAATGGCCCGGTTTCCCAGATTCAGAGCTAGCCGAGGTTCCAAAGGTATGTGTAAGCCAAGCGTTAAAGCAATGTTGTGCAAAACACAACAGGCTAATATGATCTTGCACACGACTTCAGGGGAGTACAACAGCACACCCCCCATACGGTCAAGACATCGAATCGCAACTTCAACAGACCAAAAGTGTACTCTATGATGGCTCTAGTCTGTATGTGTGCCCTATTGTACCTATGCTGTGGTACAGTGTTTGCACGCCTGTAAGGGGTGAAGAGTTGTGGGGAGAGTGCATACCCAGCATCGCCTGAGGAGGGAAGAAAGGGCAGTTGGTTACATTTCCCTCTTTGATTTGCACAGGACATGATCTATATTTTAGTACATGCAGTGTCTGTTGGGACCATGTATGTAGCTTTATGATTCTTATTGTACAATGGTTAATGTTGGGTGGCATTCGGACATTTCAATAACACATATCCCTCATTTTTAGTGCTTGGTACTTACCCAGAAGCCACATGTTACCAAATTCTCCCACAGCCATCTGCCGGGCAAAAGGTGACATGCGGACAACGAAGCTGTCATGAGTACTGCCTGGGAACACTGCATGCACATCAATGAATCTCCCACTGGCATCACAGAGAGCTTGCACATTGATGGAATACCATTGGTGTCTGTTGCAGAAGATGTGTACAATGCGGCGGTTTGGCTGAAGGGCCACATGGGTACAATCAATTGCACCCAGCACACGTGGGAAGTGAGCAATGAGATAGAAGCCTTGTGCTGCCCTTTGTTTCCTGGCCAATGTATGGGGCATTTGTATGTGATTGTGGGTTCTAGCAGTGATGCATCTCAGTACCTGATGCAGGCACCACGACTGGCTTGCCTGGGAAATGCCCACATGGTCACTGGAGACCCTTTGGAATGACCCAGTGGCAAAGAAATGGAGAGCAGAAAGGATCTTGAGATATGCTGGTATGGCATGGGAGCAGCAGGTCACAGAGTCAAGTTCCTTCCCCCACTCACATACCATCTCCAAGATTACTTCTGGAGGGAACCGGTACCTGGCCCTGACATCTTGGCTAGACATTCCAAATGGGTTGATCCTCTGTCTGAAGATCCTCTCTGTTCTCCTCCTCCTCCTAAAGTAGTTTTGCCGCATGGCAAGGGGCAGAGCAACAAACACATTCAGCGACATGTTGAAAGGGTTTGTGTGTGTCTGCTCTGCATTCATACATGCTGCAGGGCTGGGATTGGCTGCAGTGTGTCAGCTGATGCATGGTGGGGGATGGTAGGCACTTGGACAGGTGTTTACCCTTGAGGAAAATGATCAACGGCCACAGTGCGTGTATTACAGGCCGGAATAAGAGATTCCGTCCCGAAAGCGGAGATTCCGGCCCGAGTGCGGACGTAAAGTTAGCAGTCGTAAATCCATTCTGTGAATACCAAAAGTAGTAAGTGCATTCTGTGAATGCCAAAATGGTAGTAAGTGCATTCTGTGAATACCAAAATGGTAGTAAGTTTAGGATATTGTCTTAAGTTAGTTCTGTGAATCGGGCCCAGTGTAACCAATGAATCACTATTGAATTTACCTATGGGTTTGCCCGAGGGACAGTCCATGGAAATTCTAAGAATTTGCGCTGGCAGTGGCTGGACTGCCTCTGCTGCGCCACCGTGCGCCTGGCGGTCCGTGGACCACCAGACTCATCATAATCAGGCCCTTTATAGTTTGAGTAACAAATGTGAAGTCAATGTGAGAAGTGGTGTTCCCATCCCCTGATATCCATGTGAAATCTGTGCTCTTAGCGATTACAAGTAGAAAACGCATCTTGTAAGGACAAATTGGATATAAGTTATTTAAATGTTTTTGATGACTTACTTGATTGATTGATTTTTTAAAGCAAACTGATAGCCAGAATGGATGTCCTGGCAAAGGGCACGGGGGAAACAGCAGTTTGTATACTCGACAGAAGATTTAGAGAGAAAACAGGATCACTTTCAAGTGCTTTCGGAATGAAAACTAATGGGCTGTTTATCAGAGGGATAGATAGGGCTTATTCCAGAGGAAGAATGTGAGAAATTGGAACGAATGTCTACTAGTTTTTGGTCTGCTTCATTGGGTACGAAAAGGAGATTAGCTAAAGCGGGTCTCAAAGACTGCAATTGAATATAGGTTTTACAGATGCATCTTTTAATAACTGGTAACTAATGTAGGTTCCATAACTGATGGGAGATGGGGCCGAATTTCATGATTCTAACAACAAACGAGCAGCTGCATTTTGAATAACTTGCTATTTGTGCATTCGTTTTGGGGATAGTCCTAGGAAGACTGAAGTGCAGTAATCAAGTCTTAATAAGTCTGATTCTTGAATTATAGTCTTTCAGTAGTCTTTAGGTTTGAACGGAAGGTCTTTCTTCAGAACTCTTAACAAGAACATATAGGAGGAAACTAACTGAGAAATATGCTCTTGGAAAGATAAACTTGTGATGAAAATGATACCAAGATTCCTCATAGTTGTGGAAGAGGGTTGTGGGGGGCAGGGGCCAATGGAAATTGGCCACTACTCTGCGTCCCAGACTGATTTATCTCCAAATATCAAAACAACCTTTTTGTATGAGTTTAAGGTCAAAAGGTTAAGTTGCATGCACCTTGAGATTTCAGCCATACAGATTGTAAAACTCACTTTGAGGGATGAGAGATCACCTTGCCGCCTGGTGATATGCTGAGTATAATTTTCTCAGGCAAACAATATGAATCCCAAAGAGTAGATGAGGGCAAAGAGCAGTTCCACGTGAAAAATAAAAATGTGGCATTTAACATAGAGCCTTGGGAACACTACAGGTCAGATGTTTGAGTTGAAGGTGAAAAGGAATACTGCTTGAGCTCCTTTGGAAAGAATGGAAACTAATCTAGGGCATGGCTTCCTAACCAAACATTCTTTAGTCTTTGTATGAGAACATGGTAGGAGTGTCTGTTGAAGACAGTGGACAGGTGTAAAAGGATGAAAATAGCTCTGTTACAAAAATTGGATCTGGTTAAGGACTCTATTAAGTACAGATTCAGTAGTAAAATCGGATCAAAAGCCTGATTGATGTGAGTCATAGACATGATGCCTCAAATAGCATGCCAGCTTCCTGATAACATGCGACCTATGAATCTTCATTGAAGATGCAAGGAGATAAATTGGTTTAGATTTAATATAACGAACCTGACGCTATTCTATCTTGATTATTTAGTATGCAATTAAAATTACCTACTAAGAATAGTGATGCTGGTCCTGTTAAGAAATGATGTAGGTTTTCTATGAATTCATTTCTTTTAATTTTTTTCTGTGTGATCATAAACACTGCACATCATAAAAAAGTTTTCTTTATACCTTGGAGTAACAATTAGGGCTGTTCTTGAATAAATAAAATGTTGATGAAGAATTTCAAATTCAAAATGTTTACATATCAGGGATAAACCAGCGTTTACGTTCCTACCCCCTGAACATAGCTTGGTGCACAAATCCCACAATCTTTGCTGAGCAGAGTAGTCATTTGCATATAGTAACCTACATTCCTCTAGGCAAAACATTGTAGTTTTTCCCGTTTGGCAATACTGAAAAATTGCTGCTTTCTTAGGTGATTGTTTTAAACTTCTTTCAATAAGAGTGGATGAAGATCCATATATTTATGAACATTTTCAGTTAACAGCTTGTAGGTGTTTTCATAGAAAAACGATTTCACGAAACTCCATTATTAATATTCACTTAAATTGTTTAATGGAAAATTGCAGAATGAATGGCATTTATCTTTTCATAGAAACCAATTCATACAATGCCATAGGTTTAAAAAAAAATGTTATGGTGTGAATGCAAAAGCTGAAGGTCTTACTTTCATAAACATTTTTCTGAGGTATTTATTTCAGTGCTTTACTTCAGGGGACAATATTTTAGGTCTATGTGTTTTACACTGCCACACAATTACTAGTCATGCTTTTAATTTTCTGACCCCTCACCATCCCTAAAAACCCATCACCAGACACCCTCACAATCCCTAAACATCATCCATCCCTGCCACCTAAAATCCCCTCACCAAGCCTAATATGCCCCATCCCATAGTTAAAAATGCCTCTCCACTCCTAAACTCCACTAATCTGTGAATCTTAAAACCCTCACCACCTTAAACTCCACCAATCCCTAGTAAACCTATCACCCCTACAAATCACCCATCCCTGAACCCAAAACCTATACATAGACTAAACTCCACCTATTTTTAAATTATTTTTGGATTTTTCCTTAAAATAATCTTTTTTTAATGTTTCCTTTAATTTTTTATTTATTTGTATTGCCTTAATATTGTCTTTCCTTAAAGTTGATTTTCCATGATTTGGTTTCCACCAATATGGTTTCTCAGTTTTAGTTTTTACATTTACTCACAGAGATCAGATATTTATACCTTTGCCCTCCCCTTGTGGGTATGCTGCCAGTTGTCCCCAGGGCCGTGCTGCAGGCTTGCCGACTCCCTCTTTCTTGTGCTGCCCTGAGTCTAATGTGCTTGATCTGCATAGTCTCTCTGATAGAGCTTTGGCCTCTGCTTCTGTGAACTGCACTATGTCTTTCCCATATGTGCTGAGTCTTTGTGGCTGAAGGAAGTGGCAGGCTCCACGGGATGGGATTTGTTAAGCATTCTAGCCACCGTCTGCTCTTTTTGCATTTGTCTCCCTTAATGGGAAGAGGATGCCCAGATATGGGTCCTGTGCTCGCTATTCCACCAGATTCAGGCTAGCTTGGCTGATGAGTGGTGATACCTCAAAACCAATCCCAGCATGCTTGTTTCTGGTCCAAGGAAGCCCTGGCCTGGCAGTTTGGGCTGGACTGTTCCCATGGGGAGCAGGGTCCTAACAGATTTGCATATGGCTGGGTCCAAACTAGAATGGCGTGGCAAGCAAAAAAAACGATAGATTCAGCCCAGATCTGTGACTGGGGTAAATGTTTGATTTATTCAGCATTCGTCCATCATCTGTTCTTTTTGCATGTGCTACCCTAAGAGGGAAGGGTGTGCCCTGACATGGGTCCTGTGCTCGCAAGGCCGCTGGATTCAAGCTAACCTGGCTGATGAGGGGTGATACCCAGAAGCCAGTCCCAGGATGCTTGTTTCTGGATTTTCATATGGCTGGGTCCAAACTAAAATGGCATGGCGTGCAAAAAAACGCTGGATTTAACCCAGATCTGTGACAGGAGATGAATGTTTGATTTGTTCAGCATTCCGTCGATCATCTATTCTTTTTCTATGGGATGGGTCCGCACAAGGGGAAATGCAGAATTCGTCTTCCCTCTGTTGACTCAGAGGACCTGCTCATTCCGTGTCCCCAAACTTTGGGTGATGGGCGGATTCAGTCTCTCACCCCTACAGGGGTTAATGGCATGTAGACTCTGTCCTCCCGCAATATAGGATTTGGTGGATACCCAGGGATAACCCTGCTGCATGGGTGGAGACATGAGACAGAAGTCTCGGACTTGGGGTGTAGTGTGCATTGATGGAATTCACCTGTTATAAACAATTAACTGTGTTCCTCTGAGACATTTCCCTTTCATCTCTAGTCCACAGCTGCAATGCACCTTCTGCTTAGTCTTTCCCTGTGTTTCCTGGGGATCTGGGCATCAATCTGGTACCAGTCAAGCTGGGAATCCAAATCTAGTCTCTTCTTCCCAGGGTCAGACACTGGAAAGGTGGTGTTGGTGTTCCCCCTAGGCTTGTCTTTCTTGGAATGGCACAGCCCTGCCACAAGCAAGACATGGAATGAAGGTTTAGCCTTCACAAATTAGGAATGCCAGGTGTACCTCCCAGCTCAGTCACCTTATGTCAACAAGGTCATACAATCTCACCACTGGCAGGCCACAGAATTGAAGATCGAGCAACCAAATGGTCTCTAGGTTATTGAAAGGTCGTTGTCAAAACTTCAAAACAGTGTTCACTCCCCCTGACATTCGCCAAAAGGCTTATACATTTGTATAAATCCATATAAAAATCCCCTAATATTAGATGCTTAAAGGCACTTGTATTTGCCAATGACTGTTAGTGTCTCAGTAAAGAAGGGTGTCTTGACTCAAGTTTGATATATATCAAGAGATTTAGTGAAATCTGACATATTACCTCACTATCATAAACCACTTTAACATTATGATTAATGTTATGTAAAACAAGCAAAAGTGTATATGCAAATGTACATGTTGAAGACACACACCCTCAGCTTTATGGTGGACATTTGAAGCAGTTGCATCTGTTTAAGAGGGTCATCTAGTAGTGACTTGAGGTACTGAAGCTTTGTGAAGTTTTCAAGTGGGTGGATCTGACTCAAGAAGCATATCTAATAAAGTCTTAGAGCACTGCAGCCTTGTTAGAGTCTTTAAGCTGTTGCTTATCACTTGAGATGGACATCTAGTAATGACTTGAGGTACTACTGCTATGCGAAAAGCCAGATCTTTTAGGTATGCCAATGCTTATTCTTTCATGTCTGCAGTTATGTATTGTGGTCTATTCTTTAAAAATATGTAAATATGATCTGCTTAACTAGAAGAAAAAATATTATTTGTTATAATTTTTAAATATTTTGGAAGGAAATGTTCCTGTATATAATCCAGACCTTGATGTTAATGGCCCAGTTTAGTGGCCATTAACATATCAGAAAATCCTTTGATTAAGGAGGATGTGCTAAATTATCCCTTTGAGCATGGTTCACTGATGGAAAATACTCTTGTGGATTGACCTCGACTGCAACATCCCTATAGTGGAAGTCATTTCATGGGAGGATTCTCGGCTGACTGACAATACTGAAAACAGAGGATTATCCACTTCATCCACTAGAGTAATTTCCGCTGCCAACCAACTCTAAGATACTCATTATGAACTATGGTATCTGACTCGGAGCAGTGACTCTGATGGATTATTGCCATGGCCGATTACAGCACAGGCAGGTCTGGGTCTCTAGACCGATAATCACGGGTCCAGAGACACCGGCCCGGTTTCACTAGAACTGGATTGCACACCATATGAAAATGGTACTGGAGCAGGGGTTAGGGTTGTGGCAGGAGAATAACCCAGCCCTACAGTATACCATGGGAGCCAATCAACGCTCCTGTGACCTGACTTCCTAAAATACCCTGGAACTCACACTGACATCTTATGCTCACTCTGAGGAGGTAGAAAACACCAGTGTATCAGGTCAAAACTGTGGCAAATTACCTGGAATTTCTGGGTCTGAATGATTATTTCCCACTCAGGGTACAAAATGTTTTATTCCCAGACTTTAGTGCAGAGTTACCTATCCGATCCTCATGACCTACTCTGGTGCATTAATACTACTTTAAAAGATGGTGACTCGCATACCTCTTTGAGTGCAGGAAGCCAGATAGAATTATCATAAACAATGCACTACAAATTCAAACACTAGTCTATATTTACACTCACACTTCATGCTGTTTGTGTTAATTCAACATGTCAGTCATCTAAATTGCTGCATATTTACACAGAAAGCTACAACACACATAATTCCATTGGAATACTGCTATATATTTAAAGAACAAAAGACAGGCTACCTGATTCACAAAGCTATTTGTGCATGTAAGTGTAGCTTGCGCATGCAAACAGCCTTTTTTCTGTGACACAAAAGTTGATTTTACACTCGTAAATGGATTTACTTTTGAAAAGATCTTTTTGTCAATACATGTCTTTCTAGAGGCAGCTAGGGTGTTTGGACAAAATATCATATTAAATATATTGGGAGACAGAAATATTGGAAATAAAACATCTTGACACACAAATATTGTGATGCACAAATTTAGTTGACAAGAATATCTTTATTGAGGTAAATAATATCATTTTAAATGATATTGATGCTTTTAATATCGTTTTCACTAGTTAAGGGGCCCATTAGGAAGGCGGGAGGATTGCCCCCGCCGGGCTGACGGTAGCCACGGGGTAATCAGCCCCCCATCCATGCCTGAATGACCCCCCACCATATTAGTTTGGCTAACAGGTCCGCGTCGGACGGAAAGACCGTCTGCCGCTTTTCCGCTGGTTGACTCATCAACCGGGCGGAAAAGGGGTATAATATGGTGGCGATGTCTGCAAGACACCACCATCCATATTATGATTCAGGCGGAGATACGCCTTTCCATGGCGGCGTTCATGCCATGGAAAGGCATGCAGTCCTTGCTGTAAGGGGCCAGTTGGGGGCCCCCAGGGTATCGGGTAGGGGGTGCACATGGGGGGTACCTATGGTACCCCCCTCATTGCAATGCACTACGTGGCAGGCACCACGCGGTACCTGCCATGTAGTGCATGGCAATGCTGTGCACAGTCCTTTTACATTGCAAGCGGGTCTGCAGCCAGCAGATCCACCTGCAATGTAAAACAACCAGGATGCGCCCGCCAGTGTTTGGGCGCCTCCTAATATACATGGCGGGACCGCCACAACTTTGGCGGTCAGTCCCTGGCTCCTTTGCGAAGGCGGGCGGATCATAATGGACCCCATAGTGTTTCAAATATCATTTGTTACCTATGTGAATGTGTTTTAGCTGATATATTAGTTGTATGTTACTATTGTTTATATAAATATTATTAATTCTTCTGTAAAATATAGCTTGTAATTTTAAGTGATTTAGAATTTCTTATTTAATTTCTAATTGAAAGCTATAGTGTTGTAGTGAGTTGTTCGGTTTGTAGGGGGATAGGGTGGAAAGTTAATTAGATAATAATGAATTAAGCATTATTTACTACATTTAATTACATTTTATGATTAATATTTATTATGTAAATTATGTAATACTGATTTATTTTTTATATATATTATTTGTGGCTGTTAGGTTTGCAGGGGTACAGGGTGAAAGGTTAAGTAATGATAAATAAACAATTAATTGTTAACTAAATATTTAATTGATTTTTAGTTATGTAATTTATGGAACAGCTATTTATTTTACTTATTTTTTAGTTGTGGGCTACTAGGTTTGTAGGGGTGTAGGTTGGGAAGTCAATTAAGAACTAATAAATGAAAAATGTATTACTAATTCACTTCATAAACACTGTAGCACACCAGAGTAAAGTCACTGTAGAAGTTATTCCAACAGTTCTATCATTATCAATGCAACATATTCATAGTTGTACTGTCCATTCAGAATGTGTACTATATGACACAGAAAACTCCACAAAGTGACCCAAATTCACGTCACGATTTCAGTAATCAATCTTTATTTCAAATGCACACAGCAGCCGACGCACGTTTCGCCCGGCAGGGCTTCCTCAAGGCTTTCAGAATAAGTAATTGTTTCTTTGATATAATCAGTCGGTTTTTTGTGAAACATCTGTCTTTGTAACAATCACTTCATTAGGATTCTAATATAAAAAAAGTGAAATATGTGATCATATATCCAATCACCGTCATTCTTAGTTTGTACGTTCCAATCAATTCTGAAGTAAGAAGGTAATAACTCCTGGGACCATGATAAGTCCTCACTACTGTCCCGCGTATCGACAGCTTCCGAGTTCGCCTTGTGCCGGCTGCCGGGAAGACGCGAGCACAAGGCTAACTCGGAAGCTGTCAAGACGCGGGAAAGTAGTGAGGACTTATCATGGTCCCAGGAGTTATTACCTTCTTACTTCAGAATTGATTGGAACGTACAAACTAAGAATGACGGTGATTGGATATATGTCCATATATTTCACTTTTTTTTATATTACAATCCTAATGAAGTGATTGTTACAAAGACAGATGTTTCACAAAAAACCGACTGATTATCTCAAAGAAATAATTACTTATTCTGAACGCCTTGAGGAAGCCCTGCTGGGCGAAACGTGCATCGGCTGCTGTGTGCATTTGGAATAAAGATTGATTACTGAAATCGTGACGTAGATTTGGATCACTTTGTGGAGTTTTCTTTGTCATATAGTACACATTCTGAATGGACAGTACAACTATGAATATGTTGCATTGATAATGATAGAACTGTTCGAGTAACTTCTACAGCGACTTTACTCTGGTGTGCTACCGCGCTTATGAAGTGGATTTGGATTTGCACTACTTTGTAGATCCAAAAGTGTAATACTCCAGGTAGATGAGTATTTGGCACCGTTCTAGCACCCAATACTAAATGGTTGGATAGTGACACATTGCAATTCACATGATTTTTGCACGTATGGTGATGTGCAGATCGAGATAGCATATCCACTCTTTCGCATTTTGCAAACGCAATGTATTACTAATTGTTAATATTTTAATTGATTTCTAAGTATTTAAAATATGGAATACTGATTCATTTTACTTTTATTTTAGTTGAGGGATGCTAGGTTTGTAGGGATATAGTGTCAGGAGTGAAAGGATCAGACAGGCCTCAAGGCAAGGCAGATACTCTATTGGGCTCTTGCACCTGCATCTGATTCATAGGAGACTACGCCGAGTCTTGTCCATGCCCCAGGTCTCCTTGTTGATGTGGTTTCTTCTGGGTTCGCGGCTGCGGAATTCTAAGATGGCCGTCGGCTACCGATGCAGAGATTATCGGTCTAGTCTTTTGACTCGCGAGCGATCCCAGCTGTCCTAGCGCTCGCTCGTGATTACTGTGGCGCACTTCAACGGAATTCCTGAGAAGACAGCGTTTATGAGGAGCGCTGTATTCCAGTCACAAATTCAACGTTTTCCAGTGCAGTGAACATTCCGAGAAAAAGACAGCTAAGTCATTTTTGAGTATTTTGGCAGTTATTAGATTCATGGAATATTTAGAACATATTCGGGCTGAGTAGAATTCTACTATTAGAAACTTCAACATAATCTGACATATAACCGCATCAGCTTTAGTTTGAATATAAAGACTACTGGAATGCTAATTTAGCAAACAAGCTAGTAGACCAGAAATTGAAGATACCTTTTTTAGCGTTTGGGAGAGTCACTTGGCATTCGACTATTGGTACAACTGGAGAAGAATGTAGATAGGATTATATATATATAAATATATATATATGTATATATATATATATATATAATTGTACTTACCATCATTCCGCCTCTTCCTCAACAACAATAAAACAAAGAGCAATATCAATTAAAATTAGTCCTTTCATCTGCTGCTTGACACAATAATATCCTTCTGCAGTAAGGACCGGACATATGGATAAGTGAAAGAAAGTTTTTACCAGTCGTCTCACAGATTAGACACAGGTAACTTAAGGTAACGAGAGGGAAATATAGTGGTGGGAGATATTTAAGGACAAGAGGTTACATATTATTTGTATTACAGAAACACTTCTAGACGACGCTAACACCTGACCAGTCTAGAATAGAGCTAGATCAAGAAGTATCGATCAGCATATCAAGAGAGCAGCAAGGCACTGTGGGAAGACAGGTACTTAGAAGTATAAGTGGAGTATACAGTTGGTGGGAAGTGAAGACTGAGGTCACATGCAAATAATATTATTTATTACAGGGTTCAACATGAAGAAAAGTAGAATCCAGTCAGAAGAAGACGAAGCAGTGCAGTCTCTCTTTCTCATTCCAACTCCCCTTTCCCCCTCTCTCCTATTTGTGAGTATCAAGACTCGCAGCTAGGGAAGTCGGGAATTGAGGAACTCACATCGGCTCCTGTGGAAGCTACAGTTTGGTCTGGTACTTGACAGATTGAAGTGCCCTCCCAAAATTCCACCCGAGCAGGATGACTGAGGGTATCGATGTAAAGACCTTAGCAGCTGTGTTAGATGGCATACAGTAACAATTGGGAGATACAATAGAAGAAAGTAGATCTCTTAGAGAAGAAGTAAGACAGTCTCGCCAGGAGGCTTTGTTTTTGCGTCAACCCTTTGAGGAGTTTTCCTTGGGTACACCTTCCTTGTCCTAGGAGAGTAAGACGACATCTTTCTCTCCTGCACCTTTGGTCACAGAGTTGACAACGCAGGTCATACATGCAATCTCCCCTACAATTCCTTTAGCTGCCCCGGAACGATTTAGTGGGGATCATCTTAAGGCCCAGATTTTCTTTACTCAGTGTTCTTTGCACTTCTTGTGTAGACCCATAATATTCAAGGAGGATCAGTCCAGGGTTGCCTTCATATTGTCTTACCTGAGCGGAGATGCTGCGGCGTGGTCTATGCCTTTGGTGAACAACAACAACGCCATTTTGTATGATTTTGAAGCCTTTAGGAAAGAATTTTTGCGCATTTTTGATAGGCGATCCATATCACAAGCTACGATAACGAACTTTTAGATTTAAAGCAGGGTAGTCGAGATTTTTTTGCTTATCTGGCACAATTTAACAAATTGATTGTCGAAACAAATTGGCCTGAAGAAAAGAGAGCCGCCACCTTTTACAGAGGGTTGAAAGATGAGTTAAAGGATGGACTGGCGCAAATTCCTAAACGGCCTACGGAAGTTTCTGAATTAATAGATTTGGTTTTGCAGATCGACCAACGCCAATGTGAAAGGAAGAGCGAGAGGCGTAAGGATGTTAAATATATCTCTCCACGATTTGACAGAACAAAATCTGAATATTCCAAACCCATGGAAGTTAGTAGTGAAGAAGAACCAATGCAAATTGGGTCCGTGCGGGGACCTTTGACAAACGAAGAAAGAGAGAAGAGAAGAGTGGGCAAGCTTTGCATGTACTATGGAAACTCTGGGCATTTCGTCAAAGAGTGTCCTAAGAAGCCCAAAAAGAATACCTGGGTAAAAGACAGGCTCCACCAGTAGGAGGAGTTGCCCTGGTGTAAGCTGTTGATAATTCAGCTCCAGTCTCTCAATTTATAGCAAACACTTTGCAGTCGTCGGCTCCGCACTTAATAATTTCAGTTCAAATCAGATTTGGAAATTCTGAAGTCAATAAGATCTTGGTCATGATTGATTCTGGAGCAACGGGAAACTTTTGTGATATCAGATTTGCTCAATCTTTGAAGATTCAATTTCTGAAGAAGAAGAAACCAGAAGCGGTCCGGGCAGTGGATGGTACTAATCTATCTTCTGGTCCCATTGTTTTTGATACTGAAGAAATTTCCTTGAGGGGTCCTGGAAACCATCTCAGCATCAAACAATTTAGTCTCATTGATGCCCCTCAGTTTCAACTTATCATATTAGGATGATCAAGTTGTCATGCTCACTGACGTTCATTTATGTGGATGAGTGGAATAGTGTTTGGGCCTCACATGACTCACATATCCCATTCACAGCTGGTAAGGATGTGTGTAAATAGAAACTGATTCTCACTGTATGTCATTCAAGTAACTGCAATGTGTTACTACACTCTGACGTTCCATTGCTCCTCCAAGGGGTCCAATCCTCCTTCAAATCAGGTCCTCCTCTAGCCGGCATGTCTGCCCTAAGGATCCTGGTCAGTTAAACTTTGGCCCTGTACCTGTAGTCATGCTACTTCTTCTTGCACTCCGCCACTGCCCTTTTTGTTTGGACTACACTGTTGATTTTAGCCACTATGGGTTGCCAAATGGCTTCCTTCCTTCTTAATGACAATTTAAAGGTGAGGAAGAGAATTTGTTTGTTCTCTGTCATCCCAGCTGTTAATATTTGGTTCTCCTCCTCACTGAAATTACTCTTCCTCTTCCCCTGGGCTGCTGTCTGGTCATCTTGGCTGGGGTTGGTGTTGTTGCCTTCCATTTTTCCCCGTCATTTTGGTGTTCAGAAGTGCTGTAGATTCCAATTTGTCACTTTTCAAAGCTTCCCACCATGCAATGAATGCTGACACAAAGATGATTTGTGACCCTTAAAGATTTTTTACGACATGCAAATCAACTTTCCATCACATAGGGAGCAGTTGCGTTACAACACTTGTCTACCGCTTCATCGGATTTTCTGACTCATCTTCGGTACTTGTGATATGGTGCGCAGTACCATAAATACAGCGCAGCCATGTTGCACAGAAGTGACACAATACAGCGCAAACGTTTCCTACACAATGCTGCCACAATGCAGCATTGCGTCAGTTCTTACAAATATGCCCTATAGTATCTATAAAGTACTTTTTTGCAGTCCCACGTTTCCTGTCTTAATAAACATGGCAACTTCATATATAAGTAACATTAACCTTTCCTTCATGTTTGGACTGGTCAATCATGACAACAGCTAACTTCTAAGCTATTCTGTGCTCCAGATAGCTAAACTTTGTGATTCCTCCAAATGCTCAGGGGCAAGTTACATTGGAATAGCATTTTAAGGTGAATAGAAACCCACTCACATACATCTCACTATGTGCACAAACATATACAAGGTGCACTAAATTTTCATGCCACTTTTACAGTACTCATGACTTGTTCAAAGAGTAAAATAATGAGAAAAGACAGGATACTCTATTGTTTCTTACTCTAAAAATCTAGACGTACGTGGGGAAGGAAGATGGCGGCTTGATGCCACCGCTGTGAGCTTGTACCCCCGGCTGCTCCCGTTCCCGCTATTGTTATCGCTGACTCCAACTTTCTCACCACCAACGGTTTGGAAGAATTCAGGGCAGAAAGCACAGATGATAAGCATCGCCTGCCGACTGCTACGACTTTGCCTGGTTATCATCTAGCTCGCGGGTGTATCGCGGCAGAATTTGAATTGCGGTCACGAGTCCCGTAACGCTTACTCCCTCAGCTTTCCTAAACTGCAGCACCTGTCTCACCTGGGGAAGATTATGGCTCCACAGCGTGGCCGGAATCAGCGTGTCCCTGCTGCAGCGTCTGCTAATGCTTCACTGGTGTGAGAAAATAAGGGCATAAAAACCAATGAGCCTGCCGATCTGCGTGCTACCAACGATGCGCGAGGGGAAAATTCTCACATGGGAAAATCTGTCCTCAAATTGCTTCAATCTGGTAAGGCAGCTGCTATCATACAGTCTTCTGCAGCCCCTTCTATGGAACAGTCTGTGGCAGCAGCTCTGCTGGAGGCAGTGGAGACAGAGCAGGAGAGAGAACAGGAGAGAGACCGAGATACCTCTATAGCCTGCTCCCCCTCCAGCGAACTGAATATTAGTTTGACGACCTCAGCAACGATACAAGGTAACAATTTAATAACAAAAATTAATGCTGGATACAATTTATCTGCTTCTGAATGCTTGCTTGATGAGAACTTGCAGAAATCTATATTGCATGATACTCTAGCAGAGCTGGTCACAACTGCAACCCATTCAAGCCTAATATCTACTGGTAATGATACCTGCAATAGGCCAACTATGAATTTTAAGGCGCTGGTTAACACACATTCTGCTACAGAGCAGGCAGAGCAGGCAGAACTTGATAATACAGCAACTATTTTATCGCCAGGTGAAAAAACAAACAGAGGTGATGAATTCAGGAACGGTCAAGAGGCATACAACGACCATGGGGGAGCAGTTATTAATGAGAAGGTAGTAGTGTATGAGGGCGAGCCTTGTCATATACTTACACCGACCTCATAGTCTCAGGCTCATGAGCAGGTTACTGACCCGGCAATAATTAACTCGGCAAATGTGGTCCCGGTCGTCACCCACTCCCCTAATTACTCCTCTGTCACTACATACGATCCGCAGCCGTGGTCGGTGCAGGTAACAGCAGTGGGGCAGTGGGGCCAGGTAAGGGGGGATTCTGGGGAAGGATGCAGAGGGGAAATTAAATAAATAATGAATTTTCCCTCAGTAGCGTCCCTCGAAATCCCACCTTACCTGGCCCCACCGCCCCACTGCTGTTACCTGCACGGACCGCAGCTGACGATCCGGCTTCCAAAGGCAGCAATTTTTCATCCGATATGAAGGGGACTGCTGACACAAAACTAAGAGAAGTCAAAGCTGATAGTGGCTACAATAAAGGGGCAAAGCTGAAGAAGAAGCAGAAGGCTAAAGATCAGGCCATGATACACTCTATTTCAATAGCCACAAATGGATGCACTAACAGAATTAGCCCCCTTAGAAAATGGGTTACTGCTAAAGGGGATGTAAAAGCTATGATCTCAAGACTATCTGGATCTTCTCCCAACAATGAAATGCAAGAATCATCGGGACCAAGTTCGGGCCCTATCTCTGGTGCTTATGTTGGAGAAACTTCTGGCGGTGCGCACCCTGTTGGCAATAAGAATGGTACTGGCCTGGATCTATCTTCTTCAACCACCCCCGCTTTTACTTCTGCTATCTCTACAAATCAATGCGATCAAAGGCAAGACACCAATAACAGACCTACTTTATCTGCTATTTTTAAATTACTCCACGAACAGAGAACGGAGATGTTAAATAGCTTTAGTCAAGCCAGAGTGCACAGCAGCATGATACAACAGGGTTTATCTGAGGTAGCAACTAAAGTAACTGGACTTACACAAGAAATAACACAATTAAAACAACATCTGTCGAACACCGAAGATACTGTTACAGTGTCAGTATAGACAATAGAGACACATGAAATTCAAATTATATCTCTTAACATCAAGGTCGAGGACCTTGAAAAAAGACAAAGGAGGAATAACCTACGGCTTTTTGGAATCCCTGAGGAAAAGGAGGGTACTGATCCTAGGGCCTATATGGTCCAGCTATTTCAGAAATCCTTTCCAGATCTCTCTGATTGGGATTGGGATTCCCAGATCCAGTGGACCCACAGGCTTCCTCTATTTCTCAATCAAGGAACACAAGCTAACCGACAGCACCCCAGACCTTTGATTATTTATTTTGGGAATTTCTTGCTTAGACAAGCAGTTTTTTTCCGTGCCCGACTTAGCGCATCCAATTCATATTCGTTCTCTGTGAGATCAGATCTCTGTAAGGAAACTATGAAGCGCCAGTGGAATTTACGTCAACTGATCGATCCTATGAAAGCCACGGGCGCACAAGTCTTCCTTCAGGAACCAGCCAGACTCAAGGCTATTCGAGGCGGCCATACTTGGCTTTTTCACTCAGTCAAAGAGGCTCAGCAAACTCTTGATCAATGGAAGTCTTCAAATCAATCAGCCCACTAAGACCCTTTAGGGCTGAATGTATACTTTGAATATGCTTATGATAGTCTATATGACTTGTGATATCAATAGGCTTAAGTGGGGTCTCTCCTTTTCTCTCCAAAATTTTTATTTTCGTACTTTCTCCTTATATACGTAATCTACTCTAAATTATTCTACAGTGGGTTTAGGGTGGAGCGGTAGCACTCGGGGTGGTGCAAGCTCACATTGGCTGTTAGGTCCATCGATAGCCTGGATGGGGGTGATTTCTTCTCTAAGGAACAGGGTGGGGTGGGAGGGTCTCCCCAGGGTTGGCCAGTGTGAGGCTGGTCAGGGCATGGGGATGCTGGGTTGGAGGGGTTCAAACAAAAAATATTGGAAGGAGCAAGCAGAAAGAATGTGTTCGATTTAATATTCTATATTCGCAACCACATATACGGCATGGAATGCCAGGAATGCTTAATGTATCTTACTCTACCTAAAAATTATGACAAAGGGACTACAGGCTTATGGGTTTTGGGCTTTTGTATGACTTTAATATTAAAACAATGGGGGTCATAAAGTGTTTATGCTGGAATGTAGCCAGATTAAATTCAGCAAATAAACGACAGCTGGTTCGGGTAGAAATCCAAAACTATAAACCTCACGTTGCTGCTCTTGTCGAAACACACCTGGCGTACAAATACAGACATTTACTTAAACCACTGGATTATAAGATAGTCTCATCTCAGACGGTCTCTCCAAGAGGGGCTGCTATCCTAGTTAATAAATGGCTAGACTATACTGTGCTTAGAGCCTCTTATGATAACCGAGGCAGATGGATAATAGTGCAGCTAAGTATTAACAGTCATAAATTTGTTGTGTACTCTCTATGGACCCAATATTGATGATCCATCTATCTTTGAGACTCTAACCTTGGAGTTTTTTGACTGGCAGGGAGATCTAATAATTATGGGCGATTTTAACTGTACTATGAACCCTAGGATTGACTCGACAAATCAAGGTGCCTCGGTTAGAATGAGGATGGTTAGGGCCACTATTGTGGAAATAGTTAGACTACAATGCTTGAAAGATGTCTGGCGGACACTGCACCCTTCATCACCTGGTTATACATATTATAGTGCACCACACCAATCATACTCAAGGATTGATATGTTTTTTACTTGTAACTCTATCCTTAAAGCAGCCAGGTGTGAAGTTTGCCCTAAAATAGTCTCACATCATAACCCCTTACTTTTGACCCTAACACTTAGCTCATCTGCTAAACAAGTTTGCCAATTCTCGCTGCCTCGTTATTTGCTGAAAGATAGAGAATATAAAGTATTCATGTTGGAATGTATCAGTAATTATATACAGGACAATGAAGGTTCTGCCTCTCTTTTTTCTGTCTGGGATTCACTCAAGGCTTACTTAACGGGTGCTACTCAGCAATATGTTTTAAGACAAAATCGAATTAAAAACCAGGCAAATAAGGACACTAGAGATGTTATCCAACAATTAGAAGTAGCACACGCAGATGAAATTATGCATGGTACTACTCAACATACGGCAGTTCCTATATATTCTCAAATATATTTTCTTTTAATTAAAAAATGTGCCGCGCTAAGTCGGTCCTTAAAAGAAAGAACGGCTGCAAATTATGATAAACATAAAGCCTTACAGTATGAATTTGGTGAGCAAGTTGGAAAAGTACTTGCACACCAACTCTCCAATAAACATGCAGAGCGGGTAATATAGGGCATAAGAGGCGATGGTGGGCTACTCTACACACAACCCGAACAGATTGCTGAACAAGTCTCTGATTTTTATCAGACCTTATATAGTCATTCTAATGTGTTTGATAAAGAAAAATTGCTCAGTTATTTGGAAAAGTGCAGATTTAATGAAACGACTTATAGATTGGAAACAGAGCAGGCAAATTTACTGAACTTAGAAATTACAGCGGAAGAAATATCAGTGGCCATTGACGCTCTTCCCTCCAGGAAAGCAGCCGGTGAAGATACTTTACCGGTGGAATTTTATAAGACTTTCAAGGCCAGCTTAATCCCTGTAATGCTCAAAGTTATGAACCATATCGCTGTAAAAAGATCGATACCTCAGACCAGGGATATGACTAATATTATTTTTTTCTTAAAGAAGAATAAGCTGAGTGAAGAGTGTGGATCATACTGCCCAATATCATTAATAAACGCTGATGCGAAAATCTTTACAAAAATATTGGCAACGCTCCTTGCACCCTTTATGACACAAGTTGCTTGTGCTCAGCAACACGGATTTTTACCCGGCAGAGACACGACCGCGCATGTGAATACTGCTATTGTTGCCTTTGATGTTGCCTCTAAAACTAATTTGGACATAGGAATGATTATGCTTGATGCAGAAAACGGCATTCAACCGTGTAACATGGGACTGTCTATGGGCTACACTCGCGGCATATAATATCCATGGTCGCTTTTATGATTGGGTAAGAGCCTTATATAGATATCTAAGCACCAAATGAATCTATTTAACTTATCAGTCCACACCATTCAAGGTTCGGAGGGGCACTCAGCAAGGATGCCCTCTATCACCCTTACTTTTTGCCTTATACATAGAACCATATATTAAACTTGAGGGGGTTGTTAGTAGTTTTATTTGGAGCTATAAACAGCTGAGACGTGCTATAAAGTATTTAAAACTTCCTTATTACCAGGGTGGGCTTAAACTACCGGACTTTAAACTATATTTTTGGGCTTCTTTTGTAGGGTGTTTGTGAGATCTCCTCGATGATAGAAGACAACAAAGTTGTTACAATCTTGTTCATTTATAGAATAAATGACCCAAATTATTTTAAGAGTTCAATTTAAGACTCTTTAAGATATACCTTATATATGGCGTGAAATTACAGCCTCTGATACATCTCAATATGCCAATATGGTGTAATCCTATGTTCTCTGATATCTTTTATGATGCACTAGCCAAATCCTGGGATAGATTTGGTATCAGACAGCTTAGCCATCTGTACAATGCCGCTGGGTTTCGTACATTTCTAGATTTGCAGACTTCATTTGGCCTCCCTAAAAACATGTTCTATAAATACTTGCAGATAAGAGATTATTTACTGCGACATTGAGGTATAAAACAACCTATGGGATCAGATATACTGCACTATATACACTCAGAATCAAAACTGACTATTAGTAAGGTGTATCAACTACTTTCCCAAACTTGGGAGAATGATAACTCAAAGATAGCACTAAAATGGGCTGAGCTACTTGGTCAAGATGTTAGTTCAGGCGATTTAGAAGAATCATTAGAGAACTTAGACAGTGTGGTCCACTCTATCAGTCTCAAATTTCAACAGTTTGAAACAGTGTATATGCTTTATTATACACCAGAACGCATAGTTAAATGGATAGATCCTAGTAACATAAACACGAATGATAAATGTAAATGCGTTAAGTGCGGTAAGATAGCTGCAAATTGCCTACACATGTTTGTCACCTGTCCAGACCTGGCCGCCTTTTGGAAAGAGGTACAGGGCATCATAGCTGATCGTCTAAAAATTGACTTATATCTAGCAGAGAAAGAGATTATGTTTGGCTATAAGACAGATGTATCCCTAGGATTAAGACCTTTAATATCAATTATGCTAGTAACAGTACAACTTTGCGTTTCGCCGCGCTTGGACATCTAAAACTCCGCCTAGAGCTTTTGAATGGTGGGCAATGCTAAGGGAGATTCTAGAGAGAGAGATGGCTATCGCCAAAAGCAGAGGCATTCGATCCGGGAAGAAGTTCTATCGAATTTGGGGACCCTTTCTAAATTAAGCAAAATTATTGTTTCTATATATTTGTGTATTCCTATATCTCATCTGTTCAACTTTTTTTTCTTTTTACTACCTTCATATGTCTATCTATTTACCTAATGTATAATGGCATCCCCCTTCTCCCTTTCCTTTCCTTTTTTTTTTTTCTTCCCTGCTGTATATGTATTGCATGCTGGTACGATCCGGTTGTTTTGTGATTACTGTGCTTACACCTCCAAATAAAAAAATCAAAACAAATCTAGAAGTAGACTAGGCACACATTACAATTGGGGATATTAGCATGTTTCCTTGATGAATCTCTTAAAAAGATATGGGGAAATGTATCAAATTTTTGGGTTCTCTATCTTTAGTTCGTTTCCTTTGTGCGGCCTGATTTTTTAACCTTAAATAACAACACTTTCATTAGTCATCTGACATCTGTAGTCCAGGTTTTGTATATCTGACTACCTTGTGTTAATTCTTTTATGAAGAAGCACACATTTCATTTCATCGAAGGTAATACATTTATGAAATGCAGCACTGAAGTGCAGTTTCATGAATTAATTCATGTTGCTGGCCTTGTTTGATATTAATTAGAGTAGTTTAAATGTATGCAATTTCACTCCTGCCTAATACATGAAATTGTGAGAAAATCTGAGCACATTACCTTAGGTTTGTGAAATTAAACTAACAGTGGAAATCAATCTGCAAAATAAGATCATGCATGAAAAGTTTAGCAAACTCATTATATTTTTTATGAAGTAACTCAGTGGTCTCCATTGCTGATTGGGGCGTGGTAACCAAGAGTTGGGAGGACGAAATTTCTACCAAATATTGGGCTATGTCCCATTACCAATTAGCTATAAATGTGCCCCAGTGTCGCCAATTGAGGTTGTGTTTAGTGAGAAGAGAATGGGTCCAATACCAATTATTGGTGAAATTTCATTAGCATGGAATTAGTTACCAAGCTGGACAAACACTTGAAGATCCATTGGGATCAGTGGATTAGGGAGTTGGGGATCCATGGCAGCACTCTACCAGGGATGCTTGTAACCCTTAGTATTCAAGATTGTGTCAATAACCATGTCAGTGGTGCAGCATGTGAAATTTCACTCTGGAAATAGTAGGACAATATTCCGCTGTTAAAAAGTTACTTTTGATAGATGTGGCTAAAACCTTACTCTGGCCGAAACCTTACCTTCTTCTTCAAAGAGCCACTGTGGAGAACTCCTCCACTGTGGCTGGAAAGTCTGTTTTACGTAGAAGAGCCCACACCTCCAGCAATCTTTAGGTTACCCATTCTTAGGTTATGTCCCATCTTCTTTCTTTTGTTACAAAGTCAAAAAATTGTCCCCACTGTCCTTTGCTGGGAGTAATTCTGCTTGGCGTGTCAATAGTGCCTCCAGTTTATTGAAATTACTACCAGCTGTCTTTCTAGGTACTACATGTAAAGCCACAAACCCACATCTACCCTGCCTTGAGTGCCGTACATTGGTTACCAGTTGCCAGAAGATCTGCCTTGAAGTTGTGTTGTGTCACCTATAAAGGAATAAATGTAACAGGACCACTTTTCATCAGGAATGAAATTACTAAATACATTCAACAAAGGAACCTCGCCTCAAGATTGAAACTATACAAGAAAAAATAAATAGGTGGTTCAGCTTTCTCTGTAAAAGCAACCAAACTGTGGAATTCTTTACCCCCAAACATGAGATCTTTGAATAACTATCTTATCTTCAAAAGACTACTCAGGAGTTGGCTCTTTTCTACATAACCACCATAGTAAAAAAGTAAGGTACAGCATATCACTGTGTATGTAAACATTTATAATTTGATTATACATATGTATTTAGATATGTGTATTTCTTTGTATAAATATGTATATTAACTAAGGTTATAAAATATATAGATATTTTTAGGTCTGTTTAACAAATGTATGCATTACTTATAGTTAAATATATATATATATATATATTCACTTAAAAAACCATAGGTTTCACACACGTTATAGTTAGGAATTAGCATTTAAAAAACCTTGCAAATTCACTTAAAAAACCATAGGTTTCACACATGTTATAGTTAGCTGGACATTTCACTCATAAAAAACCAATGAAATTCCCCCGTTATAGTTACTGCAGGCAACTATAACTCGCGCGCCCGCAATCCACTGCTCATGACGTCAGATATTACATCACTGATGACATATGTGTCTTTCTGAAAAATAAATATTTGTAATATATGTATAGCTAAAGATTAATGGAAGAAGACATGGGTAAATAAGTGTCTAAATACAGTATTAGCATCAGCAGAGGATTACGGTCGCGTGAGTTATAGTTGCCTGCAGTAACTATAACGGGGGAATTTCATTGGTTTTTTATGAGTGAAATGTCCAGCTAACTATAACATGTGTGAAACCTATGGTTTTTTAAGTGAATATATATATAAATATATATATATGTATATATATATATATAATTCTTCAATGCATAACATGTTTATAGGTCACTGTATAGCTTTCATATAAGTTATTTGATTAGAGGCTTATGGGTCTCTATCTATGAGCATATGAAAATATTATCATACGTATTTTATCTACAACTGCTTCACTACTAAAATATTGAGGGAAAGATAAAATTAAAATAAAATAAAATAAAATAAAAAATAGATATACAAATACACAAATAAATTAGCTTCAAGTACTGCAACTCTTGATAGTTCAAGTTTATACAATACCGCTTTAAATCTCGAAATGTTATCTTCTTTATACATGTATAACCTTTCTAGGTAGTTATGTATCTATGTATTTATCACTTTATTCCTACTGTAGAAGACTCTCTCTAATACACCACTCTGTTTCACCCAAATCCTCTCTCAATATATCCTCTACCTCCACTCTCTGACTCATCACAAACCTCAGTCTACTACTCTGTTCCCCCAAATAACCCTTTCTAGACTCTTCCCTCCTTGGCTCACCCTAAACCTCCTTTTCCTACCATTATCTCCCAAACAACCATTTCTAAATTCATCCCTCATGTATCCTTATTTTGACTTATCACAAACCTCATTTTACTACTATGATCTCCCTAATCCCTTTCTAGAAACTTTTTCCTCTATCTCTCCTTTTACTCATTCTAATCCTCATCTTACAACTATCCCTCCATTTTCCTGCTCAATACAACTAACAAACTTGCATGTACACATCTCAAATTAACTCATATATACCTATACTAATCCACCTCTAATCCTTTTTGGGTTCCGGAGTAGGTGCTACTTTCCGAAAGGCGCAACAACCCCTCGTCAGGGTAAGTAAGTGCTATATAAATACAATTACAATTGTCAGCAGCAACCCCCAGCAGTCAAATGTCCTGCTGCAAGGGGGGTTCAAGTTCCGATGTCTTCACTGTCCAGGTTCATCCCTGTTCATACCAACAGCATCTGGTTTCCTGCTGTGACCGTTCAGAACAATCATTCTATCCAGTGCATACACATATGTGTCAGTTGAAAGATCAGGCACTGATATTTCTTTCTATCTTGCCTGTTTTTTTGTCTGTGGAGGCTTTTGTTCAGTCCTGTCACATGACCAAACCGGAAGTTCTCTGCATAGCTCTCAAGTGGCCTTCATTTGGGGTATACGAGTCCCATCTACCGGATATCAGGCAAAACGGTGTCCTTTTTCTCACTGGCACTCCAGCTCAGATTAAGTAGGTGGATATGTGAACCCTGAGCCAAGTATACATCACTACTACAATTTTGACAAGTTAAAAGCAATACAACACCGTCCACCATGTGTTCAGCCTCCGTAAATGATTCATGAGCATTTCTGAGTATTTCGGTATTGGTGAAAGGCAGAGCCCGGCTACAAAATGATAAAACATTGAGGGGCACCAAAGTGATCAAACATTAAGGGGTGCTCTATATTTGACATTGCCCAACAAGGGAACAGTGACGGCTGTAAAGAGACAAGTAAGGGAGGGAGGGGTATACTGAGACTGTTGGGGAGAGGAAGCGATTCAGTGGTGGTGAAGCTTTCAAAGGGCAGACAGGAGATAGGCAGTTCTCCAGGACAGCTGTACTGGCATGCAAAGGCAAGCTGTATAAAGGAAAACATTAATGGTAGGAGACTGGCAGGGGGCAGGTAGGAGGCACATACACAGACAAACAGCCACGAGAAGACTATGCATGGGCAGTGGGGTGAGGTGCACAGTATTAGCAGAGAGGGCAGGTTGCACCGATGGCCCAACTAGGGAGGGGCAACTGTACAGAGAACAGGCAGTTCACATGTACTCGTTTCCACTCCCTGGCTTGTCTCCCATCTGCAGCAGGAACTCCAGTCAATGCACAGCACTAAATGCATTGCCTCCCCGCCCCTCACTGCAATAATATTTGCGCCCCACACTGCTCTTTCCCACACATTACCATTGTCCTTGACACACTATGCCTGCTGCAACATACTGTGCTTCATTCATGCACCCACTACTCCATCCATCCACTCATCCACTCACCAATGCACTGACTCATCTGTACACTGTCCTTCTCCCACACTGCTTCCTCCACACAACTTTAGCAACCTTCAGTCTGCCCTAGTATCCTGCGTCCTTGATGCATGCACCCATGTATCTAGCATCAATTCATTCACCCATTAAACCAATTATGTAAGCAATGCCGTCTCTATTTATCCAATTATTGAATCATTCCCAATTGTCCACTCTCGAATACACACCACCACACATGCAATCAATGAAGATGAACTTTCAGTTGAAAGCTAGATATATTGATTTTGCCAGTGCTTGTTTTGAAATAAGCCTAGGCAATAGTAGATGATGTGAAGGCCTAAGGTTAACCGCTAGTTTGCTGTAAGATAGGAGGATGAGTATTAGAATAAATCAACTGAGCAGATATGGTCAGGACTCCTACCTTCTTCCAAAGTGTTGGCAGGCGGAGATTTTAAAATTAAATTGTCCTTAAGGTATGCGGTGATTAGAGATGTTTTGAGAAAAGAACACTGTAAAAGATGTGAACATGGTTTGAAGCTGGATGAATGTCATTAAAAATTTGAAACAAATTACTGTGTCAGAGGCAGCTGACAAACTAATTAGATTGAGAGACAGGAGATGAATGGTTCTAATTTGCAGACGTTCTAAAGTTAGAAATGGTTAAGAGTAGTTTAAGTGGAGTACACTTGGTGGAACCTGATTTTAAGTGATTTGTAAGGTCATTGTTATTTAGGCAGTAATGAAGTCTATTAAATTAAGGTTCTTCAAAGACTTTCAAATAGAAGGGAAGGAGAGACATGGTGGGGATATGGTGAAGCAGCCTCGGCCCGTGTAGGGCGTGTTAGCGGGGCGATGACGTGGGGCGGGGGAGGGGCAGGGTGGTGGGTTTTAAAATGCGGCATACGGACGATTTCAGGTAAGTTACAAAAAAAAAAAATGCATTTCGTTGCTTGTGTTGCATCACCAAATGTGATGCAGTGCGCGCAACAACATTTTGTAATTTTTTTTTTTCGTAACTTACCTGAAATCGGCGGTATGCCACATTTTACAACCCCCCACCCTACCCCTCCCCCACCCCACGTCACCGCCCCGCTAACACGCCCTACACAGGCCGTGGCTGTGGTGAAGTGATAGAAGGCGCTTTTGATGTTACTACAATTATATGTATCATTTAAATATCTCTTCATCCATTGGTCATTTATTGTGTCAATCACATTTTTTCTCCACCCACTACAGCATACAGCATGACACAATGGTTCAGCCCACTTCTGCCATTTCCTAACTTAATTGTGAGTGCCAGCATTCTGCCCTTCAGCAAGGAGCACATGCACACATAAAGTAGCTCACTTGTGTATTTGTACTACTGTGGCTGTGTGTGCTTTTTGACACATAAAAAATATTTTTGAGTTTAGCCAATTTCTTTTTAGCTTGATGAGGGCCAGGCAGCTGTTGCCAAGACTATGACAAAACAAAACAAGCACTGACAAAGCCGAAAGTATTTTAGCATTTAGACAGAGACAGAATGTTTCAGGTATCAGGCCCCATGCTCTAAAACACTCTTCAATCATGTTGTGTAAACATCGTGTAATTTAACTCTGGACAACAACCTTCCAGACTGATTTGCTACCTTGGCCTCCCTACTAACAAGTGCCTGAGTGCCTTCTGTTTTGGCACCATAAAATACATACAATATACCATAACTCAGCACTGCATAGAAAGGCATAACAAAACACAACACAAAACATGATAACATCATATATCTGTGATTTGGGGTTTAATCCCTTCATTTACTTTCAAGAATAACTGTGCATTATAATTAATATTTGAGCCTGCTAAATGAGTAAACACTCAAAAAACAAGCTACTATTTTTTTGTAGATTCTATCATGCATTATCTTAACGAGGATGTACTCCATTACGAGGAGACTAAAGGTTCGTTATGACACTGCCACAATGATGTTCTTTCATTTTCTCTGGTTTATGTCATCAGAGCATCAACAGGCCCTCCCCTGATTTACACATATATTTACAAAGATAAATAACAACTACACAACGACCATCATGTATGAGTGTACACTCACTGCAGTGAGCAATAAGATGTAAATTTTCACTTGTAAATTGATTTATGGGCACATAATGCAGTGGATCTCTCAGTGTGAATCAAGCAGCCCCGGGTGAAGTTTGTGGGGTTTCTACTTGCCAAAGTAGGTAACCAGCCACAAACACATATGTAAGAAATTGGGTAGTTGGTTGACTGAGATGTGAGTCCTGGTCAATCAGCAAACGACAAACCTTGTCATGGTAAGGCAAACCCCAAATTAGCCAGTGATTGACCCCCTGGTGGCTTGGCACAGAACAGCCAGGCTTAACCTGGAGGCAATGTGTAAAGTGTTTGTGCAACACTTCAAACAGTAAAACTGTGAAAACATCACAGCAAAGGACCCACACCCATGCTAGGATAGAGCTGAATGTCATAAATAAAACAAGACCAAAACTACAAAAATCCAAACAGTAGAACCAGGTATATGAATTTTTAAAGAAAGCACTAAGCACCACCTCGAGACATCTGGTCGTGCTGGACTGGGGCAAAGTCACACTTTCAGGCCGACCACAATGGAGCGCAGGCCAGATACAGTCACCAGGTTGGGCCCACTGAGGTTTACCTTCTCAAGTCTGTGCCAAGAGTTCTGTTGAAGAGGGCCCTGAGGAGCAGGGAGAGTGCCATGGGAAGCTTTTGGTGGAGAACAAGGAGCCGGCCGGCATCGTGAACGAGTGTTGCTGGAGCTTCATGGTGATGGTCCGCACAAGCGGTCAATGCTGCAGTGCAAAGAGTTGGACTGGTGGAGCTATGCCCCGATTTGCAGTGTGAGCGATGAGGCCCATTTGTGTCACGAAGAGCCTAACACCTTAATTTGAGTGCCATTGAGCCACATCATGGCACCACTTGGGGGTCAAGAACTTACTGAAGCTGGGTTAGGTACTGGTACAGAATTTTGGGAAGACTTTATGTCCCTGAGGCTCAGATTAGGAGGCCAGCAGAGTAGCCACTGGAGTCCTAGTTTCAAGATGAAGTTGCAGGTCCAGTTCCTCTTCCCCTGGTAACATAGCAGTAGGCAGGAGATCAGCACAGCAGGGCAGCAGTTCCTTCAAAGCAGAAGTCTAGCAGAGTGGCAGTTCTTTCAGCAGCTCAGAAGTTCTTTTTCCTGGTAGAGTATACACTCTCATAGTAACCTTATAAAAGGGAATAAGGTAACTTCAATGTTATCCAATGGGAGAGGCAGGCCTTGCAGTGGTGAAAAATTAATGTAAACATTTCTCACTACCAGGGCATCTGAAACTTATAAGTGCATGTCTATAGGTCAAGAAGTGTGCTGAAATGAGGGTGTCTGAGGTCCAGTATTTATATCCAGTTGCACCTTTGAATTAGGCGAGAAGCTTCTTAAGGCTTCCCTTTTAAGTCCCCAGGAATCCTGCCTTCTCTTTGCTGGCTCCAGATTAACTACCGGGGGTATGCAGCCCTTTGTCCGGAGGCAGGACACAGCCTATTTAGGTGTAAGTGGGGCTGTGCTCAGCTCCTCCCTCTCATTATGCCAGTGAGGGCCACATCCAAGCACCCCTAAGCTCCATATTGTGTGTGGTTGTCTAGGAGGAATATACCAAGCCCAACTGGCAGCTACACCCAATCATGTGACCAGAGAGAGGCTACAGGCACTAAATGGCTAACATAGGAAAATGCCAACTTTCCAAAAGTGATATTTTCAAAATTGTATTTAAAATCTGATTTCACCATAAGCTAGGATGCTAACATTGGGATTCCAGAGACACCAAACATGAACTAGTTACCTATTATCATTTGGAAATGATAGACGTAAAAGGTAATAAGGGAGCTCCAAAATTTTCCTATGGGAGAGGTAGGCCTTGCAGTATTGAAAAAGGAACTTCAGAGTTTCTCACTATCAGGACATGTGGAACTTAAAAGTGCATGTCCAACTTTTTAAATGTATTGCACCCTGTACTCTGGGCTGTCCAGGGCCTACCCTGGGGTAACGACAGGCCTGAGACATGTTTAAAGGGCTACTTAAGTGGGTGGCAAAATCAGTGCTGCAGGCCCATTGGTAGCATTTCATTTACAGGCCCTGGACACATGTAGTTTCACTTTACTAAGGACTTATAAGTAAATTAAGAATGCCAATCGTGTATAAGCCATTTCTAACATGTTTAAGGAGAGAGCACAAGCACTTTAGGACTGATTAGCAGTGGTAAAGTGCACAGAGTCCTGGGGACAGCAAATGCAAATTTAGCAAAAAAGTGGAGGGTAAAGGCAAAATGTTTGAAAGTGACCCTGTAGAGAGTGCCAGGTCAAACAATATATTTGTGTGTAATCATAAGCATTTGGCTGAAAAATTCCCATCCTGCATAGAGTCTAAAAGTATTGCTTTTTAAGGCAACAGCAAAGTAGTTTAAAGGGCGACAATGAGAAAGTAGGATACTCCGCATTTGAGTGTGACGAATGTCATTTTCTAAGCATATAAAAACTAATTATAGTTATACACTCTGGAGACATTACATTCTCACTTTTACATTTTAGGCACGGAAGTGTATTTTCAGTAACATAAATGGAAACTCGCAAAAGTTGGCTAGAAATACAAAGGAAACCTTGGTAAATTAAAAAACAAAAAAGTACCTCTACACGCAAATGTAGAAGTAAAGTAATAGATATAGATTTACAAATGTATTTTAGAGACTCGGGACGTACTAGCACAAAATAGAATCTGTGTATCATTCCCCTGCTGATCCACAAGACTTCTTGAAAGCACTTTCTACTATTTTAACATGCAATTTCAAAAGTATTTACAAAAATAAAAATACAAAAATCAAAAGTTTGATGAAAAACGTTTATAAATGCAATATCCTTTGGAATCATCTTCACGACACAGTGGGGCATATTAACAACAACCGGCGATAATTATCGCTGAGCGCACTTAGCGCTCGGATAATTATCGCCGGCTGGCGCCGATTTTTATCGCTGAGATAGCGTGCTATTAGCAACGCTTATCACATCAGCGATAAAAATCCTAGCGCTAACTGGCTAACGTGAGATTATCGCTGGAAACCCAGCGATAATCTCACGTTAGCTTGTTGATAGGGACTCACAAACTTAGCCATGATATCCTCCTTACATAGGATATCATGGCTAAGTCAGTCCTGAAGCAGGTGTTAGGAAAGTAGCGATAACAGGTGTTATCGCTACTTTTCCTGACGCTATGCTTCATAGCGTTAGGCTTGCTGATAGGAGAAATGTCGCTTAGCGACATTTCTCCTGTCATGCCAGGTCAGGAACGCCCACTTTGCATCTCATTAGAGATGCAAAGCTGGGCGTTAGGAATCCTGACGCTAATGCAAAGTTTCACGCGTTAGCGTGGCCTTGCTGATTAGGTGATAAAATTATCACCGCTTTTCGGCCGAAAACGGCCGCAAAAGCGGCGATAATTTTTTATCGCCTGCTTGTTGATATGCCCCAGTATTCTTTGAGATAGAGCAGAAGTTCATGTTTTTCGTAAATATTTATTCAAGCCAGACAAAAAAATATGGAAGCGGCCTATTTTCCATTTTTCTAGAGGCCCTCTCTCGTTGACATTTCTGATCTTGGATTAATGCTTTCATTTTGTTTCCCACAGGAATTTTCTTGAAAGCTTATTAAGTAGAGAAGGCTCAGGTCCGAAGGCCCTGTCCATCACACAGCCATTTCAGTTATCTGTTTTTTTTTCTTCTTAAGATTTAATTTCCTATTATCTGCTCAAGTGTAATTCCTAAATGAAATGTACGGGAGACTCCTGCTGTTTTATGCTGACAGGCACATGCTTTTCGTGGGCTGAATGCAAATGTGTGACACATGCAAATTGCCACCTTTGCTTCAGATCAGAAGGACAGTTTTCCCTCTTGAACGTGGAATGAACTGGATGCAATCTCTGACTATGTATGAATTCTTCGTAGGCATTATGGACGCTTCCAGGAAAATGCAGATTACTTTTTTTTCCCTCGAAGGCACGTCTGAACTTTGAACCAGAAAAAAGCTTAGATTCTTCTGTCGATAGTAGCATGCCTGCGTGTGTAACTGAGGCCTCACTGACACTTTTGTTCAGTTTGAAGCACATTTTTAATACCACGTTTTAGTAGCCCGCTGAAGATATCCAATTCAAAATGGCCGCAGGGGGTTACTATTGCACATAGTTGTTCGTTTCTCAAATGCCCTCAGAAATAGGCTATTCCACAGTGAAAGATGCTCACATTCGAAATATAGGACAAGACTGAAAGGATATATCGGAGCCCCCTTTACAAAACTTTTTCTAGGAGCTGTTACGTCTTATTTATGCAGAGGGCCCCGATTACAAGTCAGACCGAGGCATAACCCTAGCTGGGATACCAATCTGACCGGTTCAACTGTCCCAGTGTTCCTGAACAGAATTTCCTGGATCTGAGACAACCAAAACTGATTTTGCCAATCGAAAAATCTGGAAAAGTCAAATGAGGATCAGGCAGCGTGGTCAGCCTCCACCCGATATACTCCTATGGCATGATGGAACATTCCTTTCCGCTCCTCATCCCCCACCCCCCACCCCCCACCGCCGCCAGTCGCCAGCCTGCCCCTGCCCTGACATCCTGGGAACAGGGAATTCCACGTGTAATTTCACCTGGACAACACTGGCCGGTGTGGTTATCCCATATCCCTTTGAAATTAACTTGGTTTTGTCGGTTTTAGGTGCAAGAATTTCAACCGGAAACATTATTTTAGGCCACGCTGTATTTTCACACCTAAATCCATCCCTATTTCAGCCAAAACATTAGATGTGAATTACAGCTGAAAATCCAGGCCTGGCTGAAAAAGCCTTTACTGTGAACAGTGTTCTGATGTTCCAGGCAGGTTTGTGACTTACTAGTACATTTCCAGGTGTAAAACATGCTGACTCAAAAAAAAGACTGTGATTCACAATATACTACTTTCTGAGTAAGCATTAAGGCCCCACCCCCATCGCACAGAGACACAAAGAGACAAAGAGAAAACATCATTCACATTGATGCTTTAAATTCAATGCCATGATCAAAATACCAAGAGATAACTGTTACTGCCTTGTGTATTTGACAGAAATGGGCATACTTTTGTGGACGAGAATTTTTCACATCATTGGCCAAGAACTTTCAGTGTTTCTGTTGCATTTTGTGTTATGAGGGCACTTATTTCAAACCCGCCTGTAGTTTTCAACGATAACGTTATTGTTTCTGCAAGTTACAATGAAAGGAGTGGTAGGATTCAAGGTGCTATCCTATAGATCTCTTGTTAGTCTTGCCTGAAGAAGAATGAACTGTTTTTAAAGGAGTACAGTGGGGGGGTTGATGTGTGTCCTGCCTTTCCTGAATGAGTCAGGGCTGGGCTGACTAGACCTGGGCTGCATTCAGAGTAGGGGGAGGAGATTTCCCTTGCACCTGAATAGGCCCTGTCTGCCTTATACAATGCTGTCTCCAACTCCTGCTGGACAGCAGCACCAGAGATGACAGAACTGGCTTTGGCTGGGCAAAGAGCTTCTCTGCCACCAAAGCAATTTGTGCAATAAAAAGTGGTGCCCTGACCCCTGAACTTTAGATCACTGCTGAACTAAGGAACCTGCTAGGAAGAAGAACCGGGAAAGCTGGAGGAGGAGTACTGCCCCTGTGTTGTATGCTGTTGGGATTGGCCTGCAGTGGTTGCTTCTGTCTTGGGCAGGGAAAGGACTGGACTGTGCTTTCATCATCCTGCAGTTAGAGTTTTCTCCAATGGCTTGAAGTAGAGCTTGCTTCCTGTTGGAAGTCTCAGGGATAGAAAAGACATCATAGATCACTTCTGGGAATCAAGAGGAATCTTTGCCAAGGAGAAGAGCTGGAGAAACTGAGGAGGAATACTGCCCCTGTGCTATTTGCTGTCTGGGGTTGGCCTGCAGTGGCTACTTTCTGCCAAGGAAAGGAGAAGGACTTTGCTCTGCACTGTGTCCCCTGCTTGAGGAAGATCTCCAAGGGCTTGACATTGAGCTGCCTCCTGTTCTGAAGTCTCAGGCACACAAAGACTTGACCCCCAGATCCCCCTAAACTCCTTTACTGGGAGTTCTGACCTGCTGAGAGGTGCCTGCCAGTGTTCTGGGCCTCTGGAGGTTATTTTGGGACTGGAAAGTGCAAGAACTGTGAAAATCAACGCATCGCCTGTTTTCGACGCATCGCAGCAGGGCAAGAAGAATTTTCTGATGCATTGCCACTGCTCGCAGATGAAGTGTCTGCAGTGCGATGAATCCTGTGCACCAATCTCCAACATCCGAGATCACCCCACCAATTCTGACGCAGGCCCTGTTGGAGAAGAACCGACGCATCGAGGGGACATGGCTGAAGTCATCACAGCGCATCCCGGGTCTTCACGCATCGCATCGTACCGGATCGTCACACATCGCATCGAAGCATCACGTCAGTCGCATTATTGGGAGACGCAGTAAGAAACACGCAGTAAGAAACTGACGCATCACCTCCTCTCCGGTAAGGAACCGATGCATTACCTCCCCTGCCCAGCAGTAAGGAACCGATGCATCACCTCCCCCGAAGAATGTAACTGACGCATTACCTTACCCGAGTGTAAGGAATCGACGCATCGCCTTCCCTGCGACCCTTTTTGCTTCCGTTTTTTGACGCATCCAAAGTACTTTGTTTAAAAGTGTCTCATCCCACATTTTCTTGGAACAGAACTGTTTCTGCCTTTTAAGAATCATATTTTTAGTACTGTATTGAGGATTTTTTCGTTATGGTCTTGTTTGGTTTAGATAAAGATGACTTATTTTTCTAAACTTCTGTGGTGTCCATTTGTAGTGTTTTTACTGTATTACTGTATGTATGAACACATGACTACCCTGACTAGGAAGTAGGGTCCCTACTTGGGCAAAGGTACCTACCTCTGCCAACTAAAGACCCCCATTTCTAACAGGAACCATAAACATGCCCATTCCAAATATCGATTCTGCATGTACATACAAACACAAATTGTGATTCGATAACGTGTTACCAAACAGCTATTTTTGTTAGTTACATACCAGAAAAAAGCAAACAGCTTGATTATGCATCTACACAGGGAGTCCTGACAATAGCGGCTCTGCATATGAATGGCCTAATTAGCAAAAGACTCTGATTCCTTTTTTGGACTGTACAGTTCCCCAAAGCGAAATAGGAGATGTTATAAAGCCCCTTAAAAATGGGACCCTCAGCACTTGTAGTCGCTTAACCAACATGTTGTTATTATCAACAGAAAGGGACTAATGACTTTCTCGTTCAACATACATGTATGTAACAATAGATGGAGAAAAAGATGCTGAAGCCTTATCAATAATGATAACTACATCATCAAATGTGTCAAATTAAGAAACGTTTAAAAGATGTAGTAGACAGATAATTAGAAAGTTTAAATAACACAATTAAATATGGTAATGGGTTTAGCAGAGGGTATTAGATATTGATCTCAAGACAAATATACCATGGGAGTACATAGTACTTTGAGTGAAAGAGGTAACAAAAAGAAGAGGTAAGAAACAAACAATACATTTGACTACTAAAAGTTTTAAGTCTAGTTTAAGTTTAAATTGCATTTATATAGTGCGTTATACCTCTGATGAGGCATCAAAGTGCTTTATGGCAAATTGCACACCGCCCAAGACCCCAAAGTTAGTGGTCAGTCCATTAGTTATTGGGGTTATTTTTGCACATTAAAGGAAACCACACCATGCATTACTTTGTGTTCATTAATTACTTGGGTGTGATCATTAGAGGAGGCTATGTAAGAAGCAAATGCTTGCAAGAGTTCATGGATAGTGTTATGGTTTCCAAAAAAAGCTTAAAACAGACATGGTTGAAATTTAAATAGAAGAGGCAGGCAGAAGGTAGATGGGATGTAAAGATTCAGTTAGAAAAATAATGGATGGAAGTAAGTAAAATTGTCATCTAAGGCCAATATTTCATCCAGGATTGTAAAGGAATGTAGCAGCTAGAGAGTTTGTGCATGCAATCTGTGGTTATAAACCTGTTGAAAGAAATAGTTTTAAATTCTACTCTAAAGAAATGTAGTTTTTACAATCTTTCTATTGATACATAGATTTCCTGCACTGTAAAAGGAAGCTCAGTTCATGTTAAGAGCCCTTTCCAAGTGATTGTCAAGCAGTGCACCATTTCAGAACATCCCATTACCTGTAATTACAATCTGAGAACCCCACCAGCTCCCCAATGTATGAAATGTAAGCAATGCTTTCAAACCTAGAAACACCCTTATGTGTACCTACTACAGCAGCATATTCAATAACATAAATTATTGTTCCTGTTTATGCAAATCATTTGCACCATGCATAAACTTCCCATGTAATCTAGAAACATGCTTTGTAAACAACCACCAATTTAAACAATAACAAGGCAATTGATAAAGACTTTGCAGCAATCATTAGTAAATTCAGTGCATGTCTGTGACCCCTTCAATACCTGGTTTGAAAGGTGCTGTACCCTGCATCCACCAGAAGAGCACTCGCACAGAACAGACACTATGTTACTAATTTAGATCATGGAGGAGGAGAATCCTCTGTCACAAACATGAAGGAGATCCCGTCTGCCGAATTACGATCCCATTATATCCTATGGAGATCGTAATACAGCAGATGGGATATGCGTCACATATGTGTTGGAGTGTTCCTTCTGCCGAAATCTAAATAAGGCCCAACATCCTGCAGAATGGTTGTGTCTGAGCTCACCTTGACCGTCCAGCATAAGTGAGGTGTAAATCTCCTAAATTATTTTTACACTTTGTGTGAATCAGGCCCCCTTGCATGTAAGTGCCACAACGTTTACATATAAATGGAAATAACAATATAATTTAAGTACATCTGCCACTTGGTGACCACAATATATAGTATTCTTTAATTTAGTCCTTTCTAATCCTGTTTTAAATTGACTGGGCCATAAATTCCTCACATTTTCTTGGGCAGGGACAGTCCGAATGCACTTCAGTCACATTTCCTGTAACTCACGAGAAACTGAAAGTCAATACTAACTTAGAACCATTGATGCAGGAGTTCTCAGTTGGACTGCACATGGTCAAAGACAGGAAGTCATAAGCAGACTTTACAGCATAACCAAGAAGGTGATGCTAGAGTTGGCCTCAACCTACTTTAGCATTTTTTTGAAATGCCCACTTTAATCAAAATAAATAATGGTGAGTGTCTCTATGGATCAAACGCTAAAGCAGAAATGTATCATTTTTTTATTGGATTGCTTTTTATATCTGTATGCAAACTTGTATTTGTGTCTGTTTTTATGCTTCTATATTTTTAATTAGGCAGGGCCAATAAATATTTGGCTTAATGGTAATTATTTTTAGTGCTGTTGTAATTTTTATTGTGTATGTAATTGCATACAGCTGTGTGTTAAATCTTTTCAAACTGAAACTGACAGCCAATACCAACTTGCATCCACTGCCACAGGGGTATCATCTGGACTGTTCAAGCTCCAAGCCAGGAAGGACATCACTAAGTTAAGACAGCAGACATTGCAGTACTGTCAGGTCCTGAAGTTTTTGACTCTCCCCTCCCCCTACTCATCAGTCACAATATGTTGGGAATGAAGATTAAAACATATGAGAGAATAAAACACATGAGCACCTGTCAGAAAATTATTAAGACAGTCAGATGAACAGTCTTAGGTTGTGAAAATTACAGAAAGATAATGACCCAATTTGATAATGCTCTCAGTACTTGGGACAGGGAAGAGAAGGCAACACATATTCCTAGATGAATAGCACCTGGGGTCTCTTCCACCAATATATTTATGACCCGTGTCCATCAGAGTACCCATGACAACACGATAATACTAGTCAATGATGTTAAAGAGATGGCAGTCACTGACAGGGATGCACTTAAAATATAGGTATGTTAGCCAGGTGAACAACCATTACACTGGAAAGTAATCTAAGGTAAAATTGTGAGGGTCGTTAGAATTATTTACAGCCATTCCAGGATAGGCCCACTTTCTGTTTCTAGCTGTTATGTAATTTGTTTGTGTTTATTATATGCAGCAGTAGCTCCTAGAATACCTCATTGCCTAGTGGGGAAGCTAAAATAGTGAGGCAGTTTGACTGTTCTTAAAGTGTTGATGGTATGCAACAGGGAGCTGGGGTGTCTCATTGAAAGCTATGCAGGCAGGGCTGCTGTGTATCTAATGGAACCTGCAAGAGAGCACATACATCTTTGGACATTAACCATGGCCTTTCTAGGTACATCACTGGAGGAGAACACTAAACTCCAAAACAGATACTGTGCCTTCTCAAAGATTCAGTTCACTCTAAGTCATTCATGCTGAGCAGTTTGTTTTCAGCCCATCTGCTGTTCTTCAGTATCCCTTCTGTGTGTATCAGAGCAAAGACAATATTGTCTTTCCCCTTTCAGTAATGTGACCCATGCTGGTCCTAGAAAGGAGTAAAGCTGGCAGTCCTTCTTCAGTCATTTAAATGTATTGAATGGATTTGTTTACCATTGACTAGACCCAAAAAAGGATTAAAGAGAGCTTAAGATGAAGGCAGTTTTCGATACAGAGATGGCGGAAAAAACAACATTAAATAAAAGGGTATAAATATAAAAATAGGAAAGGAGAAAGTGGGTCCAGCGGAATTGTACAATCCCTCAGTGGTATTAATGTCTATTCGGGCAAGTCATTCAATTTTGGGTGCATTTTCAGTGATGGATTATTTTTAAAGTAGGCTTTTTGGGGTGTAGCACTGTACAGGTATTTTTACACAGTATACCAGGAGGAACACCCGCAACAAGAAAAGAATTGGAGTCATGTGGAAGAACATTTCAGCATCAGATATATGGCCAGCTGCCGAGGTGAACATGTTCTTGAGGGATGAAAATCAAACTTTTGAAAGTCATGTTAGCAGGCCATGTCCATAGTGAATGCAGATGTCAAGTGATTGGACAGCAGGTTTTAAGTCAGACTTGTGGATGAAAGATCTGCAAGGTCTAAGTCATTTTAGCTGGCAACTGGCATTGTTTTACAATTTGTTTACATCGAAGTTTAGCAGCCTGGAGTCTAAAATGATACCCAAGGATTTGGAAGATATTATTGTATTTTGAGATACAGCAATATATTTAGTT
Source organism: Triturus cristatus (assembly GCF_964204655.1). Classification (NCBI taxonomy): domain Eukaryota; kingdom Metazoa; phylum Chordata; class Amphibia; order Caudata; family Salamandridae; genus Triturus; species Triturus cristatus. The sequence goes on from NC_140589.1 coordinate 678,177,839, forward strand.
TATCAACCCATTCGTTTTGGGAGTTAAGGGCACTCATTTTAGGATTAAGGGTTTTGTTTATGAGAGAGTCAGGGAAATTCAGTTTTTTGGGGGGTATTGTAGAGTTTAGATTAAATTTGAGATACCCAGGATTTACTTCAGAAAGATGTCTGAGGTATTAAGAGTGCTGTTACTAATGATCCTCATGTAAAGCTGCATGCTATCAGCATACAGATAGAAGGATATTCTAAGTTTTGTTTACCAGATTGCTGAGTGATTCAACACATAGGATGCAGAGGAAGGGGATAATGATGAACCTTGAAGTACCCTGAATGGAACTGGAATGGGTGTTGAAAGTGAGATTGCAATTTTAATTCAGTTGAATTTGCTTTGAAGTTATTATAAATGACTTGAGGGTAAAGGCATCAGAACTAGTTATTTCTCTTAGTATATGCAGAACGATCTCATGGTTGAGCATCTCAAATGCTGCAAATAGATCAACTAACATAGGGAGACAAAAATCACCTTGGTCAATAATCTGCAACCTATAATAAACATTAAAAAAATATAAATGATGGCCTGGTCTGAACCCTGAATGAAAGACAGATAAAGAATGATAACTTGTGGTAGTTTTTGTAGCTGTCCACGAAGGCATCTCTTTAGTGGCTTCCCTAATAAGAGGACATGGGTGATTGATCGGTAACTTGTTAAAAGTTCAAGGTCAATATCAGGTTTTAAGGGCTTATCTTAAGAACATCAGTTAGTGAGTTGAGTAGTAAGGAGTTAATAACATTGAGCCAGTGACAGAATATGGCTTCACAGATTCCTTGTGCAGATGAGGCAGAAAAGGGCTCTTTGAGAAATCAGGTTGTTGGCTGAGGGGGTGTGAAACCCTACTCAAGCAACAGCCACAATCCCTGTAATGGTGAACTACAAAAAGTCACTAAATTAACCTGTGCTTAACCTTCTGGTTGACACAAAAGCAAAGCAAAAACCAAAGGAAATGATGGACGGAGTGTTGAACATTGCAAGCACTCACCCCCAGTCAACTGATCTGGGTTTAATCCATCACCATTCTTTAGCCCACTCTGCCACCCCAGTTCAGACATGGCCATATGCAAATCAGTCTGACCCTGTGCCTCATGGGAACAGTCCAGCCCAAACTGCCAAGCCATGTCTTTCCTGGACTGGAAACAAGCTTCCTAGGACCGGTTTCTGGCATTTCAGCTGTCTTCAGCCAGGCTTGCTTGAATCCAGTGGCAAAGTGAGCAAGAGACTCACGTCTGAGCATACCCTGCCAACTTATGGCGAACAAAGCAAAAACCAAAGGAAATGATGGACGGAGTGTTGAACATTGCAAGCACTCACCCCCAGTCAACTGATCTGGGTTTAATCCATCACCATTCTTTAGCCCACTCTGCCACCCCAGTTCAGACATGGCCATATGCAAATCAGTCTGACCCTGTGCCTCATGGGAACAGTCCAGCCCAAACTGCCAAGCCATGTCTTTCCTGGACTGGAAACAAGCTTCCTAGGACCGGTTTCTGGCATATCAGCTGTCTTCAGCCAGGCTTGCTTGAATCCAGTGGCAAAGTGAGCAAGGGACTCACGTCTGAGCATACCCTGCCAACTTATGGCGAACAAAGCAAAAACCAAAGGAAATGATGGACGGAGTGTTGAACATTGCAAGCACTCACCCCCAGTCAACTGATCTGGGTTTAATCCATCACCATTCTTTAGCCCACTCTGCCACCCCAGTTCAGACATGGCCATATGCAAATCAGTCTGACCCTGTGCCTCATGGGAACAGTCCAGCCCAAACTGCCAAGCCATGTCTTTCCTGGACTGGAAACAAGCTTCCTAGGACCGGTTTCTGGCATTTCAGCTGTCTTCAGCCAGGCTTGCTTGAATCCAGTGGCAAAGTGAGCAAGGGACTCACGTCTGAGCATACCCTGCCAACTTATGGCGAACAAAGCACAAAAGCAGTCAGGAATATCTTAGAGTAAATATATTAATAGTTATACAAACAGTAATAAACTGAAAACAGAATGCCAAAAAAACTCAAACCCCTTTAGAATATTAGATTAAATGTAATCAATCATTGGAACTGAAGATGTGCAATTTTAAAGATTTCAGGTCTGTATAGCACCTAAAAAGCACAAAGCGCCTGTGAGTAGCCGGGTCAGTATATGGTGCTCACTTATGTAAGTGTAGCATCCTTCACTAACCCGGGCAACCCGTTTGGTGATTTTAGGGGTTTTGATAACCATAGAAAGCTCTCTAAGTGGTAGCTGTGGAGAGCAGCCTTCAGGATTAATCAAGGAGGAGTGCAAAGCAGCTCGGTTTACCAGTATCTAATCCTTTAGTGTAGGCTAAATGAGAAAAAAAACACACAGTGCACTTATAAAAATCTAATTACTTATTGCAATCACTCACTTACACGTTACGGTATCTCCTACCCGGAGATATTCACAATGCACACAATACTTTGGACATAGAACAGCAGTTAGCACCAATCCACAGTGGCCCTAAGAGGTGAGACAGACCATATATCAAAGTAAATGGGAAGTGAACCAAGACCTAAGTTGAAACTGGACCCTGGAGATGTAGAAGAGTCGAGAACCAAGGAACCACCCCAAGTGAGCAACGTGGAACTCCCCAACGGTCAGGTGTAAAGGAATACTTGACGTATACTCAATTCTGATCAATGGGTACGTCGCGGTTGCAGTCTTACCACAGATGGACGAAAAGAGTCTGTTGGAACTCCGAGGCGGGTTTGAGATGAAGAGTACCTAAAAGCAGAGAGGACAGAGCCTATGTCACACTGGGATGTCCAGGAGGCACACAGACGAATGCCACTCGAGTTAAAGAAAATAAGTTTAAGAGTTTTCAAGCTGGGGTCCACCAAAGTGGTACAGCGACACGGTGCGCAGGGGTTGGTTCCAAGGCGTTCTATGAAGGATGTTGGCCTCAACTCAAAGAGAGGACAGCTCAGGCCTCAAGGGAACTCAGAACCCCCATCTGTGTTGCAGAGCCTTGTAGAGTGGAGTCTATGGGAGCCCATGTTCGGCAAACCAGTCGATCTTGTTGCGGCGCCTGTGGAAGAAGGGGAGTGACTCCTTCACTCCAAGGGAGATTCCTTTGGATATCTTTAGATGTCCACAGACCCAGGACGGAACCCTGTTCAGAACACGGACACTGAGTTTGCAGCGAGCTTGCAGGACGACGAGCTCAGCAGCCGACAGAGTATTCTCCGTTGCAGTCTTGGTCTGGAAGCAAAAGGATCCTGAGGGTGCCATCAGAGGTAAGAGTAGTCCAGTTGGTCAAGGTCTGCTGGGGGCTGGAGCCATTGGGTGCAGTGGTTATGGGTGGGATGGGTGAGTCTTGGGTTGCAAAGCTGTCGTAGATCTCCTTGATCTTGCAGTAGAAGAAAGTGGCGAGGTTGTCACAGAGGTCTTGAGACAGCGGGTATCTCTGCTGTGTCTGTGTTGGGTTTAGCAATTTGACCACAGCGAAGATTTCTTTGCTGTTATGTGCATTGACATTGATGTGTTCCTTGATGGCTGCTTTCTTTGTTGTTCTGATGAAGCGGTGATAGAGGAATTGAAGGCTGCAAGGTCTGCTGTGATCTTGCTGCTCCTCTGTCTTTTATCAAGCCCTCTGCTGGTGCGGACTCTTGGAGGCTGAAGGAGACCAAGCTGGCTTTCTTGAAGGGCTGCTTGCCTGAAGGTTTCCTGAGGGGGGCCAGTGTGTTGGGGCATTCCGAGCTATAGTGGTGGATGTTGTGCTCTGAGGTGTTGGCATCCGTGGATGTCTGAGGTGGGTGTCTTGCTGAGGAAGGTGAGTTAGTCTACAGTGACCTTGTTCAAGCTTCTGCGAGGACTGTGGTGGGTGTGGTGGCGTACAGTGGTTTTGGTGAAGCAGAAGTGGATATTGTGGTGGTCGGACCAGTGTAGCTCAGCGGTGTCACTTACGGAGATGTTGCTTGCAGAGAAAATGGGGTCGACTGTGTGTCCTGCTGAATGGGTTGGTGTTGTGATCAGTTTGAGTCAGATGGTGGTGAGGTTCTCCAGAAGGGATGGGGTGCTAATGGTCTTCAGGTTGTGCAGCTAGAAATCGAGGTCACCAAGCAGGATGTAGTCATTGAGGTGAGAATGTGGTGAGCGATGAAGTTGGTTATAGCTTCGCTGGAAGGGGGGTGGGGTCTTGGAGGTTTGTAATCGAGGGTACAGCAGAGGGTGGCGTTTGGGTTGATCTGGATCTGGAAGTGGAAGGGGAGGTTCTCCTTGTCGGGTGAGTGGTCATCGGAGCTGGTTGGGAGGCAGAGGTGTCTTTGTGTACAATGGCAATGCCTCCTGCTGGTCAGTTGACACGGTTCTTGTGGATGATTTGTATACATTTGGGATGGTGGTTGCAATGTTCGGGGCTGAGCTGGAGTTCATCCAAGTTTCTGTGAAGAAGGCGATGTCACTGGAGATGGAGTCGAGCAGGTTCCAGATCTCTAGGGCGTGTCTCTTGAGGGAGCGGGCGTTGAGTAGGATCCATCGGAGGTGGACGGGTTTTGCTCGGTCCAGTTCGGGTCTGGTTCTTGAGGGTCATGCAGTCGTTGTGTCTGGGGTGTGGAGGCCAGTGAAGGTGCAGTTGCAGTTATGGCAGGTGAACAGGCCTTGGGTGTTCTTCGGTGACGTAAGGTAGCAGGCGGAGTGGTGTCTGGTGTTGAGGGTGTGGAGGGTGCTGACGTTGTAGCAGTGGATGCTCCAAAGACAAGAGCATGTGGTGCTGGGCGTGGTCCAGGCACAGATGGGCGCAGATGGGCTTGTCTTTAGAATGGTGGCACAGCGCCCACCAATAAGTAGTGTGAGGGGAGGGCTGTACAGCTGGGAGGTGGCAAAGAGGGAAGGGGCAATGTTGTGCTGGAGAGAGCGGGCCACGGGGGCCAAGCAGCAGAAGGGACACAGAGAGGAAAAATGCACAAAAAGTGGAAAAGTAACCAAAAGTTTTAAAAAAGTGACAAAAAGCAGAAAAGGTGAAAAGAAGGTAAAAAAGAGGGGAACAGGGCAAAAAGCAGAGAGACAGGGTGGCAGAGCAGCAGCAGACCAGAGATGCTCCCCACTGAACCACCAGGGATGAGGCGGGGTTGGTGCCTGTGGGTGGGGGAGGGCCTTGAACTCCCAGACCTGCAAAGGCCAGGGGCAGCAGCTGACAGGTGGCGCTGTGGGTAAAGGGTGATATAGAAAGTGGACAACCCAATAAACCCTTGAGGGCTTGGGTAAAGTTAAATGAACTGGTAAAAAGATGCCTTCAAGGGATTAGTTTAGATACTTAGTTGTATAGTTGTCAATTATTTGATATAGGATAATTATATTCCTATAGAACTGAATTCAATCAACATTCATGTATTGTAGATTGTATCTTATACATCAGTCATATAGATCAGCATAGATGAATAAAAGAAACAAAATGCACTGAGAGTCAATCAAACTAGAAAAAGCAACGGGTGTGTAAAAAAAGAAAGTTTATATCAATCAATGAAGTCAATGAAGTCAAGGGTACTGAAAATAGACAGTTATACAAATATTGGAAGGAGATGGTACAATCAATTGCTCCTTCACATAAACTTAATCAAACACTTTTTCATAATAATAGTAAATAATTATAAAGAAAACAGTGTGACAGTCGACGTTTCGGTCTTTTAAAAATCCATTCATAAGACCATCTTCAGGACAAGTCGATTAAATGTTGACCCCTAGAAATAAAAATACAAATTAAACATAACACACACCCGTACAAAATAGTCTATAATCTCTATTACAGCAGAATAGACAAATCAATTTCAATTGCACATCATATAGAGATACGATTCATAAAAAGTGCATAAAAGATGCATCCAATTGAAGAGATGCAATCGGTACAAATTTGACAATCATTACTGAATTATTTCCATAGAACATATTGATGGTCGTAGATCCAATTGAGCATCCTAGATTGCAACAAATATTTATAATATACTGAATATTTAACTGTTTATGAATTAAATAACAGCAAGATCGAACCATAGCCAATTTGCTTTATCCAAAATGAAGCAAACATCTATATTGGTTATGACAATTAAATGTCCAGTATCCTTGCAATATACTATGCTATACTGTATTTTTAATCTAACTTTCTGAATATAATGGTAGATCCAAATTAATAATTGGTCTAATTTTCATAAGATGTGACTACCAACGTCATTTCCAAGTCAGAGGAATATAGCATTATATTAGGAAACCTTAGAGAGTAAAGGAGTCACCAAATGCTTAGTATAGAAAAAGGTGATCAATGAATCATACTCACAAATGTATATATCCCCATTCAGAGATTACAATACAGAATATATTATATAGCGGATATTGGAACGTTTTAAGAGTGTTAATGAACTTAATTAGACAACAGCATATAGACTTCATAGTACCTTATTCTTCGGGGGATTGTATCCCAATCGAAAAATCTGATGAAATTGGAGAGTGTAGAAGTCGGGTGATATTTAAATCTCACTTGTGTGAAGCGCGTATCTTCAATTTAATACTACTAGGAAAGAGAATATTTGGGCGTTTAGAATATGTCGGCAGACATTACCAAGCGGTGAAAGACGCACAAAATTATCAAATGCCTACCTGGCAATTCTCAGTAGTTATTTTGTAGATGTAGCCAAATCCAAAAATCGAGTGGCTTTACTCACATAGAAGGAGAATTTAAATCTCACTTCAACCGGCATGTGTCCTCAATCGGATAAAACTAAGAGAGGGAATATTTAAACATTTTTTAAGACAACGTGTCTGAAAATCGTCAAGTCGGGCGATTTAACGCATCCAAATGGTATAAACGTACCTCGCGGTTCACCAACGGTTATACGGGCAGCGTGCAGTCGGGTAGCAAAGACCGCGCGCCACTGAACCACATTTAAAGTATACGTAGTAACCGAAAAAGGACTAACCAGAGCCTCGGGACATATAGTCACTGCATATGGCGGCTATCTTAACATGACAAAGTGTCATCCGTTTTGGATATCAGATGAGCACTAACTCTAGCTTCTATTATACCAAAATCATGTATTAATATTGATTTACTCTACAAACTTATTAATGGTAGAAAAAGACAGAAAGTGTTTAAATTGGTCAACATATTTAGCACGAAGATAATCAATCGGCCATCTTGGTTTGGGATAACAAGTTAGCGAACATAACGGCTCACATGAATTTACATTAAAAATATTAAAACGCATGTGAATCAGTCTCAGATGGTTTTGCATTATATTTATAAAGTGTATATCATCAAACGCTTAATTTAAAGCGATATTGTTAAATCAACAGGAATAAATATGCAATATTGTTTTGTACTACACAGCCTATCCAAACATGTCTATGATGTTCACATAAAGATCTTCAATCAAAATAGTAAAACTTGATTTAAACAAATGCAATCTATTAATCATTATATTTAATGAACAATCTAATTTCGTGAACATTAAGGGCATGTAGACGGGGATAATAAAACAAACAAAGTGTTGATACAACAGACTTAAACAACATTTATATCAAAGCTGCAAAAATAATGGCGTCTACAAGTTCATTATTAAAACGTACATTTAAACATCGTGTCACCATTGATTATCAATACAGTAGCATCCAATACACAACGTACATTTTGAAAAAATAGCACAATTAGTTATCTGTCCAGTGGGATGATGATATTCAAACATTTCACAGGAAGTGTTGCTATAGTGTTGATATCAGAATAATTATTGGAAGTATAAAGATATCAGGGGAACCTGGCAGTCTTATAGGCATGCTAAAGTATGCCATTCAGTTGATGAGTTGAGTCCTTGGTGAATCAGGTTAGTAAGGCATATTAATTTACCTTCTCGCATGGTTAAGACCTGATCTACATTATTTTGTCTTTTAGTGGGTTTTATTACATCCAGTACCCACCATTTCATTTCATTTTCAGAGTGACCATATTTTTGATAGTGGTCAACAAGAGGTGCATTTTCCGTCAAGCATCTGATACGGGATTGATGCTGTAAAATTCTTTTCTTCACAGGTTGAACCGTTTTACCAATATAGTGAAGATTACACGGGCATTGTATGCAATATACCACATTTCGTGTATTGCAATTGGAAAAAGTTTTGAGTGAGATCGTAATATTGTTAATGGTACAGGTCTTCGTAGTTTGTGTGGTGTTGCACGCTAGACACATATTGCATTTGTAGTGTCCAATAATAGGAGACAGTTGTCTCATATTATCCACAGTGTGTTTTGTATCCTCTTCATAGGCCCTCACCAACCTATCTTTTAAGTTGGTGCCCCTTTTGAAAGAGAAAAGTGGTTTTTCGATAAGTTCAGGTAGATTCCTCAGCAGATTCCAGTGTTTATTTACGATCTTTTTGATCGCATTTGTATGTGTACCAAATGTGGAAACACAGACTAATCGTGGCTCTTTTGGACGTTCTTTAACACTAAGTAGTGCCTCTCTATTATTAAACCATGCACGTTTCATGGATTTCTTGAGGAGTTTAGATGGATAACCTCTAGCTTTAAGTTTTTCTCTCAGTTTATTTGCCTCTATGAAGTAATCCTCTTTGAACGTGCAATTCCTACGTAAACGTAGGAACTGGCCGAACGGCAGGCCGTCTTTTAATGCCTGAGGATGATGACTTTGGTATTCTAGAAGTGTATTTCTAGAGGTGGGTTTTGTGTATAGAGAGGTATATAGATGATTAGTAGTGTCATTTTGGATAATGATGTCTAGAAAATTCATCTTGATTTTGTCAAATTCTATGGTGAATTGTAGATGTGGACTTCTCAAATTCAGCCAACAATGGAACGCTTCAAGTTCTTCTTGTGTGCCACGCCAAACCATAAACACATCATCAATATATCTAAGCCACTTCTTGATGTTAGTAAAAAATGGATTAGATATATTGAGGATGAGATCATTTTCGAATGCGGATACATAGATATTAGCAATATCTGGGGCATAAACAGCTCCCATCGCTACTCCTTTCTGTTGTTGGTAAAAGGTGTTATGGAATATGAAAAAATTTTCACATAAAGAAATGCGCACACATTCAAGTATGAACTCTGTTGGTACCTGATGAGGTCTAGGTCTAGTCTCAAGAAGTTTATGTAGAATCTGTAAAACTTCTTGTTGTGGAATATTTGTATATAAGCTCTCTATGTCCATAGAGACCAAATATTCAAATGTGGGGTCAAAATCATAATTCTCAACCGTGTTGATCACAGCCATGGTATCCCTGATGTAAGAGGGTTGATTAATGGCAAATGGTCTGATGAAATAATCCGCATATTGAGCCAGGGGTTTCAAAATAGAGTTACAACCCAAAACTATCGGACGTCCTGGCGGGTTCAAAGGGTCTTTATGCACCTTTGGGAGCATATATATCGCGGGTACTGTAGGTGTTTTATTGATAAGGAAAGAAGCCTCCTTATCAGAAAGCCAACCACCCTCAAAACCTGATTTACTTAGTTTTGCTATTTCTTGCGTTAGTCTGCTTGTGGGGTTAGTTGCCAGTTTCTTATAATGGGATGTAACAGAAAGTTGTTTAACCACCTCTAAATCATATTTCTCTCTGTCCCAAAGAACTATACCTCCTCCCTTGTCCGCCGGTTTTATAAGAACATTTGGGAGTGATTGTAGGTTCCGAAGGGCTGATTGTTTCTCTTTCGAGAAATTGGATTTGTATTTCATCCGTTCACTGAAAAGATTGTCAATTTCTATGAGTATGGCATTCTCGAAGGTTACAATTTCTTTTCTGATCATTGAGTCAGTAGGATAGAATGTTGACCGATTTCTTAGACCTGTGACTCCAGGGTTAGTTATTAAATCCCTATTGGCACAGTAGTTCTTAAGTCTTACCGTACGGAAAAACTTATAAATTTCAAGTTTTGTCTGAAATAGATCATTCCTATAGGTGGGGATGAAACTTAAACCTGCTGAAAGGACTGCAGTCTCCTGTTCTGATAGTATATGTGAAGACAGATTAAAAATAGGTATCGTTTGATTGGGATCTACCATTCGTAGTATTGATTGCGAGTCTGGAGGAACCCTGGTGTATATTGATTGCGATACCATCCTCGTTTGGATGGCCGTTGTCTCCGAGGTGGACCCGTGCCTCGGCGATCCTGGCCTAAAAAATTCTGTCTAGAGGTAGTTGGTTGTTGGTCGTATTGTCGGTAGGGTGTGTCTGTTGATTGATCACTGCCTGTATCCGAATTTGTGTCAGAAAAAGTGATTCTTTTTTTGTTAGTCTGAGCTGAATTCTGTGGATTATAAAAATCCTTTTGTAAATAAGGGTAAGTCTTTTCTTTATTGTATCTTTTAATGTCGTTTTGAAGTTTCTCAGTTATTTTATAAGCGTTAAAATCTTCAAATTCTTTTATCGTTTGTTGAACTTTATCCAAAAGAAATTTACCATTGGTAATGGCCGAATCTCCTAGTATCTTTTTTTCTAGGGTTTCTATTTCTTTTGTTAAGATCTTGAGTTGCCTAAGAGCTGTTTCTATGCTCAACACCATCCAGGTGCGAGAGCACTTATTTGCTGAGAAACTGAAGCCTGTTTTAAATTCTTCATCATCCGTAAAAATTATTGGAATATTGCGAATTTGTAGACCGGATGGAATGATATTAGCATTGAGACAGTCGGTTAGGAACTTAGCATGCAATTCTGTGCGCACGAGTTTCTTTTTAAGGCGCTCTAGTTGATTAAGGTCTGATTCATAGGGAAATTGGGCTGTTAAACCTTTGTTACCCAATAGTGAGGGACCTCCTGCAATTTTAAGAATATATTCATCAGAGTATGATAATGTCTCTGCTTCAGACATAGATAGCTAGTTCCTAGCACAAATAAACAAACAAAACCACTTAAAAGTGATCCACAACAGACAACTGTCTGCGCTTAAAACTGATATAGAAAGTGGACAACCCAATAAACCCTTGAGGGCTTGGGTAAAGTTAAATGAACTGGTAAAAAGATGCCTTCAAGGGATTAGTTTAGATACTTAGTTGTATAGTTGTCAATTATTTGATATAGGATAATTATATTCCTATAGAACTGAATTCAATCAACATTCATGTATTGTAGATTGTATCTTATACATCAGTCATATAGATCAGCATAGATGAATAAAAGAAACAAAATGCACTGAGAGTCAATCAAACTAGAAAAAGCAACGGGTGTGTAAAAAAAGAAAGTTTATATCAATCAATGAAGTCAATGAAGTCAAGGGTACTGAAAATAGACAGTTATACAAATATTGGAAGGAGATGGTACAATCAATTGTTCCTTCACATAAACTTAATCAAACACTTTTTCATAATAATAGTAAATAATTATAAAGAAAACAGTGTGACAGTCGACGTTTCGGTCTTTTAAAAATCCATTCATAAGACCATCTTCAGGACAAGTCGATTAAAAGTTGACCCCTAGAAATAAAAATACAAATTAAACATAACACACACCCGTACAAAATAGTCTATAATCTCTATTACAGCAGAATAGACAAATCAATTTCAATTGCACATCATATAGAGATACGATTCATAAAAAGTGCATAACAGATGGGTAAAGGGTAGCAGTTCACTAACAAGGTGCACATATACCCAGGGCCTGAAAATTAAATGCTACTAATGGGCCTGGTGTTGAAGTTTTAAACTGCCATTTCAACCTGGCAAAAAAAACTTTTGCCAAGCATTGACTTTTCTTTTAAATACTTATAAGCCACCCCTAAGGTAGTTTCTAAATGCCCATAGGACACAGTGCATGAAAATGTAGGGCAGGTATATGCCAATTTTTCACTACGGCAAGGCTGTCTCTCCATAGGAAAACACTGGGTTACACAACTTATAGTGCAGGGCAGCTAGAAAACTTATTCAGTGACTTATTGTAATAGTAATTTAAAATCCATCTGAATGATCAAATCAAGATTTATATTACTGTTTTGGAAATTACACTTTTAGAAAGTTGCCATTTTCTTACCAAAAGTCAAAAGTGCCTTTCTGCCAGTGTCCAGTGTCACATGACTGCTGGTAGCCAGCCCTGTGGTGTGATTTGGATTGCTCACAGGCAGTGTACCAAGAATTTGGAGGTGTCTTTCTTCCTTGAGCAGTATGGCCTAGGCAGTGCCCAACCCCTTCCTAAGCTTCAACATATGCCTATCTTGTCACTAGTAGATGTAGCTCACACCTAGGTCTGCCTCTCTTATGTCCTCATAGACAACTTTGACCTAAAACCAGTGTGAGTGGGGAGGTTGCCCCAGAACTTGTTTGGAGAGACCACAAGGGAGGGTATTCCCATTATCATAACCTTACCACTGAGAGGGCACAGGGAGGTCTGACTGGGGGAGAAAGTTTCTGTCATATTGGATTTCAGGAAAAGGGGGTACTGTGGGATACTTTATAGTAAATCACACAAGAAGTGTTGCAAAATTGGGGAGGGTTATCCCTGGGAATTGTTTCCTCATTCGCTAGGCAGTGGCAAGGAGTTTCCCTCACCCAGGGGTTGGCACTGGACATAAATATGAAGTCCCCAGTACCATCCTCACAACTCTCCTGGACCTGTGAGAAATCAGGAGAAGGGCTGCTCTGTTGGCCAACAACTTCACAGAAGGCTGGACCTGCTCACCTTGAATGCAGGATCACACAACTGTCTCTGTTTGAACTACAAGGACACAACAGGCTTCCAGCAGCCTCTCTCCCTGCAATTGCCAATCTGAACAGGTCCAACTTGACCTGCCCTGGACCCTGTTGCTGGCCTCTGCTGGAGTAAGTCCTAACCCCTACATGGTGGCTACAAGTCCTGGATCCTTGGCTGTGTTCTAGTGCACTTCTCCTGTTCTCAAACTTCAAGAAATGGGACTTCGAATCATTTTGCCAACTTTCTGCCTGGAGAACCGAAGGGGACCAGGTTCACTGTTGAAGTCACAGCTGTTGACAGAAAATTGCCAGTCAGGCTAACCTTGCTGGTTTGCCCCACTAAAGTAGATCCGCCTTTCGGAAAGGTTTTCAAGTCTGAATGTAGAGAGCTTCACCCACACTGGTGCAGTGTCGAAGCTGATTGATGTCAAGGTCTTCCTGGGCATGGGCTCCAGACTTCTCCTGCATGGAGCTTTCCAGCCTTCCTCAATGGACTCACTGGGTCTCTGCACTTCCGCTGCTCGCTGTCGGCGAGCCCCTCCTTGGATCAAGCTTGCAGTTTTTCCCACTGGTAACTTGTTTTAAGCCAGAAAGTAAACATTTTACTGGGATGAACCTGGTACGTGTATCCGACCCTCACCACATTGATGTCAGCCTTAACTTCTGTCTTTGCCCTAGTATAGCATGACCAGATGCCCGCGGCTGTTGCTTTGTGCTTATTGGCACTATTTATAATTCTAAGTTTAAAAAATCACATCTCCAGTTCTGTGTATTGGATTTTTGTTGTTTTGGTGTCATTTTATTTATTGAAATTTACTCTATGTTTCCAAATTGGTATTGGGATTTTTCTTGTGCTGTATTGTCACATGAGTACTGTTTGAGTATAGCATAAATACTTTACACATTGCATCTAAATTAAGCCTGATTGCTTTGTGCTAAGCTGTAAGGGGGTTAAGCCTAGGTCAATGGCTCACCCTGACAAAGATTGTGTTTAGTTCTTGAAGTGGGCTCTCACCACCTTCAACTAATACTCCAATTTTTTCCCAATTATACCAACTATCAAAATGTTAGAACTTGAGAGTCAGAGTGCCGAGTTCAGTTTTGACCAGACTCTGTGCTTCTGTGGACTCCTGTGATTTCAAAGGTCCGAGCCGCTCAGACGTCCATTGGAGGGCTCTGTGTGGCGCACACTTCAGGCTTCAAAATGCCCTAGAGGCAGGGTGCCCTCTCCAGGGACTTCCGATTGAAGTTTGACTCAGGACACAGGAAGGAGGTAAGGGAACTGGTTGTGCTGCTCCGCCCCTCCTTACCTGGTCTGGCCTTGGATGCCTGCACTGGGGCCGCCCTGACGTGCAGAGGCGAGATGGCCAGACCTCACAGCCCTCATGCCTATTCCTGCTGCTGCCCAAAGATTGGGCCCATCACTGTCTCATCTGCTGGGACCAACTCTCTGGCAAGGCCTCTCGCTGCAGCTCTCCCCCGGCCATGTCGGCCCCATCAGAAGCCATCAGACACCCGGAGATTTGATTTACAAGAAGGCGCGCATGGAGGCAGAGGGCTCCTAGGGGCCTCCACCTCTGAGGTCAGGACAGGGGTTCACGACCTGCAACATCACCTAAAGCACACCAGGGCTTCCTGAGGAAGGAGGGCAAATGAGGCCAGGCCAGGCATACTCTCTTGACCCTGGATACGAGATCCCGTCAACTTTTGACTTTTGTTGGCAGTTGGTGTAGGCACCCTTTGGATATTTTACCAATTGGCCGCCAATTATTATTAAGTAAGTGGACCTTTCTTTTCCATTATCAAGTGTGCCTCCCTACTTTGTGCTATTTTTTTAGGTGTTGTGGCACGAGTGATGAGGAAACGTAAAGCTGGAAGCGTTATGACACCTACAGATGCAATTACTATCTCTAAGCATGCTACTATAGATTCCTTCTGAGGAAGCACGCCGTGGGTGTTATATCCAAATAAATTGATCCAGTAGAAAGGCGCTTGTCACAGAATATAGCTGGTTCAAATGGGGTGGTTGATCATATGTTGCAAATTAAGGCCCCAGAATTTGAAATGGTTAAAGACCAGGATATCCACAGTACCAGTGTTATAGAGGTTTTGGATGGTACTGATACCCACTAACTACCTACTGTGTCTGACAATGTAAAAGCATCTTTTCCCCCCTCTTTGGCTTCTACATACCCTGCATGTCCACTTGCAGTGAAGCCTAAAAGGAAGGCACAGAAGGAAGTAGTGACTATTTCCAGCCCCACCGCAACCCCTGTTTGCCATGGGACTGCTGGCTGCCACATTTCTACTGATGATCTTCTCTGGGCTCCTTTTTGGAATAAATGAACTGTCATTATTAACGACTTATTATTGCCCCTTAGAACAAAGTTGGACAAGTTGGAGGGTGATTTGTGTAATGTAACATATTTTGGTCAGAAAGTGTCCACTGAGAATAGATCTGATGATAGTACTGCTTAGCGCCCCATTTTAAAATCTGGGCAGGGAAACTTTGTTAGCAATCCCCAATCCTGCACTGCTTTGCCTGATTGCTATGGCTTCATCTGGGGCTAATAGTGCATTTAGGCACACTTTAGGAAGTACTGATGATGGACGTGTAGAGGGGGCAACATGCGTGACCCTTGTGTTGCAACCTATTACTGGTAACACCGACAGGGGTAAACCGACCATTCCGAGCACACAGGCTCAGTCTGTGGTAGATAGTCATACTGACTCCAAAGCCATGTTGCTTAATCATGATTTAGTAACAATTAATCTTCCCCCTGCATGCTGTCCCTATGTGATTGTTTGAAGCAAGGTGGTAGTGCGACCACTGAATCCTTGAAGAACAAGGTAGTTCATTGGCTTAGTTGCAATCGCATTTTCCCTACTGATAGAGCACATCAAATTGTATTGACCAGGAGAGTGGGAAGGTTAGGACCTCTAAAGAGAAATCTTAAGGGGGATTGTGTAGTTAATAATTTTCGACACCCTAGTCGTGTTAATGAATTCTTCGCTAGGGTAATGCCGTCATCTCCGTTCACTCAGAATACTGTTTTATTTCCCCTGGTTTTTTTTAATCCCCAACTACGGAGCCCTGAACGTGTGTGAGCTAATGAATAAGTTAGAAAATGCTTATTGGGCTAATACTATTTTTAATTTTGTTATCATGCATACAAGAAACTTAGGGGCATAATCTCAAGAACGTGTGATAATTATCGCAAAAGTTACTTAACGCAACCTAAAACATCACAGTTTATCGCGGGAAATTTACGCCGTATTAACCAAGTATTCACAACACGGCGGTACCATGCGATAGTCACCAGATAACGCGCCAAATGGCCGTGTTAAAATCAACGCCACGCCGCAAAAATGCGAAACACAAACGCCTAAAAAGCTGCCATGAGGCCAAGCGCGATGCAAAAAGCTGCAAAAACCAGCCACAGACCTGCAAATCCCACGTGTCTGGCAGGAAAATGCACTAAAAAAGCAGAACAAGAAAAACACACCAGAAACAATCCAAAGTGCGCAGCACCATGGATGCACCCTGACCCAGCACAGAGGCCAATGTGAACCCCACAAGCACCACAGACCACCAGCAAGGTACAACGGGGTCGGGGAAGGCCAGGGAGAAGAGGGAGAGGAAGACGGGGTGCAGTCTGCAGCAAAACCAGATCAGCGGCACGGAGGTGACAGAACACTACCATCAACTGACACACAAGTAGACCACCTGGAATGCAGTCGGAGTGCCATGGAGGCCAATCGAGGAGGCCAAGAGGCGCTGGCATGATGAGACAACCTAAATCAGGCACAAACCCGCCGCAAACAGGAAGGCTGCAACGGTGACAGGAGGTGGCAGTCCTGCGCCACAGGAGGAGCTGGAGGAAAGCTAGGCCACAGTCATCAGTGTGGAGATGGTGCAAGGAGTAGGGAGTACGGACACAGCCCAAGAGGACCGGACACAACATCAACAGGGTGAGTAACGACCAGAGACTGGGGGGACTGGGAGAGATTGGCACAATGGCACATATGCCCAACGAGGAGTAGCACACTGCATACCCACAATTACTCAGGATCATGTCCCTGATCCCCTTGGCACACTGCAGCAAACACACATAGCAAGAACAGCACACCCACATTGACAACAATGTGGTACGATGGGCAAAGCCGACACTGCAGAACAGAGGACACAACTGGCTCCGCACACACACACAAACATGCCTACTACATCAGACAGAGCAGGAAACTGTGCAATGGAAAAGTACGCGTACGACCTCACATCCGTCATGTAGTCCAAATTTACACTGTCCCGCAGCAGTACTCAGCACCTCCCAAACAGTTACAATGTACATTGTCTAACAATCTGCATGTAAACCAGAACAATGCGCCAACATACATGTCAACACGATGTCAACATGCATCTCCCCTTCACATTGCAAAGGGGCACACAACACCTCCAGCAGAGCACAGAAGACAACACATCTGTGATGCCTGTGAGGACCACCACACCTTGACGCCCTTGGACATCCCACGCAACCCACCACCAGGACCCAGGCAGCCAAGCTTCTCAGAGGGGAACACGGAGCCTGCAACAGACCACACAGCAGGAAGCACCTGCAAGCACAGCTGGCTCACAACACTTCACCCACCCACCCATGGCACCCCAATCCATATGTCAGCATGCCAAAAGGAGGTGGCCGAGCAGGTGTGGTGGGGGTCCACACCCATGGATCACATACATTGGTGTCTATTACCCTTCAGGGACCACCTACAGCCCACAAAGGAGACCCACACTGCCATAGACGCATGCAGATGCACATTCACAGTACAGAACCACGCCCAGTGTCACGCAAATAGCAGCCACACACCCATGTTGGCTCTGCGTACGACGGCCCTGGCCACTCCCCTTATGAATTGAGTGGGTGATGACAAAACTACATGTCCAAGCTCTAACCCTCTGCCTGCGGTGACATGTCTGCGTCCGCTGTACACAGCACAATGCAATGTCGAAGGTCCCAGGGCCCTCATGCATACAACAAGACCACAGGGACACACATATATATCATGTTGAACTGGCTACGGGCATGTGCGCCCAGCCCCTTTATTGGCAGGGCCACATGTACAGTGACGTCTGTGCTGGATATGTGTGGGGTGAGTGTAAGCTAGCACGCACGAATGCTTGGTGCTGGCAACCACTTGAACATCGGACACCAGTGCAACGGAAAAAGAAAACTCGTGCATAACAGAGTCAAATACTGAGCAACATGGAGGGAGCCGGAGAAAGTCCAGAGGACACCCAACATGCAAACAGAAGTGTCTGTGAGCTGCAGTGCACTGTGGTTGGGACACTAGAGATGAGCGCGCTTATGTGACGAAAAACTCTTGGATTGTGTCCCTTCGAGATATTCCTGATGCAGATGCAGTGGGGTGTGTTAGACCTGCATCATGCCGGGAAACCCTTGCGGGTAGCTGTTGCACCTAGATATAAATTTAAATAACATAACATAACATAACATCATCTTCCTCATCAACGTCCCAGGTCTCCCACACCTCTTGAGATAACATTGATGCGCAACTTCTCCACAGCACAAAACTCAATCAGTAATGGACGATGGCTTGCGGTGCACTGAGTCAGTGGTGCTTGGAGTGCTAAGCAGGGTATCAGGCCGATGATGGCATCCAGGACAGGTGTGAGCAACTCCATAAGTCTGTCAGGACCACCATTTCAACTCGGCAGATGGCCGTTGGAGGTGGTCCTTGCGGTGGTGGCGTGTGCCTTCTGCGGTGATGTGATGTCTGGGCCAGTCAAGACTCGATTTGATGTGTGGGTCCTGGTGGGCCGCAGTTGAGGCCAGAGGCTGCGGACAGCGCAGGGCCACAGACACATGGCGTTGATGACCCCAAGGCCATTGCCTCAGAGGCCATCCAATATCTCAGAAGAATGTGTCCCGGACCTGACCAGCACAGAGTTAGTGGCCCCGGATGCACTGCGGCGGGCACAGGCACCCAGCCTCGGGAAGGTGACTTGCGGTGCAGTCAGATGGGCCATGCGACCTGAGCAGGTCCTCATCAATGCCCGATGTTGTGGAGGGTTGTGGGGGACAGTGGAAGCTGTCCTCCAGGGCATGATGCAGAGGGTGGAAGCTGTCCGGAAGCAGCAAATGGAGTAGTGGAATGCCACAGCATCGTTTTCGCCACAAAGTCAGTATCACCGACATGATGGCAACGACAACCCCAAGTCCATGGACTCAGTCACCACCAAAGTCCAACCAGAAAGTGTCCAAGGGTCTCGGGGAACAGACTTAGTGGCACCGGGGCTGAAAGAGGATGCAGTCTGCGATGAGGCCTGTACAATTACATCAAGTCAGCCATAAATAAATCAAGGCTGAATTCAAAATAGTGTGTGACCTACTTGACCGCAGTGTAGGCCGGAGGCAGCGGTCAGCAAGGGCCAGACGCGTTTCAGCAAGCCCCTCCTGGAACTCTAACACACAACTTTGAGATGACATTTGGGGGTGACTTGTGGTTGTCGGAGGCAAAAGCACCAGAGCCGAGCGGGTGTTCAGTCAGCGACGATGGCATGTCCTGCCTGGTACGTACTGGAGTGGATTGGCGTGAGGCCTGCTGGACAGCAGTGTAGGCCAATGACGTAGTCATCAAGGGCCCACAGACACGTGTGGTTGGGAGGCCAGGCGCACACTTGGTGTCACCACATCAAAGAGAGTACAGTGAAATAAACTCTTTGTTAATGTGCATACTCAGATAATGTATGATCAAGACTCAGTCCCAAATGTGTGACCTACTCGCCCGCACCGTGGGCCGGAGGCAGCGGTCAGCAAGGGCCCACAGCCACTTGTCGTTGGGATGCTATGCACATGGTTGCTGCCACCTGATCGTAGGGAGTACAGTGAAGTAGAATCTTCATTGTTGTGCATACACGGACAATGTATGATCTAGACTCAGTTCCAAATGTGTGACCTATTTGTCCGTAGTGTAGGCCAGAAGCATTAGTCAGCAGGGGACAACATATATGTGTCGTGAGCATACCATGCACAGAGTTGGTGGCACCACGTCTAAGGGAGTACACTGATGTAAAATCTGCAATGAACATATGTACTCTGCCATCATGTAATCAAGACTCAGTTCCAAATGTGTGACCTACTTGACCGTAGTGTAGGCCGAAGGCAGCAGTAGAGTATGTCAACAAGAAAGGACTAAAGCGGGCCTGTGTTGTGGAGGCCGTGATGGTCTGAGGGGGCTGCCAAGGTTGTGGGTCTCGGGCTTGGAGCTTGCGCAGGCACGTGGTGGGCCCTCCTTGACTCACGCCGGTGTCGGCAGGTGATCAGTGCGGCCTGGCTGCGCAGGAGAGGGCCTGATGGGTTTGGGGTCCAGCAGGCTGGGGTACAGCAGGCGAACAGGATCGCAGGCAAATCCACTCATGAGGGTGGCGTTGGACTCGTGGCGGGGTGAGATGCGCCGCCCTGGCAGAGACGTTGGGCATTCCGGAAGAGGACCACGCCCAGGGCTATGTGCTTTTTATTCACACCCCTACACTGGCCTGGCATACGCCGGGCCATCCCACTCCGCTCACACTTACGGGGGGACGTAACAGGCAACATTTCCATGAACTCCCCCACTGGCCGGGGTGACATGGTTGTGTCCACTGTCCACTACACTCCATACACCAGCGGTGTATGTCGCCATGGATATGGGTGCGTTCTGCATACTACGGTCTGTCCAGCACATCTCCGCCACTCTTGGCTTTGTGTGCTTTCCCAATCATGGTTCTCCTGCCTACTTCACACATGCCTGGTTCCCACCTCTCCCCTAATCCTGCTATTGTGTGACTGAGGTGCCATGCCGTTGATGGCTCATGTTCACGGCTTGCCCAGGTTACCATAGTAAGTTGTTCTGTTGTGTCTGGTGGGTGGGCATGTTGTTTTGCATGTTGTATGTGATGTTGTGACGTGTGCATTGGCAGAGTTGTGAGTTGCATGGTTGTGGAGTTGAGGTGTGTGGGGTGTTCATGTGGGTCTTGCCAAGGGGCTGTGTATTTCCCTTTGTGCCATCCTGGGAGCGCAGGTTGAAGTTGGACTATAGGAGGATGATGGAATCATGCACACTGGCTGTGTATTTGGCAACGACATTGGTGGAGATTCCACGGTGTTCGTATGTTACCTGCACATTGATGTGAGATGTGAGCTTTCTGTTGCAGTGATTGTGTGCTGTGTCATCAGGGGGCACAGGTATGATATGTGTGCTGTAGATTGCCCACAACACGTGTGTGCATCCAGCTATGGCGTATGGTCCTTACTTGGTCTCCAGAGGAGCCTGCACATTGTGTTGGACGTATAGGGACTGGGCTACCAGGCTGATGGTGATGTCCAGGACAGGTGTGAGGGACTTGGATGTGGCTGGCTGTAAGACTCTTCCGACTCTGGCGGGTGTTTGTTGGGGGTGCCAGAGGCCAACAGGTGCAGCACAGCCAGCAGCTTTGTGTGGGGTGGGATGTTGGTTGTCCGCTGTGTGGGTGCCGTCAGCCTGTTGGGCGATGATGGTCAGGATGCGTAGGATGGTTGTCCTTTTGGGCCTGTAGTGGGCAATGCCATTGTCAGGCTTTGGGACTGTGAGGCTGGTGAGTTTCCTGGGGGTCCACTGTCTTTGTCTGCACTGACTCTGTGGTGGTCCAGGGGGGCCTTTTGGGGGTTGGGCTCCTGGGGATGATGGTGGTGGGTGTTGTCACCCTCTTGGGTGTCCGGCAAGCATGTTCAGTGGCTCCATGGCATCTGTTGTTCTTCGGGTGTGGCTCTGGGCTGGGCTCGTTTTGTGGTGCAGGCTGTGGTCCGACTTTGCGCCAGGTCTGAGCAGGTGTTAGTTTCCTGGTGCTAACGCGCCTTATCCCTTGTTTTGTGTTCTTATCGCCGATGTGGCTGGTCGTTGTGAATGTTGTGGAGTGGTGGTGTTGCGGCTTTTTGCTTGGGAATGCCTACTGTACATCTCATTAGCGATAGTTGCCGGGATCATCTGTGGTGTTGTTTTTTGAGGATGCTATCGCAGGAAAACTGGTCTGGTGTTATCGGCTGTTAGCACTAGCTTGTCAAAGTTGTGGTAAGTTTATCACAAATTAGGCTGCGTTAAGGTGCCGGTAACTCAGCGATAGCTCCTTGAGAATATGGCCCTATGTGTGTACGACGCAGACATTCGTAGAGGGGATTTCCTCACATTCCTTGGGTGCCATAGCCTCTCAATCTGAGCAGGCAAAAGAGGGTCTACAGATCCTTATTTCTAATAAACATTCTGTAAAAATTAAGAAGAGTACCTCAGTGGGGCCACATACTCAATTACTGTGGCCTAACAGGATGGGGGGAGGAGACCTGGTATTGGTGAACTTTTTCAATAATGTATTTGATGTTACTCATAGCAGAGTGGCCACCGCACTTGACCATGGCCTCAAGGCCTTCTTATGCCCTATTCACTCTAATATTGTAGTATTATTGGCAGGTGATTTTAATATTCAGGCTTGTGCATTGTCAGCTACACGTGTTTGTGGATTTACTAATCAGGCAGGAATGGGGAGTGCTCACTTTTGTCACAATACGGGGAGGCATTAAATTGCATTATCTTAAAATATGATTTACAGTTACTGAGATGTGGCTCTGATGTTAATGGAGAACGAGCCCCACCATTTACGGGAAGAAATTCATCAACAATTATTGACAACATATTAGTGTCGGATTCGATAACTGATTTGTGCGATTCACCTACTATTGCCCCTTCCGTATTAAGTGACCATAACCCCATTATTATGCCCTTCTCTTTTTGGGGTAAGAAATGTGAATCATTCACTATGGTAAATGATATTGCCCCAAATAGGGCCAATAGAGTATGAATAAAGTGAGCTGGCATTGACCCTATCAGTTTGTTACATGAAATACTAACGGCAAATGACACTGAAATAAGTTATTGTCTACAGGGGGATCTCTCTCCAACCCTTTTGGCGAATAATTTTAATCATGTATTAGCTCTATTAAAACTCATCTGACGCACCCCCAAATAATATATGGGATACTAACAGAGGATGGTTTGACCATAACTGTACCAAGGCCTCCCGTCTATTAAAGCAGGCCTTATGTCATTTGCGACAAGATACTATGGTCATTAAAACCCTTTTCGAAAAATATAAACTGGCCCTGGCTAAAAGGAAGAATACCCTGCAGGTTGAAGTGTGGAACAAACTGGTTTATGCATCTGAAACTAAGGACATTAAGTTATTTTGGCATACAGTGAATGCACCATTTTTAAAAAACAAAAATATCCCTGAGCTTTGTTCTCTTGTGCCTTGCGATGCCTGGGTAGCACACTTCTCAAATGGAAAATGCACTAATGATGCCAAAATGGAACCTAGTGAAGTGATTTCTCCATTGGAGGATTACTAACGATGAGGTTATGTTATCTTTACAAGCTAATGCTGGAGGACGGGCCCCTGGACCCGATGAGGTACCGAACTCTGGGGGCATATCCTCACACGGGTGTTCAGTGCAGCTGTAGTCGAAAAGATTCTATCCTCATGGGGAGTTTCAATAATTGTTCCAATTTATAAAAAGGATGACAAAGCAGACCCAAAAAACTATCGTCCCATTTCTCTCTTGGACTCATTAGTCAAGTTAATGAGCAGAGTTTTATTATATAGTTTGGAGGAATCAATCTATTCTATCCCCAGTGCAGTATGGTTTTAGAAAGCAGATGTGTACTATAGAACAATGTTTACATTTGGAGCTGCTAATTGGGAAGGACACCAAGGCCAAGTTGGGAGTTTTATATCTTTGTTTTGTAGATTTAAGTAGCACTTTTGATTTGGTTGACCATAATTTACTTTGGTCAACACTGATTTCCCTAGGTGCACTGAGGCCAATAATAGGTTTTTTCTTCCGTTTGTATGAGAATCTATCTAACAAAGCTCGCTTCGGACTGCAAGGTGAGTGCTCAGCTATGTTTAAAGTAGGGAGAGGCATTAAAAAAGGTTGTGTGCTAGCCCGTTACTGTTTTCTTTATTTATTAATGGGGTGGATACTCATTTGCAGGCCATGCAAGCCGGTGTTCCCCGGCTGACCGACATCCTATTCCAGTATTATTATATGCTGACAATGCTGTTCTGCTATCAAAGATTAATGAATGTCTTCGGGGAGTATATCTCTTCTAAGAAAATTGTGATTAACAAATCCAAAACATTCACTATGGTCTGTGGGCCTAAGCATGAACAGCTTATAACTTTTTACATTGATGCTCCTCCAATTGCTACAGTAAATTCCTTTTGCCTTTTGGGTGTTTTATTTACAGGTAACGGATCTTGGGGTCAACTTATCATGAATATCAGATCGAAAATGAGTAGGATCTCTCAAGGAATTTATACATTTTCTTCCAAATTGGGTAGCCCTTCCTTAAGGAAATGGTTGAAATTTAAAAGGCTAGGGGGGTGTCCACTGCTACTTCTGAGGCTGATCTTTGGGGCTGTGCTAAGTGCACTGCCTACAAGTGAAGAAAAATACTTTTTTTAAACAGCTACTTTGCTTGCCTACTTCTGGCTCTACTATGATTGTCATCAAGAGGTAGGCTTGCAGTACTTAGAAGATTTGCTTCTTATAAGACATATGTAATTATTGCTATCATTATGGGCTCAAGAGGATATTTGTTTTACTAGATCTATTATTTTAGATTTTTTAGCCTTTGATAAGGCATTGAGTATCCCATGGTTATCATATATTAATTCATATTTTAGTATACTGGTTAACCTGCCCATATGGTCAGACCATGTCCAGGTGCTATCATTGACTAAGAGGATGATTAAAAAAAACTTTTTCCAGTACAGGTGAGGACAGCGATTGTCTGCTAATGATACAAAATCCTTGGTCATCCTATATATATGTCATATGAGATAGAGGAGGATGGTTATAATTATTTATCTGGTGTAACAAGCCTGCAACACCATTTCGTCTTGCTACGGTTGACATGTGGCATTGGGCTTCACTTGGGGACTTTTCTAACTATAAAGTCCTGCCCTTCTGATCAGATTCCATGTTCATGTGATGAATGAAGTAAGCAAAGTACGATGCATCTTTTATTGTTTTGTAAATTTTATCAGAACCAAAGGTTTAAAAAAAAAACCAATATCTTTGTTAGACACAACATCCGATCATACAAAGCTGCTATGAAATATCTGATTGCACTACGTGACCCTTTTGTGTGCTACAATGTGGCCTTTTTTATTCTGAACGCCACCTATATAAGGAAAATACTTTTCGTATTAGATTGCCTTTGATTTTAAACTGTCTTTTGTATGGATTTCAATAATCAATTTTAAAGTGATGTATTTTTGTTGGGATTACTATTTTATTTAAATGTACTTTTATGCCTTATGCGCATGGCCTGGCTGCTGAATATGGCGGACGCGTGAGCCCGGAGCTCCGCATCAGCCCATAATTTTCTCTGAAAATCCTGGAGCCTGGGATGAGCTGAGAAGCCACAAACAGTTCCTTGGCTTTGGTGAGGTGCCTGCAGACTCCGGGAGAGAGCCTTTGGTCGGAGAGATCCCCGGTGCAAGCGAAGCCTGGATGGCCTGGGCACAGTCCCTAAACTCTGATAGGGAAGAGGCCGAGGGGTGAAACTACTGTTGAGCCCGCGCCGAACGGGAGAACCCCGGAGCTGCGGGCCAGCAGTCTGTCCTGCGTTGTGGTGGCTCACCATTCGTGTGGTGCTTGGAGGCCCAGGGCACCCATGGAGATGCTGGCTTGGGACTGGGTCTGAGGACCCATACTAGTGGAGAAGACGTGCACGGCCTGCCAGGCCAGGAAGCCGGACGAGGAGAGGAGCTGTGAGGGGCACCTGCGGTGGGAGAGCAACAGCTCTGGAGAAGGACTGGGAAGCCCCGGAGGGCCGTTGGATGCTGCTGGGCTTCTTGTAGTCAGAGAGGGTGGCCCACTAGGAGTAACGCGCCAAGCCCAGCAGTAGAGAACAAAGTGGAGAGAACCGGACCAGTGCTGACTGGCAACACTCAAGGTGAGGAGGAGCCTGGCAGAAGCGTTCATTAGTGGCCCCAGGGGTGGAGATGGCAGTGGCGCCGTAGAGACCATGAGACCGACTTGGGGTGCTTAACTGCATCAGAGGGGAGCAGGCCTGGCCCTGGGAACGAAGGCGAGAGATTAGTACTCAAGCAGTGCCCTGCTGACTACAGGCCGGCATCCTGAGGCGTGTGTAGCCCTCCCCAGCTGGCATGGAGAGGAGGAGGAGACCTGGCCTCCACTTTGAGCCTGGATGGTGAGAAGAGGGGACGGAGGCCAAGGCTACACGGTAGCCCTGAAAGACGCGAAGAGTAAGCGCCACTGGCTGAGATATATATGACAAGACAGATGGCCCATGGTGCAGTTCTTGTTTTCCCTCTACTTGAGAGCCAAGGTATGCCCGAGATGTGGCAATCGCGCTCAGTCTGAGCTGGAAGAGGGATGGCATACATTGCAAGCAAATACCCAAGGGAGTGGTAGAATGTCCACACCGATTGGTCAATCACGGGGTAGATCTCTGCACCCAGTGGGAGAGTAGAGGCCAGTGGGAAGAGGCTGGATACCTATGGAAGATTAGATGTGAACGAACTTCCTCCAATCTGGCGGCCGGCCTGAGTAGAAAATACTACATGCGACCCTTGAGCAGTGGAGACACCAGGCAGGACGACAAGTGCCGCCATGGGCAGGGCCAGGGCAAAGTCGGGAGGAGCTCCGTTGCTGCAAGACGAGGAGACCCTAAAGCCCCAACAACCGATCACGCTGCCTTAGCTGCCAATAGATCCAGTACCCATTACAAATTAATGGGGTAACCCAATATATGTCGCAAGGCCTGGGTACAATGCAGTAATGAAACAAGTGGTGTGTGACTGCTTTAGAGAAGTGCATTTGAACTTGGCAGAAGGCATTCTACGAGGCGTGCGACGCCCGGTTTTTCTTTCAAGGTCTTGACAGATTAATTCAGTTGTTTGATGACCATGTCATAATCAATTTACGGTTTTAAATACCGGTGAGGACTTCACAAGGTGGGCCCTCACAAGTGGATTTCAGCTCACTACTATTGGAAAACCCCTACAGAGCCATTAAGTACTCAACCTCCAGTGTTGTACCCGAGATGCCTGTGTGGCACCAGGAGTAGGTTGCCCCCGCCCCCCTCCTTCCTGAAGAAGGCACGCAGCGGAGGTTTAAGTCACCCTTTATGCACAAGCGGAGTCAAAACGTCGATGCACCCCACCCACTAACATTTTGTATCACATCCCATCCCCTTCGCTTGATGTTGCATTTATGCATTTAAAAAAAGTATATAAAAATTTTCTAAATGATTTGTTTGGGACAGGCCTTTCTGTACTGGTCTCTTTACCAGTCCATTGCCAAAGCCGTAAAAATGTAAAAACTCTGAATAGTTGTGACCATTCACTTTTCCCTACCCATCACAAGCACACCCATTCTTCTCCCCTCCTTTGAGCAACCTTTGTACCTTCCTTTTGTCACATTAATTTTGATTTGTTTCAAGTATATGAAATTAAATATGCTGAACGTAAACAATTCTTTGGTGCTTTTGTGTTTTACATTGACTGAACGTTTGGAACAATGCTATCTTAGACAGCAGGGTATGTTGTTGCATTTATTTTTGGTATTTTTTACCAGTGTTTTACTTATTTAAGCTACACACACATGATAAATTGTAATGTATTCTTCTCTAAAGCAGTCGCGGACCACTTGTTTCATTACTTAATAGATCCGGTACAGCAGCAGTTACCCAAAATCTTGGAGGCCATAGTCGACACCAAAGCCACACTGCACCAAGACATTAGTACGGTCTCAGTGGGCCTGGGGCTCCTCTGGGCTGAACACTACAAACTATCTGAAAGGGTAAATAAAGTGGAGTTGTCAATAGAATACCTAACCCGTGCGCAAGCGGCCGTGTTGCACCAGATGTTGGGCCTTTCGTCCAAGGTGGACACAATCAAGAAATGAGTGGAAGATGCAGAGGAGGGTAGCAATAGAAGGAATAATATCCATGTGGTTGGACTGCCATTGAAAGTGGAAGACGGAGACATGATCGGCTACCTTGAAACATGGCTTCAAGCGGTAGTGGTGCCGGAAGAGGTGTCAACATACTACACAGTGGAGAGAGTGCATAGGGTCCCACAAAGACTTCTGGCCCGGGCCGCCCACCATGCCCAGTGGTGGCCAGACTGTTGCACTACAAAGATAGAGATCTGCTCCTGTGGAGAGCGTGTACAGATGGCCCGTTTTGGTGAACAACTGCAAAGTCTCCATCTTTCCAGATTATACACTGAAAGTCCAAAGAAAGAGGGCAACATATCTAGAGGTGAAGAAAGCTCTGCAAGATGAGGGGCTTCAGTATTCATTAATTTTCCTAACCCGTCTCCGTATCCTACTGGATGGTCAATCCCACTTCTGCGATGACCCTAAAATGGCATGGGACCGGATAGAGACATACAAAACTGGTAAACCGATAGGTGGAGAAAAACAATCCCAGAGATGAACCGGTGGAGATAACAGAAAAAGACCGAGGAGAAGACCCCAGCGAATGCAACCGAAAAAGCCCAGCCCATCACAGACCGAGAGAGAGAGAGCAGCAGCATTGCAAGCGGTGGCCGAGATAGTGCAAAGTGCTGGGACCCCATTGGAAGTTGACTCAGGTTCAGTTAAAGGAACGGAGGGCTCGGAGTCCGAGACTTCTGGGGCCAGTAGTGAGGTGCTGCCGACAGTGATGCCTGGGACTGCTGATGACATTATTTGATCAATAGCTGAAAGGACGATGGGACATGTTGAGGCAAGAGAGGGGTCCTAACACATACGGACCCTATGGCCGCTGGCCCGGTTCAGACTGTGTGTTCTGGGCTGATGCAACAGGGCGAAATGCCAAACTTGCCATGCTGGCTGTACTCCCTCGACGGATGGGTACCAAGATGGTTTCTACCCTGCATTGGTGGTTTGTGACTTGGTCATGGTTTGGGCAGCCGACAGTTGTCGAGCTGCTCTGGGATAAGGAAGTTGTAAGTTATGGTAAGTTGTGTTTTTTGGGTTGCTGTTTTCTCTGCTAAATAGGGGTGGACATCGAGACATGGAGGTCGCTTGCGGGGTGATGCTAGTATCTGAGCAATTTTGCGCTACCATAAACCATGGCAGCTGACCAGGGACTATTAAATTCCTCACCTGGAATGTCAGCGTCCTGGGGTTAATGAATAAGAGATACAATGTGTATAGTTACCTGAAGAGGAGGGGTGTCCTAATTGCCTTACTCCAAGAAACACATCTCATACAGAGTGAAATTAAGAAATTGCATAAACGATGGAGGGGACAAATATACGCAACAAGTTTTTCGGCCTTTGCTAGAGGTTACCTGGCTAGAGTACATGACGAAGAAGGTAAATCAGGCAGACTACTAGCTAGATAGATCAAGCCAGAAGCACCAGGTAACCACATCACACACATCAGTAATACAGCGGGCATGATTTTGTATGAGCCTGAGAAGGTTAATACTCACTTTCAGGAATATTACAAAAGGCTATACACTGCCCCATCCCCCCCCAAGATGCAGTTAGGGAATTTCTGACGCCATTGCAACTAACAACCCTAGACAGGGAAGACCAGGAATCAGTGGGTGGGCCGGTGTCTCTGGCAGAGATAAGACAAGCAATAACATCAGTGGCCACAGGGAAGACACCAGGCCAAGAAGGTCTCCCTGTGGAGTTTATTCTACCTTTGCCTCTATACTGGCACCCCGCCTAAAGACCCTATATGCTAAATCTCTAAGTCTAGGATGGCTCCAGGACTCCACGCAAAGCACCATAGTAATCCCACTCCCCATGTCAACTACCCCAGGGACCCGAGTAGAAGACTACAGACCGTTCTCCATGCTCAACATGGATTTAAAAATCTTAAGCAAGGTACTGGCACTGAGACTGCTCCCACATATGCCCACACTGATCCACACGAATCAGAACGGGTTCATACCTTTTCGAAACACCTCATAGAACCTGAGGAGACTCTGCTCAATTCTATACCACCCTGAGATCAAAACGGACAAACAGGCAGTGACAGTATCGATAGACCTTCAAAAGGCTTTTGATACAGTTAGCTGGAATTATTTATTTGAATGCATGGAGAGAATGGGACTAGGTGAAGGCTGGATTAAATGGGTTACATATGATATGCCCGCCCAACTGCGAGAGTCAAAACAGAGGGAACAGTTTCTGCCCAATATGGGATCTTTCGTGGTACGAGACAGGGTTCCCGTTGACCCATGTATTGTTTGCACTGGCGATGGACCAGCTTGCGGCTCTGTTTCTACCAAGGGCGGACTGGAAAGGGGTTGATACTTGATGGGCGACAGCACATTATCTCTCTATATGCAGATGATCTCCTGGTCTATTTGAGTGAGGCAGTGCAAGGTCGGCTATAGCTCTGGGTGACTTGGATAGATTTGCCACCCTGACAGGACTGCGGATTAACAGGACTAATACCTACCTCTTCCCTGTACAGGGGCCACTGACAAGACCACCAACATCTCTGGAAGACATTAAGTGGGTTTAAACCACATTTAAATACTTGGGTACACAAATCTGTCATACTCTGACAGATATGCATGAGGGCAACATGGATAGGACACTCCGATCTCTCAGATCTTGTGTAACATTCTGGAGCTCTCTGAAATTACCAATAATGGTGCTTATTTCATTGACCATAATGGTTATGTTGCTCAGTCTATTATATCATTTTGTCAACTTCCCGCACGTGCTACTCAGAAGTAGGTTCAACCTCCTGGATTCGGTACTACAAGACTTAATTTGGGGTAAGGCCGTAGGAGAGTCTCGCTGACGATACTGAGGCGACCCATACGGAACAGAGGACTGGGGATAACCAACTTTGAATTTTATTACCTAGCCTCTCGGATACAATGGTTGGCAAAGTGGCTAGAGGGAACTAACATAGAGGTAATTTTTATGAGTGAGCCAAGTGGACATTCTACCCCCCTACTGGTTAAGATAATAGACCCCCAGAAGAGAAGCGTGGACAGACTACCTTTGGCCCCCATGTACTCGCACTGGCTCCCTTTGGTGGGCCTTACGCATGGAACCCCATGCCAGATATTTGCTCCTGATCAGCTGACGGAATGGTCTGAAGTGGGCCTCAAGACAGTGGGAGACTTCTTTCAAGAAAAGACGCTTATCTCGTGGAACAATATGATTTGCCAGTGGGCCAGTTCTTACAATATGAAGCCGATTCATACCTTCAGAGAACTGTGGGTGGTGGTGGGGGGGAGACAGACACGCACCCTCTGCTGCATGCATTACTCTACCTGGGAGATGCTAAACACCAGGTGAAGTGGTTCTATATGTCCTTAGTAGAGAAGTCGCTCACACTATTACCCAGGACCAGAGACCAATGGGAACTTAACAAACCTGATTGGAACAGGCCCTAAATAGGCAACTCACTGTTCAGGAATGGAAGAAAGTCCTGACGTCCTCCAAGTCAATATCCTGCAACACAAGACTGAATTATATCCAGTTCAGTTATATACATATGACCTATCTGACTCCACACAGGCACAGGAAAATACACTGATGGGAGATGCATGCATGCCCGAGGTGCGACCAACAAGATGCAGACTTTATTAATATGGTGTGGAACTGCTCAACACTGACCCCCTTTTGGTCTGAGGTAGTGCAATTGACCGGGGAGACCCTGGGGAAGGCACTGGACGATTCTGTGGAGATATGCCTCTTGGGCCTATTTCCCCATCCGCCGAAGCGAAAAGGAGGAAAAAAATGTATTATTCTAGCCATGGCTCTGCCCTAATACAAGGAAACGAGGAATTTGACGAAGTGGAAACCACAAGGGTGCCAGCCAGAACACCTGAGCCCACATAGAGTAGGGGGAAAATAAACAACTAAAGCAGCCAACAAACTCTAAATAAGAGGTGGCACACAGTAATTTGAGAGTCAAGGTTTAAAGCCCCACGCGGTTGTCATTGGTAGACACCAGAAACTACTACTCACCTGGCGCAGATCCTGCACACCCCAATAAATATACTAGCAATAAGACACCCACAAGCGGAGATAAGTTAAGCGGCAGTTATTAAGTTGAATGGTTCTCAGTTAGGTGTATTGCTGTTTCCCACATGATATTGGAGAAGTAAGACTATAACTAGAAGGTAGACATAGAGTGAGCTACTACGAGCCTAGCCAAAATGGAGGACAACAAATCCTGAAACAGTAGACAAGATTTATAGTTATGACTGAAATGCAGAAAAATGAATAATGCTCAATGTAAAGCATTGTATGCCTAAATATCGCCAAGTCGTAAAGAATGCTGATTTGTATGGTTGTAATATGACGTCAAGACTGATCTATAGTCATCCTGTCATGTGATGGTTTTATTTTTAGAAATGCCAATAAACAAATGTTTTTTTTAATTTTTTTAAATTAACTTTTTAATTAGCCGATTGAAGTTTAAGAACCGAGCCGAGAGTCAGCTTTAAACAGTTCCCAGAGCGCAATATGTGTAACCCTATCTAGGCTGACAACATGCTGCAAGAAATTAGCGCTTGCAACAGGCCCGGTGGTCTGAAATGCACCTCATACAAAGTTGGTAGATTCTGAGAAACTTTACACGCCTTAACAAAGACCAAAGTGTCCTAACTTTAATTTACCACAAGGGTGCATATCGAATCCTGTAGCTCTTGGGCAAATTGCGACCACGCTACAAATCCGTACCTATCCACCAGGGTAAAAAAAAATAAAGGTAATTGTTGCCACCATATTTCTCACCAGGGTACCCAGTTATTGAGCTGTTCAGTGCTACTCACATGTATGCTCTACATTCAAAATAACTCAAGCATAGATATGTGGACAGAAATGCACTCGCGTACAACACTTTTCTCGTGCACATCTTTTTCTGCGAATTAAGTTCTATTTCTACTCATTCATGTAAGATCGAGTTTTCTGCAAATCGTCGTTGTGGATGTGGAAAGTACATGTACCAATTATATTATGGCTCCACTTGCAAGGCTTTGTGATTTTTGAAACTAATGAATATTTAAGAACAATAAACACATTACATCTCAAACCTTGTTCAAGAAATGTCAAACTAGTTCTACGTGGATCAATGCGATGATATAAAAATGGACTGTGGCTGGTTAATAGTTAAGGTGTTCTAAACGAATAATACTGAAAAGATTACAATGTTATTCCTTGAATGCCCTGGAGGAAGCATTGCTATTACAAACCGATTAAGTGTGGAGTGGTGTTGGTGGTAGAAAATGCCAAGTTTTAAAACCCACTGCGCAAAAAAGCTCACTCATCATTACATTTTAGCTCTGGCTTAAGCTTTTTGATAAGGCAATACCCAGATCTCATCCATCTGTTCTTTATAGGACTGTCAGAGAGACCTATGGCTGTCTTGCAGGGCTCAAGCAATCAATACCGAGGGGAATATTGATCTTAAGCCCCGTCAGCTATTTATTCATCACATTCATCAGCCATTGTTGATTGGAACAGCTATTCTTGAAGTATTGAGGTTTGCCATTGCGCTGAGGAATGGTGCCATTTCTTTTGTGCAGCAGTGGGATTAGCCCACCTAGGGATTGGTGAGCTCTTTTTTCTGTTTGTTTACTTTTTGTTGTGCAGCTGCTGACTGACTCGCGAAATCATAGCATTTTCAGTATATGAGGCGGCAAATATAAGGAACACTACACGTTTAAGAAGTTTGCTATCGGAAACACAATCTTCGTTTCACTTATTCTTGATCGCTCAGTGAGTGGTTGCTTGTGTGAAGTTTAGTTGCTGCACTGTAAAGTCTTGAAATGCAGTTTTACTGTGCATTTCTGAATGTTATATAGCAATACATTTATGCAAGCTATTAATTCGTGTCTCATTTAACAGCCATTTTTATTGCCTCACATATTTAAAAAATTTAACAGAAGTAGAAAATTGTGAAGACTAAACCAACTTCGATATTTTGCATTTCTAGCTAGAGGCAATTGCGACACCCAGTCAGCAAAAGAGTATATTTCACCACACAAATGTAGGACGTTACAACACATGCCTTTACCAAGCCCAAGCATGCCTTTTCCATGCAGCCTTTACCACACAGATGCTTTACAACCCTGCATGCCTCTACTACGCATGGTAAGTATATGTAAATTAAGTGTAAACTAATTTACGTTTGGGGGGGGGGGTGAAACCCCCGAACGCCATCTATATGTATTAATATTTTTTTTTTCATTTATGTGGGAAACCTCCAAAATCTGCTATGTTTTTCATTTAATGCAGACAACAAAATGGTCCTGATCTAAAAGTTCAAAAACAGAAAGAGTATACGAAATCAATTAAGATATATTGATCCTGCAAAAGTGATCAATTCCGCCAATCATGGAAAAAGGGGTTCATTGGGGAGGGGAAAGAATACGTGAACCTACAAGAAAGACACAAATATATGCAAAAACTATTTAAATTGCATTGAAAATCAATAATATATACACATATGTTATATACAATGGTTGCGCCATTATGTGCAAGATGAGTGCTCAGAAAAGTGCTTCTATAAACGTAATTGGAGGTAAAGAAAAAATCTAAACAGTAGACAATTAGAATGAAATCAGCAGCACTGTCGGGCCACCACAGAACTCCTGTCTGAAGATGTTAAATGGCTAAATTTACATCCATAGAATAGATGTGGCTGCCTAAGTCAGTACATTGCCTCTTTGTGGATATTGGGTTCAATTCAGGCTTAAAATGGAGGTTGTCCACGTTTCGACCCCAAGATGGAGGGAGCAGTTAGAACCTTAAATGCTGGTCTTCATCAGGACCAAATGAAATGAAAGAGGGGGCATACTAAAAGTTGTCCACTGTCCAATCAAAACTCGACTGGTAACTTGTGAGATCAGCGAAGGCCCAGGGACCCTTCGTTTGTAGGGAATCCTCCTCTAGAAACTGGAAGTACAATAAATGCAACTTCAGAAATAGGGCTCAATATATGATTTCAATCAAGGTCAGTACAAAACACAGATTTAATCTGTAAGTTTCAGGTGGGAGAGCCCTTTCACTATTAATCAGCAGTTAGGCTTTCATGTGATACCAGGAATCAAAGTCCCAAGGGAGCCCCTTTCCCCATGGGTGAGTGAATGGGTGTGTGAGTGACTATATAAGTGAATAAGTAGGTGTGTGAGTAGCTGTATGGGTGAGTGGGTGGCTTTATGGTTGAGTGTTTGCCTGCATGGGTGAGTGGCTGGTTGTATGAGTAGCTGTATGGGTAAGTGAGTGGTTGTGTGAGTGGCTATATGAGTGAGTGGGTGTCTGAGTGGCCCTATGGATGAGTGAGTGATTGTGGGAATACTTGTATGGGTCTGTGAATGGGTATGTGAGTGAGTGAGTAGGTGTATGAGAGGTTGTATAGAGGTGTGAGTGGTTCTGTGGATGATGTCATAAGTGATGTCATCAATGATGTCATTTGAGATGTCATCAATGATGTCATAAGTGATGTCACTGATCATATCATGAGTGATGTAATATGTGAGGTCATAAGCAGTGCATTGTGAGGGTATAAGTTGTAGCTAGCTCCGGTAACTATAACTTCTGAATTCCTGTGGTTTTGTACAAGTGAAATGTGAACCTAGCTATAACATCCCTGTAACCTTTGTTTTTTCTGTGAATTTCTAATGTTTTTTTTAAATTCTATTTCCTAACTATAACATCACTGTAACCTTAGCTTTTTCAGTGAATTTCTAAGGTTTTTTTAATGTTATTTCCTAACTATAATGTTACGGTAACCTTTCGCTTTTTCAGTGAATTTCCAATGTTTAAAATATTTCTAATGTTTTTAATGTTTACTTTTTTAGTTAATTTGTAGGGTTTATTTTTAATACTAAGTGTATTACAACATTTTTTTTATTTTGATATTTTTTATTACATTTCTTTTAATCCTATATATATTCTTCTTTTACAAATGAACGTTTTATACATGTAAAAATGCAAAAAACACATATGTAGTTAATGTAAAGTAAAAGAACTTTTTGTAAAGTAATTTAATCATTAAAAAAATATATGTTTGAGGTACCACGATATGGTTGTGGTTCTGTAAACCTATACGGTATGCTATTCTATGCTTTGTACAGC
This sequence comes from Triturus cristatus, assembly GCF_964204655.1. NCBI lineage: Eukaryota > Metazoa > Chordata > Amphibia > Caudata > Salamandridae > Triturus > Triturus cristatus. The sequence goes on from NC_140589.1 coordinate 678,213,709, forward strand.
TGCTTGCGTGATCGGAAAGAATCTGCGAATCCGCAGATTCATACATTTTTTGACAAATTACTGCACATATTCATTGTCAGTAATATCATCAGTGTTAACATATTTACAAGTATATATAAACCATCTCATATCTGGTTTAAAAAAAAAGTATTTATTTTACCAGTTTCGCGAATTCACACACCGGAACCGCAAATTCACACAATAACACAACCAAACCTTGCCTTCTGATTGGATGCATTAGGGCCCCACACTTCCACGTGGAAAACCACACCCAGAGACTTCCCCAGTGAAGTCTCTAGAAGGATGATTGAGAAGCAGAAGCTCAGTGCTTTTAGACGATGGCTGAAGCTACATCTTTCGTCCAGGATGAGGATTCACAACCTCTTGAGGATGAAGAAGAAGACACACCACCTTGCAGAAAAGGAAGTGATGTGTGGAAAGACTTCAATATACCATCTGGGGAAAAGAAGGCATCAGCAAAATATGTCAAGTGCACAATTTGTGGCAAGCAGTTATTCAGAGGCACTGCAAAGAAATATTCGCATGGCACTAGTTCTATGTGGAAGCACCTAAAAACTATTCATTGGAGAGTGTACAACTAAATGATGCAGGAGAAAGCAGGTGCAACAGGGCAGTCAACCTCAACAGCAGCCTGGGGAATACCATTTTCAGCTGCACTCCTTACAATATCTGTGAGAAATTAACTGACATAGTTACTCAGTGCAGGAAATGCCACATGCTTATTGCTGTGAAAATGTCTTCTGTGGGTGCACGCTTGGATACAGTGAAGAAGCATTGGTGTTAGGTTTTATTTTTTACATTGAAAGACTGAAAAATGTTTGTTGAAGACTGAAGCCAGTTGCTTCTTTTCCTTTTCCCATCCTTACCCTTTTCACAGCTTTCTTTACTTTTTGTTAAAAAAAACTAGAAACAAATTTAAAAACTGTTAAAAAACACTTACAGAAAATAATGGTTTGACCCATGATCTACTCAAGCAAAGAGCTGACTAAGTGTTCTAAGGAGTCAGTGACTGTGTCAGCGTGCAAGTCGGTGTATCAGTATGTGCATGAGCGTATGCCTAGCTGTGTTTGTGTTAGTGTCTGCATTAGTGAGTACCTGGATATGTTAGTGAATGCATCAGTATGTGCCTTGCTGTGTTAGCATATGCATCAGTGTGTACCTGGGTGTGTTATTAAATGCATTATTTTTTAGCTAGGTGTGTCAGTGTCTGCATTGCTGTATGCTGGGCTTTTCCGTGTCTGTATTGTTATGTCCCTAGGTGTGTCAGTGTGTCTGTCAGTGTATGTGTAGGTGTGTTATTGAATGCATTTGTGTTTAGATGGGTGTGTTGGTGTCTGCATTACTGTATGTCTGGGTGTGTCAGTGTCTGCATATCTAAGTCTCTGGGTGTGTCAGTGTATGTGTGAGTGTGTGCCTGGATTTCCTATTAGATGCATTTGTGTTTGTCTGGGTTTGTCGGTGTCTTCCCTGTTCTATGCCTGGGCGTGACAGTGTCTGCATTATTCTATGTCTCTGAGTGTGTGCCTGGGTGTGTTATTGGATACGTTAATGTTTGGTTGGGTGTGCATGTGTCTGCATTGATGAATGCCTGTGTGGGTTAGTGTGTGCATTAACACGTACCTGGGTGTGTCAGTGTCTGTGTCAGGGTGTGCCCGAGTATGTTATTAGATGCATTACTGTTTGGCTGGGCATGTCTCTGGGTGTGTCAGTGTATGCGTGAGTGTATTCCTGAATGTGTTACTGGATGCATTAATAGTTGGCTGGCTGTGTCAGTGTCTGCATTTCTGTATGCTTCAGTGTGTCAGTGTCTGTATTGCTGTGTCACTGTGTGTGTCACTGCATGTATCAGTGTATACCTGGGTGTGCTATTCGATGCATTCATGTTTGCCTGGCTGTGTTAGTGTCTGCATTGTTGTATGCCTGGGTGTGTCAGTGTCTACATTGCTATGTCCCTGAGTGTGTCTGTGTGTGCCTAGGTGTATTATTGGTAAGCCTGGGCGGAGCAGGCGTAGTGCCTCTACACGAAGTTCCATGGAGTTGGAAAGCAACTCCGTAAAACTACGCTCCGCGCCCTCCATAAATAATTAAAGTACTTAAAAGGCACTTACCTGCCCCGCGGCTGCCTCCTCCTCGACATCGCCACTCTCCTGCCTCCTCCTCACCATCCTTCTTCACTAATAACCCCTACATTGTACATCTTGTACGTGCACATGCGCACTCGCATGACATACAACGTATGGGTTATCTGTGAAGCAGCAACAGCGAGGAGGAGGCAGGAGAGCGGCCATGTCGAGGAGGAGGCAGCCACTGAGCAGGTAACTGCCTTTTAATTACTTTTAATTATTTGGGAGGGTGGAGGGGCTGGCTAACTACGCTCCACCACAGAGTCGTAGTTTTGCCTGAACTCCTTGTTCACAACTGAACGCGGAGTAGGCAAAACTATGTAAACTTCGCTGGCGTGGCGTAGTTACCCCCCCAAGTTTAATTATTGGATGCATTAGTGTTTGGCTGGATGTGTCAGTAGCTTTATCAGTGTGTAGTTGGGTGTGTCAGCGACTGTATCAAGGTGTGTCTAGGTGTGTCAGTGACTCTATATGTATGAGCCTGTGTCTGTTAGTACCTCTGTCTCTGTGTAGCTGGTTGTGTGAGTTGCTGTACTGATGTGTGCTTAGTTGTGTTAGTTACTGTAGCAATATGTCCTTGGGTGTGCATCCTCAAAATGTAATGTTATGGAACAAAATTGCAATAACGAATTAGTAAAGTTATTTACCCCAATATATTGTGCAATTGTTCTGCATAAGAATAAAAAAACTGAAATATTTATTAGTTTTATCAGTTCTAGAATTGCAAAACTAACTTATAGTTTCAACAATTCATTACGAAGAAATAACTAGACATTTCTCATACTGCAAAGCTATATATTAATATGAATAAGCATTTAATTTTCCCTTTTTTACTGTTCTCAGCTGCTTTACTCATACACCAAAAATGATGTACTTTCTAAAAAGACATCATAGAGCAGTGGGGAAAAAACAATCTGAAAGGTTGTACAAAAAAAGTTATTCTGCACACCATCTTATTGCAATTAAGCAATACTGGGGATTGCACTCAACAAATAAACATAACACAACATATTTAAATATTATTAACCATTATAAACTATTTGCAAGTAAAGTTTTCTACACAATTTTTTCAAACACATGCATGTATATCTCTACAACACAACAAAAGGAAGTGATGTTTGGACCACTTTACTATACGTTCTGGGAAAAAAAGGTACCAGCTAATTATGTGCAGTGTAATATTTGCAGCGCACAGTTATCCAGCAGCATTGCCAAGATTTATTCCATAGGACAAGTTCCAATTGGAAGCACTTAAAAGTGATTTGTGAAAGGGTGTACAACTGAATCATGCATGAGAAGTTGAGTGCAGCAGAATTCCACCACTAGTGCAACCTTGGCAGAACTTTCATCAGCTGTGGTCATCAGAATACCAGCAGCCTGTGAATATTTGAGTGAGATGATTACTCACTGTGTGAAATGCCAAATGTTTGCCACTGAAAAAATGCCTTATGTGGCTCCATTTTTCCTACTACTGTACCTGTGTGAATGACTGTATAGGTGTGTGAGTAACTGTATGAGTACCTGTATGGGTGTGCTTGTGACCCTTACATTAAGTGAATAATAAATATATTTATAACTTTGCAAGTATATTTTTTTAACATATTACAATGCAATTTAAACCAAACAATTAACAAACAAACACAATATAACTTATTTAACTATTTACAAATACAGAAACATTGAAACGTGAACTTTTACAACAAAAGAAGCACCATAGGAAAAGAAGAGATGATTCCTGGAAATGTAGAAGAAGAAATAAATAAAGAGGTACAAGGGAGGTGTAGACAAACTTCTGTATATAAATGAGAGTGTAGTAGTATCTGTATGATTTGTCAGGAGTTGGGCAGAATATCCATGGGATCACTTACAATACTTTCTCAGAGAAGCAAACTCTAGCATTCAAGGTATCATCCACTGAGCTTCTAAACAGGCTTAAAGGTACACTTGTGTAGTTTCCTTTACATCTGAAACACTATATTGAAACTGAGGGTTTAGAGACAGATTTTGAAGCACTACTTGTTATTCTAGGGTATGGTGTGCCCAAGAAAGACAACACAATCTGGCAGGAACTAGTAGATGTAAATATGGCCAATAAAGCTACATTATATCTTAAACACAGAAACGCGTACTATAAAGATGTATATGTTCTCTAAAATGGACGTTTCATGATGGAAGAAATGTTACCTACAAGTGGACTGTTTGAAAAAGTGGATAGAAGTAGATCTGAAGAACTATATGAGCATTACAGAATCCATCTACTGCATTCAAAAGAGATTATGGGGATGGCATTGAACGGTATCTGATAATTAAGCTACAAAAACTCCAATAACAGTCGGGAGAAAAGGTTTCTCAAATTGCTTCTTCTCAGTCTTGCTTGAAAAAACAGAAAAGGTAGGAAATAAGCACTTCTAAACTACTCCACAATATCCTCCTGGCACTAGTGACACAGTTCCTGACTAACACTGAACACTAAACTTCGACAACCACAAAAGACAAGGACCTCCTTTATAGTTGGACACCTCAACTTCTTCCCCTTCTCTAGAACAACTAAGCTGTCCATCTCATCACCACAAATATGACTCCGAAGACTCCTCTACAATCCTCCAAAACGATCCTCTGCACCACCACAGCTAATTCTTATAATAAAAATAACCTGCCTAAATCAAACCCCTTCTTAAAGTCAGCCAACAAGTCCCTGAAGATATGGACTCTTTCTTCTGCACTGAACACACTAGTGGTGCTCACACCTTTTTTTGCTAGACTCTAAGAGCAATTTGGCCTTTAAGTGCATCTCCTTAACACTACAGACTCACCTTTTCTCTCCTCTGCACCCAGCTGGGCCAGCTTCAGCCTCTGCTCCCATTCAGTCCGTCTGTTCTTGAGGTCCTCAGGCGACTTACCCCGAAGAATATCCCCAACTGTGAAAGTGCTCTTTTTAAAATGTCATTGACAGGCAATTTTACACTATCTGGGATACTTATTTACCATCCACCGTGGCCATCGAAAGCCTTTCAAGAAGCCCTAGCTAACACCGCATCTACGTTAGGTTTAGAGGCAGTCAATCTCAACATCATAGGTGACCTCAACCTACATCTGGAACTCCAAAAGTTCCCTGACATCGCCAATTTCATTGGGGATATGGTAGCCTGCCTGTTGATACAGTTAGTTTTTGGACTGACACATGTACAAGGTCATCTTGACCCGTATTTTCGAATCTCCAGACCTCGGAGGCCAAGCCCCTCCCCCTCCCCCTATGTTTTGGACAAATCATTTCCTCATTTCCCTACGGCTCTGTCTAGAAGGCCCCATACCACAACTTCTTCGCCCACCTTCAATGTAGTGCCCATGGCATAAATTAGATCCGACCGCCTTTACATCTATTTTATACTCTTACTGCCCAGAATGGCAAATTGAGATTGAGGCAGCCAATGCTACCTTCCTGGGATGGGTCAACATAGCTGTGGACCTGCATTCCAGCAATATTGACACATTCAAAGCGTACACAAATCAATGCCTGGTACAATGTGTCACTGATTGCAGAAAAGAAAAAATGTAAGACCCTAGAACATGCCTCGAGACAGTTTTATGATCCCATATCAAAGGCAAATTGCACAAACACAATCAAAGCATACCATAAATCGGTCCAGAAGCCCAAGGTGGCGCACTATGCTAACATGATTACTACTAGCAGCAACGCAACCAAAACCATCTTTGCACTCCTGAAAGATATGCTAAAATCCCTGCCTGCTGCTAACAGTACCACATCCTCTAATTCACAATGCAAGACACTTGCCAAATTCTTTATTAGTAGGGTGGAGAGAATTTATAGCACCTTTTGCCCGGAGAATGCCACCTCTGGCCTTCGAGAGAGTCCATCCTCTGAACCTGCAACTCACTCCCTCCACAGCCTCCCACCTATGTCTTCAAAAGACATGGCGGTTCTGTCGGCCAAGGTAAAGTCAGGGTCTCCTGACACCCTCTGAAACTCGACCTTTTTGTAAAATTTCAACACTGCCTCCTGTTGGATTGCCGGGAGCTGATTAATAGGTCGCTATTATTGGCCAACATGCCCAAGTCCTGGAAACATGCTCAAGTTGTTCCCCTGTTAAAAAAACCCAGACGCTGGATGCGTCTCACCCGGAAAACTTTCGACCAATATCTCTGCTCTTATTCCTTTCTAAAATCATGGAGTCCTTTGTCAGTACCATCCTGACTCAATATCTGGAAGCAAATTCAATTCTAGATATATCACAAAATGGCTTTTGACCTAGACATAGCACTGCATCTGCACTGCTTGTGGTTACAGAGCAGCTTTGGTACGCCCTGGATGACGGCAGAACCTAGGCGCTAATTCTGCTCGATCTGAGGCTGGCCTTTGACACGGCCTCCCATAAGATCCTGCTACATCGGCTAGGGGAAATCGGTGTCAATGTAAGGCTCTTGCCTGGTTCTCGTCCTTTAATGCCGACCGGTTTTTCCAGGTCTCTGCTCCCCCTTTTTTCTCCTATGTCCACCCTTTACGCTGTGGTGTTCCTTAGGGCACTGCCCTGAGCCCCACTCTATTTAATATTTATTTCCGCCATCTGGCCCTCATGGCTAAAGCCCGGAAGATCACCCTGGTAATACACTGATGATACTCAGCTGGTGTTCACCTTATCCAACAACCCCAACCAGGATCTGGTGAAATTTCAAGACGACCTCACGACCATCTCTGTATGGATGGCCAATAAATATTTACAACTGAATTCCACCAAATCAGAGGTCCTCCTGGTGGGCAGAGATACCCATCTCTGGGGCAGTCAATGGTGGTTCTCGGAGTACCTCCTCAACCTAAATCTGTGGTCAAGAACCTGGGAGTTCTGGTGGACGGTGGCCTCTTGTTTGAGGAGCACGCCAAGGCAGTGGCAGGCACTTGCTTTGGTTTGTTACATGGCCTGAAGCCCATCTTGGGACTTTTTGATGCACCCACTCAACAGGTAATTGTCCAGTCCACTGTTCTGTCAAGGTTAGACTACTGAAATGGGTTGCTCCTTGGCGTTAATAAATCAGTGACTAAAAGGTTTCAACGGGCCCAGAACATGGCTGCCAGAGCTCTCTTTGCACTAACAAAGTTGTCCTCAGATCTTGAGCAATATGTGCTCTCTGTACGTCCCCGCACAGGCTTTGCGCTCTGCGGATTTGCATCTGGCTCGAGTACCATGGGTGCGCAGGGCAAGAGCAGGTGGTTGTTCATTTAGGGCAATGGTACCTGCCCTTTGGAACTCCATCCCTCTTGCTGCTCGCAGCACGTCCAACCATTGGATCTTTACTAAAATGCTCACGACGTGGCTATTCTCCAGTCACTAGCTTCCTTTGCTATTGACTTTGCTAGATGTAGCGCTGGGATGCCCTGTTGCTGTCTACAAGTGTTTTAACATAACATAACATAACTTGAATGTAAAGGTTATATAAATGGGTGTGTTAATGGTTTTATGGTTGTGTGACTGAGTGTTGCAGTCACTGTTTGGCTATATGAAAGGTGGGTACATAAGTGCTTTTGTGTGAGTGTGACTGGAAAATTAAGTGCCTGCCTGACCTTTTGAACGTGTGCAAATTACATACTATAAGCAGACACCCAAATCTAATTTCAAAAACATTCATTCATACTGGCTTAATAAAATTACTATTGTTTCAGTATACCAATTTATTTTTCTCCTTTCTTGCTCACTTTACTTTTAGTTAATATTCTCATCTAAGTTCCCTGATATTTCCCCTTCTACTATAGTGTCTAGAAGGTACACATTTTCTTTCAGTTTACATACACTCTCCCTAAATATACTTTTGTATACCACAACCTAATTAACATTCCTCTAAAAGCTTTTTGTTGGTCTCCCATTATTATTTCTAAGTCTCGTAACATCTGTTTTCATTTTGAACCTCCAGTCATAACTCTTGAAAGCCTCCTCCTCTTTCAGTAGACAAGCAGGTAAAATGGCTACCCCTCACCATGTGCTCTTACTTATGCTGCTCTAGTTAACAAATCACAGGTTTCTTTTCATCTTTTTTTTTGCTATACTACTTCTAAATAGTCAGTATTTCTTAGACCCTTTCCATGTAGCCTGCGAAGAAGCTCAATTTGGTTGGTATTTTCCCCGACCACGCGGATCATTTCTGATGCTCAGCACGGCTCCCCATGTAATTTTGAGGCACAGTTTGTGGATTTACATGAGGTGCGCTGAACCCCACAGCAGCTCAGCAGATCTTGCGAGTGAACAAAATAATGTTTTGGGGCATTTTACTGCCTATTAAACATGCTTTCACCTAATTTTTTACTCAACCATAGGGTTAGGGCACCTCTACCCTGACCTCTTTATGTGCTTTACATGCTTATTTTCAGCCCAGGGAACTATTTCCCAGCACATGAAACAGCAGCCACAAATTTTCTCTCAGGTTGCTCCAGCCAATCAGGGCCCTGCTGTGGTGCCAGGACCCGTGTATTTACCGCTGGTGGATCGCGGAGGGTCCATGCCCCTAGATATAAAATTTGGGAGTTTGGTTTGAATGTCCAAAACTAGTGAACAGATTGACACCAAACTACAAAAAGGCACCTCTCTGGACCAAGATCTAGCTTTCTGCCAAATTTGGTGTAATTCCATTCAGTGGTTCGGGCTGCCGTCATGTTCAAAATCCCTATAGAAATTAACATGGGGAAAACGCATTTTGGAACCCCCTTTTTTTCAGCCCTGCTTCATAGATCCCCCGAAAGTTTCTAGACACCAGTCATATTAGTTTTGAAAGTTTCGTCAAACGGTACCAAAGATATTGGCAAAACGAAAAAACGCTCTTCCTGCAGAAACAGTAGATGCTATATATGTATATATATATTTTTTTACCTTACCTGTACTTACCATGTGCGTTAGGGGCATGTGAGGTGAAGACATGCATGGAAAAAGACTACACAGTAAAATATGTTTCTGTTTTATTCACACCCAAGTAATTCTGCCCACCATAGAGAAACTGGGATTCATATAGACTAAAGTTAGTTCAGAACTTGTGCGATTTCAGGAAATGCTGTTTCTATGCCAAATTCAGTTTTACTCAAACTTCAAACTGTAAAAACAGTGTTGCATTAAGCTTATGTTTTCACTAGTAGTACTTGCTGCCATGGCATCAACCCTACACAACCATTGTTAGTCATATCTGTTTTATTGGGAATAACGTCATTCTTCTGGGATTCGAACCAGAGACACATGTTACACAGATATTAAGACTAAATTATTTTAGGATCTCAGAAAGGTACAAATCCAAGAGGAACTGTGTAGTGATCACAGGACACAGTGTCTATCTTCGTGATTTATTCACACAACGTGTAAAGGCATCATCCCACAGACGAAGAGGCAAAGTCACCAAACCACTCCACCACTGACTCCCAACTGTCAATTGTCTCACCCCCAGGGTCCGCGTCACCAGCCCTCACGAGCCATGGCATCACACAGTGCCCACGTGGGGGTTGCCAGCGTGGACAGGGTACTACATATCTCTTTTCTTTACAGATGACAAAAAGAACTAAATCATAAAAGGAAAAAGCTATAAAAAGGAATATGGAAAACATTCAGAGTAAAGAAAAACAGTGCCTAAGAGGGACGTGCAAACAAGCGGAGAAGAGTTATAATAAGGCACAAACAGACACAATGTATTTTGCAAAACAATAATAAAAACTACCAAGTGATGGTCATATTAACCATCAGTATATGCTAGCATGTACAATAGCATTTCTTATAGGAACACAAAAAGTACAAGCTAAATAAGAAAGATAAACAGTTCAGTTAAACTGAAATACAGATAGCTACAAAACGACCCTAAATGCCTCCTACCTGTCTCTTAAAGGCAACCTTATATCCCTTCCACTTTTTCTAAGAGGAGAAAGAAATGCCCTATCTTTACAGGAGATAGCTTGTTTACTGCCTGACTCATTCCCTACTTCATCTCTTGTGACATGTAGATCTTTATTTAACATGATAGGATCAACTTTTACATTTTTGTTCATATTCCACTAGTTGCATTCATTGACATGCACAGCACTTCCACAGATCTCGTCAATACGCATAGGTTCTGAAAATGTAGGTTCCCCCTTCCTTACAAATGCCACTTTCATTCTGTACAACATCTCCCACTACAAAGCTTTTCATTCAGACACTTTTCTTTCTATCAAAATACATCTTTTGTTTAGCTTAGATACACTCTACCTTGTTTCTAACAATGCTGTCTAATACATGAAAAGACGCGCTCTGTTTAAACCACTTTGACATCCAACCTGGCGTGAATTCAGTAGAGGATTTTTTACCTTTCAAAAGCTCAAATCGTGAAACGCCAGTAGTGGAATGGGGTGTAGTTCTATAATATCACAAAACGGTTCTCACCGCTAGTGGTGTTACACAACTGTGAGCAATCACCCAACGTATACATTCACTTAACACTCTGTTTAGGCACTCAACCAGACTGTTGGTTTGAAGGTGGTAGAGCGAACTCTTGAGGTGATTGATGCAACATTCTTTGAAAAACGTTTCTACTTCAGTGGACACAAATTGGACCCCATTATCTGAGACCATAGTTTCAGGAAACCCCTCTGGTATAAACATTTCTTTAAAAAAATACAAAACAGCTACAGAATCAGCCTTGCCAACCAATTTGACCTCTAGCCATCTGGAGTAATAAGCAACCAATACTAAAGTGAATCAGTAGTGATGTGGTACAGCATGAAACAGTCCCATAACATCAATCTCCAACTTTTCCTCAAGTTTTGAAGGCAATAGAATAGGACTCATGGGGGATTAGAGGAACGTAATACTTTGTCACTGCTAGAACAAATAACACATTTGTGTTTAGTTTAGTTTAAAGGAGCTTGTAAAAGCGCCTGGTGACGCCTCCAGGCGTGTCCCCGCGCTGTGGAGAGAGTGAGTTATGTGGAAAAAGAGAACCTATCACGGATTAAAGAGGCAAGTTTTCAATTTCTTCCTAAAAGAGGTCTCATTCACCTCTAACCTGATGTCCATGGGCAGGAGGTTCCAGTGCTTCGCTGCCACTGTGCGGAAGGATCTGCCTCCCATTCTGGCCTTTTTAGGACGGGCAATTCTGAGCAGACCTGTACCTTTGGATCTAAGGGTTCTGTTGGGTTCATATGGCGAAGCCAGATCCGACATATAGGCAGGTGCCTTGTTATGGAGGATCTTGTGACACCATAGCAGAGCTTTAAAAATGATCCTCTTCTTGACAGGCAGCCAATGGAGAGTTGCCAGAGAGGGTCGTGAAGGGGCTCTGCGGGGCAGTCTTAATACTAGGCGTGCTGCCGAATTTTGAATGACCTGTAATTTCTTTATATTTTTCTCTGAAGTGCCTAAGAGTAAAACATTCCCGTAATCAATCCGGGATGTTATTAGTGCCTGCGTCATAGTCCGTCTGGAGTTGAGAGGCAGCAAGTCAAGGGTACGGTTGAGAGTCTTCATCACTCCGAAGCACTTGCCTACAGTTCTCTTTATATGGCTATCAAAAGATAGCTTATTGTCAACCCAGACTCCTAAATTCTTCGCCTCCCGGCTGGGAGGGGGCAAAGGACCCAAACAGGTGGGCCACCATTCTTTAGTCCAATTGGTCTCATTACCTCCAATGATGATGACCTCTGTTTTGGTTCCGTTCAGTTTTAGACAGTGCTCTGTCATCCAAGATGCCAGCCTGCTCATACAGTTGTTAAAGTTAACGGCTTCCGTGGATGGGGCTTGCGTCAAAGATATTAGAAGTTGCGTATCGTCGGCGGGAGAGACAAGCTCCACGCCGAACGATTGCACCACCTCTGCCAGGGGGGCCATGTATAGATTAAACAGGGTGGGACTCAGGGCCGAGCCCTGAGGCACCCCCTGTTGAAGCCGCACACTGTCTGAGAGGGAAGTCCCTCTTTGGACTTGGAAGCTTCTATCGATCAGAAAGGCTTTCAGCCATCCCAATGCCCTGTTGGTTACTCCAGCTTTGTTTAGACACTGTAGCAAGATGGAGTGTGCTACAGTGTCAAACGCGGCACTGAGGTCGAGCATGATGAGGGCCATGGTCTTGCCCTCGTCTGCTCCCTTGCGTAGGGTTTCAGTGGCCCCGAGGAGAGCCGTTTCCGTTGAAAAGTTGGATCTGAAACCCGACTGGGATTTATGGAAAACATCGTGTTCTTCAAGATGTTCCATGAGTTGGATGTTGGCAATTTTCTCGGCTAGCTTAGCTAAGTAAGGTAGCAGGGAAATTGGCCGAAGGTTGTCCATAATGTCTTGGCTGACATTCGGCTTTTTCTTGATTGGTAGTACAACTGCCTGTTTCCAGTCCGCCGGCAGGCAAGCTGTGGAGAATGAGATCTGAAGTAGATGTCTATAATGAGGTTCTAGAGCAGGGAAGGCTTCAGCTAAAATTTTCGGAGGCGCCGGGTCTCGGGGAGAGCCCGATTTGATTTTGTTACACAGTTTAGACAGGACTTCGTACGAGGGAACTTCAAAAGATTTGAGGCACTTTAGAGTCTTAATAAGACTGTCATTTTCTGTGAAGTCAGAAGCCGACTCTACATGATTGGCGAAGCTTGTATATATTTTATTGATTTTACCTGAGAAGTACTGTGCAACTTCATTACATGATTCCACAGAATCATTTTGAATGGAGGAGTTAGTATCTACTACAGATATTTCTTTGTAAATCTGAAATAATTCCTTCGAGGAATTGCCTGCTTCCATGATACGGGAATGATAGTGCTCTGCCTTAGCCAAACGTACAGAATTGTAGTACACTCTTTGAGAGTTTTTATACTTTATTTTAGTTTCTGTGCAGAAGTTCTGGCGCCAAGCTCTCTCAAGTTTTTTGCAGGTTGTTTTCATGGTCTGCAGTTCTTGGCTAAACCAGGGAGCAGCTTTTTTTAGTCTCCTGGCATTAGTCATGATACGACTGGGGGCAGTGATATCGAGGGCCTTGATTACGATATTATTTAGATTATTGTTAGCTGCTTCACAGTCTTCCCCTTTCGGAGGGCCCTCCTCCTGAGTAATTTTAATAAAAGATTCTATAGAGAAGCTCTTCCATTTTCTGCGTTTATACCGCAGAGATTGGTGTTGGAAATGCTCAGTTCTGTCCAGTTGAATCGTGATCGGGATAATGTAGTCATCCGACCAAGGTATGGGTATAGACTCTAAGGTGTGAACTCCCTGCCAGTTCCCAAAGATAGGATCCAGTAGGTGACCTAATTGATGAGACGGTTCCTTGTTTTTCATTTCAAGTTGAACCGAAAGAAGCTCCGTTTGAATCTCAAAGGCAGCATTGTCTAGTGGATCTTCAAAATGAGCATTGAGATCACCTAGCACTAGAAGTCTGGACTTTCTAAGTGCTAAGTGAGTAATGGCTTCCATTAAAGTGGAAGTAAAGTCATACATTCTGCCAGGTGGGCGATAAATCAGGATGCCCGATACGGAGTGGTTGGGGCCGGTATTAATTGTGAAGGATCCAGCTTCACTGTGATCGATCTGTATAGGAGCTAAGGAGCAGACTAGAGGGGCTTTCGTGGCTATGGCTATGCCTCCCCCCCTTCCGTCTTTCCTGTCCAATCTAGAGAGGGAGTAGCCATGGGGCATGGCCTGGATAATGTCAGGGTCTGAATATTCATCTAACCAGGTCTCCGTCAAGAATAGAATGTTAAGATTTTGATCCTCGAGTAGATGAAATATTTCGAGGGCGTGCTTGCGGAGAGATCTACAATTGAGTAGAGCTGCTTTCAGGGAGTGACCCATGCTTGTTGTTGGAATGTGGATCATGGGTTCAAAGCTACACCCTGTACATTTACTTAACGACAGGGCGGTCATGGCGTGCTTACAAGCTGCAGGCATGTCAGGTTGGAGATCAAGCAAAGCATGTCTGCCATACCTTATAGTGGTTGGTGTGGATGAACCAAGATCTGTGGCCCCAGGCCCCGTTCGGCCGCGGACGGGCGCAGACGGGCTTGCCTTAGGCGCGCCTTCGGCGCGCAGACGGCGCGCCCGCTGCGCTCGTCCGCTGCGCTTCCGGGGGAAAGAACATTTTTATAGAATGAGGGGGGCGTGGCCTAAGGGTGGTGGGCGTGGCCGCAGTGCTTCCAGTCAATGGCGTCAGCCGTGGAAGGTTTTCCCCTCTCAGCGCTAAGGTCTGCTGCCCTGGGGGTACACTGGGCGAGTGGCAGGTAGGATTTTAGGTTTTCAGCACACAGTATCACACAGTGTTAAAAGAATTAAAACACAAATCGGTTTTCACAAAATCTCCCGGCTATCCGCCTCAGGAGCTCACCAGTTCTCTAGTCGCGCTCGTACATCAGCGTGCCTAAATACCGAGTAAGGGGGGCGTGGCCTAAGGGTGGTGGGCGTGGCCGCAGTGCTTCCAGTCAATGGCGTCAGCCGTGGAAGGTTTTCCCCTCTCAGCGCTAAGGTCTGCTGCCCTGGGGGTACACTGGGCGAGTGGCAGGTAGGATTTTAGGTTTTCAGCACACAGTATCACACAGTGTTAAAAGAATTAAAACACAAATCGGTTTTCACAAAATCTCCCGGCTATCCGCCTCAGGAGCTCACCAGTTCTCTAGTCGCGCTCGTACATCAGCGCGCCTAAATACCGAGTAAGGGGGGCGTGGCCTAAGGGTGGTGGGCGTGGCCGCAGTGCTTCCAGTCAATGGCGTCAGCCGTGGAAGGTTTTCCCCTCTCAGCGCTAAGGTCTGCTGCCCTGGGGGTACACTGGGCGAGTGGCAGGTAGGATTTTAGGTTTTCAGCACACAGTATCACACAGTGTTAAAAGAATTAAAACACAAATCGGTTTTCACAAAATCTCCCGGCTATCCGCCTCAGGAGCTCACCAGTTCTCTAGTCGCGCTCGTACATCAGCGCGCCTAAATACCGAGTAAGGGGGGCGTGGCCTAAGGGTGGTGGGCGTGGCCGCAGTGCTTCCAGTCAATGGCGTCAGCCGTGGAAGGTTTTCCCCTCTCAGCGCTAAGGTCTGCTGCCCTGGGGGTACACTGGGCGAGTGGCAGGTAGGATTTTAGGTTTTCAGCACACAGTATCACACAGTGTTAAAAGAATTAAAACACAAATCGGTTTTCACAAAATCTCCCGGCTATCCGCCTCAGGAGCTCACCAGTTCTCTGTGTACCATGGTATTGATATCTCTGTCCATCTGAAGCCACCAAAAACTATTCGTGCACTCTATGCTATGTGAGAGTTGCTCCCAGATGCCCTTTAAGTGACTTAGTTAACAGAATATTTCTTACATCTTTAGAACTACGGAGAGGCTGCTAGTCGAGCGCTCAGTTGCTGCTTTATTTTTAAAGAATTGTACTTGACTTATCCCTTGTGTCCGATCCCCCCTGCATTTTAGATGCACTTTTAGAACGAACAAAACCGATTTTTAAATTGTTTTTAAATCGTTTTTCTGATACGCTCCTACCCTCGTTAGGCACAGATATCTTTTCCATCTGTCCCAGTTCGCTGGGTGCTGGGTTTAGACCGGCCCCGGGCTCGATCCAGTTTGGGCGGCCATCTTAGGTGGGGGCACATTCGCCGAGCGGTCTAGTCGCCCTATAAAAGGAGGGCTTAGTGACCAGACCAGGGATTTAGAACTACGGAGAGGCTGCTAGTCGAGCGCTCAGTTGCTGCTTTATTTTTAAAGAATTGTACTTGACTTATCCCTTGTGTCCGATCCCCCCTGCATTCTAGATCCACTTTTAGAACGAACAAAACCGATTTTTAAATTGTTTTTAAATCGTTTTTCTGATACGCTCCTACCCTCGTTAGGCACAGATATCTTTTCCATCTGTCCCTGTTCGCTGGGTGCTGGGTTTAGACCGGCCCCGGGCTCGATCCAGTTTGGGCGGCCATCTTAGGTGGGGGCACATTCGCCGAGCGGTCTAGTTGCCCTATATAAACAGTCCCTTATGGCTCCGCGCAGCGGACGCGAGCAGCGGACGCACCGGACTTGCGCCGGAGTTTCGCCAGAGTTAAGCCCGTCTGTGCCCGTCCGGGCCCAACCGGGTCCGGGGCCAGTAGCTATGCCTGATGTGAGTCCCCAGCACTCCGTCACGATCAGGTATACGAAGGACGAGCTCCTATCCTACCGAACACCAAAATATGATAAATGCTGCTATGTTGCCAAAGCCGGAAAGCGCTTTAGGGGATGTAGAGCTTGCCACCGGGATGTAGAAGATGCCATCCCCACCACCTTGTGTCGGCTTGCTCTGCTTAATTGCAGATCACTCCCTTGCCACGCTACAGAGATTAACTCCCTACTACTGGACCACAAGGTTGATGCCTTGTTTCTGACTGAGACTTGGCTATCTGACACCTCGGGTCCGGATGCGGTGACAGCATTGGCGCCGGGTTATCTGATCTACCATCTTGACAGAGGCACAGGGAGAGGAGGGGGTCTGGCTATGTTATACAGGGAGTCACTGAGTTGCAAGGCACGTCAGGCAGGAGTCAAGGATTGTGAGAGCTGCCAATTCTCGCTTCAATTTTCCCCTACCTACACGTTGACGGGACTCCTAGTCTACCGGCCCCCTGGAAGCATGGGTGATTTCACATCGTCACTTATGGAAACTACTACTCTGCTAGCCGCGGCCGCATCCAACTTCATCTTGCTAGGAGATCTCAATTGCCATTTCGATGAAGAGATTGACCCTAGGGCCACCAATCTGTCGAGCGAGCTGAGCGCCCTGCAGATGAAACTAATAAATACTGGTGCCACCCATATCAAAGGTCATCTTCTTGACCCTATCTTTTCGAACATGGCGGGTATTTCCGTCATGCCTCCCCTCGCTCTTCCTTGGTCTGACCACTTACTGATCAGGGCTAATTGGGAGATCAAGTGTGATGATACGCTCCCACTCAGGGAATTTAGAATAGATAGGGCATGGTCAAGGCTCCCGGTAGACACTTGGAATGCCCGTCTGAAGGACACTCAGCCTCAGATGGGCTGTGACCCGGTGTCTGTAGATGTTGCAGTGAGGAACTGGTTAACCAATGCACTGGATCATGTCCTTCCCCTCAAGAAGATGCTCATTAGGGATAAGAGAGTGGGGTCTGCACCTTGGTACACCCCAGAGCTCAGAACCTTGAGACAGAACTGCAAACGTGCGGAGAGATTATGGAGAAGGTGTCCGGAGATAGATAGCAGGGAAAAATACCGCACCGAACTTAGAATATACAAACGTGCCATACGTACTGCTAAGGCCTCCTTCTATGGGGAGAGAGTAAACCATGCTGCGTCCTCATCCAGGGAAGCCTTCTTAGTGATGAAGGAGCTTCTTAAACCACCTGAGCCTACACCTGTCTATGTTAGACCACAGGAAAAATGTTTGGAATTAGCCACCTACTTCAAAAATAAAATTGACATTATTATTAGTTCTCTCCCTTGGTTTTGGGAACATTGCCCCCCTCTGAGGACTTCAGCATGCCGGAAAATCGATTGACGTCATTCGGCCCTGTATCTACAGGTGAAGTACTGAAGGTCCTCGGGAGCATGAAAAGTGGCTCACCTCGGGACCCTGTCCCGATGCGGTACCTTAAGCAGGCCGCCCTGACGGCTGGCTCCCAACACCTCACCGAGCCACACAGCATTCCAATGCCAGGTGTCAGGATGCCAAACGGAGGTGGCCGAACAGGTTCGGGTGGGGTCCGAACCCATGGAATATGAACTAGAGCCCATGCGTGGGTGTCTAATTCCCCTCAGGGACCACCTACACCACACAAAGGAGACCCACACTGTGACAGAGACACATGCATTTGCACATTTCCAGTACTGAACCACGCCCAGAGGTACGCAATTATCATTCACACACCCACGCTGGACCTGCGTACAACGCCCCAGTACACTCCTCCTACGTATTGAGTGGGTGACGATAAAGCTACATGACCAAGGACTAACACGCTACCTGCGGTGACATGTTGGCACCTGCTGCACACAACACAATGTAATGTTGTCGGGCCAGGAGCCCTCATGCATACATTATTACCACACAGACACACGCAGATAGTTTGTGGAACTGGCCACGGGCACATGCGTCCAGCCCCTTTATTGGCAGGGCCACATGCACAGTGACGCCTGTGCTGGATGTGTGTGGGGTGAGTGTGAGCCAGCCCTCACGGAGTGGTTGGTGCTGGCAAAAACTTGAACAGTGAACACCAGTAAAGCTGAAACCGAAAACACCAGCATAACAGAGACAACTGCGGAGTATCATGGAGGTAGCCAGTGAAAGTACAGAGGTCACCCAATATGCAAACAGAAGTGTCCGTGAGTTGCAGTGAACTACGGTTGGGGCACCTGGAGTGCCGAGCAGGGTATCAGGCAGATGATGGCATCCACCACAGGTGTGAGCAAATCCGTTAGTCTGCCAGTATGAATGTTTCAACTCTTGCAGTTGGCGGTTGGAGGTGGTCCTGATGGTGGTGATGTGTGCCTCCTGCGGTGATGCGTTGTCCGGGCCGGTCAGGACTCAAATTGCTGTGTGAGCCCTGGTGTAATGCAGTTGAGTCCGGAGGCAGCGGACAGCGCAGGGCCACATACTCGTGGCGTCGAGACCCCAAGGCCATCGTCTCAGAGGCCACCCAATATCTCAGGATTCAGGGTCCCTGACTTGAGCTGCACAGAGTTAGTGAGTCATTTGGATTTTGAAAGAAAGAGCAGGGAAACCTGCTCTCTCTTTCAAAATCCAAACCATATTGCTTTTCCACACGGGGAGCTGCATGTTAGCAGCTCCCCATGTGGAAAAGGAATGCCGGCTCCTGAAGGACGCGGGGAGCTGGCTGGGACCGTGGGGGCGTTGGGGCTCCCCCCACGGTCCACAACGTATTTTATAAGCCCCGGGGGATGGGGTCCACGGGGATAATAGAAATTAGTGATAGGTGCTATTTTTTTATGGTAAAATTAGGAGTCTCGCATCCAGCGCGGCACTCAGCTTGGCCCCCTGGTGTGCACGCGTTAGGTGCACGACTCCTATCGCGTTGGGTGCATGATTCTAATTGCAGTCCCTGGTGTGTACGCGTTGGGTGCATGAGTCCTCTCGCGTAGGGTGCGAGATTCCTAACGCGTTGGGTGTGCGACTCCAAGCAAAAAATAATTACATTTTTTTTAGATAAACATCAAGCTTATGTGTTTCGATCTTGAGTGGCTCTAAAAAGAGCAGTTGTGTTCATTGAGAGATTTTGGTACTTATAAGTAAGTACCTATACAGAGTCTAAAGTTGTTGAGGAAGACTCTGTTACCCTCATCAGTAAAATGTACACCATCTCTCCTATAGATGCCTTGCATATTAAAACGCAGATTATTGTTGTAAATGGACCCCATTCTATAGTCTCGGAGAAAAGCAGAACCAGATTTATTCACATGTTTCCTAGCTTTCTCAATCTGTGGACAAAATTGATTGGACCAGTTCCATTTCTGCATTTGGCATATGTTAGAATAGACAAAGGCAGTTTGGGGGAAAAGTGACATCAATTCTGCAAAGGTGTCCTTGATAAGCATTTCCAGACCTACCCCAGTCAAAGTGCCTAGGTCATTGCCACCACAGTGGACAATTATGAGGTCAGGGTGTTGGAGATGCAAAAAGGAATTTTCCAATGGCATCAATTGGTGCCACTTTAACCCTCTCTGTCCAATCCATTTAATGTCTACATTTGGCAAACCTAGGTATTTGTGAATGCCTTTGTTTTCTGCATACCTTTGGCTCCAGAAAATATAGTTGTGTCCCACAATGCACCCTCTAAGCATCTTGAAGGGAGGTCTGGATGCACTCAGATGGTCTCTGTAAATGAAATGGCAGTTTGAAAAGTAAGATTTTTCTAAAATGGTGGATAAGAAGCAGTGTTGTAAAAAGAAAAGAAATGATTGGTTGTTTGACAACATTCTACACTGAAATCTAGGGTGCATGTTTCTGTTTTTTAAACGCATGATTCTTATTGGTTAACAAAAACTGATTGAAAGGAACATTATATAGGATAAGCTGATATGCTGAAAAGTCAAGCACACTTGCTGTTTTGATTAGCAACATTGTGTGCTGAACTTGTGACCTGTGTGCTCAGTTAAGTGTTCCATGAACTGTTTCTATGGTAACAGGCAGAAGGCAGATTGGGGGTAGGGTTCAAATGTATGTAATTTTGAAAGTTTTGAAATGTGTAACCAATAGAAATGTGTGTTTGATTTTGAATTAATGTGGGAAGCAATGTGATTTAATGTTTACATGTATATGTGTGCAAAATGGGAGGGAAACTTTGCCATTCTTTAGTTTTACTGACAGGTGCACAGTGCAGAGATTCTATACAAGAAAATCTGGTGTGTGACTAACATACTTCTTAATCTACAAAACAATTTGAAAGGTGAGTTATTTAGTTGTGAGGGGATGCATGTGGTCCATTTTGATTTTAATCAGACTAATGTGTTTCTCCTGCAAAAGTGCAGGGAGTACTTTCTTTTGTCTAGAATCTTATTGTCAGTGTGTGTGCATTTAGAAACCCTTCTGAGATAAGCATTTGTGTTTTTCATGTGTTTGCAGACAGATAACTGTGTTGTTTTCATGTTTTGGTAGAATTAGAAACCAGTCATTGTTTATGTATTTGCAAAATGAGTCAAGTTTCTACACTAAAATGCAGTACTCCTTCTAGATTATGAAATGCGTTTTGGTAAAATGCAAGGGATAGTGTTATTTGTCTAGAATCACACAGTGAGTCTGTGTGCATTTAGGAATCATTTTGAGAGAAACATTTTGGTACTAATGTGTAGTTGAAAATTTTGTGCAATGTGTGCAGTCACCTTACATCTTGTAGACTAGTAAATGTATTTTTGTAAAATGCAACGGATAGTGTTGTTTGTCTAGAAGCACACTGTGAGTCTGTGTGCATTTAGGAATCATTCTGACAGAAGCACTCTATACAAATGTGTAGTAGAAAATGTTGTGGAATGTGTGCAGTCACCTTACGTCTTGTACACTACTAAATGTGCTTTGGTAAAATGCAAGGGATAGTGTTGCTTGTCTAGAATCACACTGTGAGTCTGTGTGCATTTGGGCATCCATTGTGAAAGAAGCATTTGGTTACATTGGATATTTGCTGAGAGATTACTGTTTTAAAACCAGTCATGTTGTCAAGTTTTGTTAGCATTAGAAGCCAGTCATTGCTTATGCATTCAGAAAATGAGTCAGGCTTTCACAGTAGTGTGCAGTATTAAAATATGTAGAATCTGTGCAGTCACTTTACCCCTTCCAGACTAGTGAATGTGTTTTGGTAAAGTACAAGGAATAGTGCTGTTGTCTAGAATCACACTGTGAGTCTGTGTGCATTTGGGAACCAATGTGAGAGAAGCATTTGGGTATTTCATGTTTTTGCAGACACATAAGTGCTTAAAACCCTATCCTGTTTTTACATTTTGGTAGAAATAGAAACCATTTATTGTTTATGTGTTTGTAAAAAAAGTCAGGCTTATACACTAATGTGCAGTAGTAAAATATGTGGAATGTGTGCAGTCACATTACCTCTTCAAGAATAGTAAATGTGTTTTTGTAAAATCCTAGGGATACTGTTTGTTTTCTAGAATCACACTGTGAGTCTGTGTGCATTTAGGAACTGTATTGAGAGAAGGATTTGGGTATTTCATGTGTTTGCAGACACAAAACTGCTTAAAAACCTATCCTGTTCTCACACTTTGGTAGAATTAGAAACCAGTCATTGCTTAAGTATTTGTACAATGAGTCAGGTTCTACAATACTGTGCAGTAGTAAAATATGTGGATTCTGTGTACTCCGTTTACCCATTCCAGACAAGAAAATGTGTTTTGGTAATATGCAAGGGATAGTGTTTGTTGTCTAGAATCACACTGAGAGTCTGTATGCATTTAGGAACCATTCTGAGAGAAGGATTTGGGTACTTTATGTCTTTTCATACACATAACTGGTTAAAAAACTCTAATCATTCACACCTCCTGTGACCCATCCAGCACCATGTACTAATCCATTTACTGCGCCAAAAAACAACCACTTATAAATTCACTGAGGCACTCTCCTTGCAGTAGTCTAATGATTCAGTCAGTACCCAGGTACTCATGCAGTGAACCAGGCCTTAGCACATGGACTGCTTAAAACGTCTATCCACTATGCATGCAGGCCTCTAACCACCTACACACTTCTCTTTCACACCTTCAATACCCCAGTCACCATTCATACAGTTCCCGCAAACAACCTGTCACTCCCCTTACACTTCTCCAGTGACCCATTCAGCACCATGTACTAATCCATTCACTGCGCCAAAACCCAACCACTTATAAATTCACTGAGGCACTCTCCTTGCAGTAATCTATTCATTCGCTCAGTAACCAAGTACTCATGCAGTGAGCCAGATCTTTGCACAAGGACTGCTTCAAATGCCTATCCACTTTGCATGTAGTCCTCTAACCACCTACACACTTGTCTTTCACACCTTCAATACCTCAGTCAGTATTCATACAGTTCCTGCAAACACCGTGTCACTCCCCTTACACTCCTCCAGTGACGCATTCAGCACCATGTAGTAATCCATTCACTGCGCCAAAACCCAAACACTTATAAATTCACCCAGGCACTCTCCTTGCAATACTCTAATAATTCAGTCAGTACCCAAGTCCTCATGGAGTAAGCCAGGCCTTAGCACATGGATTGATTCAAACGCCTATCCACTATGCATGCAGGCCTCTAACCACCTACACAATTGTCTTTCACACCTTCAATTGCCCAGTCAGTATCCATACACTTCCAGCAAACACCCTGTCACTCCCCTTGTACTCTTCTAGTGACCTATTCAGCACCATGTACTAATCTATTCACTGCGCCAAAACCCAAACCCTTAAAAGATTCATCCAGGCATTCTCCTTGCAGTACTCTAATGTTTCAGTCAGTACTCAGATACTCATGCAGTGAACCATGCCTTTGCACAAGGACTGCTTCAAATACCTATCTACTATGCATGTAGTGGTCTAACCACCTTCACACTTGTGCTTCAGGCCTATAATTCCCCAGTCACTATGCATACACTCCAGCAAACACACTGTAACTGCTGTTGCAAACCCATAGTGACTCTTTCAGTACCATGTAGTAATCCATTCAGTAAAGTAAAACTCAACCAACTATGAATTCACCCTGAGTCTCTCCTTATAGTACTGTAATCGTTCACTCAGTAAGCATGTATTCATGCAGTGAGGCTGGCTTTAGGGCATGAACTGCTTCAAAGTAGTATGCACTATGCATGTAGTGGTCTAACCACCTTCACACTTTTGCTTTAGGCCTTTAATTTCTTAGTCAGTATTTATATAAAATGTGTTTTTATAGTAATAGAAAAGTATAATTTATAAAGATATAAAAATACATTTATTTATGAGTAGTTTTTACAGATACTGTGTATCACCATTAAAATAAAGTAATCATGCCCGACAAAGTAATAAAAAGAAAAGAACAAAAAAAAGGACAGTTACTTGAAGAAAAATCAACCACAAGTATTGGATAAAAAACATAATGTGGCTAAAAAGAAAACATCTTCTGGTAAGATCACAAAGCAATTTATTAAAAATGTTTGTAGGACCAGACAGAATGTACAGAATGCTGAAACCACTGAGAATGCTTCAACTACAAAATCAGTATAAAGAAATACGCAAAAAATTATTTTGCAAGAGAGTAGTACATAATTTGCTGAAAGATACGAAGAAATATAAAAAGAGAGCTCTATTTTATAAAAAGAAGACGCATATTGAAACCATTGTTGAAAAGGCTTTTGAAGTAAAAAGGAAACTATTCATTTTAGTACTAAACAGAATTCGATCACTAGATAAACCAATCTATTTAATGAAGGTCAAAAGTAAGAGGAAACGAGTAATTAACAGAACTAATTTTTGTGATTTTTTTTGGGTGAATGGAAACATAGTTCAAGTTCAGAGCCTTTCTTTAATGAAGAGAGTTATTTACTGAGCAATAATTTATTGCATGTAGTTGACACCAGTGGTTGAGCTTATGAGGTTAGAAATGGTTGTCCAATCGACAAGGAGAAAATGGTTCCCAGAAATGCAGAAGAAGTGATAGCTGATGAAGTTCTAGGGAGACGTCCTAAAGACCCAGTGTACACTTGGGATTGCAGTAGTATTTGTAGTGTACGACAAGAATCTATTGATAAATTATTATATAGTAAAAAAAGTGTTAAACAAAAGATTAAGGTGTTGCAAGGACTAGACCCTTGCAGAGTGAGAAAAAATACTGGTTTGCAAGGTCATTCTCTGGCTTGTCTTTCTAGGAAAGTTTGTCAAAGTGTTTTTCACCATTTCAGGATGTTGGCAGTACATCATACTCAAATGCGGAAGTTAGTGAGAAGATTGTATTTTGCAAAAAGTCCAGCACTAAAGTTAAATTAGTTGAACTGTGCTCTTTTGCGTGGGTCAGCATCAGATATGAAGAAGGTTTGTGATGATATTGAGTTTTGTTACTTTGGTCCTCAACAAGAGAGTGCAGAAACTGACACATTAATAGAACAAAATGTTGAAGACAATGTAGAACCCACGATTAAAAACATTTTGAAGATCAAATCACAAAGTTTAAGGTGATTTCAGATGAAAGACCAAATTTTTCTTGTATTTGTTGTCGGCGAACTCACTATAAAAATCAGACTAGGAGTGTCAATCTGTTTTTAAAAAGTGAAACAGAAAATAATGATAAGAGGAAGGAATTTGCAACCTATTTGTTGGTAGAGAATTGTTTTGATTTGGGTTCTGACCAGCCTATTTGCAAATATTGCTATAACAAATTAGATGAGAATAAAATGCCTGCTAGGGCTGTACATAATAATCTAGAGTTGGTTGCTATTCCTCCAGAGCTGATAGATTTAAATACCTATGAGTCTATTCTCATTCAATGTGTGCACCCGTTTCAGGCTATTGTTCGTATGGAGCCTAAAATAGGTAAATTGCCTCCATCAGATTTACAAAGAGGATTAAAAGGAAGAGTTGTGTATTTACCGTTAGATTTAAAGAAAAACATTGAAACTATTGGCGTAGACCGTGTAGAAAATTAACCACTAGTTATTCTAGTTAATGGTGTTCCTACTGAGAATTAGAAAATCTGGCAAGAGTTAGTGGATGTCAGAAAAGTGCAAAAGGCAACATTGTATCTGATAAAAAATAATGAGTACTATAGAAATGTGTTTGTAGGAGAAGAAGAAATAGATTTAGCAGAAGATACTGAAACGTCAATTGGACAAATTGAAAAAGTGGGCATGTCCAGATGAGAAGAAATCTATGAAAATTACAGTGTACATCCACTTCATTCCAAAGAAGTGATGGGGAATACGATTGAGTTATTCCAAATGAAAAAAGCAAAAGGAAGTCCCATGAATGTATGGGAAGAGAGCTTGGAAGCTCGTTGTTTCCCGCAGTTGTTTCCAACAGGAAAAGGTGGACGATATGATAAACGTCCTGTGCAGATTCCTGCATCTGAATATCGGACAACAAGATTATATGCAGAAGATCCAAGATTTCGACAATGTATCCCTTATATGTTTCATCGTCTGTTTGAAAGTGACTTGTCTGGACTTTCATATGCAGTAAATCACATTTTAAAAACTGGAGTGCATCTACAAAATGTATCTGTAAAGGAGTTTATGGATAAAGTGCATCAGAGAGAAGATAATTTAGAATCTCAGCTAATTAATCTGATGGCATGTCAGCGCAGGACTAATGAATATTGGTACCATCGTTATGGCGAACTGAAATGTATGCTACGGAATTTAGGAACTCCTACATGGTTCCTTACCCTAAGCTGTGCTGAGTACGCTTGGGATGATTTACTTGAATTTCTTCGAGAGGCAAATTCCAATATAAAAAATATTGAATACAAGACTCCCGGAGAATTGTGCTCTTTGGATCCTGTTAATGTATGCAGATATTTCAATAATAGATTTGAAGCTATGATGTCTTTTATCTGCAATAAAAAAAATCCTCCTCTTGGAGAAGTTTGGATTTCTTTTGGAGAAAGGAGTATCAAGCAAGAGGTGCTCCTCATATACATATGTTGTTATGGATCAAGGATGCCCCCGAATTTGGAACAGATTCAGATGATACTGTTTTGTCTTTTATTGAAGAAAATTCCACATGTGCTGTACCCAAAAGCACAGAAGATAACTTAAAACAACAAGTACTACAATTCCAAAGCCATCGATGTGGAAAATACTGTCAACAAAAGTACAAGTCTAAGGATAAGTTCTATACCAAATGTCGTTTTGCATTTCCACGTCCTGCATTATGCAAAGGAAGAGTGAACAGTTTTATGTCAGCTATGCGACATACTATCACAAGAAAGTCTC
This sequence comes from Triturus cristatus, assembly GCF_964204655.1. Classification (NCBI taxonomy): domain Eukaryota; kingdom Metazoa; phylum Chordata; class Amphibia; order Caudata; family Salamandridae; genus Triturus; species Triturus cristatus. The sequence continues at coordinate 678,240,218 of NC_140589.1, forward strand.
CGAAAAATACCTACAACTTAAGAAGAAGCGAAGAGTCAAAATACATAAATGACTACAATGCAGTTATTTTAGCCATGTGGAATGCTAACATGGATATTCAGTACATTGTGGACAATTCCATTGCTGTTGCTCGATATGTAACGTTCTACATTACTAAATCAGAAAAGACGTAATTGAAAGAAATGTGGGAAGAGATTTCTCACAAGAAGACTCTAAGTAAGAAATTATACAGTTTCAGTTTGAAGATGTTATCCCATCGAGAAATTGGAGCATATGAATGCTCAGATCGGTTATCATCTGCAAGTCTATACTCCAAAACTAGAAGAATCATTTGGGTGAGTGTAGGTCTTGCAGCAATATGAAATCGGGTACTGAAATCTGTTCAAGAAATTGAATATTTAGCAGAAAAAGAACCAGAAAGTACAGATATTTTGAAAACGAATATGTTGGACACATTTTACCCAAACAGAAGTCATCATCTTGAGAACATGTGTCTCTATGAAGTGCTGCAAAACGACACTTATAAACGAAATACTACAGAGAACATCTATGATGGAAAATATGAAGTCATTGGTTGCGAAGGATGTTTGGTGAAACAAAGGAAAGGAAATTTGATTAATCACAGGAAGTTGAGTTGCGACACTGCTGATAAAAGGGAATTTTACTATTTAGCCCTTTTGCAACTGTTCAAATCGTGGCGTTCAGAACTGGAATTACTTGGAGATTTTCAGAGCTATGAAGATTCATTTAATGCTTGTAAAGATAGCATACACTGCAGTGCTTTTGCAAATTATGTGAAAATGTTGAATGATGAAATTGATCAAGAAGCTACAATTGCAGCTGAGATTGCTAGAGACAGTTCTCAAGACAGTCAAAGTTCTGCTGCGCTGAATGAAGATCCACTAGGACAACCAATTGTTGAAAATGAAGCAGCAATTGCCATGAATGAGGTGGAAACAGCAATGCATCAAGCTCAAGAAGATGTAATGGACTTAGCAAACTTGGAAGAACAACTAAATGTTGAACAGAAACAAATATATCAGCAAGTGAGACAACAGATTGACCATGGATTACTTCATGAAAAGAAAGAGTGCTCATGCACATCATTTCAACCTATCCGAATGTATGTGAGTGGACAAGCTGGAACAGGAAAAATTTTCCTAATTAAAGTAGTTACAAGTTATCTACAGAAAACAACTGAGTCGCATTTGTCTTGTGTTGTCACTGCTCCAACTGGTTTGGCAGCACATAACATTAAAGGAATTCCTTTACATCGTTTACTAATGCTACCAGTAGAGCATGAGAACAAATTGGAATACCACAAGCTATCTGGAGAAACTTGTGAAGTTTCAAGAGTCCTGAAGAAAATTACACTTCTCATTATTGATGAGGTAAGCATGGTCTCAAACGTAATGCTTTGTGCATTTAAGAATGCAGCAAATTTTTAAAAAAGAGTATGAAGTGTTATTTTGAGGAAAACACGTCATAGTTTTGGGAGATCTATTGCAACTGACTCCTGTAAAAGGACCACCAGTATTTAAAACACTTGTGCATGAAGACACCAGAAAGTCTCTGGGTAGGGTTGGAAACGTGAACATTTGGTCATATTTTGAATACAAAGAACTGATGAAAAATATGCGACAGGCAAATGATGCTGAATATGGAAGTATTCTTCAAGATATAAGAATTGGACTTCTGACAGAACATGGCAAATAAGCTTTGCAGAGTCGATTACTTTCCAATTTGTTTCCAAATGAAAATGTTGTTTCTGAGAAAATATACATGAAAATTGCAGAAAATAAATCTGTAATCTGCTTAATGCCAACACTGCGCGAGTGTTCTATATTCAACGAAGAACTATTGAAACTGGAAAATGAAGAAATTATAAAAATGGAAGCCATCGATAAAATAGAGCATGAAGGAATCACTATTATTTTGATGGGAAAATTGAAAACAAAATTGGATTCTTTAGAAAAAAAGATATCTAAAACGGCTGGTTTACAAAAGAATCTATATGCAAGTATAAGTTGTCGGGTAATTTTAAGGCGTAATTTGGATGTAGAAAAAGGTTTAGTTAATGGAGCAATGGGTAAAGTTGTGGATTTTGTTAATTATCAGAAAAAAGATGGAATTGAATTTTTACAAATTAAATTTGATTAGATTGAAGAAGTTAAAGAAATTGGTTGTTGTTCAGTTCGTTTTTTGCTTGTTAAAGATTTTTATGTCCGTAGGAAACAATTTTCATTTTCTCTGTCATAAGCAGTGACAATCATAAATCTCAAGGATTAAGTGTAGACAGTACATTGGTGAACATTGGATCTACCCTGTTTAAGGAGGGTATGGCATATGTTGCTTTGTCGCGAGTCAGAACATTATCTGGTTTGTTTTTGATTGATTTTGATGATACAAAGGTTACTGCAGATGCAAACTGTGTAAAAGAGTATAACAGGTTAAGAAGAGCGCATGCTCCTAGTTTAGGTCAATATCCTGTATTTGAAAAGCATGTGGTTGGTCGAAAAAGAAGGTATGAGAATATCTGTACTGAAGGTGTAGAGAAGGGAAAAAAACAAGATAATGTTGTCATTGCAAGCAAAAAGAAAAAGGACACTGTTGAAGAGATTGTTGGTTATCAGTTTGAAAATAGTTGAGGTGTCAACTGCTATGCTAATGTAGTGGTCAATGTTGTTTTTTTTCTTGAAGGTTTCCAACAGCAAATTATGGAGATTCGGGAAAAAAGATTTTGTTCCTTGTTGCATTCTGTTTATGAAAAATTGAGAACTGATACAAGTAAAATACAAACTGTTTCTGATGTTCGTAATCTTTTGAATGTATGTTCTGGTTCTACACAATTTACGCAAAATATCCAACAAGATGCTCAGGAATTTCTAATGTATATGCTTACCATTTTAGAAAATGAAGGTGTAGAAATAAAAAATATTTTTGGCCTTTGTTATAAATGTTACAATTGTGAAAATTGTATGTATACATCTAGCACTGATTTAGACACTGAAAGATTTCTATATTTAACATTACCGGACTGGAAATCAGTGTCTTTCAATAAATTAGTTAAAGCTGCAAATCAAAACATGGAGTGTAGCCAATGTAAATCAGAAATGTTATCAACATTATTTTTACGAAGATATGGACAATATATAATTTTAATGATGCAACGTTGTACAGCTGATGGTCGAAAATTGGACACTTTAATAAAACATTTTGTAGCAACTCAACTATCCATATCAGGAAGGACTTTTGTAGCAGTTGCAATAATTTTCCATGATGGTCCTTCCACAACATCTGGACATTACACTGCCTGTCTAAAATGTGACAAAGGCTGGACACTTTGTAATGATGCCCAGTTGGTTTTCAAACAACGTTTGCCTAGCGAATTACCAAATTCCTACCTAATATTTTTAAAGCCAAAATTTTAGGAAGATAATTCAGCCTCTGAGGGATTTATTATTATAATTTAATAGGATTACCATTGGACAATTTACATAAAAAGGAGTGCAAAAATTCCATTTGGCCTCAAGGAAAGGTATATGTTTGAATTATGGACTTTTTCTTACACATTGTGTTGTGTATATTTTTAAGCGACAACATTTACAGTGTTTATAATTTTAAGTTATAAAATGTTCTTAGCAGTAAGCATTTTATATATGTGTGATTTGTATTATCTGGTATTTTACTGAGGATAGATTGTTGTTTTTTTTTAAACAATCTTTTTGATTGTTTTTTTTTTGCCCGCTGTTATGTGATGAGTATGATGGAAATCACTATTTCTAGTGAAATTCAATATATTCTGAGAACAGCAAAAGAAGACAAAGAAATTACTTTGTAAAATGTTTAAATTATGCAGTGTTCTTAAAAATTTATTATTACATGTTATAACTATTTTTTCTTTTCTTTCACAGATCCTAATTCTAAAATAAGCAATTTACCACAATTTACATATTAAAAAACAACTGAAAAAAATGTGTAACATTTTTTATTTCTATTACTGTGAAGGTAAGTTTAACTAAGTATTAATATGCACAATGGCCTGTGTTTGTACACAAGTGAAGAAAGGGGAGATGGATGGAGTAGATATGCGTGGAAAGATGCTCTGTGGACGTTTTGAGTTTCAGGATAAAGTTAACATGAATACTGAGTGTCACTGGGAGCCAACTAACCCACCAGATATGTGCAGAAAGTGCCATAGAGTTGCATTGCAGTGAGGTATAAAATAGGACATGGCTTCAGAACACCTCTCTGCAACCCAGGGACTTTCAGGATTAAAACAGAGAAAATTCCTTAACTTAAAACACGTCACAGAGTGTGTTTGCACATGTCACATCAGGCCCCATCCCTTCCCTTCACTAATCTATAAACGTGTCCTATCAGTTTGCCAAAACGTAAGTACTTAAAAATGTATCTTGTTCTCTGTTTGCAGTACTGAAATTACAATATGTCACTTTTTGTTACATAGTTATAGTGCAAGACACTCTTACATATTTACAAAGACAGGAAAAGGCAGTCTGTGTACCTTTTCTTCTCCATGTAAATACGACGTCATCATACATACCACTTTGCTTTGAAAGGGCGTTCTATAGGTGTTGCTGTGTGTGTTTGCCCAGAACACACTTAGAACAAGACACATCTCCAGATTCATCAGAAATAATAAATCTGGACATGTGTGTGAATACTGCAGCATCCTCCAATTGGTGTAGCAAGGCACAACAAGGAGAATTGTTTTGATTTCTCCTAATTTTTTCTCTTTCAATATATGCTAAAATGCACAGCATACATTGAAGGAGAAAAATGCCTTTACTGATTGTTTTTGTGCTGGAAAATGTGTCTTCCTGCACAAAAACAAACTCCACACAGCACAGATATCCTTGCACCATGATGCAAGGGTGCCTGTGTCACCACATGGCTGCAGTTTAAGCAGCAGTGCAGAGGGAAGCATAGACTTGCAACATAATTATGTACATATGTTGCATCCCTATACTTCGGAAGTACCATAACACGCTGTAGCTAAAGAGGTTACAGTGTCATGCTGCAGCACTTCCTTATAGTTCTGCACTTATACATTAACCATACACTTCAAATGCATTCATTCAGTCAATTATGCACTACACATACATTCATCTAAACTTTCACACACTAGCATACAAATCTAGCTCTTTGTTTAACCAGAGTAGTTAGTTCTAAAAATAACTTTTTTATGTAGTTTTATATATTTTTGTTGATTTTTTGAACGATTTTTTGTTTTTTGGGGATTTTTTTTAAAGAAAAAAAAGTAAACTGGACGAACAAAACAATGAACTTTAGGGGGAAAGAAAAACTCTAGCATTGATGGTTATCGATTTTGCTGCAAACTAAATCGACAGATTGCTCACCGTGGCACAGCAATCAATTGCATTTTATGCAGTGTATTCTTGCATTTGCCAATTGGGGACGTATGTTCAGATTTGAACTTGAAGTGGATGCTCCAGAAGTGCTCGGAACTTGCGGTGGTAGTGGTAGACTCTCCTGCAGTCTTCTGCACTCCTCTTTGGCTAGGTTCACTGGATGCAAATGAGATAATACTGCTTTGAAAATTTTGCAAGTTACCTTTGTTGCGTTGAATTTTTTAAGTCCCTCTGGATAGGTAAAACATTTCCAGATGATGGAGACATACTTTTGCGGACGCGGTGGTTCTGGTGCAAATCCTTCTTCATTGTACTGTTCAGATTCTGAGGATTCATGTTGTTGTGAAGCCATTCTTTTAAGTGAAAGCAAAACCAGGTCTGCAATCCCAAAAAAATGAGGTTCTTCTTAGCACAGATCTTCTTCCAAGGAAGGTCTAAGAAGAGTTATTGATTTGGGTGAGGTCCTTCAATAGTTAGAATAGGAAGAGTTATGAACCAATCAAATCTCTTATTTTCTGGTCACATGGGATCCGCGTCTGGTGCGCACACGCAGCACGCACCCAACGCGATTTCGCGAAATTGTATTGAAACGTAATGTAGGTTTATTACAAGTAAAAGTATATAATTTTTATGATCACATCAGATAATGTCTTGCCCTCAAATTTATATTAAATATATATATGCTGACTTTTTTTTACAAGAGTTTGTTAAAGCACTACCGAGCTACATCAAGGATACTGGTGATTTTTTATCAAAGATAGAAAATATTACATGGTCAGATGATTTGCTTTTCGTCACATTGGATATAGAATCCCTGTACACCAGCATCGAACACTCCACAGGACTGGCAGCAATTAAACACTTTCTGGATCAAAGACCTATTGAATTTTACCATCACAATAAGATGCTTTTAAATTTGATTTCTTGGTGTTTACATAACAATTATTTTATATTTGGCAATGACTTGTACCTACAAAAAAGAGGCGTGGCGATGGGGGCTTGCTTCTCCCCCAGCTATGCATGTCTGCATGTTGGCTGGTGGGAGGAGCAGGTCCTCAAAATCACCCATGCCAATGTGTTCAATGAGAATGTTCTGTACTGGATGCGTTACATCGATGATGTCTTTGTAGTTTGGAAGGGTAGTGAAACTGAAGCATCACGATTTATTGATGAAATGAATATTAATACTGCCAATCTCAAATTTACGTCCAACATAAGAAGAAATTTTTTAGATGTCAAAGTGTACGAGAGAGATGGAGCATTAGGAACGACATTGCATAGAAAAGAAACGGCTGGCAATTTAACCTTGCATGCCAGCAGGTCGTATCCTAAACATATGGTTGATAATATCCCATATGGGGAATTTTTACATCTTAAGAGGATCTGTAACAACCATGAAGACCTCAATAGATGTACAGAAGAAGCGTATAGTAGATTCATAGACAGAGGATATAGTGAGAAGATTTTAAAAACAGACCTAAATAAAACTAAGGAAAGATCTAGGGGATCTCTTCTCACTAATAAAGCGGATATTGTACCTGATGATAACCCTACTCCTAGGTTGATTACTGCTTTTAATTAACAAGAGAGGAAAATTCGTGCCATTATTAAACGTCATTGGCCGATTATCCTTACGGATGGAGTACTATCTACCAGACTACCATCTCAACCAACTGTCACATATAGAAAGGGCATTTCTATGCGCACACAAATAGGAAAGGCATGTCTGGAAATAACTGCAGCCAAAATGTGGTTACAACCCAAAAATGGCTTTACCAAATGCACTACATGTAGTGCTTGTAAGTTTGGTATTAATACAACACATTATCTTTCTCCATTCAGCCCAGACAAAATAGCCATCAGGGGCAATTTCACTTGCAAAACAGAGTTTGCTGTGTTTGTCCTGACGTGCACTTGTGGACTTAGATACGTGGGGAGTACGAAGTTGCAGGTGCATGTCAGGATATTACAGCATCTACGCGCTAATGTCAATAACGACTCCACGTATCCAGTGGCTCGCCATTTTAAGTCTACACACAACAATGATCTTAGATGTTTGAATTATTTTGTGGCAGCCGCAATTCCAAAACTGCGTCGAGGTGGTGATCGTGAAAAAGCCCTGAGACAGCTGGAATCGAAGCTAATTCTTGAGCTCGACACTAAGTTCCCATCTGGATTAAACAATACTGAGGATCTGCATAATTTTCTATGAACTAGCACTTTTGGATCTGATCTTTTAAATCCGTTTTAAGTCCGGTGTTTTATATTTATTATATGTATCCTATCCCTTCTTTTTCATTTTTTTTAGACATAGTGCTTGTATATTCATAATTGTCACATGTGGATGATCTATGCTATAACATTATGTGTTCGCAGCATACTCTAGATCAATGTGAGACATAGATGTTTGTTGTTTTTTGATATACATGCACCATAATAGTAACACTATTGCTATTTGCACAATCACACTTTTGCTAATTTTGCACATATAACTAATGTCTTAGGTGGCACTTCTATGTTGAAAACACAGTCTTACAACCAGGATAATTTAGTTGCCCTTATCTTGGTTCTAGTTATAGAGAAACATATATGAACATTAGATGGAGGTTTCATAACTAGCATTTATGCAGATATATCAACATTATCGGGTCCGTGTACATAGGTCAAAGACGGGCTTGGCAGCATTTTTTGCACATAAGTATTATTAATAATTTTATTGAATAGCTTTTTAATATTTTTAAAGTATTTATATATATTTATATTTGTTTTATTTCTTGCCTTGTTACAGATGAAATTGGATTCATGGGCTGTAACAATTTGCCGTCTTCATAACTATGTTCCTTTATGAGATTCATCTCTGGACCTGACTTTTATGATTCTGAGAAGATACCCAATAGGAATTCCTAAAGACAATATATGCATCTAACATGTTACATATATTAATTTCGTTCTATAACAGAGGTTAAATTGAAACAGTAACTCTGTTGAATTAAAGGGCACCTTTTGTAATGAAACAGAAGAAAGCTACAATTTAGCGATAAGACTGAGGTATTTTTGTTTTGGCAGATACCTAACAATTAAATGTGTGTAGTATTTTGTTTATGTTTATACACGATGTGTGGTCACATGGGTTCAACATCACAACTTAAAAATGGCAATTTTACCTTTCCTCGTTGATGTGAACAAGGGCGAGTGATGCCCGAAACGCGTCTTCAAAGGACTAAACAGCTTAAATAAATATCTTGCTGCTTTAAATCTGTGGTTCGTGGTTCCTTGGTGGAAGAGTCGGTGTACAGGACGCTGCTAACTAACTAAGGACCAGGTGTGTTATATATATATATATATATATATATATATATATATATATATATATATATATATATATATATATATATATATATATTATCTACTGGCGGTCGCCAGTAGATAGTTATAGTTAGGATCGTGTTTCCATAGGAAATCCGCAACATTCTATTTGGAATAACTTTGGCGCCGATTGATGAATCCTCGCGAAATTTTCAAAATAGGTGGGGCGCTCCGCTCCGCTCCTTCCCTGAAAGTTTCGGGGGGATTCGTCAAGCGGGGGCTGAGAAAAAGGGGGGTCCCAAAACGCGTTTTCCCCATGCATTTTTCCATAGGACCTTTAGTCCAAGCTACAGCCCGAACGGCTGAACAGAATTACTTGAAATTTGGCAGAGAGGTAGTCCTCAGGTCAGGGATGTGCCTTTTGCAGGTCTGGTGTAAATCTGTTCAGTATTTCCTGAGAAAATAGCATTTAAAAGCATATATATATCTATAAGCGCGCACCGTGCGCGTACGGTAAATCTTACGCTGCCGTGCGCGAGCGCGATTCTGATTGGTTGATCTTAGTAAACATTCGAATCGGTCAAAACCAGGAAGTGTCGGCCGCCATTTTGTCTCTCGCAGTCTGAGGGGGTGAAAAACAAAGGTGGAGAACGTGAAAAGGGGGCAGGGTGGACAGTTCCTGACCCCCTAGCCTTTGTCAGGGGGTCCCAGAAGGACCCCAAGGGCCCAAATTTCCTTTAATTTTTTTGCAAAAAATCGCGGAGTACGCGTAGCGTGCGCGTACGGTAGAAACGGAAAAATTCCGCGAACTGCGTAACGTGGGCGCGCGGTGCGCGAAGCGCACCGCGCGGCCACAGCGCGTGCACGTACGCGCACGGAGAAAAACCTTAAAAAAAAAAACAAATACATAACTTAGCATTTAAAAAACCGTACAAATTCACTGAAAAAACCATAGGTTTCACACACGTTATAGTTAGGAATTAGCATTTAAAAAACCTTGCAAATTCACTTAAAAAACCATAGGTTTCACACATGTTATAGTTAGCTCGACATTTCACTCGTGAAAAACCATTGAAATTCCCCTGTTATAGTTAGTGCAGGCAACTATAACTCACGCGACCGCAATCCTCTGCTGATGACGTCAGATATTACATCACTGATGACATATGTGTCTTTCTGAAAAAAAAATATTTGTAATATATGTATAGCTAAAAATTAATGGAAGAAGACATGGGTAAATAAGTGTCTGAATACAGTGATGTAATATCTGACGTCATCAGCAGAGGATTGCGGTCGCGTGAGTTATAGTTAGGACCTATTTTCCATAGGAAATCTGCAACATTCTATTCCCAATAATTCTGGCGCCGGTTGATGAATCCTCGTGAAATTTTCCAAACTTTTGGCCAGCTCCGCTCCTATCCTAAAAGTTTTGTGGTGATTCATAAAGCGGGGGCCGAGAAAAAAGGGGGGTCCCAAAACGTGTTTTCCCCATGCAATTTCCCATAGGATCTGTTGTCGCAGCTACAGCCCGAACCGGTATACGGAATGACACCAAATTTGGCAGACTCGTGCCTTTTGCATAAATGGTGTGAATCTGTTCATTAGTTCCTGAGAAAATTAGGGTAAAAAAGTTAGTGATATCTATGGCCGGGGAGGATCCGCGGACCCTCCCGATCGCGCGCCTAATGCTAATTGGCTGTCGAGTGTCTGTCTACATTCGAAACCAGGAACTGTTGGCGGCCATTTTCTGCCTCGGTAGAAGTGAGGCTGAAGAAGCAAGGGGAATAAGTGTGTAAAACATATAAAGGGTGCAGAGTGGAAATACTCTGACCCTCTAGAGGTGCTTAGGGGATCCCAGAAGGATCCCCTGGGGCCCCCTTAAAAAAAAAAAAGAAAAACGGCGAAATGCGTGCAGGGTGCGCTCATCCTATTGCGTTTGGTGCACGGATCCTCTCGTGTTGGGTGCGCGGATCCAAGGAAAAAAAAATTGAAAAAAGACAAGAAATTATTGGTTGTATGACAACTTTCTACACTGAAAGGTAGGGTGTATAGTTCTGTTTTTTAAATGCATGATTCTTATTGGTTAACAAAAACTGATTGTAAGGAACATTATATATGATAAGCTGATATGTTGAAAAGTCAAGCACACTTGCTGTCTTGTTTAGCAACATTGTGTGCTGAACTTGTGACCTGTGTGCTCAGTGCAGTGTTCCATGACCTGTTTCTATGGTAACAGGCAGAAGGCAGATTGGGGGAAGGGTTGAAATGTATTTTATTTGGAAAGGGTTGAAATGTTTAACCAATAGAAATGTGTGTTTGCTTTTGAATTTTTGTGTGAAGTATTGTGATTTGATGTTTACATGTAAATGTGTGGAAAATGAAAGGGAAACTTTGCCATTCTTTGTTTTTGCTGAGAGGTGCACAGTGCAGAGATTCTGTATAAGAAAATCTGGTGTGTGACTGATATCTGGTGTGTGACTGATATACTTCTTAATCTACAAAAGAACTTGAAAGGTGAGTTATTTAATTGTGAGGGGATGTATATAGACTAGTTTGATTTTAATCAGACTAATGTATTTCTCCTGCTAAAGTGTAGGGAGTACTTTTTTTCTCTACAATCTTATTGACAGTGTGTGTGCATGTAGAAACCATTCTGTGATAAGCATTTGTGTTTTTCATGTGTTTGCAGACAGTCAACTGTGCTGTTTTTATATGTTGGTAGAATTAGAAACCAGTCATTGTTTATGAATTTGTGAAATGAGCTACGTTTCTATACTAAAATGTAGTACTCCTTCTAGATGAAGAAATGTGTTTTGGTGGGGAACAACCTTTACAACGCAACTTTTACAACGCACTACCATTACAACGAAACTGTTACAACGCAAGTGCATTGACAACGCAGGACATTACAACGCAAGTCTTTACATCGACTTGCACTAGATGGCGTGCTAACATTAAAAATAGTGTAGTTTATTATCCCAACACCTTTCCTACTGTTACGTGGACTGGAGTTGGAATAGTAAATTACACTTTTTTAATGTTAGCACGCCATCTAGTGCAAGTCGATGTAAAGACTTGCGTTGTAATGTCCTGCGTTGTCAATGCACTTGTGTTGTAAAACTTTCGTTGTAACAGCATGCGTTGTAACAGCATGCGTTGTAACGTCATACATCCTGTTTTGGTATAGTGCAAGGGATAGTGTTGTTTGTCTAGAATCACACAGTGAGTATGTGTGCATTTGGGAACCACTGTGAGAGAAGCATTTGGTAACATCGTGTATTTGGTGACAGATAACTGTTTTAAAACCTGTCATGTTGTCAAGTTTTAGTAGCATTAGAAGTCAGTCTTTGCTTATGCATTGATAAAATAAGTCATGCTTTGACACTAATGCGCTGTACTTTAATATGTAGATTGTGTGTAGTCTCCTTACCCCTTGCACAGTAGTGAATGAGTTTTTGTAAGCTGCTAGGGATAGTGTTGCTTGTCTAGAATCACACTGTGAGTCTGTGTGCATTTGGGAACCTCTGTGAGAGATGTATTTGGTAACATCGTGTATTTGCTGACAGATAACTGTTTTAAAACCTGTCTTGTTGTCAAGTTTTAGTAGCATTAGAAGGCAGTTTTTGCTTATGCTTTGATTAAATGAGTCAGGCTTTGACACAAAAGTGCAGTCCTGAAATATGTAGATTGTGTGCAGTTCCCTTATCACTTCCACTGTAGTGAATGAGTTTTGGTAAACTCCTAGGGATAGTGGTGCTTGTCTAGAATCACACTGTGAGTCTGTGTGCATTTGGGAACCACTGTGAGAGAAGCATTTGGTAACATTGTGTATTTTCTGACAGATAACATTTTTAAAACCTGTCATGTTGTCAAGTTTTAGTCGCATTAGGAGCCAGTCTTTGCTGATGCGTTGAATAAATGAGTTAGGCTTTGACACAAAAGTGCAGTCCTGAAATATGTAGATTGTGTGCAGTTCCCTTACCACTTCCACAGTAGAGAATGATTTTTGGTAAACACTTAGGTATAGTGGTTGTTGTCTAGAATCACACTGTGAGTCTGTGTGCATTTGGGAACCACTGTGAGAGAAGCATTTGGTAACATCGTGTATTTTCTGGCAGATAACTCTTTTAAAACCTGTCATGTTGTAAAGTTCTAGTAGCATTAGAAGTCAGTCTTTGCTTATGCCTTGATTAAATGAGTCATGCTTTGACACTAATGTGCTGTCCTTAAATGTGTAGATTGTGTGCAGTACCCTTACCTCTTCTAGACTAGTGAATGAGTTTTGGTAAACTCCTTTGTCTAAAATCACACTGTGAGTCTGTGTGCATTTGGGTAAGGATTGTGATAGAAGCATTTGGTAACATCGTGTATTTGCTGACAGATAACTGTTTTAAAACCGGTCATGTTGTCAAGTTTTAGTAGCTTTAGAAGCTATTCTTTGCTTATGCATTGATAACATGAGTCAGGGGTTGACACTAAAGTGCAGTTCCATGTACTATTCTCTTCACTGTGCCAGAACTGAAAATTTATTATTTTTACCCAGGCACTGTCCTAGCAGTAGTCTGATGATTTAGTCAGTTTCCAAGTACTCATGTTGAGAACCATACATTACCACATAGACTGCTTCAAATGTCTATGCAGTATGCATGCAGTCTTCTAATATGCTATACACTTGTCTTTCACACCTTCAATTCCCTAGTCAGTATCCATACAGTCCAGCAAACATCCTGTCACTCCCTTTGCACTCCTCTAGTGACCCATTCAGTACCAAGTACTAATCCATTCACTGTGTCAAAAGCCAACCACTTATAAATTCACCCAGGCACTCTCCTTGCTGTACTCTAATCATCCCGTCAGTACCCAAGTACTCATGCAGTGAGCCAGGCCTTAGCACATAGACTGCTTCAAATGCCTATTCACTATGGATGCAGTCCTCTAATCACCTAAACAGTTGTCTTTCACACCTTCAATTCCCCAATCAGTATTCATACACTTCTAGCAAACACCCTGTCACTCACCCAGTGTGTCTCCTTATAGTACTGTAATCATTCAGTCAGTTAGCATGTAGTCTTTTAGTGAGGTAGGCTTTAGGGCATGAACTGCTTCAAAGTAGTATGCACTATGCATGTAGTGTTTTAACCATCGTCACACTTGTGGTTCAGGGCTATAATTTCTTAGTCAGTTTTTATATAAAATGTGTTTGTACAGTAATGGAATAGTATAAATTTGAAAGTTATTAATATACATTTATTTGTGATTCTTTTTTACAGAAACTGTTTTTCAACGTAAAAGTAGAGAAATTATGCCAGAAAAAAAAGAAAAGTAAGTCAGAAAGGCGCAGGAGCAGGAGTGTTTCTCATCCGTTTGCACTCTTCGCGTGCAAGATTGTTCGGATGAAGGGTCCTTAGGTGTTTCATCATACTTGCCGTGCCGTATGAGTATTTCTTGTTAGGATCCCCTCGCGACAGAACTCTTTTGCAAATCTTGCACGTGACCAAGGTGGCATTGGTCTTTGTTTACCCCTCGGGAAAAGTAAAAAATGTCCACACCACTGAAGAAAAATGTTGTGGGCATGGTGCCTTCTCCAAAAATGTATCTTCAGATTTGGTGAACATTTTAAAGCGACAACATTTACAGTTTTTGTAAGTTAAACTTATAAAATTTTGTTAGCCGTAAGCATTTTATATATCTGTGATTTATATCTTGTGGTATTTTGCTGAGAATAGCATGTTGGGTTTTTTTTAACAATCTTTCTGCTTGTTTTTTTTTTGCCCACTGTTAAGTGATGAGTACGATTGAAATCACTATTTTTAGTGAAATTCAATATATTCTGAGAACAGCAAAAAAGGCAAACAAATTACTTTGTGGAAATTATGCTGTGTTATTTTTTTTTTCCTTTTCTTTCACAGATCCAAATTTTAAAATAAGCAATTTATGTGAATTTAGATTGCAATGAAAATCTGAAAAAAATGTATGCCATTTTTTATTCCTATTACTGTGAAGGTAAGTTTAACTAAGTCTCAATATGCAGAATGAGGAGGTCTGCAAGAAGCTACAAAGTTGAAACACGTTTCTAAAAACACTCTGTTTATACCTATGTAGTTTTGAAATCTGACCATAATCAGATATCATGTGACCTGCAAAAAAAGAGATTTGAGGGGGTTCATAATATTTCCCATTGTACCTATTGAAGGACCACAATCATTTCAGTCATTCTTCTTTGAACATCTTTACAGACAAAACTCTGTGCTTACCTTTATATCATTTGCAAGGAATTTTAAAACCGGAAATATGTCTCTTTTTGTAACATAGTTATTGTGCAAGACACTCTTTCATATTTAGAAAGAGAGGAAAAGGCACTCTGTGCACTTTTTATACTCCATTTAAATACAACCTCATTATGCACACCACTTTGCGTTGAAAGGGTGTTCTATAAGTGTTGTTGTGCATGATTGCACTGAATACTCATAGAACAAGACACATGTCTAGATTTATCAGAAATCATAAATCTCGATATGTGTGTGAATGCTGCACCATTCTAAAATTGGTGAAGGAAAGCACAACAAGGAGAATTGTTTTCATTTCTCCACATTTTTATATCTTCAATGCATGCTACAATGCTCAGCATACATTGAAAGAGAAAAATGCCTTTACTGATTGTTTTTGTGCAGGAAGGTGTGTCTTCTTGCACAAAAACAAACAGCACATGACACAGATATCCTTACACTATGGTGCAAGGGTGCCTGTGTCAGCACATGGCTGTGCATCCGTGCAGAGAGAAGCATAGATTTATGTACATATGTTGCATCCCTGTGCTTTGGAAGTACTACAGCACACTGCAGTTAAAGAGGTTACTGTGTGATGCTGCAGCACTTCCTCATAGTTCTGCACTTATACATTCACCATGCGCTACTAATGCATTCATTCAGTCAACTACATACTACACATACATTCATCTAAACTCTCACACACTAACAAAGACATTTAGCTCTTTTATTAAACCAGGAAAGTTAGTTTTTACAACAACGTTTTTAATTTTTTTTTGGTTTTTCCAACAATTTTGTGATTTTTTTGGGGAAAAAAAACCAAAAAACAAAACAAGAGGAACCAAACAATGAACTTCAGGGAACAATAATTTTTTTTTTTTTAAAACTAGCAAATGTGACTTTCTTGCCGGCGGCAGATCAGATCGATCGACTGCTCACCGTAGCACAAAGTCGCATTGCACTTAGTGCAGAGCACTTTTAAAAATTGAAATTGAGGACGGATGTCCAAGTTTTGGGCTGATGGATGCACTCTTGAAGTGCTCGGCTGAAATGAGGTGGAAGGCGCAGGAGCAGGAGTGTTTCTCATCCATTTGCACTCTTCTCGTGCAAGATTGTTTGGATGAAGGGTCCTTAGGTGCTTCATCATAGTAGCCGTGCCGCACGAGTATTTCTTTTTAAGATCCCCTCACGACAGCACTCTTTTGCAAATCTTGCATGTGACCAAGGTGGCATTGGTCTTATTCTGCCCCTCGGGAAAGTAAAAAATGTCCACACCACTGAAGAAAAACGTTCTTTGCGTGGTGCCTCCTCCAAAAATTCATCCTCAGATGTATGAGTTGATGCAGGTGATGCCTGCTGCCCTGAAGCCATTTTTAGTTGAAAAAAGTTAGAGCTAAGCGTAAACTTAGTCTAAAAAATCTTCTTCTCTGCAAAGAGATGCTCCTCCAAAGAAGGTCAAAGAAGAATGATTGAATTGCGTGGGGTCTTTCAATAGTTAGAACAGGAAGTTTAATGAACCAATCAAATCACTTTTTTTGCAGGTCACATGGGATCCGCGCACCCTGCGCATACGCAGCACGCACCCAGCACGCATCCGCGAAATTGAATTAAAAAAAATTATACGATTAGATGTAAAAATATATTAGTTTTAAGACTAGTTTAGAGTTTGTCTTCAATTAATATTCACATGAAATACATATATATGTTTTTTTAAATGTTAAATATTTTGCGGGATCCGCGCACCTACCGCATCATAGACGCAGATGACGCATCGTGGAAGCGCGTAAACATCGCGTTACGTACATCGAACGTGTCGCGTATAGGCTGGGAGTCGCGTACCTGTCGCATTGCGATCGCGCACTAAACACGCACCCAACGCATACCCTGTGCGGAGCTAACGCGTAGGGATCGAGAACTGTGCGCATAGGTTGCACGGATCCAAAAACACGGAAAAAATCAATATAAAATAAAGTTTTGAACATATAGTTAAAGAAATATTTTTAAAAATATAAAAAAATATGTTTGAAAAACCCAATAAAAACAAATAATATGTTTTAATTTGTAAAAGAATGAATTAATAAAAATATTTAAAAAATGGTGTTAAAAGAATTTCAAAAAAAGATAATTAATGAAATTGACACACTGAATTTGAAAAATATAGAAATCCAATGAAAATCATTAAACATGATATCTTTAGAGATAAGTTATAGATAGGAATTAGCATTTAAAAAACCTTTGAAATTCACTGAGAAAACCATAGGTTTCATGCACGTTATAGATAGGAATTGGCATTTAAAAAACCTTTGAAATTCACTGAAAAAAACAAAGGTTTCAGGGGCGTTATAGTTAGCTGGACATTTCCCTCGTACAAAACCCTAGAAATTCCCGTGTTATAGTTAGTTCAGCTAACTATAACTCGCGCCCCCGCAATGCACTGCTGATGACGTCACATATTACATCACTCATGACATGGTGAGTGACATCACTGATGACATCACTGATGACATCCCAAATGACATCACTGATGACATCACTGATGACATCATCCACATGATAAATTAGTGCATCTTCTCACACCCTAATATAACCTTTGATACACCGACTCAAAATTTCAGATGGCCATTCTCAAAACCATAGATACTCCAATACCAATAACTACATACCCACTCATTGACTCTTAGGTCTACATACATCTCCACTCACTCATCTGTACAGTCACCTATACTTACAGTCACTCCATACAAGACTATCATATGCATTTCTACACCTATATAGACACTCACACACCGCCAATCATCCATTGAGGTACTGACACACCTAGTCAGTCATGCAAATAATTAAACACAGTCCAATTTACTCACCTATACAGTTAAACACACTCAAGTTCACTTACTCACAAAAATACTAACCAATTCTCACGCTCTTATACAATAACTAATACAAGCACACACTCATCCATACAGCCACTCCCGCAATCACACACTCTCACATATAGATAGTTATATACTCTTACACACATATACACTGCGTTTCACATATGTAGTTACTGACACATGTACAACTGAGATATACATTCAATCACTAACACACCCATACATACACTCACCCAACCATACAGTCCATCACAATTGCACTCTTAAAACCATGCACCCACTGAATCACCCTCTCACACACCTATGCAAAGAGTCACATACACCCTACCCACACAAACACTCAGGCACCCATACAGATACTCAGACAACCAATCAATAACCCATATAGACACTCATATAGCTTTTCACAAAACCATGCAGCCACTTATACACCAACACACAGACACATACAGACATTCACACAGTTTAGTCACTAGTCTGCAGTAAGATACATTTAATGACTCACTTATAGAGTCAGTTACGCACCTAGAAAATCACCCATTCACACACTTATACACCCACTCATTCTTCCATAGGCCTTTCACTATAAATATATAAAACATATTTAAACTTTTCAGAAAAACACACATTCACTGGATGATGCCATCAGTGATGTCATCAGTGATGTCATTTCAGATGTCATCAGTGATGTCATCAGTGATGTCACTGACCATGTCATGAGTGATGTAATATGTGACGTTTTCTTCATGTTAATTTCATAGGAAACTTTAGACATGGCTACAGTCTGAACTGCTAAACAGAATTACACCAAATTTGGAAAAAAGGTAGCTTTTGATCCAGAAATAACTCTTTTTGTTCACTGGTGTAAATCCTTTCACTAATTCCTGAGAAATGTAAACATTTCCACAACGTCCAGTTCAGAGCTTCTTTGCCAGTACAGGATGCACAGCTTAGAATCGGCCCAAAGGCCATTGTGTTTCAAACAATTTCATTTATCTCCATTTTCATCCATTTTTCTCAAAATGTACTCAAGTAATCGAACAAAATGAGTGAGTCATGTTCAAGTCTTCTTCCACAGATTTATTCTTAATTTGATGATTCTGTTCCAAAATTGCAATGTTGATATTTTCATGATCATAAAACCCAATGTATTTCGGGAAAACTTTCCTTCGTCAGGGGTAAATGCAATACAAACATTTAATATGTTTTTACAGGTGCTATCACATTAAACACCAGAGAGCTTATATGCAAATATTGTATTAATTGATTAACCTGTTTTTCCCAAAGGATTAACAGTAGCCCAAGCTACAACCCATTTGTCGAGTGGTGCCTCCCAAGTAAACCATCGGTCCACGAAAGCTAAACTCGGCACATGGCCGTGCAAAAACGTTTCTCTGAGCCAAGCTGATGAGAGCAAGATTTATGAGCCTGATGTTAATTGATATCACGTGCCCCCATGTCCCTGCGTGTGCATAAAAAGAAATAGACAAAATACTAAAACTACTGAGTACAAATCCCAATTATATCAAAATACGAAAATAAAAACGTTGAAAACGTTAATCTAATCCATATACGCATTAAATACAGTGAATGCTATATATTATGCAAATGTACAAAAGACATTCTCATTTAGTACAGGCTACCTCAATGCGAGCATATCTTTCAAAAAGCCTTCGATGTTGTGAAAGAAACCCTGAGGTCAAAACATCCCTAATAACCATCAATAATGATGTAGCCATTTCTCAGATATACAAATATGGCCACGGAGGATCCGCGAACCATCCTAATCTCGTACCTGAGGTCTGATTGGCTGCCAACACTTCAAACCAGTAAGTGTTGGCAGCCATTTTATGACTCGGTTGAACCAAGTCACAAGAAAAAAGGTCAATAAAGGTTAAAATTCAAGAAAAGGGGGAAGGGTAGAAACCCTCTGACCCCTATGCCTGCTCAGGGGCTTCCCATAGGACCCCAAGGCCCACAAAAAGCACTTTCTTTGAAAACATTTTTGGCGGGATTTGCATTGGATGGACAAATCAGGCTGAGAATTTTTTTTAAATGAAGCACGGCTCCCGTACTTCATTTAATTAGGTCCCCGGGTGGGCCTGGTCCCGGGGCAATCATCAAAATACATGCACAGGCCCATGCTGGCCCCAGCAGCCCCGGGGACCCCCACCTCCCTGGGACTTTATTTTTTAAATAAATGCGTGGGGATGCTCCTGCCCTCCATGCAGCCCCGGGGAGCGCCACCTTCCCAGTTCAAATTTTGTTAAATGCAGGGGCTACATTTCTGTGGGGCTATCTTCAAAAATAAAGTGTGGGGGTCTCGAGCCCCCCCACACAGCCCTGGGGACCACCACTTCACCATGGCATTAGAATTGTTGGAGGGGGGCCCCGCGGCCCCCCTCATGGAGTTGTAATGGCCCTAGGGACCGTCACCTCCCAGGACTGGCTCCAGCAGTGTCCCAGGGTGCCACCCCCGGGACATTGCAGTTGGCTATGGCATGGCAGGAGCACTACTCCCGCCATAGCAAACTTTGCTTCAGTTCATGGAAGCGAGAGCATTAAAAATGTTCTCGCTTCCATGAAGCGAAGCAGAATTGCTTTTGGGTAGAGGGAGCTGCATGTTTGCATCACCCTATGCTCAAAAGCACTGCCAGCTCCCGCCGGAGGCAGAGACCGCAGGGACCTTGGGGCTCCCCAGTGGTCCCTAAGGACGTGGCCATGCTATGGAGGCTGGGGTTCCCGGGGCCAAAAATGGCCCAGTTATGTGGCCCGTGCAGGCCCCCTACACATTTTTTCTTTTTTAAAAAGAAGGATGTGGTCATACCTCAGGGGAGGGGGCCCTGGGGCTATATCAGCCACAGGAGGGGGGCCACATGGTCCCCTCCAAATTAAAAAAAAAAAAAGAACAGAGGGCAGGACCCAGGGGATGGGTCCCCGGGGCCACACCTGGCTGAGGGAGGGGGATCACGCAACCTCCCTTCCTTAAAACTAAAGAAATCTTTTATTTTAAAGGGTGGGTCTCAGAGGTTGGGGTGCCAGGGCAGAAATCGGACCTGGGGGACACACCCCTGTCCTGTTTAAAAAGAAATAGCAAAGGACCAGGCCCAGGGGATGGGGTCCTCGGGGCACATATGGGCCTTGGGAGGCAGGGCCACGTGGCCCCCTCCCATTTTATTACAAAAAAAAAATAGCAAAGGGCCAGGCCCAGCGAATGGGGTCCCAAGGGCCCAAAATAGTCAAGGGAAAGGGGGCTACACAGCTCTGACTCTGTGTTCCTTATTCTTGGATGTGCAAGATGGTTAGGGTTTGATTGGTTGGGCACAGTTTCATTTTTCGGGACAGACACCATGCGAAGAAATTAGGTGTTGAAAATTATTTAGGTTTGAATGGAGTTGTGCATACATAGATTGGCAAAAGAGGTTTGAAATCAAATCAGTTACTCCCTCTACTTTTCTCTGTTAGTAATTATGACCATTCCCTCTTTATGGTTATCCACTGTGGTGGAAATGATATAAGATACTTAGCTGCAGTGAGATTTGAAATTGAGATGAAGGAGATATATTCTATCTCACTGTCTATGTTTCCAAACACACATTTTGTGTTCTTAAATATTTATCAGAGACAAAAGTGGAAGTGGTCAACTATGAAGGCTGATAAGTTTAAAAAGACTCAAAGACGTAAAGAAGGCAGAATTCCTTCACAATCATAAAATGTCTTCCAAGAGCGTGGCTTGTGCACCAACCAAGATGGCAGCAGTTCTTTGAGCTCGGGCGCTCAGCGGAGCCTGTCAGCATAATTTAGCCATCTTGCAGCAATGCAACATGCTTCAAGGCATAGCTTGAGGCCCTGCCTGAGTTTCTGGGCATTATAGTCTTTTGGCTGTCCTCTTCATTATCATCTTTTGTGGCCCTGAGCTGCTGCAGTGATTCTGGAAAATAGTGCGGGCGGTCACCATTTTGTCAGCACACAGCCCGTTTTTCCTCTACGATATCTTCAGGGATGGCTGGTATACTATTACACTTCCTCCTTCCAAGTTTTACATGGTGACAATCTCCTGGTTGCCTCCTCTACATACCTCTGCGGCAGTGATTCCTGAAAACAATATGAGCGGCTGCCATTTTGTCAGTGCATCACCCATGTTTCTCATTTACTGCATTTCTCTTCTTCCCCATCTAGGGGAGTGACCAGATTATCAACACACTTCATGCCTTCAAGTCTAACACTGTGACAGACTCATGGCTGCCTTTCCTCCTCTTACATTCTTCCTTCATGTCCCACAGCTTTATTTAACGTATCTCCATTTAATTGCTTGAAGGAATGGCCTGAATGTTTAGCTATTATATCTGGGTCTGTTCTATTACTGCTGGTACAACTCCCTACATAACATGAAGAACTATATAAGCCTGCTCAGCTTCTCTCTCCTTTTCTGCCTCAAAACATAACTTTTTCATGTGGCCTATGTACTATGGTGACTATTTTCTGATGATTTCATGGTACCTTACTGTAAGTTGATGCTGTCAGTCTACTTATCATATATTTGTCAAACTCAGCAAGATGATTTACAAATGGTTCAATGCTAGTCTTTAGTTTTCATGGTTCTTACCATACATTTCTTGCCTTTAACTTACTATTGTGACATTGCTATATTATATGGGCCATTCTTCGTCATACTGCACACTAAAGAAAGATGGCTAGTTACCTCCTTGTGACAGCTAAAGCCACCTCATCATAAAATTGAAGACGGTGAAAAATGATCCTCCATCACCTATTATGTCTTCTTATAATCCAGTTCTGAACATCATCTTTGATGAGGTGAGAGGGTTAAAACCTTTTGTGTGCCACTAATGAAAAAGGTCAACAAATTGAGGATCAATGGATTTTTATGGAGGGTAAAATCATTGAAATGGAGCAATGAGGTAGTTCTCTTCAAGACTTAACTACTAAAATTCCTGTCCTTGAGCAGGAATTCCTAAAGCTCAAACTCCATATGGAAGATCTTGAAAACAGGAATAGTCGCAACAATCTTCACTTTGCTTGTATGGTCTGCCAGAGGCTCTTGAGGGTCCTGATGTACTTGAGTTCCTGAAGACATTTCTACCAGAGCACCTCAGACTTCCTACTACTCCTCTTAACATCTAGCATGTTCGTCTTATGAGCCATCAATGACTTCAGTCTTTCAAACTTAAAGAAACCATTATGCTATTGTTTGAATTTACAGACCTTTTAAACGTCTTGAAAGTTGCTAATGAAAATGTTGTCTTGTCTGGTCTGGCCACAATATATTATTTTCCTAATACATTTCCACTAAGACAAATGCCAGACAAAATGAGTTCCTTGATTTAAGACTTCAAATGAGACAGCTCACCTTACGATACAGCATCCTTCATCCCTGCATATGCAAAATTACATATGAAGGCAGGACAAGACCTTTCGATGATCCTGTTAAATTAAAAGCATTTCTTTAAACTATTACATCTCATGCTATGGGCACTAATGTTCAGAAATCGTAAGAAGTTTTTGGCTTGTGCTTGTTTCTTTTTTTGCCCTTAAATTCCTTCAATAATAGGCTTCTTTCTTCATACCTGCATTTACTTTTTCTCTGTGTTTGTTCCTGCTATGGTGTCAACATGTCTGATGGTAATCTAAAACCTTTTTCCTTTCGGATCTGGATTGTTATCCTTGATCTGCCTCTTCTCCTTTCCTATTTCTTCTTTCTTCCTTATATCCTGTACCTTTTTTACTTCCAATATGTGAGTGCTTAAAGGTCTTCCAATATAATTTTTTTTCAGTTAAGCCATGCCCTATATTGTTTTAATAAATAGTGTAATTTTGTTTCCCTTTCCATTTTTTCAGCTTGTCATCTATGTTCCTGTACCCTTATCCTTAAGTATTCCAATATGTTTAACATTGTCTCGTGGAACGTCCGTGGACTTTAGCATCTGGTTAAAATACAGAGGGTACTTTGTCATTTGTCTAAGTTAAATTCCCAAATTGTCTTTTTACAGGAAACTCACTGCAATGATGTGGAATCGGTTAAATTGAAATGAGAATGGACTGGCCAGATTTTTTTCTCTCCAGCTATTGATCACAAGGGTGGTGTTTTCATTCTTTGTCATAAAGCTTTACAAGTAAAAGTGTTATCCACTGAATGTGATACTAATGGTCGATGAATATTGGTTCATGCCATCTTTCATAATAAAAATATCTCCTTGTTAAACATTTATGGCCCAGTTGAACCTGATCCTTATGTTTGGTCTAATGTTAAAGAAAAATTACCTACTGTTTATACCCCAAAGATCATTATGGCGGTGACTATAACCAATGGTTGGATCCCTTTTTGGATAGGATGTCTCATGCAAATTTACTCCAGACAATTCTCATAAGGCATTCCAATCAGCCATTACTTCTCAACCATTATTTGATGTATGGAAAACTTGTAATCCTGATAAGTTTGAATACACTGTTTTCTCTAATGTACATCAGACAATGCCCCGAATGTATTATAGTTTAGTTACCAAACCCTTACTCTCATCTATTCAATCATCTGAAATAGTTTCCATTTTTATCTCAGATCATGCACCAGTAATGTTTTCCTCTGATTTATCTCATACTGACTCCAAAACTGGCAGATGGAGATTTAATATTTCCATATTGACTGATTTTTTATAATTATATTTTATAACTTAGGCTACTGCTTTTATTCGAGAATTTTTTCTATTTAACCAATCTAGTGGTACATCCATTTCTAATAATGGGGATGCTTTCGAAGCCTCATTTTGAGCTTTCACTATAGCTTATTCTGCCCCCCAAAAAGTTACATTCTCAATATCTAACCCTATTTCAACTATTTAAAACACTTGAATATACTTACTTTACGTCCAAATTTTCCTTGACTTTACATGAATTGATCAAAGCCAAATCTAATCTCAACAAACCTCCTACCATTGATGCATGTGACACCTTGCTTCAACTTAAATCTAAATTCATGGAGGTCAGAATACAGCTGGTAAAATTCTGGCTAACTACCTAAAAATAAATCCAGAACTTAACAATACAGGTCCCATTCTAAATGAATCTTCCAATCCTACTTGGATTTCTGATTCTGACATCTCCAGCACCTTCCAATCCTATTATAAAACACTATATACAGAAGGCACTGCCCCATCAGAACTTAACATACTACAGTTTTTTAATGGTCTCCCTAAACCCACCTCTCTTTCACATCTATTTGAGGAATTAGAGGCTGACACTACTCTATTAAGGGGCATAATATCAAGCACGGTGTTAAAATTATCGCCGCCTTAGCGGCAGAAAACTGCCGCTAAGGCGGCGATAATGGGCTTGATAATATGCCGCAGAGAATTCCAATAGAAGCCCATGTTGACACCAGAACATGGGCTTCTATGGGAATTCTCTGCGGCATATTATCAAGCCCATTATCGCCGCATTAGCCTCAGTTTTCTGCCGCCAAAGCGGCGATAATTTTAACGCCATGTCTTGATAGTATGCCCCGTAGTTCTTGAAAAGAGCCATGGAACCTGCTCAAGATGGATTCTCTATTGAGCTAATTTCCTCCCATTATGCATTTTTGCCCCCAAATTATTAGAACTTTTTAACTCACTTCTTCTGAGTTTGAAAGCTATTGGCTCCTTGAGTGTTATTTTCCCAAAACCTGATAAAGATCCCATACTTTGCAAAAATTATCGACTCATTTTATTGCTCAATTATAATTGCTACATTTATGGCAGGATCCTAGCATCCCTCCTAGAAACTTCTGTACCCTTTCTTGTCAAATCTGATCAATCTAGCTTTATTAAGGGCAGACTGGCTGCAGACAATGCTAGGATGTTTTCTAACATTCTTGCGCTGGCTGTAAAAAGCACTATCCCTTTTGTGGCCCTATCCCTTGATGCTGAAAAAGCTTTTGAACACATTTACTGCCAATTTATGTTTACCACTCTTCATTGGTTTAGCTTCAGTCCAAAAGTTATCTCATTTAAAAAATTCTTATATCCTGACCCCCATGTTAGTGTTTTTGTCTATGGTTGTTTCTCTTCTCATTTTACTTTATGTAGAAGTACTGGGTGAGGTTTCTCCTGCTCCCTTTACCATTTGCTCTTTGCCTAGAACCATTCCTTGAACTTATATATTGAAAAACACTTATATCTGGATTTAAATAAAATCCCCTAGAGATTAAGTTATCTGCCTACGTGGATATGGTCTAATATATATGTCCAACGCCTTGACCTCCCTGGGCACTTTTATACAGGAGATTGCATTACACTCTAGTATTGCTGGATACAAACTTAATTTTTTCAAAACTGAAATTTACCTTTGAACTCCTCTTGTTACCAATAAATGTTTGTCAATACTAATTTATGATGGTGTCTCCCCAAAATTAAATATCTTGGTGTTTGGTTTTCTTCTAACATATCTAACACACTTAGCCATAATTTTGTGACATTAAAAACGAAATAACAAACACAGAATTAGCCATTATTTTGTGACATTATAAACGAAATAACAAACATTAATTTCAATGTGTTCTCCTCTGCATTTTTCATGGTGGGGTAGACTTGATACCATTAAATTGATGATTGTAGCACATGTTCTTTATACAATATCTATGCTACCCTTTAGGATCCCTAATTAATATTTTGAGCAGATTAATTCAATTCATGCAAAATTCTTATGGATAAATAAACAGTCACCTGTTGCCCTCTATAAACTCAAACACCCAAAAAAACAGAAGGCGGTGTAAGATTTCCTGATTTTAAACTTTATCACTCTGCTTTTCTGATTCAGCAATTCTTTTCCCTGATTAATGATTTCCATGATTCGCCCGCACCACGATGGATTACATTTGAACAATCCTTACTGAATGGTTTTTTTCATTTAAAGATAGCATTCATATGTCAAATTGTACTTTTATATCAAAACATTAACGGTTTAAATATGTACATCATTTATTACATACAATATTTTCTACTAATCTTGCTTTTCAATAATGTTTTAGCCTTGTCAATTCTTTCCCTCTTCCTTTACTTTCCATGCCTCTTTTCTCTCTTCCGGTCTGTTTTGCTCCTTTTTCTACTTTCCTTTACCTTCTATCATCTCTTTCTTTTTATATAAAATGACAAAAACTTATTTTTTCTTATAAGTATGTTACTTGAAAATTGCAATACTTATTGATGTATACATTTCTTCACAAATGTTATTTCACTTTGGTGTTGCTCTTTGAATCTTAAGTAAATATCCATTAACAAAATATATGTATTCCATTATTCAGACAGTGTACATTGTTCAACATATGGAAACCATATTTTCATTTCAAACCTAAAAGCTTCAATTGACAAACAGCTATAAATGTTTATTTTTTTAGATTTCAATAGGTACTTCCTAGGTGATGTTGTGAAAGTACTGTAGATACTCTAGGGGTGACAGTGTTGCGCTGCTTTACAAATGCTGTTTGGTTAATGGTTGATGGCTTGATTGAGGGAGGGGCTGTTCTGCCATCTTCGTTTTAGGTAGAGAGAGACACTGTGGGACTTTTGTCAGTAGAGCATACAGAAACTGCAGTAAATGTGGGTAAGCTTATACCCGGGAACCTTTTCCGTATTCGGTAGATAAGGGCCAGAAGTCACATCCACCCACAGGCTAGTGCCAGGTATTAATGAGGCACCACTGAGTACCCTCTTGAAAACACTACTGGACCTGTGGAGGACAAAAGTAGGACCACATCTGCTGTTTAGACCTGTGAGGAGAACCCTAAAGGCCAAGACCTGCTCTCAATTTGCACCCTGGACAAAGAAGCGGACTCCAAGGGTTAGTTGGTTGAACTCCTGTTAAGCTATAGGGACACAAATGCAGAAAGAAGCCCACTTCCATGAAAGAGCCCAGGTGACCAGTTTCAAATTGACCTGCCCTAGACCCTGCTGATGGTTTCTGTTGGAGTGAGTCGTGACACCCAAGTGCTGTACCTGAGGTTCTGGAATCCTTGGCTTGTGTCAGAGTATAGTCCTCCTTCCTAAACTGAGGAATATGGGACTTAGAAATGTTTTGCTAAATTTCTATCTGGAGAATTGTTGCAGGACTGGGACCAGACTGTCAGCCAAGCCACCCTCTTTGACCACAGTCTGCAGTATTGGCCAGCTGAGGAAATCTGACTTCAATAAAAAATAGTCTAAAGGGCTTCTTATGAGTTTGGCGGTGCTGCAGCAGACTTTGCAAACCCGTGGTGTGACTGCCCACCAAATCAGGAGTTTATTCCTCGTCTGGTGGGCAGTCATGTGGCGGTCTGACCAGGGTGGTTTGTCAGGCTCATAGAAGAGCCTAATAGGCTGACCGCTGCTCTCAGAACACCACCTGCACCTTCCTGCATGGTATGGCATACAAGCCACACTATGCCGTAATTGGGGGTGCAAATTGACGGGGGCACTACATGTGCCCCACCATGAGCATCCAGGTCCAGAGGCCCCCTTAGTCGCCTCTCCGCCATCCTTTTTATGGCTGGCTCACCACCATGGAAAGGGTGGCGGTGATGCAACTCATAATATGCTAGGCTGTGCTGCAGAGGCACCACCAGCATATTACTCAGCCTGACTGCCATGCCGCGGGATCCTGGATCCCCAGAGATCACAGTGCTTCTGTGGTCCTTTCGACCCCACACATGTATTACTGCAGGCAGGCCTACAGTGTGGCGGTGGTCAGACCACCACCATGGGCTCAGCTGTCCTATAGACTTCCAAACTCATAATGAGTCTCTAAGTCTGAGGTAAGTCTGTGGTCACTCTAAACTTGTTCTGGTGGCAGATACTCTCCCACTGGGATTGGTGCCTGACTGGCTAGATGGGCAAAATTTGGGGTCAGGCATAGGCGCTGGCTTCATCTTCCTGAAAGACGCTATGCCTCATTGAAGATAATTAAGATCTTGGGCACTGCCCAGATGGGCACAGTGACAGAGGAGCAGAACACCTCCCAACACCCAAGGCCTTTGTTACAGCTCTGGGAGCAAGTTCACACCTCATCAAGGAAATAGTCAGCTCCTGTTTGACAACTGGAAGATCAATAAAATGGTCTTCAAGTGTCTTTAGGCAAGCAAAGGTGACTTTTTAAAAGTGCTTTTGCAAAATATTTAGCAAAACTTTGACTTTACCAATGAATTGGATTTATAGTAAATATTTTTAAAATGCCAAGATTTAACTTTTTATCAAGTTCCTAGGCAGAAATAACATTTCATTCTAATTTTAACTCCCAATGCTTTCCTATGGAAAGCTAGCCTCACTACAGTGAAATAGCTTTCGGGGACTTGTCACTGTAAGGGCATTTTTTACATTAAACATTTACATGTCTGACTTTTAAATACCATGCACCCTGCCTTATTGGTCATCAATACCTAATTAGGTATGACTAACTAATATTTAAGAGGAGGATTTAGACCAGTCAAAAGGGGTTATTTTGAAAGGTCAAAATATAATTTTAAACATACGCATTCAGGTTACTAATGGCAGGATGCAGTCCTGTTTTAAGCTGTCACTCGATTGGTGGCACCATACATGCTGCAGTCCACTAGTGATATTTTTATGACTGGATGTGTCTACACTTTCTACCATATTCTAGGGGCTTGTAGGTAAAATAAATATGGCAATAATGTGTACAGCCAATTTCACATGTTTAGTTCCAGTGCACAGTTTTCTAGAAACACATTACCATCTCCAGAAACCTGCTTTCTTAATACAGTGGAAAAGGGTGTTTGTGCCAAGCACTTCCTTACCTTGCCATGAATTACATAAACTAGAACCAGCACAAATGTTTTGAGATCAAGGCACAAGTCTCGGTATAACTTGCAACTATGGTCCGCTGATAAGACTCACAACTGGAAATGTGTCAATTTTTCAAATAAAAATGTGGATTTATCCCTCTAAATCGTAGTCACTGTCAATCTCTGGATCTCTGTTACATTATGATTCTGCTCATCTTCATAAGAATCTGACCTTTATTTTTTCACAGATCTATTCCCAAATACAAGGAACTGTTGTTCTCACTTAAAATGTCTCTCTTTTGTTTTCCTACAGCTAAGGTCTGCATTTCCCTTGAAAGCATCATGTGCAATTTCATATGGTTTACTAAAATGTCAGCTTTGCCAAGCATCTAAGCCACAAATGCATTCATTGTTTGTCTTCCCAATACTGGTTTAACAGAATGTAAATTACATCAAGTCAATCAGAAGTAAACCATGCTTGTCCCTTACATCTCCTCTAAAGGAAACTGCCTAATCCCGTCTGCTTCCCTAGTGGACTGGCTACCAGTGTCTGTCTTTTCCTTCTCCTATTTACTCCTGGTATCTGTTGTTCTTCCTTACATTGTTCATTTAGCCAGTCCTGGATTCATGCAGTAGAGGAAACATCACGATTATATATTGGTTGAAAGTTCAAAAATAAAAGTTGTACAAGCCTAAAGTTTCAGTCATAACATGTAACACATTTAGGGACTTATTACGATGTCCGCCCGCCACCGTAACAGAGTGCGGGACCGCCCGCCAATGCTGCGGCGGTCCCACCATGCACATTAGGATGCGCATCCTGTGCCTTTTTCATTGCGGGTGGATCTGCTGGCTGCAGACCCACCCGCAATGGAAATGGAC
This sequence comes from Triturus cristatus, assembly GCF_964204655.1. NCBI lineage: Eukaryota > Metazoa > Chordata > Amphibia > Caudata > Salamandridae > Triturus > Triturus cristatus. Next base: position 678,270,702 of record NC_140589.1, read on the forward strand.
TGTGCACGGCACTGCCATGCACTACATGGCAGGCACCACGTGGTGCCTGCCACGTAGTGCATTCCAATGAGGTGGGTACCATAGCTACCCCCCATGTGCACCCCTCACCCCTTCACCCTGGGGGCCCACAACGGGCCCCCAATGCAAGGACCGTATGCCTTTCCATGGCGGCAACGCCGCCGTGGAAAGGCCATTGACCGCCAGCATCCTAATATGGATGGTGGTGTCTCGCAGACACCGCCACCATATGCAGGCACTTTTTCCGCCGGTCGACGAGTCGACCGGCAGAAAAGCAGTGGCCAGTCTTCCCATCCGCCGCGGACCCCCCAGCCATCCTAATGTGGCGGAGGTCATTCTAGTGAGGATGGTGGGCGGATCGCTCTCGCCGGGCGGGCAATGGTTACTGCCAGCCCGGCGGGGGCGGTCCGCCCGCCATCCTAATGGGCCCCTTAGTTTGAAATTATGTCATCTGTCTAATGTTCTAAAGATTGAAATGCAAAAAGTTTGACATTTGTATCTGTTTTACATTTTTAAAATTTTCCTGGTAAATGTAATCATTCATGCTGAAAGGTACTCAAATCCTTAAGCACAAACTCTAACAATGGCACTGACCCTCACATAGCTCATTCTAAATAAAACCCTAATCAATTTTCACTAATATAAACCTCAAAATGTACCCACCAAAATCCATTAAATCTAAGCCTAACCATCGACCATGCAATATTCCTATCCTTACATGACCCTAAATTGAAGTCTTATCCTAATAGTCACCTTCTCCCTAAAACTTGCCATAATCTTTATCATTAGCCTGTCCCTAACGAGCGCTCTAATCGTAGCATATACCTTTTTTTCTAAATACAACTGAATATATATGAAAATGGTTTTTGGACTCTCATTTTTTCATTTCACACTTTTCCCTTTCAAGCAAATGTTTTTTCAAACTTTTGGTTTTAAAATGTTTATCTATAACCTTTCAAAACCTTCACCAAATGTAGACAAAACCAAACTGGCTAGATGTATGGCCAAGCATTTCCTCCTATCCCTTGCCACTTGTCATGGTAATCACATGAATTTAAAATGTTGTCCCAACTCGATCTTCCAATAAAGTGCAGGGGAAAATTATTGAGGGTTAGAAACCGGTAATGGTTAGAGTAAAAATGAATGTAAAATGTGGGTTCATTTGATGAAATCATGTTTCTGTGCCCTCATAACTCATTGCCGGTGTCTGCCTCTCATTTTTTTATTTTTTTATCAATTAAGTCTTTTACTAGCTATTGTAGAAGAGATTTCTTGGTGCCCCACTGCACAGGGCTATTTTATGATTAAAATATGATGTCCATGCCCATATCCATATTAAGTCTCCTTCAGATCCAGGATCCTTTAGAACGGACATGCCCATGCAACATTTCCAGTTTTCCTCTCCCGTTCACCCCCATAAGCTTATCTCTTGTTTGACTCCCACCTACTGGACCCACACACAACCTGCTCGATTGAGCTTCCAATTTCTTGTGCTTTTCTCTCTTTACCCATCTACTCCTTTGTAGCATCATTACCTTCTCGTATGTATGTTGCTTCTCTTTACCATTCCGTCCTTATCTTTTTTATGTTATTTTCTTGAGTTTATTACAGTAGTGTTTCTTGTTCTATGTAATGTTGAAGCAGACCCTCCCCTTGTCTTATATACACTGTGCTAATTTCCAACTATCTTTCATAAGAACACAAGTATAGAATAAAAAACGTAACATTTATTGAAAGCTTGCATTGCACATCATACCTCGTGCACCTTTGATGATGTTCTCGCGGGATGTGCAGTTTTGACATGGTACTGTCGCTGTCTGCAATCGTGATTTCTTTTTGTTACAAAGTTCCTTTTGGTCCCTGCTTTGGGTATAAGACATCATGAAAGGGTCACCTAGAATTCAAATGGTTTTCTTACTGGTTTTTATGATGGTCCATTGTTAATTAATAATGTTTGTAATTGTTTTAACGTATTGTATTCAGGTGTCATTACCAGACTGATGTTCTTGGTTCTTGTTTTCTCAATTAGTAAGGTGTTTTGTTCAAGGATGTCAAGGCCCAGTCCTGCTTTTTGGAATGTTTCCTGGAGGTAACCCTTTTTTTAAACGTTTCTAACATTTTAATTTTTACTTCATTTAAATTATCTGAGTTACATGTTATGCGTTTTGGTTTAATTAATTGAGAGGAAGGCAGATTTCCTTTTAGTGTTCACAGATGAAAAGACTGATAATGTAGCATGAGACTCCTATCCCACTAAGGTACTTTGTAACAAGAAAAAGATAACAATTCCAGAGAGTACCCTTGAGGATACAGTACCATGTTCAAAACTGTACATCCTGCAATAACATCATACCATGCATATGGGGCAACACGTTACCATGTAAACACCCCATTACATATAATACAATGTTCTGCATCTATTTCATCAAATGCCTATGTGGACTTGTGTATGTGGGCAAAACAGAGTGAAAAATTAAAACATGTCTTATGGAACACAAGAGTACAGTATGAAATAACAACACAAAATAAAGTCTGGCACAACACTTCATTGAGAAACAACAACATGTTTCACAACTCAGGTACTTGAACAGGTATTACACTCAAACCAAGGAGGCAACAGAAGTAAGAGGTAACTATTGAGGGAATTGTTCTGGACAAAATATTTTTTTTGACACGAAGTGTTCCAAGGGTATGAATTATGAATTGGATTATAGTTGTTGCTTGTGAAGTCTGAAATATTGAAACACTTGAAAATCATGAGAAAGTTGCAGAATGGTTCTTTTTATAGCACTACACATAAGCCTTTTTTAACTCTAGGATTCATTCTACAATATTATCCTAATACCTATAATGAAACACATTCCAACATGATGCCTAATTCGAAAAATTATTGACACAATCCTAGCGACCAAAAGTAAATATCCTTAAAGATGGCGCCCAGTCTGAACAAACACATGACCTCATACCAGCTTTAGCATAAAAGAAGGAATGTGTACAGGACTTAAATAAACTATCCTCACTGGATAATGGCTAACCTCGACCAGGGGCATCTTAATAGCATTATAGGCTCCCGGGCAAAGCAGGGCACTGCCCCTGCCTACACAACCCCTCACAGGAATACAAACGTTTAACTGAAAATTAGAGTTAAATTCTGGCCTACATGGGGCACCTTATGCTAGTGGGACCCCAGGCAACTGCCCAGCGTGCCCAGGCCTTAAGACGGCACTGACCACATGCCACAACCAGCTACATAAAGGTGGTAAGCGCTTGGCCACTGAAGGGCAAGTGAAGAGCTGGGATTTTTCTCCTTTTCAGTTTAGTTTCTGAGCTGTTTTAATCTGAATTGTGCATTACATGCAAGGTGAACTGACAATTGGGCATATGAGTATGCAAAAGGTTTGACAAATGACTGGGGATACATCTTGCTTTTATAATGACCTTCCTGAACAAACAAAAACACCTATTTGTATTTTGTACACGGGTTTTTAAATGATTTAAGGACTAAGATGAAAACAGAGGTGCTATTTCCAGGAATTGTTTGAATTTAAACATGTTGCTATGCTTTCTGTTTCCAGAGGATGGAAGAGTAGTGCGGAATCTTTGTATGCTGATTGCGGTGACATTCGAGCAGTGTGACCAAGTGACTAGATTCACATTTAGAAAGACGGCTGGTTAGTCCTCCTTTGTTTGTACCATAGAGTGTGCATTCCGAGTGCTCCCTGAAGAAGAATTTACTTAAATTCAAAGGGGCAGATTTACAAGCCCCTTGTGCCTCTTTTACGCCGCCGTTGCGTCACTTTTTGGATGCAGCGGCGGCGCAAAACCAGTGCCATGCTGCGGGGTATTTACAACGTGACGCATCTGGGAGATGCGTCACGTTGTAAAGCCCTGCGCCAGAAGTAGGCATTCCTGTGCAGGGGGGGGGGGCGTTCTGTAGCAGGAACGCCTCCTAAAAGTGGCTGAGTGAAATCTACAAGATTTCACTCAGTCACTTTTGAGCCCATGCTGCGTCAAAACCCTGCACCTTGAAGCAGGCGTAAGGATTGACGCAGCATTGTAACGATAGGGCACCCCAGAGCCTTGCTGGAGCTGCGTCGCGCTTGCGACGCAACTCCAGCAATGCGCCGCCTTTACGGCACAGATGCGTCACGCATCAGTCCGTTTTTGCCCCATGGTGCGCCACATTGTAAATGCGGCGCATCCATGGTGGCAGAGCCGTTACGCACAATAACTGGCGCATCCCTGCTGATATGCAGGGATGCGCCAGTTCTTGTAAATCTGCCCCGAGATGAATTGGGGATTTATATAAACTTGAAATCGGGCAAGTAATTGGGCCTGAATAATTAGGTTTACCCAGTACCAAGCAATTGTGTGTCATCATTTGTACCAATCACTGTGAGAAAATTACACTTGCACTTACTGGCCAGTGACAAGCTGCTCCACTCTGTGTAAATGATCATGGAAAACTGAACTGATGCTCAATTGCCTAACATCAATGCATTCCAGCCCACGATGGTTAACATCTAACAATGGTAAAGTGCTCTATTTAGCCTTCTTCATTCTTCACCTATTGATCATGCATTGGGAGCAGCACCTCACATTTTGGATTCATGTAAGCTTATTATTCATGCATGCCCATCCCCGCTTTGTGATGTGAACTGTCAAGTAGCTGCAAGTCAGTTAGCACATAGCCTTTACCTCAGCACGTGCTTAATCATCATAAAGCATGTATCTTTGCCATGCTCTATTTTTTTTCAGGCCCCTTTTGGTAATATGGCACCACCATTAGGTAGTGCCCTAACGCTGTTGCCTTGTCTCGGCCTAGCCCTAGACATCCGGTTTCCTTTAAAGATGTCCAAATTCGTTTGTACCATGAATTGGTATGTGTTGCACTTTCTATTAAATATATCATTGATAAATATATTTTTTTAAAGTGTCACATTCATCTATCAATCTTGCAATACAAATGGTATGTTAAAATCTGTGGACACACAATTTCAATATATGGAATTTCATTGCATGGTTCATACGGTCGGACCTTAATTGCTTTCGACTGAAACTTGCTTTCCAGATTATTTATATTCACTTTCCACATTTGAATACCAACTCCCATGCGATGTAATTACAAAGCAATTCACAATGAGGCATTGTGTAAAGATTCCTTTATAAATTTCAATTATAAAACGCCCATTCTATTTCTGGGATATACACATTTGTTTCTCAAAAGAGCTCATCAGTTTACTTTGACATGACAAGATTTAGCATGATTAAGTGTGTGTCGATTTCTGCTAATTGTTCCTGCCCAGTCAGATGATCCTACATAACGGACTGCAGACTTTTTTCTTAGAACTAGTTTTATGCTTACAGGCTTTAGCTGCCAGAATCTAGAGCTGCCCTCTCCTTAAGCAAGTGTAAGCTGTAATAAATCCCTAAAACAAAGTTACCTTTTACCGCATATTTTCGATTACCAGTTCCATTTTATCATTTACTATCGCCCCCCATATCTTTTTGATAGCTATATACTCAACGTTGGTGTTTTACTTTCGCTATTTTTTTTAAAAGAATTAATTTTATTTCATTACATCATTCAGTACATTATAAATTCTGCAACAGTAACGGTTTCCAACAATATAGCCATTTCCCGCATGGGTTATACAAAAGATGGTAATTTCTTACAAATGGACCTTTGATTGCAAAGCATTACATTAGAAAGGATCATACAGTTTCCCTTCTCCCCAGATTTGTGTACCACCTCCTATGGCTGTTGGAATTTCCTCAACCCTCAGAGTCCTATATTTTGTCTTCATGTGCCTCCCCAGCCTTCTCAAACCACGCAAGGAGTAGCCCCCAGGTTTGCAAATCTGCCTCATGTTTGTCCATTCTACACTGACTGCTGTGGGATCTGTATCCCTGTCAGATAGACCGAGAGTCACACTCGGTCTGGATCACTTGGACTCCAGGTGCTCCCAAAACACCTCCAGTACGTCACTCTGGGTTCACGCCTCACCCCCTCGGAGATTTTTAAGGTGAAGCACGGGGCAGCTGGTGATGAATGATTCAGATCAAGAGCTGTCCCGATGAGTTTCCCTCTCTGTGAAACAGTTGTCGGTAAGATTTCAATGTGTAATGTTCAAGACTGTCTCCAATCTCTGTCACCTGCCTCAGTAGCTCTGTTTCAGTCTCCTGCCCATGATTTTCACCCCGCAGCTGCCTCTGTAAGGCTGACAAAGCCTCTTCCTTGTGAAGGAGGTCTGCATGTGGGGTACATCGCACTCCACAAGAGAGACCCACACATCTACCTCTCAGCAAAGCTTTCATTGCCTCCCATTACATCGCTCGACTCTGGGTAGCCGTCCAGTTCATAAAAGGGTAATTTGTCAGGGATTCTGCTATAGTCTCCCTACCCACCTGGTCCTGCAGAATCGTGGAAGGGAATCACCATGGATAGAGGGACCAGGGGCTTCCCCTCTAATGGAATTGACATGCAACTGGCGCATGATCAGACAAATATTGGATCAGGTATACTACCTCCTGTACCCTAGTGGCCATCCGCTGTGTCACCAATAGTTGATCCAACCTACTAAATGTGCCAATGCGTGGCTGAGTGCCAAGTATATTTACGACGCCCTGGGTGAGCGTCCCTCCACACGTCACTAAAAGACAATTGAGACATGAACTCTACTAATCCAGTTGCCATCCAAAGTTTAGTAACCGGTCTGGGAGGGTGGCGAACCAAGGTCCCATTCGCTACACAATTAAAGTCAGTCCCCCAGAACGTATCAATCCCTGTCTTAGCTGACATCCCATCTCTCAGTGTAGGATAAAAGGAGTGATCATCAGTATTTGGACCATATGAATTAATGATCACAACATCTTCTCCTTCTACTGCACCCTCTACCTGTATGTTGGGGCCCTCCACATCTACCTCCATGTAAGTCAATGTAAACGGTACCCCGGGGCAATCCATAACAACATGATGAATAGGTAGCATAATATTTCTGTCCACTCTATTTTTTTGCAAGCATTTTGGCTTCTGGCTCGGTTAAGTGGGTCTCCTGGAGATGTGCTATGGCAGCTCCGTGACATTTAAGAAGTGATAACACTCAATACTATTTTTTATATGTGCTGAGTCCTCTCACATTCCAGGAAAGAAGCTTAAAGTTAGTTGTGATGGTCATTTAGTCTCAAATTCCGATGTCCTATTTACATAGATGTCCTCATGCTAGGATGGCCACAAACCACTTGTAACAAACAATTAACGTTTCTTATGTAAACCCCCTCCCCTCATCCAGTACAAGCAACGCAAACAACAAACCACCGACATGCCCAAAAACATGAATAGACAGGGTCGTGTAGCAGTACAGTCCAATTTCGATCGTACCCTGCCTTCACCCCATCCCACCCCAACCTGAAAGCTTTACTTCTCCATTTTCTGTCACAGTGGTAAGACACTACATGAGATTAGCACATATTCATGGAGTCACTGTACATATCATTGTTGGGGTTTATAACCTTTGCCTACGAGTGGTCGTTTCTCAACGTTATCACTTCTCCCACCATCTAGGGCATCCACAGCCACAGAGCACCCTCTGAATGCTGCCTGCGTGCCACCCCAGTGTTTTTGTCATATGCCAGTGTCTAGTACTGCCTCCTCTGCATTCAGCGTCTCACTTGGTTCTCCTTCATGGCCGGTCGAGCCCTCTTCCAGCATCTCATCACTTAGTTGCATGTCAGAGTTTGTTGTCAACATTGTGCCATCTTCGCAGATTAACACTCGACCTGAAGTTGATGCTTCTTTTTTTAAATTATTCTTTTTATTGAGAGTTCATAAAGACAAAATCAATAATACAGAACACATTTATAATAGAATTAATACGGTACAGGGCACGTTGGTGCAAAAACATTTTCAAATTGCATCAATTCGGAACTTAATTATGAAGTGCAAAGTATAAAAATAAAAAGCATAATAAAATTTCAACTATTCAGAACTTAATTGTAAAGTGCAAAGTGCATAAGAAGAAACAATCTAGCAGACTGTTAGTTAAGATGATATAATTAAGAATAAATGCTGTCAGAAAATATGATAAAAAAGACTAGGTTTTGAACACACTCCAAAACTTCTCATATTTCTTAAGTGCCCCTAATCTCAGTGCATATTTCCTTTCCCTGCCCTTGATTCGTAGTAGTTTTGCCTTCCAAGCCTGAAAGGTTGGTACTTTATCGGTTTTACAGGACTACAAAATAAGGGATTTAGCTAAGGGACTTGTCATATGGAGTGTGGCTCATAGAGCAGCCTAGTACAGGAATTAAATCGTCAAACATTATAGTGGCTTTAAGCTCCAGGGAGAGGTATTTTTCAATTTCCTTCCAGAATGGCTGAATTTTAAGACATTCCCAGACAATATGTTTCCAGTTCCCTTTCTCCTCACACCGGAAACATTTATCAGCAACTAGGGGAAAGATACGGTGGAGATAGGAGGGAGTTCTATAGATCAACCATTTATTATAAAATTGCATGCGTCTTAAATTAGCGCCGCGAAAGATTGTTTTATTAAATTTATTTATTTTATCCCATACATACTGGTTGATTTCAATATTTTCCTTCTTCTTCCACCTCTCAATGATCTTACTAGAGGATTCCAGCCCTTTGTCCTCTTTTAATAATTTGATCCAAATACTCATCTTTTTTTGAATTTTATTATTCAAAGCTGTCGAGATAATTTCTTTGTGGTATAGATTTCCTATATCCAACTCTTTAAGCCTGGGATTTAGCATACAGAAAGACCAATTCAGGGTGGAATAAGAGAGGTGTATCTGTCTGGAGATTTCATCCCATGACTTCCATCTATTTCCGGTAAGGAAGTCTTCAATCTTTACAAAGCCATTTTCTTTCCAGAGATTTATTGTTTTACTGTCCATACCTCCCTCTTCATCCAAATTGAAGTTGTTCAAATCCGTTGTATTACTTAGTCTAGGAATAGAGTAAAATTTCAAAACTGAATTTTCTGTTTGAAAATCCACTGGAGGGATTTGTAACGAACTTTCTTTGGATCTTTCGTAGTTCTAATCGGGTCGGTTATTTTTACTTCTGACAGCATCTTCTACATAATTGTCTGCCTCGTTAGTGTTGGAGAAAAAAAACCTAAAACTGTTATGTGCAAAGGATGCAAAGTAATATTCTCTAATATTTGGAAGGGACAACCCTCCATGAACAAAAGGAAGGTATAAAGTGTTACATGCAAGCCTCGGAGATTTTTTGGCCCAGAGAAAAGAGGAAATCAGGGCATCCACTTTTTTTAAAAAAGAGACCTGAATTACACAAGGTACAGCATCGAATAAAAAATTTAAAAGAGGTAGAACCGACATTCGTATTAGTGCTGCTCGCCCCATTAAAGACAGGGGTAATAAATTCCAACACTCTAAAAGAGACCCAACCTTTTTTAACAGAGGTGAAAAGTTCAATGAAAACAGATCTTCCAGATTGTCCGATATGAATATTCCCAAATACCACTTTGGAGATGGGTTATATATTTGCCTAAATTCTGGTACTAAAGTGTCTACAGTGCAGTTTATTAGAATAATTTCCGTCTTGTTAACATTAATCTTATAACCCCCTAGTTTTTGTAAAACCGAGAATATTTTTAAAATTTTCAATTGGCCAGAGGGTTTAAAATTTAAAAAAAGGGCAATGTCATCGGCGTATAATTTTATATTAGTCATGCCTGCTACTGGGACTGTTTCGCTCCGTATATTCCTAATCGCAATCGCCAAAGGTTCGATAAATAACGCAAATAGAATTGGCGACAGGGGACATCCCTGTCGCGTGCCTCTAGTGACCAGACATGTCCCGATATTAGAATTATTGATGATAATCTGTGCCCTAGAATTCATATATAGATGTTTTAAAATAATGATAAAAACCTCTGGGAAATTAAAACTGTGCAAAATAACAAAAAGGCAGTCCCATGACACAAGATCGAAGGCCTTCTCCGCATCTAAAAGCCAGATTTGAGCCTTCACTTTATTTGATTTAAAAAAATCCAGTGCCTCCAATACAAACTTTGTATTTGAATGGAGATGCCTGCCTGCAATAAAACCACACTGATCGTTAGCTACCAGACATCCCACTATTTTATTCAATCGGTTTGCTAAAAGTTTTGTAAAAATGTTATAGTCTGTATTCAGGAGACTTATGGGTCTATATGAATTTATATTCTCCTTGTCCTTTCCTTTTTTTAAAATGCTAACCACCACAGCTAAATGAAAAGAGTCTGGCGGGGGTCCTCCTTGGAGTAGGTCATTCAGTAAAAGTAAAAATTCTTTATGTAAGTTTCCTCCAAATTTTTTAAAAAATTCAATAGGAAGACTATCATCACCGTTAGCCTTACCGTTGGGGAGAGAACTAATCACCTCAACTAATTCTAACACTGAGAGTTCCTCTGTGAGGTATTTCTTGCCCCATCATCTAATTTCGGTATTGGCAATTGCTCTAAGAACTCCCCAATAGAATCAGGTGAGGCCCCTTCGGTCGCTTGATAGACTCCTTCATAGTGTTTTAAAAACAACTCGCCAATAGAGGCTGTGGTCTTAGCATGCAATTTAGTAATGGGGTTGATTAATTGATCTATTCTATTGCAAGCCTGCTTTTCTTTGGCTTGCCAGGCCAAGAGCTTCCCGGTGTATTCGCTCTCCTCATAGATCCTCTGGGCATAGAGATTACTGTTAGTTTCACCTAGGTCATAGTAGAAGTCCCTCATCCTGCTTTTAGCCTCGTAGAATGTTTGCCTGCAGTGCATTGATCTAACCCTATCGTGTTCTTGGGTTGCCTCCGTGAGATCAGTTTGAAGTTTTATTTTCTCCTCCTTTCTTGCCTTCTGCTTTGGAATTTCTTTAGATGTTATTAACCCACGAAGAGTAGACTTAAATGCATCCCAAATGGTATTTAATTGGGCAGTGCCTCTATTCTGTGCAAAAAAACTGCTCGACAAATTCTTCAATGTCTGCACACCATTGAGGATCAAGGAGGTTAAGATTATTAAAAAACCACCTTCTAGCAAGGCTTATATCTTGTAATCCCAGCTTTACCTCCATGGAGACTGCCGCATGATCGGAGAAAGCATTAGACAGATGTATATAATTATATAGCTCTAGAACATGAGAGGTTAAAAAAAAGTCTAATCTAGATGCAGAGTTATACTTTGCTGAGTGGCATGAATATTCTCGTTTAAGAGGATTAGAGAATCGCCAATGATCCATGATATCAAGGTCTAATTTACAAGTTTGGATAGCCAAAGCGGTTTGGGGTTTATTTTGTCGACGATCTTTTTTGGAGGAGTCCAATGAAGGATTCTGAAGAAAATTAAAGTCTCCCCCCCAAAATATTAACCCAGGGAGCCCTGTTATGGCATTCGTTAACTGTAAAATTGGCAAAGAATCATCTAAAATTGGTGCATATATTGTAGCGAGAATTATGTCTATATTATTTAATTTACCGTGTGCAATTGCCCATCTACCTCTATGGTCTGTGGCTGTACCAGCCAATGTAAAACCTACATGTTTTCCTATCAATATACATACTCCTCTCTGTGCCAGCCCAACTGAGGAAGATATCTTATGGCCGGCCCAGTTCTTCAAAATGTTATCTGAGTCATCCTGATCTCTATAATGGGTCTCTTGTAAATAGATAATGTCTGGGTATACATTTTTTAACCAACAGTCAATAGCATTTTTTTTACGAACATTGTTAAGACCATTTGTATTAAAAGAAATAAACTTCAACATACTATTAATTCTTTGAGAGGAGAATGATAAAACATTGAAAAAGGCAGCCGTAACAAATATATAAAGCTAAAGGAATTTTAAACCTCAGCCTGTGCAGATGAGCATTAAGCAACATATATAGATAAATAATCATACAAAAACTACCGCAAATAAACTCTTTGTGCAAATAGGCAGATAAGGAGTGCAATTGTATACTAACAGCGGAACCTCACTTTGTGCAAATACGCAAATAGAGAGCAAGAACATCTCTCTGAGCAAGTAGGCAAATGAGCAGTGCGATTGTATGATACCAGCAAAAACCTTTCTTTGTGAAAATAGGCAAATAAGCAGTGCAATTATATGAAAATCGCAAAACCTCTCTTTGTGCAAAAAGACAAATAATAATACGGTTGAGCAACAATTTGCAGATGAGGAACAAGAACCCTTCCTCTGTGCAAATAAACAAATAAACAGTGCAGTTATATGATAGCAACAAAGACCTCTCTTTGTGCAAATAGACAAGTCAGGAATGCGATTATAAAATAACAGCAAACCCTCTCTTTGTGCAAACCATAACGAAGCGTATCCATCTAAATGTTAAAGCAGATGACCTTGTCCGTACCATAACTGTGTTGAACTTAATATTAGAACAGATGATTCTTCAATATATGCACTCTCTATTTTTCCCCCATGTAGCACCCCCCTTCACCTCCCCTCCCCCCCACCCTCCCCCTAGAGCGGACGGTACCCCCCCGTGTCCCACTTCTGTCCTTCTCTGATATTTCTTCTTTTTGGATGCCATGTCATTGCATCCTTGTGTACTTCCTGTCCCCGCCATATGCCCACCATTTAAAAAAAAAAAAATAATAATAATTTTTAACTGTAAGCTATGCACCTAATCCTTCAAGGAATACCTGAGCTTCATATAAGTTCGTAAAGATAACAAACTTCCCTTTGGCCAGTACGTTAAGTTTTGATTGCTGCACAATCATAGCTTGGGCTCCCTTGCTTTTAAAAGAGTTAAGCAGTTTAACGAAGTCCCTGCGTCTGTGAGCAGATGCTGCCGACATATCTGAAAAAATCCGAAAATTATTCGCACCATCGGCGTTGAATGATTTCTTAGAATGTGCAGTATTTAAAATGTTCTCCTTTACCCTAAAATGAGAGAAATTAAGCAAAATTGTACGTGGATATTTCAGATTATTTGGTTTATGCGCCGGGAATCTGTGCGCTCTTGTGATTGTTAAATCTCCTTGATGCTCAGGTATGGCTTCTTTCAGAAGAGACTCTGACCACTTAACTACATCCTTATCTTCCAGTCCCTCTGGTATGCCTACCAAGGTTAAGTTAGACCTCCTATTGTAATTTTCAAGGTCCTGCATTTTTTCCGCTAGCTGGGTTCTCTCTCTATTGGCCGCCAGAAGATCTTTCTGTATTGCCAATAGAGAGTCCTCTAAGGATGAAATCCACGTTTCGGCTTCAGTGACTCTTAAGGGAAAATTCCCAAAACTTTCTTCCATTTTTGTAAGCCTACTGTGCAGCTGAAAGATTTCCTGAGCCTGGGAGTTTTTAAAATCTCTTAATTCCTGAAGGATAGTTCCGAGTAGGATTTCAATAGAGTTCGCTTTTGTGGCATTCGGGAGGGAAAACAGCCGATCCTCTTGAGAGACCTGAGATGCCTGTAGGCTTAGCTCTTGACTTGGAGCTTCCGTAATGCGCAAGTGGCTGGGACTTATGAACAGTTGAAGTTAATGCTTCTTGTGGTGCCCTTTTCCCCCTGCTCGTTGCCTACCGCCTTTGCCTCCCCTGCTGAAGGTATGCCAAGGTTCCTGGTCAGTCAGGGACCTTTTCCCAGGGAGCTTCGTCATATCCAACATGTCCAGCCCTCCTCTCGTCTTTCGAAGAAGTGGGACTTTCCTGCGTCTATGACTTAAATTTCGCCGGTATCGAAGCATATATTGGATACCCATCGTTCCAAGGGATTTTTTTCACTTCAAAAAAATGTCTTGCGGCGTTCTTGCACTTTACAGGTATAGTCAGGGTAAATGGCAATATTTCGACCCTCAAACTGCAGGGTCGAGTTCCCCCTGGCAGCTCTTAATATCACCTCTCTGTCTTTGTAGTTAAGCACTCTTACGATGAGTGCCTCAGGTGGGCCCCCGATTGAGGCATCGGGGCAAATGCCCTGGATGCACGCTCAATTACAAAGAAGGCTGAAAGCCCAGGTGGTTTCAATCCCTCTCGAATCCATGCCAACGCTGGCCCCTCCAGGCCGACTCCCGGTCCCCAAGCTCTCCGGAGACCAGAGCAGACTGTCTCTTTGCTGCACAGTTCAGGGTACCAGTGCCGGTGTGTGCCCCTCTGCGGGTTGCCGCGGAGGATCTAGAGTGCGAAGCAGCCTCTTGCGCTCTCCTTTCCGCCTCTGGATATCCGGGAAAGCCCAGGGGCCCTACACTGAATGAGTTCCTAAAGTTGCTTCATCCCCATGTTTAGCAGCTCAGACTCATCCACCAGGGGTGCCAGGGGGATCGATTGGGCTCCCTGCAGTTGCCCAGTGCCTCCAGCACACCGTTCTTAAACTCAGACCTCCACATGGGGCCCCATCACTGTCCACCTCTCTACAGATCCCTCTTGTTCTTCTTCTTTTTCTCCCCATCCCCAGTAGTGGCACTTCCCACCTTCGATGCAGCCTCAGGTGCGTGCGGTGTGATCGGCCCGGTGGCAGCACTCCAGGGCCCGAACCGTAGCAGGAAATCCCTCAGAGCCCTCGGAGCAGGCATGTCCAGCAAGCTCTGTGAACTGTAGAGCAGGCATGTCCAGCAAGCACTGTGGACGGTAGAGCAGGCACGTCCAGCAAGCACTGTGAACTGTAGAGCACTGTGGACTGTAGAGCAGGCACGTCCAGCAAGCACTGTGGACTGTAGAGCAGGCACGTCCAGCAAGCACTGTGGACTGCGCTTGGAGGCCTCTCAGGCTCATAGATCACCACTCCTGGCCACCTGAAGGGTTCTTAGCAGCATGTCACCACTTTCGTCCTGTTCAGCACTGCTAGACCCACTTCGTGTCCCCAGGGCACCGCAGAGCATAAGCCCCGCAGCCCTCAGGACCATAGATGCCCTCCATGGCAACTGCTCCACTTCTAGGTCCGCGTGCAACTCTCGGGAGGCGGCGCAGTCCCTTCACTGCAAAGAGCTTTATTTCAACAATATTGTCATAAAAGCAAGTGCAACACAGTATACATAATTTAGCTACTAGATTAATTTTACGAATCAATATGTGCAAGTGGTAAAAGCAAAAAATTGATCATTTCATCATAAAAGATTTTTAAAAATCGACAATCTCATCAACAATATCACCACGGCCTGTGCAGTCATTTTCTCTGTGCTGCGCAAGAGATCGCCCCAAAGGTGCCGCGCACTCTCAGCTGGCCAAGAGCGCTCAATGGGTTGACCGGCACTTTGAAATCTTTCCAGAACTCCAGGGAGCAGGTAGGCCGATCGCGGCCCACGGGCCTCCATCACAGTCTTCATGGTCTTCCTGGCTCCCTTTCAGGTGCCCCCGGGACTCTCAGCATGGCACTGACACAACTCTGTGTCTCTGCTCAGCAACCCTTGTATCTTGCGTTTTTGGCAGCAGCCACGCAGGTTACCGGGCAAGGTGTGCCCTCCAGCTTCACGGGGTTGCTCTGGGTGCACAACACTCAGGGCCACACACGAGGTGCAGAAGGCCACCTCGGTTGTCTCCAGTCGGGCATTCTCTCCAAGGGCCCGCAGCAGGAGGGAAACGTTACCTCACACTCCAACCAGCTTTTCTCTAGAAGAATTCGTACAACTGTCACTGCCAGTGTAAGGATGATGTAGGAGTATGTAGTGAGCCGGAGTTCTCAAGTGTTGTGACCTGTTGGCCATCTTGCCCTGCCACGCGCCCCTTCTTTTGCTATTTTTCATTTGTTCTTGGAGTGCCTAAGACCCCCAATGCTTCTCTGGTCTCATGGCCAATACACTTTAACCATTTAAAAAAGTGATTAAGCTGTTGGAGATCTAATCTTGCATCTTCTTGAGGTTATTTTAAGTGATAAGATAATTTGGCCAGTGTTTGCACTCTACACTAATATTTGGTAATGAAAGTAGCCTCTTTACATCTGCATATATCATCTGAAGTCCCATTTGGGTGTAGTTTTTATCATCAATTCTTTCAGAGGAGTTTCCGTTCCAAAACTTACATATGTGACAAACAGTTTTAAAACCTAAGTGCTACAACACCAACACCAAAGAAGAAATAATGAATAATGCAGGGAAATCTATAACACACTATAATTTACGGCTTCCGAAAGAATCTATTTAGGCCATAATGAGTAATGAAACCTGCAAGAAAGACAGCTAGCCTATTAACTTGATTAGTTAGAAGGTGAGGAAGCCTGATTTAAACACATTCTGAAATTGGTTTCCGTTTGAGGGGCAACTTTAGTTAAGAAGCTTTCACACTTTGAGGAAATTGATCCTCAAAGTGTGAAAGCTTCCCGCAAATTGTGTTCTTTTTAAGATCACTCAAACTTCCACCATCAATGCTGGCAGAGGCTGAAGCAGATTATATATTGAGGCAATCTCAATAATGGTATTATGTAGCTTATCTATTATGTGAGAAAGAATCACTGGTTCATCTGTGACAATGTAGGAATATAAAATTGCCTATATCAAAGGATATCGCTAAGACATTTCCAAAATGATAGCACCTATTGTATTGCGGTGCCCAGGGCAGACCTTAAAGCCCTACAGAGACCAAAACATAAACACTGTAATCAGCTCTGGCCTGTGCAGGTAGGAGCGGTGTGGCAGTGGGGGCCGGTGGGGGGGATTTCGACATATTTGCATATGGCTGGATCCAAACTGGAATGGCGTAGTGAGGAAAAAATGATAGATTTGGGGCCAGATCTCTGTACTTGGGGTTACTGTTTGACATTTTTCAGCATTCCATCCAACAATTGTTATTTTTGCATTTGTCAACCGAGTAGGACAGGTATGCCCAGACGTGGGTCCCATACTCTCCATGCCACTGGATTCAAGCTATCCTGCCTGATGAGGGGATGATACCCAGAAATCCATCTTAGAATGCTTGTTTCCGGTCCAGGGAGGAAGTGACTTGGCAGTTCGGGCTGGACTGTTCCCATGGGGAGCAGGGTTGAGACTAATTTGCATATGGCGGGGTCCAAACTGGAATGGCATGGAAAGCAAAAATCAATAAGCTTTAGGCCCAGATCTCTGTACTGGGGTGAATGTATGACATTGCTCAGCATTCGGTCAATCAATTGTTCTTTTTGCATTTATAGCTGAAGGCATGTTTCTGTAAATCAGTATGGTTGAGCATTGCCTGACTGGGTTGAGCTCCTGTAATTAAAGATTCCCTCCTCATCTTCTCACCTCCCTTTATCCCTGTGTTACATATATTGTTCTGGAGGTTGCAATGTCAGAATATCATTAGCAAAAATATCATCTGGAATAAATAATTTGATCAAAATGTCCTTTACAAAAAATATTTTCCCTTTGGACACAGAGTTTATATTATTAACTTGAATAGGTAAGATTTTAGTAAATGATACTCAAGACACGATCGGCCTGATTTACTAATGGGTAACTCCATCAAAAACATGACACATATCCCATCCTCCTTATTACAAATGTTTAATATCCTATATCACTTGTAATAAGGCTATAGGATATATGCTTGTGATGGAGTAATCCATCATTCAAACTCTAAATCAGGCCTTATATTTCTGCTAGACCATAGTTTGTTTATGAAATTCTTGTACCATAGCATTTGGGGCCAGGTGTCTGGGTCTACCTGAGTAAGCACCTAGGTCATTGGAATGGATGACTTCTTCTTCTTTCTCTTTTCCAAATTCTTTGCTCAGGGTGGGAGATTCAAACTACGACGTATCTATGTTCTGTGTCGTATCATTTTTGGCAAGATTTTACTTCACAGTTCTTCAGGAAACAAGGAAACGTTTCCATGGATCATGACTAAGGTCCATATTTTTAATTTTTTCACACAGTGCAATGCAGCAAGTCACCTTGCTGCGCTGTGTGAAAGGGCAGGAATACCATTATGCAGGGCATTCCTGTGCTTTCCTAGCGGTGGTGCACTTTTGGCTGCCTAGCACCAACGCAGGCACCCTTGTGTTATGGTGTAAGGGTGCCTGCATTGTATGCAGAATTGTTTTTGCGCAGTAAGGGATACCTTCCTGCACGAAACTAATCCTCTGAGTCATTGTCCTCTTTCTATTTGTGGTGCAGAATTCAGCACACATAGAAAAAGGAAAAAAGCAAGGAGAAACGGAGATATTTCTCCTCGTTACACCTCTCCTGCAGAGGCATAGCATTTTGATGAATTCCTAGGTCTACCATTAATGGTAAATCTGAGAATGTGCCAAAATCAATGGGTGGAGGCTTGGGAACAATCAAACTCCACTCATGGAACACCTCCCAGAGCAATTTTCGCTGCCTTGCAATTCATCAAGCCATGCAGGGTAACACAAGAAGGGAGGTTTTAGGCCAGGAAGCGACGCCATTTTGTAAAGGTTGCTCTCTTGTGCTGTAACGTTAAGGAAGTGGAATGTTTCCCTTCGAGTTCTACATGCCTGAAGCACAGGAGCGCTAACATAGGCATTAACCAAGTCGGAACAGCGGGCCAGGCCAGTGTATTTCCCTGGCATAAAAATGGTCTTAAAAACTGTTTTGTGTTACTGTTGGATGAACTGAAATGTACTGATTCTGATTATTTGCTGAATTTGAATCTGTTTGAGCGCATCGTTGACTCAGCACGAAGCACTTTATGCGCACCATTAACTTTGTATGAAGCACTTTAAGCATAATTTCCTGGTAAAATCATCATTTTTCTGTGATGTAGTTTTAAGAATTTTTTTATACTTTTTCAAGGGGCAGGAATTCAAGTAGGCACTGGAAGGAGGAGAGGTTTTAGGCCACAGAGTGATGCCAATTTGTAAAGGACATGCTATATTGCTCTAACTTTAAGGAGGAGGAGTCTTCTCCTCATATATCTACATTCCCCCAGCGGGGATGTGCAGTGAACTCGTGCAGCGGGTGTGCTGCCAGTGCGGAAAAGGCGCGCCTAAGGGAAGCCCGTCTCCACCCTTCTGTGACCTGACCACGGACAGCGCCAGCAGCTATGCCAGTTTAGATGTAGATGGCTACCCCAGACTTGTTTATACTGCATCCAAATTAAGAGGTATGAGGGGATGAAACCCCAAAGCATCCACTCATTTGGTCTTAGACTGTGTAGGCCAAAATTCCTGCGTTCATTGTAATTGAAGGCTACACCTTCTCAACAGGAAAAACAAAAGCATGCCAGGTCCAACCCCCAACCCAGTTGTATTTAAGGTTGCCCTGATTAACACTTGCTCATTACACAAAAATGCTCTAGGAGAGGGGATTGGATACCCTCTTTCTGACAGAAACATGGATGAACAAGGTTTCATGCCTGATCTTCAGTTAGCCATCCCGATAACTATTCTTGTGTGCATCCTGGCGGGGTGGGCAAAAGCGGGGGAGACATTAGCATCATAATAGAAAGACTTTAAAATGAAAGACATTTCTGCTGGAGTAGCTGAGGGAAGAAGAAGCCTATGCCAAACAATCCTTTTAACGCTGGAGACTTCATAGCATCCCTTGACCAGACCATAATCCCTAAATGCATTAACTATGAAAATTTCACTATTTTAGGTGACTTCAACATTAATCTGGACAGGACAGATGATGTACTGTCCACCACTTCCTGGAATTTGCAGCCATACTCAACCTAACACGAGCTGATACGGGCCCCACGCATAGAGCAGGTCATACCATTGATGGCATTCTGTCTAATATAGCGATACTCTAGGAAAGCCATGAGCAGATTACTTGGTCGGGCCTCTTCTTTCTCCTATTTACTGGCCTTTTTCAGGTCCTAAGGAAAGTCAATCATCCACACAGGTGTGAGGGAAAAGATCCTGGAACAAGTTATCTTTACCTGATCTCAAGAATGTTTGTGATGAGTCAAGATCAGTGCTCACGGCCAAGGTCGCAGGGGACGATAATGTTATCAATATCTGGCTCTTGAAAGCAGCCAACTCAGTTACTTTAATGAGGGCCTCTCGGAAGGGAATGACAGCCCTTTGGACCCACTGGTTTTCTCAGGAACTAGTGCTCGAGAGAGCTTCTTGTAAAAGCCTGGAGAGGGCCTGGCGGTGAGTAGGCAGACAAAATATGCTACAAATTGGCACTCAATGTATATCATAGCAACATAAAACTAGCTCACTGCTCTTTTTATGCCCAATGTATTAAAGAGGAACAGGAAGGGGATCTTTAAGATTGTCTCCAGCTTCATGGGCCCAAAGATTATGGTCGATTCTAGTGCGCGCACAACCAAACGTTTCTATTCCTAGTGTAGTCAATGTGTTCCGTGCCTCCTGGGTATCACTCCCTGAACTTGAGTGAGTCAAATATAAGTTGGCTGCATCCCCACGGATGTGGGGTATGTCCCCAGGACATACCCCACATCCGTGATGTGAAGTCCTCTATATGAGGTTAATCCATTTCTTCAAATGTGAAAAAAAGAAATAAAACCAAGTGTTTCACTGGCATTGCTTTATTCTTTGTTCAATACCATTCAATTTCAATTTCAACTTCATGTGTAGTTTAGGCACTACGGGCCAGATGTAGGTAAACCTGAAATACTGATTTCTTAATAGCGAATTTTACCGATTCGCTATTAAGAAATCGGTATTTCCTATGTAGGTAAAGATTCGGTAAAAAGTACAGAATCCTTAATATTCCTTATTACCGAATCGCTAATTGAGATTCGGTAATAAGGAATACCTACCCATTCATTTCTATGGGCTTGGAGGCCCATAGGAATGAATGTGAAGACATTCACTATTAGCGATTCGGTATTACCGAAACGCTAATAGCGGGAGCACTTTCAAGGGTGCCAGGGTGTCAAAAGGACACCCTGTTGCACCCGTGAAATGTGCATGTGTGCACATGTGGCACACATACATGCCCTAAGGGCATGAATGTGTGCCACATGGCACTTATCAAAAAACAAAAAAGTGATTTTTTAAAGGAAATCAGTAATTACCACCAACTTGAAGTTGGTGGTAATTACCGATTTCTTAAGGCTCAAAAGCATTCTTTAATGTACTTCCTACATTGCATATAAGGAATCGGTATCACCGATTCCTTAAATGCAAGAGCAATAAGGAATCGGTATTTACCGATTCATTATTTACCGATTCCTTACCTACATTAGGAATGGCTAAATAACGGTCGGTAACGCTGAAATTTACCGAATTTCGGCATTACCGACCGGTATTTAGCCACCTACATCTGGCCCTACATCTCCCAGAATACATTTCATTAATCTTAATTCATTTCGGCCATTCTGGACTTCATCTGGGGACAATCTGTAATTAATAATGAAAACCTTTGCTCAATATACTGAAGGGACCACATTTCATAAACATTGTTTTCTAAATGAATAATAATTATTGCATTGTGCTTCGTGGTCTTAATCATAGTGTGACCGATTGAAAGCCATCATTATGTAAGAATGTGCAAAAATTCAAGGATAGTTGGTTCGCTATACTTAATAAATGTTCCTTAGATCTAATTCTGCTAATTATAGAGGAGTTATCCAATATTCTGGAGGAACTGTCTAAAGAAATATCTACCATCAAATCAGAACTTAGTGATTCAATGTCAGGTGAAGATTGGAATAAAGTGTTAAAAGCCATCAACAAACAACTAGCGAAGAATACCCAGGAGGTGAATGAAAACAAAGTATGAAAATTCCGCCGTGATACCATAGACTATAAATTAGGGGAAGTTTACACATGGGCAGAAACCTATGGCAGGAGAAGACAAGCTAAACCATATACCCAAAGTACAGATCCCTCCTCAACTGGGAGGGACATTTCCAATCGATCCAAACAGATTTGAGAGCCATCGACATCAATATCAGTCATCACTACCCACCAGCAACCTTCAGCAACAGGAGGACCTTTTTTAGAGGTAGGCTCCGCCGAAAGAGACGACTCCGGCGGAGCAGGAGAAAAAGAGAAAGAAAAAGAGAAGGAACATTCCCAGACACAAACCATTACGGCCAAGAAAGACAAATCCAAGAAATGAATGAAAAGGAGAATTTAATAATTAATATTTCTGATTACCACTTTTCTGAATTAGAAATTAAAACCCTACAAAAAGGAACATCATTTGTGTCCACTAGTCACACAAATTTATTGGAATTGGAAGTTAGTTTTTTTAAACTAATGAGGAAATTGAAACTTCAACATTTCTTTGATAACATTTTAATGAACCAATAAAATAAACAAAAGGATCAGTTGATGGGTTTAAAAATAAGGAGTACGATCATGGCGCCCACAAGCCACAAAAGTCTGGAAATGTATGAATCACTTGTTAAACAGGACCTACAAAAATTGTATTTTAAACCAATACCCAAACGCAATAATCTCACTCAAAAAGAATATGGGATCCTAAGAGCCATAGCTCAAAATCTGAATATAACATGTCAAAAAGCAGATAAAGGGGGAGCACTGGTGGTATTAAACACAAGTCACTACAACAACCAAGTGGAAGAACATCTATCGGACCAACACACATATATGAAACTACACACAAATCCCACCGATCAATTTTCAGAGGTTTTAAAATCGATCGAACAAAAAGCCTTTGAACAAGGGGTAATCAATGAGAAAACCAAAGGATATCTAGTACCAACCAATCCCAAAAGTCTAGTTATATATATGGAACCAAAAATCCACAAAGATCCAGTCAACCCACCCTTTTGCCCTATAGTTTCGACCAGAGGAAGCCTACATGAGCCGGTAGAAAAATTCCTGGACCGTTACCTACAACCGACAGTGACAAAAAGGAGATCTTTCATAAAAGATACAACCGACTTTTTGAATAGGATTATCCAAGTAACCATAACTGAAAACGAGAATATACTTATGTGTACAGTTGACGTGAAGTCCTTATACACCTCTATACCGCACCAACTGGGAATTGATGCAATAGAACAAACTTTGCTCCGTACAGATTATGATGAAGAGCTAAAAGTGTTCCTAATGGAGCTGCTACAATTTACACTAATGCATAGCTACTTCAAATGGAAAAACTACTGTTTTTTACGGAAGACAGGAACTTCTATGGGAAATTGTGCAGCCCCTTTGTATGCAAACATTTTTATGAATCAGTTTGAGAAGGAGCACATATTGTCAAGACCCACATGGAAAAAACACACTAAAATGTTTCTGAGGTTTATAGATGGCATTTTTATCCTTTGGAATGGCCCGGCCATGGAACTTAAAAATGATCTCAACAAACTTAACGAAATCGATGGCAGAATAAAGTTTACCCACGAGGTGCAAACACATTCTATAACATATTTAGATGTGAGAATTACTAAAAAAGACACAGGGTTTGCCACAGATCTGTTCAGGAAGGAAACTGACAGAAATAACACCTTACATTATGGAAGCTTCCATCAACCCACATTGAAACAGCATTTGCCTTTTACACAACTACTGAAAGTCAAGATGATCGTGTCAGATCCCACGATAAGAACAGAACGCACAGAACAGATGATACAACGATTCAAACAGAGAGCATATCCAGATGAAATATTACAACAAGCCATAATTCGTAGCCAACAAATTTCAAGGGAAGAGTCATTAATGTGGAAAGACAGACCAACACAAGATCGTATAATTGTAGTGTCTAAATACGCTATCCTAAGTCATATATACAAAAAGGTGATTAAGAAACATTGGTCCGTACTGAGACTTGAGCCTGATTTCAACCACATATTTGATCAAGAACCCATCTTTGCGTATACACGAGGGAAGAACGTAGGAGAAATAATAAAACAAACTACAAATGAGCTCATCTCGAAAATATATAAAGGAACGGTCCCATGCTGGAACTGCAACAACTGCAACAATGTTATCCAAGGATCTAATATACCACACCCAAAGAAAGGTTACAACATCAAATTAAAAGTGAACGCCACGTGTGACTCAGCTAACTTTGTTTATCTACTGAAATGCCCATGTGGGATGGCATATGTTGGACAAACAGAAAGGAAACTAAAGACTCGCGTAAACGAACATAAAAACAACATAACAACAGAGCAAATAAAATCAACAATAGCATATCACTCCATAGAAGCAAAACATAACATCTGGCAACTAAAATGTTGTGTCTTGGAGACAGTTGAAAAATGTGAAGGCTGAGAGAATCATACTCACCTGCTGCAACACGAAAACTATTGGATACGTCTTTTAAATTCACTCTAACCCAATGGGTTAAATGATCGGATGGAGTTTTAATGCTTTTTGTGAATCCACAGCCCCCAAGCAAACTTTGATTGAACCAGCAGTCTCTGATTTAAATATTCCTTGATTTATTCTTTGATTTACTTCCCTATATAGGTGATGATGTAATGTCATTGTTATGCTTCTTTAATAACATAACCTAAACAATGTATATTCCACCACTACATTAACACTTTTCTTTTTTTTAAATGATTGCATAAAGAAGTGATGCATAAAAGCACCAGATATGGAGCCCACAAGCTTGTGGCTACCGCTAATGTTTATATTGACACACACACGTAAGCAACAGAACCAATAGTACTCTTTCACCTTCTATTGTGTTTTAATTGTGCACAATATTTCAAAAACACGGATATTAATCACCACACATGCATTGCCAATAGTCTTTCTTTCATATTAATTACTCATGGGGTGGAGTGGGGAGAAGTCCGTCACCTATTTTTAATAAATAGGGACTCACGCGAACTCACATAGAATGCAACAACTGAAGAGACGCCATACGCAATGTGAGACACAGCTACATTGTCGAACTAGTAAGTAAGATAGCGACTTGTTATGCGGCATAAACACTTTTTCACCGTTTTAATTTATTGAATCACGACAAGCACAGAAGCGGCATAATTGACTTTTAACTTAGCACAGTAAGCACTTTGCCGTTTTATTTATCGAATCATAATGATCACAGAAGCGCTCACGGAATAACATGCAGTCAGGCACTTTTGGATAGGCACACGATAATGCAGTAAACTTTCTTTATTAATAGTACCCCGAGCCATACATGTGCACATAGTTTGCTTTAAGATAGATGGAGTCGCTAGATCACTAAATAGTTCTGACGCAATCGGTCACACTACGATTAAGACCATGAAGCACAATGCAATAATTATTTTTTGTTTAGCAAACAACGATTATGAAATGTGGTCCCTTCGGTATATTGAGCAAAGTTTTTCATTATTAATTACAGATTGTCCCCAGATGAAGGCCAGACTGGCTGAAATGCATTGGGATTAATAACATGTATTCTGGGAGATGTAGTGCCTAAACTACACATGAAGTTGAAATTGAATTTGAATGGTATTGAACAAAGAATAAACCAATGCCAGTGAAACACTTGGTTGAAATTTTTTTTTCACATTTGAAGAAATTGATTAACCTCATATAGAGGACTTCACACCAGTGCCCTGGGGACATACCCCACAACCGTGGGGATGCACCCAAAGATTATAGTCACACATGGCACACAGAGCACCGTACTCGTCTCAACACACCCTGTAGAGTCGCCGTTTCCTACACCTTCTCACTACAGGAACACATGATTCTCATGTTAGTTATGAGTGCACCACCATCTTGTCTGCTAAGGTTATTTAGGATGGGCCGCCTGTCTGCCGCTGTCACAGGGGGGAAGGGGGGGAGCTGGATTGGGGAGGGGATCTAATTCCCTAGTTGGGATGACTATTGGTGTTGTTTATTTGTTATGTAGCATAAAGGTCCATATGTACAAAAACATATATATATATAAACTGCATTTGCACTGTTATAATAGACATATAGTACGCACATGTGATGGTGAGACTGTCCGTGGGCACCAGAGACTGCATGTTGCTTATAAGATTCCAAATTGTATGTGTATGTCCTTTGTACCTGATACAGTGGGGGCAGTTTTAATAAAAACAAGTAAAAAAAAAAAGATTATGGTCCTGCTGCCTTAGAGCAATCATGTCCTTTGTTCAGGACTTAGCAACTTCTTTGAAGATAAGATCATCATAGTCTGGGCAAACGGGGGGGGGGGATACTAGTTTTCTGGAGCTGTCTCTGAGACCGGGAGATGTAGCCGGGCCTACAGCTGAAACAAAACTGGCACTCTTCCCACCACCCACAACAGAGGAGTTGAGGGTGCAGTTTGCAAACTGCAGATCAGGATCCGAAGAAAACCTTTGTCCACCTCATATCCTGAAGACCATTGCAAACATTATTGCCCCCATTTACAAGGAGCTATTCTTTGTCTTGTTCCATTCATGTGTCATACTAGACACCTGAAAGAATGCCAATGGGGTACCCGTCCTTAAAAAGGCAAATGTGGATCCTGAAGTACTATCAAACTTCAGGCCAGTTTCACTACTGCCAGCGGCCCACAAGTCTTTGAAAAAAGTGGTAAAGGCACTTCTGGGTTGGATCCGGACAAACAAGTTACAATACAACCCAGACAAATCAGACATCCTATTGTTTGGATTAAACCCTCTCCTAGGATGCACTGGTGCCTGGCCCAATAATGCCCCCACTCTGCTCCCTCCGTACAGTGGTGGCAAAAAATCTGGGTGTGGTGTTTGATTCTCAACTTGACTTCAGATTCTAGGTTTTGGTGGTGGTAAAGTCATGCTTCTGGATCCTCCACATGCTCAGGAAAGTCCTGTACTTTCTCCCTCATGAATCTCAGGTCACAGGGATCAGGGCTCTGATCTTATCCAGGCTTAATTACATCAATGTTCTGTACCTGGGTATACTTGACTACCTAGTCCAGTGTCTTCAAGTGGTACAGAACATGGTGGTCCACCTAATCTACAAATAACTCAAACACTCTTTAGTATCTCACTTCCAAGAGAAGCTACGCTGGCTACCGGTGCGCAAGTGCATATGAGAGGATCAAGGTGTACAGACCAAGAAAGTCACTGCGCTCTAGTAACATTGGCTTGTTAACAGTCCCCCATTTTAAAAAACATCAGAGGGGGGTCCTCCCTCACAGTCAGGGCAGCATGCATGTGGACCAGATGCCCGGCCATCTGAGATCAATCACTGAGGAAACAACCTTCAAAAAAGCACTGAAAACTTATCTTTTCAAACTTTAGGAATTCTGTATACCTGCAGAATCTGCCTCTCCGCACTTGATTCAGATAAGCCTCCCTAGCGTCAGGACATTCATTGAGTAGTCATGTGCTTTATAAAAGCCACTCATTCATTAATTCATTCATACTCCAATGAAGGGTAGGAGGATGTTGACGTGAAGGTGAGATTCCATTGAGGGTATTAAGGGCAATGATGTGCATTGAGTGAGACCACAGTGCAATGGATGAGAGCAGTGATGTTCAATAAGTGAGTTACCAGAGAAGTGTATGTGGCTAGTGAATGGAAGGAGAGCCTCCACTGGTATATCAGAGCATGTGAGACTCATGTGAAGCAAGTTAAAACCAAAATGCCTGGTTTTGCTATATTCCATTGACACCTAGACAAATACATACAAATACAGACTGCAAACACCTAGAATTCATAAAAACAATGGTTATGGGGCTCAGAGTAGCGTTGTGGACTGCATATTGAGGGATTGTGACTTACTTTGCCCAGCGAGATTCTTCACTGTTGCTGCTTTCTCGTCTCCCGCCGCCGCTACCACCACCTGCGGCCGCGGAGCGGGGACGCGACTACATCCCCCACAACCCCCAGCGGCTGAGGACCCGCCGACGCTGGTTTGGTGCCAGGGAGGCGCTTAAAAGATCGCCGGGACACCGACGGAGCGGGCTCAGAGTAGCGTTGTGGACTGCATATTGAGGGATTGTGACTTACTTTGCCCAGCGAGATTCTTCACTGTTGCTGCTTTCTCGTCCCCCGCCGCCGCTACCACCACCTGCGGCCGCGGAGCGGGGACGCGACTACATCCCCCACAACCCCCAGCGGCTGAGGACCCGCCGACGCTGGTTTGGCGCCAGGGAGGCGCTTAAAAGATCGCCGGGATACCCGCGTCGCGGGACCGCGCGCGGGCAGTGCCGGGCTTAACCCGGGACAAGGGCGGGGCCGTCTGTGGCCGTCCGGGGCCGGAAGAGGCCGGGCTGGGCCACCCCATTTGGCAGTTACAAGTAAGATATTTTATATATCTTCCCACACAGTTTGCGGTAAACACTATATTTCGAACATTGCAGTCTTTGTGTTTACAGTACGCGTATATTTGTACCTCTCCACTGCTTGTGCCCATATTTTAAGTATGTCTATAACTCCGCCTATACAGCCATCCAAAGGCAAGACTACACTCTTGGGAGGCCCACGGAAAGGGACCCTTGACCACTTTCTGGCCAAAGCTGTTTCTAAGTTGGATAATGAAATAGCGGACACGGAACGTCGTCTGTCCCATGGTTTACTCTCTGATAAACGTTCCTCTCTGGGTTCTATACAGTTGATTCCGTCTCCCTCACCTGTAACACACAAACTGGTAAATATTTCTGCCTCAATTAGTGACCCGGGCATTCCGCTACTTCTTCAGGATCTGCCACTGACAACAGACTCTCAGCGGGACTTAATCACCATTAACACAGGTGCGATGACTTCCCCACTCCTCGCTATGGAAGGGGATCTACCGAATACGCCTCCTAAAATAAAACCAAGGCCTATTAGGAAAAAGATTTCCCCTAAACAACCCAGACTTGTGGCAACTCTGAAAAGAAAGAGGGGCGGTGCAGGAACAACAGGTAGCTGCTCCAAAGCGCCGAGGTTATCCCCCGGCTCTTCAAAATGTAAAGACACTATGCCACCTTCTGCCCGCGACCCCAATGACTGTCTATTCCAGAGACTTGAACAACTCGTGAAGTCACTTCTTTTACCTCTCTATGAGAGAACAAAACGGCTAGCCGAGCAATTAGACATTCTAACGACTGTAACTTCCTCAAATGGTTCCCTATTGAAGGATCTGGTTATTTTTCAAACAACTGCTGACCAGAGGAAACAACCAGTTATGACCCCTGGAAGAGATGCAGCACTGTCTAATGACACAAACACTCAGCCTCCAGCCATTTCAGTTGTCCCCGAAACTGCGCCTACTTCCTCAGAAGAGAGGGAAAAAGTAGCCCCGCAAAAAACACTAGAAGGAAAAAACACCAGAATTTCCGGGGAGCCAAACTCACGACAGTTCTCTGATAGAATGGACGAATATATTGACTTACCACCCGAATCTGCTCCATATGTTATTATACTTACGGGTGTGCCAAAATTAAGTCCAGGAAAGAAGGAGGGGTTTGTGGAACTTAAAAACAAAGTAATATACTGGTTAAGTAAGAACAGACCTCTGCCCTCAGATCTTAATGGTGAGATCCTATTTGTGCGAAGGCTGACCTGGCTTGGGTGTAGGCCTAAAGATATAGAAGGTGACATTGTGACTATAAATTTTAAAGATCAGAAAGTAGTCACTTACATAGCGGACTGGTTCCTAGAAAGAGGAGTAGAAGGAATATCAACACGGGTTTTGAGCTACTTTTATCCCCAATCCCTCCTTACTCTTCAAGGGAACAGTTCTATCCGTAGGCCGCCTAGACATACAAGATCAGTTGTAGCGCCCCATTACTCAAGACCTATTAATACTGTTCCTTTGTTTCAACATCCTAGAAACTCTAGTCGCTGGAAGGTTTCTCCTTCTTTTTCACCCTTTCCAGACAGGCCTCTTCTTCACCAACATCAGCATATTCATAGCTTACCACAGTATTCAACCTGGCCTATATCAGTCACAAACCGCTTTGAGGCACTTACAGATCTGGAAGACCCTGATTGACAGATAGAACCGAGCCTGGAGTTTGACCTATGTGGAGCTCCCATCTTGACTTCTAACACCCATGCTGCAACCTCATATCCTGGAACGGATATTGTTAATATTTGTAATACGGGAATCCTAAACTGTGTGGCACCTATTGATCAGCCACAAGCCAGTGGTGATAATTTATACCCTGCGACTACTTCCAACTGTGACCGTTTAATACCTTTCAGCTCCCCTCTCCCCCAAACCTTAAAAATCAGAGCTGAAAATAAAAATGCTCTTGTTATGAGGGAAATAGGGGATGCTGATAACATCATCTCATGGAACGTTGCAGGCCTTTCTAATAAAATATCACACCAACCGTGGCTAGACATAGTTACATGTTATAGCTTTATCTGCCTCCAGGAAACGTGGGCTATAGATGAACTCCACATTCCAGGTTACCAGACCTTCCATGCTCCTGCACAAATAACCTCTCAGGGGAGAAATAAAGGAGGTCTGAGCACTTATGTTTCAATAACGCAGGGCATTAAGGTACTGAGACATACATTCACTGAGTATTACCAGATTTTAAATGTTAGTTGGGGGCGGGAAAGATCTCTAACCCTCATAAATTTTTATAATAATATCCCCAGTAGCAATCTAGAAAGCCAGATCGATAATCTCATGACGAGTGTCAATGCTATTAAGACCCAGAGAAAGGATGAGTCGGTGTTGATCTGGTTGGGCGACTTTAATTGTACTATTTGCCCACATGTTTCCAAAGGCATTTGCGGCCTTGGTAAACATAAGGACGACAACCCTACACATTTGGCTCATTCAAAACTGGGCGACACTCTTAATTACATGCTTTTTCATTTTAACCTGTCTTTTATCAACGAACTTTGCACCCCAAATACCCCCTTCAAACCAACCTTTCACGGGCGGGGATGCAATTCGACTATTGATTTTACTCTCCTATCTCCACCCAATGAAGGATTCGTCATCTCCTGGGAAACACTTAATGTTTTCTTCAGTGATCACTACCCAATTGTTTTTAATCTTAAAATTAGAACGATTCAGGAGACCCCTGTAGTTATACCTAAATACCATCTCAATATAAACTTAGCCACAAAAAATGGCTATTCTATAAAATGGGACAGGGTTGACCCTGCCGTTCTTTTACATACCTTAATGGGAACTAGCCTACCCGATATATTAGCCTGTCTAACAGAAACAGAGGAGTCATCAGTACTCTTGACTCCCTTTTTAAAAATCCAATCTGAACTGAAAAAATTATTAACAAAAGAGCGTCAACCTAACACTAAAATAGGCCATGGTTGGTTTGACAAAACCTGCACTAAAGCTCTTCAAAACCTAAAAAGGGCCCTGCATGAAATCATCAAATCACCTGCTGAGATTAGTAAAGCTAGAAAACTGAATTATTTGGCCATAAAAACCAGGAAACAGACTTTAAAGAAAGAGGCCTGGTCGGCCTTAATTGCAGCATCCAAATCTAGGGACAATACAGCTTTCTGGAAAGCGGTCAACGCTCCTTATTTACAGCAAAACCAGACCGATGTTATAGACATGGCTATAAACGGGGAAATTTGGGTAGATCACTTTAAAAACTTATATGACAACTTAGGAAACCTTAATTATGGTTACCCCCTGATTGACGGAGTTATTATTCAACCACTCACAATTCTACCGATTATATTCCCAATAGGGATTTCCTTCAATTGCATGGAGATTACTAAAGCAATTAAAGACAGTCCTTCAGGTAAAGCCCCCGGCCCCGATGGCGTCCCGATGGATGTCTACAAGGCAGAAATCGACCTTTGGGCTCCCCTGTTAACGAATGTTTTAAATAATTTTAATCGACATGGGCTCCCACCATCCTGGTCTGAAGCTATAGTCGTCCCTATTTTTAAAAAAGGAGACAGAAATGTCCCAACCTGCTACCGCCCAATTTCACTTTTAGATGCTTTAATGAAGGTAGCAGCGAGGGCAATTTTAAACAGAATTCAACTTTGGGCAGAGGAAAATAATGTATTATCCCATTTACAGTACGGTTTCAGTCCAGGAAAAGGGACTATAGAACAGAGTTTAAACTTGGCTTTAGTTTTATCTAAATATACGCAGGCAAAAAAGGGAAACCTTTTTGTTACATTCGTGGACCTGAGTTCCGCATTTGATTGCGTGAATCATGAGCTACTATGGTCCATATTATCTGAAATGGGCTTAGATTCTAATATCCTAGTATTTATAAGAACTCTGTATCGTGATGCAGGTGCTAGAGTCCGTTACGGAAACAAAGGCGAGTGTTCTGATAAATTCTCTATTAAGAGAGGGGTACGACAGGGGTGCATCTTAGCCCCCCTTCTTTTTACCCTATACATAAACTCTATTGGCCAATATTTAATAGAATCACAGCATGACTATCCAAAAATCTTAGGAGCTCCGACCCCAATACTCCTCTATGCTGATGATGCCGCCATTATGTCTCGGAATAAGATAGGCCTACAGAGGGCTGTCTTGAAGTTCGCAACTTATATGAATGAACGAGGGTTAAAAATTAACATTGCAAAAACATACACGATGGCTTGTGGTCCGGGAACAAAGAAATTGCCCTGTTCAATCTTTTTAGATAACAGCAGAATCGAGACCACGGACAACTTCTCCTACCTAGGAATACATTTTGACCGGAGGGGAAATTGGCACACAGCGATAAACGCTAGAAATTTGGCCCTCATCCGAGCTATTGGCGCGCTAAAACAGTTCTCAGCTAAATTAGGTGGCAGACCAGTGAAGAGCTGATTGTTCTTTACAAGGCCAAATGTATTTCTACTGCCACCTATGGAGCTGGTCTCTGGGGTATTGAAAATGCACAACTATTACAAAAAACTGAAAATCAATTCTTGTGCTACTTATTAGGAGTTTCAAAATCTACATCGACCTATTTTATACACATTGAACTGGGCCTGCTGTATATTCTAGATATTATTAAAATTGCGCCTATACTCTTGTGGCATAAGATTTGGATTACTCCGGAGACCAAACTTAACAGAGACTTGATTACTGATTGTCTCAATCTCGACGGAGTAACCAACATAAAATGGCTCACATATGTAAAAAATATGATGACTGACCTTGGCCACCCTGAGTTTTTTATGGAGCCTTCAACCATGGAATCGGTCTCTAGGAAGACCTTAAGAGAGCTGGCTTTAAACCATCTTATAACTAAAAGATGGAATCTGGAAAAAATAAAAAATACAGTTCTCAACTACCAAAAAATAACCATGCAAGAAGGCCTCCAAAACTATTTATTAACTCAGCCTTCTTGTTATGCCCGAATGCTTCTCACTCGCCTTAGATTCGGAAATTTTTATCGTATGATTGCTTTCCCTTTTTGCAACTCCTGGTCGAATGAACTCCCACCCTGCCCCTGTGATGATACCTCTGCTCAATCCAACATTCATTGCGTCCTCTTTTGTAAATTCTATCAGCTGCCCAGGGGGGCATTTCTGAAACCACTTTTAAAGTCCTGGGGATTACGTACCTGTAGGTTGGCTATGATTAGGTTATTACAGCTGGACAATGAATGTACTATCATCGCATTAACAAGCTTTTTAAAGCTGGCTGTTAAGTTTCGGAGCTCAATGTACTAATTTTAACTGGATTCTTTTGTAATTCGATGAACTTTTCGTTAACAGGGGACTATACCGATTGACTTTGACTATGTATAATCAAATCATTTTTAGAATTTTTATCTTTATATATATATGTATGAATATTCTGATGTACGCTTTTATGATTTTAATCTCAAAATCGAATAAAGCTTTCTTGATTGATTGATTGAATGGTTATGGTATAATTTATCATCACATTGTCAGAGAAAATCCAAATGTATGAAGTATCCAATGTTCGAATATTGTGCTTCAGGATGAAAGTCAACCTGTGTTTTGCTTCTTATTTGGTGTGCAGGCCTGTTGCTTTTTTAGGCTGTTAATAATTAATGAACAGAAACATTATTTACTCATATGCACCAGCAGATGTTATATGAGCATCTACCTATCGTGAGGGGGATTTGCATACTAGTGTGTCACTGCTCTTGTGAAACATAAGATGTGGTTTTAGAGAAACCTCAGTGAACCACAATTTTAGTGACGACACAATTATTTACTCTAAATTTACAATTAGTCCATATTCATCTTAGTATTTTAGCACAGGCAAAATGAATGGCACTAAAAATTCATAGTAGCCAGGTCTAGAGGTTGAAATGTAGGATAGGAGAATGTGACTGTTACTAAAAGTTCCCCATAAAAGCAGTCTGATGGGGTTGCTGGACCCAGGCGCAATCTCGGATTGATTTCACCTTCCCTTAAGAGAGGTGGTGAAATACTACAAAGGCTTATTGGAAGTGGGAGGCATAGTGTTATTGAGAGCAGAGAAAAAATAATATAATATCCATGAATTTAAATGATGCTAATTAGGGGTGGGTGGAAAGTTTCATTCCACCCGCAGAATTGGCAGAACTTGACGACTCTGTGTGACTCTTGTATCATTAATGTCAAAAATAAATTCTCTCAGGGGATTCAATTTATTCACTCCTTTCATTCATCAATTCCTTCAAGGTCATACTCTCTTCTACACTAATCTTTAAAAGGACTAACAAGGCAATACTTAATAAACAGGTTTTAATATCACACCATGTCGGATAATTCATACAAATTCATACAATACATCAGATAAAAACAATTTAAAAACAAATGATAAAAAGTTATTTGACAAAGTTTCTATAC
This sequence comes from Triturus cristatus, assembly GCF_964204655.1. NCBI lineage: Eukaryota > Metazoa > Chordata > Amphibia > Caudata > Salamandridae > Triturus > Triturus cristatus. The sequence continues at coordinate 678,305,179 of NC_140589.1, forward strand.
ACCATAAAAAGAGAGACAACCCATAAGACATGCACAAAAAATGTGCATTTGAAGGGATCAAGTAGAGTAATCATGTTGTCTGTGATTTTCAACATGCAACACCTTGTTCCTCAAATTTAACAAAAGTAGGTGTTGACGCATTTCGGTGGTTAAAACAGGATACGTTTCTCTGTCCTTTATTACCCACCTTTTTTCTGCAATAACAACAGAACATAGCTTTATATATATGTGTGATATAGGCATAATACCTTGATTTTGATCAATGAGACACACTCTTGTGCTGCTCTTGTTGCTTGTTATTACAAGTTGAGATGTAGTTGTTAACAGATGGGTTCCCTGATGCAGATCAGTGATCTTGTCTTTAAATAGAACACGTCATCCTGATGTTGACTGGTGGACGCCAAACTGGACAGGGGTTTTGCTTCACTCTACAGAGTACCAGCTATATTAGTCTCTATACGGGACGCTCATGCGTAGGGGATTAGTTGCCCCCTTTTGCGCATGCGTGTTTGCAGTTAGATCTTGCACGCATGCGCTGTTGGATTGCATCGTATGACACGCCCCGGAAGGAGGATTGTCCCAGGCACCTATGAGTATGACTATTTTAAGCCCCCGTCCCGCTGCCTCCATTACAGTCCTGGCTGGCGGTTGGACGCGGCAGGTGGAAGGGCACTGGTACCTCCTTTAAGAGTGAGTATTTCAAAGATAATGGGGAGTAGGTCACGGAACCTTTCTCCTTCGCATGTGATGACTGCTTTAATTATGTTCACCTTTGTAATGTCTGTGTTGTTTTTTTTATTAACCCGATACTGTGCGGCCGTCTAACGCTAATAGCCATTGGAGCCACTCTCGTATTCACGGGAGGCAAAAATATCACGCTGGAAGTCTACCTTAACATTTAATATGATGGACCTTGATCCTTCTGATTTATAGTGAGTACAGGGGTTCCTCACACATGGTTGTGCAGCATTTTTTATAAATAGGGATGTATTGCACCCTTTCTGATTTCCATGATGAGTAGATCCGCCACGATACGCCTCTCTGGGCTAAGTTTAATGAGGGAGTTCCCTATTCCTTACTTGGTCTCATTCTTTTCCTTTTTTTCTTTTTCTCTAACATTGGTATGTTGTGCACACGATTGTGGCACACTACGTTGTATTAAGCTGGTCTAATGCTCATCCTATGTACTCTCTTTTTTTATTGTTTCTTTTCTTTTCTTGTCCTAGGTATTGATCAGGAGCAGCTTAATGGCCCGCCCTGACATGCATTCTGGGTATTTATTTTTGACTCCTTTTATTCACGTGCACTTCACTATTTTTTCCTATATCCTGGTCCTGAAGAAGCGCCAATGACCATAGCGGCATCAGAGGCGCGAAACATGTTGGCCGTTTTTATGATACTTAGGCATATTGTGCCATTTGGGATGATACTCTTATTTAGAGTTTTTATACTGCCAATAGGGTTATCAGATCATTACGACCTCTTGTAGGTTACCCCTTGTCAGTTTTAACTCACTATGCACGCATTTTTGTTACCCTTATATAGGACCCACCCCACACACCCTAAATATATATCCCTCCTAATGATAGACACAAAGTATTTTCCCATTATTTCTAAGGTGAGGCACTTACAAGTCTATCAGCACTGTTCTCGAACCAATTTTTGGAAATCAGCTTTCAGTTCTGAGTAAAACTAAGTTCCCTACCAATCCAGTATGTGTCCAACCCAAGTAACTGTAGATCAAACCATTGATAGGGAGTGCTCTGCCTCTCAGTCAGAGCTCTTCAATAAAATCCGTTACTGTAGTGCAGGAAATCAATGGATCCACAGGTGTTAGGGCAAGCTCATGCACCTAATTAATACTCCTTATATTCCATGCGGTAAAGGATTCCTCAAAACTGGTTTGGTTGGATCAGATGTCAAATTTTAGGAAATAACAACGGAAGCTGAAAAATCTTCCCACTACATCAGTCTGCCCCAACAGCACCTCCAGGATGTCTGTCAACAGTTTTGGGCATCACGTAGTATCAAGTAAAACATCCTGTTTCCTCACCACAGAAAGGAGAATTCTGCATGGCGGATTTTGTTTCATTTAAAGAAAAAAAAAATTGGGGGTTTTTTTGTCATTTTTATTTGCTTTTATTTTTTTTGTTTTTTACCCAACATAAATTTGTGACAGAAAATAGTAATAGCAGGATTAATAAGACTATGGAAGCAACCAAAAAAAGCTGACCAAAAGTATATTCTAAAATCAGGAACTCAAAGCCACCTTGACTAAAAGGGAGTTTTAACCGATCTATTGCTCGTCTTGCTTTCTTATATCCCCATATAAAGCTGCTTAACGTTCCTTCTAACCGTTTAAAAAATGAGTTAGGAACGTGTACTGGTATAGAGCGAAAGAGATAAAGGAACTTTGGCAGGATCTTCATTTTTATGATATTAATATGACCGATAATGCCCAGGGGGAGCTTATGCCAGTTTTTTAATGACTTAGCTGTCTCTTTTAACAGGGCTTCGTAATTTAAAGAAAATATCCTATCGATCTGTGCCGACATCTAGTCGACCACCAGTGGTTTAGATGTTTGGCGGAATTTGTTCCTGTAAGGTTCCAAAAACGCAAGCATATTTGGAATCCCCTAAGGCTAATTTTTAACAAGGGTGGACATGAACAGTTGTGGCGAGAGGGCTGCTTCTTCAGTACCTTTGCTGCTGCTCGAGTAGATTTCTATTTGAGCGACAGCAAAATCAACTCGAATGTCCACATGCTCTTGCGCACCCCATGGTGCCATTTGCACTGATTTTTTAGTGCTGCGTGTGCTACTGCCACTAAATTGCAGCACAAGCAGCATCACATGCATATTTCTGCTCATTGGTGGAACTCCACAGAATCTCGCAGAGTTTTTATATATCTCCACAGATTTCCAAAGAGTAAAACCCAGCGTGTTCCTCCCAACCCCTAATGCTAATACAAAGGGCAAGGAAAAAGAAAGGTGTGTGGTACCTCGTGTATTGAACATCTTAAAAACTAAGAATGTGTTCATGCATTAGGTTAGGAATTTCAAGATGAGAATGGACCTTTGATAAGTCAGAAACTGCGATCATCAGTTTGTTTTGGAAACCATATCCCAAAAAACATGAGTCCATGTGGATCATAAGAAAACAGCTTAAAACATCAAGATTCTACGTGTGTGGAAAGATGAGTACGGTCATTAAAGGCAAAAAAAAGAAGCCTCATGAAATAACATTCAATTGCATGGCACCAAAGTTAATCGATAGTTCCTGTAATGGATCTGCTTCTTACTGTGTCCTGGATAAGTCATCAGTAAATGTGCTTGGTGTTGAGCGCTTGGGCTATCCACAGGCACGCAAGCACAATATGTGCTGTAGATGTTCCCGGATGTTTTCTGAGTGCACTAAGAGCCAGAAAAGGGTTAGCTTGCTGGCGAGTGGATGGAAAAGACTTGCTCATCTCTAACGGTGACCATATTAGTAGGCTAAGGTGTATAAGCAAGGTAGAAATAGCAAATGTAGCCTCTAAAACAAGAGGGGTTGTTGATTACACACGTATGTAAAGTTAAAATCTGCTGTCTGTAAGGTTACCAGAGTGCACTTATGCGTGTTTATTTCAAGGATTCCAGACATGAGTTTAACATGGCATCAAGCTTGCTCAATCTGTGGGAAAAACTGCTGGGGGCTGATGCTGAGTTGAATGAAAGATTACTCCATAAACGTGATGAATATCCCATCTGCATTATTACAAGTTGACATAGGATATTACTCACTTGTAAAAATACAGACAGAAAATCCATAAATTTGTGAGGAAGTATCCCATTCACAGGCATGGCTGCTGCCAATATGCAGTGTGTGGGGGGGGGGGGGGCGGCCGCCTTGCGCTTCTTATGCTACTCCATCGCATTTCTCCTGCTGCTCGGAGTCCCGACAGGCCCTGGGACAGACTCCCCTACCAATCCAGACACTGCTCTCATACTATGAGAGCAGCACCAGGATTGGCCTGAGCGGGCTGCTTCGACACTCCTCTCAGGCAGAAGGAGTCTGTGCCGTTTCTCCAAGCGGCTGCAGAATACAGCCAGGTTGAGAAACCTAACTGTGCATTTCTGTTTGGCTGGCCTAAGACAGCCGGCCAAACAGACATGCGCACTTAGAAGTAGACAACCACTCCTCCCTGTGATCACAGCCCCGGCCCCTCCCTGCAAGCGCTGTCTCAGAGCAAGCAGCTTAAAAATAAAACAATATTAAAATATTGTTTTATTTTTCTGCTGCTGGTTCTGTGTCAGTGGGGTGACACTTCTCCTTCATTGCGGAGAAGCCGCCGCCACTGCCCATTCACCAAAATGAACATGGGTAGCCTGTTTGCTGTTTCCAAGGTTCAGAGCCAACCCCAATGCAAACAGACTGGAATCCTTTATGAATGAAGATTAAACTTTCATTAAACATAATTCCTGTTTCCCTATGTGCATAAAGCCATGGCATGGCTGATAAATGTTCACCAGGCCTACTCTTGTTAATAATTATTGGGCAGTGTACTAAGGCTGGGGTATGACGTTGAAGTAGGGCCCTCAGCTGAGCGCTGTGTGGCTTATACACCACCGTGCCACTCTTCAACCCATGCATATGCAGGGTGTGTTCATGAGCGTATCCTGCACTCTTCCTGAAGCCAATTGTAAAATTCCTTACCCTAGTTGTGTGCAGATTGTGCCCCTCCTTACACGACAAGAACATTCTCTGATCCTATGCTTACTCCAGACTTCTGCCTCCAGCTGCTTTATGTTGCTACTCTGTGAACAATGGGAGAAATGCCAAAGTGCAGTTTCTGCCTCTGTCTTCAGTGCCTCCATAAGCCTGCAGTCCTGGTCACTGGCTCTCTTTGCACACTGGGGAAAGCTCTTGACCTCAGTTGTGGTTGCTGAGCTTTGCAAATGGTGGGGGGTTAGACTAAATGCTTGCATGCAAGCATAGTAACTGATCTCGACTGTTAAGTTGGGTAGTGAGGGAGCAGGGGATTGATGCAGGGTTTTTCCCTCGAAATGTTAGTAAAAAATTAGTATAAAACGTTTCATTTTCCAGTACAGTTTTTGTATCCAATTGACAAAAAACTATAGATTTACCAGCATTTACTTCTGGAACACCCAGATTAACTTTACTTCAGATGCCCCAATCCTTCTAGGAGGTAAATAACGTATGGCCTCATTTATGAGGAAGTCACGCAGTGCAGCACAGCAAGTCACTTTGCTGCACTGCATTGCGTGACTGGTAAAGGCAAGAATGCACCGTTTTTAAGGTAATACTGTGCATTCCCTTGTGCTGGAACCCTTTTGCCTAGCGCCAAGGCAGGCACACTGCACCATGGTGTAAGCGTGCTAGTGCTGCATGCAGCATTGTTTTTGTGCAGAAAGGGGCATCTTCCTGCACAGGACCAATCCTGGGAGGCATATTCCTTTTCTATCTGTGCTGCAGAATGCAGCACAGTTAGAGAGAGCAAGAAATGTAGAGAACAATGAATATTTCTCCCTGTTACGCATCCCCTGGGAAGGTGTAAGTTTTAAGATCATCCCCAGGTTTATAAATTCTTGCAAATCTGGGGCTACGTCAAAATCCATTTGAGTTTCGTGGGAACATGCACGCAATGCCCATCAACCACTTATCCAGGGCATAGTAAAGCAACACAGTGATTCATGCTACATTGCGTTACTCCAGATTTGTGAAGCCACTCAGAGCCACGCAAAGTGGCATTGTATGGCTCCAAAATTCTGACTAAGAAGTTTGCGTCGCGCCTGTACCACGTTGCGTGGTGCAAACATGACGCAAGCCTCTCAAATAAGAGGCCCTTCATTTTTTCTTCCATTTGCCTGATGGACACTCAAACAGTGGAATGCAGTAGCTTTTGTGGGAAGATAGAGGGAGATATCTTTTAATGGGGTGGAGGACACAGTCAGCCAAACCCACTCTCCTGCAAAGGGAGGTGCTTTGATCTATATAGTCAGGTCTTAATTTGTGCCCCTGTTTCCTGGGGTTGAGCACCAGCACTTATTTTTAAACACCAACACTTGTTATGAGAGTACACCACACGTGACGCTCTCAGCGTATTTTGTTTCTTTGTTTTTAGCACAGCATGAGTGTTTAGGAATTCAATGCATTCAAAAATAATAAAACTCACTTCCAGGCTATCCCTACTGCTTGGGGTGACCTGCATTAGTCTAACATCTCACACTTGTTTAAGTGTGATTGACAGTAGATAATGCTGTCAATAGGCAATGTTGGCCATTTGGCAGCAATGGCTAGAGCCATGGGTTGTGCCGACTACAGTGGAATACCATTGGCCTTGGCACTTATATTTCAATAAATTAAGCACTGATTTCAATACAAATATAGTCAGCATTGTTCTGCCCAAATCTGCCTCCAACTGAATCCCTGGCTTCCTGAGCACAAGCTAGCCACATTCCAAAACACCACATGGGGGGAGTGATGATTCTAGACATACATATCCAATAACGTGACGAGATGAGGAAAGGGAACGTTCGCCATTTGCAAAAGGATTTACACTGTGGTGTTAGGGACTACAGAGGAGGTCACACAATGTACCTTGGGGCAGATTTATGGTCCCTGGCGCATCCCTGCAAATCAGCATGGATGTGCCAGGGAAGATGCATCACGCAAGTTTGCCCTTGCGCCACCGCAGATGCGCCGCATTTACAATGCAGCGCATCGTGGCGCAAGGACAAGCAGATGCCGGCGTAAGGTTGGCGCAGTGCTGAAGTTGTGTCGCAAGCGCGACGCAACTTCAGCACTGTTCCAACTTACCCCATACCTAACATGGTGCGTCAAACCTTACGCCTGCTTCAAGCAGGCGCAGGGTTTTGACGCATCAGCGTTGGGAAAGTGACTCAGTGAAATCTTATAGATTTCACTGAGTAACTTTTCAGGGGCGTCCCTGCGACGGAACGCCCCCCCTGCGTGGAAACGCCCACATGAAACCTGACGCAGGTTTCATGTGGCGCAGGGCTTTACACCGTGACGCATCTCCATAGATGCGTCACGATGTAAATAGGGCACAACGTGGCGCAGGGTTTACGCCGCCACTGCGTCACAAAAGTGACACAACGGCGGCGTAAAAGTGGCGCAACTACAACATAGATCTGCCCCCTTGTATATTATGAACGTCGGTGTGAGGTATAAGAAAAATTGAAATTCTGTTACCTAGTCAGTTCTGATCCACTTTTTAACCCACCAACGTCTTTCCTCTGAACGAAAGTGAATAGTTCCATAGCACAAGTGCAGGCTGCATGCAAATAGCTTCGATGCAAATATTACTTCACTTTTGTCAATGTGAATGAGATTATCTAATTTGCCTTTTATTATCAGGCTGCGCCTTTTAATGAGTATGTCGCATTCATATAATAACTGTTAAAGAGCCTTGGATGGTCTGGGTATGATGTGTCTGTAAGATACATTTATTCCAGAATGAAAATTATCATTTCGGAGTTTTCAGAGACTCGTGCCTCACATCTTTTTTGCTGGGCCTCAACAATATACCCTTTTTTGTAATCTCAGTTTTGCATAAACCATATCCGTCAGCCTGTCAGTTGGAACACCTGTTGGAATTGGCCCTCTCCGCAGGGTCAACTTCAAATGTTTTGCCTTTTGCCTCCTATTTTTCTGACCCTGCCTCCTTTGGCTATAGGATTCTGAGCACTTTACCACTGCTAATCAGTGCTAAAGTGCATACGCTTTCTGTATATATTGTGATTATGATTGTTTATCCCTGATTGGCATATTCGATTTACTGGTAAGTTTCTAGTAATGCTACTAGTGGGCTTGCAGCACTGGTTGTGCCACCCACAGGAGTAGCCCTTTAAATCTGTCTCAGACCTACCACTGTAGTGTCTGCGTGCGCAGTTATAAATTGCCATGTTGTCCTGGCGAGTGCAACCACTTGCCAGGCCCAAACCTTCTATTTCCTTACATGTAAGGCACTCCTAAAGTAGGAAATATACTGGTGTGTGACATGTCCTAATAGTGAAGTCCTGTGGCACTTTCATGCTGCCGGAACTTCACTTTTTGACGTTCTGGTGGCGCAATTTGCCACAGCATATTTACAAGGCCACGTAAAGCCACTTTACTTGGCTTTTCATGGCCTTATAAATATGTGCCCCCTTCACTCAGAAAACTGCGTGAAAGGGGGGTTCCATGGGTGTTGCTTTGGGTGTTCTCAGGCAACACCCATGGAACTGAAGCATTCTCAGATTTACGAGGGGTGGTGTTAGGGAGGTGCAGGGAGGAGAAATGGTTTCATTTTTCCTTTTTGTATGTGTGCTGCATTCTGCAGCACACATAGAAAGATAAAATCTCCTCTTGGGATTGATTTTGTGCAGGAAGGTATCCATTCCTGCACAAAATCAATCATCCGCGCAACGCAGGCAACCATGCACCATGGTGCAAGGGTGCCTGCGTTGGCGCACAGCAGCACATTGTGCACCGGCGCAGGGGAAAAAGACAGGAATGCACTTTATCTTATAGGTATGGCGCATTCCAGCCCTTTTGTTTTGACGCAGGGCAGTGCAGCACGATTCCTTGTGACACTGCCCTACGCCTATGCATCATAAATGAGGCGCTGTGTATTTCATTTTTCAATATTGAAAGGCTGTCTGTCCCATAGGCTTATCATTGGGGCTGCACTGTAACCTATTACATGTGTAGCTTTCCATAGGGACAAGATAGAAAAATTGAGTTTAGGCTCTCTGAACTCAGAATTTATTAACACTCCTTTTAGTAAAGGCGGTTTTTAAATTTTGTTTTTGAAAATGCCACTTTTAGAAAGTGGTATACAAGGGGTGGACCCTTATCACTCAGCTAGAAAGGGCCGGTAAAAACAACATATTTTTATATTTTACCGCCAGGGGAAGAGTTTCAATAGAAATATGTATAGCGACTGAAGAAAATTATGTACTTAAAGTGTATATCCTCTGGTGCTCGAAATGTCTTTACCCCCGGTGGTCGTTAACCCTTGTTTTTCTGAAATTGTCTTTGTGGGTTACCAATTTGTTGTTTGTTCTTGACTGGAAACATTATTCAAATGATTGTTATTTGTTAATTGTTGTTTCAACATTGTCTAGATGTTATGTAATTGTGAAGTGTATTGATATTGGTCTGTGAATTCTGAAAATGAAGATTAATGAGTGAAATGAATAATTAAATGATGTAGACCATTTTATTTGTGAGTTTTGTCTTAGTCTGCTTAAATTGTTGGCAACCTAATAAACAGTCAGCTAGATGTTTTTGATTATTTAGTACTTTTAGAAATTGGGATTTTTCTAACTTTACCATTCTGTGTTCCTCAGACTGTTTGTGCATTCAGCGTCTGGTGTTTGAGTGACAGGAGCTGGGATGTGCATTCACTCTAGACAGTAACTGGGGGGTTTGAGCTGTGTCCTGCCTTGCCTGGGTGACTCATCGCTGGCCTAAATAGACCTGGTCTGCATTTACAGTGGTGGGAGGAGTTTAGCTTGCACCTGAATAGTCTGTGTCTCTTTTTTCACAATGCTGTCTCCGCCCCTTGTGGTCATGCTGCACCAGGGAGGGCAGGACTAGTTTGAACTGGGTTCAGAGACCCTTACAGCCAAGAAGAAGAGCGGAAGAACTGTGTGAGGAGCTCTGCCTTTTCTGAGTAAGGGGTGGGTTGGCCTGCAGTTGCTGCTTCTATCTGTGGTGGAGTCAAAGGACTGACTCTTTTTGCCCTGCTGTGGTATCCTGTTTGTGAAGAACTCTCCAAAGGCCTGAGTGTGCTGGCCTACTGTTGTGGAAGACTCAGGGACATCAAAGACTTCCTTCTGTACTCTTTCCCTGTGCTTTGGGAATGTTCTGGTGTGTACTCTATTTTGCAAGAGCCCTGGTGCTTCAACTTTGTTTTACAAAGTCTGTCTGCTTTCACTATACTTTGCACAGTCCTGGTGCTTGGTTCTGGAAAAGTTTTCATCTGCGTGCATTTACTTTCATTGGAGAGAGTTCTGGTGAGTGCACTCTGAATTGCACTATCCTTGTGCTCTCATGCTGTCCTTGGCAAAACAGCCTTGTGCCCCTTTCCTTCTGCTGTCTCTCGTCTGTTTCTGGAAACCCATGCTGGGCTCCCATGAGGAAGAATCTCTGGTGCTTCCCCTCGCCTCGACGAGCACTGGCCACGACTTAGGAACCGGAGACTGTGCAGAACCACGAGATCTCCGATCTTAAGTAAGCTCTCTAGCTGGGCAGGAGTGCCAGGATCGGCTGGCATTGCCTAGCAGCAATAACACATCTCCACGCTACCCTAGGCAAGCAGAGGGAGAAGCAGCCTAGCAGCAGCACTGTTCAGATCCAGCCCCGCCCATCGCCGGATGGAGCCATGCGGTGTGGGCTCAGGTGAGCTGTGGGCAACTGGGAGACGAGTGGAAGGATAGAGAAAACGTCCTGCTGCAGGTGCAGTGGGCCGACGTGGGCCCCTATGTTTCTTACCAGGGCCAGTCTGCTAAGGGTGGAGGAATCCTCAACGGAGGTCCATCTCAGCCCCCACTGGTTCAGCAGGTACCGCCACGCCCTTTCCAAACAGGGCTGGCGGGACTGCACCTAGAGCAGCTGTAGCACACTAAGGACTTCGTGCTCAAGAAATGTTTATCACCGCCATGCTAACCTCAATGTGGGGATCGGAGCAGTTTCTCCCTCCCCCTAATTTGACCAAATCCGAATTGTGGCCATTTGACCTGCTTCTGCTGAGCCCGTAGAACACGGCTTTCTGTAGCAGAAGCACTCTCTGAACACATGATTTCTGTCTTGCTTTCAATATTGTGTTCAGGAGCTAAAGGTTATTCCCAGTAATTATGTTTTTTTTCTCATGATGGATTCGTTCTTTTTGACATGTGTAGCGGATAACCATTGATGTAATGTACTACGTGTTATGCATGCTCTGATGGTTGCATGGTATGGGCACAGTAAAAGCCTCTGCTTTTATTGCCCTAAATGTGATGCCAGTTAAAACGTGTTCCTACTGCAGGAACTACCTATTATGTATACTGATAATGTTTTCCTAAATGATTCGTTTATGACCTGTGCACTGTATGAGTAGTTACTTTTGTGGCTCTCACGGTGATGTTGGGCATAAGGTTTTCAGATGAGGTTTTCTAATCTGTGCTACTGGCAAGGATGTACTTTAGTACACTAATTGTGGTTTCTCTGACAATTGCCTTATGTGATTGATGACAGTGCAACTTACAAGTGTTTTACTTCCGTGCACTACATGTGATATTATGACCATTGCCTAGTGACAGAGTGATTATGGGTTTATGGGATTGTGAACTAATCTGCTTTACATACAACAAAGTGATTTATGGTCTATGTGTCTTATATATAATACAGTGATATTTGTATATAACCTTGGGTGGAGTCTCTTTTTGTGGTGTGCCTAGTGTGTCACTGGTGTGTGTGTGTTGCGCAAATGCTTTACACATTGCCTCTGGGATAAGCCTACCTACTCTGCAAAGCTACCAAAGAGGTGAGCAGGGGTTATCTTGTGTGTTTAACTCCCTTACCCTGATTAGAGAGGTGGCTTCAGCTTTAGATGCATACCCTAGCCAACGAGAAACCCATTTCTAAAAACACCACGGATGAGGTGTTATTTGAGATGATGTGTCTAAAACCAGTGAGATAGCTCAGAGGGTTGGAGCATGTGCTGCTGAAATCTTTGTAGAGGATACAGGTCCTAGTTTCCAGCGTGGGGGGCTGTAGAGCTCAGTGCTTGAGGACCATTAATACAACTATTTAACAGCCCAGCGACACTGGGACATAAAACGAACAGGGTCTTAACGCATTCTGCTGGTGAGTATTATACACCACAGGAGAAAGGAAGAGGTGAGTTGTGATGTAGGTTAAGCAAAAAAATCAGACCACTATGAATCTCTCATACAAAAAATGCATTAAATTATGAGGGCCGCTGCTTCGCAGAATGTATTTCCAGTTAACTTGGTAGTGTTTTTATTGTTTAAAAGGATAGTGAGCACATTGCTGGGGTGAGATATAATTTACTGCTTATGTTAATTTATGTATTTTTACAGCATGTATAACCCTTTTGATGGTCTAGTAGAGGTGAAGGATTCTAGGCTCCCTTTACTGTTCTTGGATAGTCGTTTGAAATCTCTGCAATTAACATCGCAGGTAAAACTTTATTTTTTACAAGGACGAGTTTCAAGGACGACTTTCACAAAAGAGGACTCTGAAAACCCGTGTGAAGCTGAGTATAATGAACTTCTGTCATGGATCTGTGCTCCCTTTGATTTCTTCCCATTTTACAAAATAAGGCTTCACAGGGAGGTGGGTGCAGGGGAAGGCTGAGCGACGAACTATGTGATTTTTTTCCCAGACACAGACAAAAAATAATGGGTTGGTTTTAAATGCTGACAGTTTTATAGCACAAAACCCGCTCAGATGATTAGAGCAGCGGCATTCCCTATCAAATGACAGCTGGGTTTCATAAAAAGCAACATGAATTATAAAAAAGTAACCAGAAGGAATTTCGCATAAAAAGCCTTCCGCATATGTACGATTCTTGTGATTCAATGTACGTCGCTTAATTTTTACTCTATAAAGTCGGTGCACGCATCACGTTAGCCAGTCTTATTGACATTGCCTATGCTTGTTTACCTTTGACACTGGTTGGCACTGGTATATGAAAGCCTCAGTGGCTTAGTCTTCTCATTCTGGCTTACTTTGGTCAGAAGGACGGAATCCTCATAAATTCATCCAATTCACTCTGACTTGGACCAATACGTCTAGTTGAAGTCCAGGGTGGAACAGGTAGCTGAAACATGCACACAATTGTGCATCACTTTCCAAGTTATTAATAAGTGTGCATGTGACCTGGAGCCAGCTGGTTAACCATACTTTCTTCTGTCCTCCCTAAGTGAAGAGCAAAGGAACAATGCAGCCTCTCGCTTTCACCATGCCCTTTCCCAGCTCATGACAGGCATCATGTGGCGAAAGGGTTGTGAAAGGTAGGGATGACCAGTCATGACTGACATCCACACTCTGCAGTACAGACGGCCTGGTCTGCCTTATTCAGCAATGATGCTGCAAACTTGTACATGTGTGGTCCAGCAGCCTTCAGGGCAGGGCCATATAAGTCTAAGCCCTACTAAATCCTTTATACCACACACATACATACTTCTTATTGGTTCAATGACAAGCTGACCCTCACTTCCAGCAAGGGACATTCAGGCCATCACATACAAAGGCACATTCATGGCAAGAAAGTAGAAAAAAATGAAGGGCAGAGCCCCATTGCCCCTAGGTACAAGCCACCACTGTGAAGTCTTCTGACTGTGAGCTCCTAAAAGCCACACCTGTTCTGTGAGAGGAAGAGGTTCTGTGTGAAACTGCTGCAGGGGACATGGCTTAGGTGGTCACATGAGTGTGTTTCCGTGTCAGCTGCAAGGAGAAGGGTGGGTCGTGCTTGTCTCAAACCTGCACAGCATTTAATGCTGGGCACACACTGGCCTGCTCCAGGCCACTAATAAGAAAGGAATTGCTGGGATATTGAATAGTAAATGAGCATTACCTGTGACTTCTGTCCACTTACTCAGTATGCAATATCTCAGAAGCTCTTGCTTTTTCATCAAGTGCATCAGTTCTTTCACTCCCCTTCTCTATGGGGGCACATGGGTCAGGTTAGAAGCTGCTTGGGGTCTTTCCTGCCCCCATATTCATCAAGCACCCTCTGGTAAAAAGTAGAGAAAGAAGGCGGTGCCGAGGTATACTAATGAAATGTCTGGAGTTGACTTCTGATCAGGAGTAATGGCGCACCAGCTGCCAATCTAAAAGCCTAAAGTTTAGGATTGCTACCTTTTCTTGAGGAGTTTTCAGTGATGCCAGCCAAGGATCTAGGGCCTGGGGGCACCTCTTGGGGATCAGGACTCACTCCAGCAGAAGCCAGCAGCAGGGCTCAGTCAGCTCCAGGTAGGTTCAGTTGGTACTTGTGAGCAGGGCAGCTGCAGGGCAGAACTTCTAGCAGCAGCAGGGTATTTCTTCATTTGAGTCGTCCACAGGCCCTGGAGTGTTCTAATGAGAGGCTCTGAAGGTCTTACTTTTTACACCTGGTGTCAACCTTTGTCTGTGGGAATTCCCTGGCCTACCCTCAAAACTGGTTCTGGTCAGTTATTCCCCTTCCCCTGATCCTGGTTTCAAACTGTATAGGGTGACAAAGGCAAGGGCAGGCCTAATGTAAAGTACATTTGTGTATACGTAGGCAGGGGCCTTCGAAATGTAAACAGGGAAGGTAACAGCTCATCCCCAGTCATCCTGTAAGGAAGACCCAGTTCCCTCACACTTAGGCCTTCTTTGTTCCCATGACTGAAAGCAATACACAAACTCCAACAGCAGAGCTATCAACAGTCATGTGAACCAGGATACTAACAAAAAAGCACATTAAGTTTGGGAAGAAAAATGTCAACTTTCTAAAAGTGACATTTTCAGAATAATGACTTAAAATCCAACTTTACTGAGTGTAAACATGATTTCTCTATCTTTTCCCAATCTGAAGTTAGCACTTATTGAGTGTAATAAGGCCATCCAGTGTTAGTCTATGGGAGAGGTAGGCCTTACAACAGTGAAAAATGACTTGATGAATTTTTCACTTCCATGGCATGTAAAACTGGGAAACAGCGTTTACAACGCAGACAGAACTATGCAGTGCCATCACAAGGAAAACACTACTATCAACGCGCTGTTACCATGCGTTCCATTACAACACAAGTCATTACAATGACTTGCTTCAGGGAACACATTGTTGGATTTTAAATCCAACACCTTCCATACTGTTGCACAGACTGGAGTTGGAATAGTAAAATATACTATTCCAAAGTCCAGCGCTACCTTAAGGCAAGTTGTTGTAATGACTTGTGTTGTAATGGAACGCATGGTAACAACGCGTTTGTTGTATTGCCCGCATTGTAAAGGCAAGCGTTTCAAAAGCATGTGTGACTACGTCATACATCCATTAAACTTAAAACTGCATGTCCAACTATTTAAATACCATGTACTATGCCCTATAAGACTTAGGGCCTACCTTAGGTGTGACTTATAAGTAATAAAATGAAGGTTTAGGCCTTTCAAAGGTGTATTTTGCCCAGTTGAAATAGCAGTTTAAAACTGCTCTACGGGCTGTCGTGGCATGCCTGACACATGTTTTAAACTGTAACTTTAATTGGGTGGCACAATGAGTGCTGCTGCCCACTAGTAGCATTTCATTTACAGGCTCTGAGTACAGATAGTACCATTTACTAGGGACTTACCAGAAAATTATTTGTGCCAAATAGATGTAGACCAATTTTACCATATTTGTGTGAAGGAGCATGAGCACTTTACCACTGGTTAGCAGGGAAAAATGATGCAGAGTTCTAAAAGCCAACAAAAACATTTCAGCAAAAGAAGTCAGAGGAAGGCAAACAATTTGGGGTGGCTCTGCAGAAAGGGTCAGGTACAAAAGTCCACAGCTGTCTTTTATTAGGAACACATACCCCATTGTGCCAATTGACTGTCTCAGAGTAGCGAAGCAGAGCAGTCCAAGTCCTATTCAGGGGAGGTGGTGTTGGCTTGCAACCCCAGGTCACTGATACACAACAATCAATAAATCATTGTCCAGTCAGTGTTTTGTTTTCTTTTAATAAGTAAGAGTACTTTAACTACACACACAATACTAACTAATACACATTTTATTCCAAACATATACAATCAGGTAGATGGAAGAACCTTTTGTTATATTCCCATATTATGTTACACACTAGTGGGTCCTGAACCCTATGACCTCAATACCCCCCACCTATAGTCAATGCAACATAACAATGTTTGAGTGTCATTTGCACTTTTGATCACCACAGGGGAAAACGTACCGAGAAACAAAGTGGTAATGAAGCAGAAAAAGACTTTATGCATGCTATTGTGCGGGAGGTGAGCAATCAGCTGGGTAGACTGCAAACCAGGCGCAGAAAAAAACTCGAGTGCTGATCATTAAAATGCCCTCATTGGACTGTGAAGGGTTTTACAACATGATGCTGTCGCTACCACACAATTCAATGAGGTTTACAAGCAGGATTTGTAATATTTTTCTGTTCCTCCTGCACCCCACAAAAAAGAGTTTGAAAGTTTATGTTTGATTTGCTCTTCTTTCCTTTCACCCAGTTAAGCTTGCATGAGAAGGGAAGTGGTTGTGGAGAAGGAAGAACCTACAACTATGCTGTGGCTGTTTTTTCAACCTCATGCACGTTGAAGCTAATAAAACCACATTGGTTAAGATTTTGCTTCCACCAACACCACGGAAGCCTTCAAGTAAGGGCAAATAAGTCAATCAGAGGCTACCTTCTATTCTGTCACCACAGTGTCTCCCCATTGTTTATACCAAAGTGAATATATACTATAATCAATGAAGGGGTACCCTGGCTGCTTTCTGAAGAGAAGAAGCAGTGAATTCCTGGTGTCAGTGAGACCCTCATTGGCACATGCCATTGAGAGTGGGACTGAGAACACTGTATGGGCATGGCCAATGAGGAGCAGAGAGATGGACAGGGGCCCAACATGGAGAGCAGAACCTTTTTTTTTGTTTACCTTTTCAAAACCATTATTGAGAAAAAAGGCAACACGTCACATTACAGTTGTCAATGCGGCACATATACAGTCACAGTTACGTTGGCACGTTGCACATTGAACAGAAATATGGAGGGTATTCAACCCGAACGGCACAACGCCAGATACGATACCAGGCATGATTTAGGTTGGACTTGTGTCAGAGTGTGAGGGCGGTTGAGGTGATGGGGGCTTGTTGGCAGTGTCACCCATGGCAACCAGAGGTGTCCCGGCTAGGGGGTCAGTCGCAATGTCGTTCGTGGTGGCTAGGTGCTGTAAGAAACAAGGGAGCCCCAGATGTTAGGGAGTCTGCTGGGGGCTGGCATCAGGTCCCAAAATTCGCCCTACAAGGTTTGGCAGTGGGCGGAATCATCAAGACACTGCATGACCTTGGGCGCCGGCTTGCGCCCCCAGTGAATAGTCACCCTGTGCTTTGCCAGAACCAGAAGCAAGGCAGTTATTTACGGTTTGGGACCGATATGTCTTTGACGTAACCTAAAAGACACACCAGGGGATCAGGAGTGATACGTTCAAGAATGATGTCGCTAATGACTACGCAGACGTACAGCCAGAAGGCGGAGACCTCGGGCACAGCCAAGCCAGGTGAGCAAAATCTGCCTCAGGGGCGGAGCACTGTGCACAACGATCGCTGGCTATCAATCCCTTTTTATGTAATGACATGGGTGTGCGGTAAAGCCTATGTAAACTGTATGTACACTCCATGCAATGCGGGCGCGATTAGTGTTACTGGAAGAATCAGGGAGTGAAAGAACGTAAAGTCTGGTGACCAATTTACGCGAGGAACTAACGATGTATACCAGCTCGAGGGCGGAAAGTGTTGGAGGGGCCTGAGGAAATGCGGCATTTGCCTCCCTGCAGGTTGCTCTAATCTGATAGTATAGTAGCCTATCCATAGGTCCGTCGTCGTCAGGGAGGGTGAAAAAGTGTTGCTGGGATAGATGTCTGCTATGGTGTGGAGGTGAAGATGCGCAGCGCAACGGACCATATCTGCAGTCTGCAATGGAGGAAACGCTGGGTTGTTGGCAAGGTTCATGGAAGGGGCATAGAGTGAGCTGGCGCCAGTGTATTTTCGAATCCCATCCCAGGCCCAACGCAGGCACTCAACTGTGTCAATCTCGGCGTGCGGGAGCTTGGGTGGAATAAAGAGTGCGGTCTGAAGTGGCCACAGTGCCGCCAGGTCTGCCTCGATCGCGACATGAGGCTGAAAGGGCGTGGGGTGCAGCCAGAAGTGGAAAAAGCTGGCCTGAGCGCAAAGCCCGTACAGCTTAAAATTCGGAGCGCCCATGACGCCGCGAGACAGGGGGAGAGTGAGGATATTGTAGGCAATTCTAGGTTGGCACCCCGCCCAGACCAGGGCTCAGATGTGGGAAAGTAGTTTGCGAAAAAATGTGATGGGAGTGGGACAGGTACATTTAGAAAAAGATACAGAAATTTCGGGAGCACCGCCATTTTTCGCAATAGTGGTGCATCCTGCCAGCGACAAGGGGAGTCTCTGTCACACCTGGACTTGAGTCTCCAGCCAGTCCATCACACAGGCAAAGTTGGCCCTCCAAAGGTCATCCATGTCCCTGCTAAGCCAAATACCAAGGTATCTGGTGGGGCCGGATGAAGGGATAGTCTGGGGTGAAGGGCTTGGTGGCAGCAGTAAGGGAAAAGAGGATGGATTTACTCCAGTTTACTTGGATGCCAGACAGACCTCCAAACCGCACCACCTCTCTGGTCATTGGAGCGAGATTATCATGAGGATTTCAGATGTATATTGTAACGTCATCCGCATACATGGAGATGCCAAGGGCCCGAGCCGCGAAGCCAAGTCCCCTTTGAGTGTGGTGCTGCCGAAGTCTGGTAGCGAGGGGTTCCATGGCGATGGTGAAAAGCATGGGGGAGAGAGGACACCCCTGCCGAGTGCCACATGCAATGGGGATGGGTTCAGTAATTTGTCCGTTTATTCTAATGTGGGCCGTAGGGAGCGTATATAAAAACTGTTATTTCTGTTCAAAAACCGGGCTAAAACCCAGACGTGGGAGTAAATAAAAGAGGAATGGCCACTCGAGGGTATCAAAGGCCGTGGTGGCATCAAGGAGAACCTCTACGGCCGGAAGAGAGGGGTTGATCTGATGAAGGACAGCAAAAAGGGTCCAAAGGTTATGAGATGTGGCGCGTCAAGGAATGAAGCCGGATTGGTCCGGTCGTGCGATGAGGGGCATGAGTGGCAGAAGACGTGTGGCCAGAAGTTTAGCGTAAATTTTATTGTCGCTATTAATAAGAGATAATGGGCAATAGGAGTCGCGGAGTTCAGGGGGCTTGTCGGGCTTTAAAAGAAGGTTGAGAAGGGCTTCGCGAAGAGATGGAGGGACGCTCCCACGATCGAGGGAGTCATTATACATGGCGGCTAAGTGCGGGACCAGGAGGGGCGTAAATTATTTATAAAAAGCCGGAGAAAGACCGTCAAAGCCGGGTGCTTTATCCCCTGGGAGCCCCGAGATGACAGCAGTGATCTTCTCTTGCGAGAAGGGTTCATCCAGGTATTCCCGGTGGTCGCTACTTAACCAGAGAAGTTCAATAGTATCAAAGTATTGATTGAGAACCTCACAGGAGGGGGGCTCACCAGCGGAATACAGCTGTGTATAAAAGGTGGAGAACCGTGTCAAAATCTCTGTAGGGGAGATAGTTCTGCCGGAAAGTCTCATCTTGTAGGGCAGTGACGTAGGAAGAGGCATGCGGTTGCCAGAGAAGATTGTCGAGAGTCTTCCCAGGGCGGTCACCCTCACCGTATCGGCGAGCTCTCACTTCTTTGCTCAGGAAGGCGAGCTCCCTGTCACTGCTTATGATATTTGGAGATTTTGTCTCTAATTTGAGCCAGAGTGTCGGGGCAAGGGTTTTGGGACTGCTTCAGGTCCAGGGCTTGTATCTCTTTCTCCAGGCGCTCCAAGGAGCCCCTCAGAGAACGCAACACTCCAAATTGTTTTGAGATGCACTCACCCCGGATCACTGCTTTAAAGCCCTCCCAAAGGGTTGAGGGAGAGTCCACCGAATCGACATTGATCTCAAAATAGTTGATAATGGCAGCGCGAATCTCCTTGCAGAAAACTGTGTCTCGAAGTGCATTGGGGGGCAGCCGCCATGAAAACATGCATCGCTGGGTGAGTGGGAATCGCGAGCGCAGTTGCGCATGGTCAGAGAGAGTGCGGGCTATGTGGTCAACGGAAGTGACCCAGGCGAAGAGGTCACGGGTGGTGATCCAGAGGTCCAGCTGAGACCAACACCCCGAGAGCCAGCAACACAGGTGCCCTCGTGCCTGTCCGGGTGAGTGTGTCTCCACATATCAAGCGGGGAGTTGTCGGTCATGATCGATTGCAGGATTGAAGTAGCTTGAGGGTTCTGAGCGCGCTGTCTGGAGTGATCGAGCACTTGTGAGGGTGCTAGGTTGAAGTGGCCCCCCTAGTGTAGAGGGCATACACCCAGGGAGGAGATGAAGTGCCAGATCTGAGAGAAAAAGTCCGGGCAGTCAGAATTAGGGCCATTAATCGCTGCCAGGACCACAGGCTGAGAGAAGAGGGTACCAGATAGAATAACATATCGACCCTCAGGGTCAGTGAAGGACTGGGTAGTGTGCCAAGGGAGTCCCCTACGCAGTAGAATGGAGACGAACCGTGAATAGTTAGAGTAGAAGGATGAGTGGATTTCGCCCCAGTGCCGTGATCGTAATCGGGATGAGGTGGCGGACAGGAGATGTGTCTCCTGGAGGAAGCATATATCTACCTGGTGCCGTATGAGGTGAGTGTGCATAAGGCGTGCCTTGCGGTGGTCATTAAGACCTCTGATGTTCCAGGTCCAAAGCGTTGTGTCTACCAACTGAGAGAATGGTGGCAATGAATGACATGAAGCAACTGATGTGACAGGAAAATGATAGCTGCGGGTGACGCGATAAGTAGTAAGTATGGAAATGCATTGCATAGCAACCAACTAAAAGCAGGTCTCTGCTGGGAGGCGGCAAACTAATTAACAACTTACCCACCCGCCCTCCACCTACTCCAAACCCCCAAATAGGTTGAGTTGCCCACGCTACCCACCCCAGGGGACCCCAACTTGGAAGAGGAACATAGTAAATGAGGAAGGGAATCATCCCATGGAGGCGTGGTTCCACCTGACATACACCCCCGCCACTAGGACAGGGTGGCCAAGTCGCAGAGGTAATCGGACATCGAACAAGCAGGTCAGGGAAGTGCTCAAAGGTGTCCATGAGTCAGAGCAAATAGCCCAGTATGGCTGTGCGTGGGCCGTGTATTGAAGTCTCGGGGGCCCAGGTAACAATAGAAATGGAGAAGAAGACAGTACACAGTCCAACTGATCTGAAAGCTGCCTGGCACGATGCAATGGCACAGCCATGCGGAAAGAGTGTGGTGGTCAGCCTGCTAAAGAAAAAAAAAAAAAGAAAACACCGGGAGAGGGGAGAACAGCTGGTGCTGCGTAAGGAGTGGTACAGTCCAGCAACAACCAGGAGAAGCAGCCAGGTGCAAAACAGGAGATGGCAGGACAGAAGTGTCAAAGGCCTAAACTCAGTCATTATCACTGGCGCCTGTGCCATCAGCAGACTGGGAGTTTGAAGGAGTCAAACGATGTTGCCTGTCCAGTTTCTTCGCAAAGGCCAGGGCAGCCTAGGGGTCATTGAAAGTTTGCATCTGGGATCCAGTTTTAATCAGCAGCTTGGCAGGGTAGGCCAGGGAGTAGGAGACGTCTTGCTTCTGGAGCAGCCGCTTGGCCGGGAGGAACTCTCGCCGGACGTCCTGCACCGCCAGCGTGTAGTCAGGACAGAACGCAAGTGTGTTTCCCTGGTGGCGCACCTCACCTTTCTCCCAGGCAGGACTGCATCACGGTCGCAAAAGTTCAATAGTTTGGCGATGATTGGTCGAGCGGGTGCACCCGGGGGAGGCCTCGGTCCCAGGGAGCGGTGTGCTCTTTCCACAATGAAAACGGGGATAGAACCTCACCAAAGAGGTCACGCAGGAGCTGTTCAATGTAGTCGTCCATTTTATTGATGTTGAAAGATTCGGGCACACCCGTGATTCAGAGGTTGCTCCTGCGGGAGTGAGCCTCCAAATCCTCGTTCTTGTTTTTGATTAGCTCTAAGACTTTGTCCATCTGAAGCAGTCTTTGGCGATCCCCAGTCAGGGTGTCTTCAGCGTCTGAGACTCTTGATTCCAGGTGGGCAATTTGCGTGTTTTGTGTGTCAACCCTGGCCCTCACTGCGTCCAAACTGGCAGAGAGCTTGTCCAGTTGCACAGCAATACTGCCTACACTGGCCTTGACGTCAAGCAATATTGCCTTCAGGTCATCGTCGCGTGCAGCGCCCATCTCTGTCTGAGTGGTGAAGACCTCGGGCTCGGGCGGCGTCCCATCATGCCTGGTCTGCCTGCGCTCCTCAAATGCCAGCTTGGGCTGTTTTCGGTCAGTCTTCCCCATGGCTAGGCCGTGGAGTCTGAGCACACACCAAAGAAAGAAAAAAGAAGTTCAGTCCAGCCAGTTGGAGGGGTAAGCAGGGGCTCAGGGGGAGTCAGACGGCACAGCACTAGCGGATCGTCGGTGCCATGCAGCCAAGCAAGATGTACAGGCCACTGGAGTAAAGGCTGCACGGGACAGGCTGAGGAAGAATGGAGAACATTCCCAGTGCCTCACTGTAGGTAGAGGATGACAGTGCAACACCGGCAGGCACCCAGAGGGGTGGGAAATGATCCTCAGCAGTAGGCAGAGCAACAGGAGGTAATGGAGTGCAGCGGCCACACTCGCAAGGGCCAGCAGTCCAAGGGGCGGGGGCCCCGGAGCAGCAGCGACCCGGCACAGTAGTCTGCCCTCAGCCCAGCAGTTCGTGGGGATGAACGAGTGCCACAGGGTACAGCGACAGTGAGGCACTGGGGCCGGGGGCCCCTCGTACCGGATGTTTGTGAGCAGAGGGCCGCCGCGAGTGGCACTGGGAGGTGGCAGGCAGCAGCGAGGAAACACAGGGGATGCACCGCCCCCGTTGCAGGCCCCAGGGCACACCACACCAGGCAGCACCCAGTAGGGTCAGAGGTGGGTGGTAGCAAGCGGTTCTGTTGGCCCCGGGCCCCGCAATGCAACACACACGCCCCCACCCCGCCGCTGCCCGTCCCCAGCGCTGCGGATCACTCACCAAGGTGGCAGTGGGTGGCATGCCCCGCAGGAGGGGTACCGCAAATCTTGTTTCACAAAGTGGGCCCCCTCGGATTCCGAGCGCACGCCGCCTCCGTCCGGCACATCGCGCTGCTTCTCTTCGGATGAGGAGGCCCAACAAACACGCGCAGGGAGCGGAATGCTCCGGGAGTCCTCCGTGCCCACAGTGGCTCAGAAATGCACACAGGAAGGAGACAACATGCACCCAGGGGTACAGGGAGCCCAATGCACTTTGCGTGGTCGTTCGGAGCCACGCATCTCCACAGGATCTTGGCGGATGTTGAAGCTTGGCCAGCAGAGCCCACTTAGAGTGCGGCCATCTTGCAGCCGGCTAAGCCATGCCCCATGGAGAGCAGAACTTGATGTTATAAGCACTGAGTAGACAGAGGACCCAGTATTAACATTAGAGGGACCACCCCTCGGGAAAGTCAATTGCAGGAAGTGCTAGGAAGCATTTTTTGTGAGATGCGCAGATGACTACCTCAGTCGCACTGAGGCCCTATTTACTTAACTGGTATCATATGGCAGCTACAGACTGTTCTCAGGGCACATGATTGTGGTTTTATTTTAATTGTAATCTCCAATGTGTTTAACATAGGTTAGTATGTGTTCACTTGGCTCAGCTGTCTCTATTGGTATGGCATCTGCTCGAAGTCCTGCAGAAGTCCTTTTATCTGCACCCCAACAGCATGGAGTGCATGCTCTCCAGAGGAACTGGTCGTAGAGTGTATGTGGTTGGGTATGGGTATGGGTTGACACAGCCTGCAAAAAAACTGACGCCGGAAAAACTTGTTTACCCCAAACGCACTACACCAACCTCACCATGGTTCTCGGAAGAGCTCAGAAGTCAGAAACTAACCTGTAAATGACTAGAACGCAATTGGCGAAAAAAATATAATATAGCAGATAAGGATGTTTATAAACAAGGTCTTTCTGTTTATAAACAAGCAGTGGCCAATGCAAAAAAGCTCTTCTTTATAAACTATATCAACTTAGCAAAAAATTCCACCAAGGAACTGTACAAAACCATAGCCAGGCTAGCGTCCCCAACTCCACCTAAGGTTGAATCAAGTCTTGAAATGAGTGAGGAAATCGCTAAGTTCTTTCAAAAAAAGGTAGAAGCTAGCTTTTCAGCCTTTAACCAACACCCGCAGGGAGCTACAGAAAATAGGTTCTCCGGCCCAAGGCAAGTCTTAGGAGCCTGCCCGTCACTGTATCGAGGGCACTAAGCTGCTTATGGCCTCAGTTAAGTCTGGATCCCCCATGACCCCTGTCCAGTAACAGTGGCCAAACTAGCCCTGGAACCAATTGCCACAACCCTGACATCAGTATTCAATGCTATGTTTGAAACAGGAGACTTCCCTAGTTGCTGGAAGCGGGCCTCCATACTCCCACTGTTGAAAAAACCCAATTTGGACCCAAAAGATCCAAACAACTACAGACCCATCTCCAGCCTCCCACTACCAGCTAAAATAGTGGAAAAGGCAATGAATGCTCAGTTCAATTCATTTCTATATGAGAACAGGTTACTGGATCACACGCAATATGGCTTCAGAGCAGGGCATAGTACGGAGACCGCCATGATAAAATCAACCGAAGAAATCAGGAAAGCCCTAGACCAAGGTGGTAAGGCTGCCCTCATCATGCTGGATTTGTCCGTGGCCTTTGACACGGTCCATCACGATCTTTTGATGGACCGTTTGTCTTATATTGGAGTCAAAGGTAGGGCATGGAGGCTGCTAAAAGCGTTTCTAACGGACAGGAAACAAACAGTCTCCTTAGGAAATTTTGAATCTAAACCTTTCTCGCTACCGTGTGGGGTTCCACAGGGTTCGTCCCTTAGCCCGACCCTTTTTAATGAGTACGTGGCATCCCTGGCTCCCTTGATAAGATCTTATGGTTTTAGCCTTATGTCCTATGCAGACGACACACAAATTGTTGTGTCTCTCCTACCAGGTCTTGAAGCAGGCATTGGCAAGAACTTCCATTACTGTATGGGAGCAGTTAATTCGTGGATGTCTCAAAACTGCCTGAAACTGAACTCGGGGAAAATTGAGGTACTCACGTTTGGAAAAAACACCAATTTCTGGACCCCAGACTGGTGGCCAGCAGATCTGGGCATCCTCCCCAAACCCACGGAGAAGGCAAAAAATCGAGGTATCCTAGTGGACAACAAACTGAATTTTGAGCACCAGATAAAGGCGACCACCTCTGCTACCTTTCACTCCCTCAAGCTGCTAAAAAAGATCAAACCATTCTTGCCAGAAGAAAGCCTATGAACAGTCGTCTCATCCATTATTTTATCCCGACTGGACTACTGCAATGGGCTTTATTTAAACGCCCTAGAGCGACATCTGAATAAACTACAGACCTTGCAAAATGCAGCAGCAAGTCTAGTGACAGGCACCCCCAAATTCATATCGGTAGCCAGAGAAATTAAAAGACTACATTGGCTTCCCATTAGGAAAAGGGTGAAATTCAAATCACTGTGCACTGTCTTTAAGGCACTTCCTGGTCAGGGTCCAGGGTTTTTGACCCACCAATTTCGATGGTACACTCCCAAAAGAACCCTTCACTCATTAGGAGCCAAACTTGTGAGCATACCACCCACGAAGAAAGCTTCGTGGGGAGGGAGAAGTTTTATCACAGGTGCGGCCAAGGCTTGGAACGCCCTCCCTTGGAGTCTGAGGAACTCTACAAACCTTCTAGCCTTCAGGAAGCAACTCAAGACCTGGCATTTTAATAAATAAACTCCCTATAGCCACACTTTCTCTCCGTGCCACTATGTTTCTCAGTAGAGTTGAGCTAGCGCCAGGACACCTCAGGGTAATTGTGCGCTCTATAAATAAATTAACATAACATAACATATGTGTTCTGGAAGAGAGCGAAGACCACTGGCTCTGTGTGTGGCCTGCTGAAGCATAGCAGCATAGTAGCAACACGCAGGTACCCCTCTCTCAGTGATATTGTGGCTCTCGGTTCCCAAATTCCCCATTCTTATGTACAGCTCATCCAATCTTAAACACCCTCTCCATCCTTTCCCCACTATGCTGCCACCTCCCACCTGTAGAAGCTCTTTCATTTCAACTGCTGCACACGTATCCATTGTATCCTTCTTCTGCAGCGCTCCACAGCAGCCCCCACATACTGAACCCCTGCCTGAATGCCCAATAATACCAGATGTCATTGAACCACCCAGGAGGTGTCCTACTGCTATACCCATAAGGTGCTAGTAGCTCCTACTGCTATGAATGATCTTCGTAAGCCTCACAGCCTTGAGATATTAAACTCCAAGCTCATTTGAATGCCATAACAGAGAGGGCTCAACACAAACTAGGACTACTCAATACAAATCAAACCTTTCATTCCACATTAGACTTAGAAAATGTGGTATATTATTTAGTCACCTCAAGACTTGACTATGGTAACACTGTTTTTTTTTAATAATTTTTTTTATTATTTGCAAATTCCTTCATAACTTCAGCCTCTCCACATTTGGTACATGCAGTTCACAGTAACACATTGCTCTTCTTAGTTGACTATGGTAACACTGTTCTAACTGAAATATCTAAAACTAACCGAGCCCCACTGCTGGCATCTCTCTTTGCTGCAGAAAGACTGACCACAGGAGTGAAGAGTTTTGCCCACATCAATCTGTACTCCTCCTAACCCTCAACTGACTCCAAACAACCATGATTATTCAAAGTGCCCCGCATTAAGCCCAATGCCTTACATCGTGGCACCTCAATACCTTGCCCAAAACTCAGTCTAGCTGGGGTTTGCCTTCTCTCCAGAGTGCTAAATCTTCACTACGGGAAATGCCCAGGTTAAAGAAACAAAAAACAAAAACAGCTCACGATTGTTCTCTGGCAGCGCTCCTAGAATACGGAACTCAAAAGATCCCTCCTGAGATTCGCATGAACGCCTCCTCGAGGTCTTTAAGATGAACGAATCCTTGGTGACTCAGTGTATTGCTTGGCACTTTATTCTTCGCTGGTTGAATTGCCTCCCAAAGGAGCTGCACGCATAATTTGAACATTACAGACTCTAAACGTTGCCCTTTTAGTAGCTGTATATTTACGGTACAGTTTACTATGAAACTCCGACCCTTTATTTCGTTTTATATCTTCAGTAAACTAGCTGCTGCACACTTTTGTAATGCCTGTAATGTTCAGCTTCGTTCTACAGTGTGACATCTGGCTCTATAAAAAGAACAGTTCTCCTGTAATGCTCTGAAATCTGCCTCTTTGAAACCTTTGCTGTTTTTTAACCAGACTTCAAACTTCCCATGATCTGCAACAACACTAGGCCTTATTTCCCTACAGAGTAAACAACTCTGCCACAGGCCAGATCTTAACTGTGTTTACTAACTGACCTGGTTTTCAGACTGCCTCCTTGTTTACACTCCCAAAGTGCATAGTTGACAGCAAAGGGATCACTGTTCTGGGGAAGGTGGGAGCAGAGTGGAGGACCATGTCCTAGAGTCATTCTTCAGGCACACCATAATAGTCTTTATACTTCCACTCACTTATTTCAGTAAAATAATTCTCCCGCCTTGTGCATCATTGGCGACACATTGTTCTTGTTCCCACCACCATTCCAGGCTCACACTCTCATCCTTCTTTCAGTAACTGCCCATGGGTTAGGCTCCTGACCTGTTCTTGTTCCGACACGAGGTCTATTTCTTCTAGCCAAGGATCCATTATTCCACATTAAAATATTATGTCAGCTGCAGGCCTGCAGACTCCAACCTTAGGCCTTGGCGGGCTCTAAGCGTCCAAGCGCTTACTAGATTTTCATGCCTGTGAGCATTGTGGAGAGGCTCAAAGTTTCTCTTCTAGGAAGGCCATAGATGTCAAATGTATGTTAACGACCACTAACTGAGAGAAGTGTGGCTCAATGATTAGAGCGGCAGACCCTGATGCAGAGGTCTAGCCCGGGACCAGGGTTCAATTCCCTGCCTCGGTGGGTCTTGGGCTCAAAAATTCCACGGACCTGATAATTCTCGCTTCGGTGCATATTCCAATCATGGAGTCCCACTCTGCAACTCTGGGCAATAGCTTGCTTAATCTCCACAATGGCCCCCACAACGCTAAGGTTGCCTGGCCTCCACCTTGGGGGTGCCCAGGAGTGGACGCCTCACAGGGAAAGCCAGGATGGGTTCCACAGCGGTATTTGTACAAACGCCTTGAGACCCTTGCGGGTGAGTAGTGTGCTATACAAGTATCACATTTACATTTACTAACTAGGTCTTTGTTTATTAGTTTCAACCCTGTGGCTTGTTCATTTGGAAGTGTGTTGGTAATCTTAAGAGTCTGCACTTGGTTTCACCTGTGGCTGATTGTCATACCTTAACATAAAAATGCTAACCCCATGCCTAAAGAGTCGACAGCTTATACTGTGTTACTATTCGGAGGGTACCATATCTTCCTTACGTGGATAGCGCTATTAATTAGTCTGTCAGATACTGTCAGGGTATGGCAAGCTGCTGTTGCATAAAATAAGAGTGGGATGTATGGATATAATCTGCATATTCCAGGAATGCTTCAAAGCGCGTTTATGAGATCATTCAGGTTTATTCTCCATTTACACTGGGCGGCTGCTGGGAACACTTGTTTTCAGAGAACACTATGTACATTTTTAGCTGGAGTTTCACATTAGGAGGTGCTTCAAGAGTCAAGACATGAGATCTAAAACAGATGTAATGCTCCTGGCTCGCCTGGAGACTGCAGTTTTGAGAACATTTGATGTGAACATGAATTAGCATCAACAAAGAAAACAAACCTCTTAAAGGATACTAAAACATAATGTAAATAAAGGATGACTACGAAAGAAGGCAACTAGGCAATTTGCATAGAGACCTGGCATCTTTTCTAGTGCCTTCTAGCATATGCACCACCCAGCATGAACACCCAGTTCGCTATTCAAAGACATTTCTTTTTATTAAAAAAAACAACGTTTTTTTTTCTCTCACTTTGTTTAAATTAGCAACACAGGGTTTTTCTTCATGATGGAAGCAAGCACGTACCTCAGCACTCGGGGGCTTAGGTTCATGACAGTAATAACATCAGGTGTGATGAGTTTCTCCCTTCCTCCAAATCCCATACCACAGTCATTAGGTCAAATGTGGGCAGGTAGTTTGTGCCGAATTGGAAAATGCTGCATTCAATGTGACCTCTGGCCCCTGTGAGCTACAAGCAAGCCTTCGGCAATTATTAATCAATCTTTATTGTGGGCCCTGGGGCTATAATACAAAAAAATAAAAAAGATTTTACTCGTCAGAATGCATGAATCATAGTCAGTCTATCAGAAATACAAAGCAGCTAATAAGCAGCGCGATTCTTAAAACCATGCTGCTGTACACGATGAAAGAACGTCATAATGATATAAGGATGTTTTTAAAAGGTGTCTTGTATTACAAACCTCACCTGATCCAACAATATGTGACCCGATGTTCCTCAAAACCAAGCACGCCTCTTAAACCGTATCTAGACACTGTTTTAAGCAAGCAATGGCAAAACCAATAAGTGAGTTTAGACAACCTTATTTTTTATTAATCATCACAAGCATATGTCAAACACAATAAAAAGAAAGAATGGGTGAAGCGGGCTGTCCCATTGCCCATGCTGTTGTCTGTGGTGGGAATGATATTGAACAGACGAATGGATGAGGGGGGCTTGCCCGAAGCCTCTCTCTGTATGTATGCACGCACTAATCTATTTATGCACACACAAGCCTCATACTTACTTGCACTTTTGTGCCTCCATAACATCACAGTATGTGCCCCTTTCACGCAGAAAACTGCGTGAAAGGGGCGGTCCATTGGTGTTGCTGTGGGTGTTCCCACACAACACCCGTGAAACCTAACACATTCCCAGATTTACGAGAAATCGAAACCCTGAGAATGCATCAGAACCTACGCCACCCCTGGGGTGTCGTTAGAGAGGTGCAACAAAAAGAAAATGTGTTAATTTCTCCTCATTGTTTCCTTTTTCTACGTGTGCTGCATTCTGCAACAGCCACAGAAAAAGGAAATCACCTGAATTTATTGATTTTGTGCAGGGAGTAGTCCCTTCCTGCACAAAATCAATCAGCCCCCCAAACGCAGGCACCCTTGCACCATGGATGGTGCAAGGGTGCCTGTTTGGCGCACGGCAGCCCATTGTGCGCCGTGGAAAAGGACAGTAATGCGCTGTATCACATAGATATGGTGCATTCCTGCAGTTTTATTTTGACGTAGAGCAGCGCAGCAAGATTCCTTGGGGTGCTGCCCTAAGTCAAAACCTCATAAATGAGGCCTGTAGGTATTTTTTAATTATATTTTTTTAAATGAGGCTGGTGATACACATGCAGGCCTACCCTTACATCGCTCAGAAAAATATAGAACAAGAGGTCTCTCAAATGGCCATTATGTTGGTTGAAGTTCTCCATATTTCCACCATTGGTGCTTGCAAGAGTTGTATCCGAAACAGAAGTGTGTGGAGAGCATCAATCAAGTCAGTGCTACTTGAGGCTTTGTCCCGTCTCAAGGTCAACTTCACTTCATAAATGATTTACTTTGGGTCAGGGCCGGACTGGGAAGCAAAACTGGCCCTGGCAAAGTGCTCGCCGGCCCCCAGGAGGGTTGGGGGTGCAGCGAGCTGTTTGCCCTGGCCGGTTTCGGCCAATTTTGTTACAGCGGCCATTATTGCAGCTATGCTGCAAAATGGCCCTGTAACAAAATCGGTCCCACGGGCCCAAAACTGGCCCCCAACCCTAGCGGCCCACCGGGGAAATTCCCGGTGCCTGCTACAGCCAGTCCGGTCCTGCTTTGGGTGAAATTTGGAGATCAGGCAGCAGATCCTGTACATTATTGGTTTACTGGTGACATAATCTTCGGTACACAAAGACTCAGCGGCAGAGGTGGGGCGCTGGGGCCAGAGCAACTGACTCTGGAATCTGGGGATCACGGTTCGATCCCCGGTGCCGGCAGCAGATTAGCCCTGCACTGTGTCACTCTGGGCAATAGCTTGCTTAATCTTCCTGACGGCCCCCAGCGCCTAGCGACCCTTATGGGTGATTGTTCGCACTTTACAAATGAGGATTATTTACAAATGTGGATTATTTATCAGTTCTGTAAACTACAGATTCCATGAATGTTCCTATTTCGATGGCTTTTCCCCTTGTTTTTGTGCTTTTCCTACCCAGGAGCATTTTCTTCTCACAATGTTTTATTGGGTGAAATATCTTTCCTCCTGTGACGCAAGACCTGGAATGCAGTGCGTTTGACAGACTGTTTTCTCTCCTCTTTCTCCCTGTCCTGCTTCCCTTTTCTTTGCTAATCCTACCTCCTGCCCAATGGCTGCTTGCCCTCCCCAACCTCCTGGCACTTTCAGGGCTGTACTCTTTGCTATTGTCTGATTCTGATGTGCTGAAGTTATAGGGAGCCTTGTTTCACCTTGCCTCATCGCCGAGAGCAGTGCCTTTTGCTGCCTGCCTCCTTATGGCAGTGGTGTCTCAACCCTGACCCCTCAAGAAGATCAGTGGCTAACCTTGTTCCCTTGCAAAAAACAGTCCCACAACCCGGCCTCCATTAGGAGAGGAGCCTCACACCTGTGCCTTCTTATAAAGAGTTGTGGGCTAAATGTACAAAGCCTATTGGTAGTCGCAAAAGGTCAGATTGCCAGAGTCAGGACGTTTGCGACCACAAAAGGCCTCTGCTTATGTACAAAATGAAATTGTGATTCGGCAATACGTTACTAAAGGCTAATTAATGTTTGTGATCAAATGCCAATTTGGTATTCGGAAGGGGCATGTTTAAAGCATTCCTTCCAAACACAGAATCAAGATTGGTATGTAGTAATGTTTTGCGACTGAATTCCCGTCACAAATTCCCCTTTGTGAATGTTGACAAAAACATTTTTTAAGAGGGAATAGTGCGTATTTCCATGGACCCTCTACGTTCTCTTGAAAAATGAAACTTAACTTTTCATGTTTTTTCAAACGCATGCCGTTTTCCTTTTAAAGAAAAAATGCTTGCATTTAAAAATTTCATTTTGTTTAATAGAAATCACACATCAGGTAGTCTTCTAGCATCAGCAGGCCACAATCCCTGTGATGGCTGTGATTCCTAGTGGGTCGCGATTAATGACCTAACCCATTATTATGCACGAGATAGGTGGAATTTTGAGCCACACTGAGTCAGTAATTTGCGAACTGACCTATTAGTACATATTTCGGTTTGCAAGTTACCAAATTGATCACACAATACGGGTCACAAATTGAAATCAGCATTTTTCAACCAGGTATTAGTACATCTGGTCCTGTGTCTTTGACTTTGCTTCTTGTAGGGGAGCACAGCACATTATCTAATCCTGCATTCTCTTAGAGAGTAGTGCCTCAGCCCTATTTCTTCACAGGAGAGCAGTACCTTAGTCGCACTCGGTCTCACTCACCGTCATCATAGGGATCTGTCTCTCAGCCCAGGAAGTTCAAGAAGAGCACAGAGCTGCATCTCAGGCTTGACTCTTCATGTGCAGAGTCTCATCCCTGTCTGGTGGCAGAGAGAAGCATCTCAGGCATTTCTTAATGGAGATCACAGAGGAATGTTTCAGCATCTCTCCATGGAGATCCAATACAGTGGGGTGATCTATGAATCAAGCATAGTTTTACCATGTGGGGAATATTGTGTGGTTGTTCCAAGGAACTCTGTCAAAAGATCAAAGTGGCAACACTTGTTAAACAAGAGATTATTTTCCCAAGGGATCGCGTTCCATTGTACCAGTTTTGCAAACATGAAGCAAGTTCACATTTACTCTTAACAACCTTTGAATAATATTTTTTTTTTTCTAAAGACTATACCTGCCCTCTAGTGTCAGTGCCACAAAAGCAGGCACATTGTGAAATCAGCAGTAGGCACAGGCAAATAAATAGCCAACATCAAACACTGATACAACTCGTAGTGATACACACTTTAGATCACCTGTAGTGCAGTCTTATGTCAGTATAGGTGTAACAGTCACAGTCGTTCACAAAGACAAGCATGTAGAGTGGCATGTACATAAAGGCCAACACAATCCGCCACTTGCAGGCACTTTCTAGAGTAGTTATAGGCAGAAATAGACACAATCACTATGACAGGTCAACCAAAAAAACTCACTGTCTCATTAAAAGGTCGACACTTATGCATAATTATATTGCCTGCTTCACTTTATGCCTCCTGCCCACCTCTTCTCCAAATGTTTTCCCATTGCCACCACAGACTGGATATTCCTCCCTCACATTGACTGTCTTCTCTTCTGCCCTATGTTCCCAATTGATGGTGAGCCTGTCTACCCCTCATCACCTGAGCCCCAATTGTCCTTTGACACCCTCCCTTTTGTCTGGTTGTTTATCACCACTTGCAATTTGAGAATAGGGATCAAGCATTGGAAAAAGCAAAGCCACCCATAGATGCCTTGACGTCAACAAACAGAATTAGTGTGGTGAAATACACTTATCCCTCCCCAGCACATATCTCTAACTACCTCTTCACCTCACAATTATATTCCAAGGCAGCATCCCCTACTCTGTACCACTCTTGTTCTATTTAGCACTACATCCTCTTTTCAGTGCAGCTGTGTCCCAGTGGCGCCCCCCCCCCCCTCCTGCTCTGCCTCTGTTTTCCGACTGTCGTCCCCTCCTTAGCAGCAAATAGATGACTGCCACCACCTGGCCATAAAGTCCAGGTTGGTCAGAATCCTCTACCTCTCTTTGAAGAGAACAGCATTCAGCCATATGTCCCTAAGGCAGAAATCACTTGCACTGCATTCAGGGTCTGACTTGTCTCGTAGGTGGAAGGATACTTCATCCTATAAAAACACGGTAATACTGGAATACTACTGGGCAGGACAAGCGCAAAATAGGGAAGAAATCCATCGAATTAGGAGTATGGAAGTGAGATCAGCAACAAAGCCATTCAGTCATGAGCAAGCAGCTGATCCACAGACCACTCTAAACATAAACAGGGTCACTGAAATGATGCGATTGTGTGGCTGCTGCAATTTCCGCATAATTGTAGATTTGCCACATAATCCATCACCTGCCTCATAATCTGCAGATTTTTAACAAAAACAAATGTTGGTCGTAGCTCAAACGGTTCAAAAGTTACTAGAAACACAGTGGCCTGTTGCAGCACAGTAAAAGGCCCTTTGCAAAGGTTGACTGGTCACCTTTCTGTACTTTATTGCTATATTTTGGCATTATACTGATACTAATGAGGCCCATCTAATGGTAGACAGTGTTAACAAGTTTAAAAGTGACAACATAATGCAGTAGTACTATCACAAAATGTAGCCCATAATTCCACATAATTTGCCTTTTCTTGCTGCATATTCTATTCAACCCTGCTGGATAATTAGCCCTCCCCATCTGCTCCCCTGCTGCATAATTCCAATGGTCGTGAATATATGTAATGCGTTGGAAACAATAGGTCTTCCTCTGTCTCTGGAACCTAAAAATGATTCCTTTATAATGGGGGACTATGCTTGTCAGGTTGATTTAGAAAGAGGCTGCGCTGCTTTGAGTGACTGGGAGAAAGCAGGAGAGCGCCATATCTACAGGGATATGGCTTTCTCCTCGCGTTTCCCTTGCACCTGCACTAATTTCAGCTGCCATGCGCCACGCACACACCTTTGCGCCATAGCTCTAGGGTGTATGCCTGAATCTAGCATAGGTTTTGTACAGGAGCACGCATGCAAAGTCGGAAAAGAAAGGAGAAATAAAAACATTTCTCCTGTTAAAGCCTCATTTGAAATGCTATTAACCTTTGGTGCAAACCCCTGTCTACAAATCTTTGTAGATAGGGTTTTGCGTTCAGAGGCAAGGGTGGTTGCATGGGAATGCCCATGTAACATTCCCTTCACGCTAC
This sequence comes from Triturus cristatus, assembly GCF_964204655.1. Classification (NCBI taxonomy): domain Eukaryota; kingdom Metazoa; phylum Chordata; class Amphibia; order Caudata; family Salamandridae; genus Triturus; species Triturus cristatus. Next base: position 678,339,929 of record NC_140589.1, read on the forward strand.
TTTAAGGGTACTTTCCAGCGCAAAACAAGATTCTGCTGGAAAGTAAAATCCAAAAAGAATATTTTATGCTGGTTGACGCTAACCCAGAGCAAAATGTTTGAAAGTCTACCCCTATGTGTTATTCTGGAAGAAACGAACATGCACTGTCTACATGATGCTCCCTTTAGACGGGCGGAAAACAATTACAAAACACAAACTTAGTTGAACCGCTTGCACCACATTTTAGCAATACTTTAGGCCATCTGTCTTGGCTAGGTAAATCATTTCATATGCATTTAATTCAGCTGTTTTTCTACGACTAAAATAAGGTGCATAAAAGCTGATATGCCCTTTTATTTAGTTAATCTATAAAAGTGTCAATGCTACTCTACATTTTAATGATTTTCTTCCTTTACCAAGTCTTCTTTTTGCAAAACAGATAACACAACACCAGTTATTGTATTTGTGACAAATTATTCAACGCGCTCTGCCAGAGATATGCAGTGTTCCTTTCGCTTTATCTGCTCCGGTGATGTCATGTATTTTGATATTTGTAATCAATGCAAAGGTCACAGATTTCCAACGGTTTATGATCTCTACAGCAAAACATTAACTTGATTGTCTGGAATGATTATCAAGTAAATCCCTCACTTTTGAACCCCAGTATTAAGGGCACAGGTTCTACATATTGAGTTACTGCTGGTGAGAGAAAACGGTTACATGTTTGAAAATACTGATATTATTAGCATTACTGAAATAAAAAATAAAAAAACATAAAGGCGCAGTAGTTCAAACTTTCTTCTGGTAAATATACTTGAGAAGAGCAATGAACCAAAGTATACCATAATTCCATGGGTCATCTTCATAAAGTTATTTCTACATTTAGATCCGATGTATAAGTGCAAATGGCTGGATTCCATGGTAAGACTTGCAGGGCCTAAAAACGCTAGGGATTGTGGGAACTGAAACTCATTTACAACCCTACCACTCCATACCCCCCCCCAGCCCCCTCTCAGCTTAACGCAAAATGGTGTGACCCCTACAGAATGTGATGAGTCTCTCTTATCTCACAGATATTCATTGGCCTTGGGCTAAATGGGGGCCTCCTAAAGGGTTTGGGGTCCCCTGCGCCACTGAGACTGCAGGTGCCTGCATTATAATCTTCCACACTCCGGAAACGGTTGGTAAGTTAATCATGTTTCCTGTTGTGAAGGGGATGACAAAATATAGCGACTGCTAACGAACGTGCGTGTGGGGTGTTTAGGGGAGAAGAGGGAGGGAATTAAAAATAAATAAATTAAAAACACATACCTGGATGCGGCCGGCCACCGCCTTTCCTCCATTCTCTCGTCCTCTTCCTGGCTTCTGTGGAAGCAGGAAGCACCCAGGCTTCCCTGAGCCAAACACAACTCTGCAATGCAGCGTTGTGATTGGTCTGAGCGCCGTGGTTCGCTGGTCAGACAGGGAATGGGACCATGGGCGTGTTCTCTAACCAGGGTGTAGTTCAACATGGGTGTAGAACATGCAAAATGCGCATGAATGTTTGCGGGCCCCAGATGGCCGGCCAAACATTCATGCGCACTTGGGAGGGTGCCACCGTTCCTCCCCCAGCCTCCAAGCAGCCTAGCCCCGCCCCCAAACAATGGAGCCTGTGCCAAAGCGGAGGAGCCGCCACTGGATGACAACATTCCTAAAACTGGTCGGTATGTAGGGAAAGAGGTTTCTACAAAAGCGATGGATATTCAGCAGATTTCTTTCAAACACATACAACTATGCCTGCAGATATGCCAAAGAAATGATGTAAAAGCCAGTTCACAGAAGTTCTCCTGAAATATGCCTAGAAGCTTACGCCTGCTAAAGTCTTCCAGCTGTACCTCAGGAATGTTTTGTGATTCGCAAAGTGTTTCATATCTGCACCCACTTACGCATATAACTTTGCAAGTGCAGAACTGCAACGTTTTTAATTGGGCTCCATGTATTTATTTATAGAGTTTTGCATAGGATTGATTAGCTAATTTTAGGACCAATCAATGTGCTGACGTTTCTACATGGGCTAGTGTTTTGTGGCTATAGATTGTTTAGAGAGGATGATAGGAGCAAATAAATTATTTCGCTAACGCAGTTCATCCCATTTGTGAATCAGAAGTGCTGGATCAGAGCCAATCAGAGGATACAATGAGAGTAGGCATTGGTATGTGGCTGTTTTTACGATTCCTAGTTTAGATGCCGGTGGTCAGAAACCAGTCCACTACCCAACTGGATCTCTGGCTAATAATAATTTGTAATCGATGCTCACTTAAAGACGCTGCCCCACTGCATGCTGCCGCTTCTCTTGGATTTTGGCCAGTATGCAAGGTTAGCAGCGGTTGAGGGGACAGGAGAAGGGTTATAGGTGTCAGATATCTCAAGGCATAGATCCATAGAAAACAAGTTTTGGAATTACAACAGGAATACATGAAGGAGTGCATTATGGGCGAGCTCATCTAGGATTTCGTAAGATTATACAGATGTACCAGTAACCATTGAAAAAGCACTCATAATGCAAAATTCCAGTGAAAAATGCCATGGATGTTCTTGAGATAAGTAACATGTCAAAATGCAAAGTTGGAAATTTTCTCCCTGTCAATATTCGTGCATCATTTGGGATGATGTAGTCAACAACACAATTGACATACAAGAAAAAGATGGTGGGTGTAAGCACACAACCCTGTCTTAGTCCCCTGTCAATGACAATGTGGTCTGTTAAATCCCCCTCTTTCCAAGCCTGGAGGATGAGGAACGCGCCCCACTAATTGCAGTTATCCCTGTGCCCAAAGTGATCCCCACGGAAAAGGAGGACCTGAACCAACCCCTGACCACGGAGGAAATTAACAACACCCTAGCAGATCGCATCTCAGGCAAAATGTATGGACCAGATTTTTTGCCAACGGAATACTATCACAGGCTGAGTCAAACCACCCTACCTTCTGTCTTGAATATGTACCTTCCATCCTGTCTTAAATATGTACCTTCTCTTTATGGCCCACCCGGAAGAAATCGGACCCCCCCTAATCTCTATCCTGGACATGTTTCGTCAGCATCCGGACTGAAGGTGAACTGGCCTACGTCACTCTTGGTTCCTCTCAGAGGGGATCGGAGAGATGAAGCCTAGCATCCCGCCCTCCTGGTCCACCACCTCAGTTTCCGGTACCTGGAGAGTCACATGACCTGGGAGCCAGATCTGGCCCGGAGCCTTAACCTTAGACCTCTCAACAATACAATTCAGGATAACCTGAACAGATGGAACAAATTGCCACTTAACTTGCTGGATAGGGTGGCCCTGTATAAAATGATGGCCAACCCACTCCTGCTGTATATCCTCCAAAACTTCTCCTTCTCTTAGCTGAACAATGTATCGTAATAATCAATTCCAGAGCTCTTAAATGTATATGGGCCAACAAACCCCCGAGGATTTCCTTTGACAAATGTGTCCGGTTTACATTTGAAGGGGAACTGGTCATAGCCATGATCTGTCTTTACTATTGGGCTGCGCACACCCTAGTTGTGAATTAATGGATGCATGGGGGATGGCGTTCAGGATGGTGGTCTCATTGATCGGCCTAGACAATATCATGGACATGCTATATGGGACACCGGTCCCCTAGACACTCCCAGAGATCACCAGAACAGTCATCAAGGCCGGGAGGTTAGTACTATGACAGATGGGTTGGGACCATTGGATGACACTGGAAACACCCCTCTGTTTTCGCAGATGGCTGGACGAGTGGCGCAACTTGAGTGATTCAGGAGATGGGACAAATAGGATTGTCAAGGCTGGGATACGTCTGAGAAGGCGATCATTTGAAATTGTTTTTTACCCTCCAAACTGAATTCTCACTCCACAAATCACAATGTTTTCGATACCTCCAGCTTGTTGATGTATCGAGAAGAACTTGCCACACTGGCAGACTATAATCCACTGAAGGTTCGGCTGCTTATGGGCCCACTGGCCATAAGAACATTTCTCAGTTATATAAAGCCCTATTTACTCACTCCCCATGAACATTAATACACTTGAAGGCACGGTGGGAAGGGCGACTGGTCCGCTGGATGAGGAAGAATGGAAGGAAGCATGCATGTCACCATGTGCTCTGTCCATATCAGCTCGCTTACGCCTAATCCAATATGGCAAAATACTAGAAGGCGCCTCCCCTAGAGGACAGGCATGGATTGCTCTGATGAATTAGAGGAATCGATGTATATATAACGCCTCTGCCCTAAAACACATTCAAAGAGCTGGTTGAAATGGTGGGCGCACTACGGGTTGTACATTGGGATTGTTTCAGTGGGGGGTAGAGTGGGACAGGTGAATATGGGAATCATTCAATTCTATTCTGGGGATCCCCTGCGAGGGCATGCAATATGTGTGCATTACTTGTGCCCATGTCAAACTCTAAGAAAGTGATATAAAAAAAAAACTTTATTTCCCCAATTTCACCTGTGCATTGTTGTCAGTATGAAGGAGAATGAGTACTGCAACCCAATCCCTTCCAGAGCTGCCCACTATTTAGGTCTGGGAAAAAGGTCAAAGGCGTGGAGGCCGACACAAGCCGCATGCAGCTGTCCCCGTTGCAGTCTGATTATCTTCCAGTATATAAGTAAACCTCAGAAGATCTGGCCAGTTGTGCTCACGTTGTTCCTAAACCCAGCTTGTAGGTGGGTGAGCACACTGCTCTCAGTCATCCAACCCTGGCGTTTGTCCAGGACCTGCCTACGGAAAGCCTTCTGCAGCACGTCCATTAGACTATGCCAATTTGACATACGCTCTCATTTGTTCATATTCCTTTCTATTAATCCACACTTACTATGCTCACATTTTTAGTGTAAGGTCGTCCCATTACAACAGTCATCATCAGGCATGCTGGATGGCTCAGGTATTCTCTATCAAGACTATTATTTTGTCCTAGGAGTTTGAACCAAAAGGCAAAAGAGAAATGTGATGTAAGAAGGTATTCATATGTGTATGCACATGTGTGTTCTGTGTTCAGGGGTTGAGTTGACATGAAAATCGTATGACACGATGATCACATTAATCAGTGCTTTATTTGTAGTTATAGTTATTTTTATTCTAGGTGATCTAAAGTGCAGTAGAAATCATAGCCGCATTCGGTTATCAGGTTAGCCATATTTTTGTTTAGGATCATAGCATTAATGTATTTCTTGTACTTTAAAAAAACAAACATTTTTTATCATAATCCTGCATTGTTGATAAAGGTTCCTGCTTTTATTGTACTTGGACTATACTTTTCAGGTTGCGTTCAGATTATTAAATATAAATGTTTGGCCATTGCTAATATGTCAAATAAATAGCGTTGTACTTTATTTGAAAAAAGTCTCCACATTCATGTCCGCTTACAAATATGATATGATTAATTCATTCTATCTTGCCGGCTGTAGAGAAAACTTCTCTGTTTATGATCATTATAAAAAGGTGCATCATTTTTTATTAACCTCGATGACAAAATTTAAATGTTGACAAAATATTTTAATTTTTCATCATTTCTTTTAAATAGGTTATTACTAAAGGATTCAAATGAAAATTATTTGTATAAGAATCATTTCAGAGCAAATGCTTTTATGCCTGTCAATTTAAATAGCAGAACTAAAAAATAATGTGATTATTTACCATTTACCAGGACCGCGAGATGGTGATAGTATAAACAGAACTAATAGGACTGTCGTACTGGTTGATTTATGTAGCATGCTGGTCGACATATTGTAACAATTTAATTTGTGTAAGCACGAATGCCATTTAATTGCTCCCTGATATAATGTACTAGGTATATGCCATATATTATTGTTGTTGCTTTATACCTATAATGTGTTTTAATAAAATGATGAGGGAAAATGGCACTTTCTATGAATTTGTAAGGATTTGACACCTGAGTTGTCCATGTTTTATAAGTTATTTATTTCAAATCTCTCTCTTCCACTGTTAGACCTGGCACCTTGGCGTGAGTCTCTCTTCCACTTTTTGTCGCTGTGCCTCATGTGTTTTGCTGGTGTTAGCTGCTCAGAGCACTGTGCCACTGCCAACCAGTGCCACAGTGTAAGTGCTCCCTATTTAAAATGTATATGTTGGTTGGATTCCATGATTGGCTTATTTGGTTTACTGTCAGACCCCAGTAAAGTGCACCAGGAGTGCCCAGGGCTTGTAAATACAAATTCTGCTGGTGGGCTTGCAGCACTGGTTGTGCCACCCAAAGAAGCGGCCTAGTAAAATGTGTCTAAGGTCTGCCATTGCAGAACCTGCGTGCAGTCTGGTACTGTCATGCTGACTGGGCAAGTGCACCCACTTCCCAGTCCCTAAACCTTCCCTTAACTTCATATTAGTCACCCCTATGGTAGGCCCAAGGGCAGGGTGCATTGTAAGCATAAGGTAGGACAAGCCCTGATGTGTGTGGCATGCCCTAATAGTGAATTACAGCCATTTTCGTTTTTCACTATTGCAAGGCTACCTGTTCCCATAGGCCAGAATGGGCTGTTAGAATTGTTACATCCTATGATCCTAACAGACCCAGGGAACATGGTAGAAATTCGAGTTTAGTATGCCTGAACTCAGAATAATAAAATACATCGTTTAGTAAAGTTAATTTTAATATTCTGTGTTTGCAAATACCACTTTTAGAAAGTTGGTATTTGCTTGCCTAACCATTTCAGCCCGCCTCCGCTATGATGTGTATCTGCCTGTCTGGTTTGTATGAGTGACAGGGCTGGGGAAACCCAGAGGGGCAGGGCTAGGTAGCCTGGTGGTGAATAGAGAGATTGACATCCAGATGGGTGGGAGGAGTGCACCTGGACTCTGAATAGGGCTGTGCTCTGCCACCACAATGCTGGCTCCACCTCCTGTGGAACGGCTGATGTCTCTGCCCTGCACCCTGAATAGAAAGTCAGAGTCATGTCAACAAAGTGCTCAGGAACTGGTTTGGACTGGGCAAAGGCCCCTCTACCCCAGAGGAACAAAGGAATTAGGGGTATAAGTATTGGGAACCTGCTCCCAAGAAATTAGATCCTGCTTGACAAGAAGAACCTCTGCCTGAGGAGAAGGAACTGGGAAAGCTGTAAGGAGGAGTACTGTCCCTGACCTGGGGGATTGGCCTGCAGTGGTTGCCTTGCTGCTGAAGGAGAGGAGAAAGACTACAAAGACTTTATTTCAACTTGTGCTTAAAAAGATCTCCAAGGGCTTGGAATAGAGCTTGCCTCCTGCTGAAGTCTCAGGAACAACAGACTTCACCCCCCCAGCTCCCCCAAGTTCTTTGGAAGTGCCTGCTGCTGTTGTTGGGCCTTCTGAGGGACTGCGTATCGCAAGGAGCTGGAAGCACGACTCAAGAAGTAGAAGTGTGCCGCCGTCGGAGCTGCTGTCGTCGCATCTCGTAAAGTGTGTCGCCACTGCAGCATCGCATCGAGCGGAAGCGTCTCGCATCATCCAAGAAGTGTCTCGCAACGCCGAAGAAGCGTGTCGCCATCGCAGCCATCATAGCTGACGCATCGCACCACATCAAGAGAGAGTCTCGCATCGAGGAAGGAGCGTGTCGCCATCGCAACCATCGTAGCTGTCGCATTGCACCGCATCAAGAAAAGCGCCTCGCATCCACGGAGATGCGTACCGCCGTCAGAGCTGCTGTCGTCGCATCGCGTAAAGGGGTGTTGCCACTACAACATCGCATCGAGCGGAAGCGTCTCGTAAACGTCGGAGAAGAGTGCCGCTGCCAAGGCCGCTGTCGTCGCATCGCGTAAAGGGAGACGCCGCTGTAGCTGACGCATCGAGTCGAGTCTTCTCGCAACATCGGAGAAGCGTAACGCATCTGGAAGATCTTCACGTCTTTATTTCTTTGCACCAAAACGTCACAGCATCAACAACATTGCAACACTTTCGTTGCCCTGCGTGTCGCATCTAAAAGGTACATTGACTTAAAGTGTCGCATTTAAGAACTTAAGAGAACTAAGCAACCTTCTACCATCTAAAGTAACAGCATTGTGTATTTTTGTCATTCAATGTTCTTGTGGTAACTCTATATAAAGTATCCTTATTTTTAATATACAACCTGTGTGGTGTCCATTTGTAGTGTTGTCACTTGGTTACTGTATGTGTTCACAAATGCTTAACCTATAACGCTCTGAGATAAGCCTTGTCTGCTCGCGCCAAGCTACCTAGAGGGTGAGCAGGGGTTATTTTAGGAGAGTAACCCCTTACCCTGACTAGAGGAAAGGTTCCCTGCTTGTCACAAGTACCTACCTGTGCCAACCAGAGAACCCGGATTCTAACATCCACCAAATATTAAATGAAACTTGTTTTAAAATATATTACTTTTCGTGAAGAGTTTAACACAGGCAAACTGTGCTTCAGTCCCAAGAGAGAAACGCAATTCCTCTCCACTGCATGCTGGCACTGGGGTTTGGCTTTCATATGCAAGTCAGGGTTGGGCTCGGTCGTGTAGACATTAGCTCCACATCAACGGGTTGGGGTGTTAAAAAGATACACGATTTGAAATGAAGAGAGCGAAATCACCCTACGCACTGGCGTAACGAAACTTGAGGGGGCCTCCCTGCAACGGTATGTGGAGGAGCCCCCTCGGGGCTCAATCAGGAGCTCTCAGGCCAGAGTGCTGTGCTGAAGGGGGCCCCTGGAGCTTGGGGGACCCTGTACTGTGGGGGCTGCGGGGGCCTGTGCTACGCCCCTGGCCCTACGAGAAAACCGAGACACCTCATAAGCAACCGCCTGATGAAACAAGCATTTGCAATGGAATCAGTCTCGCCTTTGCGACCTTATATGTATTTAGCTATGCAGCACATTAGCCTGGTTGCTGAAACATACTCTGTTCTTTAACATGGAGGGAAAGTAAGCACCAAACATGCCAGTTATGGGAACACATGGAGAGAAATATTGCCTTTCAGAGGAAAATGGTATAGTCCAAGGCTCTGGTTTTAATATAAAATCAGGGCCTTCGGTGGTCATATCACTGAAAATACAAGATTTGAAAAAAATATTATTGTCTACGGGTGCTCATGGAAGAAAATTTCTATGGACTGGAATCTAGAGAATGCTAAAGTGACTCTGGTATTTTACTGACCTCTGCTGGTCGTTTTCTATCAAGAAAGTTAAATAGAGGCACTTGCCAGAAAAATAAAAAGAAGAAAGTCCCTCAGCAGAAAGCAATTCGGGTATTTTACTGACCTCTAATGGTCGTTTTCTATCAAGACAGTTAAATAGAGGCAGTTGAACAGAAAAAAAGTCGCTAAGCAGAAGCAGATGAGTCCTAGGGCTGATCTCCAGAGCCTACAAAGTACATACACATATAAGTATATACTAAAGTATATACAAGAGGTCTTGAATGCTCAACCTACAAAGGTTTTCCCCACAAATAACATTACTTGAGGGTTTTCCAGACCACCACGTTTGTATGTTTTGAATGGATCAAAGGGGTGAAAACTATACCTGTAATTTGAATTCTTCTTTATACAAAGAGGGTGTTACCTTAGACAATAACAGTGAAGACCCAGACTAAGATAAAAGTAGACTCTGGTCATATCAATGTTCTTTTGGTAGATGAGTGGCATGTCATTCTTGATCTGTCAGATTTTTGTTCAGTAAACAATAGAACTTGACAAACAAATTCTGGGAATGATAGTCATTGAACACAGCACACCCACTGACTCTTTTTTTCAGTTGATCTTGCACCAGATCACAAGGTTTTTGATGGAACGTATACAGATGAAGTAGGTTGTAGCAATGTACTTAATTCTCACAATGACATCTCACATCACATTATCAAAGGCTTGTTGTGGTTCAATTACCTTTTCATATACAAAATACAGAGCTCATATAGAGGGCAATAAATGTGGTGAAAAAATAATGGATGACATTCATTTACTCATTGTGTGAGACTCCACAGACAGCTTTGTGAAAGATGTCTCCATCTGAGAGACCCCACACTTAGGTGTTTCTTCTAGCACAGAACAATCCTTTGAGTGTGCGTGGTTCATCAGTGCCAGCATGGCTAGTTTGTCTTTTATTTAGCCTTCTGTTGCTGATGATAGACACGTGCAATGATAGCATGTCCTAAGGAGTCACTGGTGGCAGCACATGACAGATACTTTGTTGGTAGCCTTCTTAGTTCTGGACAATATTCAATTTTCTCCAACTCTATACTTCAATAGCACGTGATCCAGAACTAAATGAACTTCTTCATCCATGTACTCCTGCGTGCTCTCTAGACAATATCTGAGATGGCTTTGATTTGAGGTTTCATAGAGTTCAGCTTTTGAGAGGCTTCCCCACACATGATTTTGCATGTAGACTATTCAGATGATCTACAAGGCATAAGTGGGTCCATAAATGCTTCCACAAAGATGGACAGACTGGAAGTTTAGCTGATGTCTTGGATGAGTTTGCCATAGATGTCACAGAAGAGGTTACTTTTCCCGTTCTTTGCTATTCAATTTCGACTTTTCATTTCATATGCTGAAATTCTCTTCAGAACCCACTACTTGCACCTAATGACATCATCCTCTGAAGAAAAGCCATACAACTGCAAACACTGCAGATTCAACCATGTGTCCCTGAGGTAGAAATCCCTAGAGTTGGAGACTGGCAGGGTCAACCCTGGTTCATCTCAATGGCAATGGCATTGCAGTAAGAGTGAAGAGGTGGTGCATTTGAGGTTCTGGACTTTTTAAGAGTCCAGAGGTGTCAGGGAAACAACACCCAAAGACCCCTGAGTTCCTTCCTGCCTTGGTGCACAAATAAACAGAGACACGGGCTTCTCGATGGTGGCGTCAAAGACCAAGGTTTATTTACTGCAGGGACGCAGAAGTCATAGGAACCACACAGAGGCAGAATCTACGAGACTGTTCAAATTGCAAGAAGTGGGTTGCTCCTTAAATACACGAAATATGTCTTTAGGCAACATTACACGAATATTTCTCATGCCCAACCCGGTATCTAAAACAGACAATAAACATACATCAAACAATAATTAGTCGTAGGTTTTCGGTATTCGATCAAGTCTCTTTGTCAGTTTTCCATTCTTTGCCCGATCCTCCCCATCATAAAAATCGTATCCTCCCCATTGTAAAAGCCCAGAGGGAGAGGAGCAGAGCCAGGTGCAAGGGATAGAAAAGTAGGATAAGAGGTGTTTATGGATCGTAAACGGGCATGGCTACCGTATTCGGCCTCTCAATCAGGACAATGGACACGAGAACCAGTATAGCAGGATTGGCCTCAGGCAGGGGAGGCAGCTTGATTCTGCCTGGTCACGCAGCATCAGCTTTTCTCGGGGTTTGAGCTTACGTGTCCTTAACGAGGTGATTCTGCCGGGGTCATCGCTCGTCCATTGACTATGTGAGGGCAAGAAACAAAATGGATGCCGTATCTAAAATGGATGTCATGATTTAGCAACAGAATGCCCTATTTCTCAGTGAATTCATGCTCGTTGCGCAGCGAAAACACTGTCATGCATATAATGGATCATTTACGGTTCATTGGTACTAAAATCGTGCCAGTACTACGATACCGAATACACGGGTTCGGATCGCTACAGAACCTCAGACCGTCCTTTTGCCCTTACATAGGCAATAGCTCACTCTATATCAGAGTCCATCTCTATGTTCATCAGGTCGCTGATATGTTGTTGGAGCATTATTCTATCTCGTGGCGTATCTTCAAAAACAGGTGGTCTTTTTACGCATGTTGAAACACAAAGGCCACACAAGGCAGGACCACACTGAACAATGAGACAGCATGAGAATAAAAATACCAATGCAACACCAGTGACTATCAGAACCTTCCATCCCCATGCAGATAACAGGCTCCAGAACCATCCCATTAGTGACCAGTTACCTTCCTCTACATGAATAGAGTCAGAGATTTTGTGTAACTTAGAAATAGCCTTATATACCGTTGGCGCATTATCTGGGATAAAAACACAGCAACTCGATTGGATCATCTTACATACCCCACCTCGATCTGCAAGTAATACATCAAGGACCATACGATTCTGTAACGTCATGAGGCGATCCGCTTGAAGCTCAGCTGTTAGGTTACTAAGGGCACCCGCAGTTTCGGTAATAGTGGATTCAACTACCCGTGTTAGTTGACGTAAGTTTCTGCTGTTGGCCATAGGCCCCCAGAACGGAAGGAAACCTTTGAAGAAGTCTCCTGCCTCTTGGCCAGCAGTATATTCCTTATTGAAAACACCTCTCACAACTCTAGTTTTGTGATAATCCGGTGCAGCAGTGTATGTCGGAGGCAACAGTTGAGCGATATAACATGAGCCTGAAAAGTCAGCAGGCAGCCATGTATATGCTCTGTCTTGGCAAACAAAATAGGTGCCCTTAGCAGCTAAAAATGCAGGGGAAGACTGTGATGGGAAAACGTATGTTTCGGTACAGTCGCTCTTCCCTAGTCGAGCTTTCGGATTCCTCCCATTTCCTTGCAAACAGACCTGACCTTGGTGGGGTACGACCCAGATCGGAGTCGAGCTTTTACGTTTGTTCTCACCCAAAGTAATGCCATATTCCGTAACGTTCCAACCCATGTAAACTTGCAATCCATCCTTGGGAATAAACGGAGTGTTATTGACATCTCTAACCATGTCAGTAATTCCCTTTACCAAGGCTCTATTAGCGGAGTTATACCTAGTGGAACGTGGAGGTCGTGGGGGATAGGTCTCTAGGGCATAGGCGAACATGGTCTGAAATGCCCAGAATGATCCATTATAACTAAAGGGCAGAACCAGATAAGGGATACCCTTGTCCATGGTATGTGGTATCAAGCCACACACCCAGCAGTTTGTTGTGTTAACCACTAGTTGATGTTGGTGCAAGAGCTGAATGAAAGTGTTATTTATAAACTCGGAGCGTCGAGCTTGCTCATGGGCAGGAAAAGGATGGAAAGAATGAAGAGAAACAACAGTTGGAGAAACAGAAACATGGGGAGTTACTGTAGATGTAACAGGTGCAAAGATCAATTGAATACCAAAAATGATTCCGCCTACCAGAGTTATTAAAACAATCAGAAGTGTCAGAGCACATTGCATTAGAAAACATTTGCTATACAATATTTCACATAGTTTTGTCTTGCGAGCATTTATGACGTAAGCCCGTCGCAGTTCAGGAAGCTCCATCTTCTACAACCGTTCGCAACGGATGGTTTGTACCTGTTAAAAAATTGCCTCTGTCTACCTTGGGAGTTCCCAAAATAAACAGAAGAAACCGACCTTGTGTCTGGTTCCCTGCAAGTTAAAACAAGGCACACGTTACGACCCTACGGTAACCCAGATGGCAAGGTGAGGGAACAACAAAAACAAAAAGGATAAAAATTATAGAGCGAACTTCCTGACTGAATGGAATGCGATAAGATCAAAACAGTTTTCAAATAGAAAGGTAATTATGCAATGTTATTGGTTCATAGAATGAGAACGTAGGTTATATCTGTATTTCCCGGGTCTTGTCTGATCTTGAAACAATTGTTCTATAGGTACAGTAATGTTCGAGTCCACAGGTGACGAATGTTCGCCTTGTATGACACTCTGTTCAGGGTTCGAAAACACAGTTCCTGGTGAGGTATCAGAGTTCTGTGTTTCAGTTCGTTTGTCCGTTATGTACTCTGCATCACTGAAGGGAATGAGCCTAGGAACAGGTTCTGTCTCGGATGCACCAAATCCCTGTCTAACCCAGTTGTCGTAGGGGAGTGGGAGAGGGACACGCTTCGTATGGCTAGCGTGCACCCAATTCTTCCTTCCAGCTAGGCGTACAGCAGTTCTTGTTGCCAGGAGCACTTGGAACGGGCCCACGAATCTTGGCTGGAGGTTCCGGGTTCGTTCAAAATTCCGCACCACAACCTGATCACCGGGTTTCAATGTGTGGCCTGGATTCTCTGGCTGTTTAGGCAAGGATTCGAATACCTGTTGATGAATAAGGCTCAATTTAGCAGTCAGATCAAAAAGGTAATCAATCAACATAGGATATTCGATCTGTTTGAATTCCCTTGGCCTAGGGACTCCCCAAACATTAGCAGGACGACCGAACACAATCTCATATGGGCGAAGCCCTACTCGAGAGTGTACAGTCGCTCTGGTGGACAGTAAAGCTAAAGGCAGTGCGTCTGGCCAAGATAGACCAGTGGAAGCTTGAATTTTAGCAAGTTTCAGCTTCAAGGTACCATTGTACCCTTCAACCAAACCTGCTGATTGTGGGTGATTCACACTGTGGAATTTCTGGACGATTCCCAGACCTGCACACACACTCTTCATAACTTTCCCTACAAACTCACTTCCATTGTCCGACCAAACAATCCGTGGCATACCATATCTGGGGAAGTACTCTTTGAGGAGGATTTTGGCAGTGGACATAGCAGTGTTATCCTTTAATGGATATGCCTCAATCCATCTTGAAAAGGCACAGACTACCACTAGGACATATTTAAGATTGTTACACCTGTCCATATGGATAAAATCCAACTGAATCACTTCAAAGGGACAAGAAGGGGGAGCAAAATGACCAGTTGGGGTTGGGGTTCCCTTGCCAGGATTATGCATCAGGCATATCATGCAATTTTCACCACTCTTTCCGCACATTTAGTAATTCCATCATTCTTCCATACTGGAGCTAACAGTTTACAGATCCCTTTCGAACTAATGTGCGCCGATCCATGCGCCATCGTGACTACCGCAAGCACATACGCATCAGGTAACATCCAACGTTGATGTTCAGACAGATCAACCCAACATCCACTCGAATCCATTTTACCCGTTTTCTCCCTCCATGCATTTTTCTCATTTTCAGTCGCTTCATTCTGGATTGCCTTCACACTTTCAATCGTATTCTCACACATTCCTGATTCAGCAATCCATCTTGTAGACGTTTCAACGTACATTCGGCTCATCATGTTCTTGGCCGTCTCTTTGGCGACCTCATCAGCAAACGCATTCCCACGGCCAACATCATCCGTAATCTTTCGATGTGCACTGCACTTCACAATCGCAACTTCATTCGGTAGGGTCAGAGATTCCAATAGATCACTGACTAACTGTCCATGTTGGATCTTAGTCCCATGGGACGTGAGAAAACCTCTTTCTTTCCACAGACGTCCAAAGCTATGTGCTACGCCGAAGGCGTATTGGCTATCAGTAAACACATTCACTCTCTTTCCCTCAGCTAAAACACACGCTCTTGTTAGTGCAATTAATTCTGCAGCCTGAGCAGAATTCTGACTCACTCTTGCGGTCTCCACAATCGTACTCAAAGTCGTAACTGCATACGCGGCCGTCACATCACCATTCTGTAGTTTAAAACATGACCCATCGACGTACAAAGTGCCATCTGGATCTAGTAACGGAGTATCTTTTAAGTCAATCCTACCTTTTGTCTCTTTCTCAGTTCTAAAACAACAATCATGAGGCTCTGAATCACTCGACTCTTGGGTAGTCGGCAACAGCGTTGCCGGATTCAATATGTTGCATCGCTTGATCTGAATGTGACTTGCCAAAAGTGTCAGCTCATAGCCTGATAGTCTAGCACTGGTGAGGTGCTGAGTTTTCGTTCGATTCATGAGTGTGTCCACAGCATGTGGAACCATGACTACTAACATGTTGTTCATGACTAGTCCAGCAGACTGTCGAATAGACACTGCAGCTGCTGCTGTAGCTCTCAAACAACTTGGCAATGCTCTGGCTACCGGATCTAATGTGGATGAAAAATACGCACAAGGTCGCTGTTTGTCACCAAATTGTTGCATCAAGACACTCAATGCACAACCTTCTCTTTCATGGACATATAGTGTAAACGGCTTACTGTAGTCAGGAGTACCCAACACAGGAGCTGAACACAGCGCATCACGTAAGTCGGAGAAGCTCTGTTGACATTCATCCGACCATGGCAAAGGGCTCGGAACACCTTTTCCAGTCAGGGCTACCAATGGTTTTGCCATGAGAGAAAAATTTGGGATCCATTGCCTGCAGTATGATGTAATACCCAAAAACGCACGCACTTATCTCTGTGTGCTTGGTACAGTCATCTGTGAAATTGCTTTGATTCTCTCTGGGGTCAACCTTCTTCCCTCCTTTGACAAAAGATGACCTAAGTAGGTCACTTCTTGGCAACAATATTGCAGTTTAGAAGGGGAAACCTTGTGATGTAAGTCGGACAAATGACGTAATAAAGAAATTGTAGCTGTTTTGCAAGTTTCCTTGTCATCGGCGGCCAGTAAAAGATCATCTACATATTGAATCAGAGCAACACCAGGAGGAAGTACTAGAGCATCTAATTGACTTTTCAATGCTTGGCTGTAAATTGAAGGGCTCTCACAATAGCCTTGTGGAGCGCGTTTGAACCTGAAACTGCGACCTCCTAAGGAGAAACCAAAAATGTCTCTACTTTCCTCGGGTATCGGAATGCTGAAAAAGGCATTCTTCAAATCGATCACTGTAAACCATGAGGCTGAGGCAGGAATCAACGTCAATAATGCAGTGATATCTGGTACCACAGGAAACTGCGGAATCACTATTTTGTTAACCTCTCTGAGGTCAATTACAAATCTGTATATTGGAGGTTTGGAAGGGTCCGTGCGTTTTAAAATCGGCAGAACAGGACTATTGCAGACATTTCCTCTAGTTTCCTCTATCACATCTTTCTGTATTAAGTCTTTCACGATCAGTAAAAGTGCACGTTCACCTTCATTTGAAATCCGATACTGTGGGATTCGTGGGAATCTAACATTCGCTTTCAGACTTACCACATAAGGGGGAATTTCCAAAAGGCCTACGTCGTTAGGACCAGTCGCCCAAAGAGTATCAGGGAGAGAACGCAGCTCCGGTGGGAGCTTATCCATCGACATGTACATTGGAGAAATGACTCTCTTGCCTAATGTGAGCTGTACTCCCGAAGGAGAACAGTACAGTGTCGCATGCAGGCGTTTCAACAGATCTAAACCAAGCAAATTCTCATTACAACCGGTTGTTAGGATAAGGGGTGCTTCTAGTTCGCATGGCCCAACAGAAATAGACAAAGGACTAGAAACAAGATTGTGAACAGGGGCGCCTGAGAAACCTACTGAAGTGTTCGTTAAGCCAGACAAAGGTGCGCCAGGGAGTTTCGCATGCATAATTGAACTTTTTGCCGCACCAGTATCCAACAGAAACGGTTCGACCACACCTGATGTAACTACTGCGACATAAGGTCCACTTTGATCAACTGGAACTGATACTACTCCCTCTCTTTGCCTGTGGCTGTCCTAGTAAATCACTTCTCTGAATCTCTTCATTATTTTCGTAGTAATCCTCAACATGATACTGTAAGATCTACCTAGTTGCGTAGGTTGTACATTCCGCTGATCGAAATAATTTGATGGGCGATCAACTTGTGGAGTCATTGTACCACGTCCTCTACCTCTAGGAGCTTGCATAAACCCGCCATTACCTCTCTGAGCTGGGACACCACTGGTTTGTGCGTGCAGTATTGGACACTCGTTCTTATAATGGCCCTCCTTTTTACAATAGGCACACTGATTCCATGCTAACTGTTGTCGAGGGAATCCATAATTAAATCTTTGGGACGTCCCTTGTTGGGATTGTGGCTGGTGCTGAAACTGGGGTCGTTGCTGTGATTCTGACTGATTCGGGCGAGGCGGATACGCTTGTTGCAATTGTACTTTAGTCTTCAAATCTTTTGTCTTCTTTTCTGACTTTTCCTTTTCTTCTTTCTCTCTATTCTCGTAATACTGAGCAGTTGCGAGTATCTGTGCTGTCGTCGACACTGCCCATGCACTCTCAGAATCCTTTAACTTGTTACTAAGCTCAGGTAGTAAATTAAACACGAACTTGTCGACAAACAACCTCTGACCTCCCTCAGTACTCATATCTTGCCCACTGTGATCTACGAAGGTCTCTTCAAATCTAGTGAAGAAGTCAGAGACGCTTTCATCCTTCTTCTGCTTGCATGCTGATAGTTTATCCCAATTTACCCGTAAAGCTGGCATCAGCGTTTTCATTAGGTTAATTATTCTGCCAGGTAAAGCAGCAATCAGAGGCTCAGGTTTAGCACCACCAACTTGTTGCGCGTCTGCCACTATAATAGCTGGCCAATCACCCCCCAGGGCGACTGGGTGGTTCTCTTGCCGAATCTTGGCCCATATAGGTTGTGGCACTACATTGCCAAATAGCATTTCAATGTCTGCCAAATTCATGACACACGCTTGAACTGTCTGCGTTAACTCTTTATAATAACCAGCAGGATTTTTATGCGGGTCCGGCAACGCTTGTTTTACTGCTAATACTTTGGCCCGCTTCCAAGGGATGTGTATCCACACTCTATGGAAATGTGCCGGAGCAGCTGCAATACCATTAGCCGCATCAGCTTGGACTGCATCGCGCCATATGGGTGGAACTTCCCTCATCGGATATTGACCTCGTCTTTTCCTAGTAATCGGTGAACCATCAGAGTCTCTTGGTGCTCGAAGAGGAGAATCATCCCTATAAGCTAAAATCAGTTCTATCGCTTCCCTTACTTCTGAACCTATCACCATTCCTGCGGCAAACTTTTGCTGAACATTTATCAAATCAGAGGGGACGGAATCTAAGTCATCATCATCCCATTCCTCACGCACAAGAGAACACATCACGTCAAAAACATAACGTTGAGTTGGTTCATTCCATTGCATAAAGGTATCTAACACTCTTCGTGCATCATACTTCCCAGCTTTCGACATCCACCTAAGAGCTGTCGAATCTAACATTTCTCGTTCTTGGGGACCAGGAAGCTGGCTACGTCTCTGTGTAGAGTCAGAAACGGGGGTCCCAATTAAAGACCTGTAGAGAGGAGTTAAGATATTAGTTACAGAATCGGTTATTTTCCGACGAACAGAAAGCGGAGTCAGAATGTTTACAGGGTTCGGGAACAGGGCAGCTGGAGCAGATGAAATAGTAAGGGTGGGAGTAGTAGGTAAAGCAGTTTGCGAAACGACAGGCAAAGGCGGAATAGGCGACCCAGGAAGAGGGGGTGCCGAGGGAACATTAACCATGGGAAGGAAAGGAGCTGGAATCAAAGGAAGTGGAGCACCTATTCCAGGCTGACCAGCAGCTGGCTGTACAACAGGTAGTAACTGTGGTGCTGTAATACCCTGTGCATACGGTGGAGGTGATCTCAACAGGTAAGACAACAGAGGATCCTTTTCATGGTCCTCTATCGGCTTAGCAGGACAAGATGGCAATACAGGGTAACATTTATCAATCGCCAAATTATGTTTTCTATTCGCCACCTCCATTGCTTTCTCAGTCTCGTTGACATGCAACTGCCTAGCAGACTCCATTAAAGTCAACCCTTTCTCTTTCTGTTCCTTCTTCGTCTTCCTAATTTCTCTCTGTTTGGCTTCTTTACGCCACACGCGAAAAGAATCAAACATTGCCGGCCGGGCTTTCTTTTTAAACAACTTCATTTCTAGATTGTCTAGAATTTCAACTTCAAAGCTACCATGCGGTGGCCAACTAAGGACACCATCTTTTCTGGTATAACGGACCCATACTTCATTATAAGCAATAGGACCTACACCATGTTTACAATAGAGCTCATATGTAGGAGTTCCAATCGGAGGAACCGAACATGAATCCTCCAACCGGGAATTCCCGTTGCAACTTAACCAGGACAGGAAACAATTACTACTGTTAGTCATTATAAACTAAGGACAAATTCCAACCAAAATGCGCAAAGAACTTAGGCCTACCAAATGAACCAATACCAAGACAAAGATTATCTTAACAAGAGCAACCAATGATAATCTACGAATTCAAAAACAAACGTATCCAGAGAGCAAAACAAGAGCAAAAAGGAACAACCAAACTGAGCGCAACCAACTTAATACTTAACTGAAATGTGGAAGACGTCACCAAGGAGAACCCGTCTACGTCTCGCCGTACTAAGGTCTGCACCTCGGGTCCAAGACAGGGCGACAGTCAAGGCAGCGGTCCTCTGTAGCCGTCTGGGAACGGGAACCTTCGTGGAAGAGATCGTCGGGCCACTTTTACGACATACAGGGATCGATGAAGCGGGGTACCTCCCTCCGGAATCTTCACACTAAGCTCCTCGAACTTTTCAGGCTTTGGACCGGTACCGGATGACGTCGCCCAACGTTGGGCACCAATTTGAGGTTCTGGACTTTTTAAGAGTCCAGAGGTGTCAGGGAAACAACACCCAAAGACCCCTGAGTTCCTTCCTGCCTTGGTGCACAAATAAACAGAGACACGGGCTTCTCGATGGTGGCGTCAAAGACCAAGGTTTATTTACTGCAGGGACACAGAAGTCATAGGAACCACACAGAGGCAGAATCTACGAGACTGTTCAAATTGCAAGAAGTGGGTTGCTCCTTAAATACACGAAATATGTCTTTAGGCAACATTACACGAATATTTCTCATGCCCAACCCGGTATCTAAAACAGACAATAAACATACATCAAACAATAATTAGTCGTAGGTTTTCGGTATTCGATCAAGTCTCTTTGTCAGTTTTCCATTCTTTGCCCGATCCTCCCCATCATAAAAATCGTATCCTCCCCATTGTAAAAGCCCAGAAGGAGAGGAGCAGAGCCAGGTGCAAGGGATAGAAAAGTAGGATAAGAGGTGTTTATGGATCGTAAACGGGCATGGCTACCGTATTCGGCCTCTCAATCAGGACAATGGACACGAGAACCAGTATAGCAGGATTGGCCTCAGGCAGGGGAGGCAGCTTGATTCTGCCTGGTCACGCAGCGTCAGCTTTTCTCAGGGTTTGAGCTTACGTGTCCTTAACGAGGTGATTCTGCCGGGGTCATCGCTCGTCCATTGACTATGTGAGGGCAAGAAACAAAATGGATGCCGTATCTAAAATGGATGTCATGATTTAGCAACAGAATGCCCTATGTCTCAGTGAATTCATGCTCGTTGCGCAGCGAAAACACTGTCATGCATATAATGGATCATTTACGGTTCATTGGTACTAAAATCGTGCCAGTACTACGATACCGAATACACAGGTTCGGATCGCTACAGAACCTCACCCTGGTACCTGTCCTCTTTTTGCACTCTGAATATTGTATTGCAAGCAGTGGCCAGCAGGCACATGCACTGCCCACATCTGCATTGATAAAATTCATTAGACAGTCGACTGAATCTAAAATAATTTATTTCTCCTCAACAAATCTATGATCATCAGAATCAGCCATTAGTACAGTGGGCAGCCCCTGAAAGCACAAGAGTCCTGGGGAGGGAAAGCAATCATTAGGCAAGGGGTAGGTTTATAAAAGAGATCGGGAGCAGGGAGAGAGGGAGAGCGAGGGGAGAAAATAGTCCCTCATAGGCACTGCATTGCAAGGTCTGGTTTGCGCCATAGGTGGAAGGATACTACGTCCTATAAAAACACCGTAAGACTGAAATGCTCCTGCCAGGATAAGCACAAAAGAGGGAGGAAATCCATCGAGTTAGGAGTATGGAAGCGAGATAAGCAACAAAGCCATTCAGTCATGAGCAAGTGGCTGATTCACAGCCCACCGCACATATAAGCAGGATGATTATGCGATTGTGCATAACTTGAGAACATGCAAATTATGTGATCGTGCAGCCACGCCGATTTTCTCACAGTTGGGTATTTGCTACATCTGTCTCATAATCCATCATCTGCTGCATAATCTGCAGATTTTTAACACAAAAAAATTTGGTCCATATCAAATGGTTTAAAAGTTACTAAAAACACAGTGACACTTGTTGCAACACCTTTCTGTAGCTTAGTGCTATATTTTGCAATTAAACTGGTACTAATGAGGCTAATGCCCAAACAGTGTTAACAAGTTTAGAAATGACAAAATAATGAAGAAATACAATCACAAAATGTGCAGCATAATGTAACTTTTCTTGCTGTATAATCTACTAAACTCTGCCAGATAATTTTGCCCTCCTCTGCTGCATAATTCCAGTACACAGGCTACATAAGGCTCCCTTTAGACCGGCAGAAAACAATTCCAAAACACAAACGTAGTTAAACCGCTTGCAGCACATGTTGGCACTACTTTAGACCATCTTTCTTGGCTAGGTAAATAATTACATACGCATTTAATTCAGCTCTTTTTCTGCGACTCCATTGAGGTGCATACAAGCTGATATGCCCTTTAATTTAGTTAATCTAAAAAAGTGTCAATGCTACTTTACATTTTAATGATTTTCTTGCTTTGACAATGTTTCTTTTAGCAAAACAAATAACACAACATCAGTTATTGTATTTCTGGCAAATTATTCAACGTGCCCGGCCAGAGAAATACATTGTTCCTTTCGCTTTAGCTGTTCAGGTGATGTCATTTATTTTGATATTTGTAATCAATGCAAAGGTCACAGATTTCCAGCAGTTTAAGATCTCTACAGCAAAACATTAACTTGATTGTCTAGAATGATTACCAAGTAAATCCCTCACTTTTGAACTCCAGAATTAAGGACCCTGGATCTACATTTTGAGTTACTGCAGGTGAGAGAAAACAGTTACATGTTTGAAAATACTGATATAAAAAACACAGATACAGTAGTTCGAATTTACTTCCGGTAAATATACTTGAGAAGAGTCTGAAATAATTGTATATGCAGATCCGTAGTCCGCCATTACTTCTAAACTTTTGTAATCAATAACAATTGTACATAAAGGAGGTACATCCTCTTCATTGTCCACAACAGTAACTGTTATGTTATAGTGTTACACACTACTTATGCATCAATCGATGTCCCCACATCTCCTTCCTGAATCTCTCCTTGTTCTTTTATACACAGCACCATATTTTTAAAATCATTGTCATCTTCCACCACAGTTTCCACACTATCCTCAAAAATAGCAGACACTCTTTCACCTCCACTCTGGCACACTGTACAAAAATGACCCACTTTTCTACATTTGAACCACTCTTTCCCTTTAGTTGGACAATGCTTAAATTGGTACGTATACGATTTAAACTCACAATGTGCACACAGAGATCTATAGGTCATCACATTAGCTTTGTTAATTGTCACATTAGGTACACTTGACCCAACCAGTTTACCTTTTGGCATAATTGGCTTCTTAACCGCTAATGCAGCCACTCCACCAGACATACTCTCCAAGTTAATAGTTTTGAAAGAATGAATGGACCTTTCTACACACTTTGCTATCCCTATAGCGTCCTGCAACATCAGATTGCGGGTGTCGCAGGAGCTGTTCCTGAACCTTCTTATTAGAACAACGTATTATTAACTGGTCCCTTATGATAATATCTACTTGAACTCCAAAATCGCAATCAGCAGCAAGTGTTTTTAAACTAGCAACATGAGCATCCACTTGTGCATCAATCAACTGATGATGCATGTAAAAATGAAATCTCTCCAAAACAATGCGTGGCTGTTCCACAAATCTTTTTTTCAGCCTGTCTAAAGCTTCTGTAAAATATTAAGTCAGTTAGTCAGTCTTTATTTTGCAATGTTTCCAAAGCATATAAAGTACACAAGATAATAACAGCATTAAAAAAATACATATAATATATGATACTTAATAAGAGACAAGGGAAAATCTATATTTAAAACACTAAATAAACAATAAAAACCGTATGAAAAAATATCATCCTCAGATTTATAAAGTGCATAGTGCCATCCAGATGAATTAATAAACACACAGCTACTACCCTCAAGTCTCCCATTCTATATTAGCTATTCAGGAAAGACCAGAGAAATAAGCCCATTGCATAGAATAAAAATTGATCACTCTGTTTATTTTTATAAAATAAAGGGCTGGGTGATAGGGCCTAAAATTGTGTTTGAGCAAAAGACGGAACATAAGTATAAGTATAAGTATAAAGAAGCTTGTAAAGCGCTCGAATGCCAATGGCGTATTGGCGCTAAGGTATGAATAGTTGGAGACAGAGGACCAGTACTAATGGATATTAAACAACTGGGACTTCAGGGCCTTCCTAAAGTGTACATAATTCTGTTGGAGTCGCATACCCACTGGTAGCTTATTCCAGAGTTTAGTTGCACAAATGGCAAAAGAGCGACCACCCCATCATGCCAGTCTAAATCTGGAAGTGCAGATGAGTCCAAGACTGGCTGAACGCAGATCACGGGAGGGGGTATAATGCTTAAACCTATCCCTTCCATCATTAGCACCCCCGCCAAAACGTGCGCGATGTACCAGACAGAGTGCCTTAAACTCAATTCTCTGCTGAACCGGGAGCCAATGTAATGATCTTCTTCCTTTAGAGGTGGAGTGTCCCCTGGGTAAATTCAGAATGACACGAACCGCCGCATTTTGTAATGACTGTATCTTAGCAACCTAGTATTTATCAATACCCAGGAACATAGCATTACAATAGTCCAGTCTGGACATAAAAAGAGCGGCCATCACCGTCTTCTGCAACACCTGAGGAATGAAGGGGAAGATTTTACACAATGTTTTTAGCAAGAGAAAACATGAGGAGGTTAAACTGTTGACCTGAGCTGACATATTCAGCTTATCATCAAAAATCAACCACAGGTTCCTCACCTTAGTGACCGGTAAGGGGCATTGACCGGCCTCAGGTGGCCACAACCGAGTGTTCCACAGCGGGGGTCTGCTGCCGAACTCCATTACTTCTGTTTTCTCTGTATTAATTTTTAGGAAATTCAAACGCATCCATTTCATCACATCCGTTAAACAGGCATGAAATTTGGCCGCTGTTAACTCAGTATTATCCGTAACTGATATCACCAATTGTGAATCATCAGCGTAAGATACAAGCATAAAGCCATGATTCCTAAGTACTCTAGCTAATGGCCTGACGTGTATATTAAAGAGGGTCGGGGAGAGAGCAGAATCTTGTGGGATGCCACACGGCAAGGTGAAGTTGCCTGAGTGTAGGCCAGCCCAATTTAATCTTTGCTTTCTGTCATCCAAAAACGAGGATAATAGGGCCAAGGCCCTCTCCATGATCCCTACCTCTTTTAACCGCTGTACCAGTACCGCATGATTAACGGTATCAAAAGCGGCAGATAGGTCCAGGAGGACAAGAATTGCCCTCCCTCCTCCGTCAACTACTGCCCAAATACCCTCTGCTGCCATCATTAGGGCCGATTCAGTAGAGTGTTTAGGCCGGAAGCCATTCTGGGACAGATCGAGGAGGCCATGCTTATCTAAGTGATCAGTCAGACTTAAATTTACGGCCCTCTCCGTGACCTTGGCTATCAGTGGAAGGCCCGAAATGGGTCGATAATTTTTAAACTCTGACGGCTCCAAAGAAGCTTTTTTAAGAAGAGGCTTAATACTGGCCATCTTCCAAGTAGCAGGATAAGTCCCCGCGGCCAGTACCTGATTAATCAGGGACGTAAGGGTGAGAACAATCCTTTCAACCGCCAGATGCAAGATGTGCGGAGGACAAGGATCTGTGGCTGCACCTGATTTTATAGAGCTTAACAGCTCCAGAACCTCCACTTCAGACAAGGGACCAAAGGAGGTAAGACTGCAAGTTAGCTTCTCTTCCGTGCATGATAACGACTGCTTGTAGTGCTCCGATATTGAGCTAGATGAATTGGCCAAATCATCATAGATTGTCAGCACCTTGTTTTGGAAGAAAGCGGCCAGCTGATCACAGAAAGCCTGGTCAGGACTAAACAAATTGGCCTGGTGGGGTTTGGCCAAAAAAGACACTGATTTAAAAAGTTATTTGGCAGAATTGCCGGCATCCGAAATTTTCAGAGTGAAATAGGCTTTCTTAGTGCTCAAAATAGCCTGCTTATATTTATTCAGGGCAGCATTATAAGCTAGCTTACTGACCCTACTATATTCCACTCTCCATTGTCGCTCGCACCTTCTACACTCTACCTTCAACTTTTTAAGCTCCGGTCTATACCAAGGGGCACCCGGTGGGCGTCTATTACGTTTGGCAGCCTGAATGGGAGCAACATAATTAATATCTCCCAAAATCCAGTCATTCAACTGAATTGCTGCCACCTCGTTATTGCTGTTCAAAGTAAGGGGTGAGTGGTCCAGTGCCACCGTTAGGTCAGTGCAGGTAATCTTGTTCCATCGCCTGAACGTGATCTTAGTAGATTTGTGGGGAGCACTCATTGCTATTGCCTTGACCCCAACCTTGAAAAAGACTGCTTTATGATCAATCCAGGGGAGGGTTTCTGCCCCACAGAATAATAGGTCAGGGTGGCTGGAAAACAGACCATCTAAGGTGTGACCACCAGTATGAGTAGGGACCATAACTAATTGATATAATCCAAAAGCCACCAGACTGTCTAAAAGTCTGTTGGTGTCTGTATTATTATCAAGCTCCAAGTGGTAGTTGAAATCACCAAGGATAGAATAGGATTCAAAGTTAGTACAAGTCTCCAGATGAGATTGGAGAGCCTGTGAGAAGGCGGCCCTGGGACCTGGTGGCCGATAAACCAGCAGACCTTGAAAAACATTCATGTCTTTATGTTTGATACAGAATTGTACTGCTTCTGCATGTAAATTGTCTACAGCCTTAGTCTGAAGCTTCAGAGTTTCCCTATAGATTATGGCTAAGACACCCCCTCTACTATCGGGTCTATCCTGGCAGAATAGCGCATAAACAGAGGGCAGGGCAGTATTCCAGTCAGGGCTGGAAGCTGCTCCAGTCCATGTCTCGGTGATAAAGACCAAGTCGGGGGAATACGTGCTCAGAAACAGTTCTAATTCATGTTTATGCTTGGCCACAGAACGAGCATTAAGAAGAATGCCCATAAAGCTATTCACTAAGCTCGTCACCGGCTCCAAAGCTGAAGCCTGCCTCTCCCTGTTATAAGGGGCAGCAGAAAACCTAGTACCGTCCCCCTTCCCAAGCCCAGCAAGTGGGGGTACACCAGCCTTCCTCCCACCGCTTCTACCAGCACACCTGCAAGTAGTAAAATGGCAGTGTGAACAAGAATACCATCGTAGTTCATCATCCAAGATAAAACAAATGCATTCGCTGGACTGCTCCGGCCGGAGACCCAATAGCGCCGCCCGCGTGTAGCATAGAGAGCCCACATCACCAGGGGACCTGGCCATTGGCTCGTATCTGGCGCGGACAGGCACAGACGGGCTTGCCTTCGGCACGCCACCGGCGCGCTCGCGCCAGCGTGAGTTAAGTAAAGAATGTGGGGGGAGACTAGAGCGCTGACCTGGAAGGAGGAGGCGGGCCTGCTCGCACGGATGGGCACCGCAGCTCCTCTATGATCAACCGGGAGAAAGTGATCAACACCCAGTAAAGCAGCAGAGTTAAAATATTTAAAATACCTAAAAATCAATGTAAACACTTTCGCAGCCCGTGATGATTTGTATTCACAGCACTCTTCCCACCAACAACGCAACACACCACCTTCCTTTGTAGATCATAACAACTGCAAAAAAACAATATATGTAAATCCAACTAAGCTCACCTTTCATCATAAGGACAGGCTGGAAAATTATGTAATGAGTACATATGTTTGAAAAGCCCATCATCAGAACAATATAATAAATGCAAAACCTCACTAAAATGAAACGCTGTTGTGGGTTTGTCACAAATAGTAAACACGATGTATAGACCTGTGTGATGGGGGGGCTTTGCGGTACAGCTTTACTGAGGATTTTAGTCAACTTGATTCTTCTCTCTCACCCATAACCTTTGCTAAAATGATTTCTTTAATTCTAGTCTTGGGCATAGTCAAACAACTGGGTTTATTTGTAAATAACTCTTCCAAACCCAAAGCTGCCAGTGCACACTTCATATATCACTGCCAAGCAATCTTATGTACATGGTCTAGGGTTAGACAGTCCTTGATGATATTTTGGGTCAGGTTAACAGTGTCCCACCTCCAGGTCGAATGCCATAATAATATGGGTGCTAACCGGACAACATCAGAAAGATTTGGGGCACCAAGTTCAGTATGGCAATTATAATTTGAGCAGCTGCGCAGAAGAGCATGTAGGCTTTTTACAAATTCCATCCTCCACTCCTTGTAAGGGATCTATTGCCTCATACCCCTGCTCCATAAATTGCTGTAGGAAAGGTTTTGGCAGAGTATACCTTAATAGGCTTAGACCCGAGCTTCTCGATAAAACTGAAAATGGCCATTTTGCTTTTTTCCATAACAAGAGACCTATTGGATACCATATTTGACCATGAGTGCTTTCTGTCGAAAAGAAACCCTAGGTAGTAAAATGTATCCACCACTTCCAGCCTATATGTCTCTATATATAATTTATTAGGGCATGTCCCTGCCACTAATACAAAAGATTTTGCTTTGTTAACACGAAGGTCCAGACTTTTCATTAATTTTGAGCAAGCCGCTCAAAGTTATTGCACCGCCACTCCACTTCTTGCCATTAACACTGCATCATCTGCGTAAAGTAGTATTGGGAGGGGGGCTGCATTAAAAACTGACACATCTTTCGTGGACCCGGTCACCGCTGCCTGCACGTCATTGGTGTAGATTTGAAAATAGAAATGGGGCGAGGCCTGTCTTATGCCCCATTTAATCAAGGAAGGCCTTGTGCACTCCCCTTCCTACCATAGCAAACACAGGCGGTCGCTTGTGCATATATCTGTCGTATAAAATTAATTATGGCCATCTCAATACCCATGTCTTCCATAATCGACCATAACTTGGAGAGGGTGGCACAGTCGAAGGCGGCGGACAGATTAAAAAAAGCCATGTAGATCTGTCCAAGCTTCACTATTGTGTATTTGGCCATTGATCTGTGGTCCCTTGGCCTTTTTGGAAACCATACTGAGAGGGGGTCAGGATATTTCTTTCTCTGTCCCAATCCTCTAAGTTATTCAACAACAGGTGCCTGATTAGTTTTGGAGTACTATCTAACAAAGAGATAGGTCTATAATTTGGAGGTTAAGACTTGCCCCCCTTTTGTAGATGGTAATTATTATCGTACTTTTCCATGAGGCTGGAGGACACACCCTACTAATAGCCTTAAAAATATTGGTCAAAAGTGGGGCCTAGAGCTCTTGATGGTCTAAAATGAAATCTATCTGAACCCTGTCGGGACCCGGAGCCTTTGTGATACTACATAGGGCCAACCCACACCTCACCTCTGCCATATCGAAAACCAAAGTATCCTTATATGCTACCTGCAAGATATAGGATGGAGAAGCAGAGGGCTCACCAGGGGCCCCACATATTTGCTCAAAATCAGCCACCCAGGCTTCCTCACCAACATGTGTATCTAGTGTTGAGTCGCTATCATCTTTAAGGAAGAGAGCATTGATCACTCTCCAAAAATCCCTACTATTTTTAGTGGCAGCTACTTGGGACAAATTCACCTATGTTTCCTCCCTCAATCCCCTTATTCTGGTGTTTCTTGCCTCTCTGTATAACATAAATTTAGATTGCACTAGTCTATGGTCTCTTGGGCCATTCTAAGAGCAGCATGCAAGTTTGCTAAGGTCTTTGATCATGCCGCGTCAAACCAACTGGACAACTGAATCATCTTGGGAGTATTAGACCAAAACAAATTGCTTTTCACTTCCAGCAGTATCTCAGAAAATGGCAACATTAGACCTTCAAGGTTGTAGATCGTATCTAAGCATATCAATACCTCACTTACTTTTTTTAGAAATTATCGATGACACTACTCTCTGTTTATTGATTTTTTTCCCACTTTAATAAATAGCTGTTCTTCCTGGCTCAGGGACCTCGTCTGATACAGATTATTACCCACCTTCCATACCAAGGAGCAAAAAAGGGCCGCATTATCACTATATATAGAAAATAATGGTTCTGCTTGGGTTATTCTCCCATGAAAGCATCCAGAGACTAATATAAAATCTAAGGTACAGCCAAGCTCCAAGCTCACGAATGTCTTTGGGAATAATCCTATGTCGGATCAGGCTTACTAATGACCTCAAGATTCATGGTTATTAAAAACCTATTAAGCAAATAGCCATGTATGTTATGTAAAAATGGTGAATTACATCGCCTTCAGCATCTACTATTCCCCAACAGGTTTTGTCATATTCTCACAACAGTGCACTTTAAAATCACCTAACCATAGAATGTTAATATATTTTTGGTGTGCTTCATAGATGGCAATCATTTCCTTTTCCAATAGACAAATCACCAAAGCCATCAATCACCGGTGAAAGGTTGATACAGCGCACCTTAACCAAATTCGATATCTCCACACTGGGGAACTTATACCCAGAGGGGCATATCTTCTCCTTGTCGGAAGATTCCCGTTTTCATGACGTCACCTTTATGGACAGCTTCGTGCTGAGTCGACTCCGCTCGGCTCTGCGCGCTGCCTGGCCCGATTTCCCCCTAGAACTAGACTCTTTTACACCTCTCACATTGATAATTGAGAGCCCGAGCGGGGCTCATCTAATTTCTAAACTCTACAAAGCATGCGCTTCGTTGAGGCCGGTTCCTGACGACAAGGTTCACACAGACTGGGAGGTAGACTTAGGCCACCCCATCACGGACGATCAATAGGCTAAGTACTGCGCAGTGACAAAGGAAGTCTCTCTCAACAGCAGACATAAACTGCTTCATTTTAAGTTCTTGCATAGAATTTATATTACCCCTGCCAAAGCACACAGGTTAGACCCGCCCACACCACATACTTGTTGCAAGTGTGCTGCCCCACATGCTGATTTTGCTCACCCCACATGGACCTGTCCAAGACTTCGCACATACTGGGAAGAAGTACACAGCACACTAGGGGCCATGACAAAGCTGACCCTTGCCCCCATACTGGAAGTGGCTCTATTGGGATACACGGTGAACTTCCCCAAAAATATCAGACGTTTTTCATCCCTCGGTTTGCTACTAGCCAAACGAGAAATTGCTCTATTATGGGGCCGCAAGTCAGCTCCTACCTCACAGGGCTGGCTACGCAGCCTGGCTTACTGTAATACCACCTGTGAGGTTATGCCAGTGTGCTGCCAAGCTCTTCCCACCCTAAAGACGTTTGGGGTCCCTACAGATCATATGTTGAAACCATTCGGCAGGCCTCTATCTCTCAATTGGAGCAGGGCATAGTCCCGGAAGGCGTGGGGTGAAGGGCTCATCTCCTCATAATACCCGCACTACATATTCTTCTTGCTCCCCACAGTGTGTGGCTCTTACTGACTCTATGGCTCATTAGGTCTATGGACTCTACATGGGACTAGAATTTGGCCACCAGTTGCTAGCGGCCACGATATGTAGGAAGGGGTTGGCTTGTGGGACATTGTTTTCTTTTTAATAAGTTGCTACATCGCTGACATCACGCAACCTATGTCATGTCTGTTTTGTGATGATAATATTATGTTCCTTCTCAGTACTCTTTCTGATGTAATCTCAACGACAGGGAATTTGTAATCCTGAACTGCCTTGCTTACTACCAAAACGATAAATAAAGTTTAAAAAAAAAGAAAACCACCAAAGCCATATTTCCTCAAAAATTGATATTGTTATAATTAATCAATAACCAATCCCATTCACCTAAACCTTCACATATTAAAATATGGAAGTAATGAGAAGAGCTAAAAAACTTTTTTACATTTAATCTTAGTGTGTTCGCTGGTACCTTCATAATTCCGCCAGTGGCGGCTCCTCTGCTAAGGCAGAGGAGTGTCACCCCACTGCTCAGCGAGCAGTGGAAAAAATATATATAAAATGCTAATAACAAACTGTTACTGTCATTTTATTTTTCTTTGCGGGACTCTAAGCCAGGTCGGGCAGAGAGGGGCTGGGATCCCCGCAGTGAGAGTGGTTTGCACTCCCTCCCTAAGTGCACATGACTGCTTGGCCGGTGCTCTTTAGCCAGCCAAGCAGTCATGAGCACTTACCCTGTTCCTCATTGGGCTGTGTTGTACAGCCCGATGGAGAACATGCCCAGGCTCATGGGCACTGCCTGAGTGGGCAAACAGGCCGCTCAGATCAATCATGACACTGCTCATGCAGCTTTGTGATTGTCTGGGAGAGTCCGGGAGCCTGGATGCTTACGGTGCTGGCGAGGCCGTAAGAGAGGTGTGCTGCGATGGGGGTAAGTTTGTTTTATTCCTTTTTACAAACCCCCCCACCCCACCACCTCTGTTATTAGGCACCCCCCAAAAGACTAAAGCGGTTATCAACCCTCATTTCACACTTAGCTGGGTTAATTAATAATTGAGGGAGAGTGCTACAGAGAGTAACAGAGCCACTCCATACCATCTCGGGGGTCATCAGACTGATAGGTCAATAAAAATATCCCAAGGGAAGGGCATAGATCTTTGACCCTGGAGACAGTGTGTTAGAAATATCCCACTACCCTTCAATCGTTAAAATTGAGAACTGTGCAATCGCCCTCTAGTGCTTTAGGGGACCGACCCACCCACACCACTCTTCTTGCCATAATAATGTGTCTGGTAAGGTCACTAGCGCCCCTCACCGATCTCATCAGCCAATGGAGAGCTTTAGTCATGCGCTGGTTAGTTGTCTCCAGCTGGCCCCCTCTCGGTTCTGGGGTGTCTGCCAATATTATAACATATGGGCATGCTGCTGGTGGCAACTTGTTCCCTTGCCTCCTCCTTCTCCTGGAATCCACCCACTCTTTCTTTCCCCCTCAGTGGCCTCTGTTGGGGTAATAGATCCCTGATTCTGTATTGCCCTCTCTTGTGTGTCAGCTACTGATGATGGTTCCAGCCTGCAGGGAGGTCTTGCTTGGAAGAGACCTGTTACTTCCCCATGATTGGTAGGTTGGAGTTCATGAGTGTTCATGCTCCCCCTCCCCGTTCTCCTCCCAGCCCTATGGGTTCCCTCAATTCCTGGGTTTAGGGTGCTGCTTTCAACCCTCCAGCAGCAACGTTATTACCAGCCCCTCGAGTGATAAGGTTGGCTAAGTTCCCTTCAATGTTTAGCAGTCTGGTCATGAACAGTTATAACAACAACATAAACATGTTTTCTAGTCTTTGACACAGATCATCGCTACTGGCCCCACAGTCTTAGGCACTTTAGGAGTCTTGTTAATATTAGCCTTTGGGCCTCCCCTTTTGCTTTTACATGGGGGTTCTCCTAGTGGGGTTGCCCCCAAGTCATCCAGACTTGGGGGATGCTGCATGGACTTGTAAATATATCCCCACCTTCTGCCAGATCAGCTTGGGCCAGTGAAACCATAATCGGGGGCATCACAGTTAAATCCAGGCCTTTCCTATCCTTCTCAATTGAGAGACTGTGCTCAGACAGTTTGATCTCCTTTGATAATACATTTGCCGCCCTCATCAAGAATTAATCAAGGGTATTAAATGTTTCCCCCAGTGTCTTTTGTTTTTGCGCTTTCCTTTTACCCAGTTCGGTCAAACTCTTGAACCAGATCCCAGAATAAGCAGCTTAGAGGTGGGCCCAGCCTCTTCGGGTCGCTGGCAGGTGCAGACAGACCCGCCCATGCTGCAGGTGTACTGCAATGCCTTTATGGCATCTGGAAGGCAGTCCCTGCCTACCCTGCCACTAGGAATGCTGGGGGACAGAGTCCCAACCCAGCCAGCCAACAGAAGACAAGGGTGTGCAGAAAACAGTCCTCAGACAGCCCTGAACAGATGACCAGTGCTGTGGGAGTGCTGCAAAGCCTTTGCGGCATCTGGAAGGCTCTCCCTCCCTCCTGCACTGCTAGGAATGCTGGGGGACTGAGTCTCACCTGAGCCAGCCAACAGAAGACCAGGAGGTGTGGGAAACAGCCTTGAACAGATGACCCTCGCTGCAGGAGTGCTGCAATGCCATCACAGTGTCGGTAAGGCTCTCCCCGCCTCCGGCACCACTAGGAATGCTGGGGGACCGAGTCCCACCCCAGCCAGCCAACAGAAGACCGGGCGGTGGGGAAAACAGGCCTCAGACGGCCATGAACAGAATCAAATCCACTGCTTCCATTCCTTGTGGAGTTGGTAAAGGGCGATGGATGTTAAAAAATTTCTTTTGCATTCAGGCCTATCAAATTCAATGATAAAAATGTTTTCCTTTGCCCATTAAAGGTATTGCCATTAATAGCTAACAAATAGTTTATAGAATGACATAACTATTTTTCCCACTTTATACTAGGCTGGTTTGGGCCCTTAAAAAATGGTGGTGGTGGATTCCCAAAGATTGTAGCCATGGTAAACACAAGATTAGACTTAAAGTTTTCTTTTCTGAGTACAATGAGACCAATGAGACTAATATCAGTGGACTTAAGAAAAAATCCAGCTTTTGCCCCCAACGTATGGCCATGCCGGAGGAAGTCTTGGTATTTGAAGACCAAATCCTGCGGGAAGTAGATCTACTTAACACTAAAAAGATCACTTTCAAATCAAATTTTTCCAAACAGGAACAGTTGGCACTCAAAGACCTGTCCCAGAATCCCCTTACGGTTATAAAACCAGCCGATAAGGGAGGGGGGATAGTGCTATGGGATACTGATCAATATGATGCAGAAATTATGCGACAACTGGGGAATAAGGATCACTATCGACTTATTACAGAGAACCCCACAGCCCGGCTGAAAGCCCAAGTATTACACCTAACTACTGAGGCGATGGAAGCCGGATATCTTTGTAAAAAGGAATACGAATACTTGAATTTCACGGAACAAAAGGTACCAAACATATATGTATTACCTAAAATACACAAGAACAGCACCCAACCCCCGGGGAGACCCATAATCGCATCATGCGGATCTATTCTGGAGCCATTGGCTAAATATATCGACGTTTTCCTAAAACCCTTTGTCCCTATGACGAAAGCCTATATTAGGGACACCATGGATTTCATTTCCAAGATAGAGCACTCAATGTTCGATGGAGCCCAGCAATTGCTGGTCTCCTTCGACATTGAGAGCCTATATACTAATATACCCCAGGACGAAGCCCTTTTGGTCATGCGACTGATATTTGACCAAAGACCCAGACCTCATTCTGTGCCCACAGAGTTTCTACTTTCCCTAGCACAAATCTGTCTGAAAAATAATTTCTTTTCCTTTAAAAGAGAACTTTTTTTACAGATTAAAGGTGTAGGGATGGGTTGTTGTTTTGCACCAGAAATCGCCAATCTGGTAATGGACCAATTTGAAAATGGACACGTCTTCCATGTTGCGGCCCCTTTCAGGGAGCATATCCTTGAGTGGGTCCGCTTCATTGATGACGTGTTTATGATATGGAAGGGGACGCAGGAACAGCTGTCACAATTTCATACGTGGCTTAATGCCCGTACTACTGATTTAAAATTCACTATGGCGTCAAGCAACGAACGGATCAATTTTCTAGATGTGTGGATCATGGATAAGGAAGGCAAGCTGGAGGTGGACCTGTTTACCAAGCCCACTGACAGAAATACGCTATTGGAATATTCTTCAGGACACCCGCGCAATCTCAAGGATAACTTACCCTACGGGCAGTTTTTGAGGGTAAGGCGTAATTGTACTGATAAAACTGACTACTTTAGGAATGCCAAAATTCTCCAGAAAAAACTCACTTCTAGAGGATACCCTAGGAAACTTGTTAGGGTAGCCCTTAAGAGGGCTTGGTACACCCCAAGAGAGTCGCTACTTACCCCTAAAAATAGACTAGAAACAGAACAATTGGTCTGTGTCTTGACATTTAACCCGAAGGCGAATAAGGTCAAACAGATCATTTTGAGAAATCTCAGATTAGTGGAACATCTTAATATTCCGAAACCATTATTTGCGTTTCGTAGAGGAAAAAATCTGAGAAATTTTCTGGTGAAAACAACCCGCCTGGCAGCAAGTCAAAGAGATGTATGTAGCATGCTAGGGTTGCCATCACTCGTTGGACATTACCGATGCAATGGGTGCGGGGTGTGCCCGCAAACTAAAGACTCTAAATCTGTAGAGATAAACAATATGGTACATTCTCAGCTAAGCTTCTCGAATTGCAACACAAAAAATGTTGTGTACTCAGCTACGTGCCCATGTGGGAAGACATATATTGGGCAAACAACCCAAGCAATTAAGATGAGGATTTTGCAGCATAAATCGCGTATACGCTGCGGGATCGTAGGGGCGCCTATGGTTCAACACTTTATCGATATGAACCATAGAGAAGACGAATTGTACTGGACAGTATTAGTAGTGGCAAAAGGAGCCAACAAAACGATTATGCAAAAGAACTTGAACCGCCTTGAGGCACGGATGATAGAACGATACCATACAGCAACTCAGGGGTTAAATGACCGAGATGAGATCTGGGCTTTAATTTGAGGATGTTGAGAGTAGAGAACATAGCTGTCTGGTGAGGGCTGCTTGAGGGTTGATCAACCATGGTAGGTTTCTATGTTTCTCGTGACTGCAATGTTGTAGACCATGTGTGTAAATATGTATAGTGTGTTCCTTTTAATTAGGAATGGTGTTGCTCGGACACTGCTGCTCCACTTGGGGGTGAGGTGAGACTTGTCGAAGCCCGTCTGAATAAGGTCACCCCGTTGACACTATGTATATGTATATCCCCTTTCTCTCCTCCCTGGTTGCCTTCACCGCACCTGCTTGAGTGTGGGAAAACCAACAGGGTTGACCCAGCTTATATTATTGCATTTCACTGGGTTAAGATGGCCGCCGTTTTGCCTCTGATGTTTTAACCCCTCACTAGAGTAGTCCTCTTTCTATCTTTACGCAACTGGTTGAGCGTGGGGTGTATAGACAGCAGTGCTCTGCGAGACACTACGCGTGACGGACGGCGTTGGCGGTGGGTTCTAGCTTTGTGCGGGACCAGCAACGATTTATAAGTAAGTGCCTGGGTGACAGGGATACGCGCGTTAATGTTATAGTCCTGTCATCCCTTTGGTGGCGAGAATCTAGTGCCGGTAGATTTCATGCAGGGATAATGTTGTTGAAGTGAGAACGTGTGGTTTACATAGTGTTCTCTTTGTAGATTCGGGACCAAGACAGACGAGGGAGAGCATTGGCGACACCGGAGCCCGTGATCTGGGCCCAAGGTATAACGCTGGCGCTCATTTTAGCTGGAGGGTATGGAAGTTCACTGGCCGTAATGTTGTCTTCAGTGAGGTTTTATCATGTAAAGGTGTGTATCCCTTTTTCCCCCTTAGGTGCCCTGATTTTGCCGCGAAGGCATTTTGGAATTTAACGACCTTTAATTTATGAGTGGCAGGAGGAGCTTACACGGACGTGTAAGTATATGGGCTCTCTCTACCAGAGAGAGCAATACATAAGTTTAGTAGAGGTGTGCACGGCTCTCTGTTTCCTCACGTAGACTGATTAATATGAGCAGTGGCAGCTGTTGTGCACCCTAGTTTGTAAGCCGGCGGATTCCGGTTGACACCTGGGAGTTAGATCCTAGTACAGCCCACGGGTGTCTCCCTAGTAGGGATTAGTTTGCGAGTTTGTTTTTTAACTGTTGGCACTTGTGGTCACTTTTTGCTGCACTTTCGGTGATTTTTTGGTGAGGATCCTGACTCTCTATGGCGTGCGGGCTTCTACCTTCACCCTCACTTGCTCGGGAGACATGCAGTGTCTTGGCAATACCATTAATGTGTTTTTGATTGTAAATATTGTGTATATATATTTTTTGTAGTGTGGGCACAGTTTTGCAGTAACCCTGTCCTGAGGAGGCCAAGGAAAGATTAAGGCCGAAACGCATGTGCGTAGACACATTTTCTTGAAGGAGGAGTCGTAAACATGAAGTTTTGATTGCATACAACGCGACAGTATTCTGAGAGGGTCTACATTGTTGGACAGATTTCCAGTATACTACCTTGACTACCTCCGAGTGGTTCGCCCTGATTTAGTGGGAGGACACTAGTGGAATATACTTGTGGGGTTAACGTATGTGTATAGGTGTTGTGTGTTATGTTTCCTTTTTGTAAATTAGTACATAAGTTTGTATAGATGTTTTGTTATTTCTCGCCTGATTAGACGTCACGTTTTATGTAGATGGCTAAAATGTTTTGATATATTTCTATTAGATTGATTTACTAGAGAGAGGATAATTAAAATGTGCTCTTTTCAAAAATAAATTGTGTATCAATTCCTGTATACCATTGCTTTTTGTATAAAATTACGTTCCATACCCAGGTATATTTAGGGTCAATTGGGTATAACCCTGTTGTTTTTTGCCATGGTAAACACAAAAGGCACCCAAAAACAATACAATACAATATTACAGATTGTAAAAATAATGCAATACTATACTACAGATAGTAGTGCCCTTTTCCAGTTGTTATTGCAAGATATATGTTCATATATGTATATAAATATTACCTACTGGCGGTCAGCAGTAGGTAGTTATAGTTAGCACCTAGTTATATAGGAATAGCGTT
This sequence comes from Triturus cristatus, assembly GCF_964204655.1. Classification (NCBI taxonomy): domain Eukaryota; kingdom Metazoa; phylum Chordata; class Amphibia; order Caudata; family Salamandridae; genus Triturus; species Triturus cristatus. Next base: position 678,378,174 of record NC_140589.1, read on the forward strand.
TTTGATTTGGCTATAACTTTGGCACCCTGTGACGAATCTTTGCGACATTTTCAAAACCAATGGGCCACTCACTTCAGCTGTTGTGTTGGATTGGGGTGATCCGTCAAACAGGGGCTGAGAAAAAGGAGGGGTCCCAAAACGCTTTTTCTCCATGTTAATTTCCATAGGAAACTTTAGACATAGCTACAGCCCGAACTGCTAAAGGGAATTACACCAAATTTGGCAAAAATGTAGCTCTTGGTCCAGAAAGCACTCTTTTTGTAAATGGTGCAAATCCATTCAGTAGTTTCTAAGAAATCTAAAGATTTCTCTGATATACAACTGTGTCCGCGGTTGATCTGCAAACTCTCCCAACCTCTTGCCTGAGATATGACTAGCTGTGAATACTTCAAACCAGGAAGTGTTGGCAGTCATCTTGTGACTGAGTTGAACCGAATCACAAGCAAGAAGGTTAAAGAAACAAGAAAATTGGGCAGGGTAGAAGCACCGTGACCCCCAAGGCTTGTTCAGGGGTTCCACAGGGATCCCCAGGGCCAAAAAACAGCATTTTTGTTTTTGTAATTTTCAGCGGGATTCACGGTGGATCAGTGAATCTTGGCAGAATTGCTTTTTTTTTAATGAAGCACGGGGTCCAGCGCTTTGTTTACTTTAGGACCCAGGGTGGGACAGGTTCCAGGGGCAATAACAAATAAAGATGAGGGGTCCCAAGCAGGCCCCCACAGCCCTGGGGACCACCACCTCCCTGAGGCTAATAGTTTGAAGTGTGGGGTGCCACGTTGCCCCCCCCCCAGGCACCGCCACCTCCCTGGGACTTTATTACAATTATAATGTGTGGAGGGGCTATAATGAAAAATGATGCATGGGGGACCTCTGGCCCCCCGCAGCCCCGGGAACCACCACCTCCTCATATACAAAAATGGGGGGCTCGCGCCCCCCACTGGAGCCATAAATGGCCCCGGGGAACGCCACCTCCCAGGGCTGACTCCAGCAATGTCCTGGGGTGCCCACCCTGGGGACATTGCAGTTTGCAATAAGTTGGTGGGAGCACTGCTTCCGCCATCCCAGGGTAGGTGCGCTGGCGCTTGGTAGATACAAACACATCAGTGCAGAGCCATAGCAGGAATGCTCTGTATCTTAGTAGATAGGGTGCATTCCTGCCCTCTCCATTTGACTCAGCGCAGGAAGTTGTCTTCTTGCATTGCGTAGCACTAAATATCAGTAAATCTGCCCTTTGATATTTCTGTCTACCTACTTACAGCAGTGGATGTATTTTTAAGCTAAATAACACCCATTCAATGTCACTCTTACTCATGAGAAATGTGCATGTGTTGCCACATCTTCTATCTCTTAGCACGATTAATGAAATTACAGATGCCATGTATATTATCGATACATTTCACACTAGTATGTTACTTTTAATATGTATTAGAACATTGGAATGTGGAGCACTCCATTGAATACAATAGAGTGCTCCGTGCTTCTAGGGGACGGTAAAGGCCCGCAGAGCAACATTCCAATGTTTCTTTTGTTCACAGCTATTGCTGTGAACAAAGGCCTCTCAGAGCTCGAGGGGATTTAAACCCCCTCGGGCCCCGAGACGCCTTTGTTTTATTTGTTAGAACATTCTGCCTTCTAGTGGCAGAATGTTCTAATAGCCTTATAGCCCTTCGTAGCTGGGCTATACCGGCTCTTAAAGTCCCGCTCCCTTGTTAAAGGCCCTCGCCTTCGCCTCAGGCCTTTAACGCTGAAGCGCGCCTTTAATAGCCGGTATAGCCCGCTACGGTGGACTATAAGGCTATATTATTGTTTTTTCTCATTAGATTTCCTTGTTCCACAGTTTGTAATTCAAAGTGTCCACTACATAAAAATGAGGAGTGGACAACTAACACGTGTTACACCCCTCTCTGGAGAGCAGGCCGGGCTTTTACAAAGCTCTGAACAGTTTGTTAAAATAGTAAGGCCTAATACATATTCCCTTAAGAATTAAGTACCTGTGCTATCCCACTTTTGGTTGTCAATCCACATTAAATAACCAAATGGCACATATAGTGCATTATTTATATTTTAACGTATACTTTCCTTCTCTCTGCTTTCACAACCAACACGAGTGTTTCATCCGTACTCAGTTGCCTTCTCCGACTTCAGCACAAGTTCAACGTTACAGCTGTGTGGTAGTCAAATTCATAAAGTATTTAATTCTTAAGGGACTATGCATGAATTCTGATTGTTTTAATAAACTATTTGCAGCCTTGAAAAATCAGCAGAGAGGAGCGAAGCACATGTTGACTGTCCCCACCTCAGCAGGGGCGTAGCTTCAGGGGGAAGATTTAGGGTGTTACACCCCCGAACAAAATGTGCCTTCTAATAAATAGCTAGGTACAGATGCTTTCAGTGGGTATTGTGAGATGTTAGTCAGATTTCAACATGAAGTTTTACATACACAAAGACAAAAGCGCCCACACACTCTGAAAAATATTGGTTATTTTACATAATATTGTGTTTTCTCTCAGTTCTCCAACCAATCCGCATTACTCTCCTAGGCCCCTCTCATGCACCCTGCTTGTTGTATAATGTATTTAAACATTATATGCCAGCCTGATAGTTGGAAAATCTGACGCTCACATCACCCCAATCTTTCTGACCAAGGTACACCCCCGCACTTCAGTGTGCTTCTGAAGTAGACAATGGGAATAAGAAACTGCAGAATAACATAAACTAATGAGAAAATAAGAGTAATAAAAAGTAAATCTAGCACCAACATGTGAAATGTATCTGCCCTAAACATCTTAAAGGTATTTGTATTAATCATGCTGATCGCGCTAACACGTTTTTGCCTCAATCTCAGGTGGTCGCATTCCAGCTAATAAATGCACTTAGCTGTGGGATAATGGGCCCTGCCCACCACTCAGGAATGAATGCACAGACACACCAATTATATATCATAATCTAACCAAAAATTGGCAATTTAGTGTGGCACCGAAGCCTGTCGGATCCTTTTTATTGGTGTGAATATCTCTCACGACAGGTGAGCACCATACATCTCTGCACTGCACAACCAGGTGCTGCACATTCACAACAATTTAGTGAAATGTAATGAAAAATGTTTAGTATTCTGAAAATGCATGTTTAAAAATGAACGCAGATTAATTACCTTACTTGAATTAACCGCACCGTGTGCTAAAATAAAAAAGGCTGTGGCCCAAACTACAGTTATAGTATATATAATATTTATGCAGTACATCAAACAACCACACATTACGGTTAATTCAATTTACAAATGCATTTTTAGTTTACGTAAACCCCAATAAACTCTCCCTTCGTTCTATCAGAGAGAGCTCACAACTGTTTAAGCAGTCATGCCACTTTAAAACCCATCTTTCTAAAATTAATAATTCACACTTTAAAAAAGATTATTTTCCTGCCTGCCTGTCATCGCCCTTATTATTTGCAAGTTACTCATTCTGCATTGTCAGGCAGGTAAAGGCAAAAATAAATGTTCACCCTATTCAATTAATTTCAGGCAATCAAGCAAGACATACATCATTGTCTCCTGTTCATAAGCGAACTGTTTGATCATTGTGTTTACCTGGAAGGCTTCGCGCTCACCCCCTCTACAATCCAGACAGATCGCTGTCTGAAACCAACAGAATTAAATAGCCCTGCCACAGTGTCATCGACGGATTTTGAGGGCCCAGGGCAGGAAATATATTTCGGGGGCTCTGTTTGGAACAACTTGGAACTTTATTACCCATATTTAGCCGATTCAAGTCCTGTGATGCCAAATAATATCGAATTTTATGTGAAGAAATGACGTACACAGAACTGAGCTGGAGGGAAAGTTCAGTCTCCCAGGGGCCTCTTGGGAGGTGGGGGCCCTAGGCAACTGCCCGCTTTCCCCATGGCTTAAAACGTCTCTGCAGGCCTCTCACCTTTGCAATGAGAAATTCTACCTAATAGCTCGGCAATGTCTGCATTATCTATTCACAGATTTCATAATTTCTAGAGCGCACTAGCGCCCGAGGTTTCCTGGCGCTAGGAATCGCCAGAACAATAAGGATCAGGACGCCTAGACTTAACAGAATAAATGGGATTTCAAGGCTCGTCTAAAAGTGAGATGATTTCCCAGAGACCTGGGGCTGCATTATACATAGGGCGCATTGTTCTGGGGCACCTTTTAAAAGGTGTGCCCAGCGCAATGAAGGAAAATGCGCCGTATTATGAAGAATGCCCTGCCCTCAAGGCAGCCGTGAACTCGCCCTGCCCTGGGGGTAGCGCATTCATGTGAAAAAGGGAGCGGCTGCTTTGAAGCAGCTCCATGTTTTAACAGTGTTAAAGGGGATGTCTGGAGGGTCCATGGGACCCCCTTTTCCCCCTCCAGAGGGCTGCTATCAGGAGGCGTACTGACAGTGAATGACCTTTTAGGTGGCGCACTGTCAGTGTGCCCCCTGAGAGCTTCTTTGCCTCTGAGTCCATGTCTGTAATACGGCACAGGGGCAGAGGCAAAGGGATTCCCTTGTTTGCATGGGGCAATGTTTTTTGTAGGTCCCATGCCTTTTTGATCATTGATCAGGACCTGCTCACACTTATGGCCCAACCCACCTTACATTAGGAAGAAGTGGGCATGTGTCTCCTGCTCTGTTATGCAAAGGCTCCCTGCGGTGGGTCAGCATGCCCCACACCCATACATCAGCCACGGAAGTGAACCCAAAATGTAACCACCCATTACACCGACCCCTCTGTTAGAATAGGACTGGAAATCAGTTTCAAGTGCAGAGGCGTACCAAACCTGCAATGCAGAACGGAGACATTTCTACCCCCTGCCTACACTGCAATTCACCAGTCTCAGGCATGTTCGTGTTAGGGAGTTGAGATTTCAATGCATTTCACTTTGTGTGAGGGATGCTCGGAATGTGCACCTGTCACACCTCTGGCAGACACACACGTTTTGCTTGGCTGTCAGAACTATTGCACTCCCCGGAAGGGCCAAATCTTTTCATGAGGTGATAAATGAAATCACTGTTTTTCTAAACATGATAGGCTTGTAGGTTGTGATGTTTTTGTTAGGGTTTTTTTGCAGTTTTATATAGTTTGAACTCGACCCAGAGGTATCAGAGCGCCTTACATGAGCACCAGTTGCGTTACAGACTGACACATTCATTTCTAGGTACGGGGAGATTAAGCTCAGAATCACAGGATGTTTGAGTCACTCACCAGACTTGAACCTGCTTCCCCTTTGCAGGAGATTTTAATTTCTAAAAGAAATGCAAAACGGAGAAACAAAGGGTCTTATTTAGAGTTTGATTTATGGGATACTCCATCAAAATGGGACGCTTATCCCTTGCTCTGTATTTTGAGTGTCTTAGGTACTGTGCACTTGTAATGCGACGGACAGTATATACATCGGGCCTCATTGATGATAAGTGACGCATCGCTGCGTAAAAAAAGCGATGGGTCACTTTTCATTGCGCCCTCCTTGCGACATGCTGAATGCGTCATATTTACAGTATGATGCATCATGTTGCAAGGAGTTACAGATATGTCAGTATTTCTGACGTATCTGTAGGTGCAAAAATGACGCATTGCTGGAATGTGTCGCAAAACAGACGCAACTCCAGCAATGGGTCATTTCACATGGGCAAGTCCCATTTCAAATGTGCCTGCATCAGTCTTACGCCTGCTGTGAGGCAGGCATAAGATATTTGCATCCTAGAAATGGCGGGGGGAAATCTCATAGATTTCACTGCGTCACTTATATGGGGCTTACTTGCGCTGGAACGCCCACCCTGCATACATTATACCTGGCCAGGTATAATATGGCGCAGAGGTTTACAAAGTGACACATCTATCTAGATGCGTCACTTTGTAAATATGACTCAACATTGTACATTTGTTTACACCTCTGGTGCATCACAAAAAGTGAGGCACCAGCAGCGCAAAAGTGACGCAAGGGCTCATAAATAAGCCCCATTATGTTTGTGAATGAAAATCTCATCCGGCCAAATCTCAAGAAGACCCAATGTTTGTGTAGGAGTTTCCCTTTGGCAAACAATCCTGACATGCAGTCTCTTTTCATGTGCCATGTACGCGTACTGAAGTTGCTAAATATTTCTCCTTTCAGCTTATTTAAATTTAAAAAAGGCATGATTTTTCCCAAGATTTTTAAAAAAAGAAAACACCTTTTGTGGAATTAACCCCCACTAAAAATTGGTCTGTAAGATAACAACTCTATTAAAACAAATATCAATTTCAGTAAAAAATTATTTTTAAATATTGGTGTGGTAAGTAGGTTCTGTCATATAGGACGAGGCCTCAACCAGAGATGGATATCAAACTGCAATTCTCACCTAAGCCAGGAGTAAGACACATTCCAAATTAAAAACATTCTTGGGCGCGTTGGCCCACATGATATTTTTAAATGCAACATTTTGTTTCAAAGTCCAAACATTTCTAGTTTGTCCCCACTCTTGGAGTCTATGCATAAATAAACTCACCTCTAACCAAAATATAATTATACCCTACATATTCTAAGTTGTTCCATACTGTTCACATTTTCTGTGGGCGATACAGCATTTGCACCTCAAATGTTGAGTCACTGGAAACAGGAATTGCTTATAGAGTTACTTCAAGTAAAAATGTTTGCGAACATCATTTTTCAATTTCCTTGATTGCTCACTAGAAGAGTGGTTTGTGTCTCATTTTGAAACTTCAGATAATGGGAATTGGTACCATATGGAGTGCATTTTGAAAGCCTCTTGATATTGGAAAATGTGTGTTTCCATGGAAGATAATTTCTGAAGGATTCTTAGTTCCTTAAGAAGTGCTTTGAACTCTGCTGTGTCTTCAAGAGAAGTCTGTAACAGAGACTCTCAAATCAGCCCACACATATCTGCTGCTTATATATCAGATTGCTTGTTGTTACTCACTTTCAGACAAATAGGCCATGTTGGTCTGCCTATAGGTTCACCAGCTGCATCAAAAAGGCAGCACTTGAACATTTGTCTGGTAGTACCTTATAATAAAAATATAATACAATTGTGAGTATGGCTATGTTTCTGTCATTTGTACGGCACACTCCAAGGCCCGTATTACCGAAAGTGCCCTGGGGGCACAATGGATGTTTGTGCCTACATTGAGGGACCCCCGGGCACTTTGGTATTACAGAAGGGGCCGCATCTGTAACATAGGCATTGCTGGTCACATGTAGCATAGAGGGGTGTTCCGTCATATGCTTGTGGGTTTGGCCCCATGCAAAGGAGGAAATCACTTTGCCTCTGCACCCATGCAGTTTTACTGACGTGGGTGCAGAGGCAAACATGCCCCTAGGAAGCGCACTGAAAGGGTGCAACAAAATGGTGGCGCACTGTCAGTGAGCCCTCTGAGGCCAGCGCCCTTAAGAAATGAAAAGGTGTCCCACTGACCCCCCAGACATCCCTCTGCAGGTGGGTGCAGTCACTCTCTGCACCTGCCTTCAAGGGAATTGCTAATCCCCCTTGAAAGTGCAGGCAGGTTGCCACTTGCACAGAGAAACACGGAGCAGCTTTTAAACAGCTGCTCTGTTTTTCTCCTGAATGCACAGCTGTGGGGGTAGCGGGATTTCATGACTGCCTTGAGGACTGAGCATTCTTCATAATAGGGTGCACTTTCCCTATTTGCACACTGTGCATCTTCTTAAAGGTGCACTGTGACGCGAACAGGGAAAATGCGCCATTTCAGTGATATGGGCCCTGGTAGGCCATAAAACATGAAGCAAAGTCAAGGCCAGCCAAATGATGTTCATCAATCAAATCAAGCAGGTTGTCAGGGCATCACTAACTGACAACAAGCGCACTGCTTTACCAACATGTCGGGGGCCTATTACACACACAGGTAGATAGAGGAGGTAACGTCTTTCCCCAGCTAACATATACAGATCCATAAAAAGGAAAATCCTGAGGATAAGAGTTCTAAAAAGGTGGCATCTCTGGGCAGGGTCTGTCAGGAAAACAGAAGCCAAATACTCAATAAGCATTGGCAAAGCTGATAGGTCTTTCGTTGGCTTCTAGCTTTTTGGCAATTCCTGTTTTGTTTTGTAATGGTTTTTGCAAAACCTTATTGTTTGGAAAGCTGCCAGGCCCTCATGAATCTAAAAAAAGCATTGCCTAAGGCTAAATGTGTTTTGGTCTCAAAAAAAGCAAAAATTACCATAGTACTCCCTGGCACTGAAGGAAACTACTTTGTGTGTGGATGTACTGCTTGCCAAAGAGCTGCATGTATTAACTTGTAGTGAAGTCAGCTAATGGCTGAAGGGGTCAGATGGATTGCCCCTTGATGCATGCTGGAGTGGATGGAATAAAAATATCGATGAAACAACCACAGACTAATGGATGATGTCTGGCTGAAACCCCCTAAAAGTAACAATGTTATATAAATCATTTTTAGTAAAATCTAAATGTCTTCGCTTACACAGATCGAAAAAAGCCAATTGGTCTTGCATTGATTGCTAGGCTCTTGCCTTTAAGAGAAAAAGAAAGAATGGTGAGTTGCTTTACAGATTGGGATAGTTTACTCAGAATCAACCCACAAAGACATCTCAGCAGCACTTGATTCCACTGTAATGAGCAGTCTACCTGGCTCACGAATGTATATATAATTATACTCTTCAAAAGTTATCTCACCGGCTTCAAAATTATCTGTGATTTTGCTTTAAATGAACTATCTTACTGTCACGTGAAGATAACTATAATTGAAGTCCTATGATCTCTTGGCAGGACTGACTAAAGAAGAGGAAGAGATCTGGGGACTAGCCTCCCTGTTCAAGCCTATCAGGAAGATGATGAATGCAGCAAATGGTAGAGATGGCAGTGATTCATGGCTTAAGAGCCTGTGGTGGCCGCTCTCCGTCAGACCAATGCGCCAAACCGACTCTTAGAACAGGCAATTATGCAAGCGATATCGATTATATTTTATTCAACCTTAGAATTTGGCATGAAATGGTCGATATGAAGGTCATTAAAAGGACAGAGAGTGAGCATGATCCCCTATTAGTAGAACTAAAGGGGTTTCCAATTAGCGATCTGACAAGTTCTAAAGCCCCACTCCCCTATCTGGAAACACTTGTGTCATCCAATAATAGAAGAAACATAAAAGCGATCTACAATACTTTGGCTACAACTCTTTCCCCGTTGGAGGGCCATGCCTGTGTAATCTTTCAATTTGTGACTCCTCATGAAGAACTATTCTCTAAACTAAGACAATTTTTCCAGAAAGAAGGGAATAACAATAAACACACAGTTAAGACACATGAATGGTTTAACCAAGATTACAGGCAGGCAAAACCTGCACTTTTTATGGCTATAAAAGGGGATGGAAGAAGTGGCATAATAGAATGTAGGCAATGGTATAAATCTATGATTAATCCTGCCAAGCATAAATGGGAAAATAAAATATGGGATGATTTACTAGAATTGGCTAGAAGGAAAGATAGCAGGGGATGTTGGCATGTAGTCACCCATTGAGGGAGCAGGGAGTGTGTAGGACCAGAAATCCACATTGATCCGGGGGAGTGGGTAGAACATTTCTCATCCCTCTACTCTTAACCCAGAAGTGAGGATACGCCTGATGACACACTGCAAAAAATACCTATAGCGAATGAGGTGAACAATATAGAGGAAATAGAACTTTATGTAAGAGATCCTACATGCAAAACAATGCTCAGAAACCTGGAAGAGCTTTGGGTTTAGATAAAACTCCCGGAGATCTGTTCCATTCAGGTCCGGCAATATGGAGACCATGTATAAATAAGTTGCTCAACGCTATATCAGGAGCTCCAATCCCCACCTCTTGGAAGGGAGCGGTAATCATACGATCTTTAAGAAGGGATCCAGGAGTATAACATCTAAATACCATCCTATAAGTCTCATAGATAACATCCAATAAGTATACAGTAAGCAAATCCTCACTAGATTCAATGAGTGGATACTTGGAAATAGGGTCCATACCCAGTTTAAGGCAAACATCAGTATGCTTGACCAGGCGCTAAGTTTCCTAACTTTGTTATGTTATGTTATGTTAATTTATTTCTTCTATAGCGCACGGCTACTCCAAGGAGCGTCCCGGCGCTTTGCTGAAGAAAAATAACAGATCGAAACAACACATAGCGACTGCCAAAGAAAAATAGAAAAGAGACTCAGGGTATCCAGAAGTACTTAATTAGTAAAGAGCCACGTTTTAAGCTCCTTTCTAAAGGCAAGGAGACTCGGGGCCTGTTTAAGAGAGAGTGGTAGTTTATTCCACTCCTTCGGGACTAGATAGCGGAAGGATCTGCCACCCATCCTTGCACGCTTAATGACCGGGACTGTCATTTTAGATAACAGAGATGATCTCAGGGCCCTGCCCGGTACATATCGGTATAGACGTTTCCTTATGTACTTGGGGCAAGGGCCATGTAGAGCCTTAAAGGCAAAAGTCAGGCACTTAAAAAGAATTCTTTTTGTAATCGACAGCCAGTGTAAGTCCCTCAAAAGAGCCGTAGCGCCGGCTCTTCTTGGGAGCCCGTAAATAGCACGGGCTGCCGAATTCTGGACCACTTGTAAGCGGGTCAAAAGATATTTTGGAAGGCCCAAAAAAAGGGCGTTTGCGTAGTCCAGTCGCGATCCAATCAAGGCCTGAACAATAGTCTTCCTATGTTGAACAGACAAAAGAGGAAGGAACTTTCTCAGCATACGTAAAATGCCGAAGCATTTACCTGAGAGACACGAGATATGTGGCCCAAAAGACAGTTCATTGTCCACAATTACTCCCAGGTTTTTTGCTTTAAGAGACACGCTGTCAGGAGGAAATAAATCTTGAGGCCACCAGGCTTTCCAATCTGGTTCACAGGTGCAACCAAAAAAGAGCAGCTCCGACTTGTCGGGATTGCACTTTAGCCCATTACACCTGAACCACTCGAAGACCGACCCCAAACAGTCCTTGATCTGTACGCCATCAAAAGTACCGCCCCTGTCACAAGTGAACAGGAGCTGGGTATCATCGGCGTAAGATATGACCTGGGCGCCAAAAGATTCCGCGACTGCCGCCAGAGGAGCCATAAAGATATTAAATAGCGTGGGGCTAAGGATGGAACCCTGCGGTACCCCTACCTCTAATGGAGACATTTCCGCGGAAAAAGGAGGCGCCCAGATCGTTTGTCGGCGGCCGGCTAGAAAGGATTTAAGCCAACTCCACACCGTTCCCTGAATGCCGCACTCCCAGAGTCTTTTAAGGAGGCGATCATGGGGGACGGTGTCGAATGCCGCCGATAGATCTAACATTACCAGCATAGCCCTTCCTCCAGAATCGAGAACTTCCCTGATGGCATCCGTGACCTCTAAGAGGGCAGACTCTGTGCTGAAATTTGCACGGAACCCAGATTGCGTATCGTGCAACAGGTCGTGTTCCTCAATAAAATTAGAAATCGTCCGATGGACAAATTTCTCGGCCACCTTTGCCAGAGCAGGGAGAAGGGAGATAGGTCTATAGTTGGCATGGATGAGGGGGTCCAAGGTAGGCTTCTTGATCAATGGCAGGATCAAGGCGTGTTTCCATGCTTGTGGGACCGCTCCTGTGATCAATGAAGAATTCAGGAGAGGATTCAGTAAAGCATTTAAAGCAGGTGCTACCCTCCCCAGATGTTTAGCTGGGCACGGGTCGAGTGGAGAACCAGATTTCAAACCAGACAGAAGCTCCAGGGAGATGTCAAGACAAAGATGAGGAAAAAGTGTGAGAGAAGGGCCTAAACTCTCCCTAGAAACAGGGGGAGACGGGAGACCTGCGGCCCCGTGTGAGCTAGGGTCCAGAAGAGAGGCTTGAATAGTAGTAATTTTAGTCGTAAAAAAAGTTGCAAGCTGTTTTAACCATTTTTCAGAATGAATATGAGATGGAATACAAACAGCAGGGGACATAAAATCCAAAACAACTTTAAAGATTTCCTTACAACCATTTTCAGCCTCATCAATTCGACGCTCAAAGTATGATTTTTTTTCCTTCCAAATTGACTGATGATAGGCTTTAGTTAATCCTCGAAATTTAACTTTCTCAGTCAGGTCATAGGCCCGTCGCCAGACTCTCTCTGCCCTTTTACAGCCCTGACGCTGCTCCCTTAACTGGGGGGTGAACCACGGGGCAGACACCCTGCGCTCGCCACTTTTCTGCTTCTTTTCGGGAACTAGGGTCTGAAGTCTTGCTGTCAGCCAACTCTGAAAGAGATAAAGATTCTCCTCCAACGTACCCAGAAGAGGACAAGGAAAGATATTAAGAGCCTCAGATAGCATCTCAGCCGAAAGAAGATGGAAAGGGCGCGAGGAACGCGAGGTCTGTATAGATTCTCTCACCCGGGTGGGAGCTGCGACAGGAACCGAAAAAGAAACCAGAAAATGGTCAGACCAGAGTATCGGTTGTGAGGACTCTATCACAATAGTTTTTGTAGAAAAGATCTGGTCGAGAGTATGGCCTTTATTGTGCGTTGGCTTTAGAAGAAACGGGGACAGACCTAAGGTATTAGTAATGTCACAAAATTTCATTGCATCAGGGTCCACTACAATATCCATATGGATATTGAGGTCCCCAAGAAGCATGCAGTGCTCTGATCTGAGACAGGGGACAGAGAGAGCAACTTGCAGTGCATCAAAGAACGACCCAGTCGGCCCCGGGGCTCTATACAAGAGAATCCCGGTACAGGCCTGGAGGGGGGAGAGCTGAAGGGTGAAGCCTAAGGCTTCACAGCCCTGAATGTTCTCCACTGGAAAGGTTGCGCAGGAGATGTTTTTATTAACCACAAGAGCTACTCCTCCCCCTCTACCAGATGTTCTATCCCTTCTAAAGATGTTATAATCTGGAGGGATGGCGTTGGCAAGGTCAGGTGTTGAACAATCACTCAGCCAAGTCTCCGTAAGGAATAAACATGATATATCGGCTTTATACAATAAGTTCCAAATATCCAAAGAGTGACCAATCACGGATCTAGTGTTAAGAAGATAACATTGGAACGGGAGCGGAGTGGTGTCAGGCGCAATCCCGGTGGAGGTTAGAGGCCGCCACCCACAAGTAGAACAGCTTTTTCGAAAAAGCCGGCTGCCAGGAAAAGCAAGATGACATTGGCCACTAGAGGGGCGCAAAGCAAGTAAATCGGCCACACTGTAGTATACCTTACCGTAAAGTTTTACCCGCCGGTGTTACCAGCATAGACAGCAATACACGCCTCTCCGCCTTTAAAATCAAAAGCAGGAGACATAGAGCAAGGCACTCTATATGTCTTATTTGTCAACCTACGAACAGCATTTTATTCACTCCCAAGAAGGAAATAGTGGAAGGTTCTGTGCAAAATGGTTGTTCCACCTACCTACTCCACTTGATTGAACAGCTATATACGTATAATTTGGCAAAGTAAGATATGGTGCCAACGCGGGAGAGTACAGAGAATATTTCAATCAAAAGAAGAGTCCACCAGGGCTGTGTTCTGGCATCAACCCTCTTCCTGTTTGCTTGGACAAACGTCTCAGGTTTAATATTTGCAGATAATAATCTCCTTCTATCTAAAACTCCTATGAGTTTATGTTCCCACTGAGAGAAGTTTGATTTCTTTTGCAAGAAAAAGGGCTGGAAATAAATACGGAAATTTTGGAAAGGGTGGCTGAATTTGACTATTCAGGGGAGCCCAGTGCCAACCCCCGCAAACTCAATGACGCCCAACGCCGCTACTACCCCACCATCCTCCACAAACTCAACACCAGCCGATCATCCACCTGCTTCCAGGCCACCCCAAAGATCACCCAGAGACCCTTCTACCGAAACTGCAGATTCACCTGCCAGTGAACACCTGCACGCGCTGCCCCTCCCACTAGGGCAGGCCACAACCCTCTCAGATGCATACTACTCAACAACCGCTCCGTACACAAGTACATCATCGAACTCTGAGACCTACTCGACTCATCCTCCCAGACGTCGTCTTCCTGAGGGAGACCTGGATGAACCCCTCCTTGGCGCCCGTCATTGCCATAGCCATCCCAGACGGCTACAAGATCACCAGCAGGGACCACACCAACAGACCAGGAGGAGGAATCACCATCGTACACAGAAATACCCTCAGAATTTCGACCAGCACCGAAGGCCCCCTAAGCACTGCCGAACACCTGCACTTAAAGAACCACATCGATCCCAACACCACCCTCAGAGGAACCTTCATCTACAGGCCACAGTTCAGCGACTCCATCACCGACGTCATCAGCACGCACAGCCTTGCAGCCACAGACTACATCCTCCTCGGAGACCTGAACTTCCACCTCGAGAACGCCAACGACAACTCCACCACCCTGCTCGACAACCTCGACAACCTCGGACTCAAATAGCTCATCACGACACCCACCCACTCTGCCGAAAACACACTCAACCCCATCTTTTCCGCCAGCAACCACGTCACCTTCAGCCACACCACCAAACTCCACTGGACCAACCACCACTGCATCCAGTTCACCTTCAAGAAACACATCATGCACAACCACCCACAATGAATCCCCCACCGCAGCTGGAACGAGATCACCGAAGACCAGCTAATCACCACCTTCGCCCGAGACCCACCAACCGACCCCATCAACACCGACACAGCCACCCGCAACTTCAGACAATGTATCGACGACTGTGTCAACACTCTCGCCCCGATCACGAAACCCTCAAACAGATGCACCGACAGAAGGGCCATCTGGGTCACCACCAACCTCCAGGCATCCAAGCAGACATGCAGAAGACTCGAGAAGAAGTGGCACCACGAACAGTCACCGGAGAGCCACACAGCCCTCAAGAACGCCAGTCGCAAGCACCGCCAACTCATTCGAACCACCAAAAGGACCTCCCTCATGGAACACATCAACAACAACACGCACAACAGCAAAGAGGTCTTCAACATTATGAAGGAACTTGCCAACCCCAGCTCCAGCTCTAACGACATCCGACCTGTCGCAAGACCTCTGTGACACCCTAGCCAGCTTCTTCTACCACAAGATCGCAGACATCCATGAGAGCTTCAACACCCAGACCCCGCTGACAGCTGCCGACAACTCAGACTCACTGCCCCCCAGCCACACCGTCCTCCTGCTCTCCTAGAACCACGTCAACGATGACGACACCATCAAAATCATGAACATCATCCACTCCGGCTCACCATCCGACCCCTGCCCTCACCACATCTTCAACAAAGCGAGCTCCATCATCTCACCCCAATTCCGGAAGATCGTCAACAGCTCCTTCGAGACCTCCACCTTACCGGAGAGCTGGAAACACACCGAGACTCAAACAGCTCATCACGACACCCACCCACTCTGCCGAAAACACACTCAACGCCATCTTTTCCGCCAGCAACCACGTCACCTTCAGCCACACCACCAAACTCCACTGGACCAACCACCACTGCATCCAGTTCAGCTTCAAGAAACACATCATGCACAACCACCCGCAATAAATCCCCCACCGCAGCTGGAACAAGATCACCGAAGACCAGCTAATCACCACCTTCGCCCGAGACCCACCAACCGACCCCATCAACACCGACACAGCCACCCGCAACTTCAGACAATGGATCGACGACTGCGTCAACACTCTCGCCCCGATCACGAAACCCTCAAACAGATGCACCGACAGAAGGGCCATCTGGTTCACCACCAACCTCCAGGCATCCAAGCAGACATGCAGAAGACTCGAGAAGAAGTGGCACCACGAACAGTCACCGGAGAGCCACACAGCCCTCAAGAACACCAGTCGCAAGCACCGCCAACTCATTCGAACCACCAAAAGGACCTCCCTCATGGAACACATCAACAACAACACGCACAACAGCAAAGAGGTCTTCAACATTATGAAGGAACTTGCCAACCCCAGCTCCAGCCCTAACGACATCCCGCCTGTCGCAAGACCTCTGTGACACCCTAGCCAGCTTCTTCTACCGCAAGATCGCAGACATCCACGAGAGCTTCAACACCCAGACCCCGCTGACAGCTGCCGACAACTCAGACTCACTGCCCCCCAGCCACACCGTCCTCCTGCTCTCCTGGAACCACGTCAACGATGCCGACACCATCAAAATCATGAACACCATCCACTCCGGCTCACCATCCGACCCCTGCCCTCACCACATCTTCAACAAAGCGAGCTCCATCATCTCACCCCAATTCCGGAAGATCGTCAACAGCTCCTTCGAGACCTCCACCTTCCCAGAGAGCTGGAAACACACCGAGACTCAAACAGCTCATCACGACACCCACCCACTCTGCCGAAAACACACTCAACGCCATCTTTTCCGCCAGCAACCACGTCACCTTCAGCCACACCACCAAACTCCACTGGACCAACCACCACTGCATCCAGTTCAACTGCAAGAAACACATCATGCACAACCACCCGCAATGAATCCCCCACCGCAGCTGGAACAAGATCACCGAAGACCAGCTAATCACCACCTTCGCCTGAGACCCACCAACCGACCTCATCAACACCGACACAGCCACCCGCAACTTCAGACAATGGATCGACGACTGCGTCAACACTCTCGCCCCGATCACGAAACCCTCAAACAGATGCACCGACAGAAGGGCCATCTGGTTCACCACCAACCTCCAGGCATCCAAGCAGACATGCAGAAGACTCGAGAAGAAGTGGCACCACGAACAGTCACCGGAGAGCCACACAGCCCTCAAGAACACCAGTCGCAAGCACCGCCAACTCATTCGAACCACCAAAAGGACCTCTCTCATGGAACACATCAACAACAACACGCACAACAGCAAGGAGGTCTTCAACATTATGAAGGAACTTGCCAACCCCAGCTCCAGCTCTAACGACATACCGCCTGTCGCAAGACCTCTGTGACACCCTAGCCAGCTTCTTCTACCGCAAGATCGCAGACATCCATGAGAGCTTCAACACCCAGACCCCGCTGACAGCTGCCGACAACTCAGACTCACTGCCCCCCAGCCACACCGTCCTCCTGCTCTCCTGGAACCACGTCAACGATGACGACACCATCAAAATCATGAACACCATCCACTCCGGCTCACCATCCGACCCCTGCCCTCACCACATCTTCAACAAAGCGAGCTCCATCATCTCACCCCAATTCCGGAAGATCGTCCACAGCTCCTTCGAGACCTCCACCTTCCCAGAGAGCTGGAAACACACCGAGACTCAAACAGCTCATCACGACACCCACCCACTCTGCCGAAAACACACTCAACGCCATCTTTTCCGCCAGCAACCACGTCACCTTCAGCCACACCACCAAACTCCACTGGACCAACCACCACTGCATCCAGTTCAACTTCAAGAAACACATCATGCACAACCACCCGCAATGAATCCCCCACCGCAGCTGGAACAAGATCACCGAAGACCAGCTAATCACCACCTTCGCCCGAGACCCACCAACCGACCCCATCAACACCGACACAGCCACCTGCAACTTCAGACAATGGATCGACGACTGCGTCAACACTCTCGCCCCGATCACGAAACCCTCAAACAATGCACCGACAGAAGGGCCATCTGGTTCACCACCAACCTCCAGGCATCCAAGCAGACATGCAGAAGACTCGAGAAGAAGTGGCACCACGAACAGTCACCGGAGAGCCACACAGCCCTCAAGAACACCAGTCGCAAGCACCGCCAACTCATTCGAACCACCAAAAGGACCTCCCTCATGGAACACATCAACAACAACACGCACAACAGCAAAGAGGTCTTCAACATTATGAAGGAACTTGCCAACCCCAGCTCCAGCTCTAACGACATCCCGCCTGTCGCAAGACCTCTGTGACTCCCTAGCCAGCTTCTTCTACCTCAAGATCGCAGACATCCACGAGAGCTTCAACACCCAGACCCCGCTGACAGCTGCCGACAACTCAGACTCACTGCCCCCCAGCCACACCGTCCTCCTGCTCTCCTGGAACCACGTCAACGATGACGACACCATCAAAATCATGAACACCATCCACTCCGGCTCACCATCCGACCCCTGCCCTCACCACATCTTCAACAAAGCGAGCTCCATCATCTCACCCGGAAGATCCTCAACAGCTCCTTTGAGACCTCCACCTTCCCGGAGAGCTGGAAACACACCGAGATCAACGCCCTACTCAAGAAACCCAGTCCGACCCAAAGGACCTCTAGAACTTCCGACCCATCTCCCTGGTACCGTTCCCTGTGAAGGTCATCGAGAAGATTGTTAACAGGCAACTGGCCCGCTTCCTCGAGGAGAACAACACCCCGGACTCGTCCCAATCTGGATTCTGCAGAAACCACAGCACCGAAACTGCCCTCATCGCCGCCATCGACGACATCAGGACCCTGCTGGACAACAGCGAAACCGCGGTCCTCATCCTCCTGGACCTCTCGGCCGCCTTCGACTCCGTCTGCCAACACACCCTACGTACATGCCTCCACATCACAGGAATCCGCGACAAAGCCCTGGACTGGATCACCTCCTTCCTCACCGGCAGAACCCAGAGAGTCCTCCTCCCTCCATTCCGATCCGAAGCCACCGAGATCACATGCGGCATACCCCAAGGATCATCCCTCAGCCTGACCCTTTTTAATGTCTACATGGCACCGCTCGCCAACATCATCCAATCACACGACCTCAACACCATTTCATACGCCGATGACACCCAGCTGATCCTCCTCCTCACCAAGGAGCCCTCCACCGCCAAAACAAATCTCCACTAAGGAATGAAGGCCGTCACCGAATGGATTAGGAACAGTCGCCTGAAACTGAACTCTGACAAGACGGAGGTCCTCATCCTTGGCTCCACCCCCTCCACCTGGGATGACTCCTGGTGGCCGGCCGCGCTGAGAGCTGCACCAACAACCACCGACCACGCACGCAACCTGGGGTTCATCCTGGACTCATCACTATCAATGACCCAGCAAGTCAACGCCGTCTCCTCCTCCTGCTTCAACACCCTGCGCATGCTTCGCAAGATCTACAGATGGATCCCCACCGGTACTAGAAGGACGGTCACCCAAGCCCTTGTCAGCAGCAGGCTGGACTACGGCAATGCCTTCTATGTGGGAACTATGGCCAAACTCCAGAAAAGACTCCAACGCATACCTAACACCTCCACACTCCTCATCCTCAACATCCCCCACCACAGCCACATCATTGTCCACCTGGGAACCTGCACTGGCTCCCCGCCAACAAGAGGATCACCTTCAAGCTCCATACCCACGCTCACAAAGGATATGGTTTCTAGCTTCACCCACTGTTACATATCTACTAATGTTAATCTCTAAACTACATGTGGAGGTCAATGCTTCCGCCTCTTCTTTCTTGTGTGTGTGGGGATCTTCTCCCCAACTGCTGAGATCTCTGCTCAATTGACTATACATTTTATTAGTAAATGTAGAAGAGATATAGGAGAAAAGTTGGAAAATAGGGAATACTTACTACTAAGGGGCAATGAAAGGAATAAGGGTTGATAAAGGAGGGTTATGGTGTCATTTATGGAGGAACTTACACCCACCCACAAAATAGTAAGCTAATTGCTATTCACAAACTGCACTTCTATAGCTGCAACCAAAAATAGACCAAACAGTCATAAATGTACTCCAGCTCAGACCTGAAGTAAGTCCAGCACTACACATGGCCAGCCACTCGTACTGCAACACTGTCCCATAGAAAAAAAAAAAAAGGTAGGAACACAAATAAAATTCCAATAATTTAACTTATTTTTCTTTAATAAAAAGTTAGATACATTTTATTTAATGTTCATTTATAGTTAAATAAAACATAATTATTAGTGTAATATAAAATATGTTGATACTTTTTTAAATGTAATAATTATTATAACTTTTTTTTTTAAAACAATTAAATCAACTGGAAATTATTATTTACATTACTTTAAATATTTTTAACTGCTTATAAGAAATATACATTTTAAACTTTAGGTGGGATTATTTTTAAATGTTGTGAAAAATAACCTTCATTTGATATTTCATATATATACTACCTACTGGCGGTCGCCAGTAGGAAGTTATAGTTAGGACCTAGTTTCCATTGGGAAAGCGTTTTTTGTTTTCGCAATAACTTTGATGTCGTTTGATGAATCGTCGCAAAACTTTTGAAACTAGTGGGCACTCCGGTCAGCTCCTGTCTTTTAAGTTTTGGTGTGATTCGTCAAGCAGGGGACAAGAAAAAAGGGGGGTCCCAAAACCCTGACAAAGCTACTGCCCGAACTGCTGAACGGGATTACACCAAATTTGGCAAAAAGGTAGCCCTTGGTTCATAAAGAGTTCTTTTTGTCAAATGGTGTAAATCCATTCAGTAGTTCCTTAGAAATTAGAAAAAGAAAACGTTTTGATATCCAAGGCAGCGGTGGGTTCGCGAACCCTCCTGAGCACGAGCTTCACTGTGATTGGTTGCCAACACTCCAAATCAGGAAGTTTTGGCAGCCATCTTGTGACTTGGTAGAACCGAGACAGTGAAAAAAATCTTTAAAACAAGAAAAGGGGGCAGGATAGAAACATCCTGACCCCCAAGACCTGCTCAGGGGGTCCTACAAAGACCCCCAGGGCCCAATAAAGCATTTTTTGTTTTTTAAATGGCAGAATTCACACTGGGTGCGCGAATCCTGCCAATCATTTTTTTTTTAAAACGAAGTGTGGTCTCCCACGCTTCGCTCTTATTGAGTCCCCGGATGGACCAGGTCCCGGGGGCATTCACCAAAGAAATAGTGGGGGCCCATGGGGGCCCCCACAGCCACCTCCCCGGGGCTTTATTTATGTTTTGCGGGGGGGCACACAGTCCCCCCGTGGCCCTGGGGACCACCACCTCCCCGGGGCTCTTCTTTAAAAATAAACCTATGGGGGGGCTCAAGCCCCTTCCACATGCCCCGGGGACCACCACCTCCCCGGGGCTTTATTTTAGTTTTGTGGGGGAGGGGCATGCAGCCCCGCGAAGCCCCAGGGAACACCACCTCCCGGGGCTGTCGATTTTTAAAAAAAGAACCTGTGTGGGGGGGGCTCGATCCCACTCACACGCCCTGGGGATCACCACCTCCCGGGGCACTAAGTATGCAAATTCAGGGGTCCGTTACGAACCCCCGAGCCCCAGGGACCACCACCTCCCTGGGGTTTTGCATACATTGGGAGGGGGGCCGTGCAGCCCCAATCCAGGATCCCTTGATGGCCCTGGGACCACCACCCCCCAGGGCCGGCTCCTGCAGTGTCCCGGAATGCCCACCCTGGGACACTGCTGTTTGTCATGGCACGGCGGGAGCCGTGCTCCTCCCGCCCTGTCATAGCACACTCTGGTTTGGATTTTGGAAGCGAGAGCAGGTTTCCTGCTATCGCTTCCAAAATCCAAAGCAGATTGCTTTTCCACAAGGGGAACTGCATGTTAGCAGCTCCCTGTGTGGAAAAGCAATGCTGGCTCCCGTAGGAGGTGGGGAGCCGGCGGGACCGTGGGGGCATTTGGGGCTCTCTCCACGGTCCCCATCGGAGTGGCCAGGCCCCTGGGGATGGGGTCCCCGGGGCTAGAAGTGACCCGGGAGGGTGGCCATGCGCCTTCCAATTAGTTAAAAAACAAATTAAATATTGGCCATGCACTGGGTGATTGGGTCCCCGGGGCCGAAAATAGACTCGGGAGGGGGGCCCCATTCTGGTACTTTTTAAAACATTTAAGACAATAGGGGTCAGGACCTGGGAGATGTGGTGCCCAGGGCCCAAAAGATAGGAGAAGAATGGGGGCCACACAGAACCAAAAATACCAAAAAACGGCATTGTGCAGGAGGCCCCGCCCCCCAGCGCATCACTCTGCAAATACGCCTTGTGGTGCGTTGTAAGTTGGGGAATTAATTTCCCTTGAATACTGGGGGTCCCTAAGGGTCAACTAGCCCGCCAGGTACCTTCACTATGCGCCACAGAGCTGCGTTGCAGAGAGGTGGTCTGAGGCCACGCCCCTTTGTTCACCTCTCTGCAACGCAGCTCTGTGGCGCTTACGGAAGTACCTGGTGGGCTAGTTGGCCCCCAGAGACCCTCAGGATTCAAGGGGAATTTTTGTATCATGAAGTTCTGTGTTGAACACTTAATACGCTTTCATGTATAACGATGTTCCAAATGTACTTTGATCGATCCTTAAGCACCAATACAGTGAAAGTACATTATTAAACAATGTAAAATCAAGTTGCGGTGAAATCGAGCTGAAAAACAACAAGCGGAATGAATATTGCACATCGAAGCAATCTCAGGTAAGTGCACGTCACGTAACATGCAAAACGTCAGCAGTCTTTTTGGGTGTGGTAAGGGTATTTATTGCTACACCAATCTTTCAGAAAACACTTTGCTTTTTGCCGCGTTGACGAGAAGACATCCCCGCTTACCTGCTCCTTGCCGAAGGAACTCCGCACTTCACTGACGATCCGTTTTCTTCACCGCTGCAGTTCTTTCGATCCACAGCATGCCCGGAGCTACAGAAAAAGAAACAATGAGCTAAGTGAACGTTTTCTAAGTTTAATTCGGGCACCTTACGCAAGAAAGCAGGAAGCAAGCGCGCACCTTTATTTTTCTTGGGACAATTTTTGGAGAACTTTACCTGAAAGGATAAAGACAGTAATTAGCATCAAAACGAACATTGTAATTCCAAAGGATTTGAAAAGATATTTCTTTACGCATTAAGGGCCTCATGTAGGAAGCCAAATACCGGTCGGTAACGGCCGATTTTCGGTAATTATACCGTTACCGACCGGTATTTTGGCTTTTGGTATGTAGGGGGATCATTTTTGTATTCGGTAATTTACCGAATCGGTAAAATTACCGATTCGGTAATTTTACCGATTCGGTAAATTCCGAATACAAAAATGAGATGTAGGGGGAGTGTGTGGGTGTGTTCTGGAGTCGGTATTTACCACCAACTAATAGTTGGTGGTAAATGAAGAATGGATGTTGAAAAGCATTTTAAAGTGCTTAGAAGTGTGCAATGTGGCAGACATACATGCCCTTAGGGCATGTATGTGTGCCACATGTGCACACATGGCCGAATCAGGGGTGCAACAGGGTGTCAATGTGACACCCTGCCACCCTTGCATGTGTTCCCCCCATTACCGAATCGGTATTTACCGATTCGGTAATGAGGCATACCTTCCCATCAATGGGAAGGTATGCCTCATTACCGAATCGGTAAATACCGATTCGGTAATTACCGACTTTTACCGAATCGGTAAATATTACCGACTCATTACCTACATATCATTTACCACTTCATAAATACCGAATCGGTAAAATTCGGTATTTATGAAGTGGTAAATGGGTCCCTACCTACATATGGCCCTTAGTTTATAATTTTGACGAGCATATTGAGAAGTTTGCTGTGTGTTTGGCATATATTATTTCTTTTATATATACAGGTCGTGAAGAATAATAGAGTTGGGACAATAGAGAGTAACTGAAGTAAGAGAATAGGATAGAAGCCATCATATAGTACAGTACTGAAAAACTTGAAAACCTGTAACTTATTTCAACATTTAGGAGCCAATTCCGATCCGGGTCGGAAAGCCCTTCCGACCAAGATCGGAATCGGCCCCTAACTCTTAAACACAGGTACAAGCAAGCAGCTGTCTCCTACATAAATCAACACATCAACCACTCAATCTGAACAAACTTCACAGCGACTACAAGGACGCGATGTACAACATTCCTAGATCGCAGGTAGGAGATCACACAGAAAATCAGAAAGGTTTCTTTTAGAATAGTTTATGTTAAAATCTGGTTTTAGGTCTATAGTTAGTTATAGTTTTCCTTGTTGCCTCGCAGGTCGACAACTAGGAGCAACTAGCGTCCACGATCCGGCCCTCCTCCCTGAATACCAACTGCGTAGCCTTAGTGTTTTATTACTTACGAAGGTTATAAGTTAGGGTACTGGGAAGTCGGTCCATAACGTCTCTGCGAAATCAACATACAAGCAACTGACAGGTAAGATTGCTTGTGACTCTGACAATTTCTCAGTTTATTGCCACCAAATTGTCCGCCATGAAGCGTTTCGGCCGATCAACGGCCTTGATCACATGACATAGCTCAGACACTGCTACCGCTTTTTAAAGTGCTAGTGCAGTAAACTTCGCCATAGAAAACATATTACATTATGTTGTTCCTTTTGCTTACTTAAATGCTTCAATTTTGCCATATAGTAAACAATATACTCATAGCTCATGACAGGAACACCATGCTGGTAATTGGAACCATTATAATAATATCAGCATTAATGCATGATAAAATTATGGCTGAAGTTACATCGTGCCTACCCCTAATAACTCAATTATATAAAACCAAATATAACGTGTGTACCGTTACATATTCTATTTCAGCTTAAATGCTATAAGTAGAAAAATATATATACAGAATGAGTGCATGAGTACAATTGCTACCTCTATGCTGCAACTTATAACATATCTCTCCCTGTTTATATATGGGATCGATCTAGTGCAAAATATGCTTTTATAGATATTAAAGTGACGGTGTGCTAACAAAGTGCCTAATGTGAATCATAAAGTGCTTGTGCTGAATGCGTAGGTTGCCTTATATCTCTAACATAATTGTTATTAAAGGCTAACCACCATATAGGTAATTGCATACTGTACTACTTAGTACTAAAATAAACATTACCTTACCCATTGATTAATAATCCCTATACACAAATGTACAGGGTTACATCACGGTTATAGGGAACAAGGTGCAAATTAGTAACTAGTGCAAATGTACAAAGGACATTTCATAAATATAATTTAAATATTACAATATTCACAGTTGATTCCCTCATAGATGCATAAATAATTGATGGTTTGTTTAAAATACATATCCATATAAATATTATCCATAAAACCAACTGTTAATAGTAATAAGTACATATATATAAATGACAATAAAAATCCTAAAATTAATTAAATCATTTCAGATACTATGTTTGCACGAAGATAATTTCATTAGTAGATATATACACATAAATTTGATTAAAGGAACATTTTACAGATGTAAATATATATAAATGTAACTTTCTCTCATCCCAGAGACTCATTAGAATTTACTGTTATGTCTTATAGCCTATTACCTCTACCACATATGAATATATAGATCTAATTTTAGTCACATCACTTAGATTGTTTCTTGTACCGTATATAGATGTTATCGGCACTGTAGCATAAATATGTATAAATCTTCGCTTTTTAGAGGCCTCCCGGCTGTTTAGAATCAAACTGTAAAATAAAACTGGTTTGCAGGCGTCTTGGTTTCGCTACACGGTCTCCACCTCTTTTCTGAGGCAGGAAAGCCTCTATGACATAGTATTTAAATTGTCTCAGATTACTATTGTGCAATGTTTTAAAATGCTTTGCCAACGGATAATTGTCATCATTGTTTGAGATGGCCCTGGTATGCTGGAGGATTATCTTATGTACAGCTAATTTAGTACTTCCAATATAATTAAGATTGCAACTGCATTCTAGTATGCACACCGCATAATCTGTTTTACAGGTGAAATGCTGTTTGATATCCTGGGCTTTGCTATTGAATGTCGTTTTATACGAAGTTGCAATAATGCCATATTGGTACGGTTTGCATGTGGAGCACTTAAAGAATCCTGTTCAAACCGTTAGCCTCATGCATCTGCTTTGATCCTCCGGGCTGCTTTTCACCATATATATATAAACAATTAAATATTGAATAAAAAAATAAGCTAATAATTTTGTGGCTTTTTTATTTTGTTCTACATTTAAATAATTATTTTAAATAAACTTACTTTAATATGTAACATTAAAATATTTGTACTATTGTTTTAACGTTTAATAACCTTTACATTTGTTCCTATACTTTATAATAGGAAGTATTAACATTTTAAAATGTTTTGTTTGGTGATTTCAACATATAAAGTAACAAAACATTAAACGTATCCCAGGACAATACATTGCACTATAGTACAGAATGTATTCGATAAAAAATATAAGCAGTGGATCAGGATAATGAAGTAGAGACAATATCAGTCTGAGAAAGCCACAGCCAAGCAGACCAACCAACCCCACAGAACTCTGGCGGACACAACAAAAAGGCACATAACAGTACATTCTGCATTAATGTAAGTCCAGCACCGCAAAAGTGTCCTGGCACCTTACTGACCGGAGGTGTGGCATTAATGTTCAGTCTGGACTCTGCTTCTGCTAAGGATCAGAGCACTCGACAGGGCAGAGGCGTCTTGTGCCAGCAAGTATTCATGGAGGAGATCCCATATGGCTCTTGGAATGTTCGCAAGTTGGAGTAGGAGGTAATAAGTGTCTAGTTATTCCATACAGTTTGAGAGGGCATAGAGCCATGTTTTTGCACCAGGTGAGTGTTTCTTCCCCCAGATGCAGGCATCCCTCGTCTTTGCGACCAACAACACAGCCATGCATACCCATGGTATATTTATTGTGCATCCCATAAGGGCCAGTTTGGGGGATGGTGTCACTGCCAGGCCAGTTATTTCGGATAGATCCTGGAATATTTTAGTTCAGTAATTAGCTATGAGCAGACAGAGCCATGCACAATGTAGAAAGTCTGGGCCCGATTCACAGAACTAACTTAAGACAAAATCCTAAACTTACTACCATTTTGGTATTCACAGAAGGCACTTACTCATTTTGGTATTCACAGAAGGCACTTACTCATTTCGGTATTCACAGAAGTTAGGAGTCCTAACTTTAGGACTCCTAAATGCCTTCTGTGAATACCGAAAGTCTTAAAATTAGGATTTTTCTCAGTTTAGTAGTAGTATAGTTAGGACTCCTAACTTTAGGACTCCTAAATGCCTTCTGTGAATACCGAACGTCTTAAAATTAGGATTTTTCTCAATTTAGTAGTCCTAAATCTAAATTTAGGACTACTAAACTGAGAAAAATCCTAATTTTAAGGCTTTCGGTATTCACAGAAGGCATTTAGGAGTCCTAAAGTTAGGAGTCCTAAACTTAGGACTACTAAATTGAGAAAAATCCTAATTTTAAGACTTTCGGTATTCACAGAAGGCATTTAGGAGTCCTAAAGCTAGGACTCCTAACTTCTGTGAATACCGAAATGAGTAAGTGCCTTCTGTGAATACCAAAATGAGTAAGTGCCTTATGTGAATACCAAAATGGTAGTAAGTTTAGGATTTTGTCTTGGGGGCGTGGCTTGACGCGAGGCAAGATGGCCGCACGGTAGTGCTGCTCCGCCGGCCACCGCCAATATCCTGCACTATCCTGCTCCCTGATTGCCTGCCCACGAGCGCCAGAGTGGGAGATCGAGCCCCCCCGGATCGGGCGCTAGCTGGGGATGTGATTCTGGTGCGGCTCGGTGCTCCGTAACCGTGCCTTCGGTGCGGCGCCGAGCGGAGCCGCCATTTTGTGACGCCTGAGGGATTCGGAGCGGGTGAGGCGGTGAGGAGCGACATCACGCTGCAGCCCTCCCAAGTCGCTTGCCTGGAGCCTGCGTAGCGGACGTCCGGAGGGCGAGGTGGTGGACGCGAGGCCGACCCCGGAGCTGCCCGTTGCTACACGCGCCAGCTGGGGAGAAGTGTGGTGGATCGGCCGACGAGGGCGAGGAGCGAGCGGCGCTGCGCCCACGCAAGCTGCCGGCTTCGGACGGGTGAGTGGGCCCTTTGGCCGGCTGGCGCGCTCCTCCTCCTGTGTTCGATCGGACTGCTCTGCCCTACGCTGGACTGTGGGTGCCTGGACGCTCACGCTTGCTGCGGATCACTGAGGGCTCCGGGGGCCTGCCGAGGGAGGGGTGGCTTGAGGCCTGGACTTGCTGCCTGTACTGCGACGGGAGATTGCCGGACTGTCGATCCGGCGGTGGCTCCCCTCCCTCCCCCCCCCCTGCTAGGTGCCTCTTCGTCTGCCTTGCGGCTGGATACCGAGATTTGGGAGACTAGACACACACGCCTGTGGTGAAGACTTTGGCCGGGAAGTCTGTGTGGTGAGGAGCGGTGCGGGATCGTCGTGGGACCTCCGGCGGTGTGGTCGATGATGGTGGCGGGGGGACCTGCTGTGCTAGACCTGTGAGGTGCGTACTTGCTGGCGTTGTGTGGGGTGTGCAGTGTGGGCCCCCCCCACCCCCCCGCCTGGAGTGGTCGCTATCGGCGGACGCTGCTCCCCTCCCCCCTCCCTGTGAGGATCCTTTCGCCACCTGGTGTTCTGCTCCTTCCTGACTTGGGGGGCACCTCCTTCGCCTGTTGGCCTTCAGTGGCGCTTGGACTGGCGAGGGCTGGAGGGGGCGATCATGGGCAAGCCGGACAAGTCTCAGGCGCGCCTCACGTTCGAGACGCGCAAGGGAGGCAAATCGTCGCACTCGCTGGCTTCGGATTCGGAGTTGGAGTCTGCCGCGCCGCCCCCCACTGCCCTAGAGACAACACTATCGGCAATTCAGGCCAGCCTGCAGTCCATAGATGGAAAAATAGAGGCTCTCAGTGGCCGCATGGACTCCATCTCCGCCAAACTGGACAGGCAGGGGGTGCGCTTAGGCGAGGCGGAACAGCGCATTTCGGATACCGAAGATGGCCTCAGGCAGGTTTCCGACAAGACCACGGACATGGCGAAGCTGCTGGCAGTGATACAGGCCAAGAACGAGGACATTGAAGCGCGTTCTCGGCGCAACAACGTACGGATTTTGGGTCTGCCGGAATCCACAAATGTGGGCAGGTTTGAGGACTACATAGAAACCATGATTCGGGACATCTGCGAGCCCACGAATCTTTCAGCCATGTTTGCCGTTGAACGCGCTCATAGATCCCTCAATGCGCGCCCGCCACCGGGTGCTCCACCGCGCCCTATCATAGCTAGACTGCTGAATTTCAGGGACAGAGACACACTGCTCCGTATCACTCGCCAGAAAGGCACGATCAACTACCAAGGCAATGTCCTTTCCTTTTTCCCTGACTTCACTGCCGCAGTCCAGTCGGCTCGTAAAGAATTCCTAGGGGTTAAAAAACTACTCATGAAAGACCACATCCCCTATGCGATGCTGTACCCGGCGCGCCTTCGCATTGGCACTGACGAAGCCTCCAAAATCTTCACCAGTCTCAAGTCAGCTATGGACTATGCGAGGTCCTTGAGGAAAACGCACCAACACTCGGCTCCTACCCCCGAGGCTGATGATTGACTTAGGTTTCCCCTCACTGATGCCGGAAATGTGCCGCGACCCACCCGACTTGCACGTTTGGTGGACGCCATGGGCCGCATGTCTGCGGACTTTTATTTACTGTTTGCTACGCTGCCCTGTGGCGATCACACTACCTCTCCTGTGACTCCCTGCTAACTACAGCATGTACTGTTGCTGGGGCGTGGGTGTGCGACTGATCCGGGGGTCTGCTGATTGTCCTCGGAATGTACTTTCAGCCCCTGGCTGTCATGGTGCGGGGTGGGCTGCTGGGTCTCCTGGTTTGCTGCACCCGTGGTGATACTGTTGTACGACGCCTTGGAAAAATGGCCGCACGATGGGCAGACACATAACGCATCGGGTGGTGGGCTAATCACCGGGAGCATTAGACACGACACGGTGGCCCCCTCCCCAAAAGACTGGGAGGTGTTTGCGGTCGCTACGTTCCCCCAATGGGTGCTCCCCACTTTTCGATCTCACCATTGTGCATTGGGGTTGTTTTGGGTTTTGTTTTTATGTTGTGTTGGGTAGGGGCAGGGGTCATCTTTGGCAAAGTTGGGCTGCTGAAGTGGGTGGGGGGCGGGGGTTTACTACAGTTCCGGATACAAGCGGAGTGCGAACCTGGAGTGTGTGATTGGATGACGGCGCGCAGTACGAGTGGTGGTGTGATGGGGGAGATGGTAGCTGAGATTGCACTGGGGCCCCTACTTGGTGACAATGGGTGAAGACTACAGATGTTTAACCTGGAATGTCCGCGGCCTTAACACCCCCAAGAAAGTCAGGGAAGTCCTACACTACTTAGATAGGCACAATGTTCAGGTGGCGTTGCTGCAAGAGACACACCTCACCAAACACACTGAGACCGCAGTGGCGTGTAGGTGGGCGGGGTTCCGGCTCGCTTCATCATACTCAGCCTACGCGCGCGGGGTAATCATATTGATTAAAAAAGGTGTTCCTTTCCAACCCATGCATACGTCCACTGACTCAGAGGGGCGCTGGGCGGCGGTACAGGGCAAACTCGGCATGACCTACGTTACGATTCTCAATATGTATGGCCCCGTGGTGGACGACCCCTCTCCCTTTGCGCAGATGCTCGCTGCGGTGCGCTCCTGGCCGGATGCTGCGATACTCTGGGGGGGAGACCTCAACACACATCTCAATCCACAGGTTGATAAATCAAACCCGGAGGGGGCTCGCACGCTTAGAGTTGCTCAATGCGTTCGCGAGGCCATGGGGGAGTGGTGACTGGTGGATGTCTGGCGGTTGAGGAATGAACGGACTTGTCTAGGCACACAGATCACGCCGGCACACAATAGTTGGTCCCGACTGGATTACTGGTTCTTGGGAGAGGAAACTAACAGATGGGTGCTCGACGTCCGCAACTTACCACGCACGCTGTCCGATCACAACCCTGTATATCTGCACCTGCGGATTCCAGCGTGCCCCCATCGCCCCTTCACATGGCGCTTTCGCGCGGAGGCACTGCGGGACCCGCTCTACCTAGACACTATCAGGGAGGCCATTGTCAATTATTTTGCTGAAAACACGGGCTCCGTGGCTAGTCAGGCGTCTCTTTGGGAGGCGTTCAAAGTGACGATCCGGGGGGTGTGCATTGGCACCACCGCTGGCATTCTGAAGGACATACGGGGGCAGCTTGCTAAAATTGAGACCGCTCTTGTTGGGTTGGAGATGACCTATGCCGAGACGCCGTCTGCTGCCACGCTGGCGCGTATACATGAGCTGCTGGTGGAATATGACAAATGGGCGGACACAGAGGTCAAATACAGGGGGAAGCGACACGCGGCCAGAGCGTACGGAGAGGGTGGGCGACCTGGCAAGCATCTGGCCGCTAAATTACAATTTCGGGCGCATCATCAACACATAGATAAAATTGTGGATGCTGCGGGCATGGAACACTTCACACCGCAGGCCATTGTAGACCAATTCAAGGATTGTTATCAGTCGCTTTACACGACGCAGGGGGAGGTGGAAGGGTCGGCCCTGGCGGACTACCTGTCGGACATAGCGTGTGCGTGGCTCTGTGATTCCCACCGGGAATATCTATCACTCCCGATAGATGAGCAGGATGTCCGGGACGCTATTCATTCTCTTCCCAATAACAAGGCTCCCGGGCCTGACGGCCTGTCGGCCGAATTCTACAAGACGTATACCGACCTGCTCGCCCCGCACCTACTAGAACTGTATGCTGAGGCGCATGAGACTGGCGTGCTGCCTCCAACTCTGCGCCAGGCCATGATTATCACCCTCCTTAAAAAAGATAAATCGCCCTCCAGCTGCGACTCATATCGTCCCCTATCGCTGATTAATCTGGACGCGAAAATATTGGCTAAAATTCTGGCCACAAAACTACAGCCGCTTATGACCCGACTGGTGCTCCCAGATCAATCTGGGTTCATACCGGAACGATCCACCTCTCACAATCTGCGGACTATTTTCTCCATGTTCCATATCCTTAATCCTGAGCTGCCAGCGGCTGCTGTCATGCTGGACGCGGCTAAAGCCTTTGACTCCGTCGAATGGCAATATATGTTTTACATACTGCATAAGATGGGCTTCCCAGAAGTCATGCTGCAGTGGATTCGGCTTCTATATACGGACATATCGGCGGTGGTGCGCGTGGGCAACCACACGTCCGGGCCGTTCCGCATTGCGAGGGGTACGAGACAGGGGTGCCCGCTGTCCCCTTTACTATTCGCTCTCGTTCTTGAGTCGCTAGCTTGTAAGATTCGACAACCTCACAGAGAGTCCGCCCTCAACTTTAACCATCGGCCGGTTGGGATCTCGCTATATGCGGATGATATGGTCTTGTTCGTCAGACACCCACAAACGCATTTATCCCCGGTCCTCCGAGAATACATTAAATTTGGCCTGTACTCGGGGCTCACGATAAACTGGGACAAGTCGGTCGTGATTCCACTCACGACGGGTACGTCCCGGCCTCACCTGGAATACCCTCTGATCTGGACGTCCGACCCAGTAAAATATCTTGGAGTGTGGGTTCATCGCGATCCCGAGGTAGTGATCAGGGAAAATTACGGTAGGGCTTATAACGCGCTGGTGCAGCAGGTGGACGGTTGGCTGCGTCTCCCCTTGTCCCTGGCAGACCGCATCGCTGTGATCAAGATGGTCGTCCTGCCGCGCTTTCTATACCTATATTGCAATATACCGATAAAATTAACTCAGCAATTTTTCACGCTGCTGCGTGCCCAACTTCTGCGCTTAATTTGGGGGGGAAGGCACCCTAGAATTAGCTGGAAAACACTGACCCTGTCGTACGAAAGAGGGGGATTCGCGGCGCCAGACTTCTACGTGTATTATCTGTGCGCACAGGCGCAATATGCATACTATTGGTATGGACCACATAACTTTATTCCACATGTGGCGGTGGATGATGGGGACGCCCATCCCACCCCGCTTCGAGGTATGCTCACGCACACTGCCCGACATACGCCACGCGCTGAAATTAACACGCTGGACATGACAATTGCTGCCTGGCAGGCAATAGGCCGCAGGACACAGAGGCTGCCGCTGTATGCGCCGGCCCTGCCACTGGCACACCACGCCGCTCTGTCGGTCACGCGAGAGGCGGGCCCTCTAATGTCGCTCAAGGAAGCTGGTATCACTCATATGCAAGACTTATACCCACAGGGACATTATCTAGAGCAGAATGATCTGGCCTACATACAAAACCCCACGCCACTATTTGTGTATACATGTCACCGTCTTAAACAGGCCATGAAGGCTCACTACCCCTGTTTCCCTGCAGAGCCCCCCACACTCAAGGCATTGCAGCTGCTGCTGGTAGCTCCGTCTAAGAAGAAACTACTTACTAAATTGTACAAAGCTGTGCAGGAGGAGACGGTTAACGGCCCTGATGCTAGCCTTGCCAAATGGAATGCTATTCTAGATCCCCCACTCGAAGCTGCGGATTGGGAGCGGATTTGCTAGTTGACGGGTCGCCTCACCCCCAATGGCAACCTGCGCATTATCCACTTTAAATTCTTGCACCAAGTCTACTACACCCCGGCCCGACTGCACAGAATGGGATTGAGAGAATCGGCTCGGTGTAGACGGTGTGGCCAAGACGAGGCGGACTTTCTACACCTAGCGTGGGGCTGTGGGCCAGTATTTGAATTTTGGGGAGCGGTGCTGACCCATATTCATAAAATGACGGGGGCATTGCTTCCATGTGTGCCAGCGGTGTGTCTGTTGGCTCATGTACCTCAGCTGAAGGGCGTGGTGGGCAGATTTGTGAGGGTTGCCCTTCTGCTGGCTAAACGGCGCATTCTGTTTACATGGGACGGAGTGGCCAAACCAACGTTAAACAAGTGGTTGTCAGACATGGTATACTGCAGGGAAAACTTGGAACTGTATGCAGAGGAGCTACCCACCTCCTCTCAACCGAAGGATATTTGGGGGCCGCTCAGAAACTTCCTTGCTGAGAAAATGTTGGCTGATGATGAGTGAGTGCGATTGTGTCACGTCTATTTCTAGGGGTAATGCTGTGCTGCTGTTCGTGGGGCGGGCCCACAGTAGGGCACACGCCGTGTCTCCAAAATGCACACTGTAATTCTTTACTCTGTCCGGAACTGTACTGTTGTTATAACGTTTTGTTCTTCTGTATGCTGCTCACTGATGATTGTGAAACGTATTCTATTTTACCTAATAAACAGATTTAAAAAAAAAAAAAAAAAAGTTTAGGATTTTGTCTTAAGTTAGTTCTGTGAATCGGGCCCTCTGTGTCTGGTGGACCGCAGCAGATGCACCTGTAATCTGCAACATCCCCCATGCAAACAGTTTAAGTTGAGTGCCGTAGTTGTCAGTTATTGTGGTCTTGTTATCATGGCTAGACCAAATGCCAAGATATTAGATGGATGTCTGGCATCATCGGGTTGGGATGGTCAATCGGCTGTATCTTTGTTGCTGGTGTAAGGGGCAGTAGAGCTGACTTATTCCAGTTGATCATTATTCCTTAAAGTATTCTTAACAACATAAACTCTTGTATAACAGGTGTGAGATTTCAGAGGGGGTTGCACAGGTAGAGCACAATGTAATCAGCATATAGGTATATGATTAAGTTGCGTTATGAAATTGCAATCCCTTGTGCCCTTGCAACTGCCGAAAAGCAAAGAGCACGGGGTCTGTTGTAGCAAATAGCAGCGGAGATAGGGGACATACCTGCTGGGTGCCTCATTGGATCTTGAACGGGTCAGGTGTCAAACCACTTACTCGCACTCTGGCCCTAGGAGTGGTGTATAGCAGCTTTATTAAGTGAGTAAAGCACAGTGGGAACTTTTGCTGCAAAGTACAGAAAATAAGTAGCTTCACTCAACAGATTCAAACGCCTTGGTGGTGTCCCTTAGGACTGACACTTATTGGTGTTCTTGATATATTTGGTGCAATAGTGCAAATAATGTTTGGAGTTTCTGGAAGGTGGATCTACCTGGTATAAAACCTGTTTGATCCGGGAGACCCACATTGGTCAGCAGGAGTAAGATTCTATTAACGAGGATTTTGGCAAAGCTCTTTGATTCAGTGTTTATAAGCTAGAGTGGCCTGAAAGTGTCTGGAAACTGTGTTATTAGGATTGCCTCCTGACAGAAGGAAGGGAGATTTCCTTTCTGCAACCCCTCTGCAAATAAAAGCTGAATTCTAGGTGACAATATATTGGCAAAGGGTTTGTAAAATTCAACTGTGAGCTCATCGCTGCCAAGTGACTTGTATGAGGCAAGGCCAACGATGGCGCAGTGATTTCATCAAGAGTTATGCGCACCCCCAAGAACAGGTGGTGGGGCCCCTGAAGCAATGCTATTGTAATGCGATCAAAGTAAGTTCCATAGTCTGCTGCAGGTATGGAAGCATGTGTTGCATACAGATTGATATAGTGGTCTACAAATTCCTGTAGAACCACTTCTGATTCCTGTAGAATAGTGCCACCGTCACTTTTTAGGTGTCACCATAGAGTAGCCCCTGCTCTGCCTCACCAGCAGGGTCAGAGCAGTCTGCTTTACATATGCCCAGGCAGTAGCAAATCTATACATGTGTTTAGCCTCCATATCTGCTTTTATACTTGTGTTTGGCCTCCCTATCTGGTTCTTCCTTGAACTCATCTAACTTGGTGGGGATGTCTGACAGTGGTTTCATGTAGGGGTTAGTTCATACTGCTGTTAAAATGTGTGCAGCTGGTATTTTGCTTATGAACAACTGCTTTTCATACACCATGTTGTTTTGCTATACATATTCCTCACATGTTAGCCTTAAACGCATCCTATGACAAGCTGGGAGATGTGACAGAGGCCTTAATTATTTGTAAAATAAGTTAATATGTCTTCTACAAATGCTGTGTCTAGTTGAGAAAGTCACCAATTGAAGGTGCAGTGTTTGGATGCTGGTATGTAAATGGTCAGTTTAATGGAGGAATGATCAGAGTATGTACACAGAAGATGCTCTATCTGTGTTGCCCAGCCACGGGTGTCACGTGTGCCTATCCAACAGTTGAGTCGAGCCCATGTACCATGCACCGTTGATATGTGTATGCTTCCAGTTTGCCCGGATGTCTATTGCGCCATATGTCACATTGTAATGCATCTCCATTATGTCCCTGAAAACCTCAGATGCAGCATTAAGTATTGAACTCTAAATTAGGCCCTACCCTCTGAATTCAGGGTGGGGGGACATGTAA
The DNA here is from genome assembly GCF_964204655.1 of Triturus cristatus. NCBI lineage: Eukaryota > Metazoa > Chordata > Amphibia > Caudata > Salamandridae > Triturus > Triturus cristatus. The sequence goes on from NC_140589.1 coordinate 678,414,019, forward strand.
GTTTACATTTTTGAGTAACTTTATACTCATTAATGGTAAACAGCCAAACGTGATATAGTTATTAACCTCTTCAGTGCCCATGACGAGATAGTCTCATCATGGAGCACGGTTGCGCTGTGCCCATGAGGAGACTATCTCGTCATGAACCCCACCCACTAGTGCAACCCCCGGCACAGGAGGGGGAAAGGGCGTGGCACTGAAGGGGTTAACTTGTGTAAGTGTTAACTTGTCAAATAGCCCACAATGTGTCTACTCAGTACGTGCAGTGAGAAAGTGTAAATCACTTCTTGGGGGATATATATCTTTCTTCTTCTCCTCCATAAGTTCAGTAATGGGAACATTGAGTAGTTTGTGTGGAATAACTCATTTTAATTATTCATGCCCCCATGCACATCAGCAAAAAGAACAGTTGATGGACAGAATGCAGAACAATGCCATACATTCACCCCAGTACAGAGATCTGGGCCTAAATCCATCGTTTTTTTGCTCACCATGCCATTCCAGTTTGAACCCAGTCATATCCATTTCTAGGTGGATGTCGGCTAATTGTCTTAAGCTGAACTCAGCTAAGACAGAAGTGGTGAGGTTTGTCAATAATCCCCGGATGTGGACACCCGATTGGTGGCCTGACTCACTCGGTCTCTGCCCCACACCTTGTAGGAAAGCCAAAAACTTGGGAGTGGTGGTTGATGAAAAACTCAGCATGGGGGACCAGGTGAGCAAGGTCACTTCAGGATGCTCTATGGTACTCAGAATGATCAGAAAAATCAGGTCATACCTATCTGAGGGGTGTCTTCGTACGGTGGTGACTGCACTCATATTATCACGTCTTGACTATTGTAACAGTCTTTATGTCAATATGCAATCACAACATCAAAACAGATTGCAGGTTATTCAAAACGCCGCTGCCCGAATTCTGACCCGGACTCCTAGGTTTGTGTCAGTTAAAGAAGATCTGAAGAGACTGCACTGGCTCCCTACCCACTTGAGAGCTCGTTCAAAGCCTCGTGTATAGTGTTTAAAGCCTTGAACAGGACTGGTCCTGAGTTTCTCAAAAACAAGTTTTCCTGGTACACTCCCTGTAGAATGCTCAGATCTACCGGAGCTAAGCTAGTGAAAATACCTTGCATCAAAAAGGTAAGCTGGGGAGGAAGGAGTTTTGTTCACTGTGCGTCAAAAATCTGGAATGAACTCCCTTTTATGCTGAGAAATGCCTCTGACTTCAGCTTTTTTAGGAAAAATCTCAAAACATGGTTTTTTTCTCAGTTTTAGTTTTTCCATTTAGCGTAGGCCATCAGTACTTAGTGCCAGGACACCGAAAGGTAATCGTGCGCTCTACAAACTTTAATAACATAACATAACATAACATAACATAACATATGCACATCATGGCATTGCATGGGCACTGCAACAGTGTCTTAACATTTGGTATTACAAAATGGAGCTTATGGCACAAAAGAAATGACAGCACACGCGAAACAACTGAATGTACAATCATTTCTGACCTATATTTTTGTTGCCTGGACTTAGACATTCAACCTAACCAAAGTATGGCCTTTTGCAACTTTTAGTGGTGGGAAACGAATTACAAGAATGAAGGCTGGGATGAAAAACTGCCCCCAAAATGCACTATATATGTAAATGGGGGGGTTTTCTACCACAGTTTGAGTGCAGGACAATGAAACAGAAAGAGAGGTCATCAACGAGGCAGCTTTGTCTCCTCGTGTGACTAGGGTACCATGGTGATAGAAGTAGCAGGCTCCTTTCCTTCCTAATTCCCTTGTATCCAAAGAACTACCCATTTTAAGTGCTAGATGCACCAGTACATTTCTAATGTATACATACCTAGGATTCAGTCTAAATATAGAACTGGAGAGGTGGCCTAACTCTCAGCTTCCTAAAGATAAAACATGCACAATCTTATGAAATAATACATGATGCAGCTCAGGATAGTAATTGTTTTCCCTTTGCAGTAACTCCTTCATTTACACCCCCATGATTTTGCTCCAGTTCCCATCTGTCCCTGGCACTAGTTTACTCAAGCACTTGAAAGGAGCAAATCTCCATATATTTCCAGGATGGGAAACAGTAGGAGGGATATGTGTGAATGCCCACAAACTGATGCGTCTGTATAAAATTCACAAACTTTCAAGATATGTCATGCCTTGAACTGCCCTCACCACACCACTTGAGTGGGACTTACTGCCAGGTAATATTACACTGTTGTGGGGTGACACTGAATGGTAATAAACAGATTTATGACAATCATTATGTGAATACTTTATACTTGAATATCCATCTATGTGTGACTGCAACATAGATTTCTGAGTGGTCTTGCCTTTTTGACTTGGGTCCTCAACCGCCAAGCCCCCCCGCACATTTTCCTGAATGATCAATCTTCCTTTGGACATCTACTTAGGAGCTTGGAAGGACTTTGTTGTCACTGTTCTGTGGTACTAAATGTTTCTAGCTATCTAAAGGGTCACACATACTCCCCATGCATACCATCCTACACTCTGCCTGGTCTCTCAGTGTCAGGATAACTATTTACTAATGCTATTAAAATCAGGATTTTGGTGGTTCACTTGTAATCCTGTGATTACAGGGTAGATTCTCATCTCACAGTTTGAAAATAACATAATAGCTAGAGTTCAATAAATTGAGTGACATTTCACGAGTCTTGGGCCCCTCTCATAACTTATTTATTAGAGGGTAAAATGCAGGGTATTAAAACAGAACTCTAGTTGAAGTAAAGGTTGTTCTGGAGACCTGAATGTCAAATTGTCTGCAGTGTTCAGTTAAATGCCACCCTCTTCACACTTACAACATTCATTCAAATCAGCCTCAAAATTCCATTATGACATCACAGCGCACACAGCTTTCACGCAGACAGACCTCAGTCAAATGTAAATGCTAAAACCTAATGATCACTAATTTATCTCGAGCAATTACCCAATCTTAAGTAAAATTGCAGCTTAGTCTCCTTGCAGCCAACTCCTTTCCTGACAAGCAGTTCCCAAATACAGCAATTCTGACTGTGCGCCTTGTAAGGGTTCCATAGAGGACAAGGGTCCATAGACGTTTTAAGGCATGGGCAAAGTGGGCTCTGGCTTAGGGCCTGAGGGGACCCCCTGCTAGGGTCAGCTCATTCCTGCAGAGACTTTTACCCTAGTGACCTTGAAAAATTCTTGAAAAGACTGTTCTAAATACTGGTTCCCTTTAATTTATTTTTAGGATGGGTGATTTGTGAGAGTCTATTACAGATATTTTGCAGAGAATTTCTTTTGGTTTGCACAAAATCCATACAAAAATATTTTTTTACATCCAAACAGGAACTCTAATATGAGAAATGTGAGGTTGTCACAGAGATACTTTGCAGTAATATTATGCCCTCCTGCTGTGTTACAGTATTGAAAACACACATCACTATCCCTGAATATTAGATGTAAACACATTTGGAATTTGGATGAGTGTGCCTGTGCACTGTCAGTGACCTGGCCAAAGAGAGTATGACAGGGTTGAAATCAGATAATAAATTGAAAACCGTTCCAAACAGGAGATCCCAAAATACTTCTTGGCCCGGGGCCCCAAAAATCCTTAAGGGTCAGCGGTAACAGCAGTATATTCAGGGACAGGGCCCATTCCATGCTGACCATATTTGTTGTCTGGTCATGTGCTGGTTCTCCCTGAAGAAGCACAATTGAGGCTTTGTGCTACTGTAAGGCAGTATATGAACCTTCCACAGTATTTAGCATGGTGATGAAGAGTCTGAGCAAAGCTAGGTTTGCAAGTGTGTTTCTCTTCAATGAACATGGAAGACAACGGGGTGTGCTTGGCACCCAAATGTGGCAGAGAGCTGTGTTTGGGTTTTGGTTTCAAAGCTGTCAAGGTGTAGGAACGTGTGTGCCTTAAATAGGCTCTGTGCTTGAGGATTCCATGCCTTATAGTGGTTTACAAACCAGACCTGCCAGCTTTCCACATGCTGTACGGATGCAAAGATGCCTCATGTTGAGTGTCTTCCACATTGCCTGCCTCTGATTCCTAATAGAGCACCTGGGGCCGGAGCCAGCCATCTCTGATGCAGAACTGCAATTATAGTACCGAGACTGCCAGATGAGGTGTGAATTGTGCTGCGTCTCATCAACATACACATTCACAGTACTTCACCATGGGAGTAGAGGTGCAAATTGCTGTGGCTCTCGCAAGCTCAAAATGCACTTTATCGTGAGAGTGCTGACAGCAAGATAAAAGGTTCTGATGCAAATAGCTTTTGATCTGTAATTAATTAATGTTAAGGACTGTATAGAGCAATAAGACAGTAGTATTAAATATACTGCTTTAAATGTTAACTAAACTGGCAGCAAGAGCCGTAGCATTTAAAGTGAAGAATTTCTATGATTCGTATTTGCAGTGTGTTGGAGCTGGCTTTTCACAACTTTTTTGGTAAGTAATAGTAAGTCACAAGGACTGCGGTGTCACCAGTCACCTAAAGCACCTCTTTGCCTAGGCAAAGAAAAAAAGACGGTATCTTTTCGCAAACTGTACTTTGCAGTATGTTTAGTAGCACTGCAATAGTACTAATCACGTACTACAAAATGCTATTCACAAACACATGGGCAGAAGGCTGTTTACTCGCCACTCCTATCACATCTATGTAGAGATCTCTGTCCTAGTTGCAGATATATCTATGGGTAGGTGTAACTCGAGTAATTCTGCTTAGCATAATAATGCAGAATTACCTAAGAAATCTGCAAGATGACACTTGAATTACGCGAAAAAAGTATTACCACGTTAAGCAGTATTTCTGAGTACAAAAATGCTCCCACACATCCAAAATGGGTGCAAGAATGCATTTTGTGGTAAGAGATAGACCTAAATTCAGCAGAGCATGAATAATGAGCATGAGCAGCTGCTCACATTCGTTAAATGCTCTCTAGGGGTAGGATTTTTCCCCAATTTACTACCGGCATTTAGCACCATTTTCTTAATGAGAAAATGCACCTTCATGTCCAAAATAGCTATGTGGATGCATTGTGCAATAAGAAACAGCACTAAATGCAGTAGAACACAAGCAGTGAGGGTGAGTGATCACTCACACTGCTAAATGTGTTCTTGCTGTAGGATGTTTCCTCCAAATTACTGTTAATTATGCAAAGATGAGTATTTGCATAATTTGCTGTAATTCCACATCAAAGAGTAGTGCAGAATTACAGAAAATTGCTCTGATTACTCTGACGTAATTTAAATTCTGCTCAGGCCCAGAGAGATCTGCACACATACTTTTTTATAGTAAATGCAGGAGTGACAGAGAGGAGTGGCTGGATAAGGAAATACTTACTACAAAATGGGAGAAGCTTTGGGAGGGGTAAGGCAGGGTTAACAATGGGTCTACAGATGGACAAACACCCACAAACTTGTTAGCCCATTGCTAATCACAAACTGCACTTTTTAAGTTACTACAGCCCAAAACAATATCCAAAACAGTTATAAATCTACTCCAGATCAGTCCAGCACAATACATGACTGACCACAGGTACTGCAACACGCTTGTAGATTGACTCATGACCCTCACATAATGTGCAGCTCTCTGTGTATCCACAGCTTGTGTTATTTATATACCAATACATACATACAATGGAGGCACGCAAATTAAATAACTCCATGTATATATATATATATATATATATATATATATATATATATATATATATATATATATATATATATATATATATATATTTATATTAACTCCAATCCTAATTTCTCACAACTGGAAACAGGCGCTGACTCCGTGGGATGCAGTTTCAAAGATAACTCTTTATTTCAAAGCTGTGGCCCAGACGCGTTTCGGCGGACGAGTCCGCCTTGCTCACTGTGTCCGACCTCGCTCAGATAAGTTACTTAAATACATTCGCAGTACATGTGACACAAACCCAATAAACCTACAATAGACATAAAAGAAAAGTGTGAACGAAAGAAGTCTTTCTTCAGATTGGTGTTGCCTTAGGCAATACAATTAATTAAAGCAGTAAAGCAGTAAAGCATGTGCTACCTTACATTTTACATAAGATATATCATGAAGTTTTCCCTGGCCTAAACAAATATTGTCATTGTCGTACTCATAATGATAAACAGTACCATAGTCAGTACAATAAACACGATGTTTACAAAAACTAAACATTATATACTTTGTCAATTTTGAAATTTTTTGTAAAATAAAGCCCAAGTGGGCTTGATAATATTCAACTGACAGTGACTGCTGCCCATACTTCTTTATGAATTCAGTGAAAGTGCACATATAGCTAATTCATACTTCAACATAGTTCTCTGCTGAAAAATATATACTGCATACTATGTAAGAAAAGGGAATGTGCATGGTGAACATGTTATAAGAAACAAAACCAAAAAAATTACAATAAACAACTAGGTCAGATCTTACGGGATTGTTTCAAGAGTCTAGAAAAGGCAGATATAGAGGGGGCGTGGTCTCACGCCGTAAGAAGATGGCGGCTTCTCGGTGAGCTCCGCTCGGATGCGGAGCCTTTGATATCATTGCAGCCTGTTTTCTGGACCGCGGAGACTCGCGAGTGCCGGAATCTTAAAGATGAAAGGTCGGAGCGACGATTGGAGTCGTTCCGACCGCGTATAATATCTTTCTCGGATTCAGTGGCAGTATCGGTGATTTCTCCTCAGCAAGATGCGGACGGCGGCCATTTTGTACCAGCTGTCTGCATATTTTCTCCAGCTATGAGGTAACCCGGCGTTTTTCATATAAACGCGCGGCAACGTTTTTGTTTCCTTTTTTTATTTACCTCTTCATGTAGTTTGGCTAACTTTTTTCTGCAAACGGATTCGATGGCCACAATATGCCTTGCAACAGCTGATGACTTTGTAATTTACTCTTCCTCAACTCAATTTTAAGATTCATCGTGTCCTCTTTAACTTGACTGTGACTATACCTTGGAAGGGCTAAACAATTTTTTATTTTTTATTTTTTGTTTCCTCTTAGCATGTGCTCGCTTTAATCCTCCTACCACATACATGTCACACTTCCTGGCTTCCTATGCACTTGACCGTCTACTTAAATTGTACCGGTTTTTTTTCATGGATATTTGTCAATAAGTGTCGGTGTGCTGACGGAGGGTGACGCCTTTGTCTGTCTTCACTGCACATGCTTTCTTCTTTGGTTTTTGGATGGTTTTTTTTGGAGCCTCGTTGAGTAGTGATCTGGGTTCATTAAGCTTATGGGCAGACAGAAGTCTTTATTGAAAATCACTTTTCGGCCTTCACGTCTTATCACGATGGCTAATGAAGCTCCAATCTCGGTCAGAGCCTTGTCATCAGGTACCAAACCCAAGAGAGCCAAAAATGTTCCTCCCTCACCCATATTATCCTCTCAAAACCCTGTTCTTGATACTATTTTGGACGAGGTGAGGGGTCTTAAATCTTTCATGACCACGACTAACGAGAAGCTCCAACTAATTGAGGACAGGTGGATTAATATGGAAGCTAAAGTGTTAGATATGGAACAACGCATTAGTGATGTTCATGATGTTACTACTAAAATTCCGATTTTGGAACAGGAAATTCAACGTCTCAAGCTTCACACTGAGGACCTTGAAAATCGTAATAGGCGTAACAACCTCCGCCTTTATGGCCTGCCGGAAAATCTTGAAGGGCCAGATCTGCTTCTCTTTCTAAAGAAATTCCTGACAGAACTTTTGGGCCTTCCTCCTGATCCTCCATTAAATATTCAACGTGCTCATAGACTGGGTCGTTTTCAACCTAATGCTTCCAAACCTAGAGGTATCATTATGCTGTTTTTGGAATTCACTGACTTAATGAGAGTCCTTTCTGCAGCCAAAGCAAAACATCACCTTAAATGGTCGGGTCACAACATTTTCATATCACAAGATTTATCCAATGCTACCAATGCAAGAAGGAAGGAATTTTTGGCTCTTCGACCTCAAATGAGACAGTTGAATATTCGTTATGGCATTCTTCATCCTTGCTTGTGTAAAATTACTCACGATGGCTCCACACATTCTTTCGATGACCCGCTTAAATTGAAATTGTTCCTTCAGAATCTGTCTTCAGTTTCTGTCACTGGTCCGTCTTATCATCCTTAATGTTTTTGTTTCGTTTAACTATTTCATTTAGTATGGCTGTTCTCTACTTTTCTATTTCTTATTTGTCTCTCTGTCGTTCATCTCTTGTCGGTGCTGTTACGCCCCATGCATCTGTTTTTGTTGTTTTCTCTTAGATCTGGATATCTTTCCTTGATCTATCTTCTTCTTTTTCTGCATCTATTTCTCCTCTCTTTTTCCATTGGATATCTTTCCTTGATCTATCTTCTTATTCTTCTTTTTCTATCCCCTATTTTTTTCTTTGCCTATCTATTCTTTTCGATTAATATCAAAAAGGGGGAACAGTTCCTCTCTATGGGCCTGGGTAGAGGGTTATAATGACCTACTACACTATTACAAATGGTATCCGGGGGGATCTGCAAATCCAGATCGTAATGCCCTCACACACCTGTTAGGGTGTCATGCTTCATCATTGGGCGCTCCTCGTCGGACCGGCGCTGCAATGTCCGACGGGCCTGGTGGCATCTTTATCGGAGGTCTTTTGATCTGTGAACGCCGTATGGTGAGTGCGGTGTGTGGGGCTATAAGAAAAACATTGTTTGGTGAAGGTGTAGATTGTGATTGTTAAAAAAGGCCCCTAACCTTTTTAGTTCACTTTATTAAATGGTCAAGGATGGGACTTTGTTAAAAACAGTGAGGCTACGTATGATAATTAAGGTATTCTAGTAGCCATTGGTGGACTAAGTCAGGTCAACATGTTTCGTGTCATGTGCTTCAAAGTCAAGCGACACTTCTTCAGGACCGGAATACCATGACCGCTTAGTTAACAGTCATGGGTGGTAGGTACCCTTTCAGAAGGATAGAATCCTCAACTTGGGGTTATCCTAAGGGTATTCTTCCTGTGTAGATAAGGCCAAGGAGAAAAGAAAGGGATATGGATACCGTCAGAATTCATGACTGTGATCTAATCAGCTGAGACAGAAAACAAGATCTCATCCAGACAAGAGACAATATATCATCCAGATTAGGCCAAATGAGGCCGGTATCTATTAATAACAAGGGGATAATAAAAGAACAAACGCTAGGAAAACAATTAAAAGGAACATGGCATGAAAGAGTTCACAGCATGACATGACTGAAGTGACACAAATGTGGTAGGGCCAAACAGTTAAGGGGGGTAACGTTGTCAAGGACGAGAAAATAATCTTACCTCCTCAAGGTAGGATGTGGAGCCTCATAAATGAGGGAAGACGACCCGACCAATTGAGCGGGTGTACTATATGACAGGGAGTAAAGGAGACATCAAGCCTACAACATGATACTGTCAGCGGAGAAAATGCTGAATAAAACATACATGTATATACTGATACAGGAAGAAAAAACTGTTGGATTGTTCATTATAATATATATCATCAATAACCATTGTACAGTAGTAATTTGAACAAAAAAACTTTATCAAAAAATGCTCCCCTCAGAACATACTGATCTGTCGATAATGGGGGGTTATATAGAAAATAACATGCATGGTTGCAAATTGGTTCACTAACGGACAAGCGACGGCAACCCACAAACCCCTGGTGCCACGTTCGTGCCAGCGTGAGTGGGAAGACCGGTGCAGAGATAACTAAAAGATCCAGTGAGGGAGAGGTGAGTGTAAAGCGGGTCCCGCTTGGTATCGACAGTGTGTGTCGTGCCGGCGGGGTGAGAACTTACTGGCCGTGCTCGTGAAGTGGTCTGACAACGTTATCGAAAACCCGGACTGGGCGTGATACCGGAAGGGGGGGGGGGGGGGGGGGTTTGGGTTTGGTAGACTCGCCGCGGACGGGTTAAAAGTGAAGGCACTGGTGTGCCGTGCCATGGAGAAAGTCAAGGTCTAATTGTGCTCATGAAGAGCCGGAGCCCGTAATAATGGGAACCGAGGTTTTGGCAGAATCGCCGCGGACGGGTTAGAAGTGAAGGCACTGATGTGCCGTGCCCGGGAGAGAGTCTCGTAGTGCTCATACGATCCCGAGCCCGTAGGTGATGTGAACCGAGGATCTTGACGGACTTTCGTGGAACATAAAACAGAGTTACGGTCTCAGGGTATGTGGCCGTGACCGTGCCGAGAGATAGCGGGCCGACATGCTGCGGCTGGGCTGCATGCACTCGTGTCTCGGGGGGGGAAAAAGGAGGGGAAGGGAGTCAGACTTACCCTGAACGAGACGTCGGATCGTCTTAGAACCTGCTCGTCTCCATCTCACCTTGGTGTTACCGTAGGCGGTAGGATCCGGGTTATGAACTTTAGACCGGCGATCTAAATCTCGTGAGATTTGGCCGCCATTTTGTCACAAGACGAGATGCCTGACCCTGAATGGAATCTGAGGTGCCGATCACAGGGATTGTAAGTAGGCGGAGACTGCTATTAAAGAGCGACATATTCTTGTTTGCAAAGGGGTCCTGATAAAAACATGGTACATAGTTGTGGACATCAACGATCTAGACCTCAGGGTCGTGTAGATTAACAAGTAAGGATTGGAGCGGACGTTCAAATCTAATTAGACGTGGAAATTGAATTTATCATTTTGCTGTGGGATTAACTTCTGTCCAAGGGATATCATCGTTAAGACCTTGTCTGTGTGTGGAAAGGCGGAAAATCCATCTTTGTTCAGTTTCGAAGAGTTTTTGACTGGACCAAGCAGGGTTATTTTCAAGTACTGTCCAGTGTAATTCGTTAGCTCCATGTTGATTGGTAATGAAGTGGGTACTCATCTTTGTGGTGGTTCTCCCGCATCGTATATTGCTCCGATGCTCCATGATCCTTGTTTTTACTGGACGTGTGGTCATGCCTATGTAACGTAGGTTGCACGGGCATGTGATCATGTAGACACAGTTCCTAGAGTTGCAGTTCGTGTGGTTTTTTTGCGTCCAGACTTTGCCTGCCTCTAGGGTGAGTTCTTTTGTTGCCTTGGTCAGGTTACATACTCCGCAATCTCCACATGGGTAGTGGCCCCTGACTGGAGTGGAACTCCAAAGGGTACCTTGAGCTGTTGTTTTAGTGGTTTTCGGGCGTGTATGTACCAAGATGTCTCTGAGGTTACTAGTACGTTTATTAGCAAATCTTGGTTTAGGTAAAGATAAAGTACCTGTGGTCAAGATCTTCCAATTTTTCGTGATGATTCTTTGTATTTTGTTGGATTCTGGTGTGTAAGTAGTAACACAGGTTATGATGTCCTCCGTCTCCTTCATTATTGGTTCTAACAATGCCTCCCGGTTGTTATTGAGAGCTCTTTTGTTAGATTTGTTGATGATGGTGGTGGGATAGTTGCGTGCCTTTAGATGGTTGCTAAGGATGGAGGCCTCCTTCTTATAGTCACTGGTCTTGTCGCAGTTCCTTCGGAGGCGTAGGAATTGGCCGAAGGGGAGATTATCCCTGAGGGTCTTAGGGTGGTGACTTTCATACTGTAACAGACTATTCCGGTCCGTTGGTTTTCTGTAAGTGTGGGTCGATAGGGTCCCATTGTGCAATGTGATTGTCAAGTCCAGGAAATGTATTTCGGTTGGAGAAACCGATCTGGTGAAATTCAAATAGGGGTCCAGAGAATTCACCCAAGTGAAAAAGTTGTCACAAGTTTCTAGATCTCCTTTCCACATGATCAGGATGTCGTCAATATAACGCCTCCAAAGAATGATGTTATTGGAATAGGGGTTGGTCTTTTCAACATTGAGGCTTTCAAATTCTGCGACGTAGAGGCATGCCAAGCTCGGCGCAAAGGTGCTGCCCATAGAAGTTCCTTGGGTCTGGTGGAAGTATTGGTCTTTGAATATGAAGTAGTTCTCACACATGGCGATGGTGGCACATTCCATAATGAAGGAGACTGGGGTGTGTGATGTCCACTCTTCTTTCAGAAGGAGCTCTTCAATAACCCTCAGTGTCTCCATTTGGGGAATATTCGTGTAGAGAGCTTCTACATCCAATGTCATCATGAGATCGATCTCTCCACTCATGGTAGTATCAGCCAATAGATTGAGGACGTCCCTACTGTCTTTCAGATATGAGGGTATCCGTTGGACCAATGGGCGAAGGAAATGGTCACAAAACTTGCTGAGGGGTTCCAGTAGTGACCCTATGCCCGAGACTATAGGGCGACCGGGGGGTGGATTAACTCCCTTATGAATTTTTGGTAAGGTGTAAAAGGCAGGAGTTCTGGGTTGAGTGTTCACCAGAAATTGTGCTTCATTCCTGGTAATCCAGCCTTGTGTTTCGGCTGATTCTACGATGGACTTAATCTTGGTCATCAGCCTTCCAGTCGGATCTCCATCAATCTTGGTATAGTATTTGACTTGGGAGAGTTGTCGTAGGCATTCCTGATCGTAATCTGGTGTGTCCATGATGACAATCGCACCTCCCTTATCTGCTGCTTTGATTGTGATGGTTAAATCTTTGTTAAGGGCTTTCAATGCTGTCCTCTCGACTGTTGAGAGGTTATTAAACTGTGTTGGTCTGGTGACATTCTCCACTTCTTTTGATACTGCTTGCTCAAAAGTTAAAATCTCATTCGGGGTGATGCCATCATGTGGGGTGAAAGTTGAGGGAGGACGCAGGCCTGTATCCGTAGTTTCCTCGGATGGCTTGTCTTGAAAGTACGCTCGCAGTCGTATCTTCCGAAAGAAGTTATGAAGTTCTTTGTGCAGAAGGAATCGATCCAGTTGTGGGGTTGGAACAAAACCCAGACCTCTGTTTAGTACTTTCTTTTCCGTCGGGGTGAGTACTCTAGAGGATAGATTGACCACTAGGTCCTGTTGTTCTTCCTGGATCTCAGTTCCATCCGGTCTTGTTGCTGTGGGGCCGGGGGGTCTTGCCACTGGACTTGCTTGAATGCTCCGTCTCGTCTTCTGCCTCTTGCCCTGCCCCGGCCTCTTCCTAAAAAAGGTTGTTGTTGTTGATTGTAGTGGTACATAGGTGGGGGCATTTGGTACATGGGATTCCAAGGTGCTTGTTGCCCATAGTAGGGATTCATAGGGAAGCCAAGGAGCGGAGGTGGTGGTGGTCCCCAGTTTTTTCTGAAACTGGACCTACTCTCGTTGCTGGAACCACTGCTGTTTGAATAGGTGCGAGATCTATTCTCCACTGAGCTCCCGTCGGATGACTCTTCACCTGTTGGTATCTGGTAGTCATCCTTGGTATAGGGATACACCTTTTCTTTATCAAATTTTTTGATATCTTTTTGCAATTTCGTTATTTTTTGTCGCATCAGATGATTTTTATGGTCATCCATCTCTGTATTGATTTCAGCAAGTCTGCTTTTGAATGCCGTGATGTTAATTGAGGCTTTAAGATTGTTTTCTGCAATTGTTATTTCGACCAAAAGTTTGTCAGCTAAGCGTTTTGCTGTATTTATAATCAGTATCAGCCAGTCTCTGGTACACTTCCACGCCACAAGAGACCATTCCTTCCTAAAGCCAATATCCTCCAGAAAGATTCTTGGTGCATTCGTAACTAAGAGTCCATTTGGGGCTATGTTTGCCCTAAGGTATTCTGTCATCATTGCACCGTGGAGTGCTATTTTTGTCTGTAATTTCTTCTGGTTAGCTAAGGAATTCCAATCGTCTGTGGTACTGCAAGATGGAATACTGCCATCGTTTTGTAGCAGGGAGGGGGTGCGTAACATCACGGCATTCAAAAGCAGACTTGCTGAAATCAATACAGAGATGGATGACCATAAAAATCATCTGATGCGACAAAAAATAACGAAATTGCAAAAAGATATCAAAAAATTTGATAAAGAAAAGGTGTATCCCTATACCAAGGATGACTACCAGATACCAACAGAAGTGGAGAATGTCACCAGACCAACACAGTTTAATAACCTCTCAACAGTCGAGAGGACAGCATTGAAAGCCCTTAACAAAGATTTAACCATCACAATCAAAGCAGCAGATAAGGGAGGTGCGATTGTCATCATGGACACACCAGATTACGATCAGGAATGCCTACGACAACTCTCCCAAGTCAAATACTATACCAAGATTGATGGAGATCCGACTGGAAGGCTGATGACCAAGATTAAGTCCATCGTAGAATCAGCCGAAACACAAGGCTGGATTACCAGGAATGAAGCACAATTTCTGGTGAACACTCAACCCAGAACTCCTGCCTTTTACACCTTACCAAAAATTCATAAGGGAGTTAATCCACCCCCCGGTCGCCCTATAGTCTCGGGCATAGGGTCACTACTGGAACCCCTCAGCAAGTTTTGTGACCATTTCCTTCGCCCATTGGTCCAACGGATACCCTCATATCTGAAAGACAGTAGGGACGTCCTCAATCTATTGGCTGATACTACCATGAGTGGAGAGATCGATCTCATGATGACATTGGATGTAGAAGCTCTCTACACGAATATTCCCCAAATGGAGACACTGAGGGTTATTGAAGAGCTCCTTCTGAAAGAAGAGTGGACATCACACACCCCAGTCTCCTTCATTATGGAATGTGCCACCATCGCCATGTGTGAGAACTACTTCATATTCAAAGACCAATACTTCCACCAGACCCAAGGAACTTCTATGGGCAGCACCTTTGCGCCGAGCTTGGCATGCCTCTACGTCGCAGAATTTGAAAGCCTCAATGTTGAAAAGACCAACCCCTATTCCAATAACATCATTCTTTGGAGGCGTTATATTGACGACATCCTGATCATGTGGAAAGGAGATCTAGAAACTTGTGACAACTTTTTCACTTGGGTGAATTCTCTGGACCCCTATTTGAATTTCACCAGATCGGTTTCTCCAACCGAAATACATTTCCTGGACTTGACAATCACATTGCACAATGGGACCCTATCGACCCACACTTACAGAAAACCAACGGACCGGAATAGTCTGTTACAGTATGAAAGTCACCACCCTAAGACCCTCAGGGATAATCTCCCCTTCGGCCAATTCCTACGCCTCCGAAGGAACTGCGACAAGACCAGTGACTATAAGAAGGAGGCCTCCATCCTTAGCAACCATCTAAAGGCACGCAACTATCCCACCACCATCATCAACAAATCTAACAAAAGAGCTCTCAATAACAACCGGGAGGCATTGTTAGAACCAATAATGAAGGAGACGGAGGACATCATAACCTGTGTTACTACTTACACACCAGAATCCAACAAAATACAAAGAATCATCACGAAAAATTGGAAGATCTTGACCACAGGTACTTTATCTTTACCTAAACCAAGATTTGCTAATAAACGTACTAGTAACCTCAGAGACATCTTGGTACATACACGCCCGAAAACCACTAAAACAACAGCTCAAGGTACCCTTTGGAGTTCCACTCCAGTCAGGGGCCACTACCCATGTGGAGATTGCGGAGTATGTAACCTGACCAAGGCAACAAAAGAACTCACCCTAGAGGCAGGCAAAGTCTGGACGCAAAAAAACCACACGAACTGCAACTCTAGGAACTGTGTCTACATGATCACATGCCCGTGCAACCTACGTTACATAGGCATGACCACACGTCCAGTAAAAACAAGGATCATGGAGCATCGGAGCAATATACGATGCGGGAGAACCACCACAAAGATGAGTACCCACTTCATTACCAATCAACATGGAGCTAACGAATTACACTGGACAGTACTTGAAAATAACCCTGCTTGGTCCAGTCAAAAACTCTTCGAAACTGAACAAAGATGGATTTTCCGCCTTTCCACACACAGACAAGGTCTTAACGATGATATCCCTTGGACAGAAGTTAATCCCACAGCAAAATGATAAATTCAATTTCCACGTCTAATTAGATTTGAACGTCCGCTCCAATCCTTACTTGTTAATCTACACGACCCTGAGGTCTAGATCGTTGATGTCCACAACTATGTACCATGTTTTTATCAGGACCCCTTTGCAAACAAGAATATGTCGCTCTTTAATAGCAGTCTCCGCCTACTTACAATCCCTGTGATCGGCACCTCAGATTCCATTCAGGGTCAGGCATCTCGTCTTGTGACAAAATGGCGGCCAAATCTCACGAGATTTAGATCGCCGGTCTAAAGTTCATAACCCGGATCCTACCGCCTACGGTAACACCAAGGTGAGATGGAGACGAGCAGGTTCTAAGACGATCCGACGTCTCGTTCAGGGTAAGTCTGACTCCCTTCCCCTCCTTTTCCCCCCCGAGACACGAGTGCATGCAGCCCAGCCGCAGCATGTCGGCCCGCTATCTCTCGGCACGGTCACGGCCACATACCCTGAGACCGTAACTCTGTTTTATGTTCCACGAAAGTCCGTCAAGATCCTCGGTTCACATCACCTACGGGCTCGGGATCGTATGAGCACTACGAGACTCTCTCCCGGGCACGGCACATCAGTGCCTTCACTTCTAACCCGTCCGCGGCGATTCTGCCAAAACCTCGGTTCCCATTATTACGGGCTCCGGCTCTTCATGAGCACAATTAGACCTTGACTTTCTCCATGGCACGGCACACCAGTGCCTTCACTTTTAACCCGTCCGCGGCGAGTCTACCAAACCCAAACCCCCCCCCCCCCCCCCCCCCTTCCGGTATCACGCCCAGTCCGGGTTTTCGATAACGTTGTCAGACCACTTCACGAGCACGGCCAGTAAGTTCTCACCCCGCCGGCACGACACACACTGTCGATACCAAGCGGGACCCGCTTTACACTCACCTCTCCCTCACTGGATCTTTTAGTTATCTCTGCACCGGTCTTCCCACTCACGCTGGCACGAACGTGGCACCAGGGGTTTGTGGGTTGCCGTCGCTTGTCCGTTAGTGAACCAATTTGCAACCATGCATGTTATTTTCTATATAACCCCCCATTATCGACAGATCAGTATGTTCTGAGGGGAGCATTTTTTGATAAAGTTTTTTTGTTCAAATTACTACTGTACAATGGTTATTGATGATATATATTATAATGAACAATCCAACAGTTTTTTCTTCCTGTATCAGTATATACATGTATGTTTTATTCAGCATTTTCTCCGCTGACAGTATCATGTTGTAGGCTTGATGTCTCCTTTACTCCCTGTCATATAGTACACCCGCTCAATTGGTCGGGTCGTCTTCCCTCATTTATGAGGCTCCACATCCTACCTTGAGGAGGTAAGATTATTTTCTCGTCCTTGACAACGTTACCCCCCTTAACTGTTTGGCCCTACCACATTTGTGTCACTTCAGTCATGTCATGCTGTGAACTCTTTCATGCCATGTTCCTTTTAATTGTTTTCCTAGCGTTTGTTCTTTTATTATCCCCTTGTTATTAATAGATACCGGCCTCATTTGGCCTAATCTGGATGATATATTGTCTCTTGTCTGGATGAGATCTTGTTTTCTGTCTCAGCTGATTAGATCACAGTCATGAATTCTGACGGTATCCATATCCCTTTCTTTTCTCCTTGGCCTTATCTACACAGGAAGAATACCCTTAGGATGACCCCAAGTTGAGGATTCTATCCTTCTGAAAGGGTACCTACCACCCATGACTGTTAACTAAGCGGTCATGGTATTCCGGTCCTGAAGAAGTGTCGCTTGACTTTGAAGCACATGACACGAAACATGTTGACCTGACTTAGTCCACCAATGGCTACTAGAATACCTTAATTATCATACGTAGCCTCACTGTTTTTAACAAAGTCCCATCCTTGACCATTTAATAAAGTGAACTAAAAAGGTTAGGGGCCTTTTTTAACAATCACAATCTACACCTTCACCAAACAATGTTTTTCTTATAGCCCCACACACCGCACTCACCATACGGCGTTCACAGATCAAAAGACCTCCGATAAAGATGCCACCAGGCCCGTCGGACATTGCAGCGCCGGTCCGACGAGGAGCGCCCAATGATGAAGCATGACACCCTAACAGGTGTGTGAGGGCATTACGATCTGGATTTGCAGATCCCCCCGGATACCATTTGTAATAGTGTAGTAGGTCATTATAACCCTCTACCCAGGCCCATAGAGAGGAACTGTTCCCCCTTTTTGATATTAATCTACTTGCCTTGGAGCATGGAAACAGGACCTCGATAAATAACTAGCTCTGTTGTCCCCCTTTTGATTATACGCTATCTATTCTTTTCATCAGTATGTCCTATTATTATGTTGATAATGTTTTGTTTATTGCGTATGTTTTTTGGAATTGTGTACTATCCTATTGTATATTTTTGTTCCCACTCTTATCTTGATCAATTTTGGTGTCTCTTTTTTTTTTTAGATGTATCCCTGAAGTGTTTCATCTCATTTCGTTTTGTTCCCCTTCAATCCCTCACTATGTGTAACTTTGTCACTTGGAATGTTCGTGGTCTGGGCAACCCCGTCAAAAGACAAAAGGTACTTTCCCATTTATCCAAATTAAATTCTCAGATATCTTTCATTCAAGAAACTCATTGTAATGAAGCGGAATCACTTAAGCTAAAACGACAATGGGTAGGTCAAGTTGTGTATTCCCCTGCTTCCAGTAGAAAAGGGGGTGTTGCTATATTGTTTCATAAATCTTTATCTGTGCAAATTGTTTCTACGCAAAATGACACTGCGGGACGATGGGTAATGGCCAGGACGGTTATACAAGGCAAAGATTTGATTTTATTGAATATTTATGGCCTGGTCAAGCCTGACCCCAAATTCTGGCAAGACATTAAGGTTCTACTCTCCTCCATTGATTGCCCCAATATTGTTATTGCTGGTGATTTTAACCAATGGTTAGATCAATTTTCAGATAGACAATCTCAATCTAAGTTTCATCCTGACAGATCCCACAAAGCCTTTCAGTCGGCCATTGCCTCTCGTCCTTTATTTGATGTTTGGAAGACATGTAACCCAGATTCTCTTGAATTTACGTTTTTTTCCAATGTTCACCATACACGTTCTAGGATTGACTATATTCTGGTCAGTAAATCCATGCTTCCATCTATTCAATCCGCGGAGATTGGGTCAATTTTTATTTCAGACCATGCACCAGTCCTTTCTGTTTTAGATCTGTCATTAACCTCCCAAAAATTTTGTCGGTGGAAACTTAATAATGTTTTATTATCGGATTCTACTTTCATAAAAGAAGCTAATTCCTTTGCTAAAGAATTCTTTATGTTTAATGACCCCCTGGCAACCTCTGTTTCCAATAATTGGGATGCCTTTCAGGCCTCATTTCGGGCATTTACTATTTCTTATGTCTCCAGGAAAAAGAAAATTGCTCGTAATAAATACCTAGCTTTGCTACAGCAGCTTAAGTTACTGGAGCATAACTACTTCACCTCTAAAGCACCTTTGGTACTTCATGACCTCATTAAGGCCAAGTCTGAACTTAATAAACTTGCAACAGTGGAAGCCTGTAATATTCTCCTCAAAATTAAATCCAAATACCATGGTGGCCAAAATAAAGCTGGTAAGATGTTAGCTACTTATTTAAAAATCAAATCTGAACGTAAAAATATTGGCCCTATTTTAAATGAATCCACTAAACGTCTAGTGTCCTCTGACGATGATATTGCTAATATCTTTCATAACTATTATGAGGACCTTTACTCTGATGATACGAACCCTTCCAATCAAAATTTTGATATCTTTTTTTCGAGCCTTCCTTCTCCCCCATCCTTGCCATTTGAATTCGAAGCCTTGGAGGGTGCAATTACCGCTCAAGAAATTAATAATGCCATTAATTGCCTAAAAAAATCAAAGACTCCAGGACCGGATGGTTTTTCGGTCTAATTTTATTCCGCCTTTGCATAGATTTGTGTCCCTAAACTTCTGACACTGTTTAATTCCTTTATTAGTGAGGCTAAAGCTTCTGGATCCTTTATGGATGCTTTAATAATCATTATCCCTAAACCTGACAAGGATCATTCACTGTGTAAAAATTACCGCCCTATTTCATTGATTAACTATGACTGTAAGATATTCGCAAAGATTCTTGCTACCCGTCTTGAGAGTCTTCTCCCACTATTGGTTAAGACTGATCAAGTTGGTTTTATTAAGGGTAGATTAGCAGCAGATAATGCTCGAATGTTCGCGAATATTATTTCGCATGCACAGAAATTTAAAG
This sequence comes from Triturus cristatus, assembly GCF_964204655.1. Lineage (NCBI taxonomy): Eukaryota > Metazoa > Chordata > Amphibia > Caudata > Salamandridae > Triturus > Triturus cristatus. The sequence goes on from NC_140589.1 coordinate 678,434,135, forward strand.
TTCCTCTTGCAGCGTTATCTTTAGATGCCGAAAAGGCCTTCGACCGTATTAATTGGCAATTTATGTTTAGAACCCTTAAGTGGTTTGGTTTTGGTCCAACTTTTATTTCTTATATTAAATTACTATACTCCTGTCCCCGGGCCAGTATTTTTGTAAATAACCACTTTTCTAAGTCCTTTCCTTTATCTCGTGGGACTCGTCAAGGCTGCCCTCTCTCCCCTCTGTTATTTGTTCTTTGCCTTGAACCCTTCCTTGAGCGTATTCGGGTTAATGCTCACGTCTCTGGTTTCACACACAACTCGGTAGAAATTAAATTATCGGCTTATGCTGATGATATATTGATCTATATGTCCAATCCTCTCACATCCCTCCCTCCCTTCATGGATGAGATTCGACTATACTCCAGCATTTCTGGGTATAAGCTAAACCTCTCTAAAACAGAAGTTCTACCCCTGAACTCGTTATGCTCTCATTATATGTTTCATGAAACTAATTTTACTTGGTGCCCAACAAAAATTAAATACCTTGGTATTTGGTTCTCTGCGACCATACCTGCCACAATAAAGTTTACATTTGCAGCATTAATTACTAAAATTCAGTCACTGTTACTTTCATGGTCCCCGTTGTTTCTTTCTTGGTGGGGCAGGTTAGATACTATAAAAATGATGATTGTCCCTCATGTCCTCTATACATTGTCTATGTTGCCCATTCGCATTCCTCTTAGGTATTTTTCGCAAATCAATTCTATTTGTGTAAAATTTTTATGGAATAAGAAACACCCACGTATTGCCCTTACAAAACTCCAAAGCCCGAAACCCGAAGGTTGGAGTACGTTTCCCTGATTTTAAGGCTTACCACTCAGCCTTTCTTATCAAACAGTCCTTTGCTTTATCCTGCGAATACCCCTGTCCCGAGATGGATTGCTTTTGAACGATCCTCTCTAAAGGATTATTCTTTTCAAAATGTGATTTACATGTCCAATTGTACTTTTATTTCTAATAACCCGATTATGAAATATTCCCAAAATTTACTATATAATACGTTTACTAAAGGTTTAACTCCATTTCAATGTTTTTTTTCACCCACGATTTGGTATAATAAATTTCTTCGATACAAGGGCAAATCATTCTATTACAAACATTGGAAGGAGAAGGGTATTATTTTCGTATACCAATTAATCCTTCAGCATTCTATTATTCCCTTCCCTGATTTGCAGACGCAATTTCAGTTACCTGACACATACCATGCTGAATATCTTTTAATTGCAGCCGCTTTACAATCACATTTATCTTCCTTTGACGTACCTGTATCAATACCTTCCCTTACACCTCCCACACCCCTATATAGTATATTTTCTTTACATATACCTAAAGCAGCCCTTGTCTATAAATTGTTGTTATCACATTCAACTGAGAGACCTAAATCTCCCAATGAACTTGCTTGGGAATTAGACTTATCTCTTTCATTTACTATCGATGTATGGGACAAACTATGGTCTAAGTTATTTAGAGTTTCTGCTGCTGCTCGTATAACTCAATCCCTGTACTTTATTTACAATAGAGCTGTTATAACTCCTGTTTGCATATCCAAGTTTTCCCCCACCTCGTCTCCACTATGCTGGTCTTGTTCTAATTATACTGGCACTTTGAGACATCTTCTTTATGATTGTTCCAATGTTATGAAATTTTGGAAGTTGGTTTGGGCAAAATGCATGAGCATCTTTAATTGTAATTTGAGTTTATCATTTCATAATGTTTTGCTTGGTTCCTCGTCTCCTGAATTGGATGATTCCACTCCTATTTCTTTATTGTTTGATCTTTTTATTGCATTGGCATTCAAAGTTATTTTATCTTCATGGCAAGATAATTCGAAAATTTCGTTATTAATGTGGTGGAATCTCATATGTGATGAACACCGAATTGTCTCTGTCTCCTCTTCTCTCCTCTCACAAAAAATCAAATCTGATCTTCTCTGGTTACCATTTACTTCTTGTCTTTCTTCATGCGCTCATCTTCTCTAACTTTGATTTTTTTTCTTCTATCTGGTTGCATACTTAGTCTTAGGACATTTCTATTCTTTTCTATTCCTTAATTTCGCTCTTCATTTCTTTCCTCCTTCCCTTTTGCTCTTTTTCTTTTCCTGTCTTTTCTTCTTTCTTTCTTTACTGTTTGAACTTTTGCTCTTATTACTTGATTTTTATACTATGTAGGTATAATTTTGAAATTCTGATTGATTGTATTATTATGTATTTTCTGTGTTTTGTTTCTTTCTGAAAACTTAATAAAAATTCTTAAACAAAAAAAAAAAAAGAAAAGGCAGATATAGATTTAGAGATGAACACTTAATGCTTCGTCGGCATTCAAACCATTTGGGATCTTACAATCCAACTGGATTGTATATCGTGACTCCAATCTTCTAAGTGCTAGTTGCCTGTTGCCACCCCTGATGTTTTTCTTAATGCTATCCACAACAAAGTATACAAGATCTTCTGCTTTGCCACCATGTATTTTGTTAATGTGGCGGGCAACAAGGTATGTTGGGTCATTATTATTGATTGCCCTTAGATGTTGCAAAATTCTAACATGCACGGGGTGGATGGTGCTACCCACATACAATTTGTTACAGGTGCAACGTAGCACATATACTGCAAACTCTGTTTTGCATGTATAGTACTCTCTGATCTCTAATGGGGTTTTTCTTAGAGGAGTCGAAATTGATTTAGTATTGATTCCATATTTACAGGCTTTACACTTTGTGCACTTAAAGAATCCTTTTTGGGATTTAAGCCAACTGGTACCTCTGTCTAGTGCAGGAGCATTGGATACAAGTTCATGTTTCATTGACTTAGCTCTCCTGAAGGTTAACTGGGGGAGCTTAGTGCAAGAAGGGCCTATGATAGGATCGCATCTCACATATATATATATATATATATATATATATATATATATATATATGTCATTTGAGATCTCATCAGTAATGTCACTGACCATGTCATGATTGATGTAGAATGTGAGGTCATAAGCCGTGCATTGTGGGTAAGAGTTAGAGTTAGCTCAGGTAACTATAACTGTCGAATTTCACTGGTTTTGTACAAGTGAAGTCTGAGCTTAACTATAACGTCCCTGTAACCTTTGTTTTTTTCTGTGAATTTCTAAGGGTTCTTTTAACATTCAGTAAAATGCTGATCTCAATTCACAGTGGGGGGGGGTTGAACACAGGGCCTGGCCTGGCATAGTGTGCCCCCACGCATGCTTGCTGCTCCTGCCCCCCTCCTTCTTACCATCCATTGTCCAAGTCCATGACCCTGCTCCCTCATTACAGCCATGTGTGGCCTTTGTTCTGCCACTTTCCTTCTCGCCTGCCTTAAACAGTTATATTGCTGCCCCTTCCACCTCCTCCCTATGCTCTGTTGTCTAAGTTCATGCACCAGACCCCTCCCTTCTGCCCTGCATGGTCCGATGTGCTGCCACTGTCCTCCATTTAGCATGATGTCCCTGCCCTCTTATCCTGCACTCTGTTCCCCAAATTTCCTTCCCCCTGCACTCCGATGCCTGTGTGCATGGCCCTGCTCCCTCCTTTCTTCCCACCATATTCAATTAACCTGCCACCCTCCTATCTACTCTGAGTGTCCTGTTGAGCTGCCTCTGCAAACTTCCAGCTGCCAAGCATGGTCAGGCGGCTGCTACCTGTCCCTGCCACATACACTCTGCCAATCCAAGTTCCATGCCCCTATCCCCTCCCTCCTGTCATCCATGGTCCATTTTTCTGCAACTCCCTTCTGCCCTTCATGCTCTATTGTGTTGCAACTGCTCTTCCTCTCTGTCCTGAGTGGCATGTTGTGTAGCCCCTCCCCTGCCCTCTTGTGTCTGTGTCAAGCCCCTACCCTTCCCTTCTGTCCTTCATGGTCCTTTGTGCATGCCCTTTCCCCCTCCCTCTTGCCCACCATGGCCGTTGTGCTGCTACTAACCCTCACTTTTGTCATGCATAGTCGTCTGTGCTGCCACAGCCCCTCCCACCTGCCCTGTCTGGTCAGCTTCTGCCCCATATCCCCTCCCACCTTCCCTCCTGCCTGTCTGGTATGATCAGCTTGCTGTCCTTGCCTCCTTCCCTCTGCTCTCTGTTGTCCATGTGCATGGACCTGTCACCTCCCTATTGCTTTCCGTGGTCCGTTGTCCTGCATTTCCATCCTGCTTGCCGTGTGTGGTGTGCTGCAATCCCTGACACCCATCCTGTAAGGTCAGTTTGGTGCCCTTGCTCATCTACCTGCTGCCCTCCCTTATCCGAGTTCATGTCCCTACCCCATTCCTCCTGCCCTCCCTGGTCAAATGTACCTTTCTTGCCAACATTTCAAACTTGGTAAGAGGAAGCTTTTGAAAAACACCTGGGGAATTGATTTTCCCCATTGACATACATTGAAAAAGAGGAGGTATTAGGCAAGAGACAAAAAAAATAAAGCCCTTTTGGGCTTAAACACATCAGGAGTCTCAAGCCTGAATCAGGTCTGTTGGCATGTATAGCTATACTGCCAATGTCTCTTGCTTCTGCCCTCAACAGTATTATTTATTGCCACAGCCTCTCTTGCCTGTACTCCAGGGTTGGTTTGTTGCTCCTGCCCCCCTTTCCCCTGCCCTCCATTGTCAGTTGTACTGCCTCTGCCCTTCCTGCCTGCACAACATGGTCAACTTGTTGCCTCTGCACGCTCTTCCATGAGAGGGTCTTATTCCCATGGAAATTATTGTTAGTGCTCTAAACAATTAAAATGAAGACATATTTTCTGAGATCTCAAATAGCAACAAAACACTTTAGAATCATTTGCTATCTTTATGTGTTTTTATCCAGTTGATCACTTGATTATAACAGAGATGATGTAGCGTTACGGCCAGAGCTACATACCTTGCACCTGGTGAACCAGGCTCGAGCTTCGGCATCAGCTTGACATCTTGTGATCCTTGGCAAATCACTTAATCTCCCCGTGCCTAAAACCAAAATGAATGTGTCCTTGTGTCATGTAACTGATGCTCATGTAAAAAACTCCTATACCTTCGAATCAAGTCTCTGCTATAGGAAACTGCAAAAACACAAAAAATAAGTGTTTTGCATGCACACATCTGTCACTGGGCTAAACCTGCCTAAACCTGGGCTAAATGTGGGTGATATTTGTGCTATATTTGGGCTCTTTTATCTCTGGTGGCTATCTTGGAGGACTTATTTGTTATAAAGTTCCCTAATTTCTTCATTTTCTGCAGTAACCTCAGCAGAAAAGGCTTTTAGTTTTCTACTTTGATTCCATCAAGATGGCGTTCAGATGTGCCACACTTTTGGCATAAATTCAGAATATTAGCACTTTAGTTGCTCATTAGATAGCGTAGTAGAGAGGTATTGTTATCCCTCTCTACCATAGAGCTGTACTTGGCGCCAGAGGTCAGCGGTCTAGTTTACAGACCTCTGACGCCTCAAATGTCGGCTGGACAGTGGGTGCATTGGTAAAATCGATTACAGGAAGCAGGAAAGCAAAAGGTGCAGTTTTGTGTACCTGTTTATATAGTGAGCCATTTTATGTTGTATTTGAAATGACACTGTTTTTATCTTGGGGGAATATTTTACACTGATAGAGTTGTACTTATTTGGGAGGAGAGCATTGCCAGATAGCGTGGTAGAGAAGTAGTGTTATCCTTCTCTACCATAGAGCTGTACATGGCGCCTGAGGTCTGCGGTCTAGTTTACGGACATCTGACGCCTTAAATGTCGGCTGCAAAGCAGACTTGCAGCAGAAGCACGCAGCAGGTGCTCCACTTGCGCATTAAAGGCAAGCCAGTCTACATCAGCCTGTGCCAGACCAGGCCCAGGGGCCAGGGACCCTGCCCAATCACAGCAAATAGATTACACCAAAGATCAGCTGCTAATGCTTAGACAGGCCCGGTAACCATGTGGTGATATGGGAGGACTACTGGAATGCTACGCCGAGGGGTTACAGGTATGCAAACGATGCAAATATAAGACAAGCACCTGTGGGCACAGGAATGCAGTCAATCAGAGGCCATTAACAAAGAATATCACCTGGACTCTTGGCCTACTTAGCTGCTGCTCGCTCCCGAAGCATAAAATACAAATTTGTTTGTTACTGGAAGAGGGCAGCTTTGGCTCTATTTATCACTGTAACCTGGCTCAATGATAATTCTGTCCTCGCTTTCATGATGGCCCTGCTCCCTAGGGTTCCACATCCATAGACTTGGCCACACTGGAAAGCCAGGAGGCATCCTTGCTATTCTCATTAAAGAAGTGTCTTTCACCCCCTCCATGTTATGGACAGTAAATGCAATCAATTCACCACCACTTTTTCACCGACCCACACCTTCTCTGGGTTGATAATCTATAGGCCCCCAGGCACCAGTGCCAAATTTTTAGACAGCTTTATAGACACATTGTCCAGTCTCTTGATGAAGAAAGTCCCATCACCATTTTAGCGGATCTAAACCTTCACTTTTGTGACCAGAAAGTCCCTTACGTCAAGAGATTGGAGCAGAAACTAGAGAGCTTAACACTATTCCAATTAGTAACATCTTACAGCAAAAGTTTGAACAAGTGCACTCCATGGTAATATAACTTCAATAATTTAACCCTCATTCAAAGGTGAATGCGTGCAGCCCGTCCATGGCCTGCCCTGAAGCCATGGACGGGCTGCCTGGGGACGCCGCAGCTCAGGTAAGGCATTTTTAATACTTTATATTGTTTTTTAAGCTTCTATAACTATTGGTAATGGGGCGGGTGGGAGGTGGGAGCTCGTGTCAACTTCGCTCCGCTGCAGAGTGTGTGGGGTGCTGCCTACTCTATCTATTCACGAAGCGCGGAGTAGGCAACACTCCACACACTCCATGGGGGAGTGGAGCTCTCCGCCCACCCTTAGTTATATCTGGGTTTCTGGTTGTTAGAGTATGCACCCTGTACAAGCAGGAACCACCACTCTAGTCAGGGTAAGCTAGATTCACAATAAAAGATAACCTGTGCTCATCCTGTGGCAGCTTGGCACAGAGCATTCAGGCTTATCTAAAGAGGCAATTTGTAAAGTATTTGTGCAACACACACTGTAACACAATAAAAAAAACACAAAAGTGCCCCACACAGGGTTAGAATGAAATAGATTATATCATTAAGAGTAAATGCAGACCAAAAAGACACAAATCTAATAAGTAGGACCAGACTTACACATTTTTAAAGAGTTCATCAAAATATAGTGTTTAAAAGCAAATAGCGCTTAGGTATTCCTTGAGGTCATGCTGGACAGGGGTAAATCCAAAGTTCAGGATGGCCGCGATAGAAGGCAGGCCGTCTACAGGACTCATGCAGGTCCAGCTGAAAAGTACCTTGGATGGAGGAAACATGGACGTTGAAGACTCAATGCATCGGTCACAATCCGAGCAGGCGCTGAATGCTTTGTCGGCGAAACCGTTTACGATGCAGGTGATGCCTTGTCATGCCATGCTGTCCGTTATCGTCGAGCCACGCAGTCCCTCAAAGCGATGTCGTTGATCAGCTCCTACTTTGGCATGAAAGGGCAATGCCTCGGTTCCAATCAGCACAATATTGTCACTGCATCGATTTTGAAGGTCACTTTCAAGGGCCTAGGACTAAATTGGCACTTTTTGGCAGGGCTAGACTCACAGATAGAAGAGTCCAGTGCTGTTGCAGGGTTGAAGGAAGTTTTTGATGGCCCTAAGACTTGAGAACATGGGGCAAGCCAGAAAGCCCTTGGAGCCAATCTGGGTTTAGGTGAGATGAGTCCAGTCCATGTCCTCAGCAGGGCAGAGATCAGCAGACAGCGAGGCAGCACAGCAAAGCAAAAAAGTAGTTCTTCCAGACCAGCAGTCAAGGTGAGTTTCAATGCTTGGAGCACAGAAGAGTTCTTCACAGGTCCAGTAGTGTCAGACCCCCAGTACTTATACCCAGTTGTGCCTTTCAAGTGTGGGTGACTTTAAAGAAGAGGCATGGAAGTGCACACTGGTTCTTTCTTTCCAGCCCTGGTTCCAGACCATCAGTAGTGGGTAATCAACTTTTTGTGTGAGAAACAGGACACTGCCTATTCAAATATGAATGTCAGCTCCCTTTCCCCCTTCCTGCCCAGGTAAGCTATCAGAATGCAGATTAATGCAGGTGAGTTCTCTGTCACACCAACCATTCCTGTGTATGTGGCTGGCTAGATGGAATGCACAAAGTGTAGCTGTCACCTACCTCAGACGTGTATTGGAGACAGGCTGCAGGCACACAGCGCAGTAAAAGCAGAGAAATACCCACTTTCTAAAAGTGCAATTTCTATAATACTAATGTTAAATCCAACTTTACCATCAAAGTGAATGTCTCATTACCATTCCAAAGATATAAAACATAATGCAGCTACTCATTTCTGATCAAGAATTACAGCTTAAAAGTCTTGTAAGGAATTTCCAATGCTAACCTATGAAAGGAGTAGGCCTCACAGTAGTGAAAAACAAATGTGGGTGTTTCTCACTACTAGAACATACAAAACTTAACAGTACATGCACCACCTTTCACTTACACAGCACCCTGTCATATGGGTTAAATAGAGCCTACCTTTGTGGTGAGTCATGTGTAATAAAAACTGTGTTTATGGCTTGGCAAGTATTTTTAAATGCCAAGTCGAACTGGCAGTGAAATGCACGCACAGGCCCTGTAGTGGCATGCCTAAGGCAGGTTTGAAAGGCTACTTGGGTGAGTGGCACAATCAGTGCTGCAAGTCCACTAGTAATATTTAGGTCACAGGCCCTGGGTATATAGTATACCACCTTACAAAGAACTTACAAGTAAACTAAATATGCCGATTGCACATACACCAATGTTACCATGTTTAGGGAAGAAGCACATGCACTTTAGCACTGGTCAGCAGTAGTAAAGTGCTCAGAGTCCGAAGGCCAAGGCAAATATACAGCAAAAAGAGGAGGTAAGCAGGCAAAAGGTTGGGGGGGAGACCACCCTAATAATGACAGGTCTAACACCAAGGCACATAAATCACTTGGAACCTGACTTGAGCCAGGATCATTATTTTCCTATTGCTTAGTCATCAAGAAAAGCTAGGATTCTGATTGTGTAAGAGGGAGAAGGTTTTGGCAAAGAAGGGTTTTATAAGAGCTTTTTTCTTAGCTTTAGAATAGTTACCAAGACAATAGTTGTAAATGTGAAGAAAGTTGTAAGAGATTAATAATTAATTTCTATTCCCTGCATAGATAATGATCAGACATCTTTTCAACCTACCAGAGAGGATAGAACTGAGAATGGAGAAAATAAATACCAGTTTCAAATGAGAGCTGGAATGTATACAATATTTTCCTCTAAATTGATTGATAATGTAAAGTTTAATATGTTGCAGATGATTGGAAATAAGTAACATATAGACAATGCTAAATTTTTAAATTCTCCCATTAGAATGATTATTTATGTGTGCGTATTGAGATGTTTGCTCTTTACTCCCCAATGAACAAGTAATTCATACCATTCTCTATGCATGCATTAAACAAATCAGAAATGTTTGTCTCCTATTAACTCACTGTTATCATTCTCATGAAAGATACACATCCCATACCCAAATTTTCTTTCTTGTGCTCATCCACCACAAATAATGATTCCATCAACATCCAACCATTGAGAGCCTTGAACTTACTTGCCCAATTTCCACTTGCCTTTTTCATGATGTTTACTTGACAAATAATCAGTGATCACACATTGATAAGCAATGGAATCCATACAAATATATAACACCACTAATATCTAGCACATGTAACACCACTCACCCAGACATATATTTGAAAGAAGTTGGCATAGATGGAGTTCCTAAGATAGTGCATTTTGAAGAATAATTTTGTAGTACTCATGACAAAGATCTTCTTAAAAGTTCACTATTTTAGACACTCCATCTGTTAACTTAAACTTATCTTAATTTCTTTAGCTCGGTCTTTCCTCAGCTCCATATTGCTTCTTCTTATCTATAGACATCCATCAGACACAGTTCTTTACAAATATTATTTTTCAACTTGCCACGTGAGTGTGTGCTCACTACTCATATAATGTCCTAAAGGACAATTCAATTCCGATTGGAACAGGCTTATAAATAAGATGGAAGTTGCTTAAGAAGCACTGTCCACTATTAAACCTAATGCAGCTCTCCTGATTCCCCACACATAGGAAGACATTATGTTCACTCTTAATGGATCCATCTTCACCCCTTTGCCCATCACTTTGGTTTTGGTTGATGACAAACCCATAACTTTCTCCATTCTACCTGTATCTCCTACAGAGCTCGGCATCACAACACCTGCTCACTCATTTAGTAGAATCTTCTGAGATACTGTTTATCCACTGTCATTTAATTAAGCACTTCATCTAAAATGAAGGCAGTATATAACATACTTCTTACAAAATGTCACCCCAATTAAATCTGGCACATATTTGCACTATATTTCCTGGGAAATTGTCTAATGCATGCAAAAAATTTGCAGAACTGCAATATTTACTGCCACCTTTTCATTACGTCATTCAAATCACCATAAAATATATTAAACAAAGTGTTGTGACACATACTACTCTTGCTGCACACGAGGGCCACACTCTGTAGGGCTATGTCCAATCAACAAAGACCTTTCATATATCTGTCTGAAGCCATAATCTCTGGGGCACCCCACCATACATTGCTTAAGGGAGATCATTTTGCATCAATCACAGAAAAGCAACAGTGGCTGTACTCTCTCTCCTAGTCCATGATGATCATCACTAACCATAAAGATATATAATTAAATAAAGCGGCAGACATTTTCCAACTTTTACAAAAAGAACATTAATGCACCATATTGAAGAGAGAGTTAATTATTGTCAATATATTTTTTTCTGTATCTTCTTTTGAAAAATAGCAATACTTCTGAATGTGTATCTTGTTTTCTGTGGCCCATGTTGAGAGTCCAGCATCTTTCATCAAAGTCTCCATAGTTCTACTATTACATTAACAATGGGCAGACAATAGGTTAAGGGAAGCAGGCTCATTCACACTCAACAATGTAACAATGGATTATTAGCTTTCCTAATCTAAAATATTGATGTTCATGTTACCAATCTCAACAGTCTTGTCCTTTCAATGACAATAAGAAAAATGGCACATCTTAAAATTGAATGAATATTATCATATCAGCTGCAATAAATTAAATGATTCTTGTGGTCAGCGAAGTAAGAAAGAAGCTAAGTACAGTAAACTGTACAGGGTAGATTTGAAAGGATTTTTAGTGAACACAGGCTATGCTCTTCTGCAAACCCTTTTTTTATGTAATTGAGGAGGGAGATTCCAACTAAATGTTGACTCACAAATATTGTTGACCATATTATAGTGATCAAAATACAGTGACTACAAAAATATCATGAGCAAATATATTGAAAGTAATTATATCAGATTTTTCATTATTAATGGTTTTGTGAAATGAAGTGTGATTATTAATAAAATATATTATAATTATGCTTTGCTTGTACAGGTAATTGGGTTTATTGGGTGAGTGGATGAGCAGCACATTTCTCAAATTCTATACAAATTTTAAATACTTTCTATGTTAAATATGCTTTTTTAGTTGTTAATTATTAGTTTACATGGTTAATAAATGTTTTAATTATATAATATATTTAAATGGTGGGTTGTTAGGCTACTAGGCAATTGAGTGGGTAGTGTTTTAAACCAAGTTTTCATAAATTGATAATAATTGATGAACACATTAATTATGGCAAGTATTTATCAGGAATTCGTATTTATTAAATAGTTTCAAAATATACAACTATTTATACAGTTTTAGGGGAAAATAAATTCTTTATGGGATATGACTGGATTGGGTTTTTGTGGTAGTTATTTTTAAAATACATATTACTATTCATAATATTTTCATATGCAATGTTTGTCCATGTTATTTTTGTTTGCAAATTCTATAATATTCAACTTATTTATTTTTATTTTTGGGGGTGTAGGTTTTATTGGTGGAATAAGATGGAAGGCTTTTAATAAAAATATATAAATAATGTATATTAATTACGCTATCTAAAATTATATTACTGTTTATTGTTGGTATCTAGCTTGTATATTTTTCAAATTAATGAAATAGGTAAATATGTAATTATTTCATACAAAAATGAATTATTAATATTAAACATTGGGTATATTGAGGGAATTTGGAGTGCGTATTAAAGTATAATTAATTATACAAGTAATATGTAAAATCTCAAAAATTTATTTAAAAAATCATGCAATTTTTTTTAAGTGTATTGTTTATTTAAAATATTTAACAAAATATATACAATAGTTTGAATATTTGTAGTATTTCTGAAATACTTGAAATGTTTTATACATAGTTAAATAATTTTTAAGTGGAGGGATTTGAAAGTTACTTATAGTTTTGTGCTTATATTATTCAGGTGTATGTAATCCTACCCCTCCTAAGTAGGCACTTTCCTCAATGTTTGTTAGACTGGAGTTTGATTAGTAAATCTGCCCCCTCTCCCAATGTATACACTTACCACAGTGCTTGTTAGATTGGAGTTAGAATAGTTAATCTGCCCCTCAGTATATGTACTTCTTCCAATGTTAGTTAGACTAGGGTTATAATAGTAATCTTATCTTCCCCTCTCCAAATGAATGCGCTCTCCACAATGTTTGTTATATTGGAACCACAATCGTAAATCAGACCCTCTCCCAATGCAAGCACTTTTTTCAATGTTTGTTAAAGTACGTTTAGAATAATAAATATGACCCCTCTCCAATCCAAAGAAAACACGTTTCTCAGTGTCTATTTGTCTGGAGACAAAATAGTGATTCCGAAAGTGTAGACCCCCAATGTATGCACTTTCCAAACTGGTTGCTAGAATGGGGTTTGAATGTATGTCAATCGACCCTTCCCCCAACTGTTTGTACTTTCCCAAATGTTTATTATATTGGAAATTTTGACAACGATAATTTGCTCACTTTGCCACTGGATTCAAGCTAGTCAGGCTGATATGGGGTGATACCACGAAACCGGTCCCAAGATGCTTATTTCCGGTCCAGGGAGGATCTGGCCTGGCAGTTCGGGCTGGACTGTTTCCATGGGGAGTAGGGTCAAGTCGGATTTGCATATGGCTAGGGCCAAACTGGGGTGGCATGGCGAGCAAAAGAACAATGGTTTCAACCCAGATCTCATGACTGGGGGTGAGTGTTTGAAATGTTTCATCACTCCGTCCATCATCTTGTTGTGTTTGTGGTCGATACAACCATGTAGTGTTGCAATAGTATCTGAGCTGCTCTGCACTAGGCAAGGATAGAGCAGATTGCAGAGCCATGTCTACTATGTTTGTCCTGTTGCTGCATTCATTTCTTTGAGCTGGTTTTCTAACAAGGCTGCCTTGAGTGACACATAGCTTTGGACTATGGCATAGAGGTGAGTCTGTGCTGCTTTCCATTGAATTTGTAATTCATGAATAACTCTTGGGACACATTTCTGTGCCTAGATAAACTCAAAAGAATACCATGCAATAGATGCGTGTTCTGCATTGCAGCACACATGCGATGTATTATTTTTTTGAGAAATTAACACATTTCCACTTTTCGAAGCCTGCTTCAACTAGGTGTCAATTTTGATGCAAAGTCCGGTGAAGCTAATTTAGTAGATTGGGCTTTGCATCAAACATCGGCATATTTGTGCTGCTTCAGTAGCGGCTCCTGGAGGGAGTGCTGCGGGGTGGTGGGCGGGGGAGGGTGGTGGGTGGTGGGTAGTAAACTCTGGCTCACGGTCGACTGGAGTAATGTAAATAAATAAAACTAATTTCATTGCGCGCGCTATATCGCCATTTTGCGTTTCAGCGCGCGCAATGAAATTAGTTTTATTTATTTTTGTATTTACATTACTCCGGTTGGCCGTGAGCCGGTGTTTACTACCCGCCACCCTGCCCCTCCCTCGCCCCACAGCCCCGCAGCACTCCCTCCAGGAGCCTCTACTGTGCTGCTCTGACCCACTAATGCCCTCTTGAAGGAAAGTAATGCAAAGCAGCACAAAGTTGCTTTTTTAGCAGTGAGAAAAGGGGACCATTCCAACAGAAAACACTTTTTAAACTGGATAGCAATTTCCACGTGCCACTTTGTGTCACTTGGCGTTGCCTTGCACTGGCACAAAACCTTGAAAAATCAGTGCCAAAGTTACCTGACACAATGTAGTCGGTAATAATCTCCAAGGTGCACAGAGGTGAGTCTCCATCGAGTGTGCTGTACCCCAAAGCGAGGCACCTATGCCATTTTCAAGTCTTTAAGGGACCTGGCTCATCTAATCAGCGCCCACTCAGCTGTGGGTTCCCCAGGGTTCATCCCTGAGCCCCACGCTTTTTAACACCTACATGGCCCCACTGGCAGAAATAGTCCTTCCTTTTGGCATAAAGATCATTACCTACACAGATGATACCCAACTGGTGGTGGCACTCAACCAGCCGGAGGGATCATCTGGTGCTCTCGGTGCTTGCCTAGAGGCCGTAGCCGAATGGATGGACCTATCCCACCTCAAGCTAAATGGGGACAAGACCGAACTGATCTTTCTGGGCAAATCTCCATCTCCCTCCCTGACACTCACCTGGCCGACCTGTCTTGGCCCCTTGCCCACCCCAAAACAGCAGATTAAGAGCCTAGGCGTGTGACTTGACAGCTCCCTCTGCTTTAACCACCAAGCCACTAAGCTCTCTGCCACCTGTTTCGGCCTAATGAGAATGCTAAAAAAGATCCTTCCCCTGCTCCCATTCCAGGCTAGGAGGATTATGGTACAAGCTCTCGTATTGTTCCGCCTGGACTACGGGAACGCACTGTATCTCGGTGCCCCTCAGTCCACAATCCAGAAGCTACAAGTAATCCAAAACTGTGCAGCTCGCCTACTGCTCCAGATTCCTTGGAGACAAACAGCGAAACCTGCCCTGAGCAGCCTTCACTGACTTCCCATCCGGGCCAGGATACATTTTAAGGACATGTGCCTGGCCCATAGAGCTATGTGGAAATCAGTCCCAGGCATCCTTCAGTCCTTGGTCAACACCCTATCAACCCCCCAGAACTCTCGGCTGCAGCTCCGCGTTCCTCGCCACCTCTATGAAAGTACGGAAATCCAGATGGGGGGACGCTCCTTCTCCCTGAATGCCTCCAACCTCTGGAACTCCCTCCCCCCCACCCTCCGAGGGGAACCTAACCTGCTGGCATTCCAGAAACATCTCAAAACTCATCTGTTCAGTACCTCACACTAGCACCACATGCCTCTCTGTCTCTCGGCTCCGCAAGCGCTAGGAGGCCTCAGGGTAGCTAAGCGCTATACAAATTTAATTTCATTCATTCATTCATTTTCTGCATAGACACAAAAATCAAATGGTTATTTAATTTAAATGTAAAATACACAGGAGCAGTTCGTGAAAATTGAGACAGTGTCAGGCTGAACTATTAGGTTTCTGTCACTCATTTTGGAGGATGGAAACAAAGGGCAATTTGTTATCTAGGAAACATCAACTCTGATTTGATTGCAAAAGTAGACAAGGCAATTCAAATGAAAACTAGCCCAAAATTGGTTGTTTGAGCCAATAAAGATTCAGCCATGAAAACAAAGTGATTACTGTTATGTGAAGGGCTTGTTAATAGTGTGGGAAAATATGTGCATTTTCTTACATTTCTGGCTAAAGCACAGAATTCAATGAGGAGAGTGTTTAGAAAAAAATATTTTGTTCAAGGGGATATTCTTCTGGTCGGAGTTCAAAGTTCTCAATTTCATTTTCAAAACAGAAGATGTTCTGCAGATTTCAGGCAGCAAAAGAATGTTTCCCTTAAAAAGAGAATGGCATTAGAGGCAAATATTCAAGAGGGCAAAATCAAATGCAAACAGTACCCATGGGAGGTCTGGAGACAAATTTTGCTACTTTCCTAAAAAAGGCAGAATACAAATGAAATATGTGGTTTGAGAACTGAAAAACAATAGCAACCAGTCTTTTGGTGCATGAAATTGTGTTAGGTTGATTTTTTAGAAAATTCGATTCTGGTAAAGGAACCATTAGGGATATGTTTTCAGAAGGATCATCAGAAGATTGTGAATTTAGAGGTGTTGTAAATGTTGAATTAGGGCACCATTGTGAAGGTGGAAGAGAAAGACAAGGCTTACATGAGTCCAATATTTCACATGCCACACCGATCAGGAAGTGGAAGTGCAAATACATATAGGGGAAAACTTAATGTGCCCCCCACATGCACCCACTGGGACCTCAGATGGCTGCCTCACTGCCTCCCTTTTCATGGCAGGCTCACCATCATGAAAAGGGTGGTGATGAAGCAACTCGAAATATGCTTGGTGGTGCTGCTGTGGCACCACCAGCATATTTCTATGTCTGACCGCTTCGCGAAGGCAGTGGGATCCTGAATCCCTGGCAGTTTCAGTGCAGTCGAAATACTATAGGCAAACCCGCAGTGCGGCAGTTGGCAGACTGCCACCATGGGTCTGGCAGTCTTATTGACCGCTAAACTCATAATCAGTCCCAAATACTTTTTCATAATGTTGGTTTTCATGGGTTTCATGAAGAGTAGATGGGCAGAACCGTTATGGGTGTGTTGTGGGGTTCCACAGTCTGTAGTCCCGGTAAGAAAATATACTTGAATCAAATGTTATGCTAGTGGTAGACATATCACATGAAACAGTCCTGCAGTTGCTGACTATATGCAACAACATCTCCGCAGAGGCTTTGAAAAGAAGTCTGGCCCAGGCTCAAGTCCAAATGTCCTAGGACGGACTCACCTCACAAGACTGCTCTCACCCCTGACATAGGTGCCACTATGCTGACATTTCTAAATAAGTTCAACAAGGACCCAAAGTAGGGTATTGATAGAGCCCTTTGAACTTGTCAGGATACACTTCTTGATGTCTCCGACCCCTTGACTAAGATTCTTGAATTGGCCCTCCATGCTTAGAAGATAGGTGACGGATATCCCATTCGCAGAAATATAAATCCCATAGGATGTAATGGGATTTATATTTCGGGGGACAGGATATCCTTCACTGTTGTGATGGAGTAATCCATCCACCAGATCTTAATCACCTCCGCTTTTATGTTAGTTAATCCGGTCCTCCTATAAACGTTGTTTTCCAAACAAGTAAGGATCAACCGTTATTCCAGTACATCAGTTATATATAAGAATCTAGCTAATTTAATGAGATTGAGTGTTTGAATCAAAAAAATAGTTTCAGCTCAAAATAGGAATTTGCTACACTTATTGTTTCTTCTCTGAGGAGTCTGAGTTTTTGTAAGATATATTCCTTATAAATGTACTTGGATAAAGGATTTTACTTGTAGCCTGACACAATATGTGTGCGCTTAATAAGGTTCATATTCAGGTGGTGCCATACTGGATGACAGAAAACAGACGTTGGGAGCGTGTACTGAAAATAAATGTATCATTTTAACAGGTGAAACACTAAAAAACAGGGGACTTTTTTTATTGTGCAATCTTTCTAGACCAGGATCAATTGAAAACCTATAGTACCAGGGGAGTGGTCTCGCCACGACTGGAGATAGCCACTTGAGAGGGCTTGGTCTGACCACCACTGGAGATGGCCGCTTGACTCGGAGGCTTTGTGGAGGAACGGGCCATAGAAGGTGGATGCAGTACAAAAGGGAGTGGTGATGGACGGAGCATCAGAACCAATCAAACACTCACACCCAGTCAACAGATCTGGGTTTGATCCATCACCATTCTTTAGCCCACTCTGCCACCCCAGTTCAGACATGGCCATATGCAAATCAGTCTGACCCTGTGCCTCATGGGAACAGTCCAGCCCGAATTGCCAAGCCATGCCTTCCCTGGACCGGAAACAAGCTCCCTAGGACCGGTTTCTGGCATTTCAGCCGTCTTCAGCCAGGCTTGCTTGAATCCAGTGGCAAAGTGAGCAAGGGACTGCTCCCATGAGGCACAGGGTCAGACTGATTTGCATATGGCCATGTCTGAACTGGGGTGGCAGAGTGGGCTAAAGAACGTGATGGATCAAACCCAGATCTGTTGACTGGGTGTGAGTGTTTGATTGGTTCTGATGCTCCGTCCATCACCACCCCCTTTTGTACTGCATAGAAGGTGGACGCAGCACCTCCACCAAGTGGGGACCCCCTCCACCGGACCCCTCTGCCTTTACCAACAATGGTGACTCATGTGACGCCACCACAGAGGTGACGGTGACTGGCACTGGGCACCCGGACATCTTCTTCTGGACCTTCACTGCTCATGCTGATGGGGCCTATGCCGAGGTGTGTAGCCGCAGTCCACAGTCCCCCAGAGACCGGGCTGGGTTGACAGCCATTGAGTTTCTATGCTGCGGCCTCCCCTCCGATGGTGACCGAACTTCCTATTAAAGTAATGGGGGCCTGATGTACAGCTCTGCTTACCCCTCTCACTTCTGCCCCAACCCTCGCACGAGGGGTTGTGACACATGCCACTACAGTGTCAGGCTATTAGCAGCAGAGGACCAAGAAAGCCACTAACCTCAAAAATCTGCCAGCAGGGACGAAGGTGCATAGAAAAACCCCCTTCTCCCCTGGGTGCAACCCCACGCAGAGGGCTACAAACACCACTGCATAGGGGAGCACTCTGGGGAAAAGGGGAAGAGGAGACAACAATAAACACTGTGATGTCAGAGGGGTATCCTGAATACGTCTGGTAGTGGAGGGCAGCTCTGCAGTATACCAAATCGCTCGTGGGCAAACTGCATTTAAGTAAGGGTGGGCGCAGTGCTCCGCTTCGCCCGCGGAGTGTGCGTAGTACTGCCCACTTCGCGCTTCGCAAAGTAGACGTAGCATGGGCAGACTACGCACACGCCGGGGCGGAGCAGAGTTGCCCACCACCCGCCTCCCCCGCCCTCATTTTACAATTACTTAGAAGATTACATATAAAGAAAATTACTTACCTGAGCTGCCGCGTCCCGCCGCCTCCCGCCGCATCCGGGGCTCCATCTTGCTACTTCCTGGCTAGCTTCTTCCTCACGAATGCGCATGCGCGGGCGCCCGCACATGTGCATTCGTGAGGAAGAAGCTAGCCAGGAAGCAGCAAGATGGAGCCCCGGGACGCGGCAGCTCAGGTAAGTAATTTTCTTTATATGTAATGTTCTAAGTAATTGTAAAATGAGGGCAGGAGGGAGGCGGGCGGCGCGTAGCGGGGCTACGCAAAGTGTGCGGGTGGGCGTAGATTTGACCCCACTCCGTAATGCTTCACGTAGCCTCACTACGCCCAGCCTTACATATAAGAGAACAACAAGAAAAACAGGTATTGGGCAAAAGGGAACAGTTGACTCATTCACACTGCACACCCCCTGGGAGCCCAAGAACCCATTACTTACAAAACAAAAATGCCACTGCTCCAGAAAGCGTAGGATCAAATGGCAGGATTCCTTAGAGGGAACACACAGTTTTGTAGAAAAAAAAATATTTCTTACATAAGTTTCGGTAAGTGGACACCGCGCTACTAATTCACTGAACGTCCGTGGTGAAGTGTGAGATCCAGGATCGCTGTTAATAGACACAGCATGGTCCTTCCCAAACGACACACAACTCTCTGAACACGCTGTTAGATACAAAGCGATTGATTTCCCAACAGGAAGCAAAGAAAAAGAGAGTAGCCGAAAACCAGGAAGGCTACTAGGCAAAAGTCACGCACACGGGAGGGGTGCATCCGTGCTGCACTCCCGCAAACCCAAATACCTGATAGGGCGTCCATGCCCAAAAGCTAGCTCGCGTCCCTGGGCCGACTCCTCGATTGATTTGCCGTCCTCCTTAACGTCACAATAGAAAACTGCCCGTTGGGCCGAAGTATGCAGTGCTCCTGCCTGATCTCAGCTCCGCACTCGGGGGAAAACAAAACGGTGATGGCAGGCGCTCGTCCTCCGGCGGGGAACACCATCCGCCTAGCGCTGCTTGCTTGGAGGTCTAGGAAATTTGTCAAGCCCCACCTCCAGGAAGGGGAGGGGCTTTAAAGCCGTTGCTTCATGTGAGACGGTGTAAGACCCGGTTAGCGGGTCTATGTCCCATGCCTTCTGGGACTTGTAGTCCTTCCTGTGTTTCCTGCCCCTCAGTGGCGCTCTGGTCCCTGCGAAATCCATCAGGCATACACAACCAGGGGAGGAGGGTTTAGATGACCCACGTTCCCCACTCCCCCATGTCCGGTCCAGGATCATGACACACAGGTTCCTGGTTCCCATCTTTGTTTCTTCCAGAAGATTGTGCTTTCCCTGGGACTGTGTCAGGTAGATCTTTTTGCTTCCCGCTTGAATGCTCAACTGAAAGAATTTTACAGCTGGAGACGGGATCCAATGGCCCTGGCGACAGATGCCTTTCTGCAGAATTGGACAGGTCTGATGAACTATGTATTCCCTGCATTTGCCATGATTCCGAGGGTCATAGCTCAGGCCAGGCGAAAGTCGGCAACTCTTTTTCTGATCACTCTGATGTGGAAGACACAGCCTTGGTTTCCATCCCTCCTGGAAATGTCAGTAGCCATTCCCAATCTTCTTCCTGTATTCCCACATCTTCTCTTGGATCCGGTGGGCTTCCCGCATCCTTTGCTTCTGCAATGCCATTTGACTCTCTTGGCTTGGAAGATATCGAGAAACATGGGCAAATTGAGGGTACTTTTATACACCAACCTTAGACTCCATACACCCACAAACGATATTCTTCTGCATGAAAGCAAAGGGTGGGTAGCAGGCTTCAATGAGAGGTGGATCCTGTGGGATCCGAGTTAAAAGATTTTCACAATTTCCTTTCTGATTGTGCTGTGTCTGGATTATGCTACAGGTCAGTAAACAATTTCAGGTCTGCTTTCTATGCTAATCATGACTTCATTGATGGCAAGCTGGTAGGTATCTATCCTCTGGTGTGTAAGTTATTGAAAGTTATCAGGGTGGGTTACCCTCCAAAGCCTAGATATTCTCAGTTCTTCTGTTACTGGAGTCATGGCCTGAAAATTCTGAATTATCCTTGAAACAAGTTTCTGCGAAGTTTACCATGCTTTTATGTTTGATTTCATACTGATGAGTATTGGATGTACGAGCTTTGGACCTTTCAGGTAGGTTGTTTTCTCCTGAAGGTGTTTTGTCTCGCTCCATTGATTACCCTGCTTTTCGTCACAATGCAAAGTTATGTGTAGTAAAATCTCTGAAAATGTATGAAGAACGCACATTTACTCGAAGGGAGGATCCTCTGTTGTTGGCTATCCAGAAGCCTTTCTGTCTTGTTTCAGCAGCAACCTTGGCCCCTTGAGTCCGCTGGGTCATTTCAAAAGCTGGCATTGCTGTCTCCAGGTATGGTGCTCATTCAGCTAGGGGAACCACGGCATCCAAAGCTTTTGCATTGGGTTCTAGGTTAGGAGATATCCTTCGTGCTGCTGATTTTTCATATGATTCTATGTTTAAGACTTTTTATTATAAACCTATTGTGCATGTTTCCTCTGTTGTGGTTCATCAGCTTTGAAACAGCATAATCAGAGCCTCCGGTCCTGCCATAGAATAAAACCTTTTCCAGCATTTGTGACAAGAATTTTAGATTTTATTAAGGACATGAAGGCAAGGATTATCCTACTCGTTGGGACAGGTAAGCTGTATGGTATCACTGAATTATAAGTATCTGTTATGTACAGACTGTTAATGTTGTCCCGCCCTTGTGATTGAATAAGGGTTGAGATTGGATTCATGTTCTACTTTTGTTTTCATGATCCAAATCCAAGCAAAACTGAAGCACTTCTTAGTTGCTGTTTTCTGTGGACGGTGTTCAAGGGTAGGGTTGGAGTACTACAGAGCTCCTTTCTGTGTTGAAAGTCTATGTTCTAGACTTGGGTGACTCTCCATTGAGTGTAATTTTGAGCTGTTCCTTCATTCCTTTTATGGACATGTTTCTCTTATTGGGTAGACAGCGTTTTTTCGCAAAGAAAGAGGCAGAAAAGATAGTGCCTCTCTATTTTATATGTTATGCTTAGTCACTATTGGTGGGTTGATGAAGAGGCATGGTTTAAAGCCTCATGGGATATGTAGTGTGTTTTACAGTTTTTTTATTGGCTGCTGTGTTTGGACTAGTAAAGAATGAGAAGCATAATCCCCACATCCGTGTCCTTAATAGAATCTAAAATAATTATTGTTGCAAATGCTAGAACATTTTTTATACTGAGGCAGGAAGAGTGCGATCTCACTGCATAGCGAGCGAGCAGACAGGGAGAATACCCGATGGGGCATGCTGGGAGAAGGACGCAGTGGCCAGTTGAGTGGGATGTCACACTGGGACCACAGCATAGCAGGACCTCGAGTGGAGAGAACAACCCTATGTTCGCCAGGAGTGCCCTGATCGTTCTCTGGAGGAATACTGCCTCTGCACGTTCACGGCCTAGTCAGATGAGTGATTAGGTACGGAGAAGGGAACAGTGGAGGGGGTTAGGAGAAAGGTAACAGGGGCATGGAACTCCAAACGCATTGTTTTTCTTTATATATTCTTTAAACACTGGAATGTATCCTGGTGATGCCTAGATAGAAAGGGGAGAGAAAGGAAGACATTTATAAAACAAAATGAGCATAAAGTGAAGTTGCCTAAGCTTAAGAGACAAGTTTGGACACTGACCATACTATAGACAGAAGAGAGAACCATTCGGGGCAAAGAGAAATTCCTACTCACTTTACTGCATTCTGAAGGAAATGTAATCAGTAATCCACCTCGTCCAAAGGAAATTAGTATGCCATAAAAGAGAGAGCTATCGTTAGACAGGATAAACTAACTGGGAGCACAAGCGAAGCTAAGAAACTGAGAAAAGAAAAACAGTTAGAAATAAGAGGACAGCAAGAAAAAAATGAGATATGAAGACAAAAGTAAAATAAGAAATGGAAAATACACACTTACAGGACTGATATCCTTTCTATTCTGAGAGACATTGTTCAAAAAGGTGGAACCGCGGCCTGAGGAAAAGGAGTCAGAGACCTTGGAAAATAAGGAGAGAGGATGGGAACAGGGCACTCTGTTTCCTGGAAGGAACTAATGAACTGTAGTTGCATATATTATTGGTTCTGGTAGCACGAGATATGTCTAGAAAAGAGAACTAAAACCCCTTTGAGGGGAATTCCTTATCTGATAGGCTCGCTTTGTACCCTGTCGAACCGACAACCGTCATTGTTTGATGTTCTCATTCCACTTTATTTCTATATTGCTATGTTATATTTTCTCACTTTTAGGACCTGATATGTGATACATTATTTTGTTACAGACGTGGCAAAATGTAGTACTTCCAATTCTTTATAGAGCTCTATTAGAGCATAATTGGTTGATTCTGATATTGACCATGTCTAGGTTCACATCTGCAAAGGGATTCTAATGTTGGCTAAATTTCAATAGACCACTACCCCCACATATTACAAGTGAAATACTGATGGTGCGAAGGATTCCCTGGGTGGGTCCATCTCCCAAAACAATCGCAGGTGACTGCGTCTCGGTAAATTTCAGGGATCCTCGCGCCGTTGAGTATATTTGCAACTGGGACCAAAATAGTACTGGGTCTACTATTGGGTCATATTCCCTATCCTTCTTTTACTTCCCAGGTAATTTGGACGAACGAAATGTTGGGTGGACTTCAGTGCCATATCGTCGTGGGCCTAGGGCAGAGAAGAGCATGCATGGTCAGCCATCTTTCCATGCATACCCAACCCTACAGAATAGGTTTAGCGCCCTGGATGCAATAGATTGACTGCACTGTAGCAAGATAGATTTTGGAACAAGAACTCTAGAGGGTCATAAAGACAGCCTAGGTGGAGTGGCACAGATGCCCAAACAGGATCCCCCAAGCCCCCAGTCAGACTCACATATACTAATAGGGGAACTTACACTGCAAACAGGTAACGAGGATCTAGATAGCTTAGCATTACCCCATGAAACACTGTCTTCCCAGATGAATTCGGTGGAAGGTGCTGACCTGGTTAGCCCGCCTCTCCCAAAGATTAAGAAAATGACTATATTGTCCTGGAATGTCGCGGGCTTGTTAAATAAGTTAAATTGCGTGGGGATTTTTGGTGGACCACAAGGACATTTGTCTCTTTCAGGAGACTTGGGCCAGGGAGGAACATCCTAGAGAGGGCTTTGCAACTTTCTATATCCCTGCTAGGTGGGCTGGCAGAGGGCGGCCGTCAGGTGGTCTTGCAATTTGGGTAGCCACCCATTTGGGCTGTACAGCAGAGATCAAGTCCACACATTCTCCAGACCTTCAGTGTATATTTCTTAATTGGCCTAATGCTTATAAACTGGCCATTGTGAATGTGTATTCTCGCTCGGTCGGCTTGAACATGGACTCGCCCACTATAACTGAATTGTCACACTTTATTAGCTCACTTCCTGGCAACTGTCGCCTTCTTGTGGCAGGAGACATCAATTGCCAGTTTGAGCCGTTATTGGGAATGAGTGAGGGTGCCCTTATAGCCGAGGATGACCATTGGGGGATTCCACTATGTCAATCACCATGCTTAAAACTGTGGTCCCCTCTAGCGGTTCAGATAATGTCGTTCACACTAAATATTTCCCTAAGGGCCTGTAATGGGCGTACCCAGTCTGATAGCCCTTCAGTGTGTACCTTTAATAGGAAAGGGCAGGAATCGCGGATAGATTACATTCTAGTGGAGGCGAGCATGTGGTCCAAGGTTCTTGATTTTAGAGTTATTCCAAGGGCCGACAGTGACCACACTGCTCTTTGCCTGGATATGGTGTTCCCTGGCCCGAATACAACTCCTATTCCAGAAATGGAAGATTTGGGGGAAGGAACGCTAGTTTTATCTAACAACAGGCGAAGGGTAAAATGGGGCAAAATAGTAGATTCACCACAAAAACTAGCAAAAATGTATGATTTGGTCTACCCACGACTCATAGAGGTAAATAGCCTGATTAGCCAACCCAAGTCTACAGAATATAATGAGAAATTGGGTTCTATTCATGCAGATTTAATTACTGGGCTAGGAGATGTCTTTAATCCCCTGGCACCCAAAAGGAAGAATAAGTCTCCCGTATCAGCCTGTTATAACTCCGCATGTAGAAAAGCCAAGACTGAGTTGATTCTTGCAGTCAAGTCTGATACCGAGAAAAATAAAATACATCATCTTAGACGGCGCTATAAAGAGGTAATGGCACATGCAAAGAGAGAATGGGACTGGGACAGGTGGCAAAATTTAACACGGGCTTTGGATCTAAAAGATGCATGCAGCTTTTGGTCCATAATAAATACAGGATCAGGGGACCCTAAAGCTGCAGTAGATCCAAACATTGATGCCTCGATCTGGGAGTCCCATTTCAAGGCTCTCTATTGTGAAGAACCTTGCTCACAAATTTCCATTGATGTAAAAGACTTAAATGTACAATATGAACCTTTACAGTTTACGCTGGGTGAAGTGCACAAAGCGATAGGGAGACTTGCGAGGGGCAAGGCCCGAGGTTTAGATAGACTGCCTGGGGATTTATTTAAGCATGAACCTGAGATCTGGGCCCCTTACTTACTTATTCTCTTTGATGCAATTTCTAGGGGTATGGAGATTCCCTGTACTTGGCTCGGAGCGGAGATAGTCCCAATTTTTAAAAAGGGTTCTCCCCTGCTCCCAGCCAACTACAGGCCAATAAGTTTGATTGATGTCCCTCAAAAACTTTTTGCACGCCTGGTACTGGACCATCTTCTGGATTGGATGGAGGATAATAAGGTCTTAAGTCCATTGCAAGCGGGGTTCAGGAGGAACACATCTACCATGGACCAAGTCTTTCGCCTCATTCTCCTTTACTGGAAAACGGCAAAGATAGAGGGTGGCAGCCTCTACATGGTTTTTGTGGACCTCAGTTCGATTTAGTCCCAAGGAAGAAACTGTGGCTGGTTCTTCAGGAGTTGGGTGTTCCATCACAAATCTTGCATACATTAATAAGGCTCCATGATGGGAATTTTGCCCAGGTCAGATGCGGAAGAAATGGGACATTGTCATCGAGGTTCCCGATTGGCAGAGGGGTGAGACAGGGTTGTGTCTTAGCACCAACCCTGTTTTGCCTCTATGTCAATGGTGTAATTTCGCATCTTGACAGTGTCCCCAATAATGATGCACCAGGGTTGGGGGGCAGGCGGGTACCGGCAATTATGTTTGCTGATGACACCCTCCTGCTCTCCAAATCCCCTATGGGGATACAGCGGATATTGGATGGGTTTGGGGAGTTTTGCAGCTCTAGGGGTCTCGAGATAAACGCTGATAAAACCAAGTTCATGATATTCAATCCTACGGCTTCCAAACGCTTAAACCCGACCCTGGGGCCTGTAAGGTTGGAAAGGGTTAACACGTTTCAATATCTCGGGGTAACACTACATGAAAACCTTTCTTGGGGTCCACAACAAGCAAAATCCCGTTTAAAGTTGTCTCAACTGGTGGGTGGTATCCTGAAGGCTTCAAATTCATCTACATTTAAGCCAGTAAGTCCAGCTCTGGAGATTTATAAGACTCAAGCCAGGGCTGCAGCACTATATGTCCCGAAATTTCCAAATTGGAATCCAATTATGTTAGACGGCTATTGTCACTCCCACAAAGTACTCCACTTTTTCCGCTAAGACTAGATTTGGGTCTCCTACCTATAGGAGATGAATCAGCACTGAAACCACGCAGGTTCTGGCACAGGCTATGGACCACTGCGGAACTGTCATGCAACAGACAGGAGCTAAAGGAGGTTCTGAGCCGTTGTAACCCAGATAAAATACCTTGGCTGGCTTTTGTTAACGAGAATACCTCCGTCTGGGTTTGCGTGACATGTGGAGTGACCCCGAGAGGGGATGTTTAGAGTTATCCCGCAGGACCTTGGCAGGCCTCTTTATGGAGAAGAGCCTGAATTCGGCGCTATGCACTCCTAATGGTGGCACTCTTACTGTATCTTTTTTGGCTTTTAAAAGTTCCTATAAATTTGAGGATTTTATGGACATTGTTTTTCCAATTCTAGCAAGAAAACTTTTTATTCAATGGAGATATGGTACTCTCCCTCTTAAAGTTTTTACTAGCAAATGGTCAACTGCAACAGACACGATCTGTCCAGGCTGTAATTGCAGTACGGAAGATGAAATGCATGTGCTCTTCTTCTGTCCTGCCTATAGTAAGCATAGGAAGTACTGGCTGATTCCTCTATGTAGAAACCTAGGCTTCAGAAACTGCATACAATCATTTAGAATTTTAAAGACCAGTACCTTGAATTCTGTTGTGTTCGCAGTAAGTAAGGGGCATACTTACAAGCCAGGCGATAAAATTATCGCCGCTTTAGCGGCAGAAAACTGCCGCTAAAGCGACGATAATGGGCTTGATAATATGCTCTATGGAATTCCAATTGAAGCCCATGTTAGATGTCCGTCACATCTAACATGGGTTTCAATTGGAATTCCATAGAGCATATTATCAAGCCCATTATCGCCGTTTTAGCGGCAGTTTTCTGCTGTATGCAGCACAAGGCCCTCATGGGACCACTGTACACTCAAACACCAACTCCACAAGCACAGGTATCTAGCACAGGAACTCACACTCACTGTCATGCGAGCATGCACCATGAGGGGACAGACACATCACCTGGGAGACCCAATTACAACTCACACTACACACAACAGCAGGCCCGGTCACACACCACCCCCACTAACACAAGTACACATCCCCGGGGCAGGCAACAGATTTACACACTCCCACAATGGACATGTTACACACCAAGACCAATCCAGAGCCAAATAAGCATCAGAGCCAACAATCTACAGGTCAAACACTCAGGAGAACATCCCAATCTGTCCCCCGCAACATACCCATCCCCAAGTGGACATTGAGAGGAATGCTAGGCACATCCAACTACCTGGAGGAACTGTGTCAACTTGAATATGTATGAAACATAGATGTCGCATGAAACACCATTAACATTGTCTCTCTCTCACACACAGGGAAACGTCATCGATCTCCCCCCAACACTAGGGGGGAAGAATCACTGTTCCAGGCTCCCACCGGCAGCGATGACTCTCACCACTCCGTGGATGACTCTGACCAACCTGGACTCTCTGGTGCCCAAGCCCCTGCAGCACCTGCGTCAGGTACATCATTGCCAACCACCCCCCATTCCTGCCACATCCCAAGACACACCCAGGAGTCCTGCTCACACTGAACAACAGAGCCAGTCTGACCAGGAGGGACAAGGTTCTCCGGGCACCCAGGAGGAGGCAGGCAACCGTGCAAATGCCATCCTTCAGGGGTCCCGTAGACCCGATGTGCCCACAAGGGCAGGCCAGGCTCAAGTGGGCAGGGGTGGTGGGAGTGGAGGCAGGAGGAGGCGTGAACCTGACCAGCCAGCTCAGGACACCAGTATGTCACACATACGCAACATCCTGGACTCATACCGGCATGACACCAGAGGCAACAACCAGGTCGTGTCAAGACTCTCAGAGATGCAGGGGACCCTCGATGACATTAAGAACCTGCAGGTCGAGCATCATGCCAGTCATCAACAGCACCAAGGATGGATGGAGGCAAGACTGGCTGCGCTCCTGGCGGTGCAGAGGGACGTGAGCCAATCACTCCATCAGATCGCCCAAAGCATCGGCAACCCTCCCTGTGCCACCAGGCGTAGACCAGCAACAGACACAGGGAGGGAGGAGGAGGAGGAGGATTCATCTGACGGAGCGTCCCAAACATCGTCAAGGCCTGCATCTGAGGGTCCCCGGAGGAAGGTGGGTCGTCCACGGAAAAGACCGTGAGAGGCAGCGGACCATCCACATCTCCCAGGTCACCTGGCCTGGCACCTGGACTTCTGGCGCAACAGCAGCACCTCACCCAATGACATTCTCTGCCACATGGACTTGTTGGTCACAGTCTGACCAATGATGACCAACACTGTGCCCTGGACTCTGATGACTTCCAATGCCAAGGATGCCATCTCCCCCTGTGAACTTTGGATTCTATTCCCCCGGTAGAGCACCTATTTGCATCTACCAAACCACTTACCCCACCGCTAATAAATATATCACTTTGGACATGAGCCGTTCCTGTCATTTTGCATTATTCAACTACATATGTGTGTGGAAATGTCAAACTATGCCTGAGTGTTGAACTAACTCCAGCCATCCATACCCTGGGATCAGAGTCTGGTACAGGACACACATGGGTCACAAGGTATCATTCAATGTAGGCATGGCCTCTGGCTGCTGAGGGGGGGCTTGTTAAACTGTGCGGACAGACCTATTTGGGAGATCATCATCAAGGCGTAGAGGTCATGGCTCATGTGGAGGTTCCCGGGGAGGGAGTCCCAGGTATGTGTGGCCAGGTGGGAGAACAATGTCCTGTATGCTGGAGTACGGTGGATGTGAAGAACGGTGGCCAGGGCAAGGTTGGATGCACGGAGATGGCCCAACGGGATCTAGGATGACAGATGTACAAGGTTGGTTGTGGTCGGGGTTGTGGACTGCCTCCTGAGTGTGGGTGGGGAGTGTGGAGGTCATCCTGCAGCAGACAGTGATCCATTGCAGCTATCTATGGTGGACGGTGAGGTGGCTGGGGCGCAGGGTGTTGAATCTGAGGTGTGCAGATGCACCTTGGAAGTGGACAAGTTTCCTGGGAGTTTGGATGTACTTGCTCCGTAGAGGGCAGGGCAGTATTTGACACGGATGTTGTCATGGACCCGGGGGATGGTCTGTCTTTTCTTGGAGTGGATCTATCTGTGGATCATGTGCATAATGCAGAGGGCATTGCAGCATGAGGAACAGATGCTGTGGACTAGCATGACACATGTGAGCGAGCCAAACATGATGCACACCATCTTGTGTGTGTGCCCACTGGGTGCTTGTGCAGGGCTCTTGCGGGTGGGACACAGGCACTTGACCCAGATGGAAGGGGACAATCCTCAGATGACCACCTCAGTCCTGTACAAGTCCAGCCTCAGGTGGCTCGTGTTCAGCCATTCATCAATGGATCTGATGCATACTTGAATGATGGAACTGCCAATGTCTGTGTCTTTATTGAGGGTGAGGAGCACCTGGCTGTCAATGGCATACAAGCTGATGATGAGGTGCTGTGCGCATGTGATGGTGGAGAGGGGTGTCCTGGACACTCTGTAGATTGACATGCCGAGAGATGTTACCTGGGCCATGTCCCAGACGATGACACCATACTACATTCTGAAGGCTTGAGTCCCACTCCCATGCCCTTGCTGGGCTACAGATCCTGTGGGGAGTATTAGGGATGTGACCTGGTTGGTGTGACAGGGCCTGGATGGCGGACCAGCGCAGTGTAGGCAGTTGGATTTGCACACTCAGCATGCAAAGGTGTTGTGTGTGTGCCCAGGGTATGTCTGACAGCAGGCGTTAGATGTGCGGATGGACATAGCT
Organism: Triturus cristatus; assembly: GCF_964204655.1. Taxonomy (NCBI): domain Eukaryota; kingdom Metazoa; phylum Chordata; class Amphibia; order Caudata; family Salamandridae; genus Triturus; species Triturus cristatus. The sequence continues at coordinate 678,464,559 of NC_140589.1, forward strand.
CGGAGTGTGGCTGATACATCAGACTGTAGTGTGATGTGGGTTATGCAAGGACAGGATGGTGGTGCAATGTGCACCTTGCATGTGCTGATGGTCCAGCCTGTGGCACCGCGTCGCGGCAACAGTGGCATAGACAAGCTGAGGACAGCCAAATGAATGGGTGGAGGGAGGAAGTGAGGAGCATCTTGGAGGCGTGTGTGTTGCCAAATCTGGATACTCTGTGGGCCCTTGCTGCAGGGGCTGCAGCAGCAGGCAGCATCTCCTTGCAAAATGACAGAATTTGCACACAAAGACTAGGATGTCAGAAGGACAACTGCAACAGGTGCGTGTGTAAAGTAAGGAGTGTCCAGTGTCACATGGCATACCCAGAGACAGTGCATGTACAATCACGAAAGAAGCATAACACCGGATCAGGAAACTGAAGGCCGACCTGCCCACAGGAGACACACCCTCAGCAGCTGTTGATGGCCCATTGTGTGGACCAACATGCCAAAATACATACACGACCATGTACTTCATGCCCAATAGGCCTAATCCATGAGCTACTGCATGCATGTTGCTAAACTACACATGGACTCCTATGCATAATTTTCCACAACTATGCCAGATATGCCACATGCAAAGTGGCAAGAGACCTGCATTGACAGAGATGAGGCACCTTGGAGTGTGACGAACACCTTTATTACTCAGCCTCACACTAATGGAAATGCATCCATTGGAACAGACTCACAGGTCATTTGGCTGACCATGTGTGACCTACACTGGACACCCCCTTCAACACACAGATGTGGTAAATCCTACTGAGCTGGCACACAAGTGAAGGGGTTGAGCCTAACACCCCTTGCTGCACACGGAGAGTCTGCAATTCCCCATTGAGCCTCATATGGGGATGTCCCACACTATGTCCACCATTAGCATCCCGTATGTGCCTGAGGGACGTTATACACACATTGATGCCTTCATCAGAATCCACAAACCATTACAGATGACTGTCAGGAAGGGGGACTATCAATTCATGGGAGCCATGCAACACGTCATGTGGCCCATGGTGAGTCGACATGTATGCATGGTAACACAACATGCACAGGAGCAGTTCCCACATATCACACACACGTACCACCCACAAAATGCCTTGCTGCACTCCTTAACCCAAATGACTTTTCACCATGTCTGTGCATGTAACTCCGATCAAGCACACGTTGCAATTCTCATGAGGAATAGCAGGAGGGCAATGATGACATGAGCAGACGACAGCCGCAAGAACCTGGGGAGGCCAGACACACAACAAGTCAGCGAAGAGCTAGTAATCCGCAGACATGTACATGTACTCTACAGGAATGATGTTGTCACCATGCCCTTAATAAATTTAGTGTCCCAGCTAAAATGTGTGGAATGACATCATCACTTGAATGACACATCAGAACACACCTCCAAGTCACTTAGCACACTGTCAGCTCGACACACACATTGCAACACATGCCACACAAGGCTCAAAGCGTGCACACTCAGACACAGGGACTCACCATCATGAGAAGAAGTTGCGGATAAGCTGACTCCGAATGTCCTCATCCTCATCCTCATCCTCACTTGCCCCGTGCCCGAGCCCTTCATCCTCCACGGGTGGATGATCCTGCTCATCCGGATCAAGGATGAGTGGCACCGCCTTCTCCACTGCCATGTTGTGCAGCATGCAGCACACAATGAAGATTTTGCAGACCTTCACCGGGGCATATGGGAGTGCACCGCCGGTCTTGTGGATGCACCGGAATCTGCTCTTCAGGAGTCCAAACCTCCTCTCAATTACGCGCCTCGTCTGCCCATGGGTGTCGTTGTACCGGTGTTCTGCGGCTGTTCTGGGGTTGCGGAGAGGCGTCATCAGCCATGGCATGTTGGGATAGCCAGAGTCCCCTACATGGAAACATCATGTGAAGAAGTGGGTCAGGAGATGCCGTAAGATACAAAAATAGCGCTGAACACAGGACTAACAGAGAATACCCACCAACAAGACATGCTCGTTCCCCGTGCAGCTGCAGCATCATTTCTGGCACTCTGCTACGCCTCATGATGTATGCATCGTGTGCGGACCCTGGAAAACGGGCACAAACATGGGAAATCAGCATGTTAGCAAGACACACCACAAGGGCATTAATGGAGTGGTAATGTTTTCTGTTTCTATAGGCTACCTCCTGTGCCTGTGGTGGTACCAAAGCCACATGTGTCCCATCAATGGCCCCAATTACATGAGGCATCCCTCCCAGGGCATAGAACTCACCCTTGACACCTGTCAACTGCTCACGAGTGGGGAAATGGATAAAGTCATCCAGGTGCACCAACATGGCTTCTATAACATCATGCAGGACACGGCTGAACATTGTCTGGGACATGCCACCGACATCAGCTATGGTCAATTGAAACGTGCCGGTGGCAAAAAAATGTAGGGCTGCCATCACCTTCATCTTGGGGGTCAGAGCTGTAGGATACCTGTGTAGTGGTTGGAGGTGTGGTGCAAGCCGGCGGATCAAGTCCTCTATCAACTCTTGGGGGAAGCAGTATCTGCGTATGCAGTCATGTTCACGCATGGCATCCAGGTCTGGCATTCGTCTGGGGAGAGGCGGTGCCCTGCAGAGATTTGGAAGGAATAACGAAGAGTGAGTACATTACCACACCAATTTCACTGAGGTGAGCACATGTTCAACAGCTAATACACATCAGCTTAATACAGAGTCTGTGCTGTGCAATACATCCAGGACACGTAGGCCAGCCAGGTGATACTCCTACGAAGAGCCAGCCACAATAGTTGCATGGCAATGTTGACGTGACATGCCATTAAAATAGCTGTGGGCTAGTGTAAGTGACAAGCCAGACACATTACATGAGTGACAGACATCCACATATCAGCATTTGAAGGATGTCATCTCATACAGACAGCTGGCAGGAGTCTAGACGCACAGGTCACATGTCATCTGAAAAAGGACAGATAACACACATTTCCATGAAGGGGTGCATGTCAAAAACTGATGACACAGACATTGAGAGAACGCAGATATTGCCTCATGTCAGGAAGTCATCTTTGAACCATCATGACACATGTAACGTCTGAGTCCACATGTGGCATGGTGTGCGTATATGTGTGTCATGCACATATGCACACAGACACATGTTGGATGCTGCAACAGCAGATGGAGTTGACGGAACACCAACGGCAAGCTCATGGGAACACATGACACACACGACATAGTCACTTTGTGGCATGCTGGTAGTCACATGTCAGGTGTAATTGTGTAATTACCCGTGTACCTGGCATCAGGGGACAGTTGCGGGTGTTGCTGACTGTGCCATACCAGTGATGCAGTGCTTGACACGTGTGTCCTACATGCACACATGTGCAAAGTGTGAAGGGGAAGTGTGCCACGTAGTGCCCCATCACACATGACATGTGTAAACAGCTCATCACACATCTATAGTGCCACAACATGAGAAGACATGTGCCACATCACTGCCTGACACACCTAGGCCCTGCACATGAAGGACTGCACTGACAATGACTTGATGTCCAGCCTTGTGCGAGTCTGACACCTCCATTCCTTTCGTGTGCGCCTCCTATCACCAGTGTAAGCTGTGAAACGCAGTACACATGCTCTGAGGGTGTGTGTAGGGCCAGTACTCACGCGTGTACGGGCCGTACATGCGTGAGTACGTGCCTATCACTATAGTTGGGGGTACCGTAGGTCCTAGTGATAGGCACGTACTCACACGTGTACAGGCCGTACACGCGTGAGTATGGGCCGTATCACTAGGACCTACGGTACCCCCAACTATAGTGATAGGCACGTACTCACGCATGTACGGCCCGTATCACTGTAGTGATGGTGCCCTAGGGGTACGTGTGAAACGCGCCGTACCCGTGTGGGGATTTAAGAATTACAATGGGGACACATGAGGGACAAGTATTAGGGCCTAAATGCATGCTGGTTGTCATGGATACCGAGTTTCACGTTCAAAATTTAACATCATGTGGTCTGGAAAAAGCAGTTGGCCACATTTAACATTGTTGCAAAGTGGTTGTTGACTTGACATGATGCTGCAAAATCGAAAGATGCAAAGGCTGTCACTGGTGTGTGTTTAAAGGGATTGGAGGAAACGTAGGATGCAAATGAGTCTGACCAATCACTCTGTACTCCTGTAAATGAAATAGGCCAGCAAGGCAGATATAAGGCAGCCAGAACCCATGAGAGGGCACTTGCCTGCACAACATGTCAGTCGATACCACTGCTGCTGTATTGTCTCCCTCTGGCACCATGTCAAGGACTGTGGAGAGGGCCCAGCCTTTCACCCAGGAGGAGAACCAGGCCCTGCTGGATGTGATCCTCCCACAGTACCCCATGCTGTATGGTCGACCAGTGGAGCAGGTGAGTGCTGACTCCACTACCTTTGCCTGTGCACCTTTATTGTGTCTGTAACTTCTGGCATTGTGGCCAGGTGTGACAGACATGCAATGTTGGTTGGAGTGGGTCCCGGGGGGGGTGGATGGCTTATGTCTCTCATGCAGGGCTTGATGTAGTTCATGTGTGCACTCCTCACTTGCATTGTGCTTACTGTGACATTCACTGCATAGTGCATGGCACATTCCGCCAGCCTAATCCTCTTGGGCATTCTTGTTCTATTGTCCTGCGGTGATTCAGTGGTCACCCCGGTGTGACAGGTGACTGCACCCACAGATGTGTGTGAGAGTTGAGTGGAGCTGTGATGAGAGTGGTGAGAGTGTCCAAATGATGTGTACAGCCCCTGGACATTGATGTGCGTGAATGTTTCTTGTCATGTGGGTGAGTGTCTATGTGGAGTGTTGCACCACAGCTGCATGGAGGAGGCAACTGCTCAATCCATATGATGTGTGAAGTAAGCCGTGCTGTGTGTCTGACTTGCTGAGCTAGCCCCACATCTGTGACCCCCCCCTGGCAAGTGGCACATGTGCAGAGTGAGGTGTGCATCCGCTGTTGGCAATGGCAGGTGATTGATGTGTGCCAGTGTGTGTCTGTGTACTCTGCTGAGATTTTGTCAGTGGCCTGGGGCATGTGACTGATTTGCGGTGCTGTCCATCAGCCTTGTGTTGCTTGGGATGCACAGTGTGTGCCATGATCATGGATTGTTTCGCACCCCTCATGCCACCTGTGCACTTACTATGCCATGTTGTGCATTGGTGCGCCCACAGTGGAAAAAGTCCCTATGACTAAGATGCTATTACTTGCCAGCATACTATGCCCTGTTCAACAAATCAAAGATGTTCAAATGTGTGTCTCTGTGACATGGTGCAGGTGTAGTGATGTTGTCCCACTTTGTCATACACACAGGTATCCCCCTACCACAAGGGGAAGATCTGGAAGGGTGCCGTCAAGGCCGTGTGTTGGAAGGCGGACCTCGGGGGAGTCAGAGAGACCACCCAGAGGGGCCCCCACACTGCACGAAGTAGCCGAGCGCTGCTGAGAAGCCTCCTAGGAGAGGTCCTTCTCCTATTCCGTACTAGCACAGTAACACCACCACACAGGACTCGAGGATGTTTATCAAGACGAGCAATTCTTTATCAGCATTTAGGAAGTTACGGTTATCAATATGTACAAGGGGGGATCGAGGGATCCGCAAGAGTCTCAAAGTCTTTGGTAGGGACGGGGTAGCGGGACAGTCTTTAGTAGCAGCTGGGTACGAGGGTACCTTAGGCCCAGTTCTTGATCCTCAAGCTGGAGGGACTCCGGGTCTCGGAGTGGTCGAGCCGCGACGGCGTCAGCAGGGCTCTGGCGATCAGTTCGTGGAGCTTGAGCCGCGACTAGGTCAGCAGGGCTCTTAAGGTGGTTCAGTTCCGCTCGAGCCGCGACGACATCAGCAGGGCTCTGGTGGAGGTTTCAGCGAGGTTGGGCCGCGACAGCGTCAGCAGGGCTCCGATGTTCCGTGAGGTTCCTTGTCTCAATAAGGTGGAGCCGCGACGCAGTCAGCAGGGCTCGTGGTAGTGTCAGCAAGAGTTCTTCTCCGTAGGGTCAGCCGCGATTCCATCAGCAGGGCTCTTGACTCCGGGATACAACTACTGTCCCATTGCGGGGTGGCCCCAGATATAGGTCTGGAGCCCTTTGATGTCCGGATCCTTGCGCCTGGGGGTGCGGAGAGGCCGGGCTGGGAGAGGCCAGACGCCCAGCGGGAGAGGCGCCAGGCCCGGGGAGGCCGGAGGACGATCGCACCTAGGTGTTGAGGGACGGTGGGGGGTCCCATCGAAACTCTCCTCCTCCGGGAGTGGTGAAGTGGCCATGCGGTGCCCCCTGGCCAGATCTTGGTGCCTCGATGTCGGGGCTTCGCTGGGGCCGAGGCCGGAGGGAGCCGGGCTGCGTGGGCTGGTGCGTGGAGCAAGCATGGGGGGGGGGACCCCGAAGGGATGAGGGGTCCCTGTGCGGCCTGGAAAAGGGGGCCGCTGAGGCGGGTGTAGGAAAACGGGTACAATCCAAAGGGGGCCTCGAAGGGAGGAGGGGTCCCTGGCGGCCTGAGAGGGCGGCCCGTGTAGGCCAGTGCGGGGGACGAGCACAATCCAAGAGGGTTAAGACCACGCCACGAGGCCGGGTCCAACACCGTGCAATCGGTGGAGGGTCGCAGGCGGCGCCTGCCACAAGTGAGGAAGAGATGGCAGGACATCCGGTGCTGGACCCGGAGGATCGCCCGGGTCATGCTGAAGGAGGAGGAGCCTCGCAAGCATGGCGGGCACTGGCGCCTGACCCACCAGATGCGGCGTGTCCTGGCGGTGGTCTTCCCTGACCTGGATGGGCGGATACAGGAGTTACAGCAGCAGGAAGGGGGTAGGTACATGTGTGTTTGTTGTGTGTCACCAGCTTTTGGATCTGCTCAGTCGCCTGGATACACTGCCAGGCTATATATGTGCAGTGCATATCCTGTTCCCCAAAGTCAACCTGTGCTGTTCTTCCTCCCTTCCCGTCCTTGACATGTGTTACCTGGTCTGTGTGCCATCACTATTGCACATGGTCATCTAGGCTGCCAGTTTATCAAGGTGCACACTGCTTTCAGCATCATGTGTGGGGGTGGTCTGCCTGTGCGGACATTTGGGGGTGCATAATTGTTGGCACTGATGCTGAGTCTCAACATAGGAGTGTGAGGGTTCAAATGAACAGACTTGCAGCATGCATTACCAATGTTGTGGCCTCAGACATGATGTGCATGAGTGGGACATATGCTTAGTGCCGGGACGGTTGCTCCTGTAACAGTCAGCTCATTCCAGGACCATGGAGCAGTGTGCACACTACAGTCCCCTGACACAGCCTGCCCTCCTCTCATGTGTGTCATCCAACACTGTGCACATTCACTGTCTCTGGGTACATCATGGCTCTGCCTCTGTGGCATTGTTCCCTGGCCTAGGTCGTAGTTTTCACATGTGTGATACATTTGCCCACTGGACAGGGATACACCAGTTGGCTTGTGCATACTCACACTGGGCAGTGCCTGTGTGGCTATTCACAACAATCTGTTGATGTTTGTTTGTGACCAATATGTTTTGCCAGCCCTACAAGGTGATGTCGTGTTAATGAAGCTAGTTTTCAAGCACAGTTATTGTAACCCTGAATAAGAGGTTTAACTTCTTGATCGGTATCAGTCACATTGACTCAGGTATGGTTGGGTGTGTGCGGGAGAGGCGCACATGTTCAACCCTGATGTTTCATTGCCAGTTCTGACTTGTGTGTGATGAGTCGCAGTACAGAAAGTCATCGTGCAGTGCCCCGGTGATGTTGGCCAGTGCTTAATGTTCGTGCGTCATTGCCAGTGTCAGTTTTTGACAATCATGTATCCTGGTTGTACATTTTTGTCACCTGTGTGTGGTTCAGATGGTACACAGTTGTGACTTTGTGTGCTGACATCTGTGGGTACATTCTGGCTTGCCATGAGGGGGAACCCACAGTACAGCTAGGCTTTTTTGCTAAACAATTGCAGGCCCATTAGCTTATGCATTGTCCTGGGTGTGGACATGTGTGCCACTCCAGATGACAGTCAGTAGGTCATATGTGTAGCCAACTGTGTGATCAGGTGACGGATAGCCATGTGACAAATGACATTATTCAAGTTGTTACTCAGAGAAAATGTCCATTGGCACTCACTACACCTGTCAACATGTCTCAATGTTTCATATGTGTGACCTTGTTGTTTTGTTGTGAAGGACAATGATGTGCCTGCATGACAGATGTCTCCCAAGGAAGTGCACAAGACACCACCTTTACACTTTCCAGGGACACGCTGGCACATTTTAAAGTGAGGCACAGTTTGAACAAATCTTGTTTGGAGTTCATACATATACATCTTCCCACAGTGTGCTAGCATTTGGGTTAGTCCTTGGTTGATGCTGATACCAACTTACGAGTGTCAAGTCTTCCAGACCACCCTGGTGCCATGTATATGTACTTACTGATACGCCATTTCTGCCTAACAGTGGCTGATTTGAATGAGTCTGGCAGCTCAGACAATGACTGTGTACATGTAGTTTGGTGTGCACCTCCTTGTGTGACTTCTGCTATACAGACACATGTGTGTTGTGTTCACAGAGTGCCACATTCACACATGCTAGACATGTCCATTCTGTAAAGGGTTGTGATTCTCCAGGAGTCACAATGTATTGCTTTGGGGTGTCAAAAGTACTCACAGGTCTCTGAGTGTGGGGACACCTTCTGCATTGGCATGTGGTATTTGGCCTTGGTTGCGACAGTGAACAATAGGTGGCATGCCTTCCTAGTCTCGCAGTGCTCAACTGATCCCATACACTTGCTTTTCATGATCTTGTGATTTCAAGTTATTTGCTGTTGTGTCCTAATTTTCTTTTTTTCCAAGTGGCATGGTGGGTCAACCAACTGGGGAGTGCAGGGCTTACATATGTGGGGAGTATCCTAGATGTTACTCATGATGCCTTTCCTGATATGCAGTGTTGCCTATTTTGTTTGGACTCATGTGTCAGATGTATACAGGTGACTGATTTTTTCCTGCCTCTTCACCTTGCCCACAGCATCATCGGAGGACACCGAGGGAGACACCGGCACGGACGTGGAGGAGGGATCGAGCAGTGGTGCCGCCACTGCTGAGGAGTCGGTGGAATCTAGTGGCACGGAGGGCGAGGGGAGTGAGGCGGAGGACCTGCCCAGTACCAACACTGACTACGAGGCAGACGGGTCCGAGGCTGAGCTCCCAGAGGGGGCGGAGGCTGCTCCCACAGCTGAAAGCACCAGTACATCTCTCGCCGCCCCCTCCATTCCCATCACCGCCCTCCCACTTGCTCGGGTCCCTTCTGTCCGTGCTAGGCCACACCGTGTCTCCTTCGTGCCAGGCACCGCACCCCCTGCCCCTGTCCCCCCTGCTGCCCTCACTGCCGAGTCTGTGGACATTCAGCGGCAGTTGCAAGTTGGGCAGACATCGATCCTGACTGTCCTCCATAGCCACACCAGACTGCTGACCCAGATGGTGTCGTACATGGAGGGCATGTTATCAGCGATGTCTGACCAACGGAGGTTGCTGAGGTCCCTGGACTCGACACTGACGGCAGTAGCGAGTCACCTGCAGCGCTGCGTCCCCCCCCCTGCCCCATCCACAAGTCCCACACCCATGCCTGTCCCAAGCACACCAAGACATCCACGCACCCCACCAGACAGAAGCAGCACACCACCACATAAGGGCAAGCGCACACCTCCTGACACGCACACTCAGGGGGAAGCAGGCACACCCACTGGGTCTGGGGCACACAGGCAGGCACGCAGCCACAGTCCTCGTCCACATGACTCACTCCCCAGTTCCTCCGATGTCACTCCCCTTGGCTCACCTGCCCCAGATTCGGAGAAGGAGGCCTACTGTGCTGGGCTGGGCCTCACCCCACTAGTTCACCTGGACGCAAACGGTCAAGGCACTCCACGGGTAGGGGAGTTAAGTCCCCCAGCCCGTCCACCACCTCCCCCAGTAGCGCTGCAACCCATCTCTCCGACTTCCCCCCCTCCTTGGGGCCTGTTGTTTCTCCGGGTGCAGGGGAGACGCTTGAAGAACTGACAGAAGTGTGCAGCGCCGAGCTCGCCTCCACCTTTGACGCTGCCCCACCCCCTGTGGTGGAGTCGTCTGTCCCTGCACCCACCACACCTACCCTTCCCCCTCCTGTCCCTGCGGTGCCTGGTCCTTCCCCACATGATGCCCCCCCCAGTCGACAACACAGTCTTGTGATGTGCAGGCAAGCTAGGGGAGACGCATGGCCATGTGTCCCCCCCCAAGGACTGATGATAGGACTGGCCATTGGCCTTCGTGAATAGTCTCGTTTACACATTATTATTTTAATGCTGAATAAAGCATTTTATTTTTCGTTTGAAAAGTCTTGCATTTCAGGTATTGATGTTGATGCTGATGCTACAGGAGTTGGGGTTGTGGGCATGTGTTATCTTTCAGGGAAATGTTGTACTCTGCTGCTCATGGGGTGGAACCTGGTATCTGCGTGCCATCACAAGGTCTCTGCAAAGATTATTTGTCGTGTATGCTCTTTGTGTTTGGAGACATTGTCCCAAGGAGTGTTCCTTCCTCTGTGTCACCTGACATCTCCCCTGCAGAGAGTTGAACAATTGTTGCGTTGCCCTGTGTCTACATTTCCTTTGCTGGTGATGGATCCCTTCAACTCTGGCCATGCCTGCTCAACAATGTGTCCGGCTGCATAGTCTGTGCCATCCTTGGTACTCACTGTAATTGTGTACAGAGTGTTTTGCCATGCCTTCATAGAGAAATTGTCCCTTTTCCGCACAATGCATGTGTGTAATTCCAGCCAGTACACATATGGTACTTGTTCTGCTGGGTATTTGAACACCTGACTCACAATTGTGGCCATTGTATCTGTGGGAACTTCACCCGATTCCTTCCATGACAGACAACATCTTGGTGGCTAGCCCAGCACCTGAACATTCCTATCAGTCCTGGGATGTGTGTGAAAGTGTGTGTTCTCTTTGGCTCTCTTAGTTTATTAGGCAGTGGCATGACTATACAGTCTTGTAACATGATCTCAGTGTGTGTATTGTGCTGCATCTGCCAAGGGTGGTCATGCATGTGTTATTTGTCCTCACACCCACATGTGGTGTGTCATGCAGTGGGGGAAAGACATAAATCCTCCTGGGAGTGGGACACTGCTGTCAGTGATGTGTTGTTATGGCACTATCATCATTGTCCTAAGTTAGGGATACGTACATTCACCCATGGAGCTGTGGTCATCTGATAATGATGTAGACCCCCCCATGTCTCTGTCCACTGCTGGGAGTCCTCTGCACCCACACCCATGTCTCTGTCCACTGCTGGGAGTCCTTTGCACCCACCCCCATGTCTCTGTCCACTGCTGGGAGTGATGGGCACCCACCCCTCACATGTCCCTGTCCACTGGTGGTATTCCTCTGCACCCACCCCCATGTCTCTGTCCACTGCTGGGAGTCCTCTGCACCCAACCTTCATATGTCTGGGCACTGCTGGGAGTGATAGGCACCCACCCCTCATATGTCTGGGCACTGCTGGGAGTGATAGGCACCCACCTCTCATATGTGTAGGCACTGCTGGGGGTCCTCTGCACTCACCCCTCATATGTCTGGGCACTGCTGGGGGTCCTCTGCACCCACCCCTCATATGTCTGGGCACTGCTGGGGGTCCTCTGCACCCACCCCTCATATGTCTGGGCACTGGTGGGAGTGATAGGCACCCACCCCTCATATGTCTGGGCACTGCTGGGAGTGATAGGCACCCACCCCTCACATGTCACTGTCCACTGGGGGTATTCCTCTGCACCCTTCCCCATGTCTCTGTCCACTGCTGGGAGTCCTCTGCACCCACCCCTCATATGTCTGGGCACTGCTGGGTGTCCTCTGCACCCAACCCTCATATGTCTGGGCACTGCTGGGAGTCATAGGCACCCACCCCTCACATGTCCCTGTCCACTGGTGGTATTCCTCTGCACCCACCCCATGTCTCTGTCCACTGCTGGGAGTCCTCTGCGCCCACCCCTCCTATGTCTGGGCACTGCTGGGAGTCCTCTGCACCCACCCCTTATATGTCTGGGCACTGCTGGGAGTCATAGGCACCCACCCCTCACATGTCCCTGTCCACTGGTGGTATTCCTCTGCACCCACCCCCATGTCTCTGTCCACTGCTGGGAGTCCTCTGCACCCACCCCTCATATGTCTGGGCACTGCTGGGTGTCCTCTGCACCCACCCCTCATATGTCTGGGCACTGCTCGGGGTCCTCTGCACCCACCCCTCATATGTCTGGGCACTGCTGGGGGTCCTCTGCACCCACACCTCATATGTCTGGGCACTGGTGGGAGTTATAGGCACCCACCCCTCATATGTCTGGGCACTGCTGGGAGTGATATGCACCCACCCCTCACATGTCCCTGTCCACTGCTGGTATTCCTCTGCACCCACCCACCCACTTGCACCCTTGCTGTGGTACACTGCTGTCCTGGCCATACACCACCCCCAATTTACAGCTGATGTGCTGCACCAAGCCGTACACCTACATCCGTGGTGTGTGTACGCCTTGTATCCATCATGTAATGGGGCTGTAGGGGTACGCGTGGTACGGCCCGTACCCACGCTCTGGGGCCGTGGGTACGGTCTGTACACGCGTACCCCTACATCACCACTACAATGGTGGTACGGACTGTACCCACGCCCCCAGAGCGTGGGTACGGTCCGTACACGCGTACCCCTACATCACCACTACAATGGTGGTATGGACCGTACCCACGCTCTGGGGGCGTGGGTACGGTCCGTACACGCGTACCCCTACATCACCACTACAATGGTGGTATGGACCGTACACACGCCCCCCAGAGCGTGTGTACGGTCCGTACCACCATTGTAGTGGTGATGTAGGGGTACACATGTACGGCCCGTACCCACGCCCCCAGAGCATGGGTACGGTCCGTACCACCATTGTAGTGGTGATGTAGGGGTACACGTGTACGGCCCGTACCCACGCCCCCAGAGCGTGGGTACGGTCCGTACCACCATTGTAGTGGTGATGTAGGGGTACGCGTGTATGGACCGTACCCACGCTCTGGGGGGCGTGGGTACGTCCCGTACCACCATTGTGGTGGTGACAGGTAAGCGTCCATGTACACTTCCGTTGTGGCGGGACGTGGGATTGGTGGACACGCCCCCCGAAGTGACCAGACCATGGAGGTAAGTAATGTGCAGGTTGTATTAGTATTTTGTGGGGTGTGGGTTATGTTTCCTGCCCCTTGCACCCCTCCCTTTACCCCTGGGGGTTGTTCTGACTTTCTGCGGCGTCTGCGTCGGTTTCTGAACACGAGGTCGTAGGCTATGAGGGCCGGGATGACGCGTAGGTTGGGGTCCATCGCTGTCCGTCGCGTACCGGTGCTCCTTGTTCGCGTCGTCCTCAATTTCCCGGCAGTTTTTGGCTCCCGTAAAAAATGCTACGTGCAGAGTGACGTCGGCACGATTCGTACTTGCTGGTCCGTAAAACGCTGCCTGACTCCGTCCGGACGTCGCGTATGCGCCGTCCAGAATCAGATTTGTATGTATTTTTTTGCCAGTCGGTGTTTTTTACGACCCGTACAGAAATGGTATTTCTGTGCGAATCGTACTTGCGAGTTTGTAAGGTGTTTTTCCCGGGTACGAGTCGGACGGAGAAAACGCTCCTTACGACCATTTGTACCCGGGTTTTACCGGATCGGAATCGGCACCATAATATATAATATATACACTTACTTATTCATATGTTTTAATAATTATTTTAATAACATAAATTATTTTTAAAAAATTATAAATTATAAATACATCTATACTCATAAACCAATATTATAAATAAAAATTAAATACATATATGTAACAAATTTAAAAATATATATTTTTAATCTTTTTAAAATTAATTATATACTACATTAGCTAAAATAATGCAAAAAATATTAGATAGTGGAGGGAATAAAATTACTATTCCAAGTCCAAACAGTGGAACAGTAGGGTAAATGTTGGATAGCGTAGGGTTTAGAAGTACTATTCCCACTCCAATGAGTGCAACAGTCGGGAAAGTGTTGGATAGCGTAGGGGCAAAAATTACTATTCCCACTCCAGAGAGTGCAACAGTAGGTAAAGTGTTGGATAGCATAGGGGTAATAATTACTATTCCCACTCCAGTGAGTGCACCATTCTGGAAAGTGTGGGATAGCGTAGGGGTACAAATTACTATTTCCACTCCAGAGAGTGCAACAGTAGGAGAAGTTGTTGGATAGCGTAGTGGCAAAAATTACTATTCCCACTCCAGAGAGTGCAACAGTAGGTAAAGTGTTGGATAGCGTAGGGGTAATAATTACTATTCCCACTCCAGTGAGTGCACCATTCTGGAAAGTGTGGGATAGCGTAGGGGTACAAATTACTATTTCCACTCCAGAGAGTGCAACAGTAGGAGAAGTGTTGGATTGCGTAGGGGTAAAAATTACTATTGCCACTCCAGTGAGTGCAACAGTAGGGAAAGTGTTGGATAGCGTAGGGGTTAAAAATAACATACTTATAATTAAAATAATTTTTAAAATAAATAATGATTTAATTATTAAATAACAATAAATTAATTATCAATACCAGTAAATAATTAATCAAAAAAATTACCAATTAATAATAAATTAACAATACATTAATGATAAATTCCACTATATAATAATTAATAAAAATTATTTACCAAATAAAAATTAATTAACAAGAAATTAATGTTCAATAGCAAAAAATAATACTTATTAAAAAAGTAATTACTAATCAATAATTAATTACCAATAAATTACTTATAAATACCAATAAATAGTAATTAATAAAAAATAATTACCAATTGATCATTAATGAACAGTAAAATAATTGTCAATACAAAAAATAATAATGATTACAAATAATTACCAATTAATAATATATTAACAATAATTAATTATCAATACCCAACAATAAAATGAATAATTACTTAATTAGAATAAATTACTTCCCACCCTATTCCCCTCTAAACTCACAACCCGCTCCAATAATACTTTGATACACTTAATATGATTACCAATTAATCAATTAATAAAATGAATTACTAATTAATAAAAATTAATTACCAATTAATAATTATTTAACAATACATTAATTATCAATACCAATAAATAAAAATAAACAATTACTTAATTACAAATAAATTACTTCCCACCCTATTCCCCTATAAACCCACAACCCGCTACAGAACTAAAACACATTTAATTAAAAATAATAATTCCTAAAAATTAATAGCTAATGTACTATAATTAAATTACTTCCCACCCTATTCCCCTATAAACCCACAACCTGCTACTGTACTAAAACGCATAATTTACTTAAAAAAACATTACTAACTTCTAAAAATGTTATATATATATTTAAAAATCAGTACAATACTTAACAAAAAATATATAACACATACATATAAAATACATAATAAAACACATAACACTAATATAAATATCGATATTAGTAACATTGATATTTTTGCTATCGATATTACTAACTTAGATATTAACAAAAATGATGTTTCTTACCTTCAGGTCGATATTCTGGTTGTCGATATTCTTGATTTCGATATTCTATCCCTACGATATTTAAAACTCGATCTAACTGTAGGTTGATATTTAAAACTCGATATTTAGACTATGCATCGGACACTATCTATCCTACTACTATAGAGGGGCAAGCCCCATCACAGCTCACCCACGCCGCCAACTCCAGCGAACAATGGTGAGTTCCTGGGGACTTTCGACACAGGGGTCACGATAGAACGTTATGATCTGACGGAGACAGGAACCAGGCCCTCCAAGTGGTGGCTGTACTCATGAATGTGGAGGATAGGGACAAGTCACGCTTTCCCTTGAAGCCCGCCTCGTCCCCGGAGGCCGGACCCTAAGATTCTAATTGCCACAACGAATTTGATATCGGAAGGGGACTGCACCTGGAGAACTGATGCATGAAGACAGCAGATGGCAGCATGCCTTTTACAGCTTAACTCCTTCTTCCAGATCCTTTTGTTAATTGCTCCATGACTTTCTTATTGTTCTCTCTAATGTTCCAATGTTTGCTTAGCATATATTTGATGTATTTCATTGTGATGTGCTCTGTGTGCAACCCCTGCATTCTTCTACCATGGTGTGTACCCACACCATCCTTCCACTTAGGAGAGGTTTGACGAGGTTTGAAGAGGCTCACCACACACAAACGCCCATTCCACTACCCCCTTAACCCCCCTGTGTCTTATCTGACATGTGTATAATCTCTTAAGGGACCTGCATACAAGCGTACCTGAATGCTACCCTTCACTTCCCCTCTGTGCACCCCTCCCAAGGCATTGGCGTCCCAACATCACGCCCTTCCCTGGAGGTGACGGCATCCTGCACCGAATTATCCCGACACCATGTCCTACTGCCGCTATCCCCACACATCCACACATCCATACGCACACCTATGCGCTCCTCAGCATGCCTGGACCCTGAAAGGGGCCCTCCCTGCATGCTCCTGCAAGCCTAAACCCACAGCACAAAGTCTACAGCCCGAGTGCTGTGCTTTTCGCTGCACTTTCTCAACATAACCTACCCACCTACCTCTCCCCTAGTTCCCCCTCTCTATCCTGTGACCCCCCTAGCGTGTTCAGTCCAGACCCAATTACCCTTCCTATCTGAGACGCCTGGCCATGTCTCTCCTGCCTATTCTCGCCCAACTCTCATCTGCCCTCGATCCCCACTTTCCCTCTCTGCACCTCCACCCCACTTTCTTCACTTGGCCACTGCACTACCCCCTCTCCCCTCAATTTGAATCCCCCCTTTGTTGTATACTGTTGGTCTGTAGCCCCCACACCCCCACACCTGTGCCACCCATACAACCCAGTGGGTAACCTTTCTCCCCATTTCCCCATGTCTGACTACTGGCTCCCCACCCTTGTCCCCCCACACCACTGTACTTCCCCCGAGAGACCTTGGCATATCATGCCTGTACCCACACCATACGCCCAGCAGCCCCTGCGTGTCCTTTCTTGGAATTTTCATGGCCTTATGCATCACATTAAAAGGAAAAAGGTGCTAGCATACCTACAGGCCAAAAGAGCGCCTGTGGCCCTCTTACAGAGACACATCTAGACGACCTAGAAGCCAACAAACTGCATCATGCCTGGGTGGGCAAAGTAATATATAGGAGCACATTGCCACCCTCCACGACTGCAAACAGCCCGCAGTGAACATGCGGAGTAGCAATACTCATCCGCAAATCACTGCCCATTACGGTGGCAAAGACTTAGTCTGACCTGGATAGCAGACATGCGTTCGCAAAAGTAAAGGTGGGTCCCTCTAACTGGGTTCTGCATACGTACCTAGAGGGGCTAAACGTGCCTTCTTACTCAAGCTAAACTGTCTGCTAGTGGAGATCCATGCATCTAAATACGTCATCGGCATGGACTGGAACCTTGCCCAAGATGCGGTGCTTGATCGAACAGGCCCCCAAGATAAAGGAAACAATGCAGACAGAGCCCTGTTGGGAGACATCACGTCTGACCATGGACTTGTGGATCACTGGCATCTCTGCCACCCGATGGACAAGGACTATACCTTCCTATCATCGGTACGTGGCACACAATCCAGTCTAGACTTTTTTATCATCTCTCACCTGGTAGTGGCACTTGTTAATGAGTCCTGTATTCCGAAAGCTGCTTTATTTGACCACTCACAAGTCCTACTGACATTGGACGTGGGCTTGGCCTCCCTGGGTCGCAAATTATGGTACCTGAATGTACAAAGATAGTGCTCCCCCCAAGGTAAGGCCCAACTGTGAGCCAATGTCTCTGCATATATGTTGGTTAATAAGTATTCTGTGAACTCTCAAAGGGTGCTCTGGGTGGCCGCAAAGGCAACCCTTCGAGGTCGGCTGATGAGAGATGCCACCGTGGCCAACAAAGAAGCCTCCCTCCATAGCGCGGAGTTATAAATACAGATCACTAACCTCAACCGCCTCTACTTTTCTCACCTCACTATACTCAACCGCCACCAACTGGAATCAATCAATCAATCAAAGCATTTATATAGCGCACTACTCACCCAGAGGGTCTCAAGGCGCTAGGGGAGGGGGGTCCGCTACTGCTCGAACAGCCAGGTCTTGAGTTGCTTCCTGAAGGCGAGGTGGTCCTGGGTCAGGCGGAGGTGGGTCGGGAGGGAGTTCCACGTCCTGGCAGCGAGGAAGGAGAAGGACCGTCCCCCTGTGGTGGCTCTTCGGATGCGGGGGACGGTGGCGAGGGCGTGGCCGGTCGATCGAAGCTGGCGTTTGGAAGCGTAGAAGTTGAGGCGGCTGTTGAGGTATCCTGGGCCTTGGTTGTGTAGGGCTTTGTGTGCGTGGGTGAGGAGACGGAAGGTGATTCTCTTGGTGACCGGGAGCCAGTGCAGGTCTCTCAGGTGTCCGGAGATGTGGCTGCGATGGGGGATGTCCAGGATGAGTCATGCTGAGGCGTTCTGGATCCGCTGAAGTCTTTTCTGGAGTTTGGCGGTGGTTCCGGCGTAGAGGGAGTTGCCTGGTGACGAGGGCCTGGGTGACCGTCTTCCTGGTCTCGGTGGGGATCCACCGGAAGATCTTTCGTAGCATGCGCAGGATGTTGAAGCACGACGAGGAGACGGCGTTGACTTGTCTGGTCATGGAGAGGGTGGAGTCCAGGATGAAGCCCAGGTTGCGTGCGTGGTCTGTTGGTTTGGGTGCGCTGCCTAGGGCGGGGGGCCACCAGGAGCCGTCCCAGGCGGAGGGTGAGGATCCCAGGATGAGGACTTCCGTCTTGTCCGAGTTCAGTTTCAGGCGGCTGTTCTTCATCCATTCGGCTACCTCTTTCATCCCTTCGTGGAGGTTGGCTCTGGCGGTGGCGGGGTCGTTGGTGAGGGAGAGAATCAGCTGGGTGTCGTCGGCGTAGGAGATGATGTTGAGGTTGTGCTGGCGTGCGATGTCTGCGAGGGGGCTCATGTACACGTTGAAGAGGGTTGGACTGAGCGAGGAGCCTTGAGGAACGCCGCAGATGACTTCGGTGGCTTCAGATCTGAACGGGGGGAGGCGGACTCTCTGTGTCCTTCCGGCGAGGAAGGAGATGATCCACTCCAGTGCCTTCTCCTGGATTCCGACGTTGCTGAGTCGCTGCACTAGTGTACGGTGGCAGACAGTGTCGAAGGCCGCGGAGAGGTCTAGGAGGATGAGGGCCACTGTTTCTCCGTTGTCAAGCAGAGCTCGGATGTCATCGGTGGCTGCGATCAGGGCGGTCTCGGTGCTGTGGTTGGCCCGGAAGCCAGACTGCGAGAGGTCGAGGGATCCGTTCGTCTCGAGGAAGGCGGCCAGCTGCTTGTTGACGGTCTTCTCGATGACTTTTGCAGGAAACGGGAGCAGCGAGATGGGGCGGTAGTTCTTGAGGTCGGTGGGGTCGGCTGATGGCTTCTTTAGTAGAGCGCTGAGTTCGGCGTGCTTCCAGCTCTCCGGGAAGGTAGCGGTGTCGAAGGAGGTGTTGATGATGTCCCGCAGGTGGGGTGCGATGACAGCGTCGGCCTTGTTGAAGACGTGGTGAGGGCAGGGGTCGGTAGGAGATCCGG
Source organism: Triturus cristatus (assembly GCF_964204655.1). Lineage (NCBI taxonomy): Eukaryota > Metazoa > Chordata > Amphibia > Caudata > Salamandridae > Triturus > Triturus cristatus. Next base: position 678,484,196 of record NC_140589.1, read on the forward strand.
AGTGGATGGAGTTCATCGTGCGGACGGTGTCTTCGGTGCTGATCGGGGTCCAGGCGCGGAGGGTGGTGGTGGGGGGCGGTGGTTCGGTCGTAGCGTGCGTCGGTTGAGTGCTGAAGCTGTTGTGTATGTCCGCGATCTTGTTGTGGAAGTAGGAGGCGAGGGAGTTGCAGAGGTCTTGTGAAGGGGTGATGTCGTTGTTACCGGCGTTGGGGTTGGAGAGCTCTTTGATGATGTTGAAGAGTTCCTTGCTGTTGTGTGCGTTGTTGTCCAGTCGTTCCTTGAATGCGGTTTTCTTGGTGGCGTGGATGAGTTGGTGGTGTTTTTGGGTGGCGAGCTTGAGGGCAGTCATGTTGTCCGGTGTTGGGTCTCTGCGCCAGGTTCTCTCGAGGGCTCGGCAGTTCTTCTTGGAGCTCTTGAGTTCGTCGGTGAACCATGGGGTTTTCTTGCTACCGGGTCTGCTAGTCGGGGTCTTCAGAGGGGCGAGGTCGTCTGCGCAGTCGCTGATCCACTTCGTGAGGTTGGTGGCCGCTTGGCTTTGTTGCGCTGGTGGGTGGGTTCTTGCTCAGAGCGGTCGCGAGCTCGTCGGCTGTGATCTTGTTCCAGCTTCTGCATGCAACCTGTTGCTGGTGGTGGTGGATCGTGGTCCTTCTGAAGCTGAAGTGGACACAGCTGTGGTCCGTCCAGTGGAGTCCGGTGGCGTGGCTGAAGGCGATGTCCTTGCTGGATGAGAAGACGGGGTCGAGTGTGTGTCCGGCGTAGTGGGTGGGGGTGGTGACCAGCTGCTTGAGTCCGAGGTTGGCGAGGTTGTCCAGCAGGGTGGTGGTGTTGCGGTCGTTGTTGTTCTCCAGGTGGAAGTTGAGGTCCCCGAGGAGGATGTAGTCAGCGGAGGGGAGGGCGTGTGGGCTGATGAAGTCGGCGATGTCTTTGCTGAATTGTGTGCGTGGTCCCGGGGGTCTGTAGATGAGGGTGCCTCTGAGGGTGGTCTTGGGGTTGATGTGGACCTAGAAGTGCAGGTGCTCGGCGGGTGCGAGGGTGTCGTCGGTGTTGGTCATGATGCGGATGGTGTTCCTGTGGATGATGGCGATGCCTCCTCCGGTGTGGTTGATGCGGTCCCTTCGGATGATCTTGTAGCCGTCTGGGATGGCGATGGCAATGTCGGGCATTGAGGAGGCGTTCATCCAGGTTTCCGTGAGGAAGGCGACGTCTGGGGCTGTGGTGTCGAGCAGGTTCCAGAGCTCGACGGCGTGTCTGTGGACGGAGCGGGTGTTGAACAGGATGCATTTCAGGTGGCTGCTGCTGTTGCTCGTCTTGGTCTTGGTTGGTGCTGGAGTAGTGCAGGTCCGGATGCAGGTGAACTTGCAGGAGTTGCAGCAGAAGGGTCCGTGGGTGCGTCTCGGGGTGGCTCGGTAGCATCCTGGGCTTCGGCCGGCGTTGAGTGCGTTGAGGGTGGTGGCGTCGTACGTCCGGCGGGTGGGCTGGGGTCTGCGGGGGCCAGGGGTCCTGGTGCTGGGCGCGGTCCAGGCGCGGACGGGCGTAGACGGGCTTACCTTTGGAGCACCTTCGGCGCTCAATCGGTGCTCCCGCTGCGTGCGTCCGCTGCCCGGTCGCTCTGGGGACGTCATAAGAAGGGAGCCGGTCGGGAGGGTCTGCGGGGAGGTGGGAGCGCGAGCCAATCGGCTGGCGGGGGGGCGGGGCCACGGGCTGGGGCGGCGGGAAAGCTGGAGCGGGCTTGGCGGCCCTCAGGTGGCTGGGGCTGCGGGAGGCTGGTGTGGGCTCGGCGGCTCTCGGGTTGCTGGGGCTGCGGGAGCAGGCACAGGAGCGTGGGGGTGACCAGGCCGGAAGGCGCAGTGGTCACTCCTGGATTAAACCTGCATGGCTCTAAACTGCTTCTACACCTCTAAGGCTGAGTATGCCCAACAGCTCATCAAAGGGAGACACTATGAGCCAGGAGAGAAGGCAGGCCGCTTACAAGCAACCCAGCTCAGACAGCGTGAGGCAGCCATTGCCCTACCAGCTATCAGATCAGCGTCCGGAGAGATGCTTGTCGACCCTAGGCTATTGTTAACGAGTTTGCGTTGTTTTATGGAACACTCTATATGCCAGAGGCACCAACTGCATTCCTTGAGAATGTAGACCACCCAACTCTTACAGACAAGGGCAGTGAACTACTAGCAGGGGATATTAGCAAGGAGGAGATAGCTGCAGCCATCTTTCTGCTACCCTACCACAAGACCCTGGGATAGGATGGCTTCCAGGCTGAATTCTACTGATGGGCATGGGAGGAGGTAATCGACTATCTCCATGCAGCCTTCTAGGAAGCAGAGCGTTAGGCCTCCTTGGGATCCCTCTCTAATAAAGCGGTACTCGTGATCCTCCCCAAGCCAGGAAAAGACCTATTGCTGCGTGGCAGCTACTGACCAATTTCTCTCCTAAATAGCGATATTAAAATTCTCACAAGCATACTGGCGTCAATCTTAAAAGCGGTCCTCCCCTCCCTCATCCACAGCTCACAGTTGATTTTGTTCTGGGACGGTCCTCCAGGAACCACTTACGAACCCTGGCACGGACCCTCTGGACCGCCCGAGACCTCCTGGAGGAAGCAGTGGCTCTATCCCTGGATGATGAAAAGGCTTTCGACTGCATTGAGTGGGGGTTCCTTTTTGCTGCCATGAAAAGGTTTGGATTGGGGGATCTGTTCATCGCTAAAGTACGACTGCTATACGATTGTACCACAGCCCAGGTTAACTGTGGAGGGTTTGTCTCTGACCACTTCCAAATTAGGAGGGGGACACACCAAGGCTGCCCACTCTCTCCACTTCTATTCCTATTGATAATGGAGCCTTTGGCCTCTGTTATCCGTCACTCCCCGCTCATAACTGGCATCCCTATCACAGATGGCCTCTCCAAGATATACCTTTATGCTGCTGACATTCTGCTCACCTTACGAGATCTTGGCAGCTCCCTCCCAGCACTGCTGGAAATCATCAATAATTTTGCGACCTTGTCCGACTACAAGGTGCATTGGGATAGGAGTGAAGCCCTCTCACTGTTCCCCTGTACCATGATTGCAGCGCTCCATGGATTCCCGCTCCATTGGAAAGCCTCCCAGCTGAAAAATCTGGGCATCCTGGTTAATAGGGGCCTGGCCGAAGTGGCCACGGACAACTTGACCCCCCTCATCACACAGATGAAGCAGGACAATGGTCCCTATTGGGTTTTTCTATGTGGGGCAGGGGTGCAGGCGGTATGTATGGTTATGCTGCAGAGCTTCACCTACACCTTAGGCATGCTCCCAATCACTGTAACACTGACCACGCTACTTCTCAATGACTCCTGGAAACAAGCCTTCGTGTGGGGGTCTATTGGGCCAGATTAGCCGCAGTCAAACTGATGGCACACCGATCCTGTGGAGATCTGGGTCTACTGTTGGTGGGACACTACTCTCTGACCCTACACCTTTCTCAACTCGGCTATTTAATGCCAGGCATCTCAGACCCCGCACAATGGGTTTGCACTGAACGCTCACTTATCTCTGGCGGCTATGGCCTCGGCCTTCTTTATGGGACCCACGCCCCCAACATTTTCACCCCCACCCAATGCTGCAGGCAATGTCCAGAGCTTGGCTCTATGCCCACCTCCTCTTCATAGTAGATCATATCCAACATAACAGAGTGCCAATATGGAAAAATGACGGCCTCTGCATCGATGGCTGGACCATTTGCTGATCGCAATGGGCTGAAGCGGGTATTCCCACGCTAGACCAGGTATTGCTAGATGGAGACTTGGAACCTTTTAACCACCTGGTGGAGGAATTTGGCCTCCACCCGTGACAGGCCTGGCGCTACCTGCAATTGCAGCACTGTCTGAGGCGTTGCCTGGGGCCTCATCCATGGTCCCTTTCGTCTTCTCCAGTGGTCGACTACTTCCACACGTGGGGCCTACATAGGGGGATGTCAGAGCTATACAATGCACCCACAACCCACCTCTTTTCACAACCCCTCTCTCGTAGCCTCCACACCAAGTGGCAAAAACCGCCTCCAGATCACCATTGAGGAGGAGGACTGGCCTGAAGTCCTGGAACCCCTGAACAGAGGCGCACGGGAAGCCCACTGACATTTTCCTATTCATGAGTGGTACTGGTCACCACAAAAACTGTGGAGGGCGGGTCTCCTGCCTCATTCAAACTGCTGGAGGTTCGCAGCCACCCAATGTGATCTCACCCACATCTTATGTGACTGCCCATAAATCCAATCTTTCATGCTCTATGTGGGGGTACCCTGGCATTTTGTTCTACTGATTTGTGCATTGTCTCAAACTAATTATGGAATTATTGTATTACTGATTTGTCATTTGTTTAATGTGTTGTTTTTCTTTTGTGTTTAATGTATGAAATAGTTTTTCCTGGTTGTCTGATGTATGTTTATTTTTGTGTAATCATGTCATGTGTTGGATCACCAAGTTTAGTGGTCTCTTTTCTGTTTTGAATAATGTGCCATTATTCTACATGTATGTAATTGGTTTTATGTACTTTTGAAAAAAATATTTATAACATTTATTGCATCTATGATTATTTATACATATACATATATGTTTGATAATAATATAATTAAAAAAGTGATAACGTTTATGCTTGTGGAACAGCTTCATATCTGTGTTGGATGAATCACCAACGTTTTGAAACCTTAGGGGGAGAATTTCGTTTTTTCCTTGCGGTACCCTGGGGATGTCCATGCTCTTACAGCTCCCCCTTACTTCCCCGTTATTCTTTTGCATGTTCTCGGAAGCTCACCGGAAGTATCATCGACCACAACGCTGCCTCCTACACACGGCGCTGTCCACAGCCAAGCTCTGCATCCTATGCCAAAGGCACTCACCCCTGCTGCCCTGTCAGGAAGCCTGGATGGTGGCAATGATACAGACGGCATCCTATGATCACATCATCTATGGCCTGAAAGACCAGACCGACATGTTCACCCAGACGTGGGCGCCTTTCCTCCAGGATACTCCATAAAATTGACCCGATTGGCACTGACACTTCCCCTCTTTTTATACACTTCAACTGAACTCAGCGAAAAGCCCCACATCTGGCACAGTGACACTGACCCCCTCCCTGTACCCTATCCCCTGGGCTGGATTTCTGACCTTTGCAACCACTTTCACAGCCCCCCCACCTACCACCCCCTTCTTCCAATCTGACCCCCATTCGTCTTGCCCTATATCTCCCTCTTGTATCTACTCCCCCTTTACCCCATCCTCCCCCAAACCCTCCCTCATGCCTCACCTCCCCTTTTCTCCCCCCACTAGCAACGCAGACTTCTGAACTCCACTCTCACTGATGGAGGCACCAAATGCCACATTTCTTCACATTGGGCACGCCTCTGCCCTGGGGTCACAGAACACACCACTTCCTCTCCACCTCCCAGTCTTCCACCCTGCGTCTCCTTCCCCCCTGGCCCCCTCACTCCCAGCTGCGGCATATTTCCCCATAGCCAGAGACATGTGGCCAACCCCACCTTACCGTAAAGCCGATGATCTTCGCCCCCTCATCTAGGTTTCTACTTTTCACCCCGCACTGGCTCCATGTTCAAACAACAGGAATGTGGCCCCTTTCTCTACCCTTCCCCCTAACCCCTGAAACTATATTTCAAAAGAGCCCCTACACCGATTGTGCTGGTCGATTGTTAAAATCCACCACGCCGCGATCAGCAGCTGAGTTCCAGCACACTGTAACACGGTGAAAGGCCGAATGACCAAAAAAACGGATACCAAATTTTCATCACTGATATGCACCAATCCCCTTGCATCCCAGCCGCTCCCCTTCCATCCCCCATCTGCCCGCCTCTCCCTTCCCCCCTTCCTATGCCTTTCCTTCATACTGTACCAATCAATGTTGTAGTTCACCGCTGTATTACACCTGTATTTGAATTCTTGTTGTATACCTTTATTGCATTAATAAAAAATTACGATAACAAAAAAGAAAACCTAGGTTGGGGCGTGGCCATCTGCCGAACATGGCGGTCACCTATTGAGGGAGCTCCGGACCCGGGCAGTAATCATCCTGCAGAATTGCCGTATCCTGATGTCTCTGCCACTTGCCGAACTCGGGCGCAGCAGAAGCTAGCTGGTGTCGACCCTCATAACGCTCTTTGGCTCCCGGAGAGGTCCGGGACGTGGAGCGAGTGGATTATCTCTATCGGGCGGCTCAGGTGGGCTGGCCTGGAGCACGAGTCCCGGGGCGTGATTATGCTAGCGCCAGGGATTGAGCACGCCCCACACGGGACCACGCAACCGAGGGGGCGAGCCCAAAAAACGGCGGGAGACAACGGGAAGCCGTAGGTGAGTGACACCACAAGAATCCATGGAAGGGGAGAACCCTACGGAGTGCTGCGGGCAGCCCCCCCGAGACAGTACTGCCGCTTTATGCTCACATGGGCACCTGTATCAGTGCACCGAGGTGAACTTGTGGACGGCAGAGAGACTGGCTACTTGGCGCTGTGCACGATTAGTGGAGAGGCCAAAACTAACATTGGTACAGGCCCTGGAGTGCTGCTATGGTGTGGGACACCTGGAGTGCCCCCACCCCCTGACCCCCTGCAGAAGAATCAGAACTGCATGTCTGGATGGCGCAGTGCGGCTGTAGCAGGAGGCTGTCGTTTGGGGCACTGCATACGGAGATGAAGATCGGAGGCCTACAGACCGGTGCTTGGGTGGAGTGCGTGACGGACTGCGCTGCGTGCAGATAGTCGGGATCACGGTGCAGCGGGAGCAGCCAAGCAGTACAGGAGCTCCCCCCATGGAGTTAGGGGGTGCCACGCTGTCACTCCACCTCAACAGCAGGGGGCAGGGCGTCTGCACACTCTGAGATGGGGTGAGTGAAGGGCAAACAACTTGAGGGTGAGGCTGGAACTGACCATGTCCCTGAAACCGCGTTATCGTTGGGCGGCTCCCAGCAGGCCAGCTGCACACCACCCACCAACATAGCGGAGACGGCGGACAAAGCTGGACGTGATTTTACAAGACGTGCGAGACTCTAGGAAAGCCATAGAGGCACAAATAGGCGCTCTAACGTCTGGCCTGTCGTTGCTCCGGGCGGATCACACCAAGCATGCAGATAAGGTAAAAGACCACGCAGTGGAACTAAAGGCCTTGTCCCCTCAGCAAATCCAAAACACCGCTGATATCAAACAACTCCAGTCCTAGGTAGCCACCCTCATGGACCGCGTGGAGGATGCGGAAGGAAGAGCGCGGAGGAACAACATCTGTGTCATAGGTCTGCCGGAGAGAAGCGAGGGGGCTGAAGCAGCCCGATATATGGAGGGTTGGCTCAAGGAGCATGTAACTTCGGTGGGCCTTTCTGACCAATTCTGCATTGAACGGGCGCACAGGATCCCCACGGGCCGTCCGAAACCGTGGGCCCCACCGAGGCCACTCATAATTAAACTGTTAAACTACAGAGACCAGGACACGCTGCTGCAGAAGTCAAGAGAGATACCCCAAATTAATTTTGAGAATACCATGGTCTCGCTGTACCCAGATTACACGCTTCTTGTGCAGAAACAGCACTCTTCCTTTTTGTCGGTCAAGAGGAAGCTACGAGAACTGAACCTGCCATACGCCCTTCTCTTCCCGGCGTGGTTGTGGGTCATTCATGAACGGAAAACATATTTTTTTGAGAGCCCAGGTGACGTGGAGGAATGGTTGGAGGTGATGGAGCTGGAGAGGCAATCGATGGCTAACTCCCAGACCTCAACATCCACTATGCAAAGTGGGTGCGCGGCGGGACGCCGCGTTTCAAAACGATTATGCAAAAGGAACACACATCTCCGGCCGACGACTCAACAGATGCAGTGCGATAAGGTGACGGCGATCCTTGCGGTCTCCTCCGTCCGGACTACGGCGCAGAACGGCGACCAGACTACGTCTGAAGTAGACACCCAGAAATCGGACTCGGATGGGAGTGTGGCCCTGTTTACCTCAGTAACCCCACAGACTGCGGATGGACTGATTCCCTGAACTGGGTGAACAGTGTTACGAACTTGCACCTGGACAATAATGTATATGACTGCGTTATTTTTTACCAGCATATGTGTTAGACAGGCATTGTATTACTTGTAATTATGGCCCAGGGCCGTTTGAATTCCAGGGTAAATCGGAGCAGGAGAAAGCACTGCATGGGTAGGTTTGGCCGCGTACCCCAATATGCGAAAGCTTTGCATAGATGTTACACGAGTTTCTGTGTTTCCTGTTTAGTTGGGAGGTCCGGTATATTCTACGACCGGACCGAGTATTGGGAATTGTTGGGGAGGGTAATGGTCCTGCGAGGTGCACTCTCTTGCGTTGGCATGGCACTACACCAGATTCGCTGCCTTTTCGGTGGCCACATCCAGACACGTGATGCAGATACAGAACATGTTTACCATAATAACGTGGAATGTTAGGGGTCTAGGGTCAGATCAGAAGCGGCATAGAGTGCATGCAGTCATTAAGGCGCAAGGGGCAGATAGCGTACCTGCAAGAGTCCCATTTAATTGAGTTGGAAGTAGGGAAGCTGCGTAAGAAATGGAGAGGGCGTGTGTTCTCAACCACATGTTCGGGGTATGCGCGAGGCGCTATGATCTGGGTCAGGCATGGAGTGCCATTCGTGCTAGCAGAGCAGAGAACAGATCAGCAAGGGCGGTACGTTCTGGCCAGGGGCACCCTGGATGGCCAACCGGTAGTACTGGGCTCAATATATGCGCCAAACTCGGACCAGGACAAGTTCCTATGTAAGTTGTCAACTGCCCTAGTGGGGTGGGAAACCTATCCATGGATCATCGGGGGGGATTGTAATGCTGTGATGAATGTATTGCTGGATAGGTCACACCCTCCTCTGCATGGGACGGGGGTCTGTAAACAAGCAAATGCATTGTGTGAATGGGCGGAGGGCTGGGGGTTATGCTATGTGTGGAGGATGAGGCACCTATCACACAGGGAATATTCCTTCTACTCCCCAGTACACATGTTACACATGCAAATCGATAGGATGTACTTTTCCTATACTATTGCAATGCAGGTTCTGACCACTACATATTTAGCGAAGTCCTTCTCCGACCACAGTCCATTAGAGGTGGTGCTTGGATGGGGCAGGGTGCCCACCCCAGTGCCAACATGGCGGTTGGGGCCTCAAATGCTAGAGGATTCCGTGTTCCACACTACCACGTCGGACACCATCCATCAGTATTTTGCTCACAACAGCAACACAGCGTCCACCAGACTGATCGAGTGGGACGCCTTTAAAACAGTGGTCCGTGGGAAGGCCATGGGGGCAACAGTAGGGACAAGACAAGAAATACATAAGTCTTTGACAGACATAGAGGGGAAGCTCAGTAGATTGGAGCAGGAAGCTGTGCTGGACGAGGACCAATGTGCCCCCTTGCAGGAAGCTAGAATCAGACATACCGTAGTATTGGAGTCCCTCCGAGTCATTGACCATCAAAGATACACTCAATTGACCCACACAGAAGCAGACAAGGCGGGGACATTGTTGGCGAAACAACTGCGGGATGACCCTCCTAATGTTGTGATTAATGAGGTTACGATCATCACGGGAGGTATAGCGGCTACCCAGGGAGAAATTAATGAAGCCTTCAGGCAATATTACGCTAGACTTTACAGTACGCCTGAAGAGGAAGTAGGTACGGCCATAGACAAGTTTTTATCCGCAATTCAATGCCCCCAACTGTCGGCGGATGCTCGGAAAGAATTGCTGGGCCCAATAACTCAGTCGGAAATCAGGGCTGTCATTAAGGGCCTCCCCCGCAACAAAACCCCTGGGTTGGACGGCCTACCAGCTGAATTTTATATCTCTTATGCGGATCTCCTTGTACCCCAATTGGAAATCTTATATAAAGAAGCATTGAAGTAGGGATCTTTGCCCCTCCCCTCAGCGCAGGCGCTAGTGGTATCATTCCCAAAACCGGGCAGGGACCCCACAGATATGGCTAGCTACCGGCCCATATCATTATTGACGACGAAGTACAAAATACTTAGTAAAGTCCTGGCCAACAGTGTTGCAAAGTCACCCACCTGAACTCCGGTTGTTCCTTCTTCGATGTTGCCTGTCCCAGAATCTCCCTGAAGCCGGCCGGCAACGCAAGGAGTTATAATTCTTGCATTTCCTTCTGACCCCGGGAGAAGGGGGGAATGGGAAGAGAGAGAAAAATATAACACTGGAACCTCGGTGGTTGTATCGTTCTGACAATGACAAGGTGAACTTCTGCTTTTTCTAGGGTTCAGGAGCACCTGTCCTAAGAGACATTGAAACACAATTTATAACAAGCTGTGTAATTGTCCTTAGTCTTCTCTATAGAACATTGCTACTCTTTTCAGAACATACTGCAGAAAGAATTTGAACGTAGAAACCACCATCTAGATTGTGTCATCGATTTGTGGATATTCGGTGTTTATCTCTCTAAACAACAACTTAAGTTATGTAATATGCACTGCAGCTTGCTCTAGATATATCTCTTATTGCTCATCTTAAAAATCACAATATACCTGGTAGTCTGTTAGGTATAAACCCTAACCGGGGTTTTTGGAATGGTTCACAAACAAATAAAATAAATAAAAAAGTCTTTCCTCAATATATATATATAAATTCCGTAATACAATATCGTCAACAGTGAAGATCTTTCCTTTTTTTTTAAAGCACCAAAGTTCTTTTGTAAGCACCAGTTTGTCTCTTTCATAAGCACCAAAGTTCCTTCACAACTGTAGTTCGCAAGCTTCTAGATCTTGAAGACTACTATTAAATTGTGTAGTCCTAAAACATTCTTGAATTTACCAATATGCAAAACATCACTACTTGCACTTTTGTTCGTGAAGGGTTAATCGGGTTTCTCTCACGATGAGTCTTTGCGTTGAAATAATACTTGAAACAAGAGCTCTTACCTCCTAAGTTAGTCTGTTTTTTGAGCGTTACCTTCTCTCGAGGGTCGCTAGGCAACTGACTTGTTGATCTTTTTGCAGGAAGTTGCAGGAAGTTCGGTGACGATCTCCAGTAAGCGGAAGACGACACCACTGGAATCCCGAAGGTGAGAATCTCCGGGATGTCAAGGAGTCGGGCGGGTTCCTGGATTCAAGGCGGGAGTCCAAAGCAGACAGGAGACGGAGTCAGGTAAGTGGAGTGCACGGGAAGCGAAACACTGAATCGAGGTGGGTGGGGTTTAAATAGAGCTAAGCGCGCATGGTTCTGGAGAACGGTAAAACGTGCTCTGAGGATGATTTGCATAACTCGTGTACCGACACGGCGGTTTACAAACGTGTTGAAAGAAATTAGCCAAGTGCTTTAGTACAGTCTTATGGAAAGATAGTTTTGGTGATACAAACAAGCATTGGCAAATGTAATACAATATGCTGTTTTCTAGCAACTGTAAAAGAACACAATGACTCCTTGACTTTCATAATCACCGGAACAATATTGTAGAAGACACATTCTTGCATAATGTGACAGATTATAAAGGTAACACATGAAACCCAGTACCAAATATATTTCAGAAGCACTATGATCAGAGCTAGTTCTATGTTTTCGTAACAGTTTCCCCCCCAAAGGTCGTCTTACTGGGCGGGGTTTTCTGGGTGCAAAGCATGGAAGGCCCTTATGAGGCGAGGGGCATGTACATTTTTGTCTGGTTCCCAGGACCGTTCCCACACATCATAACCCTTCCAATCAATCAGATAATACAGCTTACCACAAATTCGCTTTGAATCCATTATGCGGTTAACCTCATATTCGACGTGATCACCAACTATGACTGGTGGTGGTGGGTTATCCTTTCGAGTGGAAGGATCGTGAGGCTTTTATAACGAAACATGGAACACAGGGTGAATACTGAAATCTTTAGGTAGGGTTAGTCTAACTGAAACAGGATTCAGGATTTTCTCGATAGGGTAAGGACCTATAAATCTGGGTTTTAGCTTTCTTGGACCGTCCATTTGAATATTTTTTGTTGACAACCTTACTAGGTCTCCTATTTTATAAGATGGTGTTTGGTTCCTATTTTTGTCAACTGTCAATTTCATTTTTAATTAGTTCTTAGCTAAACTTTGTTTGGCCTTTTCCTGATATTCTTGTAAAATGTGAATTCGATCAGTTACTGCTGGCATGACATCGAAAGTGTCAGGAAGGATGGTTGGTAGGCTTCGTGGATGCATACCGGTAATAAAAAAGAAAGGTGAACAACCTAGTGCAGAGTGATAACTGCTGTTGTAAGAAAATTCTGCCAAAGGCAAAGCTTCGTCCCAACTAGATGTTACTGTAGAAGTCAGACAAGGTAGACTTTGCTCCACATTCTGGTTAACCCTTTCTGTGTGGCCGTCAGTCTGTGGGTGAAAAGCTGAGGAAAGTGCTATTTCAATGCCCAACCTCTTGCACAATTGTCCCCAGAATTTTTAAATGAATTGGGGGCCCCTATCCGAAATAATCTTGCTGGAAAATCCATGTAGTTTTACAATCTGTTGTATAAAAATTTCGCTAAATTCACTTGCAGATGGTAATTTATGTAATGTATTAAAATGTCCCATTTTGGATAGTTGATCTACTACTACTAATTTTATAGTAAAAGTGTGCGAGTCAGGTAAATCAGTAATGAAGTCTAAACTAATCGTGTGCCATGGGGACGGTGGAATAGGTAGTGGTTGCAAAAAACCAGTCGGAGGTTGGTGGGATGCTTTCTGCCTAGCACAGACTGGACATGTTTTAATATATTGTTTTACTTCCTGACTGATGTTATGCCACTAAAAATGTCTCAAACAGAGTTCCAAGGTTTTAATTATTCCAGGGTGTCCTGCAGTACAGGAATCATGATTCCACTTTAGGATTTCTTGTCGTAATTCTCCCTGAGGAATGAACAATTTCTTATTATGGAAAAAATAACCCTCATGTACCGAATTTTGTTTTTGAGAAAGCCACTCCTTTTGCTTTAAGGACTAAGTCTTAGTTTTAACCTGAGTGAGAAAAGTGTCTACTTGTGATGTTGCTATTAGTTTTTCTGGAGATACGATACTGGGTGGTTCAATCTTTTCATTAGGCTTTTTATCACAAACCAACCTTGACAAGGTATCTGACAAAAGTTGTTTTTGTTCAGGACGGTAAGTGATAATGAAGTCAAATTCACTAAAAAATGACAGCCAACGCATTTGTCTGGGAGTTAGCGCTTTGACTGTTGAAAAGAACTGTAAGTTCTTATGATCAGAAAATATAGTCACGGTATGTTTTGCGCCTAATAGATGATGCCTCCATCCAAGAAAAACTGCCTTAATTGCCAACAGTTCTCTTTCAGCAATCGTGTAATTTTGTTCTGCAGGCAAGAGTTTTCGAGAATAGAAAGCAATTGGATGGAGGTGTCCAGTGGTAGTATCTTTTTGCATTAAGACTCCTCCCAAGGCTGTTTGTGAAGCGTCATCTTCAGCAAAGAAAGATCTGCCTGGATCTGGATGGATCAAAATGGGTGCTGAAGTGAAAGCCTTTTTAAATTTGTTAAAGGCCTGTTCTGCATCTGAATTCCATTGGAATTTGATGCCTTTTCGGAGTAGTTGAGTGATCGGCGTTATTATGTCTGAAAAGTTAGATATAAAACGCCGATAGAAATTGGCCAATAACCTACAAATTCAACTTTTTGAGTATTGAAAACGCATTTCTCAAGTTTTACATACAAAGAATTGTCTTTTAATCGTTGTAGGACAGATCGAACATGTTTAGTGTGTTCTTCTTCGGATTTGGAAAAAATCAGAATGTCATATATGTATACTATGGAGCAAACATCTAGTAGATCATGTAAAACTTCATTAATGAAATACTGAAATGCGGCTGGCGCATTGCAGAGTCCAAATGGCATCACAGTATACTCAAACAGACCATACTTAGTACAGAATGTCATCTTCCATTCGTCACCCTCTTTTACGTGGACCAGGTGGTAAGCGCAGTGTAAATCTAGTTTAGTATAAATGCTGGACCCTTTGACTTGATTCAACAAAACTGGAATCAGTGGTAGAGGGTACCGATTTTTTATTGTTGCCTTATTCACTGCGCAATAATCAATACATGCTCTGAAATCGCCCGTTTTTTTAGCTACAAAAAAGTGCGGCGAGGAGACTGGTGAGGTAGAATGTCTTATAAAACCTTTTTCTAGTAATTCTTTCAGGTAACTCTTAAGGTATTGGTTCTCTGGCTCCGTCAGGGCATAAATTCTGCTGCAGGGTAAAACTGCACCAGGGATTATATCTATTCTGCAATCGTAAATCCTGTGGGGCGGTAATTTGGTTGCTTGTACTGGATCAAAGACCTCAGAAAAATCTTGGTATTCTTCAGGAAGTTCGGGAACCGATGAAATCACTGCTGAACAAAACAAAGGGGGTATTGGGTCTTGAATGTTCTGATAACAGTGATTTCTGCAATATGCAGAGTCTAATGTAAACGTTCTTTTAACCAAATCAATTTTGGGGTTGTGCTGTTCAAGCCAGGGAACTCCAAGGATAACTCCAAAAGTTGGAGTATCAATCAGGTCAAAAATTAGTTCCTCAGTGTGTCCATTTTCACTAACAATAATCATTGGTTTGGTGTGAAATGTAATTAATCTTGATGACAAGGCTGATCCGTCTACTGCCCGGACCACTTCTGGTTCTTTTTTTGGGATTCGTGTTACTCCTAGCTTGCTGGCCTGCTCCAGATCAAAAAAAGTGCCTGTAGCCCCAGAATCTATCATAACTGCCAAGCTGTGTCTCTGTTGTATAGTAATAATAAAAGTTAGCCTCACTGTCAAGTGTCTTGGTGTAGGGGTTAAGATGTTTATTGCATAATGAGAGACCTGAGTTGAGAATTTTCCCGAAGAAACGATCTCTTCTTTCTCCGGGAAAACTAGTTTTCCGTTTCCCTAGAACTTGAATCTAAAACTGCAATTCCCTTTTTTTGTTTGGCTTATTTCGACAATCTTTAGCATAGTGTCCTGCTTTACCACAATAAAGGCAAAGATTTCCTTTTCTCCTACGATCCTTTTCTTCTGTTGAAAGAGGGCCTTTCAAAACCCCAATCTGCATTGGTTCAGGGTGAACATTGTTGTCCTCTGCTTCTTTTTTCTCCATTTTAAAATGTAAAGCTCTAAAATCCCCTCTTGGTTTCTCGCTCTTTCGCTCTCCCAATCTATGGTCTAGTTTTACTATTAAATCAAGAAACTCTGTATAGTCATCAGGTAAGTTTACTATGTGTGCTAACAAATCTTTTAAGTCATCTCGGAGGCCTCTGTAAAATAATAAAATTCTTTTATTTTCGGGCCAATGTGTTTCTGACAATAATCTATTAAAATTAGTAATATACGTAATTAGATCTTTTGAGCCTTGACTCAAATTTAAAAGCTCGTTATCTGAAGCATGGATAAATACATGTTTGGCGAATAAACTCGACATGGCTGCCTTGAAATCTGTTAAATTATGTAGTAAGGGGTCATTAGTATCCACTAGGGGCATTGCCCAATTTGCAGCTACTCCTCCAAGGTAAGAAACAATGAAAGCTACCTTAGAAGTATCAGTAGTGAAAATCTGAGGTTTGACAAAAAGTGTAGTTGACACTGGCTCATAAAAATTGAAAACCGACTAGTGTCCCCGGTGAAACGTTCTGGATTGGCCAATGGAATTGGGCTGGGGGAATGTACTGTAACCTGAAGATTTTGTTCTGGGGTTGTACCTGAGGTTGCAGGGGAGTAATTAAAGGAGGGACCAAATTTGGCTGGCGCAATGAGGGGTTTATTTTGTTCAAGACTAGGATCTCTCCAGCTGGTCAATCCGGTTTTGGTTTTCACAAGTTCGTGTCTAAGAGTTTGATTCTCCTGTCTTAACTCCTGCATTTCTTCAGTAAGTTTGCAGACCAATGTAGTTAACTGGGAGGGATCTAACACTTCCTCCTCCAGATCCATGGTGCAGAATTGAAGAAGGAACGTGGGTAGTTTTTTAGGCTTCGCTTTCTGTTGCAAAGTCACCCACCTGAATTCCGGGTGTTCCTTCTTCGATGTTGCCTGTCTCAGAATCTCCCTGAAGCCGGCCGGCAACGCAAGGAGTTATAATTCTTGCGTTTCTGTCTAACCCCCGGGGGAAGGGGGGAATGGGAAGAGAGAGAAAAATATAACACTGGAACCTCGGTGGTTGTATCGTTCTGACAATGACAAGGTGAACTTCTGCTATTTCTGTTTTCTAGGGTTCAGGAGCACCTGTCCTAAGAGACATTGAAACACAATTTATAACAAGCTGTGTAATTGTCCTTAGTCTTCTCTAGAGAACATTGCTACTCTTTTCAGAACATACCGCAGAAAGAATTTGAACGTAGAAACCACCATCTAGATTGTGTCATCGATTTGTGGATATTCGGTGTTTATCTCTCTAAACAAATAAACAACAACTTAAGTTATGTAATATGCACTGCAGCTTGCTCTAGATATATCTCTTATTGGTCATCTTAAAAATCATAATATACCTGGTAGTCTGTTAGGTATAAACTAGGCCTGGGCTAAAATTCTGTTCCGCTCCTGGAAATTGCGATCATTTGACATTTTCGCGTTCCGCGGAGAGCGCGAAAATGTCAAAATTTCCGCAATCCGCATTTTACCGGAAATGTTTTGCTTGCTCGTGCTGTAAAATAATACATTCTCGCGTGCGCGCGATCGCCTTACCTGAATCCCCGCGTTCGCCGACAAGTTTTCCAGATCCGGTCGCGTTCTCCACGAGATGTTGGATTGTTGGTAGCCATTTGCGCTGTCTCGTGACAGTTCGCGCCCGCAGTAACGTCATTCGTCGCGTGATCACGTCTTGATTCTCGCGATCATGCACCGCGAGACAAGTGAAAACCAGATGGACGCGTCCGTGAGCAACCTCCAGGAAGCGGAAGACGACACCACCGGAATCCCGAAGGTGAGAATCTCCGGGATGTCAAGGAGTCGGGGCAGGTTCCTGGATTCAAGGCGGGAGTCCAAAGCCGACAGGAGACGGAGTCAGGTAAGTGGAGCGCACGGGAAGCGAAACACTGAATCGAGGCGGGTGGGGTTTAAATAGGGCTGAGCGCACATGGTTCTGGAGACAGATAAAACGTGCTCTGAGGATGATATGCATAACTCGTGTACCGGCACAGCGGTTTACAAACGTGTTGAAAGCAATTAGCAACGTGCCTTAGTACAGTCTTATGGAAAGATAGTTTTGGTGATTCAAATTCAATACAAACAAGCATTGGCAAATGTAATACAATGCCACATACCACTTATGCTCCCGAACAGTACTTTTAAATTGATGACCACCTTGCTGGTTGGCCTTATTTGGAGGTCGGGCAGGCGGAGGATTAGCCTAAAGAAGTTGCAGCGCAGCACGACTGGAGGGGGTCTAGGGGTACCTGATTTTAGGGCGTATTTTTATGCCTGTCAACTACAGTGGTTATCCTTTTGGATAGCAGGGCGTAACTTGCAGGAGATAGGGATGACTGAGCGAGATATAGGTAAGGGGACGCTACACACCCTTTTATTGCCGCATAGCAAGATACCGCGGGACCTCCCCCCCCACTTCTGCACACGGTGTTGCGATGTTGGAGTGCGGCGCTGCAGTATACAGGGGCCTCCCCGGCCTATGCCGGGAACATCCCTTTGCTTGGTATTCCCTTACAGGGCAGACGACTGTCCGTGCGCAGGCTTACACCCTGGGTGGACGTAGCGGTCACTCCAGTTGCAGACCTCTTCGGTGAGAGGATGTTACTAGACCACGATAATTTTGTTCGGGAAACGGGAGCACCAGATCATCTATACCTCTTACATGCCACACTGCTACAAGATGTCCGAAAGTACTGGGCCCCGCAGAGACAAGAGCCCCCCACTAATGACCTAGTCAAAACATTGTACTACATGAGTAGGGGACGTCATATCATTAGGTGGTTATATGTAGGTCTACGCTCACATGCACAAGTTGATCTGACACCGCTTCGCACCACCTGGGAGGGGGATATGGACAGGGCGCTTGAGGATAAGGAATGGGAGAAAGTGTTGGAACACCCTAAAAGGGTATCACGGAATGCGCGCTCTAAATATATTCAAACTATGATCCTGCACAGGGCGTATCTTACACCACGTAGGCTCGACAGGATGTACCCGACGGCACATCACCACTGCCCTAGATGCCAGTTAGAGGGAGCAGACCTAGCACATATGATATGGTCCTGCCCGCGGATCGGTACATATTGGGCCTTGATCCGGGGACACACGGCAGAAATCACAAAGAGGGAAATAGGTGCTACAGTGGGGAGCTGTATCCTTGGATTACGGAAAGAAACTTCTAAGTATAAAGTGCAATATAGATTTGAAAACCTGGCGCTCCTATTGGCAGTGCGAGCGATCACCATGCGGTGGAAGTCGAAGACGCCACCTACTATCTACGCATGGCACAGCGAACTGACGCGGTGGGGTGTTGCAGAGAGCGCTGCACTGAGGCGGGAGGAGGCCAGGGGATTGCGCAAGACCCCGATTGCGATGGACTGGGACATCATGTTGGAGGCATGTAGATCTTTGGACATACCCTTAGACACTAATCTCAGTAATACCTAAGGTGGCGACTACACCTATAGATTAGAATGGCATGACCCTGGGTATCTGTAGCAGTGAGATGGAAATGCGGAAAATGTTTGAGCCAGTGCCGACGAGCGACTCTGGAGAGAATTTTTATGTACATATGCAGGATCAGAGGGTGGGTGAACTACAGTTGTGGGGTTTTTAAGTATGCTATGTCCAGGTGAGACAGTAATATATGGGTGTACAAAGTTCTGTACTGTTATGGGCGAGTTGGTATACTACCACGATATCCTCAGCTTGGCTTAGTAAAGGTTAAATCATGGAGCAAGTAGAAAGTAACGCTGCCTGTAATGAAAGACGGTGGGCTTTTGTAATGTGTTGCATGAGCACTGTTAGAATATGCTGTTTGGACTATCACATAGTGTACAATACACAGATATGCTATTTTATGTACATATATGCTGCGAAGAAAAATGAAAATTAATAAAATTTTGTTTAAAAAAAAAAATTAAGAAAACCTATAGTACCAAAGATGGAAAGATTGCATGCAATAGATTATACTGGTTTGGATTCTTTTAGAAATGGCTAATTCTTGTATTTGTGTGCGAGTATAGAACTGAATACTATCCCCATGCTCACTTACCCATACCTTTTCCCTGGGCTTTAGATTACATTAGTTAAAATTGATGGTACAATTGAAAATTGTTTTAACGCGTTGGGGTAAAGAAGCATTAGTTCTGCACCACTTATGAGGAAAAGAGGTGGCACACAGTGCACCACCAAAAGTGCCATTTAGAAGAGAATTTCAGAGGCCTCATGACACTCCCAAATATCCCTTCACAGGCAGGAGCATTTATACACAATACCCACCAATGAGGGGATACTTGACCACTCTTTAAAATGTTGTTTGTTCTGTTAGAAATTAAAGATGAAGAAACAGTTTCAGACAGCAGCTAGGTTTTTCTTAGAGATGCTTTCCCCAGCACATATACAATTGGGCACTCATTTCCATGTCTGCTTCAGGTGCACAGAATTGATGGTGAGCCATGGCGCAGATATAAAGAATGTTCTTCCTCCATAATTTTCCGCAAAAGGAGCATGTAAGCAGAAGTGACCTGAGTAAAGATACAATTTGTTTTACTGACTCAGAATGTTTATATTGTAAATGTATTAATTTGCATAAGTTAATTAAAACCATTGCATTACAATAAAATAACATTTACAAAGGAACCATTGTTCGTGAAAGTTAAAAGTTCAGATAAGATGCAATTGTGTAATGACTGACTCAGAATATAACTTGTGAAAGAAAACTGCACAAAGAAGACAAGGGAAGAAATGTTTCGTTGAGGAAGCTTTGGGGTTCTCAAAGACTGATAAGTTGAAAGACCTGTTGATTTCAGCACATTGTAGTTTAGCAATAATTTGTATACATCTTGTGTTGGGGCTGTGAGCTAAGGGTTGAACCCAGGCTCTAAACAAAACGTTATTTACAGTCCAATACCAATAGCACTAGAATAGACTATTTTATAAAGAGAATGTGCCCAAAGAGTACATACATCTGACATAGTCAGTGATCTCTTAATCTCTTATCTCTTGAATCAAGCATTGAATATATAAAAGCAATGTTCTTGCTTTTATATATGCAAAAATACTAATAGCAAGGTCTCCCAGCTGGGGCACAGGAGGAACTTTCACATCAATCAACAGTCATATTAAGGTGTCTGGAGGGGAGAGACAATTGTTTCAAGGTCAGCTTACCTTGTACCCACGTTAGGAAGACAAGATGAAATTTCTCAAGTTAGAGTAATAAAATGAACAAAGCAATGACTTTGTGGACAACAACATTGTTTGAGTATAGCTGGGCACACATCATTGCTTAGATGGACACCAGATTTCATGTTTATAAAGACCCAAGGATGTACTGATAAGTTATGTTACTGGGAATTTACAGATTGTGACACCAATCGACTTGGAGCACCTTGGTGCTCGAATCAACATGCAGGGGCATATGTACAAGGACTGCCGAAAAGTTAGCGACAGTTTTCTTACCGCTGTGTACCGCTGAAAACCATTGCCTTGTTAGCGACGTATGTACAAGACATCGCTACATGACGATAGCATCAGGGATCAGCAGTGAAAACTGCCGCTAACATTAGCGTGATGGCGATAGGAATACCGGCGTTAGCAGGCTAAAACCAACCAAAGGCCCATCAATGGGAAAAAAACGCACGTTAGTCAGCCCAACTTGAGTTTTTTTTGCCTCTAATGGAAAAAATAGCCTATCAGTCGACTTCTATAGAAGATAGGCACAAAAAAATTAAATGCAGAATGGAGCAGCCAGGGCCAAGTGCAGCACACATCAACAACCCCTTCAAGCCACCCAACATCCAGGATGACCAGGATGAGAATCTGGGTGCATCGCTGCACCTGCGTCTGGAGCCTGGATGCCTCGCTGGACCTGCGTCTGGAGCCTGAATGTCTCACTGGACCTTCATCTGGACCCTGGATGCCTTGCTGGACCTGCGTCTGGAGCCTGGAGTGGGATGCGGAGGAGCTGTGAAGTTGATGAGTCGTGGTGGTAGACATTGAGGCACGGCGATCGCCCGTACTTGGTGGTGAAGTCTGGCCGGTCGCATGGAGAAATGTTGCTGACTTGTGTGAGAAGACTGCCTTGCGCCCTTTGGAGCTGTGAATTGTAGAGGCGCTCCTGCGCACCAATGTAGGGAGGTCTGCATCGCATACTACGATCCACCACTACACCGGGGTGCACAGAGAGGATTACCAACGGTGGGCAGCACCTCTCTGCATCACAGGCCGGATGAGGTTGTGCTGGCCGGACGCTGTGGAGGGTGAGGACCCTGAGCTGCGCCAAACTTTTGCTGTGGGAGCACTGCAAGTTCACGCCTAAGGGGGCCCTGCTGCATCAACTGCATCGGGAGGTTCATCAGCGGACTTGGCGGCGACTTCTGTACCCACCTGGCTGAGGCTCCTGCTGGCTGACTCACAGATTTGGAGAGATTTTAGCAGATTGCACCACAATGGCAATGTCCAGGTAAGGAGAAGGTGGGACACGTAGTGGAGGAGGCCCGGGGCTCGAGTTGCCCAGACCTAGCACCAGTAGATGACGCACCCCCAGTGTCGACTCATCCGCTATGGTGGAAGAGCGGTGCCCCCCTGCTTCCAAGCAGTGTAAGAAGAGGAACAATCATCACATGATGATACCTTCCTGATGTTTTCATGCCATGTTTCCTTTGCTAGGGCTGCTCCACTCACGGAGCATGGCAGGGGCGGAGTGGCATGCCCACTCAAGTGCGCAGTGACTGTTTGATCGGCCCGCTCAGGCCGCATAAAGCAGTCATGCGTACTGTCCTGTTTGCAATGCAGGCTGCATTACAGCCTGCATGGAGAACATGGCCCCATTTCCAGCCCCTGGCTGAACACCTCGGCCCGGCGCCAAAGACCAATCCCAACCACGCATTGCAGCATTGTGATTGGCTTAGGGGAGGGAGCCTGGTTGCCTACTTCCTGTCCCTAGAAGCAGACTCAGGAGATCAGGAGCAACAAAGACACAGGACCCAGCCTTGAGGTAAGATTTCTCTCGTTTAAATATTTACAACACCCGTTCACACACAACCCCCCGGGTCCAGGCCCCATCCAGTGTTCTTTCTGGCGTTTCCCACCTCTCAGCTGTCTAGTCCCCCCCGCAGTGCTTCTCAATGGCGGCCGCTGTGTGGACAAGCGCCACGGGCGTACCACTGGTGTGCCAAAGGTATATATGGAGTTGCAATGCATACCATTATATCGCATTCCATTACAATGCTTAATAATACTAGGCATACTGTAGGGAAGGTGTTGGATTACAGAGATGTAAACATTACTATTCCCACTTCAGTGTGTGCAACCCTGAAACTGACCCCTGCATCCCAAAGCAAACCCTGATCCCTAAAATTCATCTTTGAGCCCCCAAAACACACCCTAAAAATCATATTTGACCCAAATGCACACCATGCACACCCTAAAAATAATATTTGACCCAAATGCACACCCCAAATTTCATATTTGACCCACATGCACACCCCAAATTTCTTATTTGACCCAAATGCACACCCTAAATGTTATATTTGGACCAAATGCACACCCCAAATTTCATGACTGACCCCAAAACACACCCCAACTTTCATATTTTACCCCGTAATACACCCCACATTTAATCTCCGACACCCGAAAGCCATACCCTCCCTAAAAATTAAAAATACCTCATTACTGACCTCATAATGCGTTGTAATGGAAGGCGATGTAAAGGCACCTGCATGGTTGGATTTGCGTTCTAAAGGCATTACGATGTAATGCCTGTGTTGTAACGGACGTCTCCCATTCCAACGGCAAGCCATAGGCAATCCCGTCTGCCCCTGGACTGCGCTCAGCACCAAGGACCCTTCCTCTCAGACACTCCACCCCTACAGCGCCAGCACCCTCCTCGCCATCAACCCTGGACGCCACATCGCCTGCCAGGACCAACATCTGCACTGGACCGGACATTGCCATTCCCATCACTGACGGCTACTAAATCACCCACAAGGACCACCCCGACTCTCCAGGAGGAGGCATTGCTATCACCTACAGAAGCACACTCCGACTGACCAGGCACTCTAATGACCCAACAGTGACCATGAAACACCTCACTTCCAGATCCAGACCAACCCCAACCCCTTCCTCTGCGGCACCCTCATCTGCAGGCCCCCCGGACCATGGACACCCATTCTCCGATGCCATTGTAGACCTCATTGCACACCAGGCTCTCCCATCCACAGACGACATCCCACTCTGCGAACTCAAGTTCCACCTGAACAAGCCCAGTTACCAGAACACTACCCCCTCCAGGAGTAGCTCCCCAACATCAGACTCAAGCAGCAAGTCACCACAGCAAGCCACATAGTAGGACACACGGTCGAGCATGTCTCCTCCGCCATCGAGACCTTCAACTACAGCCACACCACCGGACTCTCCTGGACCGACCATCATTGTATACATCACGCCTTCACCATGCTCACCGTACACAATCGCCATCATCGCCCCATTTCCCAGCTGGATCAAGGCCACTGAAGTACGTCTCGTCAACTCCCTCAGCACCACCACTCCGCCAACACTTACAGATGATGACACCGCAGCTCACAACCGCCACCAATGGATCTCCAACTGCGCCAACACCCGGGAACCTTACGTCTGCATGATAGCAGGCATAAGGGTGACGCAGTGCCACAGGGATAGGCTGGCCCCATGCATTGCTGGAATTGCGTCATGGTTGTGACACGACTGCAGCAATGGATGACTTTAGTGCAGACAGGTACATCAGGAATCCAGATGTATCTGTCATTACTTGTGCCATGGAGCGCTGTCCAGTAAATACAGCGCATCCTTGGTGTCTCAAGAAGGTGGTAGTGACAAGTGTTCCAATGCTGTCTTGTCACAGCGCTATTTTCTGATCTTAAAAAACTGCCTCTAACTGCAGTTAGAGGCAGTTTTTTTGGTCCTCCAAACTTAAGGAATCCCCTTGTACATATTGTGAAGTGTGGTTAACGGCTGTTTTTGCACGAGAACGCCTCCCTTGTATGTCATTATTGCTAACAGAAGTGGCGATCTTTAGAATGGACGTTTTTGCCGGAAAACTACCGCTAACAAAGGTTAGTGGCAACTTGTACATATGGCGATAAAAATATCGCCGCAAAACCATCGGAAAAATGCCGCTAATGCGGCGTTAACTCCTTGTACATATGCCCCACAGTGTCTTATTGGCATTGACTCTTGACTACATACATTTAATATATGGTATCTTAATGAAAGGTATTAATAATTTCCTGATATTCAAGTAACATGAAGATATGTCAAGGTTAGTTGGACATTGTACTGAGATGGACACCATAATTGGAGGCTTCACAGCTTCCTTGCCTCACTCTTTTACCTAAGGAACCGGTACCCGAAGATGAACAGTAAATCAGGGATTGAGCCCAGGATGGTACAGTTAGTTGAGAGCGAGCAACACATGACCCAAGTGACTTTAGGAGCAGAGGAATTTGAGGGATACAGTGCGGGTGCATGAAAAACATTATAGTACAGTTGTTCACTTGCTTCCTCTCTATACACATAATAAGAGAGAAATCCAATAAAATGTGTTAGGGGAAGTTCAACTTATAATAATATAGTGATCAGCCTTCATTAAAAAAAGTGGTTAGATGGATTTGGTAGAGTCTGTCATGAAATTCCCACCTTTAAAACCACCTCCACACAGAGATCATTCAAAAAGCTTTGCCTTATTTGGTAGAGCAGCATCGACTTGCTACGGTAAATAAAATGATAAGATTCAACTAATATTATTTAGCTCTATATAAATGTTGTAAATTGTGATTTGATAAAGTGAACTTGCACAGACTACAGGAATACAATTAATGAGTAAATATAAAAAAATTTACACAATTATGTGCCCAGCACATCCCTCTACTATATACACTGTGAAATACCAAAGGAAAAGAGTGGGCGGATAGGTGAAGACACCTGTGGGTAGAGTTTCAGGAATAATGAAGGATTATGCATAACATAGAGAACCATTTGTGATTGACTGCCCTATTTGTAGAGTAAAACATTCACCCACAAATTTCTTGTTAAAATAAATAGCAGATGATGAGTTGACTTTAATAACTCTAAAGACCGCAACCAACACAATCAAGGCAACTTCAAGGTCATAGGTCTTAGGTATAAAACCAGATTTTTCCAAAGCTGCAGAGTGATGACAGAAAAAGGCCTCCCATCAAGACATGCTTGGATAACAGGGGAGCCACAAAACCTAAGCAGTAACCCAAAATGAAGAGACCGTTAGAGCACGTCAAGGGCATCTTGCTGTGATGTACTGCAATGGCAGTACTGTGAAAATAAATGTGGCCCAATAACACGTTATTTAGAGCAACTGTACTAATAAAGCCACTTATGCACATTTATTACTACAGGGTAAATGCCTAAGTTGAGCTTATTACCACAGTACAGCAAAACTCATCTGTGATAATACACTTTTTCCAGCCTCACAGATTGCATGAAATAAGTAATTTAAATAGGAAAAAACTCTTCTAATAGGCATGGAAAGCCCACTGTTGATGCATGCATCAGTAATAAATGTGGTTATTGGTTGGGAGGGGTGGAAGCTCTACTCAGGTAACAACCACAATCCTTGTCAGGGTGAACCACAAAAGTCACTAAATGAACCAGTGCTTAATCCTCGTTTAGCTTGGCACAGAAGCAGGCAGGCTTAACTTAGAGGCAATATGTAACGTATATATGCAGCACACAAAGAGAAATAAAATGAAAACACAACACAAAAAATCACAACCCAATGAATAGAAACAGAGTAAAGTTTAATAAATAAAATGATACCAGAGCGACAAAAATCCAATCAGTAGAACCAGAAATATTAGATGTTAAACCTTTAAGTAAAAATAGCACAAAAAACCACAAAGTGGCACTAGTGGTCATCTGGTTATGCTAGACCAGGGATAAGTCACAAGTCAAATCAATCACAGTGGAGTACAGGTCGGATACAGGGACCATATTGGTACTGCTGAAAGTTACATTCTAAAATCCAGAGCAAAAAGTTCCCTTCTCGTTGAAGGAGGCAGCGAGTAGGAGGCTTTTGGTGCAAAGGGCACGTTGAGTGCCGCGGAAGGTCATTGCTGTAGCGCAAAGATCTGGTTGTCGGTGGAGCTTTGCATTGGCAGTCATCTCAATCTGTCATTGCTGTAGCACAAAATTCAGGTCTTCCATTGCTGGTTGCCGCTGTAAGCGTGAAGAACAGGTTTCACCGGAGAGTCATGCTAGCAGTCACCACTGGCAACAAAGTTTGGACACTAACAGGCCCACTCATGAGGAGCCCAAATTTCAGCATTTTCACCTTTTTTTCTTAGAGGAGCTTCCACTGATGCCGGCCAAGGGTACAGGACCTAAGAGACTCCTCTTAGGGATTAGGACTCACTCCAGCAGAAGCAAGCACAAGGCCTCAGGCAGATCCAGGCAGGTCAAGTTGCAGCTAATCAGCTAGGCTTTTGCAGGGAGGTCTTTGAAGCTTGTTGATTCCCTGTAGTTCACAAAGAAGGTCAGCGGACTGACCCTTGGACTCACTCTGAGTAGCCTGGGATCAAGGGAAAGCACAACCCCTTTGCCAGGAAATTGAGGGACTCCAATTAGAACTAAAATATACACATACAACACACCAACAAGGACACTTATTGGACCCCGTATTTTCAAACTGCCAAGGGCTGACAGTTGAACGTCCAACAGTGGTCCCATGGTCAGACCACTATTCAGTGGCATTCTCCATCCCCCTTACAAGACTGCCATCAGCAAGAGACCCGCCATCTAACAGCAGGCATAGCAAGTGGATGAACTTTAAAGAGAGCAGCTTTACATAGGACCTGCTAGCTAATCCCCCCTCCCAAAATACAGATATCAATAAGGCAGGTCAAGAAGTGAACAACTGGATTACGGAGGCATTGAATGTGATAGCCCCATGGTCTACTAGCACCCCACACAGACGCACCAAGAGTGCGCCATGGTTCAACCAGGATTTAAGGATGGCAAGAATGGCATGCAAATGGTTAGAACGCAAATGGAGGGTGGGCTTCTTTTACTCAAGCAAAGTGGTCTATAAACTGAAGCTAAGACACTACCATGCACTCATAAAGAAAACACGGGCTGCCTACTACACGGAGAGAATTGAGAAAGCAGATAACTCTGCAAGGGAACTTTTTGGTATCTTTCAAGAAATATCCACACTGGAAAGAACAGTTGCACCAGCACCTTGTTCAGAGGAGTTATGCAATCAAATAGCAGACTTCTTCGCAGAAAAAGTATCCAAAATCAATGACACCTTCCCAGATGAGGCACGGAATGGACACATGAGACACAATGAACAAACAAGAGACTGGGGGGAAAACAGTATTTCACAATTTTCTCCTCCTTCTCTAGAAGAGTTGAAAAAGGTGGCATTACGAATAAAATCAGGCTCCCCCGAAGATCCATCAACACCGAAGATGATCTGCACAGGCATAGAGGTGATTCTACCCTATATCCAACAGTTGTTAGAGACCTCCTTGCGGGTAGGGAAGGTCCCTGACATGTGGAAGCGAGCAATTGTTCGCCCACTGAAAAAAAAACCACAGCTGATGGGAATGTAATGGAAAATTTGCGACTGGTCTCATTGCTCCCTTACTTCTTTAAAATTGATGAAAAAGTGGTCTATATGCAGCTGGGGGCACACATAACGAAACATGACCTGTTACATCCCACACAATCAGGTTTCAGAACAACCTACTCAACTGAGACAGCTTTGCTGTATGCTACTGAGGCAGTCCGTAAGAGAGTGGATGAAGACCTGACAACGGCACTGGTCCTTCTGGACCTCAGCGCAGCTTTTGATACGGTGTCACATGAGCTGCTAGTACACCGACTCAGGAGGGGGGGTGTGGACGGGGCTGCCCTGAACTGTCTAGTCCCTTATCTGCTTGGCTGCAGTTTTCAGGTGTCACAGTCTACGTATACTTACAAACACATCAAGTTAGCGCCGGGGGTGCTGGGGGGCTCAATTTTGAGCCCCACTCTGTTTAACCTTTATGTCGCCCCCTTAGCTGAAATTGTAGAAAAACATGGTGTCACAATAGTGTCATACACAGACGACACACAAGTTGTGGTCACCCTAGCCCCGAATTCAACATCAGCTCCTAGTAGATTTGCAGACTGCTTGAAAGATCTAGCCGGGTGGATGACAGATAACTGCTTGAGACCAAATGGCAATAAGACGGAGTTATTGATAGTCGGGAACATGCCATCCATTTGGTCCTCGGCCTGGTGGCCAACAAGTTTAGGACCAGTCCCTACCCTAGGACGGAGGTGAAGAACTTGGGAGTATGGATAGACTCCAAACTTTCCTGCGAAGCTCAGATTAAGAGAGTTGCAGGCAGGTGTTTCGGAATACATAGAATTTTAAGGAAAGCCCTAGACATTTTACCACTAGCGGCGAGAAAAACCCTGACCCATGCACTCATCATAGACAGATTAGACTACGGAATTATGATATACCTAGGTGCAACCAAAAAGGGACTCCAGAAGTTGCAATCCGTTCAGAAAGCAGCAGCCTGCTTGGTTTTAAACCTGCCAAGATGGGTATCCTCAAAGAATGCACTGGATACATTACACTGGCTGCCCAGCCAGAAACAAATTATATTTAAGACATTATGCACCAGTCACCGTATTTTGCAGGGCAGATGTCCTATGTACTTATGTAATATTATAACCCTGTATAATATAGAAAGGCACCTGAGGTCTACGGGGACACATCTGGTGACAGTCCCGAGGATAAGGAAAGCACAAATGGGGGCCCGCTCTTTTGGCTACTTGGCAGCAAAAAGTTGGAACTCCCTACCCTTGTCCCTTCAGGAAGAACCATCAGAGAGACTCTTCCGTAAAAAATTTAAAACGTGGCTCTATACACAATAGGAAATGACTGCTTTAGGTTCCTGAGAGGTACTGATTTCCGGAGTTGCAGGGAGCTATTATAGCGCGGGGACACACCAGTGGGTGTAACCAGGCACTCTACAAATGTAGACATAACATAACATAACATAAGGCTAGCAGGTCTGAAATTATTTCCTCAAACAGCAAGGCAGTCCTTTAAGCAGCAGGGCAGTCTTCTGGCAGCAGGATAGCCCTTCATGTGAATCTTCTAAAGGTCCAGAAGTGTTCTGATGAGAGGCTTTGGAAGTCGAATATTTATAATATAACAAAAGAGAGAGAAAGGGATTTCACAACTAAGTTGTAAGGGGTACTCTCAGTCCCCTAAGGTATACAAAATAAACAAAGAATGGGGTATCCTTAAATGATAGGAGGTAAAAACCTTCTATCTGTTAGAGAGTTCACAGAGAAGTAAAAAGAGAAATTATTTCTTTTTTATGAAACCCCTCACTCACCAACCTAGTTGGTGACGTGCTTCATCATCGGGGTCCACCCGGGCAGCCGAATACCACCCGGGTGTGCTTCAACGCCTGATTACAGCGGAGCAGGTTTGTTATTATGGCAGTACGTGTAAGTGACGTGTGTGAGTGAGTGAAATAAAGTTAAAAGTAATCCTACTGTACTCCCTAATGAATTTAATATGGAGCAGCAGGGTCACAGTTAAAAAAGTGGTGAGGTGTAATACTGATGTAGGTTTGATTTGACCTAAAGTATTATCCAAAAATTGATGGTCTACATGTTTCAACCTTTGAGTGTAGTCACAGGTTTTCGTCAGGACCTATCGACACACTGGGTGGTCTACACACACTAAGGTGCATCCAACCCTGGAGCGTCTGTGTGCCACCTACATATACTTGCGAAGGTGGTAAAAGGGTTCAGGGAGTCCTCTGCGTACAGATGAACCTGAAAAAAGAACATACAGTTCTGGGCAGTGAGAAAATAATCTATTTAAAATTAGAGTGAACAGTGCCCATTTCCGTGTGAACTCTCATTTTTGCGCATATAATCACCACATTCTGAGTTATACGCTCCGGTAATTGCCAGTGATTATTGGAACCGAACATCCGTTCCATATTATGCGAAATTAGCATCAACCCACTAAATCGTTGTGGAAGTCGTGGGTGTCTTACGGCTACACAGCAATGGTGAGCATACTTGATGTGTAATTCTACAGAGCGGCCAGACGCACGTGAAAAAGACTCTATTTGTGACATGCGTACGCTAAGGAAATTATTTAAAAACAGAACACGGTGAAAATAAGGAAAAGACTCAAAACTCACTCGCGATTCTTAATCGAATCGTATCATGGGCTCATAAGGGAGGCAGACGGTGCTGCGTTACTGTTGGACAAAAAGCACAAAACACGGGCGGCACTGGTCAGAACACTCAACTCTAAGTGCCTCACGTGTGTATGGCCACCAGCTCTTCCCTCCACACTCTTACCTCGGCTCACCGACTACCTGCCACAAACCTGCGGTGCTTCCCCCAGGCGCCCGGATGTTACTGAATGGGCAGCAAAGCTTCAACTAAATACTCCTCACTTCCTGGTTAAACGTCACATGACTAGTGGGCGTGGACTGGAGTGAGGAGACAATTCTTAAAGGGACAGGTCGGTTTTACCGGGGAATGGCTAGTCAAAGGTGAGAAGATAAAAAGGAGTCAAGAGTGATTGTTAAAAAATATATTTTTTTTTTACATGGAATAGGACATTCAACACGTAGGAGGAATGCTCCAAAAAGGAAAACAGTAGTTCAACTAAAATTACATGGCACATTGAGGCTACTTGTTCTGCACAGAGTTCCAAGGTGTGCAATCGTTCATACCATGTTTGGTTAGAGATAGTACTGTATGTGGTGACGCAATGAAGAGGCGTGTCCGTCACTTGTTTCAGATTGGGTTCCAACAGTGCCTCACGGTTCTGATTGGCAGCCCGTTTTTTGCAAGTTGCTAATATCTTTTTGGGATATCCTCTGTCTGACAATTTGAGTGACAGGTCATTAGCTTGCGAGCGGAAGTCAGAGCTCTTGCTACAATTTCTCCTAATTCTGAGATATTGTCCGAAGGGGAGGTTTTCCCTGAGGGGCCTGGGGTGGAAGCTATCAAACCTAAGTAGATTGTTTTTCGCAGTCGGTTTGTAGTGTGTGTGAGTTTCATGGGCCCCGTTCTCTATGGTGATCACAACGTCCAGAAAGACTAAGGACTGGGTGTCACTGCAGTGAGTAAATCTGAGATGGTCATCACAGGTATTTATCCATAAGAAAAATTCATTTAGAACATTCTGAGGTCCATTCCATATTAGGAGTACATCATCAATGTACCTGCGCCATAGTGTTATGTTACTAGAGAAGGGGTTGGAAGTGGTCAGGATGAATTTCTTCTCAAAGTCGTAGACATAGAGTCCTGCCACACTTGGGGCAAAGGTACTACCCATAGAAGTTCCGCCCGTTTGTAAATACAGGGTACCCTCGAACTCAAAAAAATTCCGTTTCGGGGCCAGGGTGGCGCAATCGATGATAAACCCCTTGGGGGTTCTATGGGACCATTCTGATTTCTCGAGTGACTGCTCAAGCATGTTTAGAGTCGCATCCTGAGGGATGCTGGTGTAAAGGCTTTCAATATCCAGGCTGACGAGGATGGTGTGCTCGTCAACCTGGATTGTTTTGAGTAATGACAGAAGACTTTTTGTGTCCTGGAGATATGTTTCTGATTGTTGGACCATAGTCTTAAAAAAGAAGTCCCAAAATCGTGATAATGGCTCTAGGAGTGAACCAATCCCAGAAACAATGGGCCTCCCTGGTGGTGGAAACGTATCTTTGTGCATTTTGGGGAGGATGTAAAAGTAAGGAATTTTGCCTTCCGTAGTGGTCAAGTAATCTGCCTCCATTTTGGAGATCTCATTGTTACAGGCTGCTGCATTAACCAATGAACTGATGTCACATTTTAGGTCATAAGATGGATCAGAGGGGAGTGGGAGGTAATTTCTCCTATCAGATAACAGTCTCAGACATTCTGCTTGATACATTGCTTTATCCAGTATAACCACAGGTCGAATATTTATACCTGGTGCCAGCCTTTTGTGTGGGGGGACTCCCTGTCCTAGCCCGATATCAGGTTCTAGAAAGTTCTTTCCCTGTCAGGGCTCCAAACAATCTGGGGGAGCAAAAGGCAGGACAGGCCTGTTGTCAGGTTCCTTTGTGTATGTAGAGATCTCCAGCCAGGAGATGTCATGGACTGTTACCTAGTTACTTGTAGAATGACATGGGGAAGATTCTAAGTGGGGACAGTTGAAGAGAGCCATTGGATGTATGAGAAGTTGCTCTCTGCTGGGATGCTGTACCATTAATAAATCTACAAGAAAACCTTAAAGAAACCTGTGAAGGCTCTTCTTTTCATGGCGACGAGGGTGGGATAGTTTACGAAGAGATACCTGAAATCTCTTTGCAAAAATGTGTCGCACAAAAGGGCTTGTGAGAAACCAGGTTCAAGAGGTGGAGGATATTTGTGAATATGTTGATGATATTCTACTAATGGTCGATGGAGAACAAAGTGTAGTAGAAATAAAAGAAAGCCTTGGGGGACATACGCCCAATATAAAGATGGAAAGTACTGATAAGCTAGAAAAGCCACATTGTAATATTTTGATCAACGAAAAAGAGATAAGAGTGTTGGCTGATTCGGGGAGTTTATATACTCTAATATCAAATAAGTCCTTTGAAAATAATTGGCCTGGGGGCAGTGGTCTTGTCATGCAAAACCCTGATATACGTGCAGTAGGTTATGCGGGGAAAAGGATTGAAATTCTAAGTATGGCTTGGATGACTTTAAAATTTAAGGGTGAGGCAGTTAGGGGCAGAATATATATCACAGATTATGGATCAGATCTTCTAGGATGGCGCCATCAGAAGGATCTAAATATCATCATCAATCCTAATGCCAAAGAACCGGTTATGGTATTGGAAAAATATAATGTCCATAATGTAAATGATTATGTAAAAATTTTTGAAAAATATCCTAATGTTTTTAGTTCTAGGTTAGGATTATTGAAGGGATTTGCACATAAAATTATTTTAAAAGAAAATGCCAAATCTGTTGTCCATAAGGTGAGAAATGTCCCTAACCTCATGCTAGAACCTTTACGTCAGGAAATAGATAATTTGTTGAAGCAAGGCATCATAGAACCAATTGAGGCTTCTGATTGGTTGGCTCCGATTGTGATTGCCCCTAAGGATGGAAACAAAATTCGTCTTTGCATAGACTTACGAGATCTTAACAAAAACATTTGGGTAGACAGAGAACCCTTGCCTAATATATCGGAGATGTTGTCAACAATGGGTGAGGGCAAGATTTTTAGTGTCCTTGATATGTCTGCCGCTTACCATCAGATTAAGCTACATGAATCATCCAGGCATTTGACCTCTTTTGCTACACCTCTTGGTGCGTACAGGTACAAGAGGATGCCTTTTGGTTTGGCGTCGGCTTCAGCCGTCTTTCAGAGGGCAATGAAGAACATTTTTGGTGATATGCAGAAGATTTGGTGTTTCCAAGATGACATCTTGATTGCTGGGAATGATTTATTAGATCATGATAAGTTGTTTGAGGAAGTGATGAAAAGGTTAGAAAAATATAATCTGACTATCAAACGGGAAAAATGTCAATTGAGAAAGGAAAAGGTTGAATATCTGGGGCATGAGGTGAGTTCAGAGGGAATACGACCTAAGAAAAGTATTGTTGATGCTATTACAATGGCTCCTGAACCAACTAATAAGGATGAGCTTAGATCCTTTTTGGGATTAGCGGAGTATTGTTCAAAATACGTAAATAGCTTTACTGAGATTGTTGAACCATTAAGAGAAATTATGAAAAAAAATATTCTCTTTGAATGGTCAAAAAGTTGTAAAGAAAGTTTTGATCTTATAAAAAGGAAAATATCTGAAGCACCTACTTTAGGACGTTTTGATGTGAGTGCTAAAACCTTTTTAACTACAGATGCGAGTGGAGTTGGTGTTGGAGCAGTGTTATCTCAAATTATCGGTGGGGAGGAGCGAATCATTGGTTTTGCTTCAAGGAGATTACAAGGTGCTGAAAAGTCATATTCAGTAATTGAAAGAGAAGCCTTGGCATGTTGTTGGGCGATGTGCCATTTTAAGTTTTACCTATGGGGTCTCCCTTTCAAAGTACGAACTGATCACAAGCCATTGTTGTACATCTTCAAGGGTGGAAGAGGGTTAGAAGGGAGTATAACCCCAAGAATTTCTAGATGGCTATTGTCTGTCTTAGAATTTAATTATGAGATCGAATATGTTAAAGGAGTAAAGAATGTAGTCGCTGATTACTTATCAAGGATGCCTCTTGATGTGAAGTCTGATGAGATTTGTGTGAACACAAATACTGACTTTATTAGTAAGATTGATGTTGTTGCTTTATTGCCTGAAGAATGGAGCAAAGCTATGGAAAATGACCCTGTATTAAGGAAGGTAGGAGGTAAGATCATTAATGGTTGGAATTCTGAAGACTGCAAGGATTTGGAACTTGTGGAATTTTTCAAAATTAGAGAAGAGTTAAGCCTGAGTAACGGAAATGTTATGAGAAGTTGGCAAGTTGTACCTCCTAAAGATGTGAGGAAACATATTCTTAACATAATTCATGAAGGTCATCCTGGGCAAGGAATGTCAAAACGAAGAGTGAGGGAATCTTTTTGGTGGCCTGGTGTAGATTCAGAAGTTGAAGCTTTAGTAAAAAATTGTCAAATTTGTTTAAACAGTGACAAGTCTAAAGTGGTACGTCAACCCCCATTGGAGTGTACGAAATTTCCATCAAGACCGTGGGAGAAGTTAGCCATGGACTTTATAGGGCCAGTGAACAAGTTGGGGTTAAGAGATAAGTTCATTTTAGTCTTAGTAGATTATCACTCTAAATGGTTCACGATAGGGACAATGGGTGAAATCAATACTGGTAACGTAATAAAATTCCTTGAGGGAATCTTTCTGGAGGAAGGTATACCAGGCAGTATAGTGACCGACAATGGTGTGCAATTTGTTTCAAGGGAGATGCAAGAGTATCTTGCAACAATGGGCATTGTTCATGAAAAGGTAGCTCTCTTTAGACCTCAAGCTAACGGTTTGGTGGAAAGGGTTAACCGAATAATAATGGAAAACATTCAGTTATCCCTTGCAAATGGTTTGTCATGGAGGGAGGAGTTGCAAAAAATGATGTGGGCTCATAGGATTACCCCTCATTCTAGTACTGGAATAGCCCCTTTTGTGTCCCTTAAAGGTAGAGAACCAGGGAAAAAGGAATGTCCTGTTTGGTTATATAAGAAGGATAAGATATGGATTGATCGTGAGGAAGTGTTGAAGAAAGTGGAAGTGGGTCAACGGAAGATGAAAGACACTTATAATTTTAGAAAGGGAGTTAAGCATATGACATTGCATGTTGGTGATTGGGTTGTGGTGCGGAAGAATGAATGGGTCCGTAAGGGTGAAAGTAAATATTTGGGACCTTTAAAAATCAAAGGCGTGAAGTCCAATATCGTGATATTGGAAGATGATACGATGTGGAGTTTAGGAAACGTTTGCAAAGTACAAAGACCATAGGATGTTTCCTGGAAACATAAGTTGGGAAATAAGAATATTGATTTATGTTTCCTAATGCCATAAATTGGAAATAGCATTTTTATTTATGTTTGCAATGTACAAAGGTTATAAGATGTTTTCTGGTAATATAATTAGAAAGAAAAAATGTTAATTTTGATTTTGCATTTATATAATGTATTATTAGAGAAACAAATATGTTAAATTTATTGATCCTTCTGTATTTCCATAATAGTGTTTACACTGTATTTGTTGTTGTATAAAAGGGAGATATGTAGAGATCTCCAGCCAGGAGATGTCATGGACTGTTACCTAGTTACTTGTAGAATGACATGGGGAAGATTCTAAGTGGGGACAGTTGAAGAGAGCCATTGGATGTATGAGAAGTTGCTCTCTGCTGGGATGCTGTACCATTAATAAATCTACAAGAAAACCTTAAAGAAACCTGTGAAGGCTCTTCTTTTCAGTGTGCCACTGGCAAAGTCCTTTGAAGTGTAAGTGGGGCAGGGTATAGCTCTGCCTCAGTCATCCCGACAGGAAGGCCCTCTCCTAGCTGCACCCAGATATCTTTGGTCACTGTCTGGGCCCAATATGCATTCTTAATGGGGAGCCATTTGGGGCCCAGGCAGTTGGAAACTCCCAGAAGTCCTCAGAAACCTTTGGTTAGGAAATGACAACTTTCTAAAAATGGCATTTTTCAAATTGTAATCTCAATCCTGAATATACCATTAGAGAGGATTTGAAATTACAATTAATTTGATTGTAAACAATATATCTCTATTTGCTCCCAATCTAAAGTTACCCCATATAATTGAAATTAGGTAATCCAGTATTAAGATATGGTAGAGATATGTCTTACAGTAGTGAAAAAAGAGCTGTTCACAACCAGAACCTAACCCCACATTTACTTTGTAAATAACATGCAGCCTGCCCTATGAGCCTTTAGGAGCTACCCTAGGGTTGACTTACAATTATTCAAAAATAATGTTTTGGCCTGGAAAAAGGTTTATTTTGCCAGGTATAAATGACAGATTAAAACGATACCATAGGCTTCAGTGGCAGACCTGGGATGTTACTTTAGTGTGTAACACAAATTAGTGAGGCAGGGCCTCTACTAGAATTTAATTTCTAGGCCCTTAGTACATCTAATACCATAAAGGAGGGATTTACAGATAAATTAAATGTGCCAACCATGTGTAGGACAAGTTGTACCATGTTTTTAGTAGTGATCGCAAGCTTTTTAGCACTGGTTAGCAGTGGTAAAGGGTGCAAAGTCCTAATTCCAACAAAAACGGGTTCAGAAACAGAAGGCAAACATCTGGGGGTGACTCTACAAAAACAAGGCAGGTCTAACAACATCTACCCCTGAATCCACCCCAGTGTGTGAAAACAAACATTGTAAAATCAGAACCATGTCAGCAAAAATGTAACACTGTCCACGTTGCACTGTATTTCATATATATATATCTCCAACAAAGTCCAAGGTACGTGCGCTCTCAAGGCAAGAGGGATCCGAGACAAAGTAAACTTGCAAAAGCGTTTAATTACACGACGTGTTCCGACTACAGCCGTAGTCTTGGTCACATGTGTCTCAGATCCCTCTTGTCCTGAGAGCGCACGTACCTTGGACTTTGTTGGATATTATTTGCCGGTACACTCTGCCGGCATGTGCGCCACTTCTCGATACCAGAAGGAGCTTGTTTTGAGGAATATATATATATATGTTAACTCTAGGGGCATATTTTTAAGGACATTGTGCCATCGGTACATCACTTTTTTCGATGTTCTGGTGGCGCAATGCCCTGCTACATATTTACAAAGTGGCATTAAGCCACTTTGCACTGCTTAACGCAACTTTGTAAATATCATCACCTTTCAAGCAGGTATCTGCATGAAAAGGGCATGCAATGGGTGGTACTATGGGCCTTCCACCACAACACCCATTGCTTTTTGATAATGACTCAGATTTACAAGAACCTGTAAATCTGAGTCAGTGCCAAAAACTAACAGCACTGAAGCAGGCGTTAGACTGGCGAATCAAGGAGATACTTTTATTTCTCCTTGTTTTTCTCCATGTTAAATAACCCCGCTTATTGAGCCCGCTACTTAGGAAAAGCTTCAAGAGCTTGAGAAATGCCCGAGTGTAAATTTGCTGTCTATACCCTTTGTTAACCCAAGGGCAGGTCCTCCCTGGGCAACCAAAGCCACTTTTTAAGGACTGTAATTAATATCAATTTCAAGAAATCATAAATTTAGTAAGCCCTAACGCACTTTAATCTTTCTCCTGAAATCAGTGAATATAGCATGCACTAGCACTTTATATTACTAGCCAAAAATTATTATTCTGTTCAATGAAATACTCACAATCCCATAATCCATCACCCCCAAATAAAATAGAGCACATATTTGTTAAAGTGGTTGATGCGGAAATCACATGTCGGGATAAATTGTACACATACGTTTGTATGAATTAATTTGCTACTTTTAAAGGTTTTATTTCTTTGTAATGGTTTTAATTAACTGATACAAATAAAGATTCAGAGCTCAAGGATTTGGTTTGGATGTAGCAATGATAAATATTGATCATAGAGTTTTCAAATAAGGCATGTTTAATGTTCTTTAGTCACAGGTTAGAACATTTTCAGGATTGTACCTTCTTCATGAGAGCAAAGTTAATGCTCACTCATTATATGTGATAGAATGAAATTGTATGCGAGGCCTGTATGGTTCTCATCTGACCTTACATAACATTGGTGAGAAACATAGAGGTTATAGGAAGCAAGAAAGTGCTGAAGTTGGATATTTTTTAAAAGTTTCAAAACCAAGTGAATTATCTACAAAGGTTTATAGAAAGATAAATACGAATTAAGTAGAGAATGTAATAGGTTATGCATTTGCCAACGGTAATGTAGTAATCAATGTACTATTCCACCTACAACTGGTGGTTGAAAACATTGAACAAAACAAAGAGAAGCCTTTAAGCCAAACTTTCACAAACCTGCTCAATTAAGTGCAGACTGAAAACATGTGCGGTCTTCAACCAGATTTATATGTTATATTGTTGATCACTGTAATGGTGGTTCAGAGTTCACTTTGAATGTGCAACAGAATGCACAGGACATTTTAATGGTAGTGCTAAATGTGCTAGAAAATGAGGGTATTGCATTTAATAACTTCTTTAGAGCAAGGTATTCATCAAATCATGAATGTGTTAATTGTTCATATGCAGGCAGAACAGCCATTGATTCAGAGTGATTTGTGTACCTTCCATTGCAAGATTGCAAGTCAGTAGCTTTTGAAAAACCATTTGTTAAAGGTTTGCAGAATAACTCTGGTCCAGATTGCAGATCAGAAGTGCTGTTGACATTAGTTGTGACACATAGTTAAAAATACGTTATTCTTATGTTACAGAGGTGTAGAGTAGATGGTAGTAAAATTCACACTGATATCACCAAATTTAAAGCTGCTCAGACATCAATTTACAGGAAAAGATACACTGCTGTTGCCATTATTTTCCTCCATGGACATTCAATCTACTGTGGGCACTATACTGTGTACCTACAAAATTCACCTGACTGGACTGAATGTTCCATGACTTATAGCGAAGCAAACGTTACACTGGAAACTTCCAAACTCTTATCTCATAGTTTTGGAACTAAAGATCTATACAAAATAATATTTACAAAACTCTATGTGCATATAAAAAGACAACAAATGTGTGGAAGTCCATGTTCATTGCCGTTATGTGGCCTACCAAGGATAATGACCATCTAATGCACTAAGTTTTTTTAATAATGATAAAGAAAGTTTCTATAAAAGTACTTAATACTTATGAATGTGCAGCAGACAAATATATTAGGTAGCTTAGCTAGTAGGCTTATTTTAGAACTTAAAGATACAATAATGACTTACAGGCAGTGATGTCCAGTAAGCACTCTTTAGTATTCTATTGTGACATAGATTTAGCATGTGGGTTTTGAAAACAAATCTTAATGATTTATTTTTCCCCATAGCTCAATGATGGTCTGCATTACTAAGATGTGTTCACAGTATACACACTGTTTGCATTCTAATTGAAAAATATTTCAGGATATATTCAAAGCGAATGCAATTTCGGAGAATTAAAAATATATATATATTTTGAAGTTCAGTAATAAATAGAAAATATAGCAGTAACATATACAGAATATACTTAGCGTAACGTTCTTTTTTTCATCACAACAGGATGATCTTAAAGACATATGAGTGCAGAGCAGAGTCACTCACTATTCATCGTTCTGCACAACACTGTGACTCTATTGAGACCCTTTGCCATAAATGTAACTTGCTGCACACTCTCTAGTGTGAATAGCAATCATCCTGAGGAGATATCACTGAAAGTGTATACTTTTGCACACTATATTGAACAAGGTAGTTTCTCCCCACATCTGACTGCATACAACTATTACTGTTTGGTGAATATTCATCAGAGAGTAGTTCTCTATATGCTACAAATAACACTCATCGTCCAAGAGGGAGGTCAGCCTGAAGATCTCAATTCTTCAGTACATTATATTATACGCATCTATCACCCTGAGGAGCGCTATCATTCAAGGGGCGAGTGTGCTCCTATATGCTACTATTTTGAGTTATCAGCCTAGTGCAGAGGTCTTCAAACTTTTTGATGCCGAGACCCCATTTCAAAAACTTTGGTGCGAGGGCCAAATCCTGACAAACAATTTTAGGAACTGGTACTCCTCATCATCGATACCCACAAACACCCCCAATTATAATGAGAAATCATTTTTACAGTGGATAAATAATATTAAACAATGTTAATGTTAATGTTACTGTTATAAGGAACTTATAAAGCGCGCGTACACCAAGAGGTTTCATGGTGCTACTCTGGGACTGGTCAGAACCGGGGGGAAAGTATTAGTCATGTGCTTGCTCAAATAGCCATGTTTTGAGCAACTTTCTAAATCTCAGTAGTTCCGTGCATTACCGGATCTCTAGGGGAAACGAGTTCCACAGTCATGGGGCCAGATATGCGAATCAACAGCCTCCTTGCCATTTCCG
Organism: Triturus cristatus; assembly: GCF_964204655.1. Classification (NCBI taxonomy): domain Eukaryota; kingdom Metazoa; phylum Chordata; class Amphibia; order Caudata; family Salamandridae; genus Triturus; species Triturus cristatus. The sequence goes on from NC_140589.1 coordinate 678,524,958, forward strand.
TTTGAAAGCAGGAATAGTTAATAACTAGAGATGCTTTGAACTGAGGTTTCGAGAGGGAGTATACTTGGATAACAGGTTGTTAATGAATTTGGGGCTCTGGCTGTGTAACGATTTAAAAACTAGGCAACCTGTCTTGAAGGCAGTCCGTTGAGGAATGGGAAGCCAATGTAATTTTTTTAGAAGAGGTCTAGCAGATTGCCACCTCGGTTGCTGGTGGATCAATCTTGCTGCCTGGTTCTGCGCCATCTGGAGCCGTTTGGTCAAGAAGAGTGGCATCCCCAGGTAGATCGAGTTGGCGTAATCCAGGTGTGATAGTACCATAGCTATCACCACCTGTATCAGTGCTGCATGGGTGAGCAGATGGCTGATCTTTCGGATCTTTCGTAACTGAAAAAAGCAAGTTGATACCACTGCGCCTACCTGGGATTTTAGTGATAAATCGTTATCTGTAATAACCCCAAGGCTTTTTACAGTGTATTACAGTGTATTCTTTAAGTTTATGTCTTACACTGTTAGGTAGCTACACATAATATAACGGGAAACTGAAATGAAAAATAAATGTGAATAGTTGTCACTCAGTGGGAATGGCACAATAGTACATTATGAAACCTCTATTAGTTAATACCCTGAAGAGGTCTGTGTGTAACCAGAGAGCCACATAATTATATCTTGGTTTGTGCAGTGGAAAATAGTGACTTGTATATTTTTAGTGCTACGAGGTCACAGCCTGTGACAGAAAGCACTGTGAATATGTAGGTCATTATTTTATACTTGCATTACACACGGTACAAGCTGGATTGCTACAACATGTGCCAAATGTTTTACGATGAAATGATGCTTCCAAAATATAGTAATACCCAGACTGTACGTAATGCAATTTCTTTTACAAAACTGTCCCTTCATAGTAAACACTATGTAAGTTTCACACTTCACAGCTCAGTTGTTAACTCTTTGAGTACCACTCAAAAATAATAAATCTATTATCACACAACTTCGAGTGATTCGATCAATAAAAGCCAGTTCTGGCTCCCAAGAATCCTCTACTTTTGCAGATTATCCCTTACATTTGCAGATTAATACGTGCAGCACATTTGCATTTCTTTCAGGCAAGCAGGCAACCTGGCAAGAAGGCTTGTTTAGCTGTCTGCCCAGGTTTCACAGCACAGGTCACTCCCTGAAAGGCACTCTTCCTGAAGTATTTAAAGTATCGAAATTAACCATCCTAGAACAGTTGTCTTTTTACTAAAAGTAGAGGAGCATTTTTTCATAAATCAAAAAAAGTCTGGGGAAGCCGTCCCCCTCAAATCCCGACCACTTTGACCTCTGGGTGAAACCCCGAATTATAGGGAAACATGCCTGGGGATGCCCGGTTTCACAGCTCTTGTATTCCACCGCCAAGATGCGGTGCGGTTCAGTCCTCGACATTCATAATAGAAAAATAAACATGACATCAAGCTTGCCCAAACCTCACCACTTGCAAAATGAGTCCACACTTGACATTGCCGAACCCAGAGGATACCAGCCTGACAACACCATCTCGTTGTTTCGACTCACAAGGTACCTTAAGTGTGAAAAAAGCCTCAGGTCACACGTGGCAATATAAGTTCACAAGGGCAAAAATGCCTAACTTACAGACGTGGATGTGCCACCTGTGAGTAGTTTATTCATGTAAACATGAGGGCCAGGGGCAAACGCCCAGGTTCATATACAAGCTCACAGGCACTACACCATGGAATGCACCCTCACGCTTGGTCGGACATCTACACTTCCGTTTCAAGGGCCGGTGAACCTAGTACTCAAGGCATGGGCAGTGTACAGATATTTCACACTGTCACAGGCAGCTTTAGTAAGGAAAGACGTGTAGAAAAATTATTTTTTATGAAGAGATAAAAAGGTCCATTAAAAGAATTTTAGAACTGCTTCCCTGTCCCGTATGCGTGCAGACACAGCAAGATTCAAAGACACTGCTGAAGGTCACAGAGTAGACATACATGGGATGTCCGTGTATGCCGACAATGAAGCTGGGGAATGTGCGCCCTCCCTGGCATGCCTCCAGGGCCCCCCTGGGGGTCGCGCCCCACAGATTGAAGACATCTGTCCTAGTGACAGCTCTCGCTGGACAGACTATTCTCCTCATACAATCTAATACCAACATTTTTTTTTCAGATTATCAATGTTACTTAAGTGGCTAGTCTCTCCCTATACCTTAATATAGGTATTATTCTTGTAAGCAGTCGGAAGAGGAAGGCAAGTATGTTGCCATACCTAACTACATACATCCATAACTCTCAGAAGATATCTTAGGTTAAAGATCATTACCCATACAGATTATACTACACACACTTCTGAGACAAAAGGAAGATCTTAGCAGACAGGTAAATTCCTCTATATAATCTTCTACATAGACTAGTGATTCAAAAGAACAGTGTAAGAAGAGACATGCTACCCTTTCCACACACTTGTACAAACTAGGGGTGGGCGGAATTTGCGTTGTCGCGCTACGCAAAGCTCAGCGAAACCTTACTGTAAAACAGCAGTTCATGTCCATGAAAGATGCTACATATTCATTGTTACACATTGAAAAATTGGAGCCGTTACCTTTCTCTGTGGCGGAATTGAATTCAGCCGTGTGGTTAGTACATGGGTTGATCACGCTCCCTTTCGCGCTTTTTAAGTTTACGTCATGCATGAAACACTATGCTCTGGGTAGATGTGAACAGTTGGGTACCGCGTTCCTACATGAGGTTTGGTCTCTCCCTTTTATGTATAGATGTACAAGAGACGGTACAGAGGTTTACCTGAAAGGTGAGGAGTGTACCTCGACACCTGATCATTCTGTAGTATGTAGGCACATTCAGTTACACGGTGCATGTAATGTTCACGCCCCAAATTTGGCCTGCGTCCTCAAAGGTATCCCAGTGCCAGTGATTACGCCATCTTTCACGCTGCTTGCAAACGGTAGTTATTTAATTTTGAATAATGAAGCTTGCTGCAGGATGTTAGTGGGAATCCCATATATAGTAACTGTATCACAGAGAGTAGTCTGCTGCTATAATGTTATATTTCCACCCCCGCATGGGCGGCTGGATGTTTCCATCTGGCCTTCGATTCCGACCTTGAAAGCAGAGTTCAACAAGATGAGCAGAATAAGAGCTCTATTGTCCCAAAAGGAGGTGCCATTGACTTCCTCCCGAGAAACATTTGTCCTTCACGTGGCAAATACGCGCACTGAGGTACAGGCGCTTTTGAATACTGACCTCCCCCTGCATTTTGGAGCTTTGATCCAAACAATCTTCAATGCCTCGTCAACAACTGGCCTGGCTCATTTTTTTAAACTTATAGGCTCAGGCCTCGTGACCTCCTTCCAAACTATTTTTGGTGTGATTCCGGCATTTTTTCATTCTATTTTTTCGAGCGTCTTTGGCGGTGTCCCGCTGATTCTGGCGCTGGTGGCAGGTGTGCTACTTTTACTTTTCATACTACGAAATGGATGCACTTTCTGTGCCTCACGACAACCGGCCCCGTCTGCATCTTCTTCATGACAGGATGCTTGAATATTATGGTACCCTGCCATTGGCGACTTTGAGCCTAGCATATGGATTATCCTTCCGGTATTCCTACTTTACCTGTGTGCAACCTGTCTTTCACTGCCTAGATTGTCCCTTTGAATGGCCTCTGGATTTGTGCTTAACCAACACGGTGTCTCTGGTCCCGGATTATGATCGACTGATGAGTCCCTTAGTGTCTCACGAGTTTGCCTGTTCTGGTGTTCGGATTATGGCCTGTGGTGCGGCGCATGGAATCCTGGGTAATTGGGACATCGCAAGGGCTGCCTATGACTTCTTGGATATGAGTTTTCTGGAAGAACACGTAGGTTGCCCTCTGATGGTGCTAGAGGCTCCGCTTATTGAAGAACATGTATGTTCCTTTTCTTTAATTAACTGGATGGCTGAAACATTTAGTGGCCGTGCCAACGATTTCCTGTTGGAAGCTGTTGCTACGTATGCTGCATACACGTTCATGGATTGAGGGAACTGTCACCCACTATATTTTTTCTACCATGTCTTAAACATTGCCTGTGACTTTGGATTGCTACCTAAAGCAGCATTTTTTCTTTTTGTTTTGCCTTTTTGAGGTTTTTGCTTTTCTTTTTTCTTTCGAACTTTCTCTGAACCGCTACTTGGTTTCGATTTGAATACGCCTTGTTCTGCTCTGTCGAATTTGAACTCTGCGTTCTCTCATTTCTTCCCTACTGGTTAGTGCTTCGATCAAGGGGGCATGTAGTAAGGAATCCCTTAATACGTACATACATTGTTACGTTAGCATAACCACGTTAGATGTTAGAAAGCCATCTTGCTGCTTTTGCGCACGACACTGCATCTACATGTTATTGTTTAAACAAACTGCTGGCTCGCGCTTTGCCTCACATGAGAGCAATCTGTTGTTACCATCCTGAGCTCTGCGCAGCGACCTTGGTCTGTACATGGTGTAACAAGAACAGTCTGGGTCGTTAGACGATGCATGTTTTCCACTCTAGGTTGATCGACTCACTATTTAGCCATAACATACAGGCAGCTGCGAATACCTGAAAGTTGCTGCTTTTAATATTGCAGACATCATGTTTAATATTCAGACCGAAGACGAGCCTTCCTGCGAGAAGACTTCTGATGCTCCTGTGATGTGATTTCACTAAGCTGATCTTTGAGGTATGGGGTCCCCCATTCAAGCCTAAGAGACCATTCATTAGCATAATAATAATATTTGCTTCTAAGTAAAGGGAACGTGTTAATATCCACTGTCATTTATAACATGATCACTCCCTTTATATTCTATGGTATTGTAACGATGCTGATGGTTTTAATTATAATCATTTGTCTGCTTGTATTAGCCAAAGTACTGCATCTTAGGACACGTGATCTATAAAATAAACTCTTTTTATTTTCACCGTGTCTCCGTTTATTCTTGTTGTGGACTGATATGAGAATAATATACGAACAGGTATTTCCGATTCCCACCATTCCTGAGAGTACACTGAGTCGCTTGTTCTGGGTTGTCTTTTCATTGGGACCGCCGAGCTAAACCTCGGATAACGAATGGGACACTTATGCTAGCCGGATACTGGGTTCTGGGTTCTGAGGTGAGTTTCTGGTACACCACAATTCACTGAGGTCCTGGGGTTCTACGCATAGTTCTGTGTATAAGAAGAATCCCTGCAACACAATCTAATACCAACATTTTTTTTTCAGAGTATCAATGTTACTTAAGTGGCTAGTCTCTCCCTATACCTTAATATAGGTATTATTCTTGTAAGCAGTCGGTAGAGGAAGGCAAGTATGTTGCCATACCTAACTACATACATCCATAACTCTCAGAAGATATCTTAGGTTAAAGATCATTACCCATACAGATTATACTACACACACTTCTGAGACAAAAGAAAGATCTTAGCAGACAGGTAAATTCCTCTATATAATCTTCTACATAGACTAGTGATTCAAAAGAACAGTGTAAGAAGAGACATGCTACCCTTTCCACACACTTGTACAAACTAGGGGTGGGCGGAATTTGCGTTGTCGCGCTACGCAAAGCTCAGCGAAATGGTGAAAATCTCCGCGAGCACGCAGAACTTCCGCGAACAATCGGAATTGCTTGTTCGTGATGCTTTTTTCCTGTTCACGAACGCTCTTTGCATGCTCTGGGGAAATATCTCGCGAACACGCATTTTGAGAACGCGAACAAGCAAGAATTTTGGGCAATTCCGCATTCTCTGCGGAACGCGAAACTACCTAATTTCCGCAAATTCCACGAGCGGAACGGAATTTACCACCCAGGCCTAGTGTAAACATATAGTGTTGAGCACTGGTCTCAGATGAGAGACCACTCTCTGGTCATAGTCTACTACATATTGCTGTGCTCAAAGAGATACCTCTCAATACTGTGGCCAGTTCCTCTTCATACTATTCTACACACAGCTATGATGCAATAAACAATGGTCAGTGAACAGGTTAGTCTCTTTACACTCCCTACTACAAATAGTTGTTACTCTGCAAAGAACTTTTAGTAGAAACCGCACCTTCCCACACCCTGCTTCCCACGGTGATATAACTGGAAAGAGGTGCAAACGAACAGACCAGGCTGTCCCCACACTGTAGTACACAAACCTTTCAGCGTGGGAATAGGTCTCACCAGTGCTTTTACCAGTAGAGAGCTTGTTTTACAGTGGAGAGTACCTTTTCACATTTTATTATATAGATGCTTCATTGAAGACACATATCTAAATGGAGAGAAGAGTGCATCCCCATACTCTACTATTAACATGTATTACCCTGTGTAGAAGTTTCATATGAAAGTCGTAGCATAGATGGCAGTTGATGTCTCCCCCTAATGAACATGTTCATAACTTAATAAAGAGAAGAGCCACCACAGTTATCTGTCTTTCTCCATGATCTGACAAACACACCCATCATACCAGACAAAGTCCTTACTGGTGAGACTTGTGTCTCACTGCAGTCTAGTATTATGTTTGGTCATATAACAAAGACATTTTAGTGGGAAGGTCAGTCCCTTCTCTCACCAAACTATTCACAGATTTCATCATGTGCAGGAATTTCAATAGAAAGTAATTCTCTCCCCATACTCATCTACTATTTACATCCGTGATCCTAGAGGAACTCTCTATAGGTAAGGCATGGTTCAAATTGCTATACTGCAGACATTGTAGTGAAATTGTAACAGAAAATGTCTATTGAAATAATTGAAGAAAAGATTATTATATATTTGCAGCAAGATAATGCTAAATAGCATAATGTGTAATCTGATGACAAAGTTGTGGAACTTGTAAAATACAGAATTGTCATGTTGATTAAGTCTTTCAGCTCCTGCAAGAGTCGCACAGGAGCCATTTTTTTTTTTTTTTAAAAAGGGGAAGTTATAATATAAATGCAGTATACAACGGCATTATAAAATGGCTCTTAAAAGAGGCTTTTTTGTTTCTTTTAGAAAATATTTTGGACTCATTTAGGAATTTTCCAAATATTTTGAAGTTTTTTAGTATGTTTTTTTTATAAGGATAGAAACTGAATTATAAAGGATTTTAAAAATTTGGGAAAATTACACAGAACTTTGCTTTTCTAAAAAGCCAGAAACAATAACTGGGAGAATAATAATACAAACAAAACGAAAGCCTGGGGGGATTCATGTTTCTGTGCAAGCTCATCCTGGGCACTTGTAATAACTTAAAAAATAGTTTTCTTGCACAAGGAGCAAAAGAGAGCCTTGTTTAAATAGGCTTGATTGGTATCAACCTGACTGAACAGTACTTGAAGTGGTACTGTATCCCCAGGTACAATGGATTTAGAAGCTCCAGAGGTGCTGCCATTTCAGCAGAGTGAGCCATCTCAGCATATACAATTTTTGTGCAGATGCATCACTTATAAATGCCGACCCAATTCCAGTGATGCCCATGCTGTACTTCTTCCGTGTCCCTCCACTAAATACTTTTTTGAAAAGTTTGAAAGTAACACACTTGCCAGATGCCTTTTTTCCTCCTGGTGTTGGATCAAACATTTTCCACACAAGAGATTATTTTGCACGTTCTGAGGCTTGAGAAGGTGAAACTGTTGGTGCTTGCTTATCAGGGTTTGAAAAAGCCATTTTGTAATTTCTTCCAAATATTTGGAAGCTGCAAAGATGATGATTTAGGGTAGGACTGCCTTTGCCAAAAGCCAGAACACAAATGAAGCAAAAAAGGTGAATTCCAAATTTTGCAACTAATTACATCAATGTTAACCAATGATAATCTCTTTGATGGGTTTGTCTTTACTCTCCAGTAGTTTGCAGGTGTCTAATTGGATCGAAAAATATTGTAGGTTTTTAATGTTGCCATGTATAGTTATTTTCTGTCTTTTTCCGATAACCTGTAAAATCAGATTACCTTCAGAATTACTATAAGATAGTATTATCAATCAATGAATAAATCATTTCTAAAGCGCAGCACTATCACCCCTAGGTGTATTTGGGCACTGAGGTTGCTGTGCCTGCATCAAAAAGCCAGGCCTTGAGTTGCTTTCTGAAGACTGGCAGGGAGGGTGCCATTTGTAGGTGTAGGGAAGGTCATTCCAGGCTTTGGCAGTGATGTAGGAGAATGCATGGCCCCCACTGTGGGTGTGATGAGTGAGGGGTATGTCTGCATGGGAGAGTGAAGTGGAGCACAAGTGTTTCTTAAGGGAAGATAAAAGTTCAGCCGGTGGTTGATGAAGAAAGGTTCTTGTTTGTGGAAGGCATTTTAAGCATGTGTGAGCGGCTTGAACTGGCATATTTTCAGCACAGTTGACAAGTGGAGATTTCTGAGTTGAGGAGAGATGTGGGCATGCTTCCGGATGTCGAGGGTGAGTCTGGCTGCCATGTTCTGTATCGTCTTGAGTCTTCTAATGAGTTGGGTGGAGATAACAGTGTAGAGCGTGTTGCCATAGTCAAGGTGGCTGGTGATGAGTGCTTGTGCAACAATCTTTCTGGTGTTTGCTGAGATCCATCAGAAAAGTTTGCAGAGCATGTAGAAGCAGGATAAAGTGACTGCAATGACTTGTTGTTTCATAGTCAGTTGGCTGCCCAGAATTATGCTGACATTGAGAGTATAAGACATACAATTGATGGACGGAATGCAGAACAAATGAAAACATTCACCCCTGTGTCTCATGGGAACAGTCCAGCCTGAACTGCCAAGCCAGGTCCTCCCTGGACCGGAAACAAGCATCCTAGGACCGGTTTCAGGGTTTGACCCCTCGTCAGCCAGAATAGCTTGATTCTAGTGGCACAGTGAGCCCAGGACCCACGGCTGGGTATACCTGGCGCACTTAGGGTGAGAAAGCAAAATATACACAATTGATGGACGGAATGCAGAACAAATGAAAACATTCACCCCCAGTCAAGAGACCTGGGTTAAATCCATCATTCTTTTGCTCACTATGCCATCCCAGTTTAGACCTGGCCATATTCAAATCAGTCTTGACCCTGTGCCTCATGGGAACAGTCCAGCCCAAACTGCCGAGCCAGGTCCTCCCTGGACCGGAAACAAGCATCCTAGGACCGGTTTCAGGGTTTCACCCCTCATCAGCCAGGATAGCTTGATTCCAGTGGCACAGTGAGCCCAGGACCCACGTCTTGCCATACCTGAAGCACTTAGGGCAAGAAAGCAAAAGACACACAATTGATGGACAGAATGCAGAACAAATCAAAACATCCACCCCCAGTAAAGAGATCTGGGTTAAATACATCATTCTTTTGCTCACCATGCCACCCCAGTTTCGACCTGGCCATATGTAAATCTGTCTTGACCCTGTGCCTCATGGGAACAGTTCAGCCTGGACTGGAAACAAGCATCCTAGGACCGGTTTCAGGGTTTCAACCCTCATCAGCCAGGATAGCTTGATTCCAGTAGAACAGTGAGCACATGACCCACGTCTGGACATACCTGGCGCACTTAGGGTGAGAAAGCAAAAGCCACACAATTGATGGACAGAATACAGAACAAATCAAAACCTTCACCCCCAGTCAAGAGATCTGGGTTAAATCCATCATTCTTTTGCTCACCATGCCACCCCAGTTAAGACCTGGCCATATCGAGAGCATGGCATTAGTCAGTCAGTATGGATGTGGGTCTGAGTTCTTCTGGTCATCAGCTGTGCTCCCAAGCGGAGGTGTTTTTGCCAAAGATCAGTATCATCAACTCATTGAGCCACAAGAGCATAACATGAAGTCGTGCCCCCTCAGACTGCACACGGGGCTTGTGTTCCTGATTCTCAAAAGCCTCTCATGGGAGACATACATTATAATAAAATAAATATAATATAGACACTTAAATGACACCCTTTCTAAACATATACAACACATGAATGTTGGGTATAGAAGAGCATAAAATGAAATTTGACTGTGCGATCTCACAAACATCTCACGAGACACCCGCATGAGTAGAGACACATCTATAAAAAGAGATTTGATTGGTTATCACTAATGCCATGAATTATTGAAGGGCGTGACCACCCTCACTTTTATAATTTGGAATTGGGTATTTGATGTGCAATCATCTACTGAGCTCAGGAAGTATGTTCTCTGTATTAGTGGACAACTTTGAAGAGATAAAAAGTTGTCTTTATCAAACACGGAGGAAGAGGCACAAGTTCCACTACCCCAACCTGCTAAGCCACCAGAGTAATTTATTGTGTGGCAATTTCTTTTAAATGGCACCTGGTGGGAAGAAAGTCTCAGCAAAGCACAAGAAGTGCAGACTAAACCATAAAGAATTTAGCAGCGGCACCAAAAACAGTTTATTATCTGGGCAACTGGGATGTTGCACCACCTAAGGGCTATGTATCCCCAATGTTTAGCTTGTGCTCAGATGCAGAGGAGTGCAGAGCTAGATTCTTCCGCAGGAGCCTCCAAATCTGTTGATACAGCCTAACCAGCACCATCTGAGGCTGTGGCAAGAATGCCAATAACAACTCAGGCTATTTAAATAAGGCACTATTCGGCTTCCTTTTTAAAACAATAATTTTCTCATCAAAACTAATTGCATCAGTTTCAAGTCTGTCAAGCTGACACAGAAAAATAAACGACCTTCTAGGCATTAGCTTTTTTTGTTATAGTTTTTCTCTCCATTCAGAATTCCAAATTTTTCTGGAATCTCCTTACTTCTGTTTTTCAGTTTAAAAAACAAAAACACCAAAAATTCCACAAAATGGTTACAAAAAAAATGGCTCTTTTGAGAGCCATCTAATTTGGTTGAAAGAAGGACAAACGTTTATGTCATTTGTGTTTTGTGTGACTAGATGTTTCTATTTCCCTTCTTGTCTATACCGTCAAATTACTTTATTCCAATAAAACTTAACTCTAAACTTACTAGTGTTTTTGTAAATTTAGACTTGAATACTATTAGAGCTTTGGAATGTTAGGAGCTCCTTGAGAACAATGAAGTGGTTAATGTCTTATGATAGATATCATAAGCCCTGTACTCCAAAATTCAAATGTTTTTGTTTCTATATGTCTTGTTTGTTTTAGAACATTCTACCCTCCGTTGGTGGAATGTTCTAATAGCCTTAAAGCTGTTCTTCCTCAGGCTATATGATTATTAAAGGCCCTCTGCTTTGTTATAAGTCTTCAGCTGTGGTTCAGGCCTGTAACTCAGGTTCAAGGCTTTAAACATCTGGTATATTCCAAGGTAATGAACTACAAGCTTATGAGAAGACAGATGAGTCTCTTCCTACATCCTACCATGCACACACCCGCCATTCAAGAGAAGGGTCTCTTTGAAGAGGCCAGTCCCTCCTCACACCCTATTATGCACAGCTGTTTTCCTCGAGTGAGCACTGGGTATAGAGACAAGTTCTTTCCTACAGTCTAATATGCACACTCATTTTATAAGACACACATCTCATTAGAGAGGCTGCCCCTTAATCACATTTTACTATGTTTACCTATCATTCTGATGAAGAGAACACGCAGAGAAAGCAGTCCCTCACCACACCCTATTGCGGTCATATATCAGTCAATAGACAGGTTTCTGCAGACAATGTATCCTCCTCCCATACACTACCATGCAAAGACAATTCTCTTGGAAGGGATGTGAGTACACAAGATAGTTCCTCCACACATCCTACCATGTGCACCTTGGAAATAAAATAATATTTAACCTTAAAAAAAAATTACTGAAAAAACAAAGGTTATAGTGACATTATAGTTAGGTGTGATAATTAGTTCTCATTTTGTTTTAAAACAAACCTTAGAAATTGACTGAAAAAAACAAAGGTGAAAGTACTGCTATAGTTAGATGAATATTTCAGTGTCAACACAATGTTTTGAACTAAAAAACTGAAATTCACCAGTTATTACTATAACTGGTGAATTTCAGTTTTTTTAGTTTAAAGCCTCGGCCCCCCTACCTCGGCCAACTTATGTCCTGGGGACCTCATTCTCTGGGCTGAAATGTGTACTAAAGAACAGGGGGCTATTGGACCTGCTCTCCAAATCTTAAAAAGGGACCCCATCCACCTGTGCTGCAACTTAAATTAAAAGGGAGGGGAGTCACCTCCCTGAGCCTTTATTGGCCTGGCCGATAAGGGCCAGCTCACTTACTGTGACCCAGGTAGCCCACCTCCGCGACACAGATGTTTCCCTGCTTGCACTATGGTGGGCATGGAAACATGTGTTTGCTCCCGTCTGGCAAAAGCAAGCACATGGGGAGCAATCATGATGTCTGCTGCCAGCTCGCAGGAGCTTTAAAAATCCTCCAACTGCTAGGAGCAGACTTATGTTCTGTTCTCTGCCAGCACTGATGAGGGCCGGGAAACAGAACCCAGATTACTCCGTTCTCTAGGGAGCATGCAAAAAGCAGTTGTTTCCTCCATGCGGGAGCCACCGCGGCACCCAATGTGTGTTTGGTGGGTGCCCTGGGTGAGTACTGGGACACCCAACTTTTTATCATCCGGGCCACGGTGGATGGGGTCTCCCCTAAAATAGGCTCTGGCCGGATGGGCCCTTCCTCTTCCCCTTTAAAAAAAACACATCCCTGGGTCATGGGTCCCCAGTCCTTAACATGTCTCCGGAGCGGGGCCATGTGGCCCCCATCCTGTTTATAATGTTTTGCAGCCCCAGGAGATTGGGCACCTGGGGCCTAATAAGGCACAGGGACGGAGGCCTCATGCCCCCCTCCCTTTTTTGTTATATGTGGCCTGGGTGATGGGGTTTCTGGGACATATTAAGGCTCGGGGAGGGGACTGCACACCCCCATCCTCTTAGAGTTTGTCCCCAGGGGTGGGGCCCCCAGGACATAAGAAGGCTTAGGGAGAAGGGGTGAGTGGCCGCTTAGGGAAAAGAGGTGAGTGGCCCCTCCTCTTTTTTTTTTGTTGTACCAAGGCTTGGTGAGGGGAACTGCACACCCCTCTCATGTTTAATTATACTTGGCGCTGGGGGATATGATCTCCAGGCCCATTTAAGGTTTGAGGATGGGTGACAACGTGGCCCCCTCCCCATTTTATTGGAACTGGCCATGGAGGATGGAGTCCCAGGGGCCAATTAAGACTCAGAGAGGGGGACTGTACGCCCCCTCTTAATGTGTATGTTTTTGCGCCAGGGGATGTAGTCCCCGGGGACCAAATTTCCATCTTGTGCTGCACACGCCAAATGCTGTGTGTGGCATGGGATTGGCAGCCTGCTGGGGGTTTGTCTACAGGGCATGGTGACAGGCCAGGCCCAGTGGCCAACACCCAGCTGTGCATGGCCGAAGGCTGATGTGCAGCATGGGGTTGACTGCCTTTGGGGTGTTCACCTCAGGGCTTGGCATCAGGCCAGGCCCTGTGGCCAACCTCCAGCGATTCATGGCCAGAAGCCATGCACGGCCAGGGGATTGGCTTTATGTGTGGTAATAAAACATCACTTTATGTGAAAAAAACCCGAAAGTAACCTTATAATTAGGTGTGATAAAAAGATTTGTTTTTGTTTAGTAAAACCCTTAGTAATTCACTGAAAAAAAACGAAGTTTAAAGAGATGTATAGCAAGTCAGTGACAACATTGACATTTTAAATAGGCCTGGGTGGTGAACTCAGCTCCATTCGCTGTGTTGTCTGCACTCTGCTCCCCGCAGATCTCGCGGAGTGCAGAAAACTCCACTCCGCCTAGTGCAGCAGAGTTTATTTCCATGCTCGAGCTCGCGATCAATAAGTTCGCAAGCACAAACTGCAGCTCGGGGACAATTTCTACCCTGTCTTCTATGTCATGTAGAAATTGTCACAGTGAGATGATTCCATCTAATTATTCAAGGCTGCTTACAATACTTAGTGTACAATCTTTCCCCTAGTGGAAACTTTTTCTGCAGCACCAAACAATGCAGTCACTTGCACATAGAGTTACTTTTCAATATAAAGATTTATAACGTATTCATTAGCTCTAAACTCCCCACATCTGCAAAGCAAAACTGGAGGCCACTCCTTTTCCAATATTGCACCCAAGACATGGAATGATCTCCCTTAACACATCAGAGCCTCCTCCTCACACCTTGAGTTCTGTAAGAAGCTGAAGACCTGGCTCTTTTTTTAAGCACCTTGGGACCACACACCTACATACCTTGGCTGGATACTATGTCTGGTTATTAGTGCGCTATAAAAATCAATGAAACATAACATACAAACCTATGATGCATTAGGAGCATGAACATTTTTTAACAATTACACCCATTAGCTGGAAACAGGCAGTACAAAATTAGGTAGAAAAGTAATGTGGTTGTTACCCGCCACCATGTAAACTATAAAATTGTAAACTATAAAACAAACTACCACTTATTGGACGATGTCATCAATGATCTTGGCAATGATGTCATATGAGATGTTATCAGTGATATCATAAATTGTGTCACAGAAAATATCTTGAGTGATTTAATGTGTGAGGTCTTAAGCAGGGCATGGCAGGGGTGCCAATTTTAGGTAGCTCTGCTAACTATAATTGGTAAATGTATGTGTTTTTTTAGTTCAGAATGTTAATGTTGTCCCTGACAGGTTCACCTAACTATAACTTCACTTTAACCATGAGATTTTCAGACCATTTCCCTGAGCCCTAATCTGCCCCAGGGACCTCATCATCCCCCTTCCTGGGCCTTTTCAGGCCCTTGAGACCCAATCCCTGAGGCTATCTGTATTGTATAAAGAGAGGGTGGGCAAGTGGCCCCCTCCCTGAGCCTACTTTGGTCTTGGGGAACCCATTACCTGGGCTGTCCATTTTTAAAAGAGGAGGGGGTGTGGCCAAGATGGCGGCTTGGTGAAACATACTTTTTTGTCTCTCTGCTCTTGCCCGTTTAGGCCTTGGCTAATAGGTGCTGAGAGGGCGTTCCCCAGCTGACCCCCCCTTGAGTGCTGGAGAATTTGGGGGAGCGGTTCCGGCCACCTCAGCGATTGGGCCCAAGAGAGCGGGGCAGGCAGGCTGCCTGAAGCAGCTGTGGTGATGTGGCATCCTGCGGCTGGGAACACTGCAAAGGAGGTGAAGAGAGGCGGCACGCTGAGCGGCTCTCGTGCTGGCTCAAGAGCGCAGGGCGAGGCAGACTGAAGCGGCTGACAGCAAAAGGAGTGGGTGCGGCACTCCAGGGACCTGCCGGCACAGCTGCAGGCGCTGCATGAGGCTGGGGCTTTGGCCGACTGGGAGTGGAGCCGGAGCTGGCAGTCCCAGAGGAGAGAGAGTGCAAGTCAAGGAGCTTGCCTCCACTGCCGCAGACAAAAAACAATGCAGATTTTTCCATGTAGCGGGCCAAGGCTTTGCCCAGAGTGATCTGTGGGGCCTCTGGGGATCTTGTTTCGGTCACAGGTGTTCCCTGTGGAGTCCCCCCTCTTCTGTTGACAGGCAGTGAAGAGTCGGTGAGGTGAGAAGCAGTCGCTGGCGGGGCCCGAGGGTGAATTGCGGGTCCCCAAGGGATCTCGATCCAGCTGCGGGGGTCCCGCCTCCTGTGGAGACCCTACCCAGTTTTTGGCAGGCAACGAGGGGCTAGATAGGTGAGGAGCGCCCGCACTGGGGCACGGGGTGGCTCACAGAGCTGAACTGCACCACCGAGAGGAATCAGCCGTGAAGATTAGAGGGAGACAACTACTCCGCACAACTAGCTGGAGGCTAGGCCGGTCCTCCCGTCCCCCCATCTTCCATAGTGCAATGACCATGGGAGCCAGAGGCGGCGAGCCTCGCTGACCAGCCAGGCTTGGTAAAGCCGAGGGGACCTGGGGCTCCCCCCCACCTAAGACGACTGGGGACCTAATCACTGTGGCATTGGCTAGAGCTTTGGAAGACGGTTTGGAGGTCTGGATCCGGGAATAGGCCAGGGGCCCTGAGGAGAAGACCGGGCTGTTGCAATGCCCCTGGAGCTATAGGGCCAGGGGCCAGAATCGGGCTCCCCCCACATCACATCCCTGAAGGGGAGAGCACACACCAGCCCTGATGTTTGTAGCCGGACCAGAGCCCTATTCGCCATGGGCCAGTCGGGTCTGACCTACCCCTGCTGCTAGAGACCTGGGGTGCAGTGGGGGTGATTCGGGCCCCAGAGGCCTATACTCCCTCTTGGCCCTGTCTCTGGTTGGGCGTTGTGATTTGCGGACAGTACTATCCTCGAAAGGCCACCGGTAAGGGGAGAAAAGACAGGTCGGTGAAAGAGATGCTCCTCAAAATGCTCAACTCGCAGGCCGAGGGCCCCACCTATCAAAAGAAATTGGAAGACTGATCTGAGGGAGGTCCACCAAGACCTGGACTCACTAGGAGAGATGATCAAAACCCTGGAGGACCACGAGTCCAGTAGGGATGAGGAGATAGAGGTCCTCCAACAGGAGGTTATCCGGCTGCGAAAACAAAACCTGGACCTTCAAGCTCACATGGAGGACTTGGACCTGCGCAATAACATACGGATCTGAGGCATTGTTACCGGGACGGGGGCCACAAATATAGAGGCCTTGGTGACCGACCTCTTCCGTGCAATTCTCTGTGAGCCTTTAGACTTCCAAATCAAAGTAGATCGCACACATAGAGTGGGGCCCAGGCGAGCCGCCCCAGCCCCACCGGCTTACATTTTAACATGCGTACATGATTTCCAGCTTAAAGAGCACAAACTCTGTGCCAACCCTGCATTCTAGTTAAAGTGCCAAAAACCTACACTATATCAAGATTGAGCCGCCTCTACGTTGCAGAAACGCAAAGCATTTCGGCTTATTACTATTCAGCTGGCATATCATATTCTTGGGGTCACCCACACCGACTGTTTTTGTCTTTCAATAGGGAGCTCAGACAAATGTGCTCAGTGATTGAGACCTGCAAGCTGCTAGGTATTGAGGCAACTCCTGCAGATGCGGCACAACAAGGCAAGATAAACAGAAACCATTGGAGTGGCCACGGGAGGACAACAATCAAGCCTCTGACGTGGACACCATGGCCAAAGAAAGACAGGCAGTCCTAGCGACATTCACGGAGGACCCCCCTGGAACATTGACACCATGATTAGCAGGGGAGGCTGGCAGACAATCTGATGGTCCCTCTCCTTAATCTCCTTTGACGAATGCATGGGGCCAGGGCAGGAGCAGGGAGATGTTTGTCACTGGTACCTCCCTACCAATTTTTCTAGAAGCGCGCTGCTCCGGACTTCAGTCAATCATAGGATGGTTGCTCATTGGTTCATCGTATTACTTGTAGCTTTTTTTTTATTTACCCCCCTGGGCTTCTCGTATGCTTGGCTCTAGGCTCAGGTATCTGCTCATTATCAGGTACACAGATTTGGTATGCTACGGGCATTTGGTAGTGGGGGTCTCCTGATTTGTAATGGCTCTTTACTAAACTCCCAGTCTAGGTCTTGACCCATATGGTAGCAAACATCAAAAGTCTCATCTGGAATGTGAAGCGATTAAATAGTCTGATTAAAAGGAGGGCCATCCTTTCCTATTTAAAGCAGTCAGGTGCCCAAATTTGTTTGCTACAGGAAACCCACTTTCTTGCAAGGGACACTCACAGACTGCATCCGAGGGCTTTCCCTCACCAATATTACTCCTCACACACAACTAAAACAGCTGAGGTTGCAATGTTCATCTCCCACACCTTTGGAGGGAAAGCAGGCGCAAAACTAGCTGAAATTGAAGGGCGGCTCCTAGCTATATCAGTAACTATTAACACTCGTACCTTTACCCTAGGCTCTATATAAGCGACCAATGAGGGGCTGGAGTCCTTCCTCCGACGAGCAGTAATGGCATTAAAAAACTCTCTGGTTAGGCAAATCCTATTGGGGGGAAGACATAAACATGGCCTTCGACAATCACCTGGACCGCTCAGCCCAACGGCAGGGACAGGCTGGTGCTTTCCCGCGGAGTGGGTGGGAGTGGTGACACGATTTGGGTCTGGTGGATATCTGGCATTCCCTTTACCCCTGTTACAGATTACACCTTTTATTCTCACACACACAAAACTTAAGCTAGAATTGACTACTTCATATGGACCCAATCCTTCCTTCCCTTAGTGCCTACCTCAGATATTGAACCTCGCTCGCTCTCAGATCATGCCTGACACCTCAATTACCACCTTATGGGAAACACTCAAACTGGTCGCGAGAGGGGAGTTTATCGCAACCTCCTTGGCAGATAATAGGCTTCACAGGGACAAGAGAGAGGACCTCACCAAACAAGTACAATAATTGGAGTGTATTCATAAGCAGACGGAGGCACCCAGGGTATGGCGGCAACTAGAGGCCTTGACCTAGATGGAGCAGAACACACCACCCTAAGACTGTGACACTAATTTTACACTGGGGGACAGATGCAGGCGCCTTTTGGCCAATAAATTGTGTGCTCAGCACCAGGCAGCTACTGTCCACACAATACTGGATGTGTCTGGTTCTGAATGCATAAACGATGCAGCCTGTACATTTTGTGACTTCTATGCTGAGCTATACACAGCCCAACACCTCCCGGAGCAGGCATCACTGAATTATTTACAAAAGAGAACCCACTCTAAATTGACCCCGGAAAAGGGATCCAACCTGGACAGCCCGATCCACATTAAGGAAGTGATATACGCCATAGCTCAACTTAAACATCTTAAATCCCCGGGCCAATGGGTTCTCCGCTATTTTTCATAAAACATTTTGCCCAATCCTAGCACCCATTTTAACTAGATTTTTTAATGCGATAGGCAACACCTCCGAAAACCCCCCTACGATGCTTCTGGCCTTGGATGTCGTGCTCACAAAGCCTGGCAAGGACAGCCGACACTGTGCTTCCTACCGACCAATATCACTCCAAATATTGACCTAAAGCTTTTCATTGGGATTCTAGTGGCCAGACTTGGGCCGATGATGCTGGGACTGGTGGATCCAGACCAGTTTGGATTTGTGGCCATTAGACAATGCAGTAACAACACACGGAGGCTACTCCATCTCATTGACAAGGCTCAGCACCAGGAGGTGAAGTGAGTGGTGTTGTTAGTTGATGCTGAAAAAGCTTTTGATCGGGTGCGTTAGACATATTCGGCAGCCACCCTCACAGTTCCAAGTAGGGGACCACTTTTGTAAATGGGTATTCAGCAGCTACAGCCATCCTACAGCCACGGTGCCCACTCACCCTGCTATTCGCTCTCTATTGGAGCCCATGGCTCAGGGAGTGAGGGAGAACCCACTGATCTCAGGGCTTTGGTTAGACAGGGAGCACCATACCATAAGCCTTTATGCGGACGACGTTGTTGCAACATTAGAAGACCCCCAGACCTCCATACCAGCTTTTTTCACTGAGCTCAAGAGCTTCACCGAACCTTCAGGCTTTCAGGTCAATGTTTCTAAATCACAAGCCCTCAGGGCTTCCCTCCAGTCTTCTACTAAGGAGGTCCTTATACAGCAATGCCCGATACAGTGGGCGACAGAATCGATCCCCTACCTCAGCATTAGACTGGCAGTCTCAACTCGGGCTACTGCCTCCTTGAATTACACTCACCTCCTCTCCCAAACCCGATGAGACTTACACTGCTGGTGGCCATTTGGCCTTTCTTGGCTAGGCCGTATGGCAGCGCTCAAAATGAACATGCTACCAAAGAAACTGTACCTCTTTCAGACATTCTTCATGTGGAGCCCCCCGTCAGGTATCCACAAGTCGCTTCAACTGGAATTTCTCTCTTTTGTCTGGGCAGATAAGAGACCTAGGATTAATAAGAAACTAAGCTATAGACCACCTTGGGAGGGTGGTCTTGGAATTCCCAACATAGGCTGTTATTACCAGGCTGCCCAGCTTTGAGTTCTACTGGAATGGTCCTGTAGCGGATCGGAAAAGCATTGGCTTTTCATGTATAGAGCCAATGCTGGCCAGGCTCTGTGGAAGATCTCCTTTCTTCACAGAACTCTGCCACCCACAGGCCTATACAGATCACCGGTCACATGCATAACATTGAAAACCTGGGACTCAACTGCCGTAAGGTGCAGTCTCACTTCCTTCCCATCACCCCTCACACCTACTGTCAACAATCCGGATTTCACACTGGGCTTCAACCTGATGGCTTTTAGACATTGGGACAGAGAGGGGTGTAGATGAATAGGGCATCTCTTTGATGCAGAGGGCCCACTGACCTTCGGGGGCCTTTTTTCTGACCTTGCCCTACCAGAGACTCAACGCTACCATTTTCAGCAGGTGCGCATTGGGTTATGCATCCTTCGATACGCCCGGGGGCCCAGAGAACCCTCACTCTGTATGAAAAATGGCTGCTTACTAAACTGACTAGCACACGCCTCATCACTGAGCTCTACAACCTCCTACACCCTCCTGAACCAGTGGTCAAATCAGCAGGGCAGAGGCGTTGGGAGCCAGAACTGGGGAGTACACTCTCTCAGAAGGAATGGGGTGACATATTCTATCAGGCATGCCATACTGCTTGCAACGATTCTAACATGGAAACGGCGACCAACATCACTACATATTGGTACCTCACACCTCCTAGACTACACAGAGGCAACCCAACCTGCAAATCAGACTGCTGGAGAAACTGCATGCTAGCAAACTGATTATGGGATTGCACCACCCTTACATCATACTGGGGGCTGGTCCTTGACACTATAGACAATCACTTAAACACACAGATACCACGCTTTCCAGCCTACGTCATCCTGGGCCTACCCAATGCGCTCACATTCCCTCTCAAATCACGCAGAGGCAGACAAATGGGTATTGCCTTGGGTGCGGCCTTGCAAAACATGCTATCTCACTGTGGCACAGACTGGACTCCTACTTACCAGGAGTGTGGCATATACTGGGTATGGAGCGTATATCCCTCTCACTTCAGGAAGACTGTTCCTCCTTCTCAGATCTCTGGTGCCCATTCTTCTCCCTACTTAGCACAGAAATGTGGGAACTTGCCTGTCCCAGTTACCTGCACCTCTTTCAACTTACAGCACCCACCATGACAATGCTTAACCTACACTACCAGGTAGAATAACTGGGGAACGTCAACTCTGCTCCATTAGATCCACACCAAGCTTGCCCAGGGGGGAATTGAGTTCAGGACTGGGTTTGGGTGAACCCCGGGGTGGATCCGGGAGGGAGGGGAGGGGGGAAGGGAGTTGTGTTGGGGTTCTTTTGTTGTGTGCCTTGCGGTACATTTATGGTCCATTTGGCTCATCATTGTTTGAAGCATAAACCAAATGATATCAATAAAAAGACTTGAACTTTAAAGAGGAGGGGGTTCCGTAGACCCCATCACTGAGCATTATAAGGCTCTGGAGACCCATCCTCCGGAGCTGCATTACATTATAAAGGTAAGGGGTCCATGTGGCCCCCTATCCCCCAAGCCTAATTAGGCCCAAGGGACCCTATCCCAGAAGGTGGGTAATTAATAAAGTGAGGGGGCATGTGGCCCCCACCCTGAGCCTAATTAGGCCCCATGGACTCCATACCAAGGGTCAACATTTAATTAAAAGCGAGTTGGCTTTGTGGGCTTCCTCCTTGAGCCTTATTAGCCAATGGCAGCACCCATTCCACAGGGCCATATTGTTTTATAAAGGGGAGGGGGCCCACCGGGACACCCACAAACAGCATGTTGCGGGTGCGGAGAACACCCCAGGGCCCAAAGTACTAAGCAACTATTTATGCTGCTTTTTCTGGGCAGGAGCAATCTGTATCAGTGAGGGCAGGGAAACATATCTCAAGTCTGCTCCCACCTGGCAGGAACATTTTTAAAGCTCCTGCCTGCTGGGAGCAGACTTTGTGTTTGCTATCATTTGGCAGGAGATTTGAAAATGCTCCCGCCAGGGGAGTGCAAACACAAGTTTTCCTGCCATTGCCGGCAGGGAATCTACTGTGTCCATGGGGTGGGTTCCCGGGATACAGTATGTGAGCTGGCCCCTAGGGCTAGGGCCCCTGGGGCCATTAAAGGCTCAGGGCGGGGGCTGCACTGTTCACCTCCCTTTCAATTTACTTAGAGACCCTGGGGGATAAGTTCCCCAGGGCCTTTTAAAGAGTTATGTAGGGGATGGTGTGACCACCCTCCCCTTAAAATACATGTGGGACCCCAGGGAATAGGGTCCATGGGACTGAATATGGCTCATTGAGAGGGGGCACACACCCCTGCTTTATATTAATGAATTTGGGTCCTGGGGGATAAGGCTGATAATGGTAGGGAAGAGGAGCTGTCCCCCATTATTATTAAATTGGGGCCTAGTAGAAGGGGTCCAGTGGGACAAAAATTGCTTGGAGAGGGGGGCTGTGCATCGCCCTCCCCATAAGTATTAAATAGAGCCCCGGGGTCGGAGTCCTTGGGGCTGAAAATGACTCATGGAGGGGGTTGTGCACCTATTAATCCGGCCCCAAGGACAATTCCCAATGGACCAAAAATGGTTCAGGGAGGGGGTCCATGCTTCCCTTTCCCTTAATTAAAGAACACCGACCTGGCCACCTTTTTTTTTTTTAACTGCAATCCTGCGAAAGTCCTGTGTGATCGCTCTGAGAACCACAGTTTTATTTATTTTGGCCCATGAGGGGGTCCCCCTCAGTGCCCCCCCCTGGGGTCTAGAGGTGTAGAGTATCCCCTTATATCATTTTTGACTTTCAAGTTCAGGCAAGGGACTAAGGGCCATAAGTATGAATCATTTTTCCCGTCGCAAACGGGCCGATTTGCAGAATCAGCCTCTTTGTTACTGGAAACAAGCTTTTTAGAATGTACAACGCCCAAATTGTGATCGGTATTTTGAAGGGGCATGTTTAAGGTGTCCCTTCCAAATATCAAATAGCATTAGTATGTACGAATGTTTTGCAACCAAAATGTGTTTGCAAAACAGTCGCACTTTACCACTGTCTCAAACTTGGTGGTAATACATTCTCAAATTGGAAGGGGTCCCCATGTCGTGCATTTCAACAGAAAAAGACCTTTATCAAAAGGCAATCACAGACCATTCCTGTGATGGCTGTGATTCCTAATAGGTTGCAAACTGCGACCTACCTCATTAATATTCATGAGGTAGTTCAATTTGTGTCTGACTAGGAATGGCATGTATGAAACAATATGTTTCATACATAGGGAATAGCGATTTCCAAATAGCAATTTGGATGAAATCGCTGCTTGGAAATCACTATTCCTCTTCTTTGTACATATTTCCCTAAGTGCCTGAGACCTGCCATGGTTATCAGCAACATTCTTCTCATGTAGGTGGCAACCAATCAGAGACCACATTCTCACAGCTCCAGCTCCCAGGGCCAATCAGATCACTCCATTTTTTAATTGACACTCCCGCAAGCCTCTTGAAAGCCTCTCACAGTCCCAACTGTCTAGATATTGCAATATTTTGAAACCACAATTTCTCAAAAACTACTTAACAGATTAATACCAGATCACAAAACCACAGTCTGTGAACCAAGATCTAGCTTTCTGTCGAATTTGTTGTAATTCCATTTAGTAGTTTTTGCTGCAGCGCTTCTTAAAAAGTCTATGGAAAATGCATGAGGATTTTGCATTTGGGACCCCCTTTTTTCTTTGTCTCTGCTTGACCGATCACTCCAAAACTTTCCATGCACAAACTACGCAACTAGTTATGTTTTGGAAATGCTGCCACAGTTATTAGTAACACAAAGAACGCATTTCCTATAGTAACGCTGACCTATCTATAACTACCAAATATATATATATATATTCACTGAAAAAAACATAGGTTTCAGGGACGTTATAGTTAGTTGGACATTTCACTCGTACAAAACCAGAGAAATTGAACGTTATAGTTAGTAGACCTAACTATAACTCGCGCCCCCGCAATGCACTGCTGATGACGTCACATATTACATCACTCATGACATGGTCAGTGACATCACTCATGACATCATTGATGACATCTCAAATGACATCACTCATGACAGCACTGATGACATCATCCAGTGAATGTGTGTTTCTGTAAAGTTTAAATATATGTTATATATGTTAATGCCAAGATTTATTGAAGAATGAGTTGGTGTATAAGTGTGTGGGTGGAGGATTTAATAGGTGTGTGACTGACTGTATAAGTTAGTGATTAAATATGTCTTACTGAATGCATGGGTTAGTGACTAAACTGTGTGAATGTCTGTATCAGTCTCTCAGTTGTTGTGTAAGCTGCTGCATGGGTTGATGATTAGGTACATGACTGTCCATATGGGTTACTTATTAGTTGCTTGAGTATCTGTATGGCTGCCTCAGTGTTTGTGGGTGGGTGGGTGGGCGGTGTATGACTTTCTGCCTTCATGTGTGAGTGGATAATTTACTGGGTGTATGGGTTCAATAGTGCATGTGGAAATAGCAGTATAGGTGAGTGAGTGTGTGTATCAGTGTGTTGGTGAGTGAATGTATGTCTCACTGGTATATGTGTGAGTAACTACATATGTGAAAGGCAGTATATGTGAGTGTTGGAGTATATAAATGACTATATGTCAGAGTGAGTAATTGTGAGAGTGGCTGTATAAATGAGTGTGTGCTTGTGTCAGTGATTGTATAAGAGAGTAAGTATATGTTAGTATCTGTATGAATAGGTTAGATGGTAAATGTATAACTATATAGGTGAGTAAATGGCAGTGTTATTGATTATTTACATGACTAGCTAGGTGTGTCAATAACTCTATGGATGAGTGACGGTTAATGAGTGTTTGTATAGGTGTATGAGTACATATAATAGTGCTGTATTGATGAGTGACTGCATGTATGAGTAACTGTATGGGTGAATGAATGAATGTGTATGTATAGCTAGGAATTAGTCAGTGGGTATACAGTAACTGCTATTGATTTGTCTATGGTTTCAAAAATGGTAGTCTGTATTTTAGAGTGGTTGTATCAAAGGTTATATTAGGGTGTGAGGAGGTGCATCAGATTATCACGTGGATGATGTCATCAGTGATGTCATCAGTGATGTCATTTGAGATGTCATCAGTGCTGTCATCAGTGATGTCAATGACCATGTCATTAGTGATGTAATATGTTACGTCATCAGCAGTGCATTGCGGGGGCGCAAGTCATAGTTAGCTCTACTAACTATAACGTTCAAATTTCTCTGGTTTTGTATGAGTGAAAAGTCCAACTAACTATAACGTCCCTGAAACCTATGGTTTTTTCAGTGAATTTCTAAGGTTTTTTAAATGCTAATTTCTAACTATAACGTCCCTAAAACCTATGGTTTTTTCAGTGAATTTCAAAGGTTTTTTAAATGCTAATTTCTAATTGTAATGTTCATTAAACCTAAAGTTTTTTCAGTGATTTTAAATTATCATTCCATTCTCAACCTGGTGAAAACAGCCGATATCGCCAGTTTTCCAGCAATAGCTTCCGCAAAAAGAAATTGCTAGAAATGAGAGCAACAGCTAACCAAAATATTATGCAGAGTAGGCATTCCTTTTGCAAAAATAACACGAAACACCACTTCCCGATATTTTCCAATGAGCAGCCACATCTGCGGTGCGATCCAAAAACTAGCGATAAGCTGCGTTAGCAGTAGGAATGTAACATCTGCCTTTTACTGGTGTAAAGTAGGACGACTACCTACAGTGTGAAAGGGAACCCAGCCCAGAATCACATCTGAAGACCAACACATGTCATAGAGCTACTGATCATGCACCTCCCACACCCAAGAAGGCCACAAAACCCACTTCCACCACCCTCAGGACCTCCCCCATGGACCCTCTCACTACCACCGAGGCAGCGCACAACAGGACAGCAAACCTTCCAAAAACGGCATGGCTCTCAGCCACACAATAGCTGAATGTTGTGAGATGTGGCAGCCAAACATGTGTAAAGGACGCAAGTCACCTACCAATAATAATGCACACAATACCAAGTGTAGCAGTGATGTGTATATATACTGCGGGTGCTTGTAGTGTTGTGGACAGTGGACGCAACCATGTTACCTCAGGCAGTGGGGAAGATCTCGGCCATGTACCTGTGACGTCGTCCCCTGTAAGCAGAAGCGCAGTGGGCTGGTCCAACGTACACCACTCCAGCATAGAAGTGTGAATAAATAGGCCAGGGCTCTGGGTGTGGTTCACTTGTGTGAAGGCCAACGCCTCTGCCAGAGTGGCAGCCCTCACCCTGCCACGTGGCTGTCGCCATGACTGCAGGCCTCCTTGACACAGGCCCCCTGCGAACACACCGGCACAGCACCGCAGACTTATGTCTGTACACACTACTCCCTTCGATCTACACTGTGGAAAACAGGGCTCACAATTCAGATGGAGTCACGATTGCAGATGCCGCAGTCCATTAGGCAAGACACATTGCTCCCTGTGTGACCCGCCCAGACCACGCATCATTGCAGGCTGTGTACATGCTGAGCGCCAGAGGTACCGCTAACTCAGTGCACCACAAGTCAACACCCTGTGGCCTTATGAAGGCAGAATTAATTAGACACAAGACATTGCTACCAGTGCGGCCTGCCCGGACCACACATCATCACAGGGTGCGCACATGCATAGTGATTCAGGTGCCACTACCACAAGTCACTGCCACGTGGCCTTACTGAGGCAGAATTCATTAGACAAAAGACATTGCTACCAGTGCAGCCCACCCAGACCACGCATCATCGCAGGGTGCGCACACACTGGTTGCTTCAGGTGCCACTAACACACTGCACCACAAGTCATCGCCACTTAGCCTTATTAAGGCAGAATTCATTAGACAAAAGACATTGCTACCAGTGCGGCCCGCCTGGACCACGCATCATCGCAGGCTCTGCACACGCTGAATACTTCTGATGCCACTAACTGTGCAGCTCAACTCAACGCCACGTGGCTGTGGGCCCTTGCTGACTGCTGCCTCTGGCCTACACTGCGGTCAGCATGGCTCACAATTAAAATTTAGTCTTGAATAATTAATTACAGAGTCCAATAGGCAACTAACTACAACGACCCTGAAACCTACATAATATCCTTTTAGTATCCTTGCTTCAAGAACTTTTTTGATATCTATTATAGCTTTAGTACAATGACCAAATTCATCTTGCAAGTCCAAAGGAACACTGATAGGCAGTCTACACTACCGCCAGCAGAGCTTACAGTTCAAATTCAGTCTTGATTCATTAATTTCATAGTCCAGTAGGCAACTAACTGTAACGTCCCGGAAACCTACACATTTTGACAATGTATTCCATACATATTTCATCCTTTGTTACCTACACTGCAGTCAGCAGAACTCAAAATTTACATTGAGACATGATTTATTAATTGCAGACAGAATTCTACTTGGATTTTGTCAAGAGGAAGTGACAAAAGCATTCCTCAATGTCTGTACTGACTACTGCCTTCCATCTACATTGCGGACTGCAGGGCTCACAATTCAGATCGAGTTGCGATTGCAGATGAACCAGTCCAGTAGTCAATAGACATTGCTACCAGTACGGCCCTCCCGGACCATGCATCATCGCTAGCTGTGCACACGCGGAATTCTTCTAATGCCCCTACCTCAGTGCACCACAACTCATGGACCATTTATGATAGAATCTTTTGTATATGATTTCGAATCTGCTGCCCCTACCTCAGAGTACCACAAGTCATAAACCCTTTACAATAGAATCTTTTGTGTATTATTTCACATCTGGTGCTCCTAACTTACTATAGCACAAGTCATGGACCCTTTATGATTGAATCTCTGTGTGTGATCCGATGATTACTGTTGTACTTGTTGCCAGCACCAACCATTCCCTGACGGCTGGCTTACACTCACCCCACATGTATCCAGCACAGATGTCACTGGACATGTGAGCCTGTTAATAAAAAGGCGCCGAGCGCACATGCCCCTAACCAGTTCCGCTATCTATCTAACTGTGTCCTTGTGTTCATTATGTATGCATGATGCTGCCCCTGGGCCCTACCACATTACATTCTGCTGTGGACAGCGCTCGCAATCATGTTACCTCTGGCAGTGGGGAAAACTTCGGTTATGTAACTTTGTCTCGGTCATTGTATAAGTACATAGGTAAAGATTGGATCATTAGAGTACTGCAAGGAGAGTGTATAGTGAATTTATAAGTGCTTCGGAATTGGCGGAGTGATTGGATAAGTACATATGTTGGTGGAGCCTAACCCCCGAGCACGAGCTTGGCTCTAATTGGCTGCCCTTCATGTGCCAAAAACGGAAATTTGGGCTTTGCATGGCCCTGTATTGCTACAGCTGCAACACTCCACTGAATGTGTAATAAGCATTCATATCCACATAGATATGTCATGTGCACGATCTTTCATGTGTGGAAATATGGATGAATGTAGGGTCAGTGATTCCCCCTACCTTCCATGTTGGCCATGTTTTAGGACTTAGGTCACAGGGTGACACATTGGCGCTTGCGGCCCGGGTGGTGGCAGCACTACAACAGGAGAAATCAACAAATTGAAATACCACGCACACCTTTTGTGCTGAAATATACCCAATTTGAAAAAGATAATGGCGTGCTGAAGAGGAGGCGTCCTCTAAACCAAGGCGGAAAGATAATGTCAATAGTTGCACTGCCCAGGACTGAGCAGTGTCCCTCTTGTAGCACAGCAATAATGGGCGACGGGGTCGCCAAGGATCCAAAAGATATTTAACCAGGTGATTCTTGAATACTTTATTAAGCGAGAATGTCCATTATTCACTTGTAAATCACAAATCAAATGCTGAACGAATTCCAAAATGTTTTTAGAAGAAACCAAAGGAAAGTCCTCGATGCATTTCGGGTAAATGACCCTTCGTCAGGAGAAATCCTAAACAATAAAGGGTAGGAGTAAATATCACAGCCCCCAATGAACTAAATATGTATAAGTAATGTCTAAATGTATGGCATGCAGTGCTAGCATTGGTGTAAATAAAATAGACAGTGACATTGGAAAACAAAATGTAAGACTTGGTGCACAAGAACGTGAGCAAAACCAAGTGACAAGAAAGAAGGAAGGTGCTCCAATTCGCGACTACCAAATGCAACCACCAATAGTGAAAACTCAGGGTGACGTACTGAGTTACTTTATGCGTGCAGCGGGTAAAAAGGTACAAAGGTACGAAAGCTATCGGCATGATATTGCCGAGTGAACAAGAAAAACAACCACCAGAAACAACCGCCATGGTAGTGAAAACTTGTGGGAATCTTGCAACGTGAAATGGTGTGCAAAGTTATTTAATGCAGGCAACAGATAATAAGCAAGCCGGCGGTCAAGAAGATAGAATCCCAGCCAAGAAGGTGCACAGACAGTCAAAAGACGGAAGCTAACGGTGTGGAATTACCTCGGTTTGATCAAGAGCGAACGTCAGACGAGTGCTCGCGTGGACACAGCAGTGAGCTACTGCCGCATTTGTGCATTATAAACACTAAAGGCGGACACCCAAACGGCAGCCATCTTAAAGAAGGCAATTACGGGATTAACAATGTGTAACGCCGCTATGACATGCGGTAAAATAAACTGCTCATGTCAAGTCCAGTGCAATTGAAATGGTAAAGCAATATGTTGATGTGAATAGTGATAAAAAGAAATAAGGAACAATGATAACGTAAATCTGTACGTTGTCAATAAAGTTAAGAAAAAACATAGAAAAAAGTTGGAAAGAGAATTCAGACAAAAACATATGA
Organism: Triturus cristatus; assembly: GCF_964204655.1. NCBI lineage: Eukaryota > Metazoa > Chordata > Amphibia > Caudata > Salamandridae > Triturus > Triturus cristatus. The sequence continues at coordinate 678,554,522 of NC_140589.1, forward strand.
GATCGATGAAAACATATAAAGACAATTACGTGTACTCAAGAGTGGAGATCAACATATATAGAAAATGTAAATAAGTGAAGGTGAAATTAGATAAAATACCATAACTGTGTGAAATAAATTGATTAAAAGGAACAGTTAGTGAAGTCATGTAGCAAGGAGGTAGTGAGGTGACAGATATGCTGATGTAATAGGTGGAAAAACAGGAACCAAGAAAAGACAAGTGCAAAGTGCTATGCAATGAAGATATAGGAAAGTTTAAAATGATGAAAACAATGAGACACATATAAAGAGATACTTATACATAGGAACAGGCAACAAAGTACATAGCAAGTTTAAATAAAACAACTAAGTTCAGTCCGAACATTAAGTCCATAAGGTACCAGGTAGTTCATTCTGTAAATCCACGATGTCTCGCGTTGGATCAAGAACTTGCGGTTGTCACGGCCTTCTTTAAATGGAACAATTTCACACACCAAGAAACGTAGCTGGCTAACGTTGTGTTTATGTTCATTGAAATGTGCGGCAACAGTAGATTTTAAATTGTTATTCCGAATGTTACTCTTGTGTTCATTCAAGCGTGTTTTGATTTTTCTTTCAGTTTTACCGATATATGGTAAGCCACACGGACATTTCAACATGTAGACCAGATTTTTTGAATCACAAGTGGCTGATACAAATAATTTGATATTGAAGCCCTTTGTTGGATGCTGGACGACATTACCCTTGATAATACTGTTACAATTGCCACAATTATGGTAGGGCATCGTGCCCTTGGGTATCAGAATGGTCTGAGGTGAATTGACGGGTTTCAATAACTCCATAAGATTTTTGCTCCTTTCATATGCAAATAACAGTTTTTCTGAAAAAATCTGATTAAAGTCGGGCTCAAGTTGTAACAAAGGCCAATGTTTGAGAACAACTTTTTTGATGTTGTAGCTTTCTGTGGAATATTTAGTGACAATGACAGCTCTTGAGGAAGACTTGGTGACTACCCGTTGTTGATCCAGTAGGTGTTTCCTTTGTGTTTTAGAGGATTTCTCAATCGCTTTAATGAGAATGTGTGGAGGATAACCTCTGTCAGAGAAGCGGCGTTCCATAGTGGAAACTTGTTGTTCGAATTGTTCAGGTTCAGAGATGATTCGCTTGATCCTAAGGATTTGAGAAAATGGAAGATGACGTTTAAGGGAAGACTGATGGAAACTAAAAAAATTCCTTCTTGGCTGGGATTCTATCTTCTTGACCGCCGGCTTGCTTATTATCTGTTGCCTGCATTAAATAACTTTGTACGCCATTTCACGTTGCAAGATTCCCACAAGTTTTCACTACCATGGCGGTTGTTTCTGGTGGTTGTTTTTCTTGTTCACTCGGCAATATCATGCCGATAGCTTTCGTACCTTTGTACCTTTTTACCCGCTGCACGCATAAAGTAACTCAGTACGTCACCCTGAGTTTTCACTATTGGTGGTTGCGTTTGGTAGTCGCGAATTGGTGCACCTTCCTTCTTTCTTGTCACTTGGTTTTGCTCACGTTCTTGTGCACCAAGTCTTACATTTTGTTTTCCAATGTCACTGTCTATTTTATTTACACCAATGCTAGCACTGCATGCCATACATTTAGACATTACTTATACATATTTAGTTCATTGGGGGCTGTGATATTTACTCCTACCCTTTATTGTTTAGGATTCCTCCTGACGAAGGGTCATTTACCCGAAATGCATCGGGGACTTTCCTTTGGTTTCTTCTAAAAACATTTTGGAATTCGTTCAGCATTTGATTTGTGATTTACAAGTGAATAATGGACATTCTCGCTTAATAAAGTATTCAAGAATCACCTGGTTAAATATCTTTTGGATCCTTGGCGACCCCGTTGCCCATTATTGCTGTGCTACAAGAGGGACACTGCTCAGTCCTGGGCAGTGCAACTATTGACAGCACTACAACAGGGACACCCGCATCAGTTGATTCCTCATACAGCCCAGGATGGAACCACGCCCAGAGCTCCGGAGTCATTGTTCACAGCCTTACGCAGGACTGGCATACGACAGGCCAGCCCAATCCAGTTATGCATACAGGGAGGGACAACAACGCTACATGGCCCAGATTTTCATTGTAGTGATCTGCTGCTCTCAGGTCTAGTTGTCAGTACACCACAGCCACTCCCTGATGGCTGGTTAACACCCACACCACACCCATCAAGCACAGGCGTCACAGGACACGTGACCCTGCCAATAAAAAGGACCGGGCGCACGTGCTCCACGCCAATTCCATTTCAGACTTGGTGCACCAGATGCACTCCAGCTAGCTCAGGCACACCGCCACAGGACGGTGACTTTCGGTGCACTGAGGTAAGGGCACTGTAAGTGCTGAGCGGGTGTGCAGCCTGTGATGATGTCCCGTCCTGGTGGTCCAGACAGGTCAGGTTTTGTGTGCCCTGCTGGACCGCAGTGTAGGCCTGAGCCATCGACCAGCAGGGGCCTACTGCCACGTGGCATGGCCTCATTGGTCACAGAGTTAGTGGCACCGCAAGGGCTGAGCGGGTGTGCAACCTGCGATGATGGCGGGTCCACTGGTATGTCCTCTGCCATGGTAAAATCAAGACGCAGCACCAAATGTGAGACCTGGTGGCCTGCAGAGCGGGGCTGCATGATGTGGAGGGTGCCCTGTCCGCAGAAAGGTGAGCAGTGAGGTCTGGGTACTCAGGGGCAAGCAGACACCTATGGGCAGAGGGAGTGGAGTCTTCCTCTCACTCTTTCTTTCTTTCTTTCTCTCTCTCTCTCTCTCTCTCTCTCTCTCTCTCTCGCTCTCTCTCGTTTGATGGAAGCATGACGCACAATGTTATCTTGCTTTTTGTCTAGCAGGCCTGCGATGATGTGTTTCCATCCTGGCAATCAACACCCACCCTGAATTGGGAGCTCGGCTTGACCCCGTGTACGCAATGGCTGAGGAGGTTGCTTCGGCACGTGGTGGACCCTCTTACACAAACGCCGGTGGCGGAAGGTAAGCAGAGAGGCTTGTTTCCGCAGCAGTGGGCAGTCACCTCTGGGCGGTGGGAGTGGATAGTGTGCAGCAGCCTGGGTGCACAAGAGCAGGCAGACACCTCCAAGCAGTGGGAGTGGATGAGGTGAAGCAGCCTGGGTGCACAAGAGCGGGCAGCCACCTCTAGGCAGTGTGAGTGGATGGGATGCAGCAGTCTGGGTGTGCAGGAACGGGCAGTCACCTTCGGGCACTGGGAGTGGATGGGGTGCAGCAGCCTGAGTGCGCAGGGTGGACAGACACCTCTGGGTGGAAGGAGTCGATGGGGTGCAGGAGCACAGGTGAGCAGAAGCGAAACAGAGAATTACGCATGTGCATTTGTATGTACTCTGCCATTACTGATTCTATACTGTTTCAGATGACTAAACTTGAGGGCTGCACTATGACCCGGCACGTGGTTGGGGACACACCAGTGGCAGAAAGGTGAGTTGTGAGGATTTTCTCCACAGTGTCAACATTCACTCTCCCTCTCCATTACTTCCTTTCTGTCACTCACACTCTTTCTCTCTTTCACTCTCTATCTCTTCCTTTCTCTCTCACACACTATTTCTCTATTTCTCTGTCTCTTCCTCTCTCTCTCATTCGTTCTTTCTTTTTCTCTTCATCTGTCTCACTCTTTCTCTCTCTCTCTTCCTCTCTATCACCCTGTTTCTCTTTCTCTCTTTCTTCCTTGTATCTCACTCTTTCTCTCTCTCTTCCTCTCTCTCTCTCACACTCGTTCTCTCTTTCTCTGTCTTCCTCTCATTCTTTCTTTCTTTCTCTCTCTCTCTCACTCTTTCTCTTTTTCTCTCTCTCTCCTTTGATGGACGCATGGCGCACAATTTTATCTTTCTTTTTGTCTTGCAGGCTGGATAGCCTCTTTCCAGAAATCTTGTGGTCATTATTTTCTCTTCCTCTTTGAAACGCTCAATTGTGCTGCAGTTCCGTTTTGCCCTTAGTAGTTCTCCTACTGGTTGATAAGTGTGCTTGGATGACAACTTCCAGCATGTAGGAGACTGTTTCCTGCAGTGATTTTTCTAAATAACAAACTTTTTAAATAGTCTCCATCAATTGTGAGTTTAAGATCTAAAAACTCCAATGAATCTCTTGACCAATTACTTGTGAATTGTGAATTGTAACTGTTGTTGTTCAAAATGCTAAGAAAATCATTAGCTTTGCTCTCTGTGCCTTCCCACACACAAAGAAATTTCATCAATATACCGGACCCAAAGAGCTACCTTATCTTTCAAAATACTCGATTCTCTGACTACTTTCTCCTCCCAGTACCCCAGATATATATATATATATATATATATATATATATAGTTATAGTTATAGTTATATATATATATATATATAGTTTTATTATCTACTGGCGGTCGCCAGTAGATAGTTATAGTTAGGACTTAGTTTCCATGGGAAAAGCGTTTTTTCTTTTCCCAATAACTTTAGCGCCGGTTGACGAATCTTCGTAAACTTTTCAAAACTTGTGACCCGCTCCGGTCAGCTGCAATCCTGAAAGTTTCGGGGTGATTCGCCAAGTGGGGGCTGAGAAAAAAGGGGGGTCCTAAAACGTGTTTTCTCCAATTTATTGCCCATAGGAAACTTTAGACACGACTACAGCCCAAACTGCTGAATGGAATTACACCAAATTTGTCAAAAAGGTAGCCTTGGTTCAGAAAGAGACCTTTTTTTTTAAATGGTGTAAATCGGTTCAGTAGTTCCTGAGAAATTCAAAAAATAGGGGTCGAAAAATCAATTTCCCATAGGAAAGTTTAGACACAGTTACAGCTGAAACTGCTGAATGGAATTACACCAAATTTGGCAAAAAGATAGTACTTGGTTAATAAAGCGAACTTTTTTTTAAATGGTGTAAATCCGTTCAGTAGTTTTTGAGATATTAAAGGAAAAAAATCTTTATATATCTGGGCAGGACCTAACTACACAAGCATGAGCTTGGCTCTAATTGGCTCCAGGAAGTGTTGGCAGCCATATTGGTGCTATGTTTTTTAGGTCTCACCTAGCGACGCAGCGTATGCGCTGCTCACTAAACAAACACCACTTCACTGCCCTAAACCCTAAAACACTACCCCAGCATGACCCCTACACTGCAAGAACACCACTGCACTGCCCCCTACACTGCCCAAAAACCACTGCACTGCCCTAAACCCTAAAACCCTATCCCAGCACAACCCCCTACACTGCCCGAAGACCACTGCACTGCCCTAAACCCTGAAACCCCACCCCCCAGCACGACCCCTCCACTGCCCAAACACCACTGCACTGCCCTAAGCCCTGAAACATCACCACCTACACTGCCCGAACACCACTGCACTGCCCTAAACCCTGAAACACCACCCCCGCACAACCCCCTACACTGCCCGAACACCACTGCACTGCCCTAAACCCTGAAACACCACCCCCAGCAAGACCCCCTACACTGCCCGAACACCACCTCACTGCCCTCAACCCTAAAACACCAGCCCTGGCATGACCCCTACACTGCCCAAACACCACTGCACTGCCCTAAACCCTAAACACCACCCCAGCACGAACCCCTACTCTGCCCGAACACCAGTGCTCTGCCCTAAACCCTAAAATGCCACCCCAGCACAACCCCTACACTGCCCGAACACCACTGCTCTGCCCTAAACCCTAAATCACTACCCCCAGCATGACCCCTGCACTACCCAAAGACTATTACACTACCCTAAACCCTAAAACCCGACCCCCTACACTACACAAACACTGCTGCACTTCCATAAACCCTAAAACACTACCCCCAGCACGACCCCCTACACTACACAAACACCGCTGCACTACCCTAAACCCTAAAACACTACCCCCAGCACGACCCCCTACACTACACAAACACCACTGCACTACCCTAAACCCTAACACACTACCCTGTACACTACACAAGCACCACTGCACTACCCTAAACCCTAAAACACTACCCCCAACATGACCCCCTACACCACCCAAACACCACTGCACTACCCTAAACCCTAAAACACTACCACCAGCAGTACCCCCTACACTGCCCAAACACCACTGCACTACCCTAAACCCTAAAACACTACCCCCAGCATGACTCCTTACACTACCCAAACACCACTGCACTACCCTAAACCCTAAATCTACCCCAGCACGACCTCCTACACTACCCAAACACCACTGCACTACCCTAAACCCTAAATCTACCCCCAGCACGACCCCCTACACTACCCAAACACCACTGCACTACCCTAAACCCTAAATCTACCCTCAGCACGACCCCCTACACTACCCAAACACCACTGCCCTACCCTAAAACCTACAACACTACCACCAGCATGACCCCTACACTACACAAACACCACTGCACTATCCTAAACCCTGAAGCGCCAGCCCCAGCACGACTTCCTACACTGCCCGAACACCACTGCACTGCCCTAAACCCTGAAACACCACCCCCAGCAAGACCCCCTAAAGTGCCGAAACACCACTGCACTGCCCTAAACCCTGAAACATCACCCCCAGCACGACCCCCTACGCTGCCCGAACACTACTGCACTGCCCTAAACCCTGAAACACCACCCCCTGCACAACCCCTACACTGCCCGAACACCGCTGCTCTGCCCTAAACCCTGAAATACTACACCCAGCATGTCCCCCTACACTGCTCGAACACCACTGCACTACCCTAAACCCATGAAACACTACCCCCAGCGTGACCCCCTACACTACCCAAACACCACTGCACTACCCTAAACCCTACAACACTACCACCAGCACAACCCCCTACACTACACGAACACCACTGCACTGCCCTAAACCCTGAAACACCACCCCCTGCAAAACCCCTGCACTGCCCGAACACCGCTGCTCTGCCCTAAACCCTGAAACACTACCCCAGCACGTCCCCCTACACTGCCCGAACATGACTGCACTGCCCTAAACCCTGAAACACTAGCCCCAGCATGTCCCCCTACACTGCCCGAACACCCCTTATTTCTCAGCCCCCACTTGGCGAATCACCCCGAAACTTTCAGGATAGGAGCTGACCGGAGCGGGCTACAAGTTTTTAAAATTTCTTGAAGATTCGTCAACTGGCGCCATAGTTATTGGGAAAAGAAAAAATGCTTTTCCAATGGAAACTAGGTCCATATATATGTTATCTACTTTCGGTCGCCTGTAGATAGTTCTAGTTAAGAAAAAATGCTTTTCCAATGGAAACTAGGTCCATATATATATTATCTACTTTCGGTCGCCAGTAGATAGCTATAGTTAGGACCTAGTTTCCATAGGAAAAGCGTTTTTTCTTTTCCCAATAACTTTGGCGCCGAATGACGAATCTTCGCAAATTTTCAAAACTTGTGGCCCGCTCCAGTCAGCTCCTATCCTGAGAGTTTCAGGGTGATTCGCCAAGTGGGGGCTGAGAAAAAAGGGGCGTCCCAAAGCATTTTTTCTCCATGTTATTTCCCATAGGAAACTTTAGACATGACTACAGCCCAAACTGCTGAACGGAATTACACCAAATTTGGCAAAAAGGTAGCCTTTGGTTCAGAAAGAGACCTTTCTTTTAAATGGTGTAAATCTGTTCAGCAGTTCCTGAGAATTAAAAAAATAGAGGTCAAAAAATCCATTTCCCATAGGAAACTTTAGACACGGTTACAGCAGAAACTGCTGAACGGAATTACACCAAATTTGGCAAAAAGGTAGTGCATGGTTAATAAAGCGACCTTTTTTTCAAATGGTGTAAATCAGTTCAGTAGTTGATATTAAAGGAAAAAAATCTTTATATATCTGGACGGGACCTAACTACACAAGTATGAGCTTGGCTCTAATTGGCTGCCAACACTTCAATCCAGGAAGTGTTGGCAGCCATCTTGGTGCAATGCTTTTTAGGTCCCACCTAGCGACACAGCGCATGCGCTGCACACTACACAAACACCACTGCACTGCCCTAAACCTTAAAACACTACCCCAGCACGACCCCTACACTGCCCAAACACCACTGCACTGCCCTAAACCCTGAAACACCACCCCCAGCACGACCCCCTACACTGCCCGAACACAACTGCACTGCCCTAAACCCTGAAACACTACCCCCAGCAAGACCCCCTACACTGCCCGAACACCACTGCACTGCCCTAAACCCTGAAAGATCACCTACAGCAAGACCCCCTACACTACCCAAACACCACTGCACTACCCTAAACCTGAAAAAACTACCCCCAGCACCACCCCCCTACACTACACCAACACCACTGCACTACCCTAAACCCTAAAAGACTACCCCAGCACGACCCCCTACACTACACAAACACCACTGCACTACCCTAAACCCTAAAACACTACCCCCAACACGACCCCCTACACTACCCAGACACCACTGTGCTGCCCTAAACCCTAAAACACTACCCCAGCACGACCCCCTACACTACACAAACACCATTGCACTGCCCTAAACCCTAAAACACTACCCCCAGTATGACCCCCTACACTACACAAACACCACTGCAATACCATAAACCCTAAATCTACCCCAAGCATGACCCCATACACTACACAAACATCACTGCATTACCCTAAACCCTAAAACACTACCCCCAGCACGACTCCCTACACTACACCAACACCACTGCACTACCCTAAACCCTAAAACACTACCCCCAGCAGGACCCCCTACACTACCCAAACACCACTGCACTACCCTAAACCCTAAAACACTACCCCAGCACGACCCCCTACACTACACAAAACACCACTGCAGTACCCTAAAACCTAAATCTACCCCAATCACAACACCCTACTCTACACAAACATCACTGCACTACCCTAAACCCTAAACACTACCCCCAGCACGACCCCCTACACTGCCCAAACACCACTGCCCTACCCTAAACCCTAAACCCTAAAACACTACCCCCAGCACGACCCCCTACACTACACAAACACCACTGCACTATCCTAAACCCTAAAACACTACCCTCAGCACGACCCCCTACACTACCCAAACAACACTGCACTACCCTAAACCCTAGAAAAGTAACCACCACCCCATGCCCAATCCCCCTTACCTCTCATTCCTCGTGGTTCCCCTTTCCTCGTGGTTCCTGCTTCATGTCGTCTCTGAGGGGCGGTGCACATCGTTGTGAGGAAACAGAACAGCCTCTGTTTCCTTACAACGACGTGGATTGTCTAAATTTTTAAGAACTCATGGTTATTTACCATACATACCTTTATATCAACATTCGTTGTAAAGGCATGCTTGGTAAATGACCATGCGTTCTAAAAAAATGCGTAGTAATGACTTTGTGATGTACAACGCATGCGTGGTAATGCATGCGTTGTAATGGTATCGCGAAGTAAAAAAAGTCGTTGTAACAGCTGTTTACCGATCGAAGCTGGCCCCTGTTCTTCAGTGAGTCGTTTATTTGATAAATTAGGAGGAAGGAATGTGTTTTTTTTTACAGAAAGTATTGTTGTATTGTGAAAGTTGTATTGTTGTATTGTGAAAGTGTTCGCGTGGCCTGGTTTCACTTCCGGTGAGAGAGTGGAAGAGTCTGTTTGGATCTAATGGGGTACTACTGTTGGACAGGGTCGGCGCAACACGTCATCAGAAAACACACCTAATGGAAAGCGTTGACCCGAAGTGTGGAGCAGTGCCATGAGAGGTCAACGAGTGTGCTGTCATTTGAGATGTCAGCAGTGATGTCAGCAGTGATGTCACTGACTATGTCATGAATGATGTAATATGTGACGTCATCAGCAGTGCATTTGGGGGGGCGCAAGTTATAGTTAGCTGAACTAACTATAACGCCGGAATTTCTATGGTTTTGTACGACTGAAATGTCCAACTAACTATAATGTTCCTGAAACCTATGGTTTTTTCAGTTTATATATATATATAATTACAAAGAACCAAAGGTTAAAATAAAGTTATAGTTAGCTGTTGAAATGAGTTACAAACTAAGGCTTAAAACACTGAAATTCTCCAGTTATCAATTACTTAGCTAATTAGAACTTGCACCCCCACCATGTGCTGCTTATGACCTAATTTATTACATTATTCATGACATGTTAAATGACATCATTGATGACATCACTGAGCAGCTCAAATGCCATCATTGACAACATCCCTAATGACACCATTGATGCCATCACTGTTGACATAATTAATGACATCATACAAGCCACTGCTCCTTAAATTACTCTATAAACTGCTCAATCATTTTAGGAGTAAGTAGCAAATGGCCAACAAACATATACAATGTACATTGACTGTAAGTACATGTGGACATCTATGAAATACAAATAGTGTTGTCCTGAATACAAGTCCAATTAAGTATGGTAACATTTATATGGTGCACCTTTTAACTACTAGTAGAATTTTCAGTGCCCACAGTAGTACATACCTTTGCAAGTTAAAGTCAACACATAATATCACACAGCAAACCAAAAGTACTGTAACAATTGGTTCTAAACTAACACCTACGTAGCTCTCAATCCCAGCTGAGGGTATTCTTAGGCTCTATGTATCATGGGAGCATATGCAGCTATAAAGTGGCACTCTAATGATGATTGGAACCATATTTTAAACCTTTATTTTAAAAACACTGCTGTGCTAGTCTTCCTTCCATGTGATGTTAGATGGATGCTTCCTGAACATATTGTAAACAACACCCACCTTTTCATAAAAATCTCAGAAAGACTTTTTCAGACCATTGTTTTTTCCGCCCCTTCGTCTGAAATGTTTTGTCCTTGTGACTGACTGAAATAGTCACCCTACAAACCTTGAGTGGACTAACTGGGGGATGCTTTTTGTATGAAGAAATACATTTATTTGCTAAAATAATGCTAAATGGAAACATTAAAGGTCTTTTTCACTATTTCTGGACACAGTGTATCCACAGAGTAAGCAGCCCTTTAACATACTGGCTTCATACAAGGACATCCCTTCTGGAAAAAGGGATAGTACTGTATTGGTGAGAAGGGTGCTTTGTTTAGAAGACAATGGCATATTACTATTAGACAGAAACACTTGAATGTACAGCAAATGGAATGTATCCAAGCACAAAGAAAGAGAAACCTTTAGAAAGTAACAATTAGTATTACAGGAACTGAAGCTTTCTGAGAATTCAAGGTTATGCTTTGTATGTTGCTTAGCAGCATATGTTCCCACTTTAGCATTCTGGGGCACTGCATTTTCTGAGACCATGGTAACCGCTGAACTCTCACCGCTACTAATTTATATGGCAACCAAAATATTTCTGAAATTTAACCAGACGATCCCTGATTCCAATGAAGACACAATGGAATTGTTGACACAAAATCTTTGCATGGAAAACCTGAGCTATCCTCACCTTTGTGTAGAAAGTTGTTTTGTGGCTCTGTCCCTTTGCTGACTTTCTTTGCTGTCATTTGATCGAGCAGCAGTTGTGTTAGCATCCAAATGTATTATTTTTGTAGTCGTTTTATAGAGCTCAAACTTGACCCGAAGGTGTCAGAGTGCTTTAGACGAGCACCAGTTGTGTTACACAAGGACACATTCATTTTTGTTAGGCATGGGGAGATTAGATTATTTGCCCAGAATCACAGGATCTTGAGCATCATTGCTGAGATTTGAACCCAGTTTCCTAGATTTGCAATCAACTGCCCTAGCCGTTAGGCTACATCTTCTATTGTTTATACCTGATAGAAACTCTGTTGATGCGGGCCCTGTATCAAATACAGATGTAAATAATTGTGCATGTGTAGCCCCATGGCTCATACAGAAAGAAGGCAAGGGATTTACATTGTGAACACTGGCCCTCAAAATAGCAAACAGTTCAATATTGTGAACTCCATGACAAACACAACAATGGGGGGCTGCGCATTGTTTGAGAATGATAAAAACTCTCCCACAGATCTTCACTTCAGCAGAGGCTGGATAGGTCTTGTTTAGTGTGCACGGACAATTTTATGTTCAGGATGTAATTGTGTGCAAATTAGGGATGTAGATTGCTTTATGAGGCGAAGGAAGAAAACCCTAACTACACAGAATCCCTGCATGTGGAGGGGGCCAACAGACTCCCAATGACCGCCTCGTAGGGGCGAAGGACTACACTTCCCAGGAGCCCCGTGCAGGAGAATGCGACTGAGCATCACCATGCCCCCTTTCAGTGAGCTCAAAAGCGCTGTTGTATCCAAGCGGCTTGGGATGCACAATGTCTCATGTGACCAAGGAAGAAAGCCCTAACTACACAGGAGCCAGACGAGCAACGCCCATTGGACTCAAGGGGCTTCAGCCCCCCCCCCAATCGTGTGTGTCAGCCCGAGCTGAGACAGTTTCCCAGGCACACACACAGCAGCACCCGAGTACTTCACAGGTCTTTAAAAGAACATTTACTTCATAACGAGGCTTTGTTGTTTTTCACCCCTTCTTAGAGCTCCTGCATCTCCACTCTGCGTATTGCTGGAAGAGTCAGCCCCCCCTGAAATTTTTAGTACCCCCCCCGTAATTTGGCTCTATTTGCGCCTCTGACAGGAGGCATTTCAGCGCGCAAAGACATCGGTTTGATTTATTTATTTACATTACTCCAGTCGGCTGTGAGCAGGAGTTTACTACCCCCCAACCCAGCCCCTCCCCCACCACCCCGTACTCCCTCCACGAGCCGCTACTGCATCCCCTGCTGATCCCTTATCAAGTGAAAAAGTAGATTCACCAGTGTCAACCACCACTAAAGGAGCAAACACACTGATTAGGGTGAAAAGGGCGGGTTCCCAACAGAGTCCTCATTGGATAGTCAAAGTGGAAAGATAATAACAGTTACCCAGATCTATAACTCACAGGCGGAATTTTCAGAGGGGCTTACTGCTCCCGTAGAGTGGAGGATACTAACTACACTGATGGTGAACCTCATTCTAGATTAGCAGAATAAATTGAAGAATGCACAAAAGAATACATTATTTGAGTCTCGTGGCAAGTCCCAGTCAAGCAAAGTGAAAATTGTTTAAGAATGATAAGAACTCTCCCACAGAGCTCCACTTCAGCAGAGGCTAGATAGGTCTAGTTTAGTGTGCACGTATAATTTTATGTTCAGAATGTAATTGTGTGCAAATTTAGGATGTAAATTGCTTTTTGGGACCAAGGCAGAAAGCCCTAACTACACAGAAGCCCTGCATGTGGAGGGGGCCAACAGACCCAGCAAAACCGCCTCATAGGGGAGAGGGACTACACTTCCCAGCAGCCCAGTGAGAGAGGAGGCACCTGAGCATCACCATGCCCCATTTCAGTGCGCTCATAAGCGCTGTTTTATCCCAGCGGTGTGGGATGCAAATTGCCTTATGGGGCCAAGGAAGAAAGCCCTAACTACACAGGAGCCCCTCATGAGGAGGGGGCCAACAGACTCATCACCTGCCGCCCTGTGGGGAAGATGGACTTCACTTCCCAGCTGCCCCATGTGAGAGGAGGTGGCTGAGCATTACCACTCCCCCTTAAGTGCGCTGTTGTATCCCCATGGGAAGGGACGCGCGTGAGCAAAGCCCAGGCCAAGGGCATCCCCGTCTACTCCCACTGGAGCCCAAAGGAGGCTGGGCTTGCCCTTCCTCTTGTGTTTGTCAGGGGGATTTCCCCTCTCATATAAATACTCTTGCACTGGGATGATGGACAAAACCAGCTAGCAGACAAGTAAGTCTGTTGTAATAAGGGAGACATATTGGGGCATATTCTCAAGGATCTTTCGCCGAGTTATCAGCACTTTATCTCAGCCAAAGTTGCTATAAATTTATCGCCCCATTCACAAGGTGGTGCAAACAGCCGATATCACCAGTTTGCCTGCGATACCAGCCACAAAAAAGATCGCCACAGATGAGCCTGGCAACTATCGCTAATGAGATACAGAGTAGGCGTTCCCAAGCAAAAAGCCGCAACAACACCACACCGCACAATTCTCGGCGATAAGACCACAAAACAGGCGATATGGCGCATTAGCAGCAGGTAATCAACACCTGCTCTGACCTGGTGCAAAGTCGGATGACAACCTGCACCAGAAAACGGAGCCCAGCCCACAGCCACACCTGAAGAACAACAGATGACATGGTGCTACTCATCATGCAGATGGGTGCCCCAATAGGGCCACAGCACCCACTGCAACAACCCCCAGGCCCGCCAACCCCCCAGATACCCCCCCGCCCCCACCCACAGACCACCACAGAGGCAGCGCAGACAAAGACAGCGGACCTTCAGGAAACGCACCAGCCTCACAGACTTAACAGCAGAGAATGTCATTGTCCACTAAAGACTCAAAAGGACAACCATCCTCCGCATCCTGAACATCACCGCCCACAGGCTGACGGTACCAACACAGCGGACAACCAACATCCCACCTCAGACAAAGCTGCTGGCTATGCTGCACCTGTTGCCTCTGGGAAATTCCAACCAACAACTTCCAGAATTGGAGGAGTCTCAAAGCCAGCTTTATCCAAGTTCCTCCAACCTGTCCTGGATGCCATCATCAGCTTGGTACCCCAGTACCTATACTTCCCTCACACTGAGTAGGAACAGATGGAGACCATGCAAGGCTTCTACGCCATAGCTGGATTCCCACACATGATAGGAGCAATTGACTGCATACATGTCCTACTTGTGACCCCTGCCGACACTGCACACAATTACCGCAACAAAAAGCACATGCATTCCATCAATGTGCAGGCAATAGTGGACCACCGGGGACTCTTCACCAATGTCGTCGGCAACTACCCAGGCAGTGTGCATGATTTATACATCTTCCGACAGTCCATCATCAACCGGCGCTTCCAGGATGGCACCTACGGTAATGCACTGCTCGTTGGTAAGTACCAAATGAACACACCACACACCTCAACTCCACAATCATGCAACTCACAACTCTGGGAATGCACGTTACAAACTCACATACAACATGCCCACCCTCCATACACGACAGCACAACATACTGCGGTAACCTGGGCTAGCCATGTACATGAACCATCAACGGCATGGCACCTCAGTCACACAATAGCAGAATGTGGGGAGAGGTGGGAACCAGGCATGTGTGAAGGAGGCAAGTGACCCATGAATGAGAATGCACACAATGCCAAGTGTGGCGTGTAAGTGCTGGACAGACTGCAGTATGCAGATTTCAGACATATCCATGTCGACATATACTGCTGGTGGTGGTAGTGTTGTGGACAGTGGACACAACCATGTCACCCCAGCTAGTAGGGAAGATCTCGGAAATGTAGCTTGTTACTTCCCTCCTGTAAGCGCGTGTGGAGTGGGCTTGCCCAGCGTGGCGTATGCCAGGCTAGCGTAGGGGTGTGAATAGAAAGCACGTAGCCCTGGGCGTGGTTCTCCTCCGCAGCACAGGCCGCTGGTCTCTGAACCAGTCTTATCTGCCCCTGCGCATCCAGGCCTCACTGCTCACCTGCCGACACCGGCGTGTCTCCAAGAGGGCTCACCAATGGTCTGGATCTCCTATTTTGAGAGAGTGTAATTATATGTGAGTGCCGCTGCACCTCCGTCAGTAGTAGGAATTTCTAACTTAGCTTTCCTTTTGGATGAGGTACTTGTAACTATCTCTCGGCTCTCAAGAAATAAGGTGCCTAGCCCTGACGATGTTCCTGCTGATTTGTATATGGGTTTTCCTGATGTTTGGACCCCATTGTTGACCCTTGTGTTAAATATTGCTGAGAGAGAGTGCATCCCCTTGCTTTGTGGCTCTTCTATTATCTCTTATCTCTTCTATTATCTTACCAATTTTTAAGAAGGGGAACAGGGCTGCCCCACACTGCTACAAGCCAATCTCGTTGATCAACTCGATAGTTAAGGAGTTGGGTGGAGTTCTACTCAATAGACTCATGACCTGGATCGGGGCGGGGGTAGGGTGTCGCTTAATGCTTAAACCTTTATCTCCAGATTAGTAAATATACAGTAGCCTGTTGTGGGTCTCTCCATCAGGTGTTCGTGAAACTCACCTTCACCTTCAAACAGGTAAATAGAGATAAATGATGGCCTTTGCTATTAACTATGGGGTAAACTCAGACATTATGTTCTTCCTGAGGTACCTGCACACAAATATAAGTGCGGTGGTGCGATATCTCCCAAGTGGTTCTTGCACCCACTGGTTCGAGGGGGAGGGGGGGTGCCAGGGATGTATCCTGGCAACCTTCCATTTCGCCTTTTATATTAACAACCTACAACAGACTCTCCTGAAATGTGTAGCTGATTCACCCAGGGTGGGCTCTTGAGTTGTCCCAGCATTATCATATGCTAATGATACTGTGCTGTTGACCAGGACTATGCTGGATCTGCAGAAGTTTGTGGACTCATTTGTCGCCTTCATGGAGGATTTGGCTTATCTTCCAACTATGCAAAATTGACAGGCCACAAGCATGTTAGATCTTGGCAGTTCTGGGCTAATGGTCATCTGCTTGCAAGGGTGAATTATTTTACCTACTTTGCAGTAGTATTTGACACTGGGGGCCTCTGGAAGCCGCTGTTGGAGGGAAAATTTAACACACAGGCTAGACTTAGCTCTGCAATCATTGGCTTTGCCTTGAGACTGGGAAAGCAGCTTGTGGAAACTATGGTCAAGCTTTATGAATCAAAATGCATATCTTCAGCAAGTTCTGGGAGAGAGGTATGGGGGTATCTGGACATATCTGCACTTGAGAGGATTAATAATAAGTTTTGAAGGAAATTGATTGGTGTCTGCCAGAGTGTCCCCACATGTGTGAAGGAGGCAAGTGACCCATGAATGAGAATGCACACAATGCCAAGTGTGGCGTGTAAGTGCTGGACAGACTGCAGTATGCAGATTTCAGACATATCCATGTCGACATATACTGCTGGTGGTGGTAGTGTTGTGGACAGTGGACACAACCATGTCACCCCAGCTAGTAGGGAAGATCTCGGAAATGTAGCTTGTTACTTCCCTCCTGTAAGCGCGTGTGGAGTGGGCTTGCCCAGCGTGGCGTATGCCAGGCTAGCGTAGGGGTGTGAATAGAAAGCACGTAGCCCTGGGCGTGGTTCTCCTCCGGAATGGCCAACATGTTTGCCAGGGCGGCGCCTCTCAACCCGCCATGAGGCCGACGCTGTGTGCAGCGGTGACTGCGATCCTGTGCACCTGCCGCAGCACAGGCCGCTGGTCTCTGAACCAGTCTTATCTGCCCCTGCGCATCCAGGCCTCACTGCTCACCTGCCGACACCGGCGTGTCTCCAAGAGGGCTCACCACGTGCCGGTGCAAGCTCCAAGCCTGAGGCCCGCAACCTTGGCAGCCTCCTCAGACCATCACGGCCTCCACGAGCAAGGCCTGCAGTGCTCCTTTCTCGTTGACATACTCCACTGGCATACACAGCAGACAAGTAGGTCACATATTTGGAACTGAGTCTTGATTTCTTCATGGCAGAGGTCATATCATTATACATGCCTCATCGCAGACTGCATCCCCTTCCAGTTCTGGTGCCACTGACTCTGTGTCACGGGAGTCATGGACACTCTCTGGTTGAACTTTGGTGGCGTCTGAGTCTATGGCCTGGGGGTTGGCTTCTTCCTTATGTAGCTGATACTGACATTTTGGTAAGAAGGAGACTGTAGCACTCAACTCCGCCATATTGTCTGTTTCTGCTCTTGCTTCTGCCCTCTGCATCAGGTCCTGGATGGACACCTTCCACTGTCCCCCTCTGGTATTGACATTTTGGGCATGAATTGTAATAACACAATCTCACAACAGCCCACAAATGTATATATTTTGACCTTAGAATTATTCTTCAGGAGTCTTGAAGTGTTTGACGGTCAATGTCATTTTATATGCGGATCTCAGTATCCACCTATGTAGAGAGGTTTGTCATGTATTTGATCTAGACCTTACAGGGGATGGAAGTAAGGGTTGTGATTTGGAGCACTCCTCTTTTGGTAATAATTTTAATCCACTTCTTTGTAAATATATTTAATTTGTGCCTACAATGCATTGCTATTTGACACTTGAAGTCCTCTGCTTTATACGTTCACAGTTTTTGGTTATTTATGACTGTTGGCTATATTTTTATTTGTCTGGTTTTCTTTTCACTTTTTTAAATCAATGTGGGTGCACTGTGTGGATAATAGTGACCACAATCTCATTTCATTAACCTTGGTTTGGAATTTTAGTAAAGTGGTGGAACCAAGGCATACCGGGCTGAGCAAGGTACTTTGCCTGGGCCAAGGGAGAAGGTTGAAATGGGCTTCAGAGGTGCCAGAGTTACTTTTTAAAGAACTGTTTGCTAGCTGTGCATCATAGCTGGACATTTGCCTGGTGAAATCTGGGAAGAACGCAAAAGTTTTGGAAGCCTGTATGCAAATTACTAGCACAGTGCACACATTACTATCCCAACCCCCAATTTCTAATAGGGAAGGGTCTGAGGGGTAATTCGACGGGGCGTGCTCATTAGCAAACAGAAATATGAGAAATTCTCCTAAAGTGGTACAGAAAGACAGAGTGCTGATATCATCTTGCATAAAGGCCTATGAATCTGGAGGCATGAGAGGACCTTCTTAAGGCAGACTGCTCTCAAAACTATGCCTTGTTTTGGAAGACAATAAATTCTCCTACACTGAACCATCAGAAGGTTGGCGGGTCAAGGCTTATTAACAGCCAATGGTCTGGATCTCCTATTTTGAGAGAGTGTAATTATATGTGAGTGCCGCTGCACCTCCGTCAGTAGTAGGAATTTCTAACTTAGCTTTCCTTTTGGATGAGGTACTTGTAACTATCTCTCGGCTCTCAAGAAATAAGGTGCCTAGCCCTGACGATGTTCCTGCTGATTTGTATATGGGTTTTCCTGATGTTTGGACCCCATTGTTGACCCTTGTGTTAAATATTGCTGAGAGAGAGTGCATCCCCTTGCTTTGTGGCTCTTCTATTATCTCTTATCTCTTCTATTATCTTACCAATTTTTAAGAAGGGGAACAGGGCTGCCCCACACTGCTACAAGCCAATCTCGTTGATCAACTCGATAGTTAAGGAGTTGGGTGGAGTTCTACTCAATAGACTCATGACCTGGATCGGGGCGGGGGTAGGGTGTCGCTTAATGCTTAAACCTTTATCTCCAGATTAGTAAATATACAGTAGCCTGTTGTGGGTCTCTCCATCAGGTGTTCGTGAAACTCACCTTCACCTTCAAACAGGTAAATAGAGATAAATGATGGCCTTTGCTATTAACTATGGGGTAAACTCAGACATTATGTTCTTCCTGAGGTACCTGCACACAAATATAAGTGCGGTGGTGCGATATCTCCCAAGTGGTTCTTGCACCCACTGGTTCGAGGGGGAGGGGGGGTGCCAGGGATGTATCCTGGCAACCTTCCATTTCGCCTTTTATATTAACAACCTACAACAGACTCTCCTGAAATGTGTAGCTGATTCACCCAGGGTGGGCTCTTGAGTTGTCCCAGCATTATCATATGCTAATGATACTGTGCTGTTGACCAGGACTATGCTGGATCTGCAGAAGTTTGTGGACTCATTTGTCGCCTTCATGGAGGATTTGGCTTATCTTCCAACTATGCAAAATTGACAGGCCACAAGCATGTTAGATCTTGGCAGTTCTGGGCTAATGGTCATCTGCTTGCAAGGGTGAATTATTTTACCTACTTTGCAGTAGTATTTGACACTGGGGGCCTCTGGAAGCCGCTGTTGGAGGGAAAATTTAACACACAGGCTAGACTTAGCTCTGCAATCATTGGCTTTGCCTTGAGACTGGGAAAGCAGCTTGTGGAAACTATGGTCAAGCTTTATGAATCAAAATGCATATCTTCAGCAAGTTCTGGGAGAGAGGTATGGGGGTATCTGGACATATCTGCACTTGAGAGGATTAATAATAAGTTTTGAAGGAAATTGATTGGTGTCTGCCAGAGTGTCCCCACATACATTGTTCATGAAGAATTGGGGATCAGGTTTCTCTTGGATGTTATAGGCATATGGCCCCTCTTGAGGCGGCTCAACATTTGGCTGAGGCCCAGCTGTCTCCTCAATAGAGTAATTCTGAGCGATTAACTGGCTTTGGAAAGGTGGTGTAAAATTGAATGGTTAAAATATGTTCAGGACTGCTTCAACCAGATGGGTAGGGTTGAACTGTTTGATTCCCCCAAGTTAGTGGTCAAGACCAATGTTTAATGGACCTGCAAAAACTACTGTCTGTGTAGGAGTAAAAGGCAGGAGAAAGCACTCCTGATACCTACGGTTAGAAATTATATTACACTGAAAACCACTCAAGGTGTGGAGCGCTATTCAACAACAGTCATAAGGGATTCTCATCATCGATTGCTTATCCGTTTTACGTTGAATTTATTAAGTAATAATTTGGCTGTTGGTAATGTATATAGTTTCTTAGGTCCCTGCGACGGAAAGACTCCTCATGATGACTTACATTTGGTAATGTTTCACAGTTTTTTTAAAGTTCCCTCGAAAGCCTTTTATTCTACCCTTGCTCAGGGAGAAATGTTTTAACCAGGTTTGACCAGCTGTACGATTATTAAAAATGCTTCATGAGGATTTTAATATGTACCAAATTGCTTGTTTCTTGTCTTCTGCACAGAGAATTTGTAGGGCAAGGTTGAATATTGCACATACCTGAAGAATTTTATTACCAGAGTAACTTGGGAGGGGAGGCTTTTGCATAAAGGGAATTTTATCCAGTGTTACTTGCTACACTGACTGTATCCAGGGTGTCATCACTGATGGAATCTGGCATAGACACTGTTTTACTTTGCACGTGGCACATTAGATGCATCTGAACAATAATTGCCCTTATTTAATTAGGAAGGTTGTTAGAATCCGGGTTCTCTGGTTGGCACAGGTAGGTACTTGTGTCAAGCAGGGAACCTTTCCTCTAGGCAGGGTAAGGGGTTACACTCCAACAATAACCCCTGCTCACCCTCTAGGTGGCTTGGCGCGAGCAGACAAGGCGTTATCTCAGGGCGTTTAGGTTAAGCATTTGTGAACACACACACAGTAACTCAGTGACAACCCCACAAATGGACTCCACACTGGAATATATAAAAAAATAGCACTTTATATATATAGATTAGGCTTAGCACAAGACCAGATAACGTTTAAACGGCCCACAATACGAATTACAAAAAGAGTTCTTTACTTTAGCGTAGTGTTAATGTTCTGTGCGCTTCGTTCCTTTCAGTATGCTTCGTACGTGTCAAAAATAGGCTTGGGGAACGGGTCTTACACGCACTGTAGGCGCTTCGGGATGAAGCGTACAGCCTACGGTGCGAACAGGCACATTACCTTTGTCTTTGGTGAGTTCGTCACGAAGGCTGCGCGGGCATCAAGCACGATGTACGGTGCGTTGTCCTCCTGGTGCGGTGCGTACTACGGTATGTTGGACCTTGGGTGTGCAGAGCTTCAGGGAACGGTGCGTAGGTACGGTGCTTTCAGTGTTTGTCGCGGCGTTCGCGCCGTACCATGAGATCGGCAATCTTGAGTGGAAGTGCTGGACACAAGCGAACAGTACGCTCCGCACAGGGGAGACGTACGCGACTAATGTACGCACCATAGCCTTTCCAAAGCAGGGGAAAGGAGCGTACGCTGGGCAGTATGGTTTGTAGAGGATGGAAGCAAGTACGGATCGTAGTCCTTCCGTTACGGTGCGAGCTACGGCTCATAGGGGCCTGTTAGTCGCGTTGCTCAGGCCGGACGATACCTTCCTTTGCGGTGCGAGCTACGGCTCGTAGAGGGACCTTAGTCACTTTGTTCGGGCCGGACAGCTTGGTGCAGGCTTCCAGGGGGGTACGCTTCGATCGTCGAGGCAAACACAGCAGTTCGCTTCAAGATTATGGGGGAAACGGTCCATTTTCCGGTGCGCTCTCACGGCGGTGAAGTCCACTGGTCCTGGGACTTCGTTCAGGCGGCAAGCTCACTCACAAGCCCTTGGAGATCTTCAGCACAAGTCAAATAAAAGTTTCTTGGGTCTTTTCTTCCTCTTCTTCAGCAGCAGGGCAACCACTGCAGGCCAATCCCCCAGGTCAGGGACAGTACTCCTCCATGCAGCTTTCTCAGTTCCTTCTCGACGGACAGAGTTTTCTTCTTGACAGGACAGGATCTAGTTTCTTAGGAGCAGGGTTCCTACATTTATACCACACATCTTTTGTTCTCTCAGCCCAGGGGGGCCCTTGCCTAGTTCAGTCCAGTTCTGGAGCACTTTGTTGATGCGATGCAGGGTTCTTCTTTCAGGGTGCAGAGCAGAGTCATCAGACACTCCACAGGGGGTGGAACCAGCATTGTGGTGGCAGAGCACAGCCCTATTCAGAGTCCAGGTGTACTCCTTCCACCCATCTATATGTCAATCTCTCTATTCACCACCAGGCTACCTAGCCCTGCCCCTCTGGGATTCCCCAGCCCTGTCACTCACACAAACCAGACAGCAGATACACATCAGCGCAGAGGCGGGCTGAAATGGTTAGGTAAGCAAAAGCCATCTTTCTAAAAGTGGCGTTTGCAAACACAGAACATTAAAATAAACCTTGCTAACAGATGTATTTTATTATTCTGAGTTTAGGCATACTAAACTCAATTTTCTACCATGTTCCCTGGGTCTGTTAGGATCATAGGATGTAACAATTCCAACAGCCCATTCTGGCCTATGAGAACAGGGTAGCCTTACAATAGTGAAAAACGAAAATGGCTGTAATTCACTATTAGGACATGCGGTGAGCAGTCTAAATATCGATAATTTAATTTCGACCTGCCATAATATCGAGTCTAGAATATCGTAGGGACAGAATATCGATGTCAAGAATATCGATGGACAGAATATCGACCCTAAGGTAAATAATGTCGATTTTTGTTATATCGATGATAGTAATATCGAAGTTAGTAATATCGATATGAAATATGTCGATGTTACTAATATCCATGTTACTAATATCGATATTTATAATATTGTTATGTATTTTATTATGTATTTAATATGTATGTGTTAATTATTTTTTGTTAAGTGTTCTACTGTTTTTAAAATATATGTATACAATTTATATATGTTAATAATGGGTTTTTTTAAGTTAATTTTGTGTTTTAGTACCGTAGCGGGTTGTGGGTTTATAGGGGAATAGGGTGGGAAGTAATTTAATTATATGAATTTAATTATAAATTTTTGGGAATTATAAATTCATTTTAAATAATGTTTGCGTTTAAATTCTGTAGCGGGTTGTGGGTTTATAGGGGATTAGGGTGAGAAGTAATTTAATAATATGAAATTAATTATAAATTTTTAGGAATTATACATTTTTTTAAAATAATTTTTGCGTTTAAATTCTGTAGCGGGTTGTGGGTTTATAGGGGAAGAGGGTGGGAAGTAATTTAATTGTAATTAAGTAATATTTATATTTATTTATTGGTATTGATAATTATATTATTGTTAATTAAGTATTAATTGGTAATTAATTTTTATTAATTGGTAATTAGTTTTGAATAATTGATTAATTGTTAATTATATTATTGTTAATTAAGTATTAATTGGTAATTAAGTTTTTATTAATTGGTAATTAGTTTTGAATAATTGATTAATTGATAATTATGTTAACTGTATTATTTTATTATTTGAGTGTTTCGTGCGTTTATAGGGGAAGAGTGTTGGAAGTAATTGAAATCTAATTAAGTAATTATTAAATTTGTAGTTGGGTATTGATAATTAATTAATTGTAGATTAATTATTAATTGGTAAATATTTAAAATAATACTTTTTTGGTTATGAAAAATAATTTATTGTTGATTAATAATCAATTGGTAATTAAATATGTTTAAATATTATTTAGTGATATTTCTAATTAATATATTATTAATAAATTATTAATTGGTAATTAATGTATAATAATTATTATTTTGTGTTAAAAAAAGATGTAATTGTTTAAGATTTTTTAATTGGTAATTAATGTTTGATAATTAATTTTTGGTATACAAAATTTAATTGTTAAATAATGTTTAAATTGGTAATTAATATTCCTTAATTATTATTTATTGGTATTTATTAATAATTTTTTGCTAATGAATTATTTATTGGTAGTTATGTTTTTAATAAATATGTATTGGTATTTGTAAGTAATTTTGAGTTATTTAATAATTAAATTATTAATTATTTTAAATAATTATTTTATTTAAAAGTATGTTATTTTTAACTTCTAAGCTATCCAACACTTTCTCTACTGTTGCACTCTCTGGAGTTAGAATAGTAATTTTTACCCCTACGCTATCCAACACTTTCCCTACTGTTGCACTCTCTGGAGTTGGAATAGTCATTGTTAGTCCTACGCTATCCAACACTTTCCCTACTGTTGCACTCTTTGGAGTTGGAGTACTAATTTTTACCCCTACGCTATCCAACACTTTCCCTACTGTTGCACTCTCTGGAGTTGGAATAGTAATTTGTACCCCTACGCTATCCAACACTTTTCCTACTGTTGCACTCTCTGGAGTTGGATTAGTAATTTTTAACCCTACGCTATCCAACACTTTCCCTACTGTTGCATTCTCTGGAGTTGGAATAGTAATTTTTATCCCTATGCTATCCAACACTTTCCCTACTGTTGCACTCTCTGGAGTTAGAATAGTAATGTTTACCCCTACGCTATCCAACACTTTCCCTACTGTTGCACTCTCTGGAGTTGGAGTACTAATTTGTACCCCTACGCTATCCAACACTTTCCCTACAGTTGCACTCTCTGGAGTTGGAATAGTATTTGTTACCCCTACGCTATCCAACACTTTCCCTACTGTTGCACTCTCTGGAGTTGGAATAGTCATTGTTAGTCCTACGCTATCCAACACTTTCCCTACTGTTGCACTCTTTAGAGTTGGAGTACTAATTTTTACCCCTACGCTATCCAACACTTTCCCTACTGTTGCACTCTCTGGAGTTGGAATAGTAATTTGTACCCCTACGCTATCCAACACTTTTCCTACTGTTGCACTCTCTGGAGTTGGATTAGTAATTTTTAACCCTAAGCTATCCAACACTTTCCCTACTGTTGCATTCTCTGGAGTTGGAATAGTAATTTTTATCCCTACGCTATCCAACACTTTCCCTACTGTTGCACTCTCTGGAGTTGGAATAGTAATTTTTACCCCTACGCTATCCAACACTTTCCCTACTGTTGCACTATCTGGAGTTGGAATAGTGATTTTTACCCCTACGCTATCCAACACTTTCCATACTGTTGCACTCTCTGGAGTTGGAATAGTAATTGTTACCCCTACGCTATCCAACACTTTCCCTACTGTTGCACTCTCTGGAGTTGGAATAGTAATTTTTACCCCTACGCTATCCAACACTTTTCCTACTGTTGCACTCTGTGGAGTTGGAATAGTAATTTTTAGCCCTACGCTATCCAACACTTTCCCTACTGTTGCACTCTTTGGAGTTGGAATAGTAATTGTTACCCCTACGCTATCCAACACTTTCCGTACTGTTGCAGTCTCTGGAGTTGGAATATTAATTTTTACCCCTACGCTATCCAACACTTTCCCTACTGTTGCACTGTCTGGAGTGGGAATTTTAATTTTTACCCCTACGCTATCCAACACTTTCCCTACTGTTGCACTCTCTGGAGTTGGAATAGTAATTTTTACACCTACGCTATCCAACACTTTCCCTACTGTTGCACTCTCTGGAGTTGGAATAGTGATTTTTACCCCTACGCTATCCAACACTTTCCCTACTGTTGCACTCTGTGGAGTTGGAATAGTAATTGTTACCCCTACGCTATCCAACAATTTCCCTACTGTTGCACTCTTTGGAGTTGGAATAGTAATTGTTACCCCTACGCTATCCAACACTTTCCCTACTGTTGCACTCTCTGGAGTTGGAATAGTGATTTTTACCCCTACGCTATCCAACACTTTCCCTACTGTTGCACTCTGTGGAGTTGGAATAGTAATTGTTACCCCTACGCTATCCAACAATTTCCCTACTGTTGCACTCTTTGGAGTTGGAATAGTAATTGTTACCCCTACGCTATCCAACACTTTCCCTACTGTTGCACTCTCTGGATTTGGAATAGTAATTTTTACCCCTACGCTATCCAACACTTTCCTTACTGTTGCACTCTCTGGAGTTGGAATAGTAATTGTTACCCCTACGCTATCCAACCATTTCCCTACTGTTGCACTCTCTGGATTTGGAATAGTAATTTTTACCCCTACGCTATCCAGCACTTTCCCTACTGTTGCACTGTCTGGAGTGGTAATCTTAATTTTTACCCCTACGCTATCCAACACTTTCCCTACTGTTGCACTCTCTGGAGTTGGAGTACTAATTTTTACCCCTACGCTATCCAACACTTTCCCTACTGTTGCACTCTCTGGATTTGGAATAGTAATTTTTACCCCTATGCTATCCAACACTTTCCCTACTGTTGCATTCTCTGGAGTTGGAATAGTAATTTTTATCCCTACGCTATCCAACGCTTTCCCTACTGTTGCACTCTCTGGAGTTGGAATAGTAATTTTTAACCCTACGCTATCCAACACTTTCCCTACTGTTGCACTCTCTGGAGTTGGAATAGTAATTTTTACCCCTACGCTATCCAACACTTTCTCTACTGTTGCACTGTCTGGAGTGGGAATCTTAATTTTTACCCGTACGCTATCCAACACTTTCCCTACTGTTGCAGTCTTTGGAGTTGGAGTACTAATTTTTACCCTTACGCTATCCAACACTTTCCCTACTGTTGCACTCTCTGGAGTTGGAATAGTAATTTTTAACCCTACGCTATCCAACACTTTCCCTACTGTTGCATTCTCTGGAGTTGGAATAGTAATTTTTATCCCTACGCTATCCAACACTTTTCCTACTGTTGCACTCTCTGGATTTGGAATAGTTATTTGTACCCCTTCGCTATCCAACACTTTCCTTACTGTTGCACTCCCTGGAGTCGGAATAGTAATTTATACCTCTACGTTATCCAACACTTTCCCTACTGTTACACTATCTGGAGTGGATATAGTCATTTTTTAGCCCTGCGCTATCCAAAATTTTCCTTTATGTTGTTTTTTTGGGAGCTGGAGTAGTAGTTTTATTGTCTCTGCTATTTAATATTTATTTTTATTATTTTAGCTAATGTAGTATATAATTAATTTTAACCATCTTTAAATTAAATGTAATTTTGTAAATTTGTTATACATAATTATTTAATTTGTATTTATGTTTTTATTTATTTTTATTATGTGTGTAATGTGTTTGCAATTTTTAATATTTTTAAATAATTTATAATTTATTACAATAATTATAAAAACATTATTAAGTAAGTATATATATTATATATTATATGTATATGTTTAATTCATTTTTTATTAAATTATATTGATTAATTATTAATTTTTAACATTATTAAATATATTTAATTATGTTTATTTTATTTATAAGTATTATTATGTTTATTTAACATATTTATTGTAAAAAAAAAAAACGATATTTTTAAAAACGATATTTTTGACATCTATATTTTTTTTTCGATATTTTTGCACTTACCATGTTGTAGATAGGATGTCGATATTCTTGACATCGATATTTGTGTTGCGATATTTTTGTAGGTCGATTTCCTGACCTTCGAAATTTTGTCAGATATCCAGGACATGCCACTCACATCAGGGTTTGTCCTACCTTATGCTTACAATGCACCCTGCCTTTGGGCCTACCATAGGTGTGACTAACATGAAGTGGGTGCACTTGCCAATCAGCATGACAGTACCAGACTGCACGCAGGTTCTGTAATGGCAGACCTTAGACATATTTTACCAGGCCGCATCTGTGGGTGGCACAACCAGTGCTGCAATCCCACCAGCAGCATTTGTATTTACAAGCCCTGGGCACTCCTGGTGCACTTTACTGGGGTCTGACAGTAAACCAAATAAGCCAATCATGGAATCCAACCAACATAAATATTTTAAATAGGGAGCACTTGCACTGTGGCACTGGTTTGCAGTGGCACGGTGCTCTGAGCAACCAACACCAGCAAAACACATGAGGCACAGCGACAAAAAGTGGACGAGAGACTCACGCCAAGGTGCCAGGTCTAACAAAGGTTGCTCTCTGCACTCCTCAATTTGTAGTTTTACAATCTAATTGTAGGTTGAATAAAGTTTTTATTAATTGATTGATTGATAGTGCGCTTTTTCTTTTTTTAAATTTAAAAACTGACTGAACAGTTATTTGTTAATTGCCAATGAGTATGTTGCCAGGTTCTTAGGGCCTGATTACAATGACTGCGGTCTTGGGACCGCTGTCATGTTTTTGGCAGTTCCACCACCGCCTCCTCAGCACTTTGACCTCCCATTGGTGCGGAGAGAATGCCACAAGAACGCCACCACCACTGACATTTCAGCTACCACAGTAGAAGAGGCGGCCTATTGAGGTAGTCCCATGCAGCTCACTGGCGACCTGCCTTTCTGTCGACCTGTCCATGACAGGGAAACTACCATGTGAAAGTCAGTAGAAAGGCACGTAATGAGCCAAAGTAATGGCTTGAGGGTGAATGTGCCCATGTGTAATTTAGCTGGTGCTCATTTAGTGCCCTCCAATGCCTCCATGTTGGGTGCGTACAATGTTTCACTTGCATAACAGAATGCAAGGAAACAATGCGTCCAGCTGGCTGGAGGCACTGCAGTATGGCCAGCATTGGATTCCAGATCATTTCCAGAGCTGAATCGTGCCACCGCCATGACTCCGCCACCCACACAAAACAAGCCCTGTGGTAAACTCATAATATGGTGGGTGGAAGACCAACGGCTCAGCAGTCTTCTTGGGTCCACAGCCACGCCTGTATGGGGGAGAGCCCACCAAACACATAATCGGTCCCCTACGTTTCTAACCCACATTATGTCTCTTAGTAAACCTCAGACTGTCTACACTGCCATCCTGAAGATCAAGTAAGGTGACCTCAAACACCAGAGCTGAAATACAACAATTGTTGAAATTAGAGCCCAGTAACCCAGTTGCCGTGAGACCCCATGAACCATATTTGACTTTCTGACATGTACTGCAAAAGAGTTATTGTCTCTGCCCACTGGTCCCAGAAGAAACAAGCCCCATTAATGTCTATCTCTCCCAGAAACCTCTGCTGCGGCATCATAAGCATGAACAATGGCAGTGCTGGTTGATGCCGAAAAAACAGTAATAGTGCAGCATACAGTATGAGTCAGCTACAGCAGGGCAAGTACAAGGCAGCATGATGGGTCATGGATTCTATGCTCCATCCATATGCAATGGTGCAGCACAATAAGGAGGGGTGGCTGGTGCATGTTGTAGTAAACAACTGCATAAGACATGTGTGCTTCCTGCTCCTCCCTCAGCAGTTGATCACACTATCTTTTATTTTGATCACTGCTGAATTTACCCCAGAGTTGCTGCCCCTATATCCCAGTGGAGGGTCACAGTATCTCATCAAATTCATTCTTTAATGGTAGGGGTGGGCGGAATTTGCGAAATTCACTTTCGCAAACTAACGCGAAAATGTTACAAATCTCCGCAAACACACGGAAATATCGCGAAGACGCAGAACTTTTTTTCCCGCCCGTTCACGTTATTTTCTGCGAGATCGCGGCTCGCCAACTTACCCATTCGGTTGCTCAAGGGCGCGAGAACTCAATCATCTCATACTCTCGCGGTACATGATCGCAAGAAGAAAGACGTGATTGCGCGATGAATGACGTGATTTCGTGACAAATTACATTAATGCGGGTGCGAACTGTCGCAAGACAGCGCAAATGGCTACCAACAATCCAACATCTTGTGGAGAACGCGACCGGATTGGGAAAACTTGTCGGCGAACGCAGGCACTCAGGTAAGACGATCGCACGCACGCGAGAATGTATTTTTTTACAGCGCGAGCAAGAAAAATATTTCCGGTAAGATGCGGATTGCGGAAATTTTGACATTTTCGCGCTCTCCGCGGAACGCGAAAATGTCAAATTATCGCAATTTCCGCGAGCGGAACGGAATTTTAGCCCAGGCCTATTTAATGGGCACTTACTCTCTGGGACAAGATAGTATAATGTTGTTAGTATAATGATGCTGCACAGTGGAGAGTCATTTGCTTCCCATCACACTCACTGCACCACACATGCATTCTGCAAATGAAGAGTACTTTGCTGCTTGTGTGCACTATATGCATGTGTATGCAGGGGAGCTGGGGCGGCTTTGCAGGTGCTGCACTGAGGCCGGTGCTAGTAGAGTAGAGCGGGTGCTAGGAACTGCTGTGGTGCTGTTGAAGTTTTAAAGAACGGAATTTGAAAACATTTATGGTCTTGAAAAAGAAGGCATGATTTGACTAGTCCTTCGAAACGCGTCGACGCTCTCAAACAGCCACAAATTTGTTTGTATATGCATGAAGGGTAGACAAAGATGATTTATTCTGACACATAATAAAGGGGGTCTAACCTTCAATTTTGATTGTGGCAAGTAATGACAATTCTATTGTCTATTATTAGTCTATTTTTATGAAAAACTTTTGTTCATAGATCAGTGAAAGGGGTTTGATATATTGTTTTTAATCCTGAGTTGTGATATAAATGTTTTTAATGTGATCTTTTTGGAGGAAAGGGTCTTTTATTGAATTATATTTGATGAAATATACTGTATAAAGGTAAACCTTTTTCGATAATAAACCGATGTCAGTAATTGACTTATGATTAGTTCTTGTGCCAACACACAAACGAGTAAGAGTGGTCCTAGAGTGAGTGGTGGCAATATGATGAATGAAAGTTGAAGTAATATTTGTAAATCTCCCCAGAGGACAATTTCTCATATAGTTCTGTGTATGAGCTGTTGATGTGAGGCCATAGGTAGAGGCCCAAGAAGAGGGTAAGTGTCTCGGCACATTAGGAGGACTGGGTGGAGAGGGTATAGACCCTCTTCACTGCTGTAACTGGTGTTTGGTGACACAAGTAAACAAGTCCAGTTGGACACATAGCAAAGGCGTCAGTGAAACCTAGGGGTGGCTAGTGGGTGGGTGCAGACTTTAAGTGGTCACTGGGGAAGGGTCCTCAAAATTAAATAAATGACAGCCTGGCTCATTAACATTTTCTCCCAATGCTCGAGCAGCCTGGTCACAGAAGGTAGATCATAAAGTATCATAAGCGAAGGCTTTAGCCTTGTTTCAAGAGTAAATACATGTACAATCTTCAGCCATGGCCTTCATGAAAACATGAAGGAAACTGTTGAAGACCTTATGATGAGAAAGTAAAGCATCCTGAATACGAACATCTGTCTTACACCCTTCATTGAGTAGCAGTCAGACATTTCCTGGAAGCACTCTCAAACACCTAACATACTAGCAACAGCAATCCCACACCCATAAAATTAGAAGACAGAGACTACCATACGTTGTGCTACTCCAGGACTAGGAAATGGTTTAGTCTGATGCTCACAGACTACAAAATGTAGTAACTGTGCTTTAATGTCTTTTTTAAGGAAGATGAATAATAAGATACTTGGGTAATACATGGGAAGGTAAACAAGTGATGTGTTTTGAAAAATAACATCCAAAAAGATAAGATTAACTCTGTAAGTAAATGTGTGCTAGTCTTTAAAAAATGAAATTGGACTTTAATAGATGGCATAAAGTTCAACTGGTTATTTGGGCTAGATTAATATTATAAACATTTAGATTTTAGCCAATATCTTATAGAATTTACAAGATAAATAGGTCAAGGGACATTATCTAACAAATGCACAGCTAGTTGTCTCAATGTATCTGGTTTTCATAAAGCGCTACTCTATTTTTTTGGTTAGATAGGTGGATTAAAAATGTTTTCAGAAATGGAATTAGGCTTCCACAATCTGAATGTGTAAAAACAGTACTTCTGAAAAAACAATGTCGGGGGGATATTGAAAAACAAGTTATCAAGGATCTTCCTTTTATTGTATTCTTTTTACCAAATGTCACAGGAAACAGTTTATGTATGTGGAAAGTATGAACTCTGCTACATAATATTTAAATCACTAATAGGAAGCAGGAAAACAACTATCTAATATTGCCAGATGGCTCTGATATGTGACAATCCACTTATAATTTTAAAAGATGATCCACTTTTCTGGGCTAAGTGGATAACTTATGTGACATAAAGTGATGAGAAATATGTTTCCACTATCAGACCTGAGGATTAAATGCAGTGTTCCTAAGGAGGAATTGTGGAGTTATATCTCACTTAAAAAGCGTCTCAAATATTTTCAGCATACCATACCTAGTGAAAACACAAGAAATAGTATCATTTTAAAAGTGATAGGTTTAGAACGATATTGCTTTAAATACTACCTGCTTCAATCCTGTCATCTAGAAACTCCAGGCCCAATTAATCAAAATGTGTAATATAGCCTTAAAGGGAGAGAGCCTTTAACAGCCAGTATAGCCTGAGGCAGAAGGGCTATAAGACTTTTAGAACATTTAATCCACAAAGGGTAGAATGTTCTAAATTAAAAAGAGAGAAACATGAAGACAAACATTGAAATGTTTGAGATGCTGGCTTGTACCAGTCATCATAAGCCTGGAGCTACTCAATTGTCTTTAATGGAGCTCCCAAGATTCCAATGTTCTAATTTAATTTGTTTCCATTAATAAAGTTTTAATTCAAAATTAATTTAATGATGATGTAGTATGAATTTATTTTCCTCTAACTGTAAAGTAAATATATACAATGAATTTACATAAAAAAATTGTGTATTTATTTTTTAATAAAATTTCAAAATAAAAAAATAAATCTGTATACTTTACCATGCGTAGATCAGATTTCTTTTATGCATCAATCATATCTGTGCATGGTAAAGCATAGGGAAAAACTAAAAAATATTTGTGAGCCAAAAATAAATACATAAAAATATTTTTCTTTTAAATTGGAATTGTGTGGAATTTATCATACCCGATAAATTCTGTCGCAGCACAGTCAGATTTTTCAGAAGAAATAAATATCACAGCGATTACTAGGCCACTTCTAATAAAAGCGATAGAGTTTCTCTTCAATTACATCACAAAATGTGATCATTTAGACTATGACAAAAACCCTGCCTTCTATGAGGAATAACAGTGACCAAATGTCATTCTCAGGAACTGGATATGACCATTCAAACTATGTATTGAAATGTGGCTTATGAATATGTCAAACTTAGCACAAGTGAAAAAGATAACTTTTAGGTTGAGGAGTAAAGAGTACATTTTGTTGTTATCTGGAACTATCTAGATTGTTGCAAAATGTCTACGATTGTATTTTTCTGATCAGTGTTTTGATCATTATGATTTTTGCCTTATTTTCTACATATGCATTTTAAAGTTTTTTAGTAATCTCTTATTTAGTAGCATTGATGACTGTTTTAGGATTCTCCTATATGCTAATTTTCTCACAATTTTCTAAATACACTGATTTACTCTCATTGTGTAGCAATCTAGTTATTGCTGAGAAAGGATTTCTGTGATTACTAGATATGTTTCCCATACCTCTGTTGGCCTACATAAACCTCCCAGAAGTAGAAATCATGCAACCACAGATTAGAGCTAACAACCACGAAAATATTTCTAAGGGGACTACCCAGAATTAGTGATGACACAGCTCAAGGGTAACCTTAGAAGTGGTTCGAAGAGGTCCACCTTGAACAGATAATTGTGCAACTCAAGGATTATCACTGATGCTAAAATAGTGAGTCCAGTGGTCTACCCAGAAGAGGTGATCGTGCACCTAAACAGCATTGTAGTGGGTATATATTGAATCCACCCTTTAGAGATAAAATGGGAGTGAGCCTAAGAGCTACACCAAAGAGCAGATATAGCGTGTCCCAAATATAAACTCAGGATATTGATATGATCTTATAAAGCACTTGATTGCCTAAGGCATCTTGGTGCGAACATCTACTTGTTGATACCAAGAAGACAAAGAGGTCAAAGAATTTGATAAAGAGGATGTCAACTAAAGGGGCAGAAAATATTAAAAAATACAGGGTTTGCACTATTTTCTGAATTGCAGTAGAGTGGTTTGGACTTTGATTCACAAAGACAGCTTGTTCCGCAGTTTAGAAGTGGCAACGATAAGACTTCTGCCACCCCAGGAAGCGTTCCTGATTTTGGGTAGTACCACTGACTTGGTGGAAGAAGAGTGAAGAGTTCTTCTGAGGACATACTAAAGGAATTTTTTTCTCAGATAAATTGGACCGTGTTTGTGAAGTGCTTTATCTGCCAGGCAGAGCACCTTAAAGTCTACTCTTTTCTGACTGGTAGCCAGTGTAGCTCCTCACTTATTTGAGAAACAATGTATATTTTGGGATCTTCATGAGAAGGCAGGCCATTGCATTTGAAGTACCGGCAATTTATTAATCTATCTTTGTTCAACGCCCATATATAAGGCATTTGAGTAGTCAATCGTAGAAAGAAGTAGAGTGGTGATTACTGTTTATTGAAGATTAAACAGGATGCAAGAGAGGATCCTTTACAGTGTTCTTAGTGAGAAAAAGCTAAAGGATGTAACTAGATTAATCTGATCTAAGAAAGTGAGATTTCTATAAAACATTACTCGCAGATTGCTGACTTTAGTGGCTTGGGATGGAAGCTGGGAAAGCTCTTGAGGCCACCACGTTAGATTCCAAAAAGAGGTGTCGAATCCAAAAAGAAAAAACTCTGCTTTCTCTGAGTTTAATATGAGGCAATTTTCTCCTAATCATCCTACTACCTCCTGAATGCAACTGCTGAAGCATTCGGCAACCTCACTAGAATCACACAAGATCACGACTACAATGTGTGTGTCATCAGCGTATGCTATTTAAATATAGTAGTAGTAGCCATGTAGAGGGGGCAGGATACCTGTAATTTTTATTTATGGAAAGTATGACCTCCTCATTACTTCTTTTTCTAAGTTAGGAAGAAGCATCCAAACTGCACCTGTTCCATTAGGCATCATGCCACCATCTGTTATTTATCAGGAGTGCTCGGTGGCCCTCCTCAGAGAATTCTCCTCCCTCTCATATCACTGGAGGCCCACCGAACATCTGAGGGCATCATGGCATCCAGGGATTGAGAAAAGGTCCTAACACTGCTTCAATCAATGAGAGGGTTCTTGTAAAGCATGATACCCTGGGTATCTCCAGGCTCTAAGTCCTAGCGTCCTTGATCGAAGAGCCATTTCTTGAGCTTTTTTCTGAATTCCATAAGTGAAGGGCAGGTGCGCAGTTGGAGGTGAGGTTGTGCCAGGACTTGGGGGCAATGTAGGAGAAGGAACGACCTCCGCAACGGTTCCAGTGGATGTGAAGGGTGTGGGCCAGGGCAAGGGGGAGGAGGGGAGCTCCTTTGCGGGACGATGGAAGCATCTTTTCTAGCTAGCGTAGGATTCTGAGGTGGGGTGAGGTTCTGGTTCTACTGCTGGTTGAGTCTTGCTGCAGTGTTCTGGATTACACTTTTGCCGCATTTATTTCGCTATTATGCACAAATCTACTGGCCAATATGAATATACGTGATTATGACTGTGCTTATCAGGCTAAATACTCTACTCTGTATGTCTGTCTGTGCTGTACGTTTTATGTACAGTTATGCTTGGAGAGGGAATCCCCCTACCACATGTATGGCACCTTTAGCACGTGCAACACATTATTGATCAAACACTCACTTTTAGTGTAGATCTCACACTCACATACTTAAAGTACTGAGGAAAGCCAGTTACTAATGAAAGGCCTGGCTGAAACATGTAGACCACCCACCGGATGCTGGAGTCCCTAACTGTTACTCCACTAACATCCACCGCCTTGTATTTATTGCTTCCAGAGGCTCAGATATTAAAGGAAACCCCCTTGGGTACTGGATAGCTTTTAAATTTCACTTTCACTCCACTTTTCACTGCACACTCAGCAAAATACCAGCTCCGCTGTAATACAGGCATTGAAGCACACCCAGGACACATTCGGTGTCACTGGGTGGGCCCGATGATGAAGCATGCCACCAACTAGGTTGGTGGGTGAGGGCTTCTTAAGGAAACGTATAATTTTCCCTGTTCTTCTCCATACAGTCCTAATTCCTGTATCACGCACTAAATAGGCTAGTCCTTTCTTGATTACATATAAATACCCTGGGGATACGGACTAGCTACCTCGTCCTCTCTCTCTCTTTGATATTTGAATATTATAAGCAGTGCAAAGCTTTGAGAGCTTTCTCACACTTTCACAATAGACATGGGAGAAAATCCGGGCTTAACCTACACTGAAGATGACATCAGTGAAATCCTATCAGACCCCTCCTTCCTGGCATATTTTAACATTTCCAACACCATAGCCCAAACCACAGACTGGGACACTCTGACAGAAAAGAAGCACAACCGAATCAGCACCATCCTACATGGACTTATACTAACAGAATATTTACGGACTAACACCGCCCCAAGAGGTCTCCTGCTCACTAATGCCCCCAGGATCTTCCTGGAGGATGCCACCTTCAAGAAAGACTGGGCACCGATCGCCTGGCATAGCACCAGGGACTGGTTTGTGCTCATAATAAAAACGGCCAAACGCCTGTCTGACGCAATGACAATAGATATCCAAGCCACAGAGAGTCATTTCAAAACTACTATCACTTCATACAAGAAAAAACTGGATGAACGGAACAAGGAAATGGCCGCCTACAAGGAGTACCTGACCCAAGCGAAGATAACAAAGTTCCAAAAAGATCTGAAAAAGTTTTGCTTTGTGAAAACATACCCTTACACAGACGACAGTTATGTAGTCCCTAACAAATCAGATAAATCAAGTGATGTGTCGGGAGACAGCAGCTCAATATCCAGCGAATCCAGCACGGGCTCAGCGAAACAACGAAGGAGAGGACGCCAACAATGCTGGCAACAACCATGGAATGGACCACAACAAGGACCCAATTACGGACCAACTCCTTTCGCTCCCCCACAGAACCCCTACTTTGGCTGGCCGAACATAAACCAATTTGGCCCACCCCCATTCTTCCAAAACAATCCAAGACCGCCTTTTTTAAGGCAGGGCCGCAAATTACGCGGCATAAGAAGAAACAGCCAACAGGTACACTGGGCAGAGGAGGAAGAACCAGTGAGTGCGAACACTCGGAACAGAATACGGGAACAACAACCCGGACCAAGCGGGTACCAGAAACCATGAACAAAGAACCACGTACAACACTGATCTTCAACCTTTCCAGCATCCCATTAACACCCAAGGAAGAAATGGTTCTTAACAAAGGCTTATCATTCGTCCCGACCACCAGACTGGACAAATTCCAACTACACGTGGAGCTCGCTGAATTTTTCAGGAAACTCAAACTGAAGGCCTTCTTTGAGAAACTGAGGAGGAACGGTGATGACACCAATGACAACATCAATGAGACGGGTCTGAAATTAAAATCCTCCTTCATACCCCCACCCGCCAATGTCCCACCAGAAATTGCCGCTTTCGAACAAGCTGTCTATCATGACATAGAAGGATTAAACACGATCGGAGCTTACAACAACTTCTCCAAAGAAGACAGACCATCAAAAATCTACAAGACAACCCTGCACTGATCATCAAGCCAGCCAACAAAGGCGGCGGCATAGTGCTACAAGATAAAACGGACTACGACAAGGAATGCCGTAGATTACTTGGGGACCAACGAAATTACAAACGTCTCAGAACTGACCCCACTGTACCTTTACAGATCGCCATTAAAACTCTGGTAGATGAAACAAGTGAGGCACATCACATATCAAAACAAGAAGCAGATTACCTGTGTACCAAGAACATCAAGGTACCATATTTTTATACAGTCCCAAAAGTGAACAAAGGAACAATGCCACCATCAGGATGCCTAAACCCCCTGGTCCAACAAACACCGACCTACATAAAAGATACTAAACACCTGCTCAATATCATCAAAGACCTGAGCTTCGACCCGACCACTCAACTAATGGTGGGACTCGATATGGAAAGCCTCTATACGAGTCTCCCACAGGACGCCACATTACAAGTCCTCCATGATATACTCATGAATACACCATGGGAATACCATACGCCCAGGGACTTCATCCTCAAATGTGCTGAACTGGCTCTCAAAGAAAATTACTTTGAATATGCAGGAGATTTCTACCTGCAGACCAATGGTACATCCATGGGGAGCATTTTTGCCCCAAGCGTAGTAGGTCTTTACGTCCATCATTTTGAACAAAAACATGTATCATACGCGGGAATTGTAGGCAACTCACTGACTACAAACAACAGTCAGCTGCCCTGGCAGCTAAATTACAAGAACGTGGCTATCCTCAAAAAATCATTGAGAGAACCAACAAAAGAGCCTGCAACCAAAACCGGGAGGCCCTACTAGATACCGTCATAAAGGAAACTCCAAACCACCCATGACATGCATCACCACATATAACGTGGCTTCAAATAAAGTCTCCAGGATCATTCGGAAAAATTGGCGCATTATTAACTCCGGCACAAGACAATGGGAGGAACCTCTTTTTGCATATAAACGTGCAAGCAACTTAAAGGACCGACTAGCGTCCACAAGACCTAGAACACCCCAAAGACCAACCACCAATACGGTCCTGAACACATGGGGTCTTCCCAAGGTAATTGGACATTACCCGTGCAACAAATGCAGTGTATGCTACCTAACCCATCAATCCAAAACACTTGACTTGGAAGCTGGCAAGACATGGAAACAACTACAACATACGAACTGTAATTCCACCAATGTTGTTTACCTGATCACATGTCCATGTGGCCTTCGGTAGGTGGGCATGACGACACACAAGGTCCGAACCAGAATAGTAGAGCACCGCAGCACAATTAGATGCAAAAAAAAAACATCTGTCGCCTCACAGACCACTACCTACAACTGAGCCACACACCCAATGACATGACGTGGACAGTCATTGAACAATTCGAACCCAACCAACGGAACAATGAAAAAATCCTTATAACTAAAGAACAGCGCTGGATATACCGCCTGTCAAACCAACACCAGGGACTGAACTACTCCATCCAATGGCTCAGCTTGAGAGTCTGAACGCCCTCACGTATTATGAGCTGACCAACAAGAACCGCTCTACTCAAATGACAATACCGTTTCGCTCCCGTACAATCATAGTGACCTTTGCGCATTTCTGTCTAGTGCGATTTACCCATCCGGGCTCATAAGTTACATGACTCCTGGTACCCTCTAACAATATCAGAGCTCTCCATTACCACGACTCCAACCACAATCCTTAACACCTCAAACACCGTGGGGTTTACATTCATTTATTATTAATGCGCATTTCCCCTACAGAATAGCCTTCACATTGGTAGACAACATAACTCTGTTCACCTTAACTAGTCAGCTGACACACATGAGCCTATCAAGTCTATATATGCCACCATGACACTGGCAGTTAATATGACCCCACCCCCAGCACTGTGGGTTACAGTTACCTTGATAAACAATAGAATACCATCATACGAGCTGACTGACAATGTGGCTTTTTAACCCAATTTAGTGAATTGAGTGAATTGATACCTCCGAGCCTCTCAAGTCTAGATGCACAACCATGACATTGGCAGACATCACGACTTTTACAGATCGGCCAGCGGCTTGGTTTCATGAGTGCACATGGAGACCGGCCGGCACCCGTAGACCATTGCCATGACAGCAGGCGTAAACACGCCCGACCGTCACCGCGCGTAAAGTCTTTTTTCCATTTTTTCTCCTCCATAGACGCTACTCACAGAACCGGAGCAGTGAGGAACACGTGAACGTGCACACATGTATATAACCCACGTAGAAACCCTGGCTCATTACGAATGGAGATCCGCCACATTGCAACAGGTTTCAAGAGGGTTGTGACCAACGGAGTCGTGAGTACACTGCTAAGAGTCACTAACCCAACCGCCGGGTTAGAATTTTTCTTTCGGCTTTTAAAGGGCCAACGGGCCCCTGTTTCTCTTTCAACAGAAGCAGAACCTCTGCCGGAATCTCCAGGGGCAAATTGCAAGCGTAAGGATAATCTAGAGCTTTTCTTCGTTTTGTGTGTGTGATCTTCCCGACATATTCACCACTCTTATAAGCGTATATACCGGTAACTTACCACCGTACCACCAGTGCGATTACACTTTTGCTGCATTTATTCCGCTATTATGCACAAATCTACCGGCCAATATGAATTGACGTGATTATGACTATGCCTATCAGGCTAAATACTCTACCCTGTATGTCTGTCTGTCCTGTATGTTTTATGTATAGTTATGCTTGGAGAGGGAATCCCCCTCCCACATGTCTGGCACATTAGCGCGTGCAACACATTATTGATCAAACACTCACTTTTAGTGTAGATCTCACACTCACATACTTAAGGACCTGAGGAAAGCCAGTTATTAATGAAATGCCCGGCTGAAACATGTAGACCACCCACCGGATGCTGGAGTCCCTAATTGTTACTCCACTAACATCCACCGGCTTGTTTTTATCGCTACCAGAGGCTCAGATATTAAAGGAAACCCCATTGGGTACTGGGACCACGGGATAGCTTTTAAATTTCACTTTCACTCCACTTTTCACTGCACACTCAGCAAACTACCAGCTCTGCTGTAATACAGGCTTTGAAGTACACCCGGGACACATTTGGTGTCACTGGGTGGGCCCGATGATGAAGCATGCCACCATCTAGGTTGGTGGGTGAGGGCTTCTTAAGGAAACCTATCAGTTTCCCTGTTCTTCTCCATACAGTCCTGAGTCCTGTATGACGCACTAAATAGGCTAGTCCTTTCTTGATTACAAACAAAAATCAACATACATCCTAAAGCTACACATCACAATAATCACATAACAGACATCAGAAAACACAAGAGAATAAACATCAAAGGAGATGAAAAAATATTGCTCATTTTGCTAACTTTTCTTATGTAATGAGTATTGTCAGAAATGCGCCAAAACGCGTTTCGGAAGTTAACAATAAATGAGATCAGCCTTCATCAGGGCGCTGACTGTGCGGATTAGTTCTATGGCAGACGCCATCTAATTCAAGGTTAAAATAATGGAGCTGTGCACTAGGTTAGGGGCTCATAGTCTTTGTAACAACTGGTTGTCTGAAAAGGTTCTTCCTTGTTTAATTCATGTAACACTAAGCCCAGAATTTGTAGAAAGTGAGGCACTTCTGCTATTGGTATCACAGGATGGAGGTGGAGAAAAGCACGGTCTAAGTACATCTCACAGTGGAAAAGTATAATTCAGGACGCTCAATGGAGTGAGAGTAAGCAGCATAACTCCAGGGGCTGGCATGGGCAACCCTCCAGATTATAGCCCAAGAATAACAATGGATAGCAGAGGCTAAGCCAATCTTGTGGAGACAAACCAGGGTGGTAGCGTTCCTCCTCCTGGCCTCAATACAGCCAAAATGTATTGTTAACTTCTGAAACGCGTGTCGGCGCATTTCTAACAATACTCATTACATAAGAAAAGTTAGCAAAATTAGCAATATTGTTTCATCTCAACCTCCTCAGGGCCAATTTCTGGAAGATGCTGGACAAGGTGACAGCAGCTGAGATGAGCCTTCAGTCCAAAATGAAGCAACTGGAGGAACAAATATCAAATCTGACCAAAAAGCAGACAGATATCTCAGCCAGACTGGAGGACAAGGAAGGCAGAGCACGCCGCAATAACATTCAAGTGGTGGGTGTGCCTGAGGGAATGGAGGGGCCGTCAGTGGACCTCTTCCTACAAAACCTAATCCTAAACAATCTCAATCCTAAACGCCTATCCACTTTTTTCTCAGTGGAAAGATCATACTGCACACTGGGGCATAGGCCAAGCCCGAGGGCCCCTCCCCGCATGATAATAGCTCATGTACTCAACTATAGGGATAGAGATGTGATCCTGCAGGCTGCACGTCAAAACAGCGACCTACAGTAGGAGAACACCACTATCTGATTCTTCCTCAGCTTCACGCTCCAAGTACAGCAGCAAAGATGTACTTTTGACGCAGTGAAAGGGCCCTTCGAGACCAGAACATCAAGTAAATTATGCTATTTCTAGAGAAGCTAAAGATACTCGCAGAGGGTAAATCCTACTTCTTCAACTCGCCTGACGAGGCAAGTGACTGGCTTGAGGGCTGGAGAACGGTTGGGCAGAAAGGGGGCAAGGCCCAACCACATACCACAAAAGAGCGGGACACAGAGTGGTGAGACGAGGACCACGAGTGCGAGAGCCTTGCCTAGCGTCAAAGACCAGATAAGTGAACAGTCAGAGGTGCTGTAACTACCAGAGACGCATCCTTACAAATGTCTGGTTGGGGGGGGATTCAGGAGTAGAAATGGGACCGAACTGGTACCAAGTGACATTCCAATTTTAATAGACAATAGCAGTGGTTCCAAAGTTGGAAGCCTTGAAATACTTTCAGTTGGGGGCTGCGGGTGCTCTCAGAGGGAAAAAGGGGCATTTGACATTCAATAGCCACATGTCATCATTTCATGCTGGAGGCTGGCTCATGCCCCTCACTAATGGTTACCATTACACAGTTAGGGCGACAGGCACTCTGCAAATTGGGCAGGTGGGAGGCATTCTACTCCCCTAGCAGGGCTGCAGGGAGGGGGGGGAGTTGGGTCAATTGTTGTTTGCTATTGTATTTCTGCTCAAGACAGGCAGAGTCATTCCACAATTCATGTGAAAGCTGGGTTAATTTGGGAGGGGGGCATGCTGTGGCCTCCAATGAACATAGAAAACAACTAGAAAAAGGTACTCAGTCCGACAACATAGAACAAAAGGCCACTCAGAAGCTATAAACAAAATGGGGACCTCATCGAATAGTTAATACAACACTGTGTCAAAAGTTAAGAGTCCATCAGCCCACCCTCATTGGCGGAGCTTCGTCATCTGAGACTCTAAGGGGTTATGGTTTGGGCCCATACTATCGAACCAGCCGGCTCTGCTGAGTGCCCAACCTGTTTATCCCCGCATATAGAGACTCCTGACACAGTGTGTAATTCAACTCATTCAGACTCAAAATTAAAGCTGAAATGTGTGTGCAGTGCTATGTGGTGAAAGTGTAATAAAAATGACTACGTGGGCAAAAAGTATGTTTATTAGAGATTGACCAGGTGTCATGTCTAAAAAAAACAAATAGTCTTAAAAGGATAGACTATTTCCTGATTGGTTTCATAAGGTCGACATGTTTCAGCCGAAACGGTCAACTGACCCGGCTTTCTTCAGGACCTAAGTGGATGGAAAATAGGGCTACTGCAGGACTAACAAATCTAGTGAATAATTAAGTGACAAATGAAAAAATTCATAAAATCTTATGTGGCAACAGCCACCCTACCAGGCAAGCAACCTTTTTGCTTGGTTATAAGAACTTGATCTTCTTTCCTAAAAGATAGGGAAAATCCAACCATAAAAGAGGTATAACATCAAATCGCGTACAGCCTTGGTAACCATTGTTCTACAGTGACTTTTAGACACTGCGTTATTCATCAGAAAAAAAACCAAAACGTGGTAACCATTAAAGGGAAGGCATGTATAATTATAAGTTCAACTCACCCAGCTTTCTGTGGGAGGACAGCCTCACCTCACCCGGCTGACTACTCGGAGAAGGACGCACCGCTCTGTTAACAAGTAAGGAAAACAAGGACAAGTTGTGCATGGATACTTGGCTCTCTATACCCCTTACTCTGCATTTAACAACACCACACCACTAAAAAACCATGACTCTAAGAAAACCGCTCTAAAAGCGAAACTGGCCGCATACACGGGAGAATCACTGTGTTCTAATTCTAGACCAACCAGACAATCTCATCCCGGTATGCCAATGAACGGAGGAATGCATCACTGTGAAGACTATAAACAGTGCAGTCAAACATAGGATCATCCTTCATCGGGTTCTCAAATCACAACCTTTCTCTGCATACTTGCTGCTATCAGTTCAACAGAGGGTTACTACACCTCTGTTAGTTCTTTAATATCAGGTGGTTCCGTTGTACTCACAACTACCCCTGATACATACATCAAAATACAGACATGCACCCAATGCCTATTTTTACTCTTTACACAGTTTCAGATTCCTCCACCCTTACCTGTCCGTCGATACCTCGATCTGGACTCCGCGCAGTCTGGGAGGTGACAGCAGGAGGGGGAGGGTTCTTTAAATACCCGCTCTGATTGGAGCGATCATTAGCTCAAGACGCAGGTGCGGGTAATCGTAGTCTAAGTGGGGCCGCCTATCTGTAACGTACATGTGCCGGTCTCGAAACACATGTCTCTAACGCATGCGCAGTCCTAGGTATAGCGCAAGAGAGAATACAGCGTCTCTTTGCTGCTCATCGTTCCACAAATCTCTAGCACATGCGCAGTCCTTTATCTGGCGCGAGAATGTACACAGCGTATATCTGCTGCTCATGGCTGTGCACTTAAATAGGGAAACCAACAGTCACCAAATAGGAACGTCAGCCGATGTCAGGACACCAGTCTCTCTCGGATACTGCAAAACGATCAATCACAGTCCACACAAACAGATTCAGGTCTGTGAACATAAACACATGAATTGCTCAATTCATGTTAGAGCCAACTGACC
Organism: Triturus cristatus; assembly: GCF_964204655.1. NCBI lineage: Eukaryota > Metazoa > Chordata > Amphibia > Caudata > Salamandridae > Triturus > Triturus cristatus. The sequence goes on from NC_140589.1 coordinate 678,599,071, forward strand.
AAACAAACTGTGAATACTGTCACGATGTCAGCTCAGAGTCATTTTATGAACAAAACCCTGTTTATCGATGGAGAAGGTTGCATAAGTGCCCCGTGGAAAAAAATCCCATGCACAACTCGTGAGCAGGCTACAACAATCAAACGTCCTTATTAATGGTGTAACTCGCTCTATCAAAAGAGCGTTCATGGGAATGGTGGACACTGAATATATGTTGGGGAAGGGTACCCGGGACCACTAACCCTGTCTATTCACTAACCAGAGAACAAACACTATAGGGGTCTCCAGTCAGAATGGGTTGGAACATGAGAGCGTTCATGGGAATGGTGGACACTGAATATATGTTGGGGAAGGGTACCCGGGACCACTAACCCTGTCTATTCACTAACCAGAGAACAAACACCATAGGGGTCTCCAGTCAGAATGGGTTGGAACATGAGATACCTGTGTTATCTTATCCATATCTCGAGAGAAACAAATGTAGCATGCTCTTACAGTTGAATCTTTTTAAAGATGTAACTTCATGGGGATAAATACTAGTTAGCAAAGCGAAAAAACCTAGAGCTGTCGAAGACCTTGGAGAGTAACTCATGACAGAGTCCTTAACTGCTATATGAATAACAAGGAGTATCACTGAGCAGTTAGAGATGCTAAGGACCGACAAGTTAGATGGAAGTCCATGGAATGTTGTCATTAAGACCATGCATGTCTGTTTTCATTTTGAAAATCCAACGTTGCTCTCGCAGAAACAGAAAACGAGTGATGTCTGTTACATGTTGAGGAATCAAAGGTCGTTCCAAAACGACCCACCTCAAATCATCGGCTCTGTGTTGTTTAGCCAGAAAGTGGTCTGTGAGGCAAGTGGACTGTTTCCTGCATCGAATCGTGCTCTTATGCTCACTGATACGGAGCTTGACTTTGCGTGTAGTATGCCCAATATAGTGTAAGGAGCACGGGCATGTGATCATATATATAACACACTCGGAATTGCAGTTTGTGTGGCTGTTAAGTATCCAAGGACGACTGGTGCCTATGTCGACCGATGTAACCTTAGTTGTCTGAGGACAAGCACTGCACGAGCCACAAGGGTAGTGACCTCGTACAGGGGGTAATGACCACAGAGTATTGTCAGTGCGTACAGGTCGTGTGCGTGGTCGTGTGTGTACCAGGCTATTGCGCAGACTTGGACCCTTTTTAAACGCAAACAAAGGAGATGGAATATTGTCTGAGGCTACATTCAGAATGTGCCAGTGTTTGCGTACGGTTTTCTGTAACCTATTGGATAAAGTTGAAAAAGTGGTTACCAAAGTCATCCTGTCATTGGAGGTCCTAGAGACGCTGTTATCCAACAGCGCATCTCGATTGTTGTTAGAAGCCCTCTTCCACGCCTGACGCACTAGTCGCTTGGGATACCGGCGTGATTGAAGTTGAGATGCCAATTCTTTGGCATGTTTGTCAAAGAGATCCCTAGTGGAACAGTTCCTCCTGATCCGTAGGAACTGGCCCACAGGGAGATTCTCTCTGAGGGCCCTGGGATGGTAACTGTCAAATGAAAGTAACGCATTTCTTGACATAGGTTTCTTAAAGAGTTCACAATGTAAGGTGTTTCCAACAGGAAAGATGGAGATGTCAAGAAAAGATAATCTCTGTTTGCTATGCTCAATAGTGAACTTTAAGAAGGCGTTTTGTTCATTGAGCCAGATGTGAAAAGCCTGGATCTCTTGGATAGTGCCCCGCCAAACCACCAGTACATCGTCGATGTACCTCTTCCACAACACCAGATGTTTAAAAAAAGGGTTGTTGTGGTTCAGTACATGATGTTGTTCGAACAGATGAACATAGAGGTTGGCGAGGCTCGGCGCAAAAACGCTCCCCATGGATGTGCCAGAGATTTGTAAGAAGATCTGATCTTCGAATCTGAAAAAATTCTCAGTCATGGCTATCCTAGCACACTCCATGATGAAAACTACGGGGGTCATACTATTCAAGTTACGTGCTTCTAGAAGTCCTTTGATGGAATCCAGAGTTTCAAATTGCGGAATGCAAGTGTAGAGTGACTCTACATCAAAACTTACCAAAATATCGGTACTGGTGTCAAACTCGATATCTGGTAGCATCCGCAGGACATCAGCAGTATCCTTGAGGTAGGTTGGCATTTCTGAGACCATTGGTCGTAAGAAGACATCTACAAACTTAGATAAGGGCTCCAGCAGTGAACCTATCCCAGAGATGATGGGGCGTCCTGGAGGAGGTCGTTGGCTTTTATGAATCTTAGGGAGGCAGTAAAAATAGGGCATCACCGGGCTATTGGTCACCAGGAAACGGGCTTCCTGCGACGTTATCCACCCTTCTGCCTCCCCTTCTTCCACCAGATGTTTTATCTCCAAAGTTAGGCTTGGAGTAGGATCTGCTTCTAAGATCCGATAGGATTTGGTGTCCATAAGTTGCCGAAGGCATTCAGTTCGATACACGGCAGTGTCTTGTAAGACCGTGGCACCCCCCTTATCCGCTGGCTTGATAATAACAGACGTGTCTTTGGTTAAATTTTGGAGGGCCAGTTTGTCTTTTCTAGAAAAGTTACAAAAATTCATAGGTCGTGTATCGCATAGTGCCATCACATCAGAAATCACCGCCTTTTCAAAAGTGCACACCTGAGAGGGAACCTGATGCGCCAAAGGGGTGAAATTACTTTTAGGGCGTAATCCCGTATTGACAAGGTTAGGATCTTGGGTAGATACGGTGTCATCATTCGGCTCCCTATTCTTGAAGAAAAAATGGAGTCGGACTTTCCGGAAGAATTTTTCCAACTCACATCGCAGAGTGAATGGATCACCCAGATGAGTGGGCACAAAACCCAGCCCTCTATTAAGGACAATGAGTTCATCATCCGTGAGAGTCCTGGAGCTTAGGTTCACTACAAGATCATTCATTCGGTTGCATTGGGGGTTTGTTGAAGGTTGCCCCTCCTGCTCCGGGTGTTCGGGAATGTCGGATCTGGTTGCCAGTGAACAGATGGAGTGCCTCTCCGTTTTCCCCTCGTGCGGCCTTGGCCCTGTTCTAAAAAAGACTGATTGGGATAAAATTGTTGCGATGGTGGCGGAAAAGATGGCAAATGTGGTGGAAAAGGAGAAGGAGGATAACCCCAGGGGGCCGGTGGCCACCATTGTCCTTGGCTGGGGTAAAAGCCTTGTGTTCCACGTCGTTTATTGTATCTCCGGGACTGACCTCTCCCACGTCCTTGAGTTGTTTTCAGTGTTGCCTGGGGAATAAAGGTACTTTAGTCGTTAAACTAGTTCCCTTTGGACCCTTGTATATTGCGTTTTCTTCTTCTTCTCCAATGAACATAGCCACGACCATGGGTGAACCAGCATGAATCCATGCCTGGACCTGGAATGTGAATGGCCTGGGGAATAAGATTAAACATACACTTCTCCTTCAGTACATCAAGAGACACACCTCAGGGGGAGCAAATACAAGGCCTTAGACCGATTTGGATATAGATTAGTGGTGCATTTGGGATATACCACATACGCCAGAGGGGTGGTAATCCTGGTACGGAACACATTGCCATTCACCATCGAGAGTACCTGGTCTGACGAAGCTGGCTGCTCTGTGGCAGTGGCAGGCAGGTGGGCTTGATAATACTATGCTCGTTCTATATGCCTCTGAGGCTCCAGACAATTAAAAGATTAGCGAGATCCTGACACCCTCTTGGTGTGGGAGATGCCAATACATTGGATCCAGAGCTAGACCACTCTAATCCAAAAGCGGGACAGGGGGGAGAAAAACCTCTTGTGTTTCCTGACAGCCATGGGATTGAGGGACATATGGCAGACGCACAACCCTCAGCAACAGCAATTCACATAATATTCGGCGTGACATGATTCACTCTCAAGAATTGACTATTTACTTACACAAAGTGATAAGGTGGGAGAATTCTCAGCACCAACACATATGGCCCGGGCATCTCTGATCATTACCCGGTGGGGGGACTGTCCAAGGCCCATACATCAATAGAGATTCATTCCCGAAGATTGACCCCTGGCGGCTGAGAGACCTATTACTGTGGGACAAACTGAGGGTGGGAACAGACCTCTACTTTCAACAAAACACACTATCGGTGGACTCCCACAAAACTATCTGGGAGGCTTACAAAACCATACTAAGTGGTCAGGATCAGGAGTTTATAGGGGGCAAAAAGAAAGAAGAGGCATTACAAATAAGGTCAGTAGAACAAGAAATACTCCATGAGAGTGAGGTGTCAGCACGGGGAGACGCCGACCTACGGCATGCATTGGGTGTGCGCCAGCAGGAGTTGCGAGCTGTGGCTGAGGGTGGAGCGTGAGAATACACCCTGGCAACGCAACATTGACTGTATGACGTGGGCCACACTGCTGGCCTGGCTGGAGAAATTGGATAGAGAACGATCGTGGGTGGTCAGAATTAGAGACAAAGACGAGACACTCCAAACGTCCAGTATGGGAATTGCAGAGGCATTTGCTTCCTACTATGAAGAGCTGAACTCGCCAGTGAGCACACGATCTGAGAGGGACTGTGATGAGCTGCTGAAGGACTTCTCATTGCCAATATTGTCAGTTGTGACACAAGAGGTCTTAGATGCCGATATAACAGAGGAGGAGCTGTCCGGTGAATTGAGGTACTTAAAACCAGGAAAAACAGTGGGCCCAAATGGCCTCCCAGTTGAGTTATATAAAAGCTAGGCCACCAGAATAACATCACCACTAAGGAGCATGCTGGTGGAGGCTTGGGAAGAGGGCCGATTGCCCGTTGCCCAGCAGGCAGCCATAATTGTGGTCATACAAAAGGCGGGCAGGCCTCCGAACCAGTGTAGCTCATACCGGCCAATTTACCTAGTCAAGGTAACGGTATTGGCCAAGGTCTTGGCCAATAGACTGGCATTCGTCATTACTAGGGTAATCCACAAGGATCAATCGGCGTTCATGCCCAACAGAAGTACTCACCATAACCTATGGAGAATGTATCGTGTGCTCCACATGACAAAAGACTCCCTCCTGTCAGCAAACGGCATTGATGGCGATGGACGCCTTAATGGCCTTTGACAGCATAGAATTGCCCTACCTGTTTGCAGTGCTCACTAGGTTGGGCTTTGGCCCCAACTTTTGTAACTGGGTAAAGCTGCTCTATCAGGGCCTTATGGCCCAAATACTGGTCAATGGAGCAGTGTTGAGACTATTCCATTTGAGTAGGGGCACAAGGCAATGTTGTCCCTTGTCGCCATTACTGTTTGCCTTAGCACTAGAACCACTGGCACAGTGGATCAGGAAAGACCTAATGATCTGGGGTAGAGAAGCGCCGGGGGCTGAGAGGAGCGGATCTTGTTGTATGCGGACGATATATTCCTGTATCTCGCAAGGCCGTACCACTCCATCGCAGGGGTTCTCCATATATCCGAATAGTTTGGGGGCTACTCGGGATGCTCTATAAATTGGACTAAATCAGTGGTATTCCCATTGCCTGGCCCACCACTGAGATTGCCGGTGAGGGGAGATGCGCCCATAGTTACGTGAGGCTGCAAATACCCTGGCATGCATATCGTCCGAGACCACCAGGTATTCCTGGAGAGGAATCTCACCCCTCAGTTAGATAGGCTCCACACAGACATTCTGCATTGGCGCACCTTGCCGTTGTCTCTCAGAGGCAGAGCGGCCCCATTCAAAATGATGGTGCTGCCGCACCTTCTGTATATCCTGCAGAACACCACCTACCCTGTCCCACCAACAGTCTTTAAGAAGGTGGCTCCAGTGACCCGGAAATTGCTGTGGCAGGGTGGTTCACCTAGGATAGCACTGCATAAGTTGCAAAAAGAGGCTGCCTAGCTGTCCCTGACATTAGGCTATATTATTGGTCCTCGCGGTTACTAGTTGTGAATGACGGGGAGAAACAGCGTACAGAGTGGACTGGGATGCCATGCTGGGAGGCAGCTGTGAACCACTACTATACTCCCGAAAGGCAGACCCTAAATGGCCTGTGCATACTGTGGCAGTGGTGGCATGTTGGAGGGAGGCAAATAGATTTCTGGGGTGGCAGGGTAAACTGACTAGCAGGACACCCCTTTGGGCTGGAGACAGACTGAGGGAGGTGGCCACGCTAGGAGGCTTTGGAGGTTGGCAGACTATGGGCATTGAGGGCCCGACTCACAGAACTAACTGAAGACAAAATCCTAAACCTACTACCATTTCGGTATTCACAGAAGGCACTTACTCATTTTGGTATTCACAGAAGGCACTTACTCATTTCGGTATTCACAGAAGTTAGGAGTCCTTACTTTAGGACTCCTAAATGCCTTCTGTGAATACCGAAAGTCTTAAAATTGTGGTTTTTCTCAGTTTAGGAGTAGTAAAGTTAGGACTCCTAACTTTAGGACTCCTAAACTGAGAAAAATCCTAACTTTAAGACTTTCGGTATTCGCAGAAGGCGTTTAGGAGTCCTAAAGTTAGGAGTCCTAACTTTACTACTCCTAAACTGAGAAAAATCCTAACTTTAAGACTTTCGGTATTCACAGAAGGCATTTAGGAGTCCTAAAGTTAGGACTCCTAACTTCTGTGAATACCGAAATAAGTAAGTGCCTTCTGTGAGTACCAAAATGAGTAAGTGCCTTCTGTTAATACCAAAATAGTAGTAAATTTAGGATTTTGTCTAAAGTTAGTTCTGTGAATCGGGCCCACTATGTCTGGGGGACGTGTGGAGGAGCAGTGCTCCCCTCCCCTTTGAGCGCCTACAACAAGAATTTAGCGATACCAAAGGGGATGATGGACGGAGCATTTGAGCAAATCAAACACTCACCCCCAGTCAACTGATCTGGGTTTAATCCATCATCATTCTTTAGCTCACTCCACCACCCCAGTTCAGACATGGCCATATGCAAATCGATCTGACCCTGTGCCTCATGGGAACAGTCCAGCCCAAACTGCCAAGTATCGCTTTGTTCGCCCTAAGTTGGCAGGGTATGCCCAGACGTGGGTCCCTTGCTCACTTTGCCACTGGATTCAAGATAGCCTGGCTGATGAGGGTTATGAACCTGAAACCGGTACCAGGATGCTTGTTACTGGTCCAGGGAAGACATGGCTTGGCAGTTCAGGCTGGACTGTTCCCATGAGGCACAGGGTCAGACTGTTTTGCATATGGCCATGTCTAAACTGGGGTGGTGGAGTGAGCTAAAGAATGATGATGGATTAAACCCAGATCAGTTGACTGGGGGTGAGTGTTTGATTTGCTCAAGCGCTCCGTCCATCATCCCCTTTGGTATCGCTTTACAACAAGAATTTGGCCTAACCCCGGCCCAGAGGTTTCACTATTTGAGAATTACACATACCTTGCAGACACATATACACCAGGGCATGCCCATTCCTGACCATTCCCCCTTGGAGGATAGGCTACTCGTAGATCCCATTCCGGAAATAGCGACCTCAACGATATATCGCAAACTCATAAAAAATACACCTGACCCCCTGGTGGCCCTACGTGCTTCCTGGATCGATGACCTAGGTAGTATAGATGTAGAAGAGTGGGTAGAGGCACTTCAGGGCCTCAGGGAAATCACAATCCATGCAAGATTCCAGCTGGTCTAGCTCAGGATACTACACCGCTCCTATTACCCCTCCACACTCTCACACAAGTTGGGAAGGGCACCAACGGCGCTTTGCATCAGGGGCTGTCAGCGGAAGGGCTCCTTTTTTCATATTATATGGAATGCCCCAAGGTCGCACAATACTGGCAAAAAGTTACACCAATAATGGCCTGCTAGTCTGAAACAGAAGTCTCAATGGACGCTAAGTGGCTTCTGCTCATGATCAGGGGTGGGACGGTTTGGCCACAGTATGTTAGCCTCTGGCTGGCGCTGGTAGCGGGGATTGCAAAATGTAATATTGCCTGGAGCTGGGCTGCCCCATACCCCTCGTCTGTGGTGGGGTGGGAAAGAGACCTAGATTGGTGTCAGCGAGCAGAAGAGACAGTGCACAAAAGTAGATGTGTCAAGAAGTGGGAAAAGGTATGGGCGCCTAGGAGCAAATACAGGGGACTATAAGAAAACCAAGACCGGCTCCTTGGCTTTATTGGGTACGCAATGCATGATAAACCTTCACTGTATGTTCTCCCCCAGTTACAAATGATATTGGCAATTGAGCTAGTGCTCCTCGCATGTTATCGCCCTCCTTCTGTGAGGTATAATTGACACGATGTGACCCAGTGATGTACATGCTTATTTGTCCATGATTGAACGGTCTAATGAGCCTGTATAATAAAAAAGAGTTTAAAAAAAATGAATAATGGACACAGACACAGTGAGTGTAGTGCTGGAACTTGCCCAGGTACGTGCGCCGGCCCCTTTTATTAGCAGGGTCACCAGACCAGTAACTCGTGTGATAGGTGGGTATACAGTGTGGGTGCAACACATGGCTGAACACTAGAACGTGTCCAGTAGGACACTACATGCCCCTGTGATTTTCCCATAGTTATAGATTTGCCGCTTTTGCCACATAATCCATCATCTGCTGCATAATCTGCAGATTCTAACAAAAATATTTTTTGTTTCTAGCCCAAAGTGTTAAAAATGACAAAAAATGCAGCAGCATGTATTACCGTGCCGTGGTAGGTCTTTTGCGAAGGTTGACCGGTAACCTTTCTGATGCTTATTGCTATATTTGGGTACGAAACTGACACTAATGAACTGCACCCAATGCCCAGACAGAGTTAACGAGTATAAAAAGTACAAAATAATAACGTAATACTATCAAAAATATGCCACATCATGCCAAATAATTTGCTTTTTGTCACATAATTTACTCAGCATAATTTGGCCCACTCCCACCACATAATTCCAGTGGCCCAGTGTTAAATGGTAGCGGCAGTTTCAGTCGATAACCTTTCAAGTATTTGCCCGGCGGTAATCGCCTCTCATACCACTCGATAATTTACCAATGAAAGAGGCAGGCGCCGGAGACTGGAAGGCAGGAAACAAAGTTTTATTCCGTCGGAGCAGAACACATCAGATCAGACAGCAAGGTATCGTCACGAGGTGCTCTAACCGCATCTCTGAGACCTGGTCTCTTATACACCGGTTTATTGCTTTATTACACATAGTACATTCTTGAGATTCTCTTGATGCATGAAAGAACATCCCCTGAAGCCCCGGCTCAGATCCGATCCCACACATAGTTATAGTAGAGGTTCCCACCCTACCCGCAGTGGGAGATGGCTATCGCGCAGCAGGGAATTCCGCCAATTCCCGGGGGTGTGTGCGACCGGCCGGGTCTCAGGGGGTAGGGGCTTTGATCCACTGTAATCCCTTTGATGTGGGGTGTTTCCCTTACAGTAGGGGCAATAAACTGCATCCGCAGGGCTAGGTGATGGCCTGGGACCAGTTCGGACAATGGGGCGCAGAGGAAGGGGGTTATCAAAGGTGCGGCATGACCATGTATGGGATGTCGGTCGGATGTGGTTCCGTAGCAGGGTCGCGCTGAAGGAGAGGGTTTATGGCCCGTGTATGAGAGAGCGTGGGTGGCCGGCGCGCGGGGGGATGTTCGCAGCGCCAGGGGGAAGCGCTGGTGATCGAGAATGAGCGGGAAGAGAGTGGGGCGCCTAAAATGGCGGCCGTGCATTCGCTGTGCGTGGCGCTGGGGAGAGGCAAGATGGCGCAGATAATGTTCAGTTTGCAAGCTAAATTTCCACAGTCCTCCCTTTTAACATATCTCGCCAGCTTGCCTGGCCGTCATTTATCTTCGTTAACCTTCAGCTATAATATCGTTAATGTCTTTCGTACATTCCTTAAAGATACAGAGTTTTTAGGGCATGCAGGAGTAATCTGACACATTTGCTTATAGTTACTTACAGGTGATAAAGTAGGCGAGGAGGTAGTACATACAGAGTTACAGTATAGTCGTGTACATGGCTGGTGTTGTATGGATGTTACTATACAAAGTTACATTTTCTTAACTTCTCAGTGTACAGTCGGAAGTGATTGATGCAACATCATGAAAATTTGATAAGAAGATAGTTAGTATAAAAAGGTGGTTGGGAGAGGATTTTCGACTTTGACATGGGTTCTTCTTTCCAGTGTCCTTTTTATAAAGAGCTATCACTGGTAAGCTCTCATTGTTGTTCTTCTTTCGTTGGCACTGTTGAGCACCGGCGGTGGAGCTAATGTCCAGCTCAAATCCAATTTCTCACGGTGCAGGGTGTGATCATTCATTGTTCTCCGATCACAGCCCTGTTCCTTAACACAGTTCACCATAGGTACTTTGAGACAGGGTACCTGCTTTTTGTTCTTCTGTGGGTAGGTCAGATTCATAATCCATATAAAAGATGGTGAGAGAGAGAAGGGTGTGACGTGCTTCGGGACGCCGAGGGAAGAGGGGGTGGAGTGGGATCAGATAAAAAAAATGTGGACCAAGGGGAGCAGAATCTTCCAGCACTGGGCCCATCAATCGGGCCCGACGGGTTGAGACTTCAGGCACGCTGGTCGGTGAGCAGGGGGCCTCGATGTAGCCCTTCGCGCTTATCATCCTGAAAATGGTGTCTCGTCTCACGCCCTTTTTGCTTCGTAGCCTCCCCCTTGGTCGATGTCATAGATGTTCCATGGTCTGCAGCCAGGCTGTGCGTCACGTCCGACCCCTCCCTTCCGATGGCAGCACGTTATCTTTAAATGGGTACAAGAAACAAAAGTCTTAGAGAGTTGGCAGGGAAGACATTTACATACTTCATCCTCTCTCCCAACCACCGAGTAGTTGCGGACATGTTTTTATCGGTTGCTGCATGATTGGTGTCTTTTAACTCTGATGTTAGTGTGTGCGTTACTAATCTATTAATTATTGTTGTTGTGCAAGTTTCTGTGGGTGTCCCTGTCCATCGTCTGGCCCCCTAGGTGCCGATTCCTGTGCCCGATACTGGTTGCAGGAAGCCTGACATCTGTCAACCTTCTAGTCTATTAAAAATTCGAACCGGCTTCTCCGGCAGAGGCTCGTTCATCTCAACACAAGTTTTGTTATTACATATTTCCTTCCGAGGACTGCTAAGTCTATAAAAAGAAAGTGCGAGGTGCTACTGTCACGTGTTCACGAGTATCCATTTCGGGGAGGAACATAAGCTAAGCATTATTTTTGCGGGCGACAATAGATAACCCTTTATCAGTTTAGGCGATGCATTATTAGTGAATGAGGTCATCTGCTGTTTCGTTCGAAATACTCTGAGGCGGCTAGTATAGGGCTGGGGTTATCTTGGGAGAACGGGGTGTTTTAGACATTCTATTCCGGGATAATTGGGCGGGGGTAATGGTGTTGTTAAAGCTCTGAAAGACGGAAACCACTGACATATAGTCCCCGTGATGAGGGCCAAATTGGGAGACATCAGTCGTCTTACCTGTCCTTCCTTTTCTCAGCCAATTAAGCTCAATATTTGTAGAAAGGAGAGGTAGTAACGTGGCAAAGTACGGTCGTTTTGTTTCAGTCAGTTTGTTCGAACACCACCGTGCTCCAAGCCAATTATACACTTACCGAGGAGGTATGTGTCGTTAATTTATTCAAACAGAAAAGAGGGTAAGAAGGCTTTTTAGTGAGGGAGGGAGTGAGAGAGAGAGAGAGAGAGAGAGAGAGAGAGAGAGAGAGAGAGAGAGAGATAGGTGTGCATCAAGTAGGCTATTTGGCATACATATGAAGATAATAGGCCACTTGGTGCACACACAACATGGAGTAGTATGGGTCTGTTCCATGCAAGAAAACACAAGCGGGGAAAAGACATAAATTCGGTGATCACGTACACACAAATGCTAGATTGGGTGTGACAGTACATGCATCAAGCGCAGAAACTTAAGATGGAGACTCAGGGCTACGTTGAGCATCTGGACCTCTCCTTTCCTGTCCTCCTTTCCTATGCATGCTGCGTACTTTCAGTATTTTGTAGTTTGTCCTAGGGGGTGTCGGACCCTTTTATTCTCCTCCCTTTGATCGACGGGCGAGCACTTCAATCATACAGTGACGCCTTCTTCAAGTGACCTAAGCATGAGATGCACACATATTCATACCGTGTAATCATAGCACACACGCACAATCATGCCATACAGTTTCTCATGTTCTCAATGGTGGTCTGCCCTTCACGCACTATCTCACAACGTTTGTCTACATTTTCCCTGATATTGAACTCGGTACGGTCCATGTCCGCTTCATTCTTCAGTCGGATCTTTGCCGTGACCTATAGAGGGGAAAAAGAGGGGAGGGGATGTGCAGCATTAAAAGTACCCCAACGCGCGCAGACACGAAAAAGTTCTACTTACCACGTACCAGGCTAGTCGCAGGAATGGGTGATACCACAGACCTATTATTTTTTTTTATTATATATTTTTTTTTTCGAGACAAAGATGCTCTAATTTATTTCATTTCCTAAATTCGCGTTCCCTTGTCATACATGCATTTCTCAATCAGTCGTGTATTAAGGTGCAAGATACCATACCTTGCGTTCGGCATATACCCTGAGCTATGGTTGACCATTGTTTAACAACTCTTGGAAAAGTTAGATGTGGTGGGTACAAATTCCGTTAATCAAAAAGATTCAGGCAAGTGGGGACTGCATTATCTGTTTTCTATTGCTTGGGAGTAACAATCGTTTATTCAAATGAAGAAATCTTTATCAACCTATGTGATTAGTCATGGCACTGATTCCGTAATTCTTTCAAGAGACCCTTTATTTAAAACAATGTCAGCATACAAGATACGGGCCTACAACCGTTCAGGCCGGCCACGTGGTGGGAGGCGTCGAGTGTCATGAGCAACGCTACTACGGCATAAATTCGGTTCCCTTCCTGCCCCTCCCCGACCATCATGTGTGGAAGCATCGCATATATATATATATCTTTTTAACACAAATGTCACGTGACTGGGACGCCACAAGGGTGTGTAGGCCTCTCCTACATCGGCGCCATCTTGGGGCGAGGTCGGGCCAGAGTACAGTCTAAGTCTTTCCATGAATTAGCTGTTGGACCAGAATCCCTTTCAGTAGTTCGAGAACTTTCGTTAGCGTCAATTTTGCGTCAGCATGGCGTCACTGCGACCCCGTAGAAATGCCATGGTTCATTCTTGGGGCGGGGCAGGAGGCGGGTTCTTCCGCCGACGCTTCGAACCAGTCTTTCTCACTGCACCAAGCGGAGGCAAGGTGGCTGCCGTCCGGGGCAAAGAGCAATGGCGGCGGTTTTGTCCTTACCGGAAGTCCGCGGGAGTCGAGTGTCAAATGACTCCAGCCGATTCTGCAAGGCTGAGGGGAGCATTTTGTCAAGGGTGGGGCCCACGCCCAAGCAGACAAGCTTTCGAGTCCAGAATTGTCTCACGGTGGGCTTTAGGCCTGGATCCGGAGGAGTCGACCGCCGGAGTTCAAGGGCAGCAGTAGCAGCAGCTCTTCGGTACAGTCACCGGAGAGGAGCCAGCAGCAGTAACAGCAGCAGTTCGGATGGTACTGCCACCGGGGTGATTCCAGTAGCAGTGACGACAGCAGTTTGGATGGTATCACCACCGGGGTGGGTCCCCGATTTCTTGGCTGCGGGGGCCCACTCCTCGCGTCGGGAGCTGGTGGCGATCCTGGTGAACCCGTGCTTGGGCGGTTGTCCGGTGGTCGCGTGCAGCGGCAGGGTGCAGCTCAGCTGGCCGGTGAGTCAAAGACGGTTGGGGTGCCCTCATCTGCTGGCGAGCCTCCACCTGGGGAGGTGGGGGAGGCCCGTCCGCGTCGCTTCCCCCCGCCAGGGCACCCTCCGTTATTGAAGGAAGAAGAGAATGGGAAGATCCGCACAGCGTGCCAGGGTGAGATTCAGCAGGCCGATGAAAAAGATGGCTGGGGTGCCCTCATCTGCTGGTGAGCCTCCACTTGGGGAGGTGGGGGAGGCCCGTCCGCGTCGCCTCCCCCCGCCAGGGCATCAGCCCTTATTGAAGAAAGAAGAAAGAAAGCGGGAAGATCCGCACAGCGTGGCGGACTCCGCCTTGGTGTTGCCAGAACTTCGGCGCTTCGTATAGCCTCCGGCCTATTCGCACAGTCGTCCGCCACTGATGTCAATGGATTTTTGCATGGCTTTTATAGCCCAAAGCCGACTAAAAGAACCGCCCAAAACAGGCCAATGTTGCAATTTCGAGGAAGGAGAGGCGAGGACGGTGTCACGTGGACGTTAAGGCTTTGGGATGGAGGTTGCAGCAGACTGTCATGTAAATAGTTGTTTTAAAACGTGTTTTAACCTGGTTACCCTGTTGGTGTGTTCGTTATATCTTATAAGTTATTAAAATGTTATAACTATACTACTTCGTTGGAGTGTTTGTACCTATTTGCAATTTGATGACGAGCACAAGGAGGTTACTGTGCAATCGGAAAAATAACATAGACCAATTGCGCGCGATCTAGCCCTAGTTTGGTGACGTCGATGGTGGGGTGCCAGCAGGCTTCCATTTGTGCAGGATTTTGTCATACTTATTGGGCGGGGTGGGCAGTAGGGCAGACATGTTTAGGTAGGCGAGAGTAATGGAGTCGGGCTACCTCGTGGCCGTTTCGACCGTGAGCTTGGCTCCTTCCCTTGGTTTCATATGTCCCACAAAGGGCTAACTCCTAGCGTTACTTTAGTTTTTGTAAGGTCAAAAAGGATCCTACCAGTGCCTTTACTATCTTGTCGATTCCTGTTCGTTCATCCTTCGCTAGCCGATTCATTCTGGTGGACTCTTTCTTTCTCATCTCTGGGTCGTCTAACGTTATAGCCGACGTTGTGTTCAGCACAGGAGGCTCGGCCGGCGCGGAGGCCGTGAGGACCGAGGCCCCTGTACTGCTTTCGCTCGTGTTCGGGGGTTGTGGGTGTTGCACTACCGACTGGGAGGGTGCATATGGAGGGGGCATGTAAATGATCAGGGGACCTAACAGTAATTCGTCATTCGTTCGCTGCTTGGGGACAACTCAGGGTAGAGCAAAGAAGGGGTCCTAACAGCGTACTGGCCTGATGTTTCGGGCTCCTGTCTTAGTTTAGTTTCCCTTCTCTCCTTTATTTCTTCTTCTAACTTTCTAGCGGCAAGGTGAGCTGCCTTTCGTAATTCCTTTTCTGCTTTTACTTCTTCCCTCTTTTTCCGTTGCGTTGCTTCTTTGCGCCACATGCCAATACTGTCAAGCATAGTAGGCGTGGTCTTATTGCTACGCAGGGCTATTTCTAGCACTTCTATCTTATGGTCGTCGAAGGATCCCATCAGTGGCCACTGACTCTCGGGGTCCTTCTTTGTATATTTATGCCATAGCTTGGTATAAGCTACGGCGACTAGTCCATATTTAGTGAACATGTCCTTATTAGGGGTGCCCTCCAGTGGAGCCGGATGGTTCACCTCTAATAAGCGGTCCGGGCAGAACCAACTACCAATAAGTGGGGAGAAGATAGGCATGACGGGTTTCAACGGGGACAAAAGTCAGCACTACCTATCTTTTCACTGCTTGCAAAGACTAGACAGAATATCTCTATTCTTCGTTATTTGTAAGCAGAGAATACCTCCAAAGAACCAATATCGAACAACTAGTGTTCGGACAATCAATCAATCAATCAATCAATGGGAGATAAAGATAGGCATGACGGGTTTCAACGGGGACAAAAGTCAGCATTACCTACCCTTCACTATTTGCAAAGACTAGACAGAATATTTCTATTCTACGTTATTTGCAAACAGAGAATATCTCAAAGAGCACTATTCTTCAAAACAATCAATGTTCGGACAATCAATCAGTGGGGAGATAAAGATAGGCACGACGGGTTTCAACGGGGACAAAAGTCTGCGTTACCTACCCTTCACTATCTGCAAAGGGAGAGAGAGAGAGTATTTCTACTCCTCCCCATTTGTAGACAGCGAATATCTCAAAGAGAACAATCAATGAGCACAATCAATGAGCAATACTAGTATTCAAAAAGCTTCGGACAATCAATCAATTATTTCGCAATTTGTCGTGTATCACGACCTTACCCGGACCGCGTGGACAGTTTCTCGTCTTCCGCCTCCAGCGCCCGATCGTCCTCTACTCTCCGTATTTGCCGCGGCACTCCTGATGGTTCCCAGTCAGGACCGTAGATCACTCGAGAGAGGTCTGCTCGGAACCAGTGAAGTTCGGATGATCGGCTGCCAGACGAGGGTCTATTGGGCAGGAGCTCTCCCGATCGTTGCAGTCGTTCACTCTGTCGTCGGGACCTCTCCCACTGGATCCACGTGTCGCTGATGGGCCCCACGTTTGGGACGCCAATTGTTAAATGGTAGCGGCAGTTTCAGTCGATAACCTTTCAAGTATTTGCCCGGCGGTAATCGCCTCTCATACCACTCGATAATTTACCAATGAAAGAGGCAGGCGCCGGAGACTGGAAGGCAGGAAACAAAGTTTTATTCCGTCGGAGCAGAACACATCAGATCAGACAGCAAGGTATCGTCACGAGGTGCTCTAACCGCATCTCTGAGACCTGGTCTCTTATACACCGGTTTATTGCTTTATTACACATAGTACATTCTTGAGATTCTCTTGATGCATGAAAGAACATCCCCTGAAGCCCCGGCTCAGATCCGATCCCACACATAGTTATAGTAGAGGTTCCCACCCTACCCGCAGTGGGAGATGGCTATCGCGCAGCAGGGAATTCCGCCAATTCCCGGGGGTGTGTGCGACCGGCCGGGTCTCAGGGGGTAGGGGCTTTGATCCACTGTAATCCCTTTGATGTGGGGTGTTTCCCTTACAGTAGGGGCAATAAACTGCATCCGCAGGGCTAGGTGATGGCCTGGGACCAGTTCGGACAATGGGGCGCAGAGGAAGGGGGTTATCAAAGGTGCGGCATGACCATGTATGGGATGTCGGTCGGATGTGGTTCCGTAGCAGGGTCGCGCTGAAGGAGAGGGTTTATGGCCCGTGTATGAGAGAGCGGGGGTGGCCGGCGCGCGGGGGGATGTTCGCAGCGCCAGGGGGAAGCGCTGGTGATCGAGAATGAGCGGGGAGAGAGTGGGGCACCTAAAATGGCGGCCGTGCATTCGCTGTGCGTGGCGCTGGGGAGAGGCAAGATGGCGCAGATAATGTTCAGTTTGCAAGCTAAATTTCCACACCAGCGTATAGGTATAATTTATGATGATGTCAAGGGACCAGAGTGGCAAAAGGCATGTCTGGAAATGAAAATGAAAATACAGCTCTCCTTGCCGTTATCAAACCTCGTAAGTGTATTGTCCGAAACCAATAACTACAAATGAATAGAGTGGAAAAATATTACCTTTAGCAGAATGCCAAACAGTCCATAAAACACAATGACATATAAATAATAATGGGGTTTCTTCATTACTTATGATCGGTTCATACTTTATTATCCAGCTCTTATTTTAACAATGGCATAAAACATGCCCAAAGGACCCGAGGAGTCAAAAAATAAGAAGAAACCACTGCCAAACAAGCGATTTGTTATAAAGTGAGAGTGCTCAGTAGTTCCAATTTTCACCCGTCAGTTTTGAAAAATGGCCCCAATTAAAAATGTATTCAATTATGGAAATGACATTGGGCATCACTGTAACATTTCATAGGCATGACGACAAAAAATTAATTATTACCATAAATGAAACTGCTAGAAAAAAATACTACTTAATATTTCAAATTAAGTAGAAGTTATTTACAAGAGAGAGTCATAAGACAGATTTAATGACATCCTGTTGCTAGGTATATAATAAGTAGAGCACCGATTTGTAGCTTTAATCTAGGCAGGGTGGCTGCAAGCCATCCCAGGTTGGCGCTGCAGAAATCTAATTAACTGGGCCCGTAAATGATCATGTAGGAAAGGTGCTAATCTCAAAGGCTGAAGCTCATAAGACACCGTCCATAGAAACAGTCCAGTCCTTCTGAAATAGCTCCCTGTTTTCACCCTATGTCTTCAAAGTGCATTCTTGTGTGTTCAGCCATACATAATGCACAGGGAAAATATCTTTCTTTCTTGGGTGAAATTATCGTAGCCGCAGAACTGCTAGGTTGTGAGAGAATTGGGGGTTGCATGATGCGCAGACAGGCATTTGCCACTTTAAATGACATGTTAGATGTCAGGACCCCCCTCGCCCTGTGACAAAGACTCTCTTCGTCCTTGGGATGGAGGTGGTAACGCCGTGTAATGGATAGCCAGGCGACCCGGGGGGAGAGTGGATTAGTCGAGATCCCCAATTAAGCGTTGTCAGTGGCAGGCCAGAGAGTGTAAGGAGTGGGCAAAAGGCGTAGCTCGGAGAGGGACCTACGGATGATAAAAACACACTTGGCCATGACTCAATAAGTTGACATAGCTGCCAGGTATTCATGTGTCTTATGTGTGACATTTCTATGGGTTTCAGCTGGTGTATGAGTGGTGTTCTCATTCCAAAATGCGTGACACTTTGAGTGACACTTTCTTGTGAGTAAATCAAAGCAATGACCAGCATTTGAATGTTTTTCTGTGAGTTCACTGTTACTTCATTCAGACGTACCACACAACAACGGACACCTAAAAAAAGACATATTTATTGGCATTGCCAATGCATGTTAGTTACATGGGCTATGCAATGATTTTTCTTTTTTTTTTTTCCCTCATTTGCCATTACCCTTTAAAGGAAACACCCTCCACCTTGTATGTCCCGAACTGAGAAAACAGCACCATCTTTTAAAGTTAACTCTCGTTCCAAGACACAATTTAGAGAATGGCGGAAGATAAGTCCACGAGGAGGGATGCTAGTTAGCAAGGTTACTCCATCAAGGTATCTTTCAACCTGTTGGGCCGAATCGTTGAACAGGGAGACCGGTGTTCAAGGTCCATAGAGTAAAGTAGGCATAATCATAGGACCCGGGGAAAAAAACAAAAAAAACCCGGCATACCTATTTCCACTTCACCAATAAGACCCAGAAAGCCAAACTTTTTTTGCTAGCAGATCTAGCCAGGTCCACCTTAGATGTATCATATAGGGATGTCAGCCAATCTTCGTGTGATGGAGCAGCGGTGTCAACCCAAAACCTGCATATTTGTCTTCTTGCCAGAGGATAGCATAAAAAAGAAAGGATCTTGCCTGGCCAAGAATGTTTTCATCTATACCAAAAATAACTAGTGACAGGGTGATGGACACGGAGGAGTTAAGTATGGAGTCCAAAGTCACCTTTATTTTCTCCCAAAAAATACAGATAGAAGGGCAGTGCTTGAACATGTGTATATCTGATGCTTCAGGGAGATTGCATTTGTTACACTTCTTTCCTGGCAGAAATGTTGATAGTCGTAGAGGAGAGAGGTATGCACGGTGGACAGTAAACAGGTGGTTGTGCCTTAGCCATGCGGGTTTAACTATTTTATGTAGAAGAGTAAATGAAATTACCCATAATTGCTCACAGTGACGGCCCATCTCCCCCCCCCCATAATTGATCAGGGAGATTAAAGTCTCCATCCACCTCCTCCAGGATACTCCAATACCAAAAGGCCACCTCCTTACCACCCGCCTGCCTTACCACAAGCTGATATTCCAGGTTGCTGAATTTTCCCAGCGGGACACCTTTCCTAACAAGAGCCCGGGCCCAACTATCAAGCTGCATATATTTAAACCTCGATAGCCCGGAGCCTACCTTGTCCCGCAGTTCGTCCCATGTCACCATTGAGCCCTTTACCAACAGCTCTCCCCACCTTGCAATTCCAGCATAGTTCAAGGGAATCGCCAACCAGTCCATCAAACACAATGGTAGGCCCGGGGAGTCCCACACAGGGGCATAATTTGAAAAATAGGACAACCCTATTTTCTTTTTAATCTGTGCCCAGAGTCTGGCCATAGATTGGAGAGTCTTTAGTTTAACTTTCTTGAAGAACTTTTGGTCTCCAAACTTAAAAAAAAATCCTTGAGATGGTAGTTCAGCCCCAGCTAACATGGCCTGAAACATTAATCCTATCGAAGAGCTAGTTGGTGATTTCAAAAGCATTCTGGAGTAGGACAATTGAAAGGCCCAAGCATAATACTGCAGGTCGGGTAAAGCCAACCCACCCTTTTCCCTCCTCCTTCTCAGTTTCTTCCATGCCAATCTAGTGGCTTTATATTTCCAAATAAAAGAGTTAATTTCTCGCTGAGCTTTATCTATTTGTTAAGAGTCAAAAGCCAGGGGAATGGTGTTAAAAATAAATGTGAACTTAGGAAGGATAGACATCTTCACTAAATTTACTCTCCCCAATATGGATAATGGGAGGTAGGATCAAGCGTTTAATTTTTTCTGACAGTCTTTGAAGACCCGATCTAGATTATTTTGCGCAATATTCCCAACTTCTTGGGTGATACGAATACCGAGATATCGCATGGAGGAAGTCACTACAAGTTGTGTATTATTAATATTCCACACCATTATCTCAGTTTTACTTGCATTTATCTCGTATCCGGATACCTGCCCAAATTCCTCTGGGCGCTTAATGACGGTAGGGAACCCTAAGACCGGGTCTGATGTAAAGATAAGAATATCGTCCGCATACAGGGCTACCCTCCTTTCCCACCCCTCATATTTAAAGGGAGGGATATTGACCTCCTCTCGTAGTACCTGAGCAAACGGCTCAATGTACAAATCGAAGAGAAGGGGAGAGAGGGGGCAGCCCTGTCTTGTCCCCCTTGTGATTTTAACGGGTTCTGTCAGAGTATTATTTACTAAAAGTCTAGCAGCTGGGGCCTTATACAAAAGAGAGATCACCTGACAAAAGTTGTCTCCAAACTTAGATTTTTTCAAGACCGCAGCCAAATAGGGCCAACTCACCCTATCGAAGGCCTTGGTTGCATCTAAAGTAAGAGTTGCTAAGGGGAGGGAGAAGTTGGAAGCAATGTCAATGGCCCCGACTAGGTCATACGTGAGGTATGCCAACTGACGACCTTTTATAAATCCTTTCTGATCCTGATGTATAATTGATCCAATGACCTTCCCCAACCTAATGGACATAATGGCCGCAAATATTTTGTAGTCATTATTGAGGAGTGAGATCGGACGGTAGGATCCGCACTCAGTCGGGTCCTTCCCTGGTTTAAGAATCAAAACTATAGTGGCTTCACTCCACGATTTTGGAGGGTCATTGCCTCTTAAAAGAATGCTGTTAAAAAGGATCGTCAGGGTTGGTATGATAGCTTCACTCATCGCACGATATAGTTCTGCTGGTAAGCCGTCGGGGCCAGCCGCCTTCCCTTGCTTAAGTTGCCCAATAACTTCACTGACTTTCGCTTCTGAAATTTCAGATTCCAAGCAGCTACTTTGACCAGGGGTGAGAATTGGCAACGATACTTTATTCAACCAAGAATCTCTTACAGAGTGGTCATCTATGATGTCCTCTTTATAGATGGCCTGAAAAAAATCCTGAAAAGCTCTTCCGATATCAGAATTTGAGATTCGGGGAGATTGTTCGCCTTCCAGCTTTATCTCTCTAATATATTTTTTTGTTTGATCTGATTTTATTTTCCAGGCCAAAACCTTCCCCGCTGCTTCCCCGAACTCGAATTGGGAATTTTTACTTGTCTCCCATCTCCTGGCAACCCTTTCTTGTAAGATACTCTCCAGTTGTCTTTTTAAGTCGGCCAATTTTTCTTGCTCTCTTTTAGACCCTATAGAGGTACCGAGTTGTTGTTCGATAGATTTCATATCCAATTCTAGGTTTGTGATCTTCTCCCTATATATCTTCCGTCTCTGAGAGGCTCTGCTGGTAATACTGCCTCTCCAAAATGCCTTCAGAGCATCCCATACTATGGCAATTTCAGTAGATTCTAGATTTACTTCTAAAAAAAACTTAGATTCGGCTAGTAAAAAACTAATTTCGTCTTCTGCATATAGGATAGACCGATCAAATGACCAAGAAGCGTGTCCTATCTGCTGGCCGGATTTCAAGATGAAGCAGATGGCTGAGTGATCGGAGAGATGAGAAGGGAGATATGATATCTCCACTAATAAGTCTTTAAGACAAAAACTGAACAGAGCATAATCAATTCTTGACTTATGCTTGAATTTAAGATTCCGAAATGAGACTCCCAATTTGTCCCCCGCCTTTTCCCTCCATATGTCGGCTAGGCCCAATTGTGCCATTATGGAAACACCAAAGTTTGCCGTGATTTAGAGGCCACACAAGCTCTCGAGTTTGGAGACTTATCAAGCTTAGGGTTCAGCACGATGTTGAAGTTCCCGCACCAAATAATCGGGTCATTGACTATTACCAAGTGATTCCGAATGATGCCTAAGTACGAGGGATCATCTTGGTTTGGGCCATAATAAGCGACAATTGAGTATATCCTCTCACCTAATGAGGCTCTTAACAGAAGCCATCTCCCGCTCTGGTCCTCTTTATGCTCTAAGATTTGCGCATTAGCACGCTTTTTAAAAATGAGGACGATCCCTCTTATATTAACCGATTGATCTGTGGCTACGAATTTATCAATTCATTTCTGTTTTTTTAGTAAATCCGTAATCTCTACTTTGAGAAGGTGTGTCTCCTGTAAGGCAATGACCTGCGCGGGAGAGTCTCTTAGATATTGAAAAATGCGATCTCTTCTATCTTTACCGCGCAGGCCATTGACGTTCCAGGATAAATAATGAAGGGAGTCCATATCAAATCTTCCCCCACACCGTCCCGCCCGACCAGCAAACCGACCTAGAGTCACACATCCCTGCTTCCAAAAGTAACAAGTTCTGACAGTTTAAGGGAGAAAAATCACCCTTGCCCGACCCTAACAAAAACCTAAAGGGGGTTGGCATGTGAGGATTATTTTTAGTTTTTTCCCCTTTCCCCAGTGCACCCAGTTCCTCAACCCCACCCCTCCCCTCCCCTAGAGAACCCCTCCCCTATTACACTGGCTAGATATATGGCCAGTTTGACGCCTTCGAGCAGTCCTCCCCCCCTTGCACACCTAACGCTGCTGAGAGTGCATGTCAGAGAAGAGAAGAGAAAAGAGTAAGGCATTGGGAAGAGTGGTAAGAGAGAAAACATAAGCTACTTCGGTTTAATTGTAACACCTATGTTATGTGTTAAAAATCCCGTTTAAAGTGTATAAAGCCATTATCCACCGCGAATCACTGAAATGCTCGACGTTCGAACTCTCGGACGTAAAAGGGGCAGAAAGTATGGGATTCTGCTTTCAGATCAATGAGGAGAACACTTTCGTTGGAGCCTTAATCTATCGCCCCCCAGGACCTCAAAACGGCTTCTTCGAAAGCTTCGAAGATGCACTTAGCACCTTAACCCTGAAATATGCCAATTTCACAGTCTTAGGCGATCTAAATTTTCACCTAGACAAGCCCAACGACCCTAATACAATATGGCTTAATGACTTAACTGATATACTGGGGCTGGAAATACTGACTAAAATGCCCACACACAAAGCAGGCCATATATTAGACTGTATTTGTACCAACATCAACACCTTAACTGTCGAAACCCCCCTCATCCAAACATGGACGGATCACTGGTTAATCCCTTTCAAACTTACAACCAAAAAGAAAAGTCCGAACACTGCCAACCTAAAAATCGACTTCTCGACACAGAAAGATTGGAAAAAACTTGCAAACTCACCTAATCTGCACCACATCGCAGAGGAATCTAAACCGTCCATTACAGGATGTACTGAATCCGATTATAATAACTTCTGTAAATGGGTCACAGATTTCTGTGGTCCTGCAAATTCAGGAAAATTACGGAAAAAACAAAATAAAAAATCTGCACCCTGGTTCTCCCCCGTTCTAAAAAACAAACGTACTGAGGTCAGATCCCTTGAAAAGAAATGGCGCCATAACTATGATGTTACGGAAGCTCTCGCCTATAAAACCGCTAGGAAACAATATCATTCTATGATAAAAAATGCCAAAAAAGACCATTTCCTAGAAGCCATCAATTTATCCAATAACAAACAGAAGGAAATTTTCAAAATAGTTGACGAGTTCATGAATCCCAGAATCCTCAGGCAGGAGATACCACCGTCATTAACACTTTGTAATTCCATAGCAAACTACTTTGAAATGAAAATATTAAATATCACCAAAGATTTCCCAGATCTTTCAGAACCCCCCGCTTTTGAAAATCTACAATTATCCAACAGTATACCTCAGCTAAATAACTTTGCCCCCATTAGCCTCGATGAAACTCGACAAGCTATCCTCTCATGTAAATCAGGCTCCCCTTTTGATCCATGCCCCCCACTGCTGCTCCACATGTTAGTAGACATGGTAAACCCAATTATAAATTCCATCATAAATTCCTCTCTAGCCACTGCCGTCATTCCATCTGAATGGAAGTGTGCTGCTGTAAAACCGCTACAGAAAAAGCCCCTAGCTGATCCCACCACACTCTCTAACCTTCGCCCAATCTCGCTGCTTCCACTGCTATTCAAACTGACTGAAGCAGCAGTAAACAAACAGCTGACTAAACACCTGGAAGAAAATCACCTCTTACACCCTAACCAGGCAGGTTTTAGGGCAAAACACTCCACAGAGTCAGCCCTTCTACATACTGTAGAGACACTTAAGATGGCACTGGATCAAGGAAAAAAGGCTGTCCTGATCCTGCTCGATCTATCGGCGGCCTTTGATACGGTTTCACACCCCGTATTAATTGGCCGCCTGGCAGAATCAGGACTAACAGGAACCGCTTTCAAATGGCTGAAAAATTTTCTAAGCCATAGAAAACAAATCACCATATTAGGAAGCTATTGCTCAGAGGAAAAAACTTTAACAACAGGGGTACCACAAGGCTCAAGCTTGAGCCCGGTCCTTTTTAACCTTTATATGTCCCCTTTGATTGAACTGATTACATCATTCAACATCAGTACAATATCTTACGCGGATGATACCCAACTCATCCTTGTATTGGACAACAACTCAACTAAAGCAGAAGAAAATCTGAGAGATTGTCTCACCGCAACCTTTGAATGGATGAGAACTCACCACCTTAAATGCAATTCAGGCAAGACTGAGATCCTCCCTTTTGGTCAGAATAACCTCTTTTCCCCTAACAACTGGTGGCCCCAAGACGCCGAAGTTCCACCTAATACCATCACGTCAACCCGCAACCTCGGGATAAGGTTTGATGAAGCCCTATCCTTCAAAAAACAAGCAGGGACTGTGGCAGGGTCCTGTTTCAACATTATTAGAGGCCTCAGAAGGTTCTTTGACCTCCTCCCCCTGACAGCCAGAAAAACGGTAGCAGTAGCCCTCATTACATCGCGGCTAGATTACTGCAACAGCATCTATGCAGGTTCCAACAAAGCTGTCTTACACAAATTGCAGATGGTTCAGAATGCTGCTGCCCGCTTAGTGCTAAGACTACCCAGGAAATCATCTGCATCCATGGCACTCAAAACCCTGCACTGGTTACCCATTCATAAGAGAGTTTTATTTAAAATCCTACTCATCACTTTCAGAGCTTACCACCAGTCGGGCCCCTCATACCTATCCCAAAGGTTTGGAAGATACACTCCCTCCAGGTCACTCAGATCATCCAACTTAAACCTATTAGCTGTCCCCAAATTCAGACTGACCACAAAAGGTGGAATATCCATCGGAGTGCTAGGAGCTAGAGCCTGGAACAAGCTCCCACCCCAGATGCGTCTGATTCATTCAGAGAATCTGTTCCGAAAAGCCCTTAAAACATGGATTTTTAAGGCCACTGACACACTATGTCTAGCGTTAATTTAATTTATTATCACTCACCCTCTCTGTATTAAGTACTTCTCCACTTTCCTTTATGTTTTCGGACAACTCTCCTTCCCTTCTCACCTATGACACGTAATGTTTTTAGCGCCAAGATGCTCCATGGAGTGTAAGTTGCGCTTTATAAAAGCCAATTCATCATCATCATCATCATAATATTTCTTTTTATATATATATATTTTTTTTTGTTTGTCACTTGTATTTCACCTTTTTTTTTTTAAATCCCCTTTTCTCATTTTCTTTTTCTTTATTTTTTTTTTTTTTGGGTTTGAATCTTTATCATTATTTCACCTTCAAGGAGGAGACCGGGACAAGGGATAAAAGCTATTGAGTATTTCCCCGTCTATAATACCGTTCTTATACCATTCTTTTGTCAAGCCTGTAATGCAGACTAACTAGCTCCACCCGAGGAGCCCTTGATAAACTCAAGCAGTTGATCTGCCTCCAAGGGGGATCTAATATTATACATTTTATTGTTAAACATAATCCGCAAAAATGCGTGGAACCTCATTTGCACCGTTGCACCCAATGATCTAAATTTGTCCATCCTTTGGCCAAGTTCCCATTGCCGCTCCAGAGTGGATTTGGAAAGGTCCGACCGAACTTCAAAAGAAAAATCTGGGCCTTTAATGATTTAGCTTTCAATGCTAAATTTAGGATCATCTCTTTCAGTGTATAAGTATGAAAGTTAACCAGAATTTTTCTAGGTTTACTTCTACCAGGATTTAGTCGAAAAGGGTCCCTGTGTATCCGCTGGATATCCTTCAACAGGACATCGGATGTCTCATCTAGTTTTAAAGATTCTTTTCCCTCCATATGTCGGCTAGGCCCAATTGTGCCATGATTGAAACACCAAAGTTTGCCGTGATTTAGAGGCCACACAAGCTCTCGAGTTTGGAGACTTTTATCAAGCTTAGGGTTCAGCACGATGTTGAAGTCCCCGCACCAAATAATCGGGTCATTGACTATTACCAAGTGATTCCGAATGATGTCTAAGTACGAGGGATCATCTTGGTTTGGGCCATAATAGGCGACAATTGAGTATATCCTCTCGCCTAATGAGGCTCTTAACAGAAGCCATCTCCCGCTCTGGTCCTCTTTATGCTCTAAGATTTGCGCATTAGCACGCTTTTTAAAAATGAGGACGATCCCTCTTATATTCACCGATTGATCTGTGGCTACGAATTTATCAATCCATTTCTGTTTTTATAGTAAATCCGTAATCTCTACTTTGAGAAGGTGTGTCTCCTGTAAGGCAATGACCTGCGCGGGAGAGTCTCTTAGATATTGAAAAATGTGATCTCTTCTATCTTTACCGCGCAGGCCATTGACGTTCCAGGATAAATAATGAAGGGAGTCCATATCAAATCTTCCCCCTCACCGTCAAGCCCGACCAGCAAACCGACCTAGAGTCACACATCCCTGCTTCCAAAAGTAACAAGTTCTGACAGTATAAGGGAGAAAAATCACCCTTGCCCGACCCTAACAAAAACCTAAAGGGGGTTGGCATGTGAGGATTATTTTTAGTTTTTTCCCCTTTCCCCAGTGCACCCAGTGTCCCCGTTCCTCTACCCCACCCCTCCCCTAGAGAAACCCTCCCCTATTACACTGGCTAGATGTATGGCCAGTTTGACGCCCTCGACTAGTCCTCCCCCCTTGCACACCTAACGCTGCTGAGAGTGCATGTCAGAGAAGAGAAGAGAAAAGAGTAAGGTATTGGGAAGAGTGGTAAGAGAGAAAACATAAGCTACTTCGGTTTAATTGTAACACCTATGTTATGTGTTAAAAATCCCGTTTAAAGTGTATAATATTTCTTTTTATATATATATATTGTTTTTTTTGTTTGTCACTTGTATTTCACCTTTTTTTTTTAAATCCCCTTTTCTCATTTTCTTTTTCTTTTCTTTTTTTTTTTTTCGGGTTTGAATCTTTATCATTATTTCACCTTCAAGGACGAGACCGGGGCAAGGGATAAAAGCTATTGCGTATTTCCCCGTCTATAATACCGTCCTTATACCATTCATATGTCAAGCCTGTACTGCAGACTAACTAGCTCCACCCGAGGAGCCCTTGATAAACTCCAGCAGTTGATCTGCCTCCAAGGGGGATCTAATATTATACATTTTATTGTTAAACATAATCCGCAAAAATGCGTGGAACCTCATTTGCACCGTTGCACCCAATGATCTAAATTTGTCCATCCTTTGGCCAAGTTCCCATTGCCGCTCCAGAGTGGATTTGGAAAGGTCCGACCGAACTTCAAAAGAAAAATCTGGGCCCTTTAATGATTTAGCTTTCAATACTAAATTTAGGATCATCTCTTTCAGTGTATAAGTATGAAAGTTAACCAGAATTTTTCTAGGTTTACTTCTACCAGGATTTAGTCGAAAAGGGTCCCTGTGTATCCGCTGGGTATCCTTCAACAGGACATCGGATGTCTCATCTAGTTTTAAAGATTCTTTTAACAACGAAACCACAAAAGACTTTAAGTCACTCCCTTCTGTGCCCTCCGGGACCTTCAAGAGACGAAGATTATTACGTCGAGAGTAGTTTTCCAATGATTCGACTCTTTCCCGCAGAGCATCCCCTTCCATGTGGAGAGTTTGGATCTTTACTTCAGCAGTCTCCAAACTAGTCTTGAGAAAGCCCACCGAACCCTCTAGAGATTCTGTTCTTGCATAAAGACCATCTACTTTCCTCTACAGTATTTCGCATGCAACCCTGATCTCATTCTGATTTCCCTAAGAAACCAAAAAAACGCTCCTTATCTCTTCCCTCATAGAAGTAAGAAGAGCCTCAAGCGAAATTCCACCCCCATTCTCTGTCTCCGCCTCTACCACCTCGATCCCATCCGACACCCCCTGAGTAACCGGGGAGGCAGAACTAGGGACCGTAAAGTTCCCAGCACCCGATATATCCTCCTCAGGACCTTCTGAGACACCTGTTTTGGGCCGGGGACAAGCGAGGTCTTCACCCTGCGCGGACACCCCCCTGTATCAATGACCTCTACAGGTGGGACCGATGGAGCCAGAGGGGCTAAAGAGACCGGGGAGGGTTCAGCCATACTAATATTTTGGGTGATAGAGAGGTCTGTGGAGGACAGAGGGTGTATGTCTAACACCTGAGGTAATACATTGAAAAAGGAGCGCAGTGAGGGGTGATGCGAACTGCATTTCTTATAATGTGGTCTTTTTTCACTCCTCTCTGGGCATCCTCTCTCTGGGATCCCCGACAAAAGTTTGAGCCTCTAACTGCTTCCTCCTTCCTGAGTGCTTGCCAACGGTGTCCACCTCGTCCACCAGCTCCTCGTCTGCCGCTGAGTTAAAGCACGCTACTAGGCCGGTGAGCCCCCCCAATCCCTGTTGGTTATTAGAGCCTCTAATGCCCTTCCCCTGCGTTTTACCCCTTGCTGCCTTCCTTACAGCCTGTTTCCTATTTTGACTATTGTAAAGAGTCGAGGGGGGACTCACCGTTTCTGTAGCTGAACCCCCAGCAGCCCTACTCACGCCATCCACGATGGTAATATTGCAGGAGATAGAACAAGCTCTGCAGCCGGTCAGCGCCCGGCGGTTTACACTTCCTTTTTTGGTATCTCGAAGAGGTCCGAGACGCCGGAGGATGGGGGTGCTGAGACGGAGACCTGCAATAATACCATTGTGGGCTATCCAATGATTATGTTGTGAATAATTAGCACGAAAAAAGTTTCAGTTCTGAGATTATTACACTGTTGATTGAATATTAGGAGGTCTGTGGAAGGGGATGAGGCTCTCAGAGTGCCTAAATCACTCCTGTTCTCCACTCACTTCAAATCCCTTCCATCTGCATTCTGTTTCCGAAATCCTCTGACAACATATCTGTCATATGCTTCATCATCATCACTGTTTTCACTCCCTCTTTCTGCATGTACTTCTCTCTCTCTCTCTCTCTCTCTCTCTCTCCCTCTCCCCCCCCCAACCCTCCCGCCATCATTTCCTTTAATTGGGTTTGATGCAGTCAATATTTTGACAGTGGTGTACCTGCTTCACACAAAATATGACTACAGTGCCATCCTGGCTGATTTAAGTGAAAGCTCTGGAGCATAACATCAATACCCATATTAACCAGAATTGTTAATCCTTCCATCATCTCTATACTAGTTATCTGCTAAATTTATTGGTTTCCCATCATCTTTTTCTGGAAACCATCATTCACATGTATGAATGAATGAGAAAATGTTCCTTTTTTGCATAGGCACCCACATTTTTTGCAGAATTTTATTTATGTTTTTTAGACTTTGGGAGTGGAGCAATGCTGTCTAGTGCCCAGTGTATGGAACCTGACCAACTAAACCTGTGGAAATTGGCTAATCCCTGATTGGTGTATTTAACTCTGGTATAAGGCCATAGTATTCAGTGTAGAAACTGAACCTATTGCATGGGAAGTTAAATGACACTTGTGGACTGCATCATTTATTGTGTGATTTACTAGTATGTCAAAGGAAAATATAGTTTCTGGTTTACTCTTGTAGCCTGACTGCTGCAGCATGGACTGTTAAAATAACCCTTTTAACAGGTAAAATCCTCCCTTTTAAATATTAGTGAGTTCCCACTATGTAAGCCTTAAAGCCCACAAGGAAGGGTGCATGGTATTTAAAAGTGGGTCATGTTGAAAATTATTGTTACCATGTCTCTACAGTGACAAGCCCCTAAAAGCTATCTTTCACCGTGGCAGGCTTCGCTGTCTTATGTCGACAATCAGAGTTCAGATTAAAATACCTATACTGTATCTCTGGGATGTGTCCAGCAAGAAAAATAATGAAACAACTATTTTTAATAGTTATTAAAAATCCAATTCATTGATGCCATTATATTTTTGATAAATGTTAAGGAAATGTAACCTTTAGAATTAGCTGTTACCTGCCTAAACTGTCAGTGGGCTAATTAGTATCAGCCAACTCCCATCTTCTGCTCTGGCTTGAATGAAGTGTGAAAATCCTCCCTGTAGCTACACAATAGGTTGGCCTGAACGGTCAGGGATAACTCCTCATAACTATACAGAACATCCATGGTGGGGACAGGGGGCATCCTTTTTGCCACCAGAGTGTCAAAACCTGCCTGACTGGTCTGTCTGAGCCGCATGTACTTAGAGTTGGTCCACTCTAAAAGAATAAAACTGGAACTACTGCAAAGGTAAGTAGTCTGGTGTATGGGAACAATTACTCTAAAGGTAACAGAGGTACTAGGAGTATCTTAGGATGTCCTCCAACCACAAGCTGCTGAACCCCACAAAGCTGGACCCTCAACCAGCCTTCCCCCAAACACTGCTGAACCTGTTACACTTAGCATCTGTGACCTGTGAGAAGGACCTGAGTAGGTCAAAGCCACTCTCACTTGAAATGCAAGGAAAGAAAGATCTTCAAGGACCATAAGGCTGATCCCCCTGGTTGGCTGCAAGAACATGAAAAAGCTGAAGAGGACACTGCTGTGCAAAAATTCAAGATGACCAGTGGCAAATCCCACCTAAGTTCCTGTCTACAAAGACCATTTACTACAACTGGTGCTTTGAGCTTGTTGCTCTATTTTCATTTATATCTTAAAAAATTATATCTTCAGTTCCCCTTTTTTTTGTTTTGTCATTTTGGTGTCCTTTTGCTTATTATATTATATTTTTCTCTATAGTTGTAAATTGAAGTGGGATTTTTATTGTGTTGTGTTTTCAACTTTTTAGCTGTTTTTGTATTTCTAAATGCTTTACACATTTTTGTTAAGTTAAGCCTGTCTGCTCTGTGCCATAGGTAATAGGGGTTGAGCACAGGTTTAACTTAATGGAACTTTTGACTGGACCTAACTGGAGATTGACTTTATTACTTGTGGTCGACATCAATCTACTCCAACTAATAGATAACTTTCTCTCAATGTGCCAAGAAGCTCCTTTTATCTTGATTTTGTTGGTAAGATGAGCAAGGCAGTGCAATCAAGAGATGATTATGTCTGCTGCCTGTGTTAGGGGAACCAATTCTTCTCTCTTGATTCACTACTTTGTTCTCATCTTGTATCAATCTGATCATCATGCAGATGTTAATGTGCCAGGCACTCTCTCTATAGAACCATTCAGATGCTGGGGGCTGCAAGGAGGAGCACACAGAGGCACACACAAACGGACATCGACCTTGAATCTGGGGAGCTGGGTTCCAGTCTCGGCAATGACGCTGAACATCCTGTGATTCTGGGCAAATCACTTAATCTCCCCGTGCCTAACAAAATGAATGTGTGTCCTAATGTAACGTAACTGGTGCTATGTAAAGTGCTCTGATACCCGTTTCGGGTCAAGTTCGCGCTATAAAAAACTCTGGGGAAGAAAAAAAAAACACACACAGGGCCTGAATCACCGAGGTAAACTTACACATTTATGTAAGCTTACTCTTTTTCATTATTCACAAAACTGCAAATAATAGTAACTTAATGACTGCAGAGACTCCACATTAATGGCAGAGAACTTCGTGCATGAGAAGATAGGCCTATCTTTTAAAGTGCGAAGCTTGATGCCCCGACTGCCTAGCCTCCTCAGTCATAAAGTTACTATTGAATCACAGTTTTGTGCATACCAAAAAGGAGTAAACTTACACAAAGTAGTATGTTTACCTTTGGCAAACAGTCAGGAAAGTGCATGTTATTTAGGCTAAGATAGTGTATTACATCTCTTTATACAAATAAATCACATGATTTGGGTTTAAAAGCCTCAGAATATTTTTTGAGAGAGAGCGAGAAAGAGAGACAACCGACAATGTTTCAAAATACTGGTAGGATATTGAACATGCATTTTCTGAAATTAATGATAAGTACGTAAATTGAGTTTTCCTGCAGTTTAAATGTATGACTTATTCATCATATGGGATGGAATTAAAGTAGAATGTTAAGAGCACTTTAGAATTTTAAATTCTAATGATCTAAACTTTACCTATGCTATCAATATATCAAAAGTCACACTCTTTCATACAGAAACAAACAATGGAGAAAATAAAACACATTACATAGGAAGCATGTGGGGCATTCATCATGCAGAGATAATAAGAACAAAAGGAGACTGTTCAAGTAAGAAAGAATATCAAAAAGATTAAGGTGCCGATCAGGATCCGGTAAAAAATTCCCCCGTGCGACTCGTATCGGGTCTTTTTACCGTACGAATCGTACAAGTGCCGTACGAACTGGCAATCACGATTCGCATGGTAAAAAGTCCATACGAACCGCACTGGGAATCATTCCCCACACGTCCCCGGGTCGGAAAATGTGTCCGACACGTCCTCGGACGATTTACCTTACAAACGTGAAAAACCAAGTCCGACCTAGGAATCACGATCCATCCCGTGCGTCCGAGGTTACAACCGTATGGAAAAAACACCGTCCGCACCGAACTCCTACAGCAACCATGGAGACATGTGCCCGCATACGCGCCCAACACTCCCCCCAGCCCCCGTACGTCCGACACGTACCCCCGTATATGTATACCCCCACCCGTCTAGGTACACCCCAGTACGTTCCAGTCGAACCCCCACCCCAGGACGTGTCATAGCCCCGTCTACCCACACCCCAGTACGTTCCAGTCGTACCCCCACCCCAGTACGTGTCGTACCACCGTCAATGTACACCCCCCCACCCCAGTACGTGTCGTACCACCGTCCATGTACACCCCCCCACCCCTGTACGTGTCATACCCCCCGTGTACCTACACCCCAGTACGTGCGAGCCACACCCCCACCCCAGGACGTGTCATAGCCCCGTCTACCCACACCCCAGTACGTTCCAGTCGTACCCCCACCCCAGTACGTGTCGTACCCCCCGTGTACCTACACCCCAGTACGTGCGAGCCACACCCCCACCCCAGGACGTGTCATAGCCCCGTCCACCCACACCCCAGTACGTTCCAGTCGTACCCCCACCCCAGTACGTGTCGTACCACCGTCAATGTACACCCCCCCACCCCAGTACGTGTCGTACCATCGTCCATGGACACCCCCCCACCCCTATACGTGTCGTACCCCCCGTGTACCTACACCCCAGTACGTTCCAGTCGTACCCCCACCCCAGTACGTGTCGTACCACCGTCAATGTACACCCCCCCACCCCAGTACGTGTCGTACCATCGTCCATGGACACCCCCCCACCCCTGTACGTGTCGTACCCCCCGTGTACCTACACCCCAGTACGTGCGAGCCACACCCCCACCCCAGGACGTGTCATAGCCCCGTCTACCCACACCCCAGTACGTTCCAGTCGTACCCACACCCCAGTACGTTCCAGTCGTACCCCCACCCCAGTACGTTCCTGGCGCACCCCCAACACAACCTCCTAAGTACGGAGCGCACCCCATGCCCCAACATCACAACCGCATGTACGAGTCTTACAAAGCCACACACAAGGACAAAATCGTACAACCAAATGGCCCATGTACACACCGTACACACGCTCAAAACGCACGTACACAACAAGGACAAAACAAAACAACTCAACAATACACCATTCGAAAGGCACACAGCCACTAAACATGGCCAACAACCACTAAAATAACACAATCACTGACCTGCAACTGTCAAAAACAAACAGAGGCCCAATACACCACCACTCCTTATAACACACCCACCCAAAATTCAAACACTGCCACACCCACCCATGGACCAATGAAAAGGGCCCACACACACAAACCATGAGCCTTTGCAACAGACCCACTGCTGCCAGACACCACAGAACCAGACTACAAGCGACACCACATCTTACACTTGCACACCTTCACACGACCACCCTCACAAACACCCTCTCATCACATTCACACACACACACAACCATCCACACCCCCCCCAACATCCACACCCCCCCCACACCCACACCATCCCCACCCACACCCCTCACCATGCCCACTACCAAGAATCCACAGTTCAGTCACCGAGAGTTGGAGGTCCTTGTTGATCAAATCCTCAGAGTCGAGCCACAGATCTTTGGAACATTGGTCAGAAGCACCAGCCAGGCAGCCAAAACAGCCATGTGGCAGACCATCGTCGATGCTGTGAATGCTGTTGCGGACACCAGGAGGACCAAGCAGGATTGCCAGAACAGGTGGTACGATCTGCGGAGGAGGGTCAGAGCCAAGAGACAGGAGGAACACGACCAGGCCAACGCCACCGGAGGAGGGCCCTCCCGCAGAGCCGTACAGTACCATCCCTGGGAGGAGAGGGTGATGGCCATACTGCCGGTGGAGGCAGTTGAAGGAGTAGAAGGACTCCGAGACCCGGGTGAGTACACAAACAACGCACCTCACATGGGGGGAACTGCAACCACAACCAAAATTAATAACAGGCACGCAACCACCACAAGCCATCGCATTACTCAACCACACTCCATGAGCAGGCACATGCCACTGCTGCCACCATGCCCCATGCACCCAGCTGGACAATGTCAAGTCACAGGCCACAGAAGACAACAACACATGACACGGTAACCCGGATGGCGGGAGGCTGGGCACCAAGAATCACATAGTGCGACTCCAAAGCAGACAACAATGCCCTCTGCCCATATGGCCTAGGTCACAGCCAGACAAACACTGTGTCCCAACACAGGAATGACTTGCCAGCAAATGGCGGACGCCTTGCATCAACACATGGGGGTGAAGGCACTGTTTTGCACATGCCAGCAGCTAATGAACAGCCAACAGTGTGAAAGAGTGGCAGCACACACCACCACAGCAGCAGCGCACAGACACACAGCAGACAAAATGGGTGCCTGGAGATCAGAAACAAACTCACATCAACAGGCCAAGGGCCACTCAAAGATCTGCTAACAGTGTGTGCCCAGGAAGCTGGGCCAAGGTGACAGAGGGTGACACACGGAGGGAGGGAGAGGGGGACACAGAGGGAGGGAGAGGGGGACTGAGAGGGAGGGAGACGGACAGAGGGAGGAGGCTGACACACAGAGGGAGGGAGAGGGGGACAGAGAGGGAGGGAGAGGGGGACAGAGAGGGAGGGAGACACAGGAAGATGGACAGAGGGAGGAGGCTGACACACAGAGGGAGGGAGAGGGGGACAGAGAGGGAGGGAGAGGGGGACAGAGAGGGAGGGAGACACAGGAAGATGGACACAGGGAGGAGGCTGACACACAGAGGGAGGGAGAGGGGGACAGAGAGGGAGGGAGAGGGGGACAGAGAGGGAGGGAGACACAGGAAGATGGACACAGGGAGGAGGCTGACACACAGAGGGAGGGAGAGGGGGACAGAGAGGGAGGGAGAGGGGGACAGAGAAGGAGGGAGACACAGGGAGAGCAAATCAGTCCTTTGGTGTGTGGGAATGTCTGCTCGTCAGCAGGTGGACTGCGTGCATGTAGACAAGGGTGGCCAGTGCCAGAACCCCCCCTCTTCATCATGGCAAAACGCAGGGCCATGTCACAACCTGTACACGAGCACAAGGACAGCCACCTGCATCATATAAGTGTGTGGATCCACTCCATGTGCACATGTACAGTGCTACAAGGAAGGCGCAAATGCATAGCTCGGCACACATGCACACTCCACTGCTGACTGCAGTCACACTTGACGCAGCAAGTAAGACTGTGCCACACATAGTTAAAGGGGCCAAATTGGTGCCCAAGGGACACACACATGCACAAGTGCACTGTGAGTGGAATGCAAGACAGATCCTAATTCCAAGAGGAAATGTGCCAACTTTGTAACGGATGAAACATGGATGTTGCATGGATCCAAATTAACATTTTCTCTCTCACACACAGGTCAACGTCGTGCTGCACCCCCCAACACTGGGGGGGAACACTCACAGGACCCGGATCTGCAGGAGACCGATCCCACCGGCAGCGACCACTCTCACCACTCTGCGGACGACCCCGACCGACCTGGCCCCTCTGGTGTCCAACCACCTGCAGCACCTGCGTCAGGTACAACCGTGCCAACCACCACCCCCACTCCTGCCACATCCCAGGAGACACCCAGGATCCCTGCCCCAACACCACAATGCAGCCAGGCTCGCCAGGAGGGACACGGTGTCCCGGGCACCCAGGAGGAGGCAGGCGACAACGCCAATGCCACCCCTCAGGGGTCCCGGAGACCCGATGTGCCCACAAGTGCAGGCCAGACGCAAGTGGGCAGGGGTGGTGGGAGTGGAGGACGGCGGAGGCGCGAGCCTGACCAGTTGGCTGGGGATCCGGTATTTTCCCATGTCCGTAACATCCTGGACTGATACCGGCAGGACACCACGGGCATGGCCCAGGTTGTGTCCGTCCTCGAGGGGATCAAGGTCCAGCAGGCCCAGCAACATGCGGAGCTAATAGCCTGTCTACAGCTACACCAACGGAGGATGGAGGACAGACAGGCTGAGCAAGTGACGGCGTCCCAGGGGATTCACGCTGAACTCCGTCGGATGGCCGACACCATGGCCGACCCTCCCTGTGCCAGAAGGCGGAGAACATCACCACCCACAGGGAGGGATCATGAGGAGGAGGAGGAAACATCCGATGGAGCATCCCAGACGCCGTCACGGCCTGCTGCTGAGGTTCCCCGCAGGAAGCCGGGTCGTCCACGGAAAGGACCGTGAGGGTGGCTGCTACATCACCATCTCCCAGGACACCTGGCCTGGCACCTGGCCCACTGGAGCAACAGCATCACAGCATCAAGAGACATTCTCTGCCACATGGCCCTGCTGGTCACTGGCTGACCAATGTTGACAAAGACTGTGGCGTGGACTCTGAGGATTTCCAATGGCAAGGACACCAACTCCCCTACTGAACTTTGGATTCCCTAATCCCGGAAAGCCCCTCACTTTGCCCCCCCCCCCAATAATAAATCACACTATTAAGAGTAGATGCCTGCTGGTAGCATTATTACCTAACATGTGTCTCGTACAGTCTAAACATGCCTGAGTCATCTGTTCACTTCAACCATCCACACCCTGGGGCCTGAGTCTGGCACAGGACACATGGGTCACAGTTTTTTAGGCAAGACAGACATGGAGCACCATACACACCCGTGATGGTCAGAACCAGCTGAGGGGGTGGCCGAACAACCGTGCTGACAGACACATTGAGTACAGCAACAGTCATGCGCAGAGGTCAGGGATCCTGGCCCGTGTCCTGGGGGGCACCCAGGTACGTGTAGACAGGTGGCAGAACCATGTCCTGCAAGCTTGAGTCCGGTGGATGCAGAGAATGGGGTCATGGACAACGTTGGATGCATGGGGATGGCACATGTCACAATACCCACACAGTCATGGACATCATGCCCAATACACAGTCTCAGCACACACACACAGCTTGCATCTTGCCACTCGACACATTGACACATAGCCACAATCAGGGAATACCATGCCAGACATGCAGGATGCACCGTGCCAACACACCAGCATTGACTGAGAAGAGGCACCTTGGAGGCATAGGGACACCTTTAATAGTTATGTTTTTGGGATTGCAGAGGCAACTTGAAGTACACATGAACACATCATGTGGAGTAACATGTGGCTCCAACACTGGCACCCCCCTTCTGCAGCACAAATGCGTGATAGCCATGGAACTGGCACACAAGTGTCGGCTAACAGCTAAATACCCACAGCTGCTCACGGAGAGACTGCCATACACCATACATCCGCTGATGTGGAAGTCCCACGCCATGTCAAGACAATGTTAACCGTATGTGTCCGAGGGCAGTGTCACACACATTGATGCCTTCATCACAATCCACTATCCCATCACTGATGACTGACAACCAGGCAGCCCATCTATTCAGGTGTACCCAGCTGCATGTCGTGTCACATGGGGATGCCACATGTCTGCAGAGGAACCAAACCCCGACCGGGGCAGTGTGCACACATCGTGAACAACTGCCACACCCAATACACCCCAGATGCATCCCTTACCCCATGGAGACTTCCAAACGTGTCCGTGCCTGTAACGCCGAGTCAGCCCACGATGCCATGTCCATGAGTAATAGCAGTGCCACAACAATGCAACCAGAAGACGGCATGCGCAGGTACCTGGGGAAGAGAGACACACAAGAAGTCAGCCACAAAAAGCACAGCCACTTGCATGTGCATTGACTCGACACATGTATGGATGACAACATGCTAGGTCACAATTATGAGTGGGGAAATACTACCATCACTGCCACCATCACTCCAGTGACACACCCACACACACCTCTGACTCACGTGCCATACATGCAGGTGGAGACACGCATCACAACACATGCCACACGGGGACCAAGGCGTGCACACTCAGACACTGGTACTCACCACTAAGCAAAGAAGTCGCGTATGAGCCGAGTCCGGATGTCCTCTTGCGGCTCCACATCCTCCACATCACTAGCCCCATTGCCAAGCCCTTCGTCCTCCACGGGTGGATGGTCCTCGTCATGTTGATTCAGGATGAGTGGCACAGCTCTTTCAACTGCCATGTTGTGCAGCATGCAGCAGACCATGAAGATCTTGCAAACCTTTGCCGGGGCATATGGGAGTGCGCCGCCGGTCTTGTGGAGGCACCGGAATCGGCTCTTCAGCATGCCAAACGTCCTCTCTATCACTCGCCTTGTCCGGCCATGGGCGGTGTTGTAGCGGAGCTGGGCCGGCGTGATGGGGTTGCGGAGAGGTGTCAGCAGCCAAGGCATGTTGGGATAGCCAGCGTCCCCTAAATGGAAAGCACATGGATATCGTTAGAACTGGCGAAGCGGTAGTGCTGCTCGGCCAAACAGAATACAGGACAGACAGACTGTACCCACCAACAACACATGCCCGTTCGTTGCGCAGCTGCATCATCATATCAGGCATCCCGCTACGCCTCATGATGTAGGCATCGTGTGCTGATCCTGGGAAACGAGCACAGACATGTGAAATCACCATGTTGGACAGACACACCACAAGGGCATTGATGGAGTGGTAGTGCTTCCGATTGCGGTACGCCACCTCCCGTGCGTGTGGTGGTACCAAACCTACATGTGTCCCATCTATGGACCCAATGACATGGGGCATCCCTCCCAGGGCATAGAAACCACGCTTGACCTCAGTCATCTGTTCAGGGGTTGGGAACTTGATGAAGTCATCCAGGTGAATCAACATGGCCTCCAAGAAATCATGCAGCACACCGCTGAACATGCTCTGGGACATGCCACCAACATGAGCTATGGTATTTTGGAAGGTACCCGTGGCAAGGAAATGTAGGGCAGCCATTACCTTCAGCTGGGGTGTCAGTGCCGTAGGATACCTGTGCTGCGGTTGCAGGTGTGGTGCCAGTCTCGCCGTCAGCTCCAGAATCAACGGTTGGGTGAAGCGGTAGAGCCGGATCCTGTCATTCTCCTGCATGGTGGCCAAGTCTGGAATTCTTCGGGCAACAGGAGGCGCTCTGCAGTAATTTGGAAGTGACAAGGAAGAGTGAGTGCACTACGAGAACAACTCATGTCTACTGAGCACATGTAAATCTGGCAATACACACATGCCACATAGGGAGTCAGGCATGTGCTACATGCCCAGGACACGTATGGATGCAAGGTGACACTCCTTCCAAAACCCAGCTACACACGGTGATTGAGAACCTCCCCATGCCACGCCATGGAAATAGCTGTGTCCCAGTGCAAGTGCACTGCCCGACGCAAGACAGGAGTGACATACACCCACACATCAGCAGAAGTGTGATGCCGATTGCAGAGACTGGCAGCGGAACACTTGAGCCACAGGTCACATGACATTACACTAGTCCAGCCCACACACCTTGCCATGAAGGTGCACATGTCATGACTCACCACACATTCCTTGTGAGTTTGCTGACATGGCCTTGTCACGCTACTCCGTGTCCCTTGCATACATGTGCACCTCACATCCGATAACACATGTGGCATGGTGTTGGGAACAGTGTGCAATGACAATCTACACACAGCCACATGTTGGTTGCTGCAACGGCTGCAGCTTTTGAGGGTGCTACAACATCAACCTGATGTAAATCCCGGACACATATATGGCATAGTCACATTGTGCACTGTGGGTAGTGATAAGTCATGTGTCATGACCCCTGTACCGGGCATCATGGGACACTTCCGTATGTTGGTGTCCGTGCCATGCCAGTGACGCTCACCCCAAGTGCGCAGTCCCACATGCACATATGTCAAAGGAGTCAAGGGCATGCCTGGCACACATTGCACCCTCACACAGTACACATGTACACATCTCATCATACATCTGGTGCCTTCTCCACTCAGGAGGCATGTTCCACATCACAGCCTGTGACACCTGTGCCCCACACATGTG
This sequence comes from Triturus cristatus, assembly GCF_964204655.1. Taxonomy (NCBI): domain Eukaryota; kingdom Metazoa; phylum Chordata; class Amphibia; order Caudata; family Salamandridae; genus Triturus; species Triturus cristatus. The sequence goes on from NC_140589.1 coordinate 678,640,013, forward strand.
GTAATGCACAGACGATGCCTTGATGTCCATTCCTGGACAAGTATGTCCATCCATGGACAAGTATGTCCGCCCTATTCCTACATGTGTGTCGCCTATCACCACAGTGATGTGTAAAATCCGCCGTACTGCTGCTGAGAGGGCCTGTGCATGTTCCCAAATCACTGTGGGAGTGCTGCCGTATGTGTACCCATCGTGATGGCGAGCGTAGATGCGAGTGTACGGTCCGTGCCACTACGGGTACGCATACGCGTGCAGACCCATAGTGATGGAGAGCGTAGATGTGAGTGTACGGTCCGTACCACTACGAGTACGCATACGCGTGCAGACCCATAGTGATGGAGAGCGTAGATGTGAGTGTACGGTCCGTACCACTACGAGTACGCATACGCGTGCAGACCCATAGTGATAGAGAGCGTAGATGCGAGTGTACGGCCCTATCACTATGGGTCTGCACGCGTATGCGTACCCGTAGTGGTACGGACCGTACACTCACATCTACGCTCTCTATCACTATGGGTCTGCACGCGTGTGCGTACCCGTAGTGGTACGGACCGTACACTCACATCTACGCTCTCTATCACTATGGGTCTGCACGCGTATGCGTACCCGTAGTGGTACGGACCGTACACTCACATCTACGCTCTCTATCACTATGGGTCTGCACGCGTATGCGTACCCGTAGTGGTACGGACCGTACACTCACATCTACGCTCACTATCACTACGAGTACGCATACGCGTGCAGACCCATAGTGATAGAGAGCGTAGATGTGAGTGTACGGTCCGTACCACTACGGGTACGCATACGCGTGCAGACCCATAGTGATAGTGAGCGTAGATGCGAGTGTACGGTCCGTACCACTACGGGTACGCATACGCGTGCAGACCCATAGTGATAGAGAGCGTAGATGCGAGTGTACGGTCCGTACCACTACGGGTACGCATACGCGTGCAGACCCATAGTGATAGTGAGCGTAGATGCGAGTGTACGGTCCGTACCACTACAGGTACGCATACGCGTGCAGACCCATAGTGATAGAGAGCGTAGATGTGAGTGTACGGTCCGTACCACTACGGGTACGCATACGCGTGCAGACCCATAGTGATAGTGAGCGTAGATGCGAGTGTACGGTCCGTACCACTACGGGTACGCATACGCGTGCAGACCAATAGTGATAGTGAGCGTAGATGTGAGTGTACGGTCCGTACCACTACGAGTACGCATACGCGTGCAGACCCATAGTGATAGTGAGCGTAGATGCGAGTGTACGGTCCGTACCACTACGGGTACGCATACGCGTGCAGACCCATAGTGATGGAGAGCGTAGGCATGCATGTACGGGCCGTTGCCATGCATTTGGGGTGCCCTAGGGCCCCCACACGCACCGTACCTGTGTGTGATGCTCCAAATTACATAGGGGACAAGTATTAAGGCCTACATGCATGCTGGTTGTCATGGAGACCAAGTTCAAAATTCGAAACTGTTCTGGAAGGTGCACAGCAGAAGTCAGTTGGAATTTGTCTACTTTGTTGCAATGTGTTTGTGGGGCTGACATCATGCAGGAGAATGAAACCGATAGAGAACCCACAGACTGCTAGGTTTGAAGGGACACATTCCTTGTGAGTTTGCTGACATGGCCTTGTCACGCTACTCCGTGTCCCTTGCATACATGTGCACCTCACATCCGATAACACATGTGGCATGGTGTTGGGAACAGTGTGCAATGACAATCTACACACAGCCACATGTTGGTTGCTGCAACGGCTGCAGCTTTTGAGGGTGCTACAACATCAACCTGATGTAAATCCCGGACACATATATGGCATAGTCACATTGTGCACTGTGGGTAGTGATAAGTCATGTGTCATGACCCCTGTACCGGGCATCATGGGACACTTCCGTATGTTGGTGTCCGTGCCATGCCAGTGACGCTCACCCCAAGTGCGCAGTCCCACATGCACACATGTCAAAGGAGTCAAGGGCATGCCTGGCACACATTGCACCCTCACACAGTACACATGTACACATCTCATCATACATCTGGTGCCTTCTCCACTCAGGAGGCATGTTCCACATCACAGCCTGTGACACCTGTGCCCCACACATGTGGTAATGCACAGACGATGCCTTGATGTCCATTCCTGGACAAGTATGTCCATCCATGGACAAGTATGTCCGCCCTATTCCTACATGTGTGTCGCCTATCACCACAGTGATGTGTAAAATCCGCCGTACTGCTGCTGAGAGGGCCTGTGCATGTTCCCAAATCACTGTGGGAGTGCTGCCGTATGTGTACCCATCGTGATGGCGAGCGTAGATGCGAGTGTACGGTCCGTGCCACTACGGGTACGCATACGCGTGCAGACCCATAGTGATGGAGAGCGTAGATGTGAGTGTACGGTCCGTACCACTACGAGTACGCATACGCGTGCAGACCCATAGTGATGGAGAGCGTAGATGTGAGTGTACGGTCCGTACCACTACGAGTACGCATACGCGTGCAGACCCATAGTGATAGAGAGCGTAGATGCGAGTGTACGGCCCTATCACTATGGGTCTGCACGCGTATGCGTACCCGTAGTGGTACACTCACATCTACGCTCTCTATCACTATGGGTCTGCACGCGTATGCGTACCCGTAGTGGTACAGACCGTACACTCACATCTACGCTCTCTATCACTATGGGTCTGCACGCGTATGCGTACCCGTAGTGGTACGGACCGTACACTCACATCTACGCTCTCTATCACTATGGGTCTGCACGCGTATGCGTACCCGTAGTGGTACGGACCGTACACTCACATCTACGCTCACTATCACTACGAGTACGCATACGCGTGCAGACCCATAGTGATAGAGAGCGTAGATGTGAGTGTACGGTCCGTACCACTACGGGTACGCATACGCGTGCAGACCCATAGTGATAGTGAGCGTAGATGCGAGTGTACGGTCCGTACCACTACGGGTACGCATACGCGTGCAGACCCATAGTGATAGAGAGCGTAGATGTGAGTGTACGGTCCGTACCACTACGGGTACGCATACGCGTGCAGACCCATAGTGATAGTGAGCGTAGATGCGAGTGTACGGTCCGTACCACTACAGGTACGCATACGCGTGCAGACCCATAGTGATAGAGAGCGTAGATGTGAGTGTACGGTCCGTACCACTACGGGTACGCATACGCGTGCAGACCCATAGTGATAGTGAGCGTAGATGCGAGTGTACGGTCCGTACCACTACGGGTATGCATACGCGTGCAGACCAATAGTGATAGTGAGCGTAGATGTGAGTGTACGGTCCGTACCACTACGAGTACGCATACGCGTGCAGACCCATAGTGATAGTGAGCGTAGATGCGAGTGTACGGTCCGTACCACTACGGGTACGCATACGCGTGCAGACCCATAGTGATGGAGAGCGTAGGCATGCATGTACGGGCCGTTGCCATGCATTTGGGGTGCCCTAGGGCCCCCACACGCACCGTACCTGTGTGTGATGCTCCAAATTACATAGGGGACAAGTATTAAGGCCTACATGCATGCTGGTTGTCATGGAGACCAAGTTCAAAATTCGAAACTGTTCTGGAAGGTGCACAGCAGAAGTCAGTTGGAATTTGTCTACTTTGTTGCAATGTGTTTGTGGGGCTGACATCATGCAGGAGAATGAAACCGATAGAGAACCCACAGACTGCTAGGTTTGAAGGGATTGGTGCAAACATAGGATGCAAATGTGAGTGACCAATCTCTCTGTACTCCTGTGCATGAGACTGGGCAGAAGGGCACATATAAGGCAGCCAGGTCCCATGAGGGAGCACTTGCCTGCACATCTTTGCATTCGTCGACCCAGCTGCTGCTACTGATTCCCTGGAACCATGTCAAGGGCTGTGGAGAGGACACAGCCATTCACCCTGGAGGAGAACATGGCTCTGCTGGATGTGATCCTCCCACAGTACTCCATGCTGTATGGGCGACCAGGGTATCAGGTGAGTGCATAGGCCACTGCCACAGACTGTCCCTATGTGGTGACTGTGACTTCTGCCATTGCGTCCAGGTGTAACACACATGCCATGTACTGTCGGGGGGGTCCCAGGGGGGGGGGTGCCTGATGTCTCCCAGCAGTGCCCTGAGACAGGAGGGGTGGGGGACTATCACTCACAGCAGTGCCCTGAGACAGGAGGGGTGGGGGCCTATAACTCACAGCAGTGCCCTGAGCCAGGAGGGGTGGGGGCCTATCACTCACAGCAGTGCCCTGAGACAGGAGGGGTGGGGGCCTATCACTCACAGCAGTGCCCTGAGACAGGAGGGGTGGGGGCCTATCACTCACAGCAGTGCCCTGAGACAGGAGGGGTGGGGGCCTATCACTCACAGCAGTGCCCTGAGCCAGGAGGGGTGTGTGCAGAGTCCTCCCAGCAGTGCCCTGAGACAGGAGGGGTGGGGGCCTATCACTCACAGCAGTGCCCTGAGACAGGAGGGGTGGGGGCCTATCACTCACAGCAGTGCCCTGAGACAGGAGGGGTGGGGGCCTATCACTCACAGCAGTGCCCTGAGACAGGAGGGGTGGGTGTGATGCACAGTGTGAGCCTTGATCATTGATTGTGACATTGCCATCATTCCACCTGTGTACCCACTGTGGCACGTAGTGCTTTTTCCCTCACCAGGGGATGATGTCCCTATGACAAAGGTGCAATGCATTGGCTGCATGACATGCCTTGTTGTAACCAGCTAATTTGTACCCATATGTCTCTCTGTGACATGTGGCTGGTGTATTGATGTGGTGTCACTTGTTCCTCCTCACAGGTAGGCGCCACTGCCAAGGAGCAGATCTGGCTGACCGCCGTCAGTGCCGTGAGGGGTGTGGATGGTCGGAGGCGGAGCCTGCCCCAGGTGAGGAAACGCTGGCAGGATATCCGGTGCTGGACGCGGAGGATTGCACGGCTCCTGCTGGGGGACTCACCTGAGAGCCACGAGAACCGCGGCCGCCGCCGTCTGAGCCACCTCCACAGGCGTGTGCTGCCGGTGGTCTTTCCAGACCTGGAGAGGCGCTTACAGGCGATGCAGCAGCCGGAAGGGGGTAGGTACATGTGTGTTTGTTGTGTGTCACCGGCATTTGTAAGGGCACAGTAGCATGAATTCACTGGCAGGGTTTAAAGGTGCTGTGCAGATCCTGTTTGCCCCAGTATAGCGCTGTGCCCCTGCCACCCTTCCCCTCCTTGCAATGTGTTCCCTGGTCTGTGTGTAGTCACTCCTTCACAGGGTAATGTAGGCTGGCGCTTTGTCCACGGGAACAATGTCTGTAGCATCATGTGTGGGGGTGGTGTGTAACAGGTTGTGGGACCTTGCCTGTGCACTGTCAAGTTCACTGCATGTGGGTTCCATGTCAGTTGGCACTGATGCTGACTCCAGACATGGGAGTTGGTCTCTCATGTGTCATGCCTTACAGCGCGCATGTCCCATGTAGTGGCCTGTGACATGATGTGCATGAGTGTGCGATACACATAGTGCAGGGATGGTGACGTGTGTTGCAGTCATTACCATTCAGTAGCATGTAGTTGCGTGCCCACTACTGTCCCCTGGGGCACCTTTTCCTCAGTGGTGTATGTGTCATCATAAACGTGGCCACTGTCAGTGTCTACAGCGTAAGTTGTGCTCTGTGCCATTGTCCCCTGTCACCATGTATATAGACGTGCTATTTTGTACAGGTGTCCACTGTGCAGCCTGACCTGATTGTCCTTCTTCATACTCACAGTTGCCAGTGCCTGTGTGTCTTGTTATACTCATCTGAGGATGGGCACTGGTACCTCATTATTTGTACAGGCGCACCTTGGCTGTTTGGCGTCCAATCTTGCTTTTTGCCTGCCCCTGTGTGTATCACCCAGACTATGAGATGTTGGTGCCACCTGTGTCTCAACAATTTGCCTCGTGTAGGGTCTTGTTGGGGCGGGCAATGCCTATGTGTTAAATCCTGATTACCACTTGCTGGGTCTGGGCAGTGTGTGATGTGTCTGGACACACACGCAATGTGCAGTGACCGAGTCATGTTGTGCATGTTTTCAGCATTACCTATGCAGCATGTGTCTCAAGTTCATGGATATGGTCCCTGGTCATCGGTATTTTCGCCAACGCTGTGTGGTGCAGATGCAGTGCTGGTTTGTCCCCAGGGCCTGGGTGCTATGTCAGACTCCTTTTCCTGTGTTTAGCTATTGCCTCATGCTCTCCATGGTATTTCAGTGGCATGGTGGCTCAACCAACTGTGTGTTTCATGCCCTACATCGGTACCCTGTTCAGTAGATGTTAGGGATCTTCCTTTTCAGGCCATGCAATGTTACCTATGTAGATTGGACTCATGTGACAGATGTGTACAGGTGTCTGATTAATTTCTGTCTCTCCACCCTGCCCACAGCATCGTCGGGGGACACAGAGGGAGACATGGACACAGACCAGGCGGAGGGACCGAGCACCAGTGCCAGCCGTGACATCGGGTCTGGCACATCGAGTGGGACAGAGGCGGAGGAGAGTGTGGCCGAGGACCTGTCGACTGGCACATCAGACTACGAAGCTGACAGGTCCGGGGACGATGTCTCCGAGTGGGCGGAGGCTGCACCAGCAGCTGACAGCGGAACAACACCTCGCACCGCCCCCTCAGTTTCCACCAGCCGCCTCCCACTTGCTCGTGTCCCTTCCCAGCGTGCCCGGTCACAGCATGTCTCCTTCCTGCCAGGCACCGCACCCCCTGCCCCTGTCTCCACTGCTGCCGCCAATGCAGAGTCTGTGGACATCCAGCGGCAACTGCAGGTTGGTCAGGCTGCGATCCTTAATGTCCTCCATGCCCACGGCAAAACCCTCACCAACATCGAGGCTTTCTTGGAGGGCATTCATTCATCGCAGGCTGACCAACGCAACTTGCTGAGGTCCATCGACTCCACACTGACTGCAGCAGTGGGTCTCCTGCAGCGCGACCTCCCCCCACCTACCCCTGCCCCATCCACACTTCCCACTCCCATGCCTGTCACACGTACACCCAGACGTCGGCATGCACCCACATCAACGGACACGGGCACCACACCAGCAGGGAAGGTCCACCGCACTCCTCCTGACACGCACACACAGGGTGAGGTAGGCACACCCACTGGGTCGGGGGGCAAACGTGTGACACGCAGCCATAGTGGGAGTCCGCATTCCACCCAGTCCACTCCCTCCAAATCCCCTCCCCTCAGCTCTCCTGGCCACATCTCCCCCAAGGACTCCTTCATGGCCGCTCTGTCCCTGAGCCCCACAGTTACACCACCACGCAAGCGGTCAAGGAGGTCCCCGGTCAGGGTGGTTGAGTCTCCCCCCCTGTCTCCACCCTCCCCCGGTGGCGCTGCGACCCATCCCTCTGACCCCCCCCCCTCCTTGGGGCCTGAGGTCCCTTCGGGTGCAGGGGACTCCCTGGATGACCTTGCAAAGGTGTGTAGTGCCATCCTGGCCTCCGCCTTTGGCACTGACCCACCCCCTGTGGTGGAGTCCTCCATCCCTGCACCCACAACGCCGCCCCTTTGCCCTGATGTCCCTGCGGTGCCTGTTGCTCCCCCCCCCTGATGCCCTCACCAGTGTGGAAGACGATGCCATTTGACTGTGCAGGCAAGGTAGGGGACACGCATCCCACTGTGTCCCCCATCCAGCTGAGAATCATTGACTGCCCTATGGGCTTTGTGAAGATTGAACTGCCTGCGATCCACGGACATTGTGCTCATGCTGAATAAAGCTTAATTTTGTTTTCATTATCACACTACTGCTATGCTGGTATTGGTGTTGGTGGGGCTGCTACATGGTTTTGGGTGGTGTGTAAGGGTTTGGGTGTGTGGGATATGTAGTAGTGTACTGCTCATTGGTGGGACCCTGTGATCTGTGTGCCATCACAAGGTGTTGGCTAACTTTCTTTGTTCATGTAAGCAGTTACTGCATGGTGCACTTGTCCCAGGGTGTATTCCTTCCTCTGTGTACCCAGCTTTCTTCCCTGCAGGGTGTTCCCAATGTTTAGCGCAGAGCTGTGTCTACATGAGCTGTGTGTGTGATGGAGCCCTTCTACTTTGGCCATGCATGCAGGGCCATGTCTCCACCTGCGACAATCGTGGCATCCTTGGTGATCACTGTACTTGTGTGTGGAGTCTGTTGACATGAGTTCATGGGGACATGTTCCCTTGTAGCCAGTATGCATGTGGATAATTCTGGCCTCACACACATGTGTTACACCCCTCCTGTCTCAGGGCACTGCTGGGAGTGATGGGCACCCACCCCTCCTGTCTCAGGGCACTGCTGGGAGGACTCTGCACACACCCCTCCTGTCTCAGGGCACTGCTGGGAGGACTCCACACCCACCCCTCCTGTCTCAGGGCACTGCTGGGAGGACTCTGCACCCACCCCTCCTGTCTCAGGGCACTGCTGGGAGGACTCCACACCCACCCCTCCTGTGTCAGGGCACTGCTGGGAGGACTCCACACCCACCCCTCCTGTCTCAGGGCACTGCTGGGAGGACTCTGCACCCACCCCTCCTGTGTCAGGGCACTGCTGGGAGGACTCCACACCCACCCCTCCTGTCTCAGGGCACTGCTGGGAGTGATAGGCACCCACCCCTCCTGTCTCAGGGCACTGCTGGGAGGACTCTGCACCCACCCCTCCTGTCTCAGGGCACTGCTGGGAGGACTCCACACCCACCCCTCCTGTGTCAGGGCACTGCTGGGAGGACTCCACACCCACCCCTCCTGTCTCAGGGCACTGCTGGGAGGACTCTGCACCCACCCCTCCTGTGTCAGGGCACTGCTGGGAGGACTCCACACCCACCCCTCCTGTCTCAGGGCACTGCTGGGAGTGATAGGCACCCACCCCTCCTGTCTCAGGGCACTGCTGGGAGGACTCCACACCCACCCCTCCTGTCTCAGGGCACTGCTGGGTGGACTCTGCACACACACCTCCGATTTCAGGATATGTGAGCTTGGCACATACACGGTGGGGGTACGCACAATGCATTCGAGGTGAGGGTACGAGTCTACTGACACTGGTGTGGTGGGGGTACGCTCCGTACGTCCGCGGGTGTGGGTACGGGTCGTACTTACACTGTTGGCATGGGGGGTACGTTCCTTGCATTCGCGGGTGGGGGTACGGGTCGTACTTACACTGTTGGGCTGGGGGGTACGCTCCTTGCATTCGCGGGTGGGGGTACAGGTCGTTCTTACACTGTTGGCATGGGGGGTACGCTCCTTGCATACGCGGGTGGGGGTATGGGTCGTACTTGCACTGTTGGGCTGGGGGGTACGCTCCTTGCATTCGCGGGTGGGGGTACGGGTCGTACTTACACTGTTGGGCGGGGGGGTACGCTCCTTGCATTCGCGGGTGGGGGTACGGGTCGTACTTACACTGTTGGGCTGGGGGGTACGCTCCTTGCATTCGCGGGTGGGGGTACGGGTCGTACTTACACTGTTGGGCTGGGGGGTACGCTCCTTGCATTCGCGGGTGGGGGTACGGGTCGTTCTTACACTGTTGGCATGGGGGGTACGCTCCTTGCATACGCGGGTGGGGGTACGGGTCGTACTTGCACTGTTGGGCTGGGGGGTACGCTCCTTGCATTCGCGGGTGGGGGTACGGGTCGTACTTACACTGTTGGGCTGGGGGGTACGCTCCTTGCATTCGCGGGTGGGGGTACGGGTCGTACTTACACTGTTGGGCTGGGGGGTACGCTCCTTGCATTTGCGGGTGGGGGTACGGGTCGTACTTACACTGTTGGGCTGGGGGGTACGCTCCTTGCATTTGCGGGTGGGGGTACGGGTCGTACTTACACTGTTGGGCTGGGGGGTACGCTCCTTGCATTCGCGGGTGGGGGTACGGGTCGTACTTAGACTGTTGGGCTGGGGGGTACGCTCCTTGCATTTGCGGGTGGGGGTACGGGTCGTACTTACACTGTTGGGCTGGGGGGTACGCTCCTTGCATTCGTGGGTGGGGGTTCGAGTCGTACTTACACTGTTGGCATGGGGGGTACGCTCCATGCATACGCGGGTGAGGGTACGGGTCGAACTTACACTGTTGGGGTGGGGGTACGCTCCGTACGTCCGCGGGTGGGGGTACGGGTCGTACTGACACTGTTGGCATGGGGGGTACGCTCCTTGCATACGCGGGTGGGGGTACGGGTCGTACTTACACTGTTGGGCTGGGGGGTACGCTCCTTGCATTCGTGGGTGGGGGTTCGAGTCGTACTTACACTGTTGGCATGGGGGGTACGCTGCATGCATACGCGGGTGAGGGTACGGGTCGAACTTACACTGTTGGGGTGGGGGTACGCTCCATGCATACGCGGGTGGGGGTACTGTGGAAATATGGATTTTTCTGATCAGTTATGTCCCCTATCTTGGACCCCAACGGTTCCATGTATGAATCACAAGTACATGTATGTTCCCTCCAGCTCCAGTTATGAAGACGCAAACACATGTGCGTCCACCGTCAACATGTCCTCTGTCAGATCCGCCATGAATAGGCCGGATATTCCATTCCTAAGTATGAAAGGCCACCGGCTTTATATGGTTCACTTATGCCATTTTACAGTCCAGGCAAGTAGGCCCTGATTCTGTCATCAAACTCTTCTTGCCTTCTGCCTCTGAAAGCTCCAGTCTGAGCCTGCATCTGTGACCATGAACTTTGTTTCATTTCCTGCGCGGCTCACGAAGCCTGACATCAGCCTGCTGCCTGCCAAAAACTGTATTTCACCTTCGAAGTTATCTGCTCCGTTCCCTGCCCGATGCATTCCTGTCTAGTAGTTTAAGTAAACATTCTTCCAGCTACCGAGCAAAGGCCCGGCTTCTCTGTCTTTATGCAAGTAATTCATAGCTCTATTTCTATGGAAGATTTCCACCCACGCATCTAGTGTAGACACTTAGACGCTTGTACACGCACTAACAGACAGTATAGTCAGTATAGAATAAGATTCTACTCTAAGAAGACCTCTCTTTTGGATAACATAGTTCTTTAAACATGGGATGTTAGATATGATTTGGGATTAGGTTGACTTGACCCTCCAGACTTCTGTCGCCACAGTTAGAGCTAAATGTCAAGTCCCCTTCACCCCCTAGTTGCACGTCAATTACACGTCATGCTGCTGCGCGCGCATTTCTGTCAAGTATTTCTGCTGACATTGCGAAATTCTTTCATAAGAACCACCCTATTATGACATCACATCTAATGACGTTCTTTCATCACACCCAGTTACGCCTATTTCTACTACGCACGAATATATTATCCACACTATCAATTGTTACGCCTCTTGTATTTGCTTCACTGTAATGCCTATTGTATAAAAGTAATTGATTGTCAATAACGTATGTACTTCACTTCCTGAACCTTCGTGGTGATGGAACTTGGAGCAACCGATTATAATCGACCATTGGAATAAAGCCCATTCCGAACCTCTAATACCACGGATTCTGCCTCTTATTTACTGAGCTATTTTATTATGTTTCTGTATCAAATTAAGTCCCGGTAATTAAATTATTTACCACATGAATGGCGCCCGAATAGGGACACTTTCTCATCTCACGCGCCGGCGGTGCGTTGCAGGCCCGGTCTCCTGCCACAGCTGGACGGACAACAACGCGTACCAGCAGGATTTCCTGTATCTCCCTCCGGTCAAGCGGGGGCGACTGAGGCTGCGATCAACACCCAGACGAGGCGGTGAGAAGTGCGAAGTATCCCGACCAGAGCCTAGCTGAGAGAGCAAGATCCGAGGTATACAGAGGCCCACCAGTTTCCGAAGCCCCGAGTCGAGTCCAGTTTCCGAAGTGTTCGAGTCGAGTCCAGTCCGGTTCAAGTTCAGTTCAGTTTCCGAGGCCTTCCGTTTCCGAGCTACCCGGTGAGTACCATTACTGGGGAGGCGTTCTGACGTGCACATAGGTTGTGCCGGTCAAGACGGGTTTGGGTACACAAATCCGGTCTGCACTGTTTCAGCAGTGTATCTGTACTGTTTAGCAGTATATCTAGTATATCAAGTATATAAATTCAGAATAATTCAGTTAAAGTCGAGTATTATGTTTAGTGATTAAGTTTTCCTTAGATCGTCATCATCATCGTTGCTCAGTTAAATGTTAAATGTTAAATGTTTTAAATACGTTCTGCATATTGTGGTATGAATGACTGTTCATTATCGTGTTTACTGTATTAAGTTTGTTCAAAATCAAGTATCAGATCAGTTCTCAATATGCCGCTCTTTTCGAAATTAAGACAGATCACAACAAGAAAAGGGGTACTTGAAGAAGCCGTTCCTATCCCTCCTAGGGACACTCCAGGGTACTTCATGTATCATAAACATGGCTTAGACGCTATATTATTTCTTGATTTATGGGTAGACTACACCAAGGAATTACCAGAAAGTCAGAGGTGGCCCGCAGCTGGGACCTGGGATGCAGAGTGCATCATGAAAGTAGAGGAAGAGTTATGGAAAAGGAAAGTCAGACAGTCACAGAAAGACGCCATTGAGTTATGGCGTAAAGAATCTCATAGACGTACAGAAAAAGCACTCCGACAGGAAGAGAAGAATAAAGAGAGTTCAAATAAAGTCCGAGAAAATCTATTAATTGAAGAAGGTACCCGAGTGAAATCAGAACAAGTAGACAGACAAAGAAATGCCCTTATGAATGGTATGTATCCCCTTCTGGCCGAAGGATTACCTAAGGCTACTCCGGAGATACCAAAAGACTTGCCAACCCCATTATTTCCAATAAAGGTACATCCTAAGGGGCATCCTAGAACCGCAGAAGATGTTTTTCTTTCCTCATATTTAGATGACGCAGCTCCCGAGTATGCTAATCCCGCCCCACATAGACCGCCTGCCAGGGAGGTTCAACGCCAAGATCCAGTATCTGTATCTCTACAGCAACAAGTCCTGACACAAGTTCCGGCAAGCACATCCGTTTCTACATCTGTCCCTACAGCTACTTCTATAGCTGTGTCCACACCTATAGTTGCTGTATCGCGTTCAACGAATCCTTTCACGCCCGATACCCCAGATGGGGCTACGGGAGGTGCTACCAATATTTTTTCTACGCCACCCAGAATAAATAAACTTACCTTTCAAGAGTCAGCACATTCACGTACCCCCAAACTCATAAATGCCCGTACGCTTAAGGAACTTCTTATAGATTGTAGATATGACCCTGTGCCCGGCAAAGAGGACGAAATGATCATGGCGTCATTACGTATCAGACGAGCCGCGGTGTATTTAGGGAAATTACCAGGAATGACTGCGCATCTAGATAATATATACCATTTTGTCCAAACAGGGCGAGATTCTGAATGTATTAACAGAGCTATGGAATACCAGAAAGTGGAGATACAGGGGGAACTGTTACGTTTCCTTATAAATTGTGTGATCAGAAATCAAGACCGACCGGGGGTAGACCCGGAAGCAATGCAAATTCTTTCCAGATGGAGCCAGAATATATCAGAAGGGAGACATGATAAGCAAAATTGTATAATAGCCATGTGCCGAAAGATCCGTAAAGAAATAGAACGCCTACACGAAGAAAGATTAGCGGTAGACCAGTTCGAACAAGACGAGGAGGAAGGATCAGGACTGCCCACAGGACAGTCAGACACCATAGCCTATGTAGGTAGAGGAAGATCTTGTAATAGTACTAGATGTCTTATTGACCCGATACGTCCGATATGTCCAGATAATAACAGGAATTTCCAAACACCAATAATAAATATAAGGTCTAACGAGCATTCATTCCAAGCAGCTGACAAATTACTCCGAGAACGAAGGGGTTATCATTTTCTCGATTCTATGGATGAACAAGAATTAGCCAGGTCAGCCGTCCATTGGGTTGCCAGTCCCGGAAAGTATGGTGATGATACAGTAACACACACATTTTTGAATCTCACCCCAGATGAACAGCGTTTAGCTGGGATTTATATGATTCAACAACTCCTTATACTATATCAGAGTCAGCATTCGGATCCTGGTCCCTTACCTGATATATTGACTGAATTACTCATGAATAGATGGAGAGGTTCAGGTACTAAATTAATTAAAGAAATACTAGAATCAAGAAAACAGTACATTCTTTTTGTATGCCCAGAACATGTCTCATTGCCTATCAAGGAAAGAACCACGTATTACATGGACAGACAGAATCCCTTACGAGAAGTGCACCCAATAAAAGGCGAGGACAATGAGTTTAAACGTGTATTTGTATATACGCCCATATCGAAAATAGAATTGTTAGAAATGAAGAAAGTGGTACCCAGTCATGACAAAGACCCAGCGGGTTTTCACAGAGAAATTAAAGACATGTTACTCATGGGAGAGTATACCTATCCCGACATTATGACAATATTAAAGGTATTAATGCCTGCTGGCATTTATGAAAAACTCAGGGAAAAAGAGTGGGAGGTAGGAGACCAAAAGATAGAATGGTCAGCATTAGAAGCAGAAGAAAAGGCCCGAACTGCAGGAGCAGGACTTGGGGATAAAACTAAAGCACTACCAGGTTTACTAGTACAGGTACTGCCACGTTTATTAACTACGAAAAAGGAAGATTGGGGTACAATTTCAGCCTGTAAACAGAAGCAAGATGAAGACACTAGTGATTTCTATGCCAGATTTGAAAAATGTTTTGGTATAAATAGTGGCATAAAAGCAAGTAGCGAATCATACCCACATCTGTTTGTGACAAAATTAGTAGAAAATGCCTTGCCTCAAGTGAAGAACAGAGTATTAAAATTTGAGAGTACCTGGCAAGGTAACACTCCATCACAGATGTTACAAATGCTACAGTACCATCACAATAGAATTAGAGAGGAACAAGAACATGAACAAAGACGCATGAAAGACACGAAAATGAAAATGCTAGTCTCCCAGACAGTTCCAGCTGAGGGACATAAAAAGGGTATGACACATTCGGGTGATTCAACAGGACCTGTAAAAGGGACATGCAACTATTGTAAAAAGCCAGGTCATTACGTACACGATTGTCCAGTTTTGAAACATAATATCGCCATAGGTAATACAAAAGAAAGACCACGGCCACCCAGACAGGATCAGAATGAACAAGGAGCCTCGCAGCATGCACAGTCCATGCCAGCTCCACCACAGTCTATACAGTTTGTGCCGGCTGCACCAGCGCTGCCTGTTGCTGCCACCCAAACCACGACACGACAGCTGTACCAGACCGCACAGTACGACTATCCTGATTATCAACGATACGCATGAACCAGCCTAGAGAGGGAAGTTGACTTACCCCTTATTGAGGTCCCTGTAGATCAAGAAGGACCTTATGTACATAGTGAATTATTAGGCCAAGACAGAAAATTTTTACTCGATACAGGGGCAAGTCGAACAACTATAAAACGTAGTGAAGTTCCAGGGGCACCCCTCTCAGGCTCACAGAATATTTCCCTTGGTTTTTCAGGAAAACCTATTGTTAATGAAGTGTCACAACCTCTTCCACTTACGATAGGACCTTTGACCCAAACTACAGATTTATTGCTTACTAAATCATGTCCAGAAAACTTGTTAGGTATAAAAACACTGAAAGCTCTAGGAGCTATAATATGTTGTTCTCCCGAAGGAGTAAGATTGTTTTTACGTGATTTTAAAGGTCACTATGTGTCCAGAGACATGGATTCCCGATTACAGACTTTACCTACACATCTATGGGCACAAGGCCCTACTGATGTTGGTTGCATGAATATTACACCATATCGAGTCACACTAAAGGCAGGAGTGGTACTACCACGAATGAGACAATACAAGTTACCACCAGATGCTGTAGTGGCCTTACTGCAAATCATTGACGAACTCATTGCCCAAGGAGTGGTTGTGGAAACAGACTCCAATGTATGTAATTCACCGATAATTCCGATCCTTAAACGAACAGATCCGAAGGCCCCGCCAGTATATCGATTGGTTATTGATCTGCGCGAATTAAACAAATGCATTGTGCCACAATTCCCTGTGGTCCCAGATATCTCATCATTACTGACAGCTATTGATTCCAAAGCAACATTCTTTACTGTAATTGATCTCAAGAATGCTTTTTTCAGCGTCCCAATAGATCCGGAAAGCCAATATTTGTTCGGATTTAGTTTAAATGGACGTAGCTTTAAATTCTCACGCGCACCTCAAGGATTTACGGAAAGCCCCAGCATCTATAGTCAAGCACTGAAACGAGAACTCGACAGTATCCACATGCCAGTTAACACTGCCTTGCTTCAATATGTCGATGATCTACTGATCACCGCGAGAAGCGAACCCGAATGTGAGAAAGCATCACTGACAGTTTTACAATTTCTAGCCGAAAAGGGGCACAAGGTGTCCCCTTCTAAGCTGCAATTCTGTGTCCAGCGAGTTGTTTATCTTGGACACTCGCTGTCCAAGGAGGGAAGGCAGCTTACACCTGACCGCATCCAGTTAATAGCTAACATGCTAATACCCAAGACACAAAAGGAGGTACGGGCTTTCATAGGCCTCACTTCATATTGTAGGCAGTGGATCCCTCAGTATGCATTTCTAGCAAAACCACTCATTCAGTTGACAACACAGGAGGCAGCCACATCGACTGTTCTCCCTTGGACTCAGGAACATACACAAGCTTTTGAAAGCTTAAAGAAAGCTTTATGTCAAGCACCTGTTTTAGCAACACCATGTTACAGTAAACAGTTTACACTCTTTGTTACAGAGCGCGAAGGTACTGCCTTGTCAGTACTCACACAGGAACAAGCAGGAGCACACAAACCATGTGCTTATTTTTCTAGTACATTAGATCCCGTAGCTCAGGCTTTGCCTGCGTGTCTGAAATCAGTAGCAGCAACAGCTTTGGCAATCAGACAAAGCGATGCCATAGTGTTAGGACATCCATTGACAGTGCAAGTGCCACATGCAGTAGAGGTTCTTGTGAATAGAACGCAAACACAACACTTGACTATAGCGCGACTTACAGGATACGAATTAACATTGTTTCAGCCACATATAGAAATTAGACGTTGTAACACATTGAATCCTGCCACACTTTTACCTGTGATCGGAACAGACCCACTAGCCCATGACTGTAATGAAGTTATTACAATCACGACGAAACCCAGACAAGACTTAACCGATGTCCCATTGTCAGACTCAGACCTGACGTTGTATGTAGATGGTTCATGTATGAGAACAAGTACAGGAGAGTTAGTGGCCGCTTACGCAGTCACAACAGACACTGAAGTCATTGAAACAAATTGCATAAATACCTTGTCAGCTCAAGCCGCAGAGCTCATCGCTCTGACACAAGCCTGTATTCAAGCCACAAATAAAAAAGTCAACATATACACTGATTCACGTTATGCATTCGGAGTTGTACATGACTTCGGCGTGCTGTGGCGAGAGAGAGGTTATTTAACTTCCCACGGTGCCCACATTCAGCACGGACCCCTCATTCATGACTTATTAAATGCAATACATCTACCCACTGCAATATCAATTATGAAATGTAAAGCTCATACGAAAGTTACTGATATCATTTCTCAAGGCAATGATCTAGCTGACAGAACAGCTAAACAAACTGCTCAAACTCAAACATCCGACATGACAAAGACAATAGTCCCGACGCCAACACATTGTATGACGGTTAAAGATCCTACTCTTGACGTAATTGACATACAGACACATGCTACACCAGACGAAATAAAGAAATGGACTGAATTAGGAGGGATCCAAACGGATCAAGGATGGATGATGAAGGAAAAGTCTGTGTGGTTCCTTCCTGATTCAATGGTCCAGGTTATAATTAACACTGTACATAGTCCCGCACATCTAGGAGAAAAAGCTATGCTAGATAGCATTCAACACATTTGGTTCAATAAACATTTACGAGCAGCAGCCAAACAAAAAGTTCGTACCTGTATGATCTGTTGCCAGTTCAACCCAGGAAAAAGCGTTCCCGTAGAACAGGGTGGATTTCAGCCTCCTGATCACCCTTTTGAAGTCCTCCAGATGGATTATATCCAGATGGAACGATGTCGAGGATTCAAATATGTTCTCGTAGTCGTTTGTGCTCTTTCCCGTTGGACGGAGGCATACCCGGTTTCAGATTACACTGCCCCGACTACTGCCAAACAGTTGGTTCGAGAATTCTTCCCACGATACGGTTTACCACGTGTTGTTCACTCAGATAACGGCCAGCCGTTCTCATCCGAATTAATGAAACACGTTTCACTTTTGTTAGGCTATCAGTGGAAATTCCACTGTGTCCGACACCCCGAGGCAGCAGGTCTCGTAGAAAGACATAATCAGACCCTGAAAATTAGATTGTCCAAAATATGCAGAGAGAAAGGTGTCGACTGGGTAGTAGCATTACCAGTTGCACTCTTTTACACAAGAATGGTAGCACACTCTCGAACAGGGCTATCCCCGTATGAAGTGATCTTCGGCAGACCACCAAATATGTGGGGGACGCCCATTCCACGCAAAATAACTGATATTGACTGTAATATGCTGACAGATTACTTGGCTTCCTTGATGTCTGCACTACAATCTTGTCGTTCACAGGTAGCTGCAGCTTTTCCTGACAACACTGAGGTGAAACCCCATGACGTAGTTCCAGGAGACTTGGTCCTTGTGAGGAACTTTGATCGAAAGACTCAGCTGGATCCTAGGTGGAAGTCGCCTCAGCTGGTTTTGCTCACGACAAGGACAGCCGTGAAGGTCGAGGGCAGAAAAGGCTGGATTCATTCAAGTCATATCAAGAAATTTCATGGACTACAATCAGATGTGAATACCACACCTTGTGCGTCTTCACCCATTGACTCAAAACTTCCTTTTGTTGAAAAGAGTAATTCCGAACATTATAAACTAAAGCTCAGGTCCAATCAGTCAAGCAATTTGATTGTTTAAGTCCTCTCCAAGGTGAAGCGGTTGAATTGTCTCTGACATGTATCCCTTGGACCTGAATAGAAACCATACCCGAAAAATGTTGAAACGACAGGCGTACTGTAAATCACTGCGTAGTCATTGCATAGTGACGTTATTAATTTTGTTTGTCTTAAGTCTTTTAATAATTACTGCAAGTATATTGTTGCACATATATTATCCTATTTCTAGGCATGTTTACAATGTTACTGCTGAACATTCTTTTAGTGAATTACCTCCGCTTGAGTTGTCTTATAGATTTGCGCTGCGCAATAACACGTTTATCAGTATGTTACATCATTCCCATCAGGTTAACAATGCTACAAATTGTTGGATATGTGGCAGACTCCCTCCCTATCAGAATTATAAAGGGATTCTACCTCTCTTTCCATACCCGTTCACACACAACGGCTCCTGTGGAGCATGGTTCAGTTTAATTAATTCTCTAGATTCGAATTCTGCAGTTTATCAAGATAACTGGGTATGGGGAAACTTGAACTTAGTTTTGCTTACAATCTGCTATCCTAACAAGGAGGGACTACCCCAGAGAACAGGAACTGATCTAGAAAATGAAGTGTATGGATTAGGTAATTTTACGCTTAATCTTATGATCCTAAATGTCGAATCCGAAGCTACTCCGATTTTGCCCGCTATGTCAATATTTCCAGTAAAGGGTGAACTATGTGTAAGGAAAAATGGTTCCATACATATGGGCCATAGTAGATGCACCACTGCAGTAGAATTTAGTGATCAAGGTAAGTCTACATTTAGAGCTTCCCGCCATTCTTATTTCATATGTGGTCAGACGGCATATGTACGTTTGCCTCTAGATTGGGATGGTACTTGCTATATTGGATTCCTTTTACCACCTGTTTTCCTAGCTCCTCCTGATTATCACAGAAATACTCATTTAGTATATAATAGAGTAAGGAGAGATCTCCCAATAGTCGATTACACTGAAACAGCATGGGAAAAATACACAGATTTCAATAAAGGTCTCTTTCCCTATATAGGTACCGTTACTAATAGTAAGCTGATACGTAGATTAACTAGAACCCTTGAAGCAGTAGTGAACGAAACTATTTCCGCCTTAGGCAATTTAACAGAAGAGCAGTCTGCCATGCGGATTGTTGTGCTTCAAAATCGTCTTGTCCTTGACGTCATCCTGGCCGATAGGGGCGGAGCTTGTAGGGTCATCGGATCAAGCTGTTGCATTTTCATACCAGAAAATTCGCCATCTGTATATAAAGCCATAACTCGCCTTCATAAGATTGTAAGCCAGATACACCAGAATCCAGGCACCTGGACTTGGTCCGGTTGGTTCTGGAGTGTATTATCTACCTTTGGATGGAAGGTCCTATCTTTCCTAGGTATTGGCCTTCTCATACTATTCAGTTGCTGTCTATGTTTACAATGTGGACCAGCGATCTGTGGTCTGTGTGCCACGTCGTGTATTCCACCACCAGGATTTCATTCATCCCGGAAGAAGAAAGAAGAACAAATGATGTTATATGAACAGATCAACGGATTGATGAAGATTGATATCTCTTAACGGGCAAGTAGGGGACAAGGAGGGAATGTGGAAATATGGATTTTTCTGATCAGTTATGTCCCCTATCTTGGACCCCAACGGTTCCATGTATGAATCACAAGTACATGTATGTTCCCTCCAGCTCCAGTTATGAAGACGCAAACACATGTGCGTCCACCGTCAACATGTCCTCTGTCAGATCCGCCATGAATAGGCCGGATATTCCATTCCTAAGTATGAAAGGCCACCGGCTTTATATGGTTCACTTATGCCATTTTACAGTCCAGGCAAGTAGGCCCTGATTCTGTCATCAAACTCTTCTTGCCTTCTGCCTCTGAAAGCTCCAGTCTGAGCCTGCATCTGTGACCATGAACTTTGTTTCATTTCCTGCGCGGCTCACGAAGCCTGACATCAGCCTGCTGCCTGCCAAAAACTGTATTTCACCTTCGAAGTTATCTGCTCCGTTCCCTGCCCGATGCATTCCTGTCTAGTAGTTTAAGTAAACATTCTTCCAGCTACCGAGCAAAGGCCCGGCTTCTCTGTCTTTATGCAAGTAATTCATAGCTCTATTTCTATGGAAGATTTCCACCCACGCATCTAGTGTAGACACTTAGACGCTTGTACACGCACTAACAGACAGTATAGTCAGTATAGAATAAGATTCTACTCTAAGAAGACCTCTCTTTTGGATAACATAGTTCTTTAAACATGGGATGTTAGATATGATTTGGGATTAGGTTGACTTGACCCTCCAGACTTCTGTCGCCACAGTTAGAGCTAAATGTCAAGTCCCCTTCACCCCCTAGTTGCACGTCAATTACACGTCATGCTGCTGCGCGCGCATTTCTGTCAAGTATTTCTGCTGACATTGCGAAATTCTTTCATAAGAACCACCCTATTATGACATCACATCTAATGACGTTCTTTCATCACACCCAGTTACGCCTATTTCTACTACGCACGAATATATTATCCACACTATCAATTGTTACGCCTCTTGTATTTGCTTCACTGTAATGCCTATTGTATAAAAGTAATTGATTGTCAATAACGTATGTACTTCACTTCCTGAACCTTCGTGGTGATGGAACTTGGAGCAACCGATTATAATCGACCATTGGAATAAAGCCCATTCCGAACCTCTAATACCACGGATTCTGCCTCTTATTTACTGAGCTATTTTATTATGTTTCTGTATCAAATTAAGTCCCGGTAATTAAATTATTTACCACAGGGGGTACGGGTCGTACTTGCACTGTTGGGCTGGGGGGTACGCTCCTTGCATACGGGGTGGGGGTAGGGTCCGTACATATCCGTCCCCACGCTATGTGATGTTTGTGCGGCCCGTACCCAGGCCTTTGCCACGTGGGTGCGATCCGTCCCGCCATTGTTGGGGTGACGTGTGTGGGCGTGGTCCGACTCGTACCCACGCTCTTCAGGCGTGGGTACGGGACGTACCTGTCTGGTTGTGTTGCCGGTTCGCGTGGTGACGGACTTCCGTTGTGGCGGTCGCTGGCTTATCAGGACACGCCCCCACCCCCTCGTGGTGACCAGGGCATGGGAGTCAGGTATGTCCAGGCCATGTGTGGTGTGTGACTTATGTGGTTGTTTTGTGGCCTGCCCTGGTCGTGCCACCCCCACCCCACCCCACTTTCCCCCCTCCCTTAGTTATTCTGACCTTCTGCGGCGTCTGCGTCGTAACCTGTAGAGGAGGTGTACTGCTATGAGGGCAGGGATGACTCGTAGGTTCGGGTCCATGTCTGTCCGTCGCGTACTGGTCCTCCTTGTTCGCGGCGTCGTCTGTCCGTCGCGTACTGGTGGTCCTTGTTCGCGTCGTCCTGATTTCCCGGCAGTTTTTGGCTGCCGCAAAATATTCACCGTGCGGGGTGACGTCGGTGCGAATCGTGATTCCTGGGTCGTGAATGGCTGGCTGCGAGCGTCCCGACGTCAGGTCGGCGCTTTCCCGGATCGCATTGGTAGGTGTTTTTTGTTCGGTCGGGCTTTTTTACGAATCGTACGGTAATGGTGTACCCGTGCGAATCGTAATTCCTTGTTTGTAAAAATTGACGACCGGGTACGCGTCGGGCGGAGATTATGCTCCGTCCGACGGTTCGTACCCGGTTTTTGCCGGATCGTGATAGGCACCTAAATGTATTACATTGAACATTTTATAAAAAGGGGATATCCTTTACTAACAAATGTGAAAGACTGCGCTAATAAAATAGCTTGATCAGAGTTGCTAATTTCAAAGCAAACAAGAAAATTATGATACAAAGATGTTGGAAAATTCATAACAAAAATCAGTGCAGGTTGTAGAGAGCTAAGGAAAACTCAGCACAAAAAATGGAAAGATTCTGAGGAGTAATGACACTTTGCACACAGTTGTGGAGACAAATCCATCAATTACATATAAATGGGCGCCACCCCACTAATTGTCATATCAGCTCTGTGGTATGGGGTCCCTGTGAACTCAAACATCCTTGGGGATTGGGGGCACCTCCCCCTCCCCTAGTAGCATAACCTGACTGAGCCAACCCCTGCATGGGCTCTGGCTCAGGGGGGGGGGGGTTAATGCATAGGAGCCCACACTTAAAAAAAATAGTTTTACTGCAAATTCACAGATCTAACTCAAATTTGCTGAATTGTTTTTTTTTTTGTTTTTTAAACCATTTTGACCCAATGGGCTAGGTGGGCTGGTTATCTTTACCGTTCCCTCTTATATCCTTTTAAATGTGTTCATCAGGACTGGGGACTCAGTCTCTGAGTCCTAATATTGCTGCTGCCACATCTTTGTTGAATCAGATACATAAATAACCAGTGGTCGTCACCACTGGGTAGTTATAGTTGGGACCACATTTTCCATAGGAAAAGTATTTTAGGATTACTAATGATCTTGGCACCATTGGAAAATCTTCATAAAACGTTGCAAAAATTTTTTTAATTTTCCTTACCTCCTGCCTCGGAAGTTTTGAAATGATCGGTCAAGCAGGGCCGAGAAAAAGAGGGAGTCCAAAACTGCATTTTCCCCATACAATAGGAAAATTAGAATCAGGTACAGCAGAATATAATTACACCAAACTTGTCAGAAAGCTAGATTTTGGTCCCGAAGCTGTGCTTTTTATCATTTGGTATGAATCGATTCAGTAGTTTTTGAGAAATGAAAGTAAAAAAATTATGTATATATCACATAGCAGAAGATCCCCGGAAACAACAGATCTAATGCTTAGATCTCATTGGCTGCTATCACATCAACAATGATATGCTGGTAGTCATTGCAGGACTTGGGGACTAAATCCCCTGACCTGAAAAAATAAGTTAAAAAACATATAGGGATACCCTGCTCCCCTAGGGCTTGTGGTCCAAACTTTAAAATGTTGTTTCTCCATACAGCACTTTTCAAACTTTTACCCCTGGGATTATGTTTTTAGCCTTACACAGGCCCCAGGGACGCCATCCCACGGGGTCTGATTGGTTTATTGACAGTAGGGGACATGCTGCCCCCTCCCTAAGCTGCAGTAAAGACCCAGCGGGCCCATCCCCAGGAATGTAAGTTGGCTTCTGGCTCTGGTAGGAACAGTAATCCTCTTGTCAGGCTATAGCAATCATTTGCTTTTTTCCCCTGACTGTAAGCGAGTAATACGGTGGAGGGCTATTCATTACGTTTAACAGATTATTCCATCAACCAAACTCTAAATAAGGCCCTTATTTTCCTGCAATGTTGTCATACACATCAGTTGGGAAAGCCTTTTTTCATAGAACTGACTGATAAGGAGGCTTCCACACATAGCTGAGTAATTGAGTGATTGAGAGGCTTGCAAATTACTCATTACTGAAGTCTTCCACAATAGATGATATTCCCATGTTGGAAATATGTCATTCTGTTAAAGCATATATGTGGCTTCCACAAGTGCTTGTTAGTCAGAATAATCTTTCCGAGAAGTTTTTTCAGGAATACCTCATTTGAAATGACAGTTAGCAAGCTATATATTCTGGATATAAGCAACCTAACACAGTGGTTCTTAACTTTTTGACTTCTGTGGACCACCACATAATCGTTACTGGAACCGACTGACCCCCAACGAATCACTATTGGAATCTGGGGACCTCGAATGAATCATTTCTGGAAACCAGGCACCCTGCCTAAGCATTTACCATTATTTGAATCGCAAAGCATGCACCAACAATACAGAAACAAGCATTCAACAAACAATTAGATAAATGATGAAATATTCACAAACAAATATAAACATTTTAACATTTTAATTTCAATGAGAAGGTTGGAGCTTTTCTAAATTCGATTAAGGCTACTTATCAGTCATGCTACATTCTGTTTAATGTACTTGTGGTGCTCCTACAAATCCATTAGAGGACACAAACTTACGCTTTAGCCTCCAATTTCTAATTCCTTCAAATTTACAGAATGTTTTTACTGTTTCACTTTTATATTTTACTTCTGTATCTATATAACTTTATTAATCTGTCAATATTATTAAATTTTCTAAGCAGTCGCTGACCCTTAAGTAGGCTTCGTGGACCCTTAGAGGTCCCCAAGATATAGTTTAAGAACCACAGATCTAACATACTCATAGGTCAGGGCCAGATATTGTGACAGGCCAGACAGATTTAAAATATGAAAATTTTACTTCGTTTTCAAGTTATACGTTTCTAGTCTGCCTTCCAGACACAGAAATATGAAAACAATGTATGTAAGGAGTTGAATCTCAAATAAAATTTTATAAAAATACATTGTTATAGACAAAACTGATTTGGGGCATCCAAATAACCCCATAAAACAAGGAGTGAATTGATAGATAAATGTAATGTCTATACACAATGAGTGGCTAAAGGCATTGTTGAAGACTGGTCTATTAATTTTTATCGAGTCCTTGTTGTGTTTGCCAGATCTGGTTATTCATTCCCCTGAGTGTATGGATGCGGCTTCCACAAGGGCTTGTTAGTCAGAATAATCTTACCGAGAAGTTTTTTCAGGCATACCTCATTTGAAATGACAGTTAGCAAGCTATATATTCTGGTTATAAGCAACCTAACACAGTGGTTCTTAACTTTTTGACTTCTGTGGACCACCACATAATCGTTACTGGAACCGACTGACCCCCAACGAATCACTATTGGAATCTGGGGACCTCGAATGAATCATTACTGGAAGCCAGGCACCCTGCCTAAGCATTTACTATTATTTGAATCGCAAAGCATGCACTAACAATACAGGAACAAGCATTCAACAAACAATTAGATAAATGATGAAATATTCACAAACAAATATAAAAATGTAAACATTTAAATTTTAATGAGAAGGATGGAGCTTTTCTAAATTCCATTAAGGATACTTATTGGTCATGCTACATTCTGTTTACTGTACCTGTGGTGCTCCTACAAATCCATCTGAGGATACAAACTTACGCTTTAGCCTCCAATTTCTAATTCTTTCAAATTTACAGAATGTTTTTAATGTTTCACTTTTATATTTTGCTTCTGTATCTATATAACTTTATTAATCTGTCAATATTATTTCATTTTCTAAGCAGTCGCTGACCCTTAAGTAGGCTTTGTGGACCCTTAGAGGTCCCCAAGATATAGTTTAAGAACCACAGACCTAACATACTCATAGGTCAGGGCCAGATATTGTGACTGGCCATACAGATTTAAAATATTAAAATGTTACTTAGTTTTCAAGGTATACGTTTCTAGTCTGCCTTCCAGACACAGAAATATGAAACCAATGTATGTAAGGAGTTGATTCTCAAATAAAATGTAATAAAAATACATTGTCATAGACAAAACTGATTTGGGGCATCCAAATAACCCCATACAGCAAGGAGTGAATTGATAGGTAAATGTAATGTCTATACACAATAAGTGGTAGAAGGCATTGTTGAAAACTGGTCCATACATTTTTATCGAGTCCTTTTTGTGTTTGCCAGATTTGGTTATTTATTCCCCTGAGTGTATGAGTGTGAATATATTAGACTTGTGTATTGGATAACCTCTTCAGGTATCACATGTAATAAAGCAGGAGTAAAGAATCTCAAAGCTTTTGTACAAGCTCTTGCAGATCTACTAGAATTGTTAAACCTTTCTTGGCTGAAACAATTATTGCACAGTCTGTAATCACAACTACTGGAAATATCCAATGATGTATTTCTATGATCTCTTAGGCATAGACACCTTATAGTAGTAGGACCACCATGCAATGGAATATCTAAAATAGTACATGATTACAGAGAGGAGCATATGTACAAAGAAATGATGCTGCACAGCGCTGCAAGCAATTCAGCTGCACCCCGCTGCGTCATTTAAAAACTGTAGATATGCACCGTATTTACAAAAATATGGTGCACCCCTGTGTTGTCCTTGTGCAGGTGCTAAAAAAGCTGCCTAGCACTAGTGCAGGCATCTTGCACCATGCTGCAAGGATGCCAGCGTTGCAGAGTTGATTGTTTATGCACTGGAAGGGACACCTAAATGGCGATTTGCTCCTTCTATGTGTGTTGCAGTATGCAGGACTCATAGAAGAAGCAGAAAATGAGAATAAATAAAAGTATTTCTCCTTGTTGCACATTTTAATGCCACCCTTTCAATGGTGTTAGTTTTTGTCGCTGCCTCAGATTTACCATTCCTTGTAAATCTGGGAAGGTGTCAAAAAAGCAATTGGTGTTGCAGGGGTACGCCCACAGCAACACCTATTTCACGCCCCTATGATGCAAAAAATGGCATCAAAACGTACAATATTTACAAGGTGCCATTAAGCCACGCAAAGTAATGTAAATATGAAGAAGGCCTTTGAGAAACCAGGGCGTCGTAAAAAGGGATGCTCCGATGGTGTAATTCCCTTGTAAATATGCCCCAGAGTTTCTCCAGTTGGTTGGTAAAACATGTGGAGCATATGCTAGATATTTTAGAAATAAGTCTCATACAGGTTTCCTCACCTGGAGAAAGAAAACAATCACCGAGGCTGCACTTGAGATATTGCACCCTTTGAGCAAATGCCACTCTTTTCTCTTTGTGGATCAAGGGAACTGTGGTGCTAAAGAAGGGATACCAAGCCTCCTTTTTTAATACCAAATATTAGCCACTGTTCTAGCAGCCAGGCATTTGGAAAGCCACACATTGGAAAGTGGGTGTTCTCTCACTTTCTTCAGCTCAAGCACATGTTCTCATTACCAAAGATTGTGGAGGCATTAGGCACACTAAACAGCCAGTGAGCCTGCCACTTCATGAACGTATGTTGCTCACTCTCACACACAGGAGCACATTGTAGAAATGTGTACCTGTGGGGCTCTGGAGCTTGTGACTTGTATTTGCTGCTGATTTGAGCACATGCACATGGAAGTAGGCCCCATGTTCCATGTAGCACAATCTAACCTCAGGGGTGTTACCACATGATGCCTTTTAGCTCCCCATTGAATTTAAGCAGTTGCGGAGCAAGTCAGCATCTTTAGTACAATAATACCTATGATACCCTCTCATATTATTGAATGCAGGTAGCCGTGGTACTACACTGAAATATTTCCAAGGAAAGTGTTGCTGATTCATTGTATATACATGTACATTTTATGAGGATCACTCAGCAATTTTCACACGATAAACTGTGACTAGCTGAGCAATTTGTATTAACAGTGCTACTTCTGAAAACCTTATGTAACACATTCTAAATTATGTGTTTTGAAATCTATTTAAAGTGTGATGTGCGTCAGAAAAAAATAAAGAAATTATCACTATAACCCAACAAGTACGTTTTTATCTGTTTATTCGTTACTATAAACGATATTTATAAAAGTGCGTCTATGCGCCTGCCTGATGTCTGGTTGTGTAGATTTGGGCCTTTGATGCATGTGCATTTATATTTGCAGATGAACATGGGTGCTTGCATGCAGTTCTGGAAGAAATACAGTGCATGGATTGATTGCATTATATTCTGTGGCCCTCATTACAAGTTATCCCACACCCCGTGTTGTGCTATGTTATGAATATTTGTAGAGCATGTTGCACCTGGGAGGGTATCAAGAAGCTAGATAAGCAGGAGACTGTGCTGCCCGTGTCTGAGGTTAAGGTAAACAGCCATGTCTTCAATTTCTTGTGGAATTCAAGGCCTGAGAAGGTGGCTATATAGGCTGGTCTTTCCAGGTTTAGGACGGCAGTACAACAAAGAGCTGCTACCAGCACTGTGGATGTGGCGAATGTGTGCAATCAGAAGGCCGATCAAGCAGAGGTTTATTATCGGGTGTAGAAATTGATGTGGCTGCTGAGGTAATAGGGACCTAGATTGTGCAAAGCATTGTCTATGTGAGAAGTATGAAGAAAGTGCATTTGCAGAGAGGGTGCCAGTGGTGAGAGGTGATGTGTATACAAGAGATTGGCTGAGTGGGAGACTGGCTTTGGCATTTTGTATGACCTGAAGTCTTCTGGTCAGTAGGATGTTGATGACGACACAGAGGGCATTGCTGTAGTCGAGTTTGCTGGTGATGAGGGCGTCTGTGACAGTTCTAATTGTACTGATTGGGAGCCATTTAAAGATTTTTGTGAGGATATTTAGGTTGTAGAAACAGAAGGAAATGACCAAGTTTCTTGGCTTGATTGGCCGGGCAGAGTGTTGCCCCAAGATCTGCTACCCACCAGATAGAGTTCCATAGGGAAGTGTTCTTGTCAAAGAGTACCACCAGTAAATCAACATCCAATAATAAAAAAATTATGCACCTTAAATCTGGACCTGGAGGATGCTATTGTGCATTTTTGCTCAGACCATGTTATTGAATTTACCGGGTGTGCAACCACACCCAGAAAATCACATGCAATTTTTCCTCACCGGAATGTGTGGGTGCAGTAGGAAATATGTAGATTTACCATGTATGCACAAAGTATTGCAAGCCTGTAATATCACGTGATACACAGGAAATACATCACTGCTGTGAGGCAAACACAGGAAGTTGTCTCATTAGGCATCGGTGAACGGTTATTGAGAGGGCTAAGATTCACCTCTTACAAAGTCCATAAATAACCGGCAGCCATTTTCTCATTGCTTTTCCACTGGAAACGTGAGTATGCAATCCATAGCCACCCTCTTACTAGGAGGTAATCAAAATGTTTGCAGCAACCTCACATCAAGGCTTTGGAATAAAAAAAGTCATGATTTTTTAGAGAGGTTGCTTGGCAGAAAATATGGTCAAAGAGAGGCCATGCCTTCTGTGTAGCCTTCTGGTCAAAACAACGCCAAAAGTAAGGACATTAGCATAGCAGAATTTTACCAACAAGGTGAATGTTGTTGGCATCCAGTAAAGGTAACAGGAGGCTTGCAAGAAGACATTTAATGATTTCAAAAGAAGAGTGGGAGATTTCCTTGCAAAACATGCAAAGGAATTTTTTGCCACAGGAAGAGGGCTACCATTTGAAAATGGAGCCTTGGAAGAGGCAGTAAGTACATTGACAACCTCTGCATTAGTGAGGGCTTTGCTGGAGCCACAATGGTTGGTGGAGCAGAGAAGCAAGGAAAGGCATTGTAGAAGTGAATTATTATTTGGGGTGGATTGAAGTTCAGTATAAGGAACACGGCCACAAACATATTAAGGTAAAACACAGTTCAATATTTGAAACCTAGGCTCAATACCCTTGTAGCTATTGCACATAGCAGATAGGCTTAACTTAGGAAAATGTGTAAATTGCAGTACAACAAAAAATCCATAACCAATTTAGAAAAATAGAGAAAGGATTGAAGGCTGAAAAAGACACCAAACAAGAAAAATCCAGGAGGGGGAACTGGAGATGAAAATTTTTATAGATTTGAAGTAAATAGCTCCAAGAAAAATGTAAGTGTCTATTAGTAGTCACTGTTTACAGCTGATTGGGACCTAGGTGTGATTTAAGGTGAACCATGAATGAGAGTATGTTGATACTCCAAGCAGGTTAGTCTTGGTCTAAGATGTTACCTTCTGACTTAGGGTCTGATTTAGAGTAAGACGGATCGAGTACAAGTAGTCAGGAGGGAGGAGGACTTTATGTTCTACACCCTACTCTACCCACCAAATTTAAGGCCAAATCCACAAAGGTAAACTTAGACATTTGGCCTAAACTTAGACCAAATGTCTAAGTTTATGACTTTGGGAATCCACAAAGGGCATTTACGAGTACTATCTTTATGTATGCACTCAGAGACATGAAGATAGTACTCGTAATTGCAAACTCTGCAGTGAACTCTATAGACTTGCATACTCGATTCACAGTGGTTCATACAAAGCCGTTTAAAAGAATGCTGTTTGTCCGTCATCGTTGATGGAGGCTTACACCAAGGTTTTAAAAGTATTTACTTTTAAATAAAACACCCAAAGTGGGAATTTGTTTTCAGAACTGTGAAAATAAATGACCCCAACTTCATGGAAGTGTTCTCCTATGGAGTGGGCAGGATGTTTTTAATTTTTACTGTCCCTCACCACTAGGTATTTACTTGACGGTAATGTACAGTAAACAAAAGTCACCTGACCACCCACTCTAAATAGGGTGGATTTCGGATAGCTTACCACTAATAGCCCATACTCCCCTAGACCATTGGAGGAAGGTTTACAGGAAGATGGTCCAACTCAAAATTGTGCGGGTGAACTGAGAGGTTGGTCGAAAAGGGTACTTTATTGCGATACAGCAACCTGTTCGCTAAACTTTAAATTGTCCCTCAGTCTCTGAAATACAACTCAAAATCCTACAACAGGGGAAGGTTGCAGGCTGAACCCACTGAGTTCCTCTTGAAGCAGGATACTCTTTGCACCTTTACCAGTGGCGTAACAAAGGACCCCGCAGCCCCAGCACCAGAGGGCCCCCTCAGCAGAGTACTCTGGCCTGAGCGCTCCTGATTGAGTCCACAGGGGGGCCCTCCATGTACTTTGCAGGGGTCCTCTCCAGTTTTGTTACGCCACTGACCTTTACCTATTCAAGATTTCTACATTCGGACTTAGGCCCGGCTTTACAAAAAGTCAAGCAGTGATGTGTTGCAATAAAAAAAAGCTGTGTTACACAACTTTGTTTTTCAGCAGCACAGTATTTACTATGTGGCCTACTACAGAGGAAAGCTTTGGATACTCGCGAGTGTGCACAACAAGATGGCGGCTCGGAATTAGGCTCCGACTCACCCGTCTATCCGACGAGGTTAATTAAGCCTGTTTTGCAGTAATTAAGCATTTACTGCTATTAGCACATCTTTCCTGCTCTAAGGATAGCATTTCTTTTGCGTTTTTCGGTGATTTTGATGACTTCTGGTCACCTCCAGCTGCAGGCTCTTCCCCACCGAGGCTCCCTTCAGCTTGCTCTGAGGTCCCTGTCAGGAAGGGGGAGTTCTACACCAAGAGAGGGCGCAGCTTTTGCCTTGGTTTCCTCCCACATCCAGTTTTAGCTGCTGCACCAGTTTGAATTATTTATCTTTATTTCTACTTCAATTTTGACATCTTTTGCCTGTGTTTCTTTATTTTTTGTAAATGGAAAATAAGGTTACAGCAAATAAGCGTAAACAAACAGTTTCTCCTCCACCTTTGAAGTAGAAAATGGTTGACTCGTCGGAACCTCCTCTTATTACCATTCTGGAGGAATTAAAGGCAGTTAGATCAAACACTGACAGTATTGCCATGTAAATTAAAAATGTACGCAAAGACATGGCCAGTCTTTCAATGAAGGTTGCAGATAAGGAAATTATGCTGCATGACGTTATAGTCAAAACAGATCAGATTTTGCCAGTGGTTACAAAAATCCCCTTGGTATGGGATTGCTTCAATTAAAGAACAGGAATAGGCAATATAACTTAAGTATTTTTAATTTGCCTGAAGATATTGGAGGAAATGTTTGCAAGCAATATTTAGAGAATCTGCTATCTAATTTATTGAATACGAAGTTCTCAGAAAAGTTGAGATAGATAAAGCACATCGTATTCCATCTCACCGTAAACCTGGTCAAACTAAACCCAGGCAAGTCATCTTCGAGGTTCTACGCCATCATTATCTCATCATTATCAGGAAGGCAGCTTGTGAGATTCCTTCTATTCTAGTTAATGGATCTAAGATTTTCATCCATCAGGACTTCTCCAAGGAAATGGTTGCGATGCGAATCGATTTTGCAGCGTTGAGACCACGACTGAGAGACTCTGGATTCAAATATGGACTCTTCGATCCATCCACAATGCGTATTTGGAAAGGCGACATCTCCAAATCCTTTTATTGACCAGAAGACCTTCAGACTTTTCTTGACAACCACTCTACCCTATTAATGAATACACATGTCTCTCCTACTTGAAGTTATTCTATTAGTGCTACTACTTATGATTTATTATTACTGTGATAACTCATAGATATATTTGATATCCAACTAGTAATGCTTCTGTTATTATTATGGTAGTCCTTTAAGTACAAGTGTACCACTCTCCTCCTTTATCTCCTCTTGGATGCACTTGTGTGTCTCTTCTTTCTATATGTATGTTTTCCTACTGTGTATATATATTTGACTTTTTGTTTTTATGTCCTCCATGTCCATTGGCTACTTTTCTGGCCTCTTATACCACTCCTGTTGTATATTGTCATTTTTCCTCTCTTTCTCTATTCTTTTTTTACCTCATAATCTATGAATAGTTCTCCTAAAGTTAAAGTTGTTTCACTGAATGTCAAAGGTTTACGTCATCCAGTTAAAAGATTAAAGATTTTAGACTAATTACGTAGGCAAAAAGCTGATATTTTGTTTCTACAAGAAACTCACAACGATGACACCATTTTAACATACATGCAAAAGAAGTGGGTTGGCCCGATTATCTCCTCCCCTGCGCGAGGTAAAAAAGAATGGAGTGGCTATTCTTTTTTCAAAAGCTCTTCAGCTGCAAGTTCTTGAAAACAACATCTGATTCAGATGATAGATTCAAAGTTAAAATTGGGTTTATGATTTTACATCTAATTAATATCTATGGACCAAAAGCAGATGACCCTAATTTTTTGTACGTATTACTTCTGAGGTTTTTAAACTTAGGAAAGTTTTCTTTATTTTGGGGGGCAATTTTAATTTGATCAGTGACCCCCTTTTAGATAATCTATCTTCCACCAAATATACTCCTCCTAAAGCATTTCATTCCCTCAGAACGTTATTTAAAAACACTAAATTGGTTGACGATTACATTTTCCACCTCTTAAGAATTCACTTTTTTTCCCAATCCACCTTAGTTCTCACTCACGTTTAGATTATTTGTTGGTTTCTAGAGACTTAGTGAAAACTATAACTTTACCTACTATTGGTAGTATTGAAGTCTCAGACAATGCTATAATTTTGCTTCACTTACAAACAGGTAATTTTTCAGTCTCTCATTCTCGATGGCGCATGAATGTTGATGTTGTTCTTCACGATGCTCATAAAGATACCATTTTAAACGCTATTCATGAATATTATTTACATAACCATGATGATGTAACCCCCCCTATTGTAAAAAATGGGATGCTTTTAAAGCTTACTTAAGAGGAATTGTTATTTCTATAATAGCACATGAAAATAAATTGTTTAATACCAAATTGTTACACCTAGAAAAACAGATTACAAAATTTGAACAACTTCACAGAATCTTGATTTTAAAACCAAACTTCAAAAATCTAGATATTAGTATATTCAATGTTGAGTTGAATCAATTTCCAATCAGAAAGCAAAATTTTCTTTTACTGACAACAAATCAGGAAAAGTATTAGCTAATTATCTCCGTATCAAGAAAGATATAAATCAAATTCATGCTATTCACAGGCACAATGGTACCGTTGCTGTATCTTCACCTGACATTATAGATGAATTTCATATATTTTACTCTACATTATATAGTAACCCGAACCTTATAGATTCTCAACATATTGATAATGTTTTAAAATCTGCCAATCGACCTCAACTTTCCCAGCCTGACAAAATCAAATTAGACAATCATATCATGACAGATGAACTTTTATTTGCTATTCAATTGCTTAAACCTCAAAAATCTCCTGGCCCTGATGGTATTCCTGTTGAATTTTATAAAACCTTTGCTTACACTCTCATCCCTCACCTATATCATCTGTTCACTACATTTGCTCAAACTGGTTTGCTTGGTGGATCCTTTACGAAGGCGTTAGTTATAATTTTAACTAAACCAGATAAAGACAATACCAAAGTTTCAAATTATTGTCCTATCTCACTGATCAACCAGGATTGTAAACATTTTACAAAAATTCTTGCAACCAGATTAGCTCGAGTTTTGCTGTCCCCTATTCATATAGCTCAATCTGGATTTATGTCAAACCGTTTCTCTGTCAATAACACAAGACTAATTTTTCATATTATTGACAAGGCCTCTACCCTCACTCCTCCTGCTGGCTTACTAGCTTTAGACGCGGAGAAAGCATTCGATAAGGTTCACTGGCAATTTCTCTCGTTCGATCACTTTTTTCTTTTAATTTTGGTAATAACTTTACAAAAATTATATCAACTTTATATGGCTCCCCTTCTGCCCGTCTCTTTATTAATGGTCAATTTTAAAATCCCTTTTCTCTTTATAGAGGAACCCGGCAAGGCTGCCCATTGTCACCTCTTCTTTTTTTATTGGCAATCAAACCTTTTCTTTCCCAAATTCTTTTGATATTGAAGGAATTATGTTAGTTTATGTCAATCTTAAAGCATCTGCCTATGCAGATGATGTCCTAATATATCTTAGCAATCCAGCCACATCTCTACCGGCTGTTTTTGATGTCATACTCGAATATTCTACTGTTTCTGGTTATACCTTGAATACTCATAAAAGAGAATTATTTCCCCTGAACATGTACGTGCACTGTAAATCCCTCGATACTGGACAATACTGAAATTATTTGGCAAAAAGAGACCATTAACTATTTAGGTATATCCTTTTCACTTCCTTTAAAGCACTCCGTTAACCTGAACTGTGACTCTTTATTTACCAAAATTAGAGAAAACATTCATCAATGGTCCACCTTACACTTATCATGGTGGGGGAAAGTTGAAACTGTTAAAATGGTATTAGCCCCAATTATTTTCTACACCTTGTCCATGATCCCTATTCAATTGCCCCACTCAGTCTACAAAAAATTTGATAAACTTATTTCTAAATTAATATGGAATCGCAAACCTCCTCGTATTGCTTACACTAAACTTAAACTGTCTAAACTGAATGGAGGGTTTGGTGTGCCTGATTTTTTCAAATATCATAAAGCATTTATTTTAAAGCAAGGTTCACTTTGGTTCTTGTGCCTGGACTCTAACTATTCCCCTAAATAGTTAATGATTGAGCGCAATATAGTATCACCATTACCTCTTCCATCACTTTTGTCCATGTCTAATTCAAATACATTTGTTACATTCTCCGCCATTATTGCATCCACTAAACTGATTATTAATGATTTTGTCACATCCTTTTCATCACATATTTCAGGTTCTACTATGATCTTCCTTTGGCATAATCCTGCATTAAAATGTAATCGTACAATAACATTCTGTAAATTATGGATTTCGGCTGGCATTTTCTTTCTCCAGGATATCTATGAAGATACAGCTTTATTATCCTTTTGTGAACAACAGGCCAGATTCATGTTACCCCACACGGAAGCCATTAAAAATGAACTTCTTTGTCATACACTGCTTAACACCTTTCCAAATGTGCTTCCCTAAATCAAGACTCCATACTGTCTCTAAATTTTATAAACAATTTCATTGTACAAATGCTACTAACTTTATCGTTTTATCCACTTTTTGGAATGCAGAACTTTTCCTGAATCTTTCATTAAAAGAGTGTAGACAAATATGGGCCTTCAATATCTCAGGATGGTTTCCTGTATCATTATCCCAAACCAATGCCTTTATTTTGTTCAATTGCCTGTGGACTCCCTATAAATTATTTAAAGATAAACTTATAGACTCACCACTTTGTTTGAACTGCAAATGTTATGATGGTACTTAGAATTAAATTGACAAGGATTGTCAAGGCTGCAATGCAAACTGGGAGGTTCAGATTTCCATGAGAAATTAATGCAAGACGAGGACCAGGTGGCAGCAGTTATAGGACCTGAGGTGGGTATTGAAAGTGAGTGCAGTGATACTGCCAAAATCAAGGACTTAGATAAATTTCAAGGTATGTTCAGACTACACAAATAATGTATACTTATATTCCTTTGTATATTGTTAAAAAAAGTATGTTAATTGTTTATCTCATCATTTAAAAATAAATGTTTATGTTTGATGGAGAGAAAAGTTTTTTTTAAAGACACCAAAAATCAAAAAGATAATAATCTGTCAACAGAATAATTATTAATTGTTTCTAACATAGTGGAAAAAACAAATTGCTTGGCTGCATTTTGTAAACATATATAAAAAAGATTATGAAAAATATATGGAATATTTGCAAACCACGTGGAGCAATGAATGGGAAAAGTCATTTTGCCTTCAGACCTCCTGTTTTACCTGACTTCGTTTTTGCTGGACCTAGGATTCTGTTCAGCTAAATTGCTTGTGCTCTTACCCTAAAATATGGTAACTTTGGCTTACCAACAATTAGCACATTTACTTTATTTATAAGTCCCTAGTAAAGTTCACTTCAGGTATCCAGGGCCTGTAAATTAAATGCTGCTAGTGGGCCTGCAGCACTGATTGTGCCACCCACTTAAAGTAGCTTTTTAAACATGTATCAGGCCGGGCCATTGTGGAATCTGTGTGTGTGGTATCTTGCTCAATTGTGTGTTGTTAATGTAAGTTAATGTAAGTTCTATGGAATGTGGAACTCAGAATGTAGGGCTAGGCTCAACGACCTGATGGATGAGGTGCTTTCATTAAGTCATGGGTGTGGAAAAAGGGGACACTTTCTAAGATTTTGTAGAAATAAACAGAGGAAATTTCAAAACAAGGAAGTGAAAGAGATTGTATATCAGGTCAAAGAGACTGAGAGACAGGATCATCCTGTTGGTACTGTGCAAATTAAAGGTGTTGATTTGGACATGCAATTTGATTCATGCTCTCATCTTACCATTATCTCAAAAGAAACGTACAGCAACTGGTTTCAAGATAAGCAAAAATTCCATAACATGGATGTGCGTCCTGGTGGTATGAAGGTCAACCTATAAGTATGTTAGCTTATTTCGATTCATGTATAGAGTTGGGAAAGAAATTCATGGTTGGTAAGATTTATGTCTCAAAGAAAAATGGTTTGCTTGGGTGGCCACACCAACGTTTATTGGGTGTTACATTGAATCCTAATGCCGAACCACAGGTGCAGATTCAGAAGATTGAAACTAAGCCTAATGATTTTGTATCTGAATTTCCTTCTCTATTCAAAGAAGGCTTAGGATGTTTAAAAGGTTATAAGCATTGTATAAAGCTAAAAAAAAGTGGCAGTACCAGCTGTAGCCAAAGTAAGTAGAATTCCAGTTGCACTGCTGGAAAGAGTGGAACAAGAATTGGACTAACTTTTTAATCTACAAATTATAACACCAGTGAAGGCTACCGAGTGGTTGACACCAGTTCTTGTTGCCAACAAAGCAAATGGTGATATCAAGTTATGTGTAGACCTCAGGACATTAAATTAGGAGGTGGTGGTGGATATATTCCCACTCCTGAATAGAGATAACATTGTGTCATCTCTGGCTGGAGCAAAGTTTTTAATAACTCTTGATCTCACACAGGCTTATCATCAGGTGGAACTTACTGAGAGTTCTCAACACTTGACAGCATTTATAACACCCAGGGGTGTATTTAAGTTCCGAAGAATGCCATTTAGCCTGGTGTCAGCGGCCTCTGTTTTTCAGAGAGTGATGACTTCTATTTTAAAGGAGATGAAAGGTGTCAAATGTTATCAAGATGATTGGTTGATGTTTGGTGTGACTCAAGAAGAACATGACACCAGAGTGAGAGTGGGTCCAGAAAGATAAAAAAATGCTGGTCTTACATTAAAGAATGAGAATTTAAATTTTCTGTTCAAGAGGTTAAATATTAGGGACATCTTATCATGGGTGCAGGTGTTGCACCAAAGAAAGAGCTGGTAGATACTATTGCAAAATTAGCGTCACCAAGTTCTAAGAAGGAACTCGTTTTTAGGAATGGTAGAATATTATGGAAAAGTTTGCCAGTAAATCCTGTAACATGAGGCAACTACCTGGAAAGAACAAGGAGTTTAGGTAGATCCAAGAATGTCAAAAAGACTTTGTGCAATTAAAGGATAATTCGAAGGATGCTCCCAATCTTCAAGCATTTGTTCCAGGATGTGAAACTACTGTGGTAACTGATGTGAGTTCAAAAGGTTTCGGAGCAATTCTAAAAACAAATGAGGGATGGCAAAGAACAACTCATTGCATGTGCATCGGGAAGTTAAAGAGAAGCAGAGCTAAATTACTCTGTAGTAGAAAGTGAGGCCTCAGTTATATATTGGGCCTTAAATAAGTTTCAACATTTTATTTGGGGAAATTATTTTGAGGTGTGTTCAGACCCCAAACCTCTCAAAGACATTTTCCAAAAGAAAGGTGTTGAAATTTATTTCCTCTTGGATGGCGTTGGGTGATTGGTTTACAGGATTTAAATTATTCTGTTACACATTTACCAGGAGTTGATAATGTAACACCATATTGCCTATCTAAGTTGGTATCTGGTGATGAAGAAGACATTTTAGTGGAAGACATACCAGAGGAAGAAGTTAAGGTCTGCAAAGTTACTTTGGGTGTTGTAATGGAAGAAGAATGGAAGGAGGAGATGTTGATGAAGGTTTTAAATAAAATACATGCTGGCTCGTCTGTAGACAAGACTTTGTTCAAGAATTGGCAGCTGATTTAAGATGAGTTTGCTGTAGATAGTGGCATTTTGTTGAGGTGTACAAAATTGGTGCAGGCGGTCAGCTTTCTCATTGCGAGGTGTCGCATAGGCTCGCATTGAGAAACTGTCTGTTCGCATTGCGAAAGCTGCAGCTTGAGTAAAAAATCTACTCGAGCGGCAGAAAGGAAGTAGCGCCTGCTTGCGCTGTGCATGGTGCAGTTAGAGATGATTGCCCAGTGTAGACAAGCACCTGGCCCTGATAATCACTGTGAACAGCATTCATCCAACACACTCCACCACTTGCGGAACTCCGTGTAGTGTGGCAGAGTATTTTTGCACTTCGCGGAGTTCCACGTAGCAGAACTCCTCGAACTCTGCCCAGGCTTACTACAGACCCTTCCCCGACCTCCAGACCATGAAAGAAAGTGATTGCATCTGTAGATAACGCTTAACCAGGCCACTTATTGTTGAGCTGGCTGACCAGTTGGCACGGTGTGGTAAAACAACAAGAGAGGGAGGGTAGAGACCCACTCTTAGTCCCCCTGGGCAATAGATGTTAAACAACGAAAGAGTGTATGGATACAAAGAAAAAACAATAATATATATACATAAAAGTAGATACATGTATATATCTGTGCACATGTGACATATCACCCAGATTTAGTATATTAACCCCTACTCACCAACCTGGTTGGTGACATGCTTCATGCTTCATCATAGGGTTCCACCAAGGATGCCTACTGCACCCCTGGTGTGCTTCTACGCTTAGTTACAGCGGAGCTAGAAGTTAGTCATGTACCAAACAAAAAAGTTTTTGTGATAGGTGCAAAAAAGTGCTGATTTAAAAAGTGCACAGGGTTTACCCAAAACACTTTTAATGGTGGAAAACCTGACACTGTATAAAAACAAGTGTAGATTGGATGTTTGTCACTGGTTTTAATTTACCAGATACATCCTATTCATTGGTCGACATGTTTTAGCTTCTGGACGTGCTTACATGAAGCTTTCTTCCGGACCCACAAAAAAGCACCACGGCGGTATAAGCACGCTAAGGCTTATCCTAACCAGTGGTGCAATAAACCGAATAAACTCACGGTTTTGAAGAGGCCTTCAAGCATTTCCCAGAAGCCATAAATGTCTTCAAAAAAACATATATATGAAAAAACAAGTGATGTATGTATTGCACAACATTATGAAGGTAAACAAAAATAATCTTTTACTTCATCAAAATAATTTTGTCAAAAGGCAGTTGTTCGTATTTCTACTTAAAGCTTATTATTATAGCATACAGAACTAACAATATTAAGTATTTGTCCAATCTTAACAAAATCAGAAGAGAGCCTAAACTCTATAAGCTATCCTCCTGATTATTCATAGAGAACGAATCGATTCACTCGATACCACAGCTTATCTTTTTTTAAACTGTTGGACACGATTCAGTGAACATGACAATGCCAATTCGAAAATACTGGTTTAGCAGGGCAAAAACCAACATAGATAAAAACCATCACAATATCTAAAAGAAGAGAAAACAGGGCTTACGTTCAGTAAAGGTTCATACGGCTCCTTAGGCAGGCGTTGGGTGGCGGGACTCCAAAAAACTGAAATGAAAGGTGAACGGAGGAGACTGACTTAGAAAAAAACCTCCAGACAACCAAACACCCAGCTAGTACCGCTAAAATGACCGATGTCGCTCAAAAACGGTACTTACTCCATGAGAGTCAACTGCCAAATAAAACACCTAGTGAATCCAACGGGCCCAGAGACAAAGGTATCTTCCACGCCTGAGAATATATAGAGAAAGTCAGCATGGCGGGAAATCTCGCTCGCGTTGAACAGAAACCTCCGCTTATCACATGACCCACACTGGTCACGTGAGTATCATTGCGGACGAAAGGAACTGGAAACAGAGGAGAAGAACTAGACTGCCAACCTCTTCACTGAAATGGTGAGAGGAAAACTTTATTGAAAAAGAAAGCAGACACCTTACAATAGCGCGGACACAATTAAGATATCTTTACGCAAAAAGACTCACAAATTGAATTTAAGTGAGAAACTATCACCAATACCGGAATCAAGCTCAATACATAAAGAGTCTGTAAAGAGAGCTGTATTGATGACTCAAGTTACGAACAGTAACAATCATGAAATATGAAAATATTTTTCAACAGGTGTATATTATCCTATAATGAGTATTGTGCTCAATGACATGAAACTATAGTCCTAATTAGTTGGCACCTCATTTGCAGCCTGGACGCCCATATCTCACTGCGCTGACCCCCAAGGTGAAGGGGGGTCAGCGCATTGACCTCCCTTCACCTTGGGGGTCATTTCTTCACCACAGATTAATTTCAGTATACTCTGGTAACATCAGG
Organism: Triturus cristatus; assembly: GCF_964204655.1. Classification (NCBI taxonomy): domain Eukaryota; kingdom Metazoa; phylum Chordata; class Amphibia; order Caudata; family Salamandridae; genus Triturus; species Triturus cristatus. The sequence goes on from NC_140589.1 coordinate 678,681,618, forward strand.
TGGCATGTCACAGACCATGTTTGGCCATGTTCTTCATGATGTTTTGGAGGCATTGCTACATTTCCTGGAACAATACATAAAGAGCCCAACACCTACACAGTTCACAGACATCAAGGGGGAGTCCTCTGCATTGTGGGGCATGCCACATGTCGTCGGCTCAATTGATGGGACACATGTAGCTTTGATCCCACCATAAGCCAATGAGCTGACCTAAAGGAATAGCAAACATTACCACTCAATCAATGTCCTGACGGTACGTCTGGCTGTCATGGTGATCCCCATGTGTGTGCACATTTCCCTGGATCAGCACATGACGTGCACATCATGAGGAGTAGTGCCATTCCCAAGTTGATGTCTCAGCTGCAACCTGACCATACCTGTCTTGTTGGTAGGTTAAGTTGTATGTTTATATTGTGTGTGGCTTACATGTCAGATTGGGCTCTGTTTTCAGACAACTGAAGTATCTTCTGTATTGAATGTAGGAGACTTGGGATACCCCAATATGCCTTGGTTGCTCCCACCGTACCGGAACCCTGTCAACCCAGCTGAGATTCATTACAATGTGGCACACGGGAGGGCCAGGCGGGTGATTGGGCATACATTTGGGCTACTGAAGACAAGTTTCTGGTGCCTGGATCAGACACTACAATATGGCCTCCTGAAGGTGTGCAAGATTATCCCAGCAGCATGCATTCTCCACAACCTGGCTATCTGGAAGGAAATACCACTTATACTGGATGACGGAGACCAGCAGCCACCAGACTTGGGAAATGATGCCAGTGATGATGAGGATGATGATGGGGATTTGCAACAACAACTTATCCGCAACTTGTTCACGTAAATGTGAGTATTGAATGAGAGGAGTCAGCCCATAAATGTTCATGTGTGTGTTGCAGTTGTCCAATGTGTATGCATGCTGCTGAGTGTCTGTTATTCTTCAGTGGTTTTGGACAGATTTGCCTAATCCATTTTGGAATATGACAAGGACAATGCTACACTCAGTAACAGCTTGTGTTCACACTGACATTGGCATGTTTTAGCTGAGACAGTTTGCGATATCAAGCTAAATCGTTCCTGAGTTCCTGACTGAATTATGTTTTTCTCCTTCCCAGGATCATTCACCATGTCAACTGCTGAGTTGTGACCACACCTGAGCCATGATCCTGTGTCATACTCTAACAGTGAAAAGTGGTGGAACTCCCTGGGCCACAACACCTTTTAAACAGATGGTAATTTGTTTGGACTTGTGAAACTTTGGAACTGTGTGATGTGATTGCAGTTTGTGTCAAGGTGCAGGGTTGTATCATTTAAATAAACCTGTACTCCACACTGAGGTGTGCCTTGTCTGTTTGCACACATCCACAGGTTATCCTGATACAAAACATGTTCCCTGGAGATCAGTTTTGGTAACAATGAATGTTTTAGGGCTTGCAGATGGGGACATGTGTGGTGACAGTAGACTAAGATGACATCATTACCATGTAAGATGGGTTGTGTGATGACCTGGTTGTGTCTGTGTCTCATTCTGTGACTGCCAAGCCAGTAGGTGACATTAGTGAATTGATTGCTTGTCCAAATTTGTGGACACCCCAATCTTTGCTCTTCAGTGTAACATTTCAACGTATACATTTGTGTTTCAAAGTCACAACATGAGCAAGTATTTGGTACAAAATGATTTATTTTAGTGCATAGTTTGTTAATGACAAATGAGTTGATGGGGGAGTGATCAAACAAGACAAGGACAACAAAGTGCAGAAAGGAGTTGGTAGTGTTTGAAGATGAAGTTGTCAGAAGCAAATCCACAGTTCTTTGAGTCCAAAGTCCAACTAGGACCCTCCAGCCAATGTGGGAGAGTTCAGTGAGAGTCAACAAAGTGAACGCTTGGCACACAATGGAGTGTGTCAGGAGCAGCTTTTCACTTCCTAGGAGTGATGCGTAGCCATCGGTCTCTTATTCGGCGGACAACCCTTTTTCTTTTTCTCAGGGGGACCCTCAGTTGCAGGCAGCGGCGACGGTGCAGGGGGTGCTCCACCAGTGTCCGCATTACTCCCAGTGACAGGTGCAGATGTTGATACACCTGATGTTGTGGGTACAGAGGGAGGTGTGGACATGTTGGTAGCAATCTGTCAGAGGCAGGTGAGAATGTCCCTGTGCATCGCAGTCAGATCTTCATTTTTTGACATGTAGTTGTCCACTTTTGCACAATGGGCTGCCTGCTGTTCTTGCATGGTCCTGAGGATCCCAACTACCTAGCCAAAATCCCCAGTGCAACCCTCACATACATTGAGGATTCTGGATAGGTGTGGGTCATCTCTAGCATCAGCACCAGCTGCATGTTGGCGCATTTCACTATGGCCCCTCCCACCACACCTACCCACCTGAGAAGGACCAGTTGGTACTGGCACTGTCACCACAGAGCCTCCTTCCTTATTGATAGTGGTGGCTTTGTAAGTTAACTCCATAGTGCCCCATGTTGCTCTGCTTTCAGTGTTGGCTCAGGCTGGTGTGTCCGAGAGGTTATGGATCAGCTGTGTGTTGGCTGCTGAGGCGGGAGGGGTCGCAGAGGATGCCGGTGTTACCTGATGGGTGTGGTAGTTCATCGTCGACTGAAAGATATGGAGAGACCTCAACGCGGGAGAGCTCAGGGTTGACTTCAGTCTGGGAGTGTCTGTCCTGGTTTGTTGCTGAGGTGTTCCTAGCTTGCCCTGTGGGTACATGAAAGACAAAATGATTATTATCAATGTCCGCAGCCCCTCAGATCATTACCATGATATTGTCTACTGAAGCTAAGGATGACTTGATGTCCAGAGTTTGTCCTCTCGTAGCAAGGTGGCGGAGTGTTGTCAATTGTCACATCTCCCATCATGCCATGTCCTCCAAACACCTTCCCAGCCAGCCCAAACAACACACCTAGGACCATGCTGTCCCAGATGTTGAGTGAAAAAGTACTGTCAAGAGGTCTGAGACTGTGGACTGGTGTGAGGAGCACAAGGCCTTGGTGGGAGTTGTGGCCAATAGCAAACACCAGGTAACAGTGTCAGACATCTTGCCAGTATATTTCGATTCACTTTCAGGGACAGCATAGTCACAGGTGTGCTGTTCTGGCTGGATGGGAGGAGTGTGTGTGGGACAGGACCTGATGGGATCTGTAGCCAGTGCAAAAACTCCTCCTCCTATGTCCCAACAAGGCCACCTTGAACTGTGCTTACCTAACAGTGAGTGGAAAAGTACTGGGAAGATGGTTGACACTGGGGTCTGGTGTGGTGAGCACAAGGCCCCAATGGGAGTTGTATTCAAAACAAACACCAGGCACCACTGTCAGACATCTCAAATGTAAAGTTGTACTCACTGTCAGGCAAGCATGGTTATGGTGGCCTATTTGGTCTGGGTGGGAGAAGGAGTGTTAGCCCTAACTATATGTACCAGCTGGCACTGTCCCACACACACTCCTTTCACCCAGCCCAAACAGCACACATGTGACTATGCGGTCCCTAAGAATAAATGGAAATGTAATGGCAAGATGTCTGACACTGGGACCTGCTGTTTGCTGCTGCCCACAACTCCCAGCAAGGCCTTGTTTTACCCATACCAGTCCCCAGTGTGTGTAGCAGGGAGCAGTGGTTCATTGGCTCTTTTGGTGTCTTCTGGTCAGTTCATTGGTTGCAAAGGATCATGGTAATCTGTTTTTCCCTTTATATAGCTGGATTGGTGGGTGTGGCTAATGATTTTTTTTTTATGACGTGGCCAATGCATGTTTTCCTAAGAGTTGACATTTCTCAGTTGCATTTTCAGTCACAAACCAACACATTTCGAAGACCGCATCATACGCATCGTCATATGTTTGTGGGTTGAACCGTGTCTAATTCATGCCCGCAGTGCTGTGTTTTAGCATTCCTAAACTATTCAGTTGAATTTTCTGCCACAAACCAACACGTTTTAAAGACCGCGCCGTACGCATCGTCATCTGTTCGCGGGTTGAACTATGTCTGATTCATGCCTGCAATGCTGTGTTTGAGCGTGCCTAAGCAATTCGGTTGCATCCTCTGTCACAAGGCGACACGTTTCAAAGACTGCGTTGTATGCATCGTCATCTGTTTGCGAGTTGAACCGTTCTGATTCATGCCTGCAATGCTAGGTTTCAGTGTTCCCAAATGATTCGGTCAGATCGGTCTTGTTTCTGGACAAATTGGTTGCACGAATTGGACTCCGATTGTGTTGGTTGTAGTTTTCATCCATTGCATCGTGCTCCGTCATTCGGACAGCTCGCAGTTGACTCGTTTGGAAAGCATTCCGGAATAGAGTCGGTAGGAATGCTTATGAACAAGATTGGAATTGGGCCCACAGTTGTTATGTACTGCTCTACCTGGCATTTTGTTTTTTTCTAATTTGTTATAACAGTATTTACAAAAAACTTGATCGCTAGTCGACTGAAATTGACCTTCTACCAACAAACACCTAATTGTTGCCACTTATCATTTTTTCCTTTTTACTTTTTAAGCATAAATCAACCTTCCTATTTTGACTTCCATAGTGAGTACGTCAACAACAAATACAAATACAGTTTGGATTTTAAGACAAAACTGTGTTACACTTTGTAATTTCTTCTGCAAATTCATCAATACTAATCTCTTTCTCGTGTTCCTGAACACCTACTCTTATCAAACTCTCAGTTTCTATACTCGTCTTCTGAACCGAAATAACACGAAACTGTATATCATCACAAACTTTTAGTACATCTGATACAGAGCCGTGCAAAAGAGCAATATTCATCTCACTTAAATATAATTCAGGAGTTTTTACATAGTAAAGTCTCCTTACTAACTTCAGCATTTCGGAGTGGTGTACAGCTAACATTCTTAAATGAGGAAAAGACCTTTCTTGAAAGCCAAGCCAGAGAATGACCATGCAACTTAGTATATTTTCTTGTCAGGAGCAGCTTTTCACTGCCTGGGGGTGATGCGTAGCCATTGGTCTCTTATTCGGCAGGCAACACTTTTTCTTTTTCTTGGGGGGACCCTCAGGTGCAGGCAGCAGTGGCAGTGCAGGGGGCACTCCACCAGCATCTACATCACTCCCAGTGGCAGGTGCAGATGTTGATACACCTAATGTTGTGGGCACACAGGGAGGTATGGACATGTTGGTGGCAATCTGGCAGAGGCAAGTGAGAATGTCCCTGTGCATCGCCGTCAGATCTTTTTTTGACATGTAGTTGTCCAATTTTGCATAATGGGCTGCCTGCTGTTCTTGCATTGTCCAGAGGATCCCAATTACCTGGCCAAAATCCCCAGTGCATTGAGGATTCTGGATAGGTGTGGGTCATCTGCAGCATCAGAACCAGCTGCATGTTGGTGCATGGCCCCTCCCACCACCCCTACCTACCTGAACAGGACCAGTTGGTGCTGGCACAGTCACCACAGAGCCTCCTTCCTCGTTGACAGTGGTGGTGTTCTCCGCCAACTCCAGAGTGCCCCGTGTTGCTCTGCTTTTGGTGTTAGCTCGGGCTGGTGTGTCCGTGAGGTTAGGGATCAGCTGTGTGTTGGCTGCTGCGGCGGGAGGGGTTGCAGGGATGCCAGTGTTACTGCTACTGGTGCTGTGGTCTGAGCCAAACCTGATGGGCGAAGTAGTTCATCGTCGTCTGAAAGATATGGAGAGACCTCAACGCCGGAGAGCTCAGGGTTGACCAGAGTCTGGGACTGGCTGTTCTCGTTTGTTGCTGAGGTGTTCCTAACTTGTCCTGTGAGTACATGAAGGACACAATAATTGTCGTCAATGTCCACAGCCCCTCAGATCATTACCATGACATTGTCTACTGAAGCCAAGGATGACTTGATGTCCAGAGTTTGTCCTCTCCCAGCAAGGTGGAGGATTGTTGTCAATGGCCACGTCTCCCATCATGCCCTGTCCTCCCACACAGCCAGCCCAGACAACACACCTGGGACCGTGCTGTCCCAGATGTTGAGTGCAAAACTACTGTCAAGATTTCTGACACTGTGGTCTGGTGTGAGGAACACAAGGCCTTGGTGGGAGTTGTGGTCAATAGCAAACACCAGGTACCAGTTTCAGACATCTTGCCAGTATATTTCTATTCACTTTCAGGGACATGGATGGGACATGGTTGGGAAGAGTGTGTGTGGGACAGGATCTGAGTTGTAACCAGTGCAAAGACTCCTCCTCCCATATGGCCCAACGAATGTAAAGTTGTACTCACTGTCAGGGAAGCATGGTTCATGGTGGCCTACTTGGTCTGGAAGGGAGAAGGAGTGTTAGCCCTAACTATATCTACCAGCAGGCCCTGTCCCACACACACTCCTCCTACCCAGCCCAAACAGCAAACATGTGACTATCAGTCCTTGAGAATGAATGGAAATGTAATGGCAAGAGGGTTGACACTGGGACCTGCTGTTTGCTGCTGCCCATAACTCCCAGCAAGGCCTTGTTTTCCCCATACCAGTCCCCAGTGTGTGTAGCAGGGAGCAGTGGTTAAGTGGCTCTTTTGGTGTCTTTTGATCAGTTCTGTGGTTGCAAAAGATCATGGTAATCTGTTTTGCCCTTTATATAGGTGGATTGAGGGGTGTGGCTAATGATTTTTTTTTACATGGCCAATGCTTGTTTTCCTAAGATTTGACATTTCTCAGTTGTATTTTCGGTCACAAACCAACACATTTTGAAGACCCTGTTGTACGCATCGTAATCTGTTCGCGGGTTGAACCGTGTCTGATTCATGCCCGCAATGCTAGGTTTAACTCCCAGTTTCACTCCACTAGTCTTCTGAACCGAAAAAAACAAAATTGTATATCATCACAAACTTTCAGTACATCTAATACAGAACCGTGCAAAAGAGCAGTATTCATCTCACTTAAATATAATGCAGGAGTTTTTAAATAGTAAAGTCTCCTTACTAACTTCCACATTTCGGAGTGGGGTTTAGCTAACATTCTTAAATGATGAAAAGACCTTTCTTGAAAAACAAGCCAGAGAATGACCTTGCAACTTAGTATATTTTCTTATTTTGCATGGATCTAGTCCTTGTAACATCTTAATCTTCTGTTTAACTCTTTTTTTGGCTTATTCTCGTTAAACAAATCGATATATGTCAATAGATTCCTGTTGAATAATGCAAATATTGCTATAATCCCAGTTACATACAGGAGCTAGTGTACACCTCCCTTGAATTTCTTCAGCTATTATTTCTTCCACATTCCTAGAAACCATTTTTTGTTTTGGAATGGAAGAACCACCTTTGATCTCATAGCATCGACCACTAGTATCAACTGCATGTAATAATGTGTTCTCTTGAAAATAGATTTTTTCATTAAAGAAAGGCTCAGTACTGGAAATATGCTTCCATTTACCATTAAACATTTTACAAATGTTACTTTTATTAACCAGTCTTTTTCTTTTGCTTTTCTCCTTCATAAACACCATTGTTTTATCCAATGTTCTCATTCTCTTCAAAAATAATATAAGTAATTGTAGTTTCAATTCAAAAAGCACTATCTACCACACTTTCAATATTTTGCTATATCTTCCACGCTGATGATTTTTGTAATAAATTATGAATTGCTCTACCTTTAAACATTCTTGTACGTATATCCTTATGTTCTTTTTGCCTTCTTGTATTATGTGTTGTATTCTTATAAACAAATTTTGTTTTACCATGACAATTCTTCTTTTCCTTTTGATTTGTTGTGAACCTTTTCTTTTTCTTTTCATCATTATTGACTTTTTTAAATCTCTCTACAACTGTTTTAGCAAACTGTTTAGTTGTCTTACCAGAAGAGTTTTATCCTGTATAAAGTTTTGCTCACTTTTATTTAAGTAGTGCTGCTTTAGTTGTTCCCTTCTCTTTTCATGTTTTCTTGCAATCTTCAATCTGTGTTCCCCAAAAAATAAATATCTAAAAATCAAAGATCAGTTTCAATAGTTTGTGACATCAATTAAGAATTTTAAATTAATTACTTATTAATATTCATAACAACCAATGAGCAATTACTTACAATTCCATTGCTATTCTCTTCATAACAAATAAAAATGTACGATACCTAAGTATGCACTTTTGCAAAGCTCTAAATGCTTCAATGTCTGAGGAAAAACCTTTATAAATGATTGTACACTTTCATTTTCTAAATTTGAATACAAGAAAAAGTATGCATTACTTTTTCCTATTATATAGGACAGTCAGATTTTTAACGTTAAATTATTGTGGTTCTCTGTTTGCTACCTAGGTAAATGATCTGATTTTAACTACTAAATACTGTAGTATGACTTCTGTGAACACTACACAGGTAACCTGTACAAGTAGATATATGTCATTCAAAAGAGCACACACAACTTTAAACTTGACAGAAAGTACTCACCATGCAGCCGACTTTGTCTGCACCGTTTTAAAAACGTATACAAAGTAGCCTAATTACTAATCCCTCTGCCAACCTGTCTTAAACCTCACTTTTGTCTTGCAGCTTCACTATTCACCGTGTGCTCAGAATGTTGGGCCTAGCCAAATTTAAAACAGCAATCCTTCCCATGTCACTGTTTTAAGTCTTACCGTGTTTCTGAAAGCACAAATGTGTGTATCTGGGCCTTTTGCTAGTGACATGATAGATAAAAAGAAACATACAAATAGTTGGATACCTGTGTTTCACACCAAATGCTAACTAAATCTGTGCACAAGAAGCGTATGCATTCCTTTCTGCTCATAAAACAATGCACATGGGTATTGAATAGTCTATTTCAAAGGCTCTATAACACCTACTTACTTAAGACATGTCTGCCTGTGTAAGCGAATGACAGAGCAGAACTGAAAAGATTTGTTCAGCAGTAGGAAAAGCTACAAGCTTTTCAAGCTAGCATCTTCCGATACATAACACATGTGAGAATACATGTACAAGTAGACACATACCTTAGTCACGAGAGCACACAGACCTTTGAACTTGAGAGACTGCACTTCCCATTTCAAGCAGACACCTACATTTATACAACCTACTTCAAGTGTACCTTTCCACAGAGTCATACGAAGTAGCCTCATCACTAATCCCTCTGTCAACATGTCTAAACCTCACTTTTCTCTTGCAGCTTCACTTTTCACTGACTGATCAGAATTTTCAGCCTGCCAAATATAACAATCAATCCTACCCATGTCACCGCTGTAAGTCTCACCATGTTTCCGAAGGCATGGATGCGTACGTCTGTACCTTTTTCCAAGTGATATGATACATAAAAAGGAACATACAAACAGTTCAATATCTGTGTTTCAGACTGCATGCTCTCTACATTTGTGTACAAGAAGGTGTGTGTATTCCTTTCTGCTCATAATACAGGGCACATGGGTATTGAATAGTCTATTTGAGGAGCTCTATACCACCTACATAGGTAAGACATGTCTGCCTGTGTGAGCAAATGACAGAGCAGAACTGAGAAAATGAGTCTACCTGAAAGAGAAGCTACCAGCTTTTTAATCTAGCATCTTCAGATGGGTAACACATGTGAGAATACATGTACAAGACAACACATACCTCACTCACTAGAGCACACAGACCTTTAAGCTTGACAGACTGCACTTCCCATTTCAAGCAGACACCCACATTTATATGGCCTACTTCAACTGTACATTTCCAAAGACTCATACAAAGTAGCCTAATCACTAATCCTTCTGCTAAGATGTCTTAAACCTCACTTTTGTTTTGCAGCTTCACTATTCACCAACTGCTCAGAATGTTAGGCCAACCAAATTTAAAACAGCAATACTATCCATGTCACTGTTGTAAGTCTCACCATGTTTCCGAAGGCATGCATGCATGCATCTGTTCCTTTAGCTAGTGACATGATACATAAAAATAAACATACAAATAGTTGAATACCTGTATTTCAAACCGCATGCTCTCTAAATTTGTGTACAAGAAGGTGTATGTATTCCTTTCTGCTCGTAATACAGGGCACATGAGTGTTGAATGGTCTATCGGGCGGGCTCTATAACACCTACATAAGTAAGACATTTCTGCCTGTGCAACAAATGACAGAGCAGAACTGAGAAGATTTCTCCACCTATAGGAGAAGCTACCAGCTTTTGAAGCTAGAATCTTTAGATACATAATACATGTGAGAATACATGTACAAGTAGACACATACCTCACTCAAGAGAGCATGCTGACCTGTAAACTTGACAGATGTCACTTCCAATTTGAGTACAGAAAGAGGCAAGAGAAGTTCAGAAAGAGGCAATAGAAGTGCATAAAGAAACAAGAAAGGTGCAGAAAGAGTAAGAAATGTGCAGAAAGAGGCAAGAGAGGTGCAGAAAGAGACAAAAAAGTACAGAAAGAGGCAAGAGAAGTGCAGAAAGAAGCAAGAGAGGTACAGAAAGAAGCAAGAGAGGTGCAGAAAGAGGAAAAAAGGTGCAGAAAGAGGAAGAAAGGTACAGAAAGGCAAGAAAAGTACAGAAAGAGGAAAGAGAAGTGCAGAAAGAGGCAAGCAAGGTACTGAAAAAGGCAACAGAAGTGCAGACAGAAGCAACAGGAGTAGACAAAGAAGCAAGAGAAGTTCAGAAAGAGGAAGAAAGGTGCCTGAGTAGTTAGACGAGTGCGTGGGTAGTGGTTTAGTGATTGTATGAGTGCATGGGTAGTGCTTGGGTGACTGAAAGAGTGCATGGGTATTGCCAGAGAGAATGCATGAGTGCATGGGTAGTACCTCAATGAAAGAATGATACCATGTGTAGTGCCTGAGGGAATGGTTGAGTGCAAGGATAGTCCTTGAATGATTGGATGAATGCATGGGTAGTGCCTGGAGGACTCGATGAGTGCAAGTGTAGTATCTGCATCATTGGATAAGTACATGGATAGTACATGACAGCATGCAGGAGTGTATGCATAGTCCCTGAGTGAAAGGATAAGTGCAAGGATAGTGCCTGGGTGACTGGATAAGTGCATGTATAGTGTCTGAATGATTATATGAGTGTATGGGTTGTGCCTGAGTGATTGAATGATAGCATGGGAAGTACCCGAGTGACTGAATAAGTTCATGGGCAGTACCTGAGAGAATGCAGGAGTGTATGCATTGGGCCTGAGTGAATGTTGAGTGCAAGGATAGTGCTTGAATGATTGCATTAGTGCATGGGTAGTACCTAAGTGAATGATTGAGTGCAAGAGTAGTACCTGAGTGATTGGATGAGTGTAATAGTAGAACCTTTTCTCTGGCAGACTCACTATTCACCAACTGCTCAGAATGTTGGGCCTACCCAAATTTTAAAAAGCAATCCTTCCCATGTCACCGTTGTAAGTCTCACCATGTTCATGAACGGCATGAATGTGTGTGTCTTTGCCTTTCTCCAAGTGACATGAGACATCAAAATAAACACACAAATAGTTGAATACCTGTGTTTCAGACCTCTAAATGTATGTACTAGAAGGTGTATGGATTCCTTTCTGCTCATAAAACAGGGCATATTGGTGTTGAATAGTCTATTTGAGGGGCTCTATAACACCTACATACGTAAGATATGTCTGCCTGTGCAACCGAATGACAAAGCAAAATTGAGATTTGTCCACCTGTAGTAAAAGCTGCCAGAGTTTTAAGCTAGCATCATCAGATGCATAACACATGTCAGAATCCATGTACAAGTAGACACATACCTCAGTCAGGAGAGCACGCAGACCTTTAAACTTGACAGACTGCAGTTCCTGTTTAAAACATTAATTTATTCATTATTAAAAATGTATACAGCCTACTTTCTTGTGCACCTTTCCATAGACTCATACGAAGTACCCTAATTACTAATCCTTCTGCCAACATGTCTTAAACCTCACTTTTCTGTTGCAGCTTCACTTTTCACCGACTGCTCAGAATGTTGAGCCTACCAAATTTAAAACAGCAATCCTTCCCATGTCACTGTTGTAAGTCTCACCATGTTTCTAAAGGCATGCATGCGTGTGTCTGTGCCTTTTGCTAGTGACATGATACATAAATAGAAACATACAGATAGTAGAATACCTGTAATTCAGACTGCATACTATCTACATTTTTGTAGAAGAAAGTGTACCTATTCCATCCTGATCATAATACAGGGCACGTGGGTACTGAGGTATATAGTCTAGGATATAGTTTAATACATCTGCCAACAAGGTTAAAACATAACTTTTCACTACTACTTTCATTAGACACTCAGGAAGCAAGCATATTACTATGGACAACCTATTTCAATCTTCATTTCAGCACACTAAAGCAAACTACAATACACATTTGTACATTTGGTAACATATTTCAAACATCACATTTCTCTAATGCTTTGCAAGCTTTACAAATAATGCATTACAAACGTAAAAATATCACTACAATAACTAATAAATGTGGTGCACCACTCTCATCAAGGTAAAACCAGTAACGGCAAATGTTCCCTCTCTTTTTGCACACAAATGGATGTAAGTAAAAAATCAAAATGCTCCCTTCGGTGTTTCAAATTCTAAAACCCATTTCTATTTGTTACAAATTTTAACCCTTTATTACTCTCTTCCAAAAGTACCCAATATGCTTATGTAATTTATTGGAGTCGTGACTCCACAGCTATGCCCAAGTTCAGCATTGCGATGGAGCCACGAATCCTTACGAGAGATCAAAAACCTATTTCCAATAACACTAGTATTATTTTTTAAGAACACACCACTTCTTAAACATAGTACTGATTTGGGAAATATTACTTTAGTGGCATATCGCTTATATATAACTTAGCATTTCATATTTTAAAACCACAGTTAAATTTCAACTCTTCCCCCATTCTGTTTAATCATAGTTTCCAAAGTAACACTTTCTGCAACATTTAACTGTACCAAAAGGTCACAAGTTCACCATATTTACAAATTCAGCACACTAGCTTACAAATGCAAATAGCACGTGTGGTTGACTTTTGAAAAATATTAGATTATCCTATGTACTGTACCTTCCAAGCATTCTACTGTACCTTCCAAACATTTTTCTATAACCAATCATAAAGATGCTTGTTCAGGAAAGTAACATGCATCCTATTGTTTGCGTACAAAATGTTTTTGCACAACCAATCAGTTATCTGCTTTGCCAAAACAACATCTTCTCCACAATTTTAGGTACCTCTCGTTCTACCAACTGACTTACTCGGCTACAGGCGGCTTTTGATTGCTTCCACACATCCCTTAAAAATGCTTACAGTATGGATTGGAGGGCACAGCTAAGTTTTCTGGGGCAAAAGGTATGCTGAACACAGAGGTATTGACAAAGAACTAGGTTTGCAAAGTGTGAATATTAAATGGTTTTCACAGAGAGTATTAAAGTGGCACCAAATAATGCCTTTGGTTAAAAACTGTTTGCATCTGCAACCCCCTGACCTCATGATTGTACACTGTGGTGGCAATGACCTAGGATCATTGACTGGGGTATGGCTGAAAATCCTAATGAAGGCTACCTTTTCACGGCTGATGTTGCTTTTCCATAAAACTGTCTTTGTATACACTAATTAATGCCAAAGACAGAAATGGAAGTGGTCAAATCAATTCTGCCCACAGTTTGAGAAAGCTATGTCAATAAAGCTGTTTCTGCTTACCTCAGAGCCCATAGGATGGGCTCCATCTACAACAACAATCTATGTTGTAACATGCATGACATTTTACAGAAGTGATGGAGTTCACTTCACACATGAAGGGAACAGGGTGTTTCTCAACACGCTTAAGCTGTGCATCCGCACTTACATGTAGCTGCAACAAAGCCAACAAAGGCATAATAAGCACAACGGCTCTTCTTAGAGCCACCCTATAACCCATCAGTGTAATTTAAATATTTTTAAACATATTTTGTATTGTTAATTTTCTGGGATTCGCCACCCCATCGCGAATAAGCAAAACAAAAGCACAAATTCAATGTACTAACACATATAACCTTTCAACTTTAACTTTGAACTTGCATTTTCAATATTATATCAAACGCTGACAATTTTAATGTGCTTATGAAGTTCAATATCACTACCTCTATAAAAAAAATTCACAATGCAACAATACCTTCTGAATTGTAATCTATTTAATTATTTATTTGAGGCAATATGCAAATCCACCGTGATGTTACACTGGGGGTGCTGTGCTGAGAGCAGCGATAGGATCGCGACTGCAACCACAAGAGAAAAAAAAATTAATGCCCCCCAGTACCATAGGGCCATTTTGGCTCCAGGGACACCAACTGCCGGGGACACACCATTATATTCATCAATTATATTTATAAGAAGGAGGGCCCACCTCCCCAGGCCAATTACAGCCCCGGGGACCCCATCCCCTGGGACCCGACCATTCCTTTTTTTTTTTTTAAGGAAGGGGGCCGAGTGGCCCCCCCTCCTGGCCATTTTCTGACTTGGGGACGCCATCCCCCAGGTCATGGCCTTCTCTTTAGGGACCGCAGTCCCGGCTGGATTCCGCCTCCTGTGGGAGCCGGCATTGCTTTCTAACACCTGGGAGTTGCTGACATGCAGCTCCCTTAAGGTAAAAAGCAAAGTGCTCCACTGTGAACAAGCAGGATACTCTCACTTGTTCACAGTGGAGCACTAGTTTTCTATGGGATGGCGGTACCAGTGCTCCCGCCACCCCATAGCAAACTGCAATGTCCCAAGGTGGGCACTCTGGGACATTGCTGGAGCCGGCCCTGGGGGTTGGTGGTCCCCAAGGACATGGAGGGCTTCAGGAGGAGGGCCACTCAGCCCACCTCTAAAATCTTTAAAGCCCCAGGGAGGTGGTGGTCCTCGGGCTGGGGTTCAGCAACGGACACCCGCATTTAATTAATTTGTGCCCCGGGCAGCTGGTGGTTCCCCGGGCAGTGTTGAACCTATTTTTTTAAAGTTAGCCCTGGGGAGGTTGTGGTCCCCGGGGCTGTGAGGTGGGCGCATGGCCCAGGATTTTCATGAGTATAGCCCCGGGGCGGTGGCAGTCCCTGGGGCTGCGTGGGGGGTAGGACCCCCAACACCATTTTTTAACAAATAAACCCCAGGGGAGGTGGCGGTTCCTGGGGCTGTGGGGGCTGCATGCCCCCTGCATTTAATAAAATTAGCCCTGGGGAGGTGGCAGTCCCCAGGGCTTTGGAGGGACAGGAGCCCCCACCACTTTCTTTTAAATCAATAAAGCCCTGGGGAGGTGGCGGTCTCCGCATCATATTAGGCATTGCCCGTGGGACCTGACCTACCAGGGGGCTTAAAGGAACAAAGCGTGGGAGACCGCCCTTCCTTTTAAAAAAAAAAATTGGCAGGATTTGCAGATCTTACAGGACTCCCAATGCATTTATTTTTTTTAAAAAAAAGCTTTTTTGGCCCACGGGGTCCCAGTGGGACCCCTGAGCAGGCTTCGGGGGTCAGGGTGTTTCTACCTTTCCCTATTTTCTTGTTTTTCAAAGTACTTTTTTTGTGACTCTGCTCAACCGAGTCACACAATGGCTGCTTGCACTTCCTGGTTGGAAGTGTTGCCAACCAATCAAATTGCAGGCACGAGATCAGGAGGGTTTGCGTATCCTTTGCGTCCCTAGACATGCAATTAGAAATTTCTTTAAATTTCTCAGCAACTACTGAATGGATTTACACCGGATGGTAATTAGTTTGGACTTGTGAGACTTTTGTAACTGTGTGATGTTTTTGCAGTTTGTGTCAAGGAACAGGGTTGTATCATTTAAATAAACCTGTGCTCCACATTAAGGTGTGCCTTGCCTGTTTGCACACATCCACAGGTTATCCTGATACAAAACTTGTTCCACGGAGATCAGTTTTGGTAACAATGAATGTTTTAGGGCTTGCAGATGGGGACATTTGTGCTGACAGTAGACTACAATGACATCATTACCATGTAAGATGGGTTGTGTGATGACCTGGTTGTGTCTGTCTCTCATTCTGTGGCTTCCAAGCCAGTAGATGACATTACTGAATTGATTGCTTGTCCAAATTTGTGGACACCTTCATCTTTGATCTCCAGTGTGTCATTTCAATGTATACATTTGTGTTTCAAAGTCACAACATGAGCAAGTATTTGGTACAAAGTGATTTTTTTTTAGTGCATGATTGGTTGATGACAAATGAGTTGATGGGAGAGTGATCAAACAAGACAGGGACAACAAAGTGCAGAAAGGAGTTGGTAGTGTTTGAAGATGAAGTTGTCAGAAGCAAATCCACAGTTCTTTGAGTCCAAAGTCCAACTAGGACCCTCCAGCCAATGTGGGAGAGTTCAGTGAGAGTCAACAAAGTGAACACTTGGCACACAATGGAGGGTGTCAGGAGCAGCTTTTCACTTCCTGGGAGTGATGCGTAGCCATCGGTCTCTTATTCGGCGGACAACCCTTTTCCTTTTTCTCGGGGGGACCCTCAGGTTCAGGCAGTGGTGGTGGTGCAGGGGGTGCTCCACCAGTGTGCACATTACTCCCAGTGACAAGTGCAGATGTTGATACACCTGATGTTGTGGGCACAGAAGGAGGTGTGGACATGTTGGTGGCATTCTGGCACAGGCAGGTGAGAATGTCCCTGTGCCTCGCAGTCAGATCTTCATTTTTTGACATGTAGTTGTCCACTTTTGCACAATGGGCTGCCTGCTGTTCTTGCATGGTCCTGAGGATCCCAACTACCTAGCCAAAATCCCCAGTGCAACCCTGACATACATTGAGGATTCTGGATAGGTGTGGGTCATCTCTAGCATCAGCACCGGCTGCATGTTGGCGCATTTCACTATGGCCCCTCCCACCACACCTACCCACCCGAGCAGGACTAGTTGGTACTGGCACAGTCACCACAGAGACTCCTTCCTTATTGATAGTGGTGGTGTTGTATGTTTATTCCAGAGTGCCCCGTGTTGCTCTGCTTTCGGTGTTGGCTCAGGCTGGTGTGAAAGACACAATGATTATTATCAATGTCCGCAGCCCCTCAGATCATTACCATGATATTGTCTACTGAAGCTAAGGATGACTTGATGTCCAGAGTTTGTCCTCTTCTAGCAAGGTGGCGGAGTGTTGTCAATGGCCACATCTCCCATCATGCCATGTCCTCCAAACACCTTCCCAGCCAGCCCAAACCACACACCTGGGACCATGCTGTCCCAGATGTTGAGTGAAAAAGTACTGTCAAGAGGTCTGAGACTGTGGACTGGTGTGAGGAGCACAAGGCCTTGGTGGGAGTTGTGGCCAATAGCAAACACCAGGTACCAGTGTCAGACATCTTGCCAGTATATTTTGATTCACTTTCAGGGACAGCATAGTCACAGGTGTGCTGTTCTGGCTGGATGGGAGGAGTGTGTGTGGGACAGGACCTGATGGGAGCTGTAGCCAGTGCAAAAACACCTCCTCCTATTTCCCAACAAGGCCACCTTGAACTGTGCTTACCTAACAGTGTGTGGAAAAGTACTGGAAAGATGGCTGACACTGGGGTCTGGTGTGATGAGCACAAGGCCTCAATGGGAGTTGTATTCAAAACAAACACCAGGCACCACTGTCAGACATCTCGAATGTAAAGTTGTACTCACTGTCAGGGAAGCATGGTTATGGTGGCCTATTTGGTCTGGGTGCGAGAAGGAGTGTTAGCCCTAACTATATGTACCAGCTGGCACTGTCCCACACACACTCCTTTCACCCAGCCCAAACAGCACACATGTGACTATGCGGTCCCTGAGAATGAATGGAAATGTAATGGCAAGATAGCTGACACTGGGACCTGCTGTTTGCTGCTGCCCACAACTCCCAGCAATGCCTTGTTTTACCAATACCAGTCCCCAGTGTGTGTAGCAGGGAGCAGTGGTTCAGAGGCTCTTTTGGTGTCTTCTGGTCAGTTCTGTGGTTGCAAAGGATCATGGTAATCTGTTTTGCCCTTTATATAGCTGGATTGGTGGGTGTGGCTAATGATTTTTTTTTGTGACGTGGCCAATGCATGTTTTCCTAAGAGTTGACATTTCTCAGTTGCATTTTCAGTCACAAACCAACACATTTCGAAGACCGCATCATACGCATCGTCATATGTTTGCGAGTTGAACCGTGTCTAATTCATGCCCGCAGTGCTGTGTTTTAGCATTCCTAAACTATTCAGTTGCATTTTCTGTCACAAACCAACACGTTTTAAAGACCGCGCCGTACGCATCGTAATCTGTTCGCGGGTTGAACCACGTCTGAATCATGCCTGCAATGCTGTGTTTGAGTGTGCCTAAGCAATTCGGTTGCATTCGCTGTCACAGGGCGACACGTTTCAAAGACCGCGTTGTATGCATCGTCATCTGTTCGTGAGTTGAACCGTGTCTGATTCATGCCTGCAATGCTAGGTTTCAGTGTTCCCAAATGATTCGGTCAGATCGGTCTTTTTTCTGGACAAATTGGTTGGACGAATTGGACTCCGATCGTGTTGGTTGTAGTTTTCATCCATTGCATCGTGCTCCGTCATTCGGACAGTTTGCAGTTGACTCGTTTGGAAAGCATTCCGGAATGGAGTCGGTAGGAATGCTTATGAACAAGATTGGAATTGGGCCCAAAGTTGTTATGTACTGCTCTACCTGGCATTTTGTTTTTTTCTAATTTGTTGTAACAGTATTTACAAAAAACGTGATCACTAGTCGACTGAAACTGACCTTCTACCAACAAACACCTAATTGTTGCCACTTTTCATTTTTTCCTTTTTACTATTTAAGCATAAATCAACCTTCCTATTTTGACTTCTATAGTGAGTACGTAAACAACAAATACAAATACAGTTTGGATTTTCAGACAAAACTGTGTTACACTTTGTAATTTCTTCTGCAAATTCATCAATACTAATCTCTTTCTCGTGTTCCTGAACACCTACTCTTATCAAACTCTCAGTTTTTCTATAGTCGTCTTCTGAACCGAAAAAACACGAAACTGTATATCATCACAAACTTTCAGTACATCTGATACAGAGCCATGCAAAAGAGCAGTATTCATCTCACTTACATATAATTCAGGTGTTTTTACATAGTAAAGTCTCCTTACTAACTTCAGCATTTCGGAGTGGTGTACAGCTAACATTCTTCAAAGAGTAAAAGACCTTTCTTGAAAGACAAGCCAGAGAATGACCATGCAAATTAGTATATTTTCTTATTTTACATGGATCTAGTCCTTGTAACATCTTAATCTTCTGTTTAAGACTTTTTTGGCATATTCTCGTTAAACAAATCATAATATGTTAATAGATTCCTGTTGAATACTGCAAATACTGCTACAATCCCAGTTACATACAGGAGCTTGGGTACACCTCCCTTGAATTTCTTCAGCTATTACTCTTTAAAATCGTTTTTTTAATTAAAAAAGGCTCAGTACTGGACATATGCTTCCTTTTCCTTTTGATTTGTTGTGAAACTTTTCTTTTTCTTTTCATCATTATTGACTTTTTTAAATCTCTCTACAACTGTTTAACAAACTGGTTAGTTGTCTTACCAGAAGAGTTTTAGCCTGTATAAAGTTTTGCTCTTCTCACTTTTATTTAAGCAGTACTGCTTTCTTTGTTCTCTTCTCTTTTCATGTTTTCTTGCCATCTTCAATTTGTGTTCCAAAACAAATAAATATCTAAAAAACAAAGATCAGTTTCAATAGTTTATTACATCAGTTAAGAATTTAAAATTAATTATATATTAATGTTCATAATAACCAATGAGCAGATACTCACAATTACATTTCTTTTCTCTTCATTACAGATAAAAATGTACAATACCTTAGTATGCACTTTTGCAAAGCTCTAAATGCTTGAAAGTCTGAGGAAAAACATTTATAAATTACTGTACACTTTCATTTTCCAAATTTGAATACAAGAAAAAGTATGCATTACTTTTTCTTATTATATAGGACAGACACATTTTTTACGTTAAATTATAGGGGATTCTGTGTTTGCTACCTAGGTAAATGATCTGACTTTAACTACTAAATAATTTATTGGACTCCACAGCTATGCCTAAATTCAGTATCGCGATGGAGCCACGAATCCTTACGAGAGATCAAAATCCTATTTCCAAGAACACTAGTATTATTTTTTAAGAACACACCACTTCTTAAACATAGTACTGATTTGGGAAATATTACTTTAGTAGCATATCACTTATATATAACTTAGCATTTCATATTTTAAAACCACAGTTAAATTTCAACCCTTCCTTCATTCTGTTTAATCATAGTTTCCAAAGTAACACTTTCTGCAACATTTAACTGCACCAAAAGGTCACAAGTTCACCATATTTACAAATTCAGCACACTAGCTTACAAATGCAAATTTCAGGTGTGGTTGACTTTTGCAAAATATTATATTATCCTATCTACTGTACCTTTCAAACATTTTTCTGTAACCAATCAGAAAGATGCTTGTTCAGGAAAGTAACATGCATCCTATGTTTTGTGTACACAATGTTTTTGTACAACCAATCAGTTATCTGCTTTTCCTAAACAACATCTTCTCCACCATTTTAGAAACCTCTCGTTCTACCAACTGACTAACTCAGCTACAGACGTCTTTGATTCCTTCCCTTGAAAATGCTTACAGTATGCATTGTAGGACACAGCTATGTTTTCTGGGGTAAAAGGCATGCTGAACACAGAGGTATTGACAAAGACCTAGGTTTGCAAAGTGTGAATATTAAATGGTTGGCACAGAGAGGATTGATGCCTTTGGTTAAAACCTTTTTGCATCTCCAACCCCCTGACCTCATGATTGTACACTGTGGTGGCAATGACCTAGGAACATTGACTGGGGTATCGCTGGAAATCCTAATGAAGGATACCTTTGCACAACTGATGTTGCTTTTCCCTCAAACTGTCTTTGTATACTCTAATACATGCCAAAGACAGAAATGGAAGTGGTCAAAGCAATTCTGTCCACAGATTGAGAAGGCTAGGAAGAATGTCAATAAAGCGGTTTCTGCTTACCTCAGAGACCGTAGGATGGGCTCCATCTATAACAACAATATACGTTTTGACATGCATGACATTTTACAGAAGTGATGGAGTTCACTTCACACATGAAGGGAACAGAGTGTTTCTCAACAAACTTAAGCTGCGCATCCACACTTACATGTAGCTGCAACAAATCCAACAAAGGCATAATAAGCACAACGGTTCTTCTTAGAGCCACCCTATAGCCCAACAGTGTAATTGATATATTTTTAAATATATTTAGTATTGTTAATTTTTTTGGATTCGCAAACAGATCGCGAATACGCAAACCAAAAGCCCATATTCAATGTACTAACACATATAACCTTTCAAGTTTAACTTTTAACTTGCATTTTGAATATTATATCAAACTCTGACAATTTTAATGTGCTTATGAAGTTCAATATCAGTTCTTCTATAAAAAAAAGTTCAAAATGCAACAATACCTTCTGAATTGTAATCATTTAAATGATTTATTTTAGGTCAATCTGCAAATCCACCGTGATGTTACACTGGGGGGGGAGGGGCTGCACTGAGAGCAACAATAGGAACGCGACTCCAACCACAAGAGAAAAAAATATGAATGCCCCCCAGTACCATAGAGCCATTTTGGCCCCAAGGACCCCAACCACCAGGGCCACATCATTATATTCATTATTTATATTTATAAGGAGGGGGGTCCCCTCCCGGCCATTTTCTGCCCCGGGGACCCCATCCCCCAGGGCATGGCCTTCTCTTTAGGGAACGCAGTCCCGACTGGCTTCCACCTCCTGTGGAAGCCGGCATTGCTTTCTAACCCTAGGGAGCTACTGAGATGCAGCTCCCTGAAGGTAAAAAGCAAAGTGCTCCAATGTGAACAAGCAAAATGCTCTCACTTGTTCACAGTGGAGCACTAGTTTTCTATGGGATGGCGGTAGCAGTGCTCTCGCCATCCCATAGCAAACTGCAGTGTCCCAAGGTGGGCACTCCAGGACATTACTGGAGCCGGCCCTGGGGGGTGTCGGTCCCCAGGGCAATGGAGGGCTCCACGAGGAGGGCCACTCAGCGCACCTCCAACATATTTAAAGCCCCAGGGAGGTGGTGGTCTTTGGGGCTGGGGGTCAGCAACGTACACCTGCATTTAATTAATCTGTGCCCCGGGCAGGTGGTGGTCCCTGGGGCAGTGTGGGGGCTCGAGCCCTCAAACCTATATATTTAAAGTTAGCCCTGGGAAGGTTGTGGTCCCTGGGGCTGCGGGGTGACTGTGTGGCCCCCACTTATAATGAGTATAGCCACGGGGAGGTGGCGGTCCCTGGGGCTGCGTGGGGGGTAGCACCCAACACCATTTTTTAACAAATAAAGTCTCGGGGAGGTGGCGGTTCCTGGGGCTGGGGAGGCTGCATGCCCCCCGCATTTAATAAAATTAGCCCCGGGGAGGTGGAAGTCTCCGGGGCTTTGAGGGGGTAGGATCCCCCCATGGCTTTTTTAAAATCAATAAAGTCCCAGGAAGGTGGCGGTCCCCGCATCATATTAGGCATTGCCTGTGGGACCTAGCCCACCTGGGGGCTTAAAGTAACAAAGTGTGGGAGACTACCCTTTCTTTTTTTTTACTTTTGGCAGGATTTGCAAACTCTTAATGTATTTAAAAAAAAAAATGTTTTTTAGGCCCTCGGGGTCCCAGTGGGACCCCCTGAGCAGGCCTCGGGGTCAGGGTGTTTCTACCCTGCCCTCTTTTCTTGTTTTTTTTATCACTTTTTTTTGTGACTCGGCTCAACCGTGTCACAAGATGGCTGCCAACACTTCCTGTTTGAAGTGTTGGCAACCAATTAAATTGCAGGCACGAGATCAGGAGGGTTTGCGGATCCTTTGCGCCCCGAGATGTACAATTTGAAATTTCTTTACATTTCTCAGCAACTACTGAACGGATTTATACCATTTAACAAAAAGTGTGCACTGTGGACCAACAGCTACCTTTGTGCCAAATTTGGTGTAATTTGGTTCAGCAGTTCGGACTGTAGCTGCGTCAACAGTTTCCTATGGAAACTAACATGGAGAAAAAGTGTTTTGGGACCCACCTTTTTTCTCAGCCCCCACTTGATGAATCACCCTGAAACTGTCAAGACAGGAGCTGACCTGAGCGCCCCATTAGTTTTGGAGATTTTGTGAAGATTCATCAAACGGCACCAAAGTTGTTGGCAAATCAAAAAATGCTTTTCCTATGGAAACTAGGTCCCAACTATAACAACCTGCTGGCAATCGCCAGCTTTTACAGTGAGAGAGCCTCATAAGCTGGGACTCACCCACAGTGAACTCATGATGAAACAGACTACACGTGGATTTCACTGGTGTCCGCTTTGTGAAAGAAGGCCGCTACACTGCAGCCAGGGTAAGGAACACTGGAGTGGTTACATGTGTAAGTGCTGCGTGGGGGAAATTCCCGTCGTGCACAGCCCAGGAAAAGGTGCAGATAGAATGGTGTAGCAGGAATTATGCAGAGTTGAGTGGTGACATGGAATAGGCTTTATCATGTAGGGAGACACATGTAAGGGAAAGTCAGTGTGCTTTACTGTTTTCACTGTAGGAACACTCCATTACTCTCCCATGAAGACAGGGACTACATGGGGTAGTTTCACTTCCTTAGGGCCTACAAATTCCAGACACACACTGTAAGTTGTGTAAAAAGAAGTATTCTGCTGAGTCCAAAGCCATTTCTGTACTGCTTATGGGTCACCCAGAAATGTAATATTCCTCTGACTAAGCTCATAACCAGAGCCTGGCTGGGTGTGACCCTGCCAGGCTGGATTAATTACCTTCCTCCCCAAGCTATAGCATCAGAGGCCTAGCCCTTCACTGCAAGCATTCCAAGGATGAAGGTCTTCTCTCCAGGAGGGAGAGATGGGGGTTATCCATCAACAGCTGTCACCCAGTGCCAGGCACCAGGCCTGCTCCGGGCCCAGGCCATGATGCCAGAAAGGGGGGAAGGGGGCTTTTCAGAGACCATGTGGCAGGAGACCCCTGGACGATGTAATTTTGAAGTATCCCACATGCCTGGCAGGAAGGAGAGAGCAGGAGGAGAGAGGTGATGTGTCGCTGCAGGATAGGGCAGAAGGGCCTTTCTGCCAGCCTACTCGAAATTCCTTTAAAAGGTTTTGCAGAGGAAGAAGAGCTCTCTCTGGGGTTTGGTCTTGCTGAGGAAGACTAGGGCTGGAGCCTGGAACTATGGGCAATTGGAAGGATGAACCCGCTGACTGTCCCCGGACTCTGGACTGTGCCTTTGAGGCAGCCAAGGAATAGTGAGGAGAAGCCTGTGCCTCTGTGCAAGGAAGAGAGAGGCCCAGAAAGAGAGCCAGGTGAAAGGCTGGCACAGGGAGCCAGCTCCCTGCTGAACCCCCCTCCTGGAGGCCAGGAGGGTGGTAAAGAGTGCTCCAGGTGGCAGGGCTGGCTACCAGGAGCAAGAAGAGGCCATGATTGTCCAAATCGGTTGCATGGGGGCCAAGATATGCCCCCCAGAAGGTAGGTGACCATGACCTTTTGCTGCGACCGACGACGAATTACGTGGGGCTTCACCGCCAGTCTTGGATGTGCCCTCAGGGTGGGTTAGGTCCCGGGGGCTGCCCCCCAGAATAAGGAGAGCCCAGGGAGTGCCGTCGCGCCCCTGGGAAGGTGCTGATGGGGCCCAGGCTTTCCCTGGGCCCCCAGGAGGTAAAGCCAGACAGCACTCCCTTTGAATGTGCCCCAGAGGGGTGCCAGGAGCCTACCCTGTCCCCTGATGAAGAGAAAGCCCGGGAGTGCCGTCGCACTCCCAGTGAAGTAATTCTATGGGCCCAGGACCCCAACTCCAGGTCCCCACCAAAGATGAAGTCGGGGAGCACCATCACGCTTCCTGTGAAGAATCTTGGGGCCTGTGACCCCAAACGCAGGGCACCGGTGCCTGTGGTAGGGAGGGGGGGTGCTGTTGCACTCCCCCACAGCAAGAGGAGATGAAGTCGGGGTGCACCATTGTGATCCTCGTGAAGACCTCCTTGGGGCCCGGGACCCCCAACTCTTTGCCCCAGTGACTTCCAAGAGGAGGGGGAGCACCGCCGCACTCCCCCAAGGCAGGTGAAAAGAGGGGGGAGTTCCGTCACACTCCCCTGAGGCCCTGCCGCACCAGAGGCTGTCTCTGTGTCTGCCTGCCGGAGCCGGCAGGCCAGATTGGAAGTGCCAGGTCCCGCGGCAGCGCGCAAGGGTGCCGGCTAGTTGGGGAGAGGCAGGAGCAGCCGGGGATGGGCTCCCCGAGTTGCTCTCCTGAGGAAAAGGGGTCCAGGTGGGACCTGGCCCCCCAACAAAGTGCAGATGCGACACGAGGCCACCAGCAACAGCATCACGGCTCTCCCCAGAGCAGCGGTAGAGCCGCTGTTCAAATATGCACGAGCTGAGCGGGAAGCACCCCATAATGCCTTGCAAGGCATGGGGAATGCTCCTTGTTTTGGTACGTAGTGGCCCCTGGAGGAGGTGGTGATCCCCTTTTGTTGGAAAAGGTACAGGGGGAGCTGCAGCATGAAAATGGAAAGGCCCCACCTTGTCTCTGGGGGACTTGAAGGAAAGAACCCCTCAAGGGTTATTCATGTTTTCTGAATCCTACCTCATGCTGGAACTTTTGTTCTACAGCCAGGAGCTGACGCTTAGGGCTGCACTGAAGTGTGCAATGTTAAATATAGATTGTCACTGAGGTGATACCCCATAGAGGTGGAAGGGGGTAATTGCACAAGTGGTGCATTTATGAGTAGTGTTCCTTTTGGGGACTGGAAGTCACATGTGATATGTGAACAGATAAGTGAAGTGGGGTTATGTTGCTAGGCATTCCTGCTAGGGTGCCTGGTTGTAAATGCTTAATCCTATGATTAGAACTGTGATGTCTTTTAGGGGTTTTAATTGCATTGCAATATAATTGTTATTATATATGATAAGTACCTGTCATTCTAAGGGATGCTTAGACATGCAGTCTTCATACTTTCTTAGTTAAACAACAACCCAGACTGTCCGCCACTGTGATTCAAGGGTGGATACTGTATGGTCAGTGTGAGATGCTCAGTCAGGGTTATGTGTCACTGTGGCAGGTGTTTCCATTATAAATACGTGGTGATATAATGGGGTGGGCCACCACTGGGATGGTGCTAGTGGGAGAGGTCCTCACTCCAGGGTATGGTCAACCCACTGTATTTGGGGGCAAGATGATGTGCATACATGGGAGTGGTGGTTAGACCCCCCTGTGGGAGGGGTGGAAATGCCATGCAAAATCACGAAGTAATTCCAACAGCTTATGTATATTTGTAAATGTATGCATGGTATTGAGTAGTGTGAGTGTAATAAATATACTCTTCCTTTTTATAACGTAAAGTATAGACTGGACAATCAATTATTGAGTGTTATTTCTGCTTACTTGTAAATGGTGGTTACCTCCCTTGAGGAAGCCTTAGACTGCTCTTCAACGCTACCCTCTGACAGTCAGGCACTACTATAGGGTGTTTGGTTCCAGTGAAGGACAACTGTAGTCATATTGTTTGTGCAGGCCTCAAAAACAATGCCTCGTTTTCCAACATATATATGTGTATATATATATATATATATATATATATATATATATATATATAAAATTCACTGAAAAAACCATAGGTTTCACACACGTTATAGTTAGGAATTAGCATTTAAAAAACCTTGCAAATTCACTTAAAAAACCATAGGTTTCACACATGTTATAGTTAGCTGTACATTTCACTCGTAAAAAACCAATGAAATTCCACGTTATAGTTAGATCAGGTAACTATAACTTGCGCGCCCACAATAAACTGCTGATGACGTCACATATTACATCACTCATGACATGGTCAGTGACATCACTCTTCACATCAATGATGACATCTGAAATGACACATTGTGGATTGCGGTCGCACAAGTTATAGTTACCTGATCTAACTATAACGTGGAATTTCATTGGTTTTTTACGAGTGAAATGTACAGCTAACTATAACATGGTTTTTTAAGTGAATTTGCAAGGTTTTTTAAATGCTAATTCCTAACTATAACGTGTGTGAAACCTATGGTTTTTTCAGTGAATTTGTACGTTTTTTTAAATGCTAAGTTATGTATTTATTTTTTATTTTTTTTTCTGGTTTTTCACCGTGCGCACACCCTGCGCGCACTGTGCGCTTCGTGCGCCATGCGCGCGCTGTGGGCACTCGGTGCGCTTTGCGCACCGAGCGCCCACATTACGCAGTCCATACCGTGCGCGCCTCGCCTTTTTTTTACACAGTAACAATTTTTTTTTCTCCCTTGCGGGTCCTTCAATTTATTTAATAAATGTGATTGTTATTTCTTTTTTTTTTTTCTTTTTTTTTTTTGCCGTGCGCGTACGGTAAGCTTACCGTACGCGCACTCGGCGATTTTTTTTTTAAATTAATAAATGTATTTTTCGTACTTTTGTGTCCTTCTTTGACCCCCTTTCAAATGTTATGGGGTCTATAACTCTCTTCCTTGCCCCCTTTTCACGTTATCTCCCTTTTTTTTTCTGTGTGAAACACACAAAATGGCGGCCGACACTTCCTGATTTCGTCCGATTCGAATGTTTACAGTCATGTGACAACCAATCAGATTTGAGCTTGCGCACGGCACCGTACGCGTACGGTAAGCTTACCGTAAGCGCACGGAGCGCGCTTACAGATATATATATTGCTTTAAATGCTTTTTTCTCAGGAACTACTGAACAAATTTACACCAGACCTACAAAAGGCACTTCCTTGACCTTATGGCTACCTCTCTGCCAAATTTCAAGTAATTCTGTTCAGCCGTTCGGGCTGTAGCTGTGTCTAAAGGTCCTATGGAAAAATGCATGGGGAAAACGCGTTTTGGGACCCCCCTTTTTTCTCTGCCCCCGCTTGACGAATCACCCCGAGACTTTCAGGGTAGGAGCTGAACGGAGCGCCCCATTAGTTTTGAAAATTTCGCGAGGATTCGTCAACCGGCGCCAAAGTTATTCAAAATAGAATTTTGAGATTTCCTATGGAAACACGGTCCTAACTATAACTATCTACTGGCGACCGCCAGTAGATAATATATATATATATATATATATATATATATATATATATATATATATATATTCACTTAAAAAACCATAGGTTTCACGCAGGTTATAGTTAGGTGGACATTTCACTCGTAAAAAACCAATGAAATTCCCCGTTATAGTTAGTTCAGATAACTATAACTCGCACGCCCGCAATCCACTGCTCATGACGTCACACATTACATCACTCATGACATGGTCAATGGCATCACTCATGACATCACTGATGACATCATCCTTATGATAGAGTGGTGGTCGCGCGAGTTATAGTTATCTGAACTAACTATAACGGGGGAATTTCATTGGTTTTTTACGAGTGAAATGTCCACCTAACTATAACCTGTGTGAAACCTATGGTTTTTTAAGTGAATTTGCAGGGTTTTTCAAATGCTAATTCCTAACTATAACGTGTGTGAAACCTATGGTTTTTTACGTGAATTTGTGCGGTTTTTTAAATGCTAAGTTATGTATTTATATATATTTTATTTTTCAAGGTTTTTCACCATGCGCGCACCATGCGCGCACCCCGCGATTTTTTTCAAAAATAATTTTTTCAAAAATTCACCATTGGGGGTCCTTCTGTGACCCCCTGACAAACGCTAGGGGGTCAGGAACTCTCTTCCCTGCCCCCTTTTCACGTTTTCCACCTTTTTTCCACCTTTCCTTTTCAGTGCGACAGACAAAATGGCGGCCGACACATCCTGATTTCGACCGATTCGAATGTTTACTGACATCTATCAACCAATCAGAATTTCGCTCGTGCACGGCACCGTGCGCACACCGTGCGCGCACGGTGCGCGCGTATAGATATTTATATGCTTTTAAATGCTATTTTCTCAGGAAATACTCAACATATTGACACCAGACCTGCAAAAGGCACTTCCCTGACCTGAGGACTACCTCTCTGCCAAATTTCAAGTAATTCTGTTCAGCCGTTCAGGCTGTACCTTCGACTAAAGGTCCTATGGAAAAATGCATGGGGAAAACGCGTTTTGGGACCCCCCTTTTTTCTCGGCCCCCCCTTAACGAATCACCCTGAGACTTTCAGGGTAGGAGCTGAGGGGAGCGCCCCATTAGTTTTGAAAGTTTCGCGAGGATTCGTCAACCGGCGCCAAAGTTATTCAAAATAGAATTTTCAGATTTCCTATGGAAACACGGTCCTAACTATAACTATCTACTGGCGACCACCAGTAGATAATATATATATGTACACACACACACACGTAGACATGTTTAGAGCGCAATATATAATTTGTTCAAAATAATGCTGCAAAGAATTGTACATTCTACTTTACATTTATTACAGAAGTTGTACACAGCTGTGATCAAATTTCCTTCACATGAGCTGGAATTCTGAATGCATTTCCTATTGATTAAAGTTATTAAAAAGAAGTGTTAAAATGTTGACAGGTGAAAACTATAGGACTCATTTGGAGTATTGTGGATGGTCCACCATTCGGCAGGTCAACAAGAGAGAGAGCTCTGCGGACCTCATGGAAAATAGCCAACATACTTAAAGAACTCCACCCAGCGGGGACAGATTTATTTATCTTCAACTGAGCTTCTGCTGCAGAGACAATGCTATAGGCACTGAAGCTTGGGTCAGAGGCTATCAAGCTTTTTGTTAAACATAAAAAAAACTAAGTGGGTATTGATTGTTAGCAAGCAAAATTAAATGTTCCTCACATGCTGGGAGTTTTCTCCCAGTATGTGGGGGGTATTCGTTTGGTTTCTTATTTGGAAATGTTAGCCTTTCCCTTGTGGCTGCAAGCAGGAAAACCTTATAATAGGACTGGATTTTATCCATTTGCCCAGTGGCAGTTGGGCCATTAATCACAGAACTCTATTGGTAGAGCAAACAGAGGCACCCTGTAGGATACATGACATTAAATTGAATGTTGGAAGTTTGGCAAATAACATATATAATGAAAAATGAAGAGAGTTGATGCAGAATAAATAAATATCTATAAACATAGTCATGTAGTGAGAAAAAGCAAGAGATTAAAATGAGACCTAAAAAGAGCGCCCAGAAACAAAAATAACCAGCTTAATAAAAACAAAACATAGAGAAGTCTGGAGAGCATGGGATGCAATACAGTCCCATAAAACAGTTTAAAGAAAAGATCATTCAAGAGGAAACTACTGTTAAAAAGGTTTCAATACAACAGAAGGAAAGGGAAGAAACAGATGGTGGTCAGTGGGGTGAAAATGGAGGGGTATATTTATCTAACTGTCATGCAATGCAGCGCAATAACTCAGTGCACTGAGCTACGCAACAGAGAAAGGGTAGGAATGCTCCCTATTTAACATCATATGGCACATTCCTGTTTTCTCCTTGCACAAGCGTACTAATTGGCATATTTACAAGCCCCTAATGCCACCAGAACATCACATTTTTCCGACATTCTAGTGGTGTTAACTCCTTCGTCTTATTTACAAGGCAGCTTTTTGCCACTTTATCTGGCTTAACCCCGCCATGTAAATAATGCCCCTATTCAGCCACCACTTAGCGTGGAAGGGGCGTGCAATGGGTGTTGCAGTGGGGGTTCCACCGCAACACCCATTGCTTTTTTGATGCTGCCCCATATTTACAAGGTACAGCGCTAAACATAAGATCAGAAAACACTTAGGGGCTGATTACGATGGCGGGCGGATCGCCATCAAAAAGTGATTTACCCACCGCCATATTAGGATGGCAGTGGGAATCACTATTGTTCCACGGCGGTCAAAGACTAAATGCCACGGTTCCGTAAGGCGGTCCTTTTCTGCCCGCCTTGCGGAACCCAGAACCAGGCCATCATTGCAGCGGTGACATGCAGGCACTGCCGTCGTGATTACAATGGGTGTCTACGCCTGTCTTTTTGCGGCGGAGAATAAGGCAGGCGAAGACTGGCTTTGAGGACCTGTTTAGAGCCCCTGGGGGGGTCAGCTGTGTACTGGGGTTGTACCCATAGTACCTCTCCATTTCCCCTGCACAACGTGGCAGGCACCACGCGGTGGAGTCAAGATAGCCTGGCTGATGAGGGTTATGAACCCGAAACCGGTCCCAGGATGCTTGTTTCCGGTCCAGGGAAGACATGGCTTGGCAGTTCGGGCTGGACTGTTCCCATGAGGCACAGGGTCAGACTGATTTGCATATGGCCATGTCTGAACTGGGTGGTGGAGTGAGCTAAAGAATGATGATGGATTAAACCCAGATCAGTTGACTGGGGGTGAGTGTTTGATTTGCTCAAACGCTCCATCCATCATCCCCTTTGGTATCGCTTTGTTCGCCCTAAGTTGGCAGGGTATGCCCAGACGTCGGTCCCTTGCTCACTTTGCCACTGGATTCAAGATAGCCTGGCTGATGAGGGTTATAAACCTGAAACCGATCCCAGGATGCTTGTTTCCGGTCCGGGGAAGACATGGCTTGGCAGTTCTGGCTGGACTGTTCCCATGAGGCACAGGGTCACACTGATCTGCATATGGCCATGTCTGAACTGGGGTGGTGGAGTGAGCTAAAGAATGATGATGGATTGAACCCAGATCAGTTGACTGGGGGTGAGTGTTTGATTTGCTCAAACGCTCCACCCATCATCCCCTTTGGTATTGCTTTGTTCGCCCTAAGTTGGCAGGGTATGTGCAAACCCGAAACCGGTCCTAGGATGCGTGTTTCTGGTCCAGGAAGACATGGCTTGGCAGTTCGGGCTGGACTGTTCCCATGAGGCACAGGGTCAGACTGATTTGCATATGGCCATGTCTGAACTGGGGTGGTGGAGTGAGCTAAAGAATGATGATGGATTAAACCCAGATGAGTTGATATGGAGTGAGTGGTGATTTGCTCAAACGCTCCGTCCATCATCCCCTTTGGTATCGCTTTGTTCGCCCTAAGTTGGCAGGGTATGCCTAGGCGTGGGTCCCTTGCTCACTTTGCCACTGGATTTAAGATAGCCTGGCTGATGAGGGTTATGAACCCGAAACCGGTCCCAGGATGCTTGTTTCCGGTCCAGGGAAGACATGGCTTAGCAGTTCGGGCTGGACTGTTCCCATGAGGCACAGGGTCAGACTGATTTGCCTATGGCCATGTCTGAACTGGGGTGGTGGAGTGAGTTAAAGAATGATGATGGATTAAACCCAGAGCAGTTGACAAGGGGTGAGTGTTTGATTTGCTCAAACGCTCCTTCCATCATCCCCTTTGGTATCGCTTCATTCAAAAATTTTGACAGAAGTCCTCCCGGATAAGAAAACATATGGCTAATTCGTGCCTTATATCAAATCATAAACTCTATACAAAAGCAATTCTAAGCAATTAATCATATTCTCTCGGATAGAGGGCAAACAGTGGTAAGCGCTCATGATTAGGAGAGGCCAAACATCATACATTGCCCCCGTTTTGGACTTAAAGGTTTGATATGAATTCAATCCTAAATGTCTTTTTTTTTGTTTTAGAAGGATATGGCAGATTTGTCTTGCGATTTGAACGAAATTGATATTTTAATATTCTAGGGACTAAAAATCCCAAAGCCAAAAGGAGCGACTTTAATGTCCGTCTGTTTGTAAGCACAGGGATGTAAAAAAAAACACACCAATTATTTGTGAGTTATTTTTGTGCAACCTACCTCTTTCTGTGCCTTATGTATCTCTGTCCTGAGTTATATTCCTCAACATGGCAGCGCCATGCAGCACGTCACACATGACACCAATTTTCCTGAGGCATTTGAGAAAGCCTATGTCGACATGTATTAACGCTTTAAAGTAAGACCTGCTGGATTTGCTAATGGTTGTTTTCCATAATATCAGGCCACTGACATATTGGATACATACGCAAGGGCGGGATGGGTCTGACGCTAATATGCTGCACGTCCTACAATAAGAGGCAGCACCTCCCCTAATAGCAGATCAACATTACTTATTAAGTGTTACTCACAAACACTAGAACACCATTCATCTTTACACTTTTAGGTAACATATTTTTACTTTGACTCGAATTCAATTATTCTCAGAGAATAGCAGTTTTGGAGGCATTCTTTCCAAAGAAGTTCATTTGTGGAAACAAAGGAAGGAGATTTTTAATTCTCCCCGTTCCCCCTATTACTTTCGCACCTTTTTTGCGGTTTATAATTATTCATGAACAGAAGACCTGTAGCCTCATTATTGATGACCTGTTTGATGATGAAAAAACTTGTTCTTTCAGGGAAAACGCTTGGCTGACAGCTCTGACTGTGCCCCGCTGCTTAGCAGAAGCTGTGAAGAGCATGGTTTAATGAAAGAAAGGGGGGAGGTGAGAGACACTAATGAGGGTGTTCCTCTCCATCGAAAGATCACTGCAGAGTAGACGTGATTTCCCCTGCTTAGGGAGAATGCACCGACATCCCAGCGAAGTTGTTTATCCAAGTTTAAAAACGCAATCTTATTTGTTGTGACAGAAAAGCTAAAAGTAAAAAAAATCGGTACGTTTTCTTTAAATAGTTGTCAGATCTTGAAGAGCACTTAGTCCCCCAACAATATAATGTTGTCTTCTATTTATAATAGGCAAGGCACAAGTCCTAAAAAAAGAAGTGGGCGGGGCTAACTTAGGCTGTATGCATGTAACAACATCACAGCTTGTGACATCACGGTGCGTTACATTGCACGTGGCATCACAGGAATTGACATCACAGGAAGTGGCATCATGATGGATTAAACCCAGATCTGTGACTGTGGGTGAATGTTTGACTTGTTTAGCTTTCCGTCCATCAATCTTTCGTATTGTTTTTGTTGCCCTAAGTGGGAAGGGTATGCCCCAGCGTGGGTCCTGTCTGTGGTGGCTTCTCTGCAGACCATAATCCAAGGCAAGATAGAAAAACAGAACGGGAAGAAGGGAGAAAGAGAGATAAGAAAACAGTAATTAAGGCAGAAAAGGAGATGAAAAAAGAACCTGCACGAATAAGCGATTGTAGGGTAGTGAAAGAAAGAGGATATGGTAACCTTAGCACTTAGCAAAAGGACCATAAGAAAAAGTTTGGGGCTCAGCATTTATGTTTTTACAAATTACACACTGACCCCATGAAATATCACTTCCACATTTAGCAACAAACATCTAATGTTCTTATTATTGGCATAAATATATCTAAACCACCCTCATATTCACCAGCGCAACCTGACAACTCACCCTGGAATCAGTTCTAACAGAATGCTCACTCACAGAATGGACCATAAATTTCAAATAAGTATACGCTGCACAGTATCCAATGATGAAAAGGGAATAGTGACAAAGGTAAAACTCACAAGAAAAGGGCACATGCAATTCCAGTCCTAACTAGCACTTTCAAGAAAATATTGGCCTTCTGAAGAAATTATTACTAGTTTCAATGGAAAAACTATCCAAGGGGGAGATGTAGGAACAGAGAGATGCCACAAACTATGGACAGTAATCAGAATCTACACTAGAAAGTGCTCGCTTATAAGACCTTTGCATATCATAGACATGTTACACTGCCAACATGATGTACCAGAGGTGGCCTGCTTGTTTACAGTAACACTGACCTGTGGACTCTCCTGTTCACTGTAGCCTTATCCCGTAGGAGTTTGCTCTTGGTAAGCACACATGAGATTTCATGCATAGCATAACTCTGAATTACACAATTCTCCCAGACCCAAGAGCATCACAACAACAAAGCTATCCTGTGTTATTTTGCAGTAGGTAGGTGTGAGAAGGACAAAAAAACAAAACCACCAGGGCCTGACTGTCTGTAGTGGGCACCAGGTGTTTTTTTCCAGGTGGGCCGGAAGGGTGGGGACAGTTTTGGACCAGTGGGGGCTGTTTTTGTTACTGGGGGCTGGTTTTGAAGCAGTGCTGCAATATTGGCCCCCTGTAATAAAAGCGCAGTAGCAGTGTTTCCCACCAGCCGGGGCCTCTCCGAAGTAATTGCCAGGGCTGGTTTGCATTCCCAGTCCGGCCCTAAAAAACACCCGTACAGGGTGACAACTTTGAAAAGTTTAAAAACAGCCGTATCCAGCGCTCTCAAACTTCCAGAGCTACAAAAAAGCAACTTGTCTTCCTTTCAAGGAAAACAGGTCATTAACGTTTAGAGACTGGAACTGGTAAATAAATCACATAATTTATAATGTTTGGAAATCATTTTGTTTTGTTGTGGTGTGACATATTGATATACTTCTGCAAAAAGTTGAAATATTTGGGTCATGGAGAAGCAAGTAGGATTATGCAGTCCTTATTTAAAGTGAAAAGTGCACAGTTGGGGCATCTGCTTGCCACCCACGCTTCAACCTCATGTGCCAAGAATTAAAGACTAAGCACTAGCCTTTGATGTAAACAGGAGAAATAAAGAGCTGTCCATCTAATGCCTGAAAGGATCAATGAAAGAGCAGAAAACATGGGATAAATCCCAGCTTTCCAACTTGACCAAATTCTTTGATCCTAAGCAAATCTCCCACTCGTGCTTGATTTAATAGGCTGTA
The DNA here is from genome assembly GCF_964204655.1 of Triturus cristatus. Lineage (NCBI taxonomy): Eukaryota > Metazoa > Chordata > Amphibia > Caudata > Salamandridae > Triturus > Triturus cristatus. The sequence goes on from NC_140589.1 coordinate 678,717,016, forward strand.
ATGTTGCACCATGTATAATAAGAATCTAGGATGCAGGTGAAGGAGAAGCCAAAAAGGTTCAAGGCTGGGAAAAATCGTTTGATGAAAGTTTGACTATAAGGTTCACCTGCCTCCTTACCCTCATGGAGCTCTAAATAAGACACTACTAAATAAATGCGAACATAGGGACCATATGTATGGCATTTATGAGTATGGTGAATGACATTTTCACAATTGAGGGGCATATTTATCAATGAGTTGTGTCGCCCTTGCGTCACGCAATAGGCGTGAGGGCAACGCAACTACTAAGTTATATTCATCAAGCCACACACGGTCACATTGTAGTGCCCTGAGTGGCTTGATAAACACAACACAGCGCAAATTGCTGTGTGGCGTTACTCTGCCCCAGGGAAGCATTCCATGGGTAGAGCATGGGTGTTCCCATGTACCCACCCATGGATTTTGGTGCATCCCCAGATTTACCATTACAGGTAGACCTGGGAATGCATCAAAATGCTAAACCTCCCCAGGTGAGGCGTAACAAGGAGAAATATCTATATTTATCCTCGTTTTTTCCTCTTTTTATGTGTGCTGCATTCTGCAGTACCCATAGAAAGAGAAAAATGCCTCAGATTATTGTTTGGTGCAGGGAGGTGTCCCTTACTGCACAAAAACAATCCTGTCTGCAAAGCAGGCACCCTTACACCATGGTGCAAGGGTGCCTGCATTGGTGCGAGGCAGCACATGTTGCACCAGTACAAGGAAAGTACAGGAATGCATAATGTTAAACACAGTGCATTCCTGCCCTTTACATTTCATGCAGCACACCAAAGCAAGGTGGCTTGCTTGATTCTTTTACAGGGAAGCGGAATTCTAGAGCTGATCCAAGGAAAGCTAGTGTGCCTGCCTTTTATAAGACTGTGTATATTATTTGTACACCAAATACATGGGTGAATGTACGGAAACGCCAATGCATCACCCATGTAATGCCTACCTAATGCAAGGTAACACAAAGTAGCACAACGATCCGCCTTGCGTATTATTTTTTATAGCTTTTTTTTTTACAAAGCCACACAAAAACTATCCCAGGAGGCTATTTCCTCCTTTTATATGTGTTGCAAATGCAGCATAAATGCAAAGTGGAATTAAAGAGAAGAAATAAAGATATTTCTCCTTGTTATGCCAGCTTCAGGGAGACTCACCAGTTTGGCGTACACTCATGTTAACAAGGCCTTGTAAATATGGATTTGAGTAAAAAAAAAACAGGTGGATGCACGGGAATGCCCAAGCACCACCCATGCAATGCTTACCTAACATAAGGTAATGAAAGTCAGGGCAATGTACTGCCATGCGTAAGGTTTTTTGTTATGTTTTTTGTTTTACTTATGGGATTTGTGTGGCACTGTAAATCCCAAAATAGATTTTGCATTAGGGTTTTGTCAGAAATTTAACTCACCCAGAAAACTGACAGTAAATCTGTTCTGCTTAATTGGTTACAAAATCTGAATTTTAAAATATGTTATGGGGTTAAGGCACCTACTGAAGAGGTCTGTGTGTTTCTAGTACATCTAAGTTAATAATAACAGTAAGATAACTCTGGAGGTTAATGCACTGGCTGGAAAGGTCTTTATTTTGTCTAGCCCCAGTTTTGATTCAAAGTAGCATAGAGGATTAATGTATCTCTTGCAAAGCACATCATGTAAGATGCAGATTTTATATTATCATCTGGAGAGCTGTGGAGTGGAAGGATGGACACGTGGTCTGTTCCTTCAGGTGTGATTTGCCTGCCCACATTTGATCCGAATATTCCTGGGTGGGAATTTGTACCCTAGCATTCCCTGTGGCGCAAGAGGGGTCAGACACACCTAGGAAGCACTGATAAGGGCTCGTCAGTTTCCATGGTGCAAGATGCCTTCAGCTTCGGGTTGCCTGCCCCCCTTTGCTCAGAGTATTCCTGGGGCTCTGCTGAGGTTGGACTTCATCCCCCAGCATTCCTCTGAGATGCAGGAGCAGCTGGACACACCTGAGAAGCGCTGATAAGTGCTCATCAGTTCCTGAAAGACAAGATGTTGTCATCTGCAGTTTGCCTGGCCACATTTGCTCAAATTATTCCTGAGGCCCTGCTGGGGTGGGACTTCATCCCCCAGCATTCCTCTGTGGTACATGAGGGGCTGGACTCACCTGGGAAGTGCTTATAAGCACTCGTCTGTTCCCACGGTGTGGGATGCCTTCAGCTGTGGTTTGTGTGCCTGCATTTGCTCAGAGTATTCCTGAGGTCCTGCTGGGGTGGGACTTCATCCCCCACCATTCCCCAAAGGTGCAGGAGGGGCTGATAAGCACTGATAAATGCTCGTCAGTTCCCATAGTGTGGGAAGTGCCTGGGCACATGCCCGGACCAAGAGCGGGTATGTCTCCATCCATCAGAGTCGGAAGAGGCTGGGCTAAGCCACCCCCTCATGATTTATCTTTCCTGGATCCTAAAGGTACTGTGTTATTTGATGCTGTAACATCTAAGCCTAAGACTCTTTCTTTTCTGGGACTGCCATTGATTGACAACCACCTAAATCTAAAAGTAGTTGTTAAGCAAGGCAAAACCTTGAGAGAGACATAATAGATTTCCTGTGATTCTATCCATTGGTTTCTATCTGTTTGCTGTATGTTAACCACAGTTGTCATTGCTAACACTGAAAAGGTAGTTGTATTGCAACAAATCATTTAACTGTTTATTGACAGTGAGGAAACGGAAGGCCAGTGAGGTAGTTCAAGGCACCACCAAGCACATGAGGGGCCTTCCAAGTCAGAAAACAGTACCCTCTAAGAAATCGACCTCTTAATAGAAGAGATGGAAACCATCATAGGTTGAGATTCCTCTTCATTCTAAGGAGCCCCTGGTGTCATTTCTAAAAAGAAGAAAGGAGCTCCCCCTATTACTAGTCCTAAAGGGCAGGCAATTAGAAAACACACCAATAAGGTACCTAGCCCCCCAGTTATTAAAGAGCAGACTCAGAGAAGAGAACACAAACCGGCCGTTCACAAATTGGTCAGAAGGGGCAAGTCCCCCGGCCTGTCTCCATCGATCTTTGTCATACCATGTAGTAACCGTTTCTCTCCCTTAGAGGACTTGACTGGGGAGTACAATAACATGGAGAGGACATCCATGCCCATAAGTGCTAAACCCACATTACATGTTTTGCAGAATGATATTGCACACCTCACACAACAAATCTTCCTACAACACCAGAACAACTCTTTTTTGTTTTCCCCCCCTACCCCAAACCACCCCCCACACCCCCCCTACTCCCCAGACCCCCCCTCACCCTCCCCTGCACCCCCCCCCTTGAACGAGGCGCTCAGACCTAGTCTGTGCATGTGATGTAAGCAATGGTCGCAAGTGAGGGACAAATGAGATAACATCCTGAAAACCTAAAAGCCTGGAAGCCGAAAAAGGCAAAAAGGGAAAAAGGAAAAAAGAACAAGAGAAAAGAACAAGGAAAACGGCGCTATATAGCCATATATGGACTTCCTGACACACAAAAGGCCCAAACCGAATCTCTTTTACACAAGGATGCCTAGATTCCCAGAGAATCAAGAAACTCTTTCGCCTTTATCTCAGAAGCAAAATAAAAAGTCTTCCCTTCCTTAATAACTTTTAGCTGAGCAGGGTTTATCAAAAACACTTGTAGTTTCTTTTCCTGGAAGGGTTTGATAAGCTGTCGCAATCTCCATCTCCTTTCTACCGTAGCATGGCAGAAATCTGGGCGAACGAAGAAAGACAACCCTTCACAAGACCTCCTTGCGTCAGGTCTAGCTTTCTCCGCAATTAACTGCCTCAATAAAAAATTGCCAAAAAATATCAAGATTGCCCTTGGCTTATCCCCTTCTCTCGCATTTCTATGGACTTTAAAGGGAGTACGGTGCACCCTCTGAATCTCACAGCACCAATTCCAGCTAGCAAGCTCCGGAAATGCTTGATCAAAAAGTTTAATGATAAACTCTCTAATATCCAACCCTTCGGCCCCTTTCGGGATCCCCAGGACCCTAAGATTGTTCCGTCTCAGTCTGTTTTCCATATCCTCAAGTTTCCATTGGATATCAGACACCTGTGAGCAGTGGGCATCTACTTTATTTACTGCATCTGCAGCCTGGGCCTCCGTTGACACAATCCTCTCCTCCAAATTTGAGACTCTGTCACCCAGTGTCGCGCTGGCCTTTGACAGCCTCCTCACGGCCCCCTGCATTTTCCTCAGAGCAGCTTGTGACTTCCTGCTATCTTGGCGTGCCTCCTCTCGATGAGAAATAATTTCCTGGTGTATAGACTCCAGTAGCGCCACCTGAGAAGCTTCCGCTGAGGAGTTCCCTTGCAGTGGCGTGGCCAGTGGGTGATCCCAGCTGAGTTCATAATTAGTCTGGCCCTTGGAGGCTACCGCTGGCCTAACCGATGTTATAGGAGGTTCTTGCTCTATATCACTATCCGTGCCTTGCATGCTGCCCTCCAAAAAAGAGCTGTGTTCCTCATCCGACCACTCCGCATTCTCAGACACCGAAAAAAAAGCATTCACTAGGGACCTTTTCGACCATGTCCCGCAATAAGCCCCCTGGGGCAGTCTCGACCATGACTGGAGGGCAGCTACCAATCCCCTGAACCTCGTCCTTCCCAGGCTGTGTGCCCCCCTTATCACCTCTGCTGAACTGTTGGCCCGAGTTAGGAATGACTCCAGCCTTAACGACCATAGCTTCACCATCCTCAAATATTCTCCCTGCCGGGGGTACAGTGACCGCAACGGGAATAGCCGCTAGCCCACTCCTACTATCAAGTAGGGGGATTTCCAGAGCCTGCTCCCCAATAGCTTCTATACAATCTTCAATAGTAATAGGCCCATGTACTTCCCCACGGGGCTCCAACGGATAACTTTTTACCCCTTTCTCCTTGCCGCAATTCATAAACATTTCGGCAATTGTGGCAGTGGCAGCGGTAGCAACGGTAGCCTGACGAGTCTTACCAGCGAGGTGCTTCTTCCTAGCAGAAAGAGATTGGGGCTGCTCCGGTAGATTTGTTTCCTCCTGCGCCGCCATTCCTGTTTCCACTCCAGCTTTCTTTCTAAATGCGGCCGTCTTAGAGTTGCTTGATTTTGGGGGCATGACAGCTGAATTCGTCAGGCGGGCTCTTCTTCTTGTCATAGGGGAGCTCAAGATGCCAGAACGCCAGTCCCGATCGCGGTTGCGGTCCCTCGCTCCGTTTTTAATCGACAGCTCCTCACGAAGGACTGCTCTGCTCCGCTGCCTCCGCGACCTCCGCCCACAAATTGCCGATGCACGCCAGCAGCGGAAGACACGAACAGCCGCAGCAACCAATGCACGGATGAAAGAACCGTCTGAGCCCCGACAGGAAACCGAAAGGATCATCGCTTCATTATCGATGTTCTAGACTTGTTCAGGCTGCAGATACAGACATCCTTGCTTCCCACACCGATTTCAGACTTCGTTCTTCACCCTTCTTGCGACCTACTGCTACCGACCGCAACTATGCAGCCGCCATCTTGCCTCCTCTCATGACTTTACATTGTAATGCCTCAATGATCTTAATGAATCCCAGAATTTTTAATGTACTATTTTATTGTATATGTTTTTTATAAATTATTGCATACTTTTAATACAGTGTTGCTGAAATCAAGTTGTTACAGCAACAAGATTTTATTTTATGTAGATCGGTAAGTGAGTTACTGTTTTGAACACAGAGATCCTTATGTTACTTGCAGTTGCATGGTAATCTTGCTAATATAGCACAGTGAGCTATGAAGGATGATATGTGACTTCTACACCTTGTAACACCCACTGTCTTATGTAACATATGCTGTACACTGATTTACAAACATATATGATTTATTGTGTATGTAATGTGTACGTGTGAGGTAAAACGCTCTGACACCATGAATTGGGATGAGTAGTGCTATAAAAGAAAAGATGGTGGAATTTGATTGGTAGTTCAATGCTGCGTCAGGGGTAGTAAGCGCTATATAAATGCAATTTATTTTGTGTAAAACCGGGAAAGACCAGCACATCTGGCATTTTCACAGTGCATACATATTTGGCATACAGGGACTGAACAAAGTCAAAAGCATGCCTCACTTATTTATGTGTGAAGAGCTAACAAGGTGTGTACCTGTGTTTCCCCTCTACTGCATTTGTCTAGGTGTGAGGCTCCAGACAGCTCTCAGCCAAGAGAATCGAACAAAAGGAGGCCTGATGACCCCTTAAATTCGGCCTTTGTTATGGGCCCAGCTGGAGCCAGAAATAAGAAAGTCCTCTCCACGCCTGCATGTTGTTGCGGATTGAAAGCAGACAACGTGCAGGCACTGCTGAATGTGTCTCAGTGTTTGAAAATTACACCAGGACCAGTTCAGTACATTTTTTAGTGGGGCCCAACTTCTTGGCCTGGTAGACGGCTGTCCAGCCGAGTGCACCCCCACGACTTGTGCCCTGATAATAGGATGATATTTGTATTTTTCATTTTCTTTTTGCAGTTCTTCAATAGCGTGGAATAGACTCAGGAATGGAGAGATAAATAAAATGTAACATAGTGTGATCTCATTATATATGCTTGTCCAGTTTTTAGACAGGCGAGTGGTGTCACTAAGCAGAGATATTAAGACTTTATAGAGGTACACCTATTCCATGGAGTGACATAACTTAAAATACTCTCTCTGTATATAATTTCCCTCATTTATTAATTGGTATTAAGAGAGGATGCAATTTTCACTTTGGTTAATAGGGCCTCTCTGGCCAGGGCTGGATTTCTCATCAATTGAGCAAAGAATATTTTCCTCCGTTGAAAATTATTATAGCACTTAAAAGCCTAAGGTGATTATTTAAACCCTGGCAAGCAGTCTGCTGGCCCTCCGCTACCCTTGTGAAGGCCCACCTGCCATATTTAGAGGTCTCCACCAGGATAGAAAGGATCTCTGTGACTTCAAGGAGACAATGATGAGGCTGCTTGGATGCAGTCACTGAATCTTCACTGAGTAGGTGCCATGCTTGATGTTCTCACTCAGCAAAACATTTTTATTTTCAAGACATAAAGCAGGAAATAGTTCTTGAACCAGGAAAAAACAATAACCCTGACACACTGGGAATTTTCTCCCTGGACCTAGGGGATCTATAAAGCATTTTTCCTAGTCGGAACCGTCATGCATGTCACTGCCATTCTGGGTATGTTTGTCTGGCCCTAAATAGGTGAACATCACTTTCACATGATGGCCCTGTAACAGATGGGGTGTCAGGTCAAAGGTTTATGCTGGTGGACCCAGCTGAGGTTTAAACATAGTGCTCCAGGGATTCTAATTATAGTGGCCCTGACTCTAAATCATGGGTAGTCGCACACATTTTCTCAAGGGCCACAAAGTTTGGTCTGAGTTGTGACTGCTGGTATCCTTACTGCTAGAGGCACACAGGGCAGTGTGTTGCTGACCAGAGGGGCAGGGACAGAAGTGAAGGATTTTGGAAAATGCTCTCTGGCAAAGGAATCCACTGTATGAACACAAGTAAGACTGCCTACCCTTGAGCTGTCCGCGTGAATGTTTTATGTACTTCCTCGCTCCCAAGAGTGAAAATGAACCATAAAGTATTAGACTTGCATTTCTGCGTGGAGTTTCAGCCGAAGATTTTGAGAGATTTCAGCAGCCTGACAAATGCATTCTGGGAGGTCTGTGTAAAACCCTACCTGAAATGTTGATGATGTGCACTGTTTCGCAAATCAGTCAGATTGCCTGATTCACCCTGGGGGACTGAACAGGAAGGAAATGAGTTACAGAATAAAAAAATTTCTCCAGGGTAAGGATACTGGACAGATACTTGCAGGGGGAAAAAAGCCAATTGCCATGTTTCACTGCGAGCAAACATTTCATTGAGGAAGAGGAGGGTAGAGAAGCCAGCATGTGAGAGATGAGACAGGAGACAGAGACAATCAGCTCCTAATCATCCATGTGACACAAAATGGGATCAACCCTTTAAATGCTAAAGAGAGGCAGCTCTCTGTAGTGCTGATATTGTGGTAGAGAACCACCTGGAACTCACGGGTCAAGGTTTGAGCCTGGACAGGGATGACTCTGTCTATCATCCTCAGAAAGTAGGCAAATTTTATACCATTCCATTTCGTAAAATGGCTCCTATTGTAAACGTACCAAGTCATAAGTGTTGCTTTATTCGTGTTGATAAAATCAGCATTTTACTAAAGTGGTGGATATCATTTGCTTGTGGTGGTTTGTGTCTGGCTGTGTCTGCATCAGTAGAGTGCATGCTCCTGTGGTCCCTTGTGCAGTGATGGCTTGTGTGTACAGTACATAATATTCCATAAGTGTCACCAGAATAACCTTCATACTTGCAAAACATACTTATCGTATTACTATGCCGCTCGGAGCCTGGCCTGGTCTATGAACTCTGTTACCCTTTACAACTCACCGGAGGCATCTGCTGGGCGGAGAAGTGCGGGAGCGGTGATTTACTTCTACATCAATCCCCGGGACTGCGAGTACCAGCGGCCCTTGCTGATCATTTGCTGCAGCTGCTGGCTCTTCCCGGCCCCTCCCTCCAACTATAAAGCGCCTCGCGGCCCCCGCTTCGCGGGTGCCGCTTGGAGCCTGGCCTGGTCTACGAACTCTGTTACCCTTTACAACTCACCGGAGGCATCTGCTGGGCGGAGAAGTGCGGGAGCGGTGATTCACTTCTACATCAATCCCCGGGACTGCGAGTACCAGCGGCCCTTGCTGATCATTTGCTGCAGCTGCTGGCTCTTCCCGGCCCCTCCCTCCAACTATAAAGCGCCTCGCGGCCCCCGCTTCGCGGGTGCCGCTTGGAGCCTGGCCTGGCCTGGTCTACGAACTCTGTTACCCTTTACAACTCACCGGAGGCATCTGCTGGGCGGAGAAGTGCGGGAGCGGTGATTCACTTCTACATCAATCCCCGGGACTGCGAGTACCAGCGGCCCTTGCTGATCATTTCCTGCAGCTGCTGGCTCTTCCCGGCCCCTCCCTCCAACTATAAAGCACCTCACGGCCCCCGCTTCGCGGGTGCCGCTCGGAGCCTGGCCTGGTCTACGAACTCCGTTACCCTTTACAACTCACCGGAGGCATCTGCTGGGCGGAGAAGTGTGGGAGCGGTGATTCACTTCTACATCAATCCCCGGGACTGCGAGTACCAGCGGCCCTTGCTGATCATTTGCTGCAGCTGCTGGCTCTTCCCGGCCCCTCCCTCCTTGACTACTATAACTGTTTCTCCACTCACGCGTAAGCGGGATGCGTCCGGGGCGGCGTCCCGGGCGAAACCCGGGCCAAGGGCGGGCCTGTTTTTGCCCGTTCGTGCCCGAGCGTGACCGGACCGGGCCCACTCTCTTACTTCGATGAACCTCGTGAGTACCCTTGTTGTTGTTTAACGGCCTGTCGAACAATGGTGAACAAAAGGGGTATGAAATCCACTACTACAGACCATATTGCGGGTTCACTCGATACGTTTATTGTAAGGGCTTCCTCTATACTTGAACACGAAATTGCTATGACTGAGCGACGGCTGTCTATGGAGCCGGTCTCCTCTAAGCGCTCCTCTTTGGGCTCAATTGCGCTTAGTCGCTCTCCCGTCGTCCCTCATTTTACCCCTCAAATAATGAGCCCACACAATGGCCATTCTCCCCCAACAAATTTAACTACAGCCCCCGTCAAAGGCCTTATTGACACTGCTTCTAGTGTTCCAGTCTCCGAACATGACCATCCCATTTTGATAGCACCTCCAGAACGGGAAGTGGGCACTATTCCCAAAAGGAAACGAACTGTGAACTCGCCAAGAGGTAGAAAAAAAAAAAGTCCAGAAATTAAATCCTGAGACGTTGGATTCTTCTCCACCTGCAGTCATAGTTCCTTTCCAGCCAATTTGCACAGATCGTTCCCCCTAGTCCCAGTGCCCCAGTTATTTGATATGGAGCTGCTACTTGGGAAAATGTCTTCAGTTCTAGCTCTAGCCATTCAACCGCTCGAGCTTAGATTAGATGCAATAGAGAAAAGGTTGGCTGCATTGGAGGTTGCAACGGTCAATAATGTTAATTGCGCACAGACCGTCAAACCCTGCTCACATTCATGCCCAAGTAAAGATAAAATATCTGGTGACCCTATTATTTCTCAAACACCATCTGACACCCGACAGATTCAACAACTGGGAGTCTCTTGTAATCCCCACTCCAATCTACGAGAGGGGATACCACTGCCCAACACCACAAATCTGCACGATAGTATATCACCAACCAATAATCACTGCCCAGAGCCTCCTGATGTGCCCCATCTTCACACCGACCTACGTCGTATCGACCTCCCTCCAGAAAGTGCCCCTTATGTGGTCGTTTTGACTGATGTTCCCAAACTGGCTACTAAGAGACTTGAATCATTCCAGGAACTCAAAAACAAAGTAACATTTTGGTTGAATACTAACAGACCATTGCCTAGGAATGTATGTTTATCTATTCTGTTTGTCAGGAGAGTTGCTTGGGTGGGCCACAAACCAAAGGATGTGGGAGGTGATTGCGTTATTGTCAACTTAAAAAACCCTGAGGTAGTTGATCATGTTTGTAATCCTTTCTTTGATAACGCAACCTTCAACATCAAAACATTTAATCTAGGACATTTTTATCCTCCCCCCACTAAACCCTGTTTTTCTCGTCTTAGGCCTCCTGTACCGATTCGTAATAATTACGAACAAGGGCAATCAGTTGATAATATGTGGAGTAGGATGTCTGATAATGTAGTCTTGGGTTTTCCAGTCAACAACAGTTTTAGCTCTTTGGATGAGGTGGAATGACTAAAGTTGTGCGTCAATTATCATCCATCTTTCACCTCTCCTGTTGTTGAGAATGACGACAAAGATGGCTTTGGTACCGTAACGGTGATTCCGCCTATGGCGTTAGTATCTTCAAACGCCATGGCCATTACATACACTGGCCCAAGTAATATGGGGGATATACCTTCTCAATCTGTGGTTCGGGTGGATTCATCTAACAACTTTCCAGCATCTGTTAACACCTTAGTCTCTGAGACCATCTCTATAAACTATTCATCTTCTCCTAACAGAACGCTTAAAATACTTAGCTGGAACATTGCGGGCTTGGCCTCCAACATTGATAACCCAGATTGGTGTTCATTTATCGACCCCTTTGGGATTTGCCTACTACAGGAAACGTGGTCTATAGAACCCTTACACAAACTGGGATATATTACTTTTATGCAACCTGCTTTGAAAGGTCCAAAGGGTAGACCATCCGGGGGTTTGTGTGTCTGGGTGGGTACCCACCTTGGTTTTAAGATCAAAAGGGTAGAAACCAACAGCAGAGACATAATATGTATCCTTATGTCTCACAGGAAGACCCCTAAAATCGCACTTATTAACGTTTACTCGCGCCCAACTTGTCGGGGAGGTATATCATCAACTCTAGAGGCCTTGTCATCTCTTCTAGAATCTCTTCCGGATGACGTGGTTTTGATGGTTGGAGGTGACTTCAACTGTCATTTCGAGCCCTTGTGTGGAGAAACCCCCTTTACTTCCGAGGAAGATGATGCTAGATCTATTCCACCCACTAGTATGTACGCAGTTAAACGTTGGACCCCCTTGGTTCTCCAACTTACCTCCCTTACTTATTCATTCTCTTTGAGAGCGTGTAACGGTCGTTTCAAAGGGGATATGCCGGGGCAGTCAACCTATAGGGGAATGGGACACAAATCTGTGATTGATTATTTTCTGATCAGTCTAGATTTGTGGCACAAAGTGCAGGATTTTAAAATAATTAGGCGTATGGAGAGTGACCATGATCCTCTGTCAGTTGATCTGAACTACCAACTGTTGACCATAGGGCCAGATAAGGATACCCCTTCAGCAGGGATTCTAAGAGTCATCCAAGGGGGGAAGAGGATACGCTGGCGTACCGTAAAACAGTCTGATGCGGTTATTACCAGTATGTATCAAAAGATTCTTCCCCTTCTTGAAACAGCGTTCAAAACAGAAGTCAACAATCCTGTAGCTGGTGAAACTATGGATTTGGCTAAAATTCATAATGACCTAGTTGATATTTTGGGTGGTTTTTTCTATAAAGTAGGTACAGTTAACACAAAGAAATCTGGGAATTTAAACACCTGGTTTACCAAGGGCTGTAGGATAGCCAAACAGGAATTATTAGAGGCTTTAAAGGAAGGTAATCGACCACATATTTTGGAAGCAAGACGGGCTTATAGGAAGATAATCCTTAGTGCTAAAATTGAATGGGAAGAAGGAATATGGCTCGACATTAGATCAGCACTTATGGCAAAAGATTCTAGGACCTTCTGGAACCTTGTTCACTCTGGGAAATCGGAGGGTAAAACCACTATTGACCCTAATGTTTCCGAAGACGCATGGGCCTTACACTACAAAAAACTCTATTCTATTAACCTAACCAGAAGAGTTGATCCCCCTGTCATTCTTATGACTATGGATCCATCCTGGGATGCTCCTCCTTGGACGTTAACAGAAGTGTGCTTGGCATTGGATAATCTCCAACCAAACAAGGCACCTGGGTTAGACAGGATCCCCGGGGACCTTTACAAGGACGAACAGTTAGTCTGGGCGCCCTATCTCCTAATCCTTTTTAATGCTATCTTGCAAGGCTTACCGGTTCCATCTACCTGGATGGGTGCGGAAATTATCCCTATCTTTAAAAAGGGATCCCCCCTTGATCCAGGTAATTATAGGCCTATAAGCCTTATAGATGTGAGCCAAAAAATCTACTCTAGACTTCTCTTGCAACGGTTGCAGAACTGGATTGAGGAGAATAATATTCTTACCCCACTTCAAGCGGGATTCAGGTCCAAAATTTCAACTATGGACCAACTATTTAGGCTCCAGCTTCTTTACTGGAAACACGTCACATTGGATGGGGGCAGTTTATATGTGACCTTCGTGGATTTGAAATCTGCATTTGATATGGTGGACCGTAACCAGCTCTGGAACTTATTGCTTGATATGGGGGTTCCACCTTATCTATGCTATCAATTGAAGATTCTCCATGACGGGACATATGCTAGAGTCCGCTATGGTAAACTTGGCCAGCTAACCGGCCCTTTCCCAGTGGAGAAGGGTGTGCGCCAGGGCTGTGTCCTTGCCCCAACCCTGTTCTCACTTTTCATTAATGGCCTTATTGACGACCTTTTGGAAACTACAGACATTGATGCTCCAAAACTGGCTTCTCAAAGATATTGTGCACTTATGTTTGCAGACGACACACTGCTGTTGTCAAAATCACCGATGAGCATGCAGCGGGTGTTGAACCAGTTTTCTAACTTCTGTAACAAAAAAAATTTGGTGGTCAATATAGATAAAACAAAATATATGGCCTTTAACGTAAAACCTTCTAACTACCCTCATCCTAAGATGGAAGGTATTCCTTTGGATCGGGTGTCTACCTTTGAATACCTAGGTCTGACCCTGAATGACAAAATGGGATGGTCCCCACAAAAGATCAAAGCAAATCTAAAACTTAATCAGGCTATAGGGGGCATCCTTAAAGTCTACAAAAAATGCCGCCTAAAAATCATAAGTGCCCCTCTTGAAATCTATTCTGTGCAATCCAGGTCCTCGACACTCTATGGAGCTGAATTATGGGGCCACACTTCTGTAAATGATTTGGTTAGTACTGAAAATCACTTTCTTAGTAAACTCTTAACTCTCCCAAACAGCACGCCGCTTACACCTCTGAGGCTGGATTTAAACATTCGCCCGTTATCAGAGGTTGTTGCTACTAGGCCTGTGATGTTTTGGAGGAGGATTTGGAGTACAACTGAGTTGGCATGCTACAGAGATGAACTGAAAGTAATCTTGGGTACCCTTGGAGCCGATAAGATTCCTTGGCTCCAGTATGTTCGGCAGACACTCAATCAGATCGGTCTTGCTCACCTCTAGGATAACCCTGAGGACTCAATTTTAGGCATCACCAAGAAATCTCTTGCCATAACATTCAAAGATTACTTTTTATTGAAAACTTATAGCTCGGCTAAACCGTCAAGCCTGACGGACGCTTTCCTTGATGTCAAATGTTTTTATGCCTTTGTGCCTGATCTTGACGTCATACAGCCTATCTTAGCAAAGAAGCTATATTTACAGTTCCGATATGGCACCCTGCCCCTATATTCATTTACTGATCGATGGGTGGGTGGGATACAGCATGTGTGCCCGGGTTGTTTAACCGAATTGGAAACCATGATTCATGTCATGCTTTTTTGCCCTGCGTATGCTGGCATCCGGAAAAAATGGATTATACAGCTATGTCTAAATTTGGGCATTAGGAGCTATCTTGATTTCTTTAGGATTTTGAGAAGCGACACAAACCCACTTATTGTGGTCTCAGTTTCAAAGTTCCTGTTTGCAATGTGGCTAATCTGTAGGAAATTATTATCAAAAATTACCCATTGATATATTGTACCACTTTGGCTAGATTTTTGTTAGACCACCTTGAATACTGATTTACTATTTTATTGCTTCTTTGTATCTTTTTAAATTCCTAATTAATTGGAAATTATATTGTATGAAAACTGTGATTTTATATTGTGCTTTTATGATTTCAACGAATCGCAATAAAGCTTTCTTGATTGATTGATTGATTGATTACTATTTCCTTGTGACGACAAAAAAATATTTTTCATGTGAACTACTTTGCTTCAGTCTTTTCTTTTTTTATTTATGTTTATTTTAATGAGTATACAACCAAGTAGGCTGCAGTCATTATAACATAACAGCCAAGTATTTCCACAGTCAAGTAACAATACCGTTCGCCTCAATCAACATTAAGCTTAATTCGTCCCTACTGTCTCATCATCGAGATGATCCATGAGATTTCTTCCCATGATGGCCCCGTCAGCAGCGGAGCACCCTGCGCGCCAAGAGCATAAGTGTGGACGTTGGCGCTTCGAGATCCCAATCTACCTGGGGGGCCCCTCCCCCCCCCGGGCCGCTGCTTCCCGCGTGCACCGCGCAGACCCGCTGTGCCCCACCCGATAACTGCTGGCCCCCCGCTCACACGCAGGATGATCTCCACTCCCCCCCTCTCCCCCTTGATCCCGCCTGAATTTATGACCCTAACCCCTACTCCCCCTATCGCCGCATATGCGTAGGGAACAGTTTGTTTACTGGTCACGTTCCCTGACCGGATTTCTACCTAATCACAGATAGCAGACGATGGATGCGCCGTCCGGCGCCCCCGAAGCGCTACCCTAATTAGCGTACCCTGTTCACTGGCAGCGGAGCAGCGATGACATGCGTACCCTACCAGGGACGGGTACGTCCAGAACGTGCAGAAAGGCCTTGCCAGGGGCACATTGTGTTGAATACTGGACGTACCCCGACAAACAGCGGCTCTAAGGACGTTGCGCTGGGGAGTCGGATGCGCGCCGAGTAGCCCACACATGGACTCGAATTGCGAAGCTGCAGATTGGATCCGCCGGACTTAAGCGTTAGCTTCTATGTCTCAGTGAGCTATACCAAAACACTGTTGTCGCGCTCCGGCCCGCATTGCGAGAATGACGCTAACGCTGAGCTGACCAGAGGCCCTTCCGCTTGAGGTTAACCGCGATGACCTGCACAACTCTAGATAGGGGCCTGGGTGGCGACCGCGGTGGCCGCGGTGCGGGCTGGTATATAGCGCCATCTTTGTTGCTGACACTACGAATAAGGAACACCACAACAAAACACCAAAAAAAAAACAACATAGACCTGCCGATTACTCAAAATACACACCTAATGACTGTAATAATGCCAACGTGTATAACGCCGCCGGACCCCCGGGTTGCCGGCTGAATGGCTGTGTCATACTGTCTGGATGCATATACCTATTGTCTAATTGACTCGACACTTTGGATGGTGAATGTACGCTATAGGATGATGACACTGTGAACAATAAAGGTTTTTTTTAAAAAAATGATGGCCCCGTCAGGTCGCACAGAGAAGCCAGTGCAGATTCCACCCTTATGAACTTTCCATTTACCTCAGACCTGTTTCCATTTCCTGTGGCAACCCCTACCTTGGTATACCGCCCTCTCGGTGATCGTGCACCAATCCATATCTCTTTCCCAATCCTCAAGGGTTGGTATGTTGGTGTGTCGAGCCATATTTAGTTTAGCTATTTTCATACGTAACGTTACCCATAATTGGTCTTTACGACCCAGATTAGTCGCCTACCATATGTTAAAGAGGCACCGTTTTGGCTCGGGCTGTAGGTCCATCCCACACACTTGCGTTATTATGCGCATAAAGGCTTCCCAGTATAGTCTGATCCTCAGACAGTCCCATAAGATATGGTAGATAGTGGCTTCTTGCCCACTTAGTCGCTAACATGTCGAGGTAAACTTCCTGCCCAGTTTGACCAACGTGTCCCTAGAGAGGTAGGGTCTGTGAAGTATTTTGAGTTGAAACAGTTGTAGTTTCAAGGATATGGCCACTTCTTTGGGGGAACCAAGGGCTTCCTGCCAGTCCTCGTCCTCCAGCTCCCCCACATCCCTATGCCAGTGCTCGTGGTGCCGTAGGAGGGGGTCAGAGAAATTTTGTACTATTTTTGGGAATGTCAAGGAGATCCTCCGGTGATCCATGAGATCAGTGAGGAGTCTGCCCTCCAACTGAAGGCTTCAGGGAGGGAACTCCCTCATGCTACGACTGCAATTTAGGTATGTCTAACCTGTAGATATCTGAAGGTTTTGGTCATGGCGAGATTCTATTCCTGCTGCAGGTCTGCAAATGGGACCACCCCTCCCCTAGCCCACAGGTCTCCGACTTTCGAGATTCCTAAGAGGTTCCACTTGTCGAATCCAGGGCAGTTAGACAACCTGCCCAGTCTTTCAGTCTCCCAAAGTGACTTGTGTTATTTTATTATGCCATCCAGCCTCTATTTTACTATGTACCAGAGTTTGAGTGTTTGCACCGTGGGACCTGTGAGTTTATTGCCCCTAGGGTTAGTGTATAATGCCCATGTGTAGCCCCCTGTGCCCAGGAGGAGTCTGTCCATTCTATAGGCCAGCTCATCGTGTGCCCGGTGCGCCCATTGAATAACGATCACCAGTTGGGCTGCCCAGTAGTATGTCTAACAGTTCAGTAATGCAATTCCCCTATCTTACCACCCCCTCACCAACTTCTGCATAGATATTCACAGGGTTTTCCCATCCCAGAACAGAGTTCGCATTTAAAAATCAATAGCGTGAAAGTAGGTTTGCAGAATCGCATATGATGTGTTCTGTGAAGCATAGAGGAAGTGGGGAAGCTCCATAATTTTGAATAGTGCTGCGAATCCTAGTAGCGATAGCGGTCATGTTCTCCAGTGGTGGTCATCACTGCGGAGGGGCATCAAAGGGGCTTGTAGATTATGGGCACAAACAGGTGTGGGTCTGCCGTAAGCAATATCCCAAAATAGCGGAAGCTCTCCGCCGCCACTGCTGCTTTACACTCCACTGGCAAAGCAGGGGGTAGGCCATATAGTATGAAGAGTGTGGATTTGGACCAATTTATAGAGTAGCCTGAACATTTACCAAAATTTGTGAAGATATTTATAATCCTAGTTATCGAGCTGCATGGTGTGGTGACTTTACAATAAAATATCGTCAGCATCTATGTTTCCTCTTAGGTGCGCGCTTGTGCGCCCGCGAACATGCTGCCTTCCCGCTGTGCACAAAGAGCCTGAAACACCGCATTTAAGTCAAACTGAACAGAAAGCAATTATCACTCTCAAATGGGCCATTAATTCCTCTAAACTACAGAGCTCAAGCACTGGATTCAACATTAGGTGAACAGTTCTCTGCTGGTTTATGACCGTCTCCCACCCCTTATCAGGCCTCATCAAAGATAAACAAATGTTTAAGTTGTGTGCCTTTGTGATGCAGGTACTGACCCTGCTTTGCAAAATTCAACTTTCCTGTAAATGCACCCAAAATCACCCTCTGTCTCAGACAGTAAGGCCTGTACAGTTTCAATTCCACAAATTACTCAAAAAGACATTTTGTCTTCAACAAAATAACTTTCAAGGGCCCTGTACCATTTGTCGTTTCTCTCAGCTCTCTCTATCATTGGGTTTATGAACAAGGTAAAATCAGGTGCTATTTCTAAATGGGGTATTTTACATTTTATAGATTTAAAAAATGTTATGCCATTTCATTAACAGTCTTAACACAAACCCCTAGCAGGAATGCTGATTGACTCAGAAAACAATAAGCAAATTATTTTAAAAAGACAAGAAAACCCAAAAGTCTATTGGTTCTGGCCTTGGTGAGCTTCTGCAATGGTCAATTAAAAAATATATTTATATATTACACGCAAATCCAATTGCATGTGCTACAAAAATAAGCAGAAGAGAAGAGACACCACCCAAGCGTGGCAACCATATGATTGGAATACAAATTATATAATAAAAAAAATGATCATTGCACATAATTTTAACTAAACAGTAGCAGTATTTTCTAGCTTGTGATCGGAGACCCTTTTTAGTTATGTACATAATGTGAAAATATGATTCTTATTTGCACAAAGAAAGGGACTATTGGCTTTGAATGTCAGCAACCCGGATATCTATTTAAAACACATAAGGATTTAAAAAATCAAGATAATGAATGGAAAATAAAAAGTATTGGCGAAGGAAAATATATTGGTGCACCAGCCCGGTCAATGAAACACCATTCTTTTGAAGTAGATGTGCACACACGAACAGGCAAAATGATGCCATTGAGGGAGAGCTAGTGGTTGCAATGGGCTGACACGTTGCCCTTTGCTGAATGCTGTGATGGGTGAAAATAACATGAATGAGAGCCGAACAGACCAAATGATTAAGAGGTATGACTTAATGTCAAAGTATTTTATGCTATGTAAAGCTTACTTATACAGCACCAGTACACCAATTTTTCTTGGTACTATAATAACATAACCGTAATGAGTTAATTTAAGACATAAGTATGTTTTCAAGTGTAACAAGTGAAGATTTCGAATTAATGGATAAGGGTTAGAGAAGTATTGTTCCTACTGTCTGCAAATGAGAAGGGCACTGTTGCCAAAGGTGACAGTTCTAGGGATTGTGAGAAAAACTTATCATTCTACCTTCAACTCAGGTCCCAGCAGTATTTAAATGCAATAAAATGTGGGAAGTGTTGGAAAACAGCTCTATGCACTATGAACTTGATAACAATTCTTTAATGGACCAGAAGCCTATGTAATTGTTTAAAGAAAGGTGAAATATTTTGGTATTTTGGAACCCTGAAATCAAACGGGCAGCCGCATTGTTTCAGTGATTTTTCACCATCTGATAAGAGTCGCATTGTCATATACGAGGCGAGACTGAACATATGCGTTGATCAGAGAAACATGGAATCTATGGCCAAGGAATAGGGATCCTGACGCTCGCCAACGTAGTGGGTCTGGATCGACCTGGTTACCCCGCTGCCCCACTGTTCGAGACGACTCGGTCGGACCTCTGGACCGCCATTTTCCCTTGCCTGGCGTGGCTTTCTGACTGATGGTCTCTGGCTGCTGAGCCCCAGGAGTTCTGCTGGCCTCCATCCCTGCACAGTAAGTCCGCTGCGGGCCTGGCATTGACCCCAGTGCTCCTCTTGCCACCAGAGCTCCGCCCACTATCACCACCTGATGCGCCTGACCACACTATAGCTTCCCCGTCCCCCTGATGGTTTACGCCCCTGCGAAGCCGTGCTCCAAATCGCTCCTCCATGAACCGGGAGCTCCGACCTTTCCCCCGCTGGGGAATCTGAACCAACTGACCCTTCTTCTACCCACCGCTCCGCCACAATCTTCGGGTTGGCTCCCTCCCGCCCGGGCCTTAGCTGCCCTTGTGCTGCAGCAGTGTTGGTTTTCGCCCCGTGACTCTGAATGTTTCTGTGCACCTGGTCCTCTACTCAGTTTTTGCCCTGCGACCTCTCCCCCCCCCCCCTGGGAGGACCCGTGGTGCTTTGCATGCTCCGCCGCTCGCCGAGAAAGTCCTGGAATGACCAGATGTAGACTCTCTTTTTGCTTCTTCATCTCCGTTGTGGGACTCCCGTGATCATCCGTTTCCTCTGAAACCATTCCGCCTTCATGCCCCAAAATGGCGGCGGCTCCCCCTTAACCTCCAACACAAGATGGGGAGTGGCGGCACACTCTTACCCTCATGCTTTTAAATGGTGGCGGTCCCCTGTAACCTGCTCCATAAGATGGCGAGTGGCGACTCACTCCACATTAGCCCATAGCGAGACTCTCATGCTCCTCCATTTGGACTTCCCCCTGGTTTTCTTTTGCTGTTAGCCCCTTCTCCCCATTCTGGGCCTCCTGGGTGGAGTTGTTGCATGCTCCCCCCCTTACGCTAACCTCCACTTAACTCCTGCCACTTCACTCCATGACGCAGGCTGTGCTCTTTCCTGCCCTCCCACATGGGCGACCCAGGGATTTCTCCTGCTGAATGTTCCTTTTCCCCATTTTCGGCCTTCTGACTCATATATTTACGCCCCCCCACTCAATCGCCACTTTACGCCTGCCCCTCACCCCGCAACTCAAGCTAGTTCCATCTCCCCATTCTATGCCTCCGAGCTCAAATAGTTACGCCACCACCACTCAACCTCCACTTTACACCTGCATCTGACCCCGCGACTCAAGCTGGTATCGCTGACCCTTAGCTTTGCACCTCCGCTTACCTCTCCATCCTTTTTAGGCCTCCTGACTCATATATTGTCACCCCCCACTCAATCCCCTCTTTACGCCTGCACTTACATCTCCGTCCTGGCTACCGTAGGGACATAATCCACACCATGAGGCCCTACAGCCTGTAGCCATCCTGATGCCTCCCTAACATTTTCTCCTAAAGTACTTCCCTCGCGTCCTACCCCCCTCTGCATACCTCACCGGACCGTCCAGTCTCCCGCCACTCAGAATATGTTCAATTTCCATCCCTCACCCTAACTCCACTGCACCAATAATGACCCGCCCTGGATCTCCATCATTCTCGCCCTGGATCTCCATCATTCTTCTTCTCGCCTGGATCTCCATCTTTCTCTTCTCTTTTTGCCACTGGGCTCGCCTCCGCAACTGATATCTTTCACCAACAAGGTTGGTAGTCCCATTCGAGACCACAGACACATTTTTAATCCTTAACAATCGACCGCAATCCTACAGCAACTACTCTTGCATAAACCCTCCATCATTCTTCAACCTCCGACCCCTCACTCCTCATTTTCCCTTTATTTGCTCTTCTCTCACTCAACCCCCACCCTCACCTCTCTTTTCGCCCTCTTCAACAATTCTCTCTTCCCCCTCTTGCATAAATCCGCCTTCCTACTTCATCCTCCTACCCCTCACTCCTCGTTTTCACTCATCCCTTTCTCAGTTTCTCCCCCCTCCTCCAACATCTCGACCCCCATGTCCCAACTTAAACCCTCTCCGGCGTCCCTCTCCAATCCTGCTCTCTCCTCCCTAATCCCCACACTCATTAGACATGGCCCCAACTCTTGGTCCATTCCTTACCCTCCCAACCTTTCAAAAAACACCAAGACATTTTTTAAATGCAAAATCCTTATCCTGCATCCCGATACCTTAATTGTGGATAACTACTACAGCCTCACGTCCCCCATAAAAACCAACTACATTTTCTACTCTAAACGCCCCTCCAAATGGAAGAGCACCTTCCTACGTCACCTCCCAGTTACTAAATCTAACAACACCACTTACGGCTTCAAAAATATCTACTACTCCTTCCCCCATTTTTCCCGGTAAAGTTGACATCTCCATCCACAAAACTGTGAATATCCTCATACAAGCCTCTGAACACCACCTCGAAATCTTTGAACACCATTTCAGCACTCTATCCCTCCAATTGTCCTTAACCACCCCCCTCCCTTCTACTCCCCAACCCTCAAACATATCCCTGTGCTCCCCTGCCCCCGACAAATTCCCTTCTACCCCCAGACATCTCTAACCTTAAAGATGCATCCCATTCTATGTCTCCCTACCCAACACCCAACCCTCAACCCCCCAAAACATCTCTAATTCACTCTCCATCTCCTCCCATTCTCTCCAACAACCATTACCTTCAAGCCCCAAGCCCCACCTCCAACCCCTCTCCTTATACCCAAGCTACTCCACTGCCCACCCCACTACACCCCCCGCCCACACTCCCCCTCTCCAAATTTCCCCTCCTCCCCCAACTCTGATGCTGCCTCTCCCCCACCCCTACACCCTCTCTTCTCCTCCTATCCCTTCCCCTACCCCTATAACCGTCCCATCCCTCTCAATACCTGCCCCTCCCTCACACTGTCAGTTCACCTCTCTCCCCCCTCAGACCTCCCCCTTTCCCACAGCTTCTGTACCCCACATACAACCACCCATGCCGCTCACCCTCTTCGAACACCAGACACTTACCCCCGACCCTCCCCGATCATACCCCCTTCCCCCTTCTGCCCCAACTACCTCCATAACCATCCCGTCCTTAATCACCCCACTCCCCCCACCATCGGCCGGAACTCCCCTCTCCCTCCCACAAGCCCTCTCCACACCCTCAGCTTCAACACCTCACTCGCCCCCACTCCTCACCACCTGCACACTCCGAACACTAGACCTCCATCCCCACCGAACTCTGAACATACCTCCACCCCCCCTTGCCTCAACTGAGCCCCAACTCACTCTTCTAACCCAGACACTTGTCAGCATTGACTGCAATATTTACTCCTTGGTATCCAAACTTGCCCGACTTAGAGTGGATTTCAAAGACTTCAAATCCTAGAACCTCAGAACCCCCCTCCCTAGGTCCATCACACCATGCACTGGCTTTCCTAAACTCACTAATCCCAAACTCTGGAAAACCATACCGCTTCTCAACAGTACATAAAGACCCATACGCACCATGAATGACTGCTACACCGTTGTCCTCTCTGACATTTGCAACTCCTACACACCAAAAACCTCACATAAGTCCTGCTTCACTCCAACATACCTGTCATTATTGGGACCAGCAGAATCATCCTCTCCCCATGCTCTCCCAGACCACCTCCCCACCTTACCGCCATCCACTCTTGTTCCCCCCCCAAAACCAAACCTAAACCCCTGGCCTGCATGCTTGTGAACTGCCGCTCAGCTGTTCGACATGCGACCGAAATCTCAGAAACTATCCTCAATGAAGACATAGACATCGTCTTCCTCACGGAAACCTGGCTCAATGATCATTCATCATTCGTCCTTGACCTACTCTCCCCTCCCGGTTACTATATCATGAGAAAAGACAGACCAATGAGAATAGGAGGTGGATTAGCAATAATCTTTCAAAACGAGCTTCAGCTCTCCCAAGTCAAAAACACAGACTTCGAAACCTTCGAATTCCTTCGGGCTGAACTTAAGATTCAAGGAGCTCCTCCAATCTGACTACACAACATCTATCACCCTCCGGGCGAACCTCTTCCCTTCGCTGAGGAACTATCTGACCTTCTCACCCAATCTTCATTGTCTAGCTCTCAAAATCTCTTCCTCGGTGACCTAAACCTTCACTGGAATGTGCCCGAGGACCCCACTATCGAACTTCTCAATAACCTTCTTGAGATCAGCGATCTCATTCAACTCTGCCATTCTCCAACCCACTCTAAAGGGGCTACCCTTGACGGTATCATTGCAAACAATGACTTGGCACCACTATCCAACATCCTCCCTATTGACTGGTCTGACCACCACCTCATACTGTTCACGATCTCTCCCTCAGCCCCGCCAGCCCCACCTAAGAACAACAAAAACAAAATACTAACCAGAAAACTCAATCTTATTCCCCCCGGTGTATTGGAGACCAAACTGCAAGCCCAACTTCGTTGCACCCCCCTCTCTTAATGCAAACAAACTCACCGAGCACTATAATAAAACTATCACCGAGGTCCTAGATCAACGTGCTCCTCCCAAACTAAAAACGCTAAAAAATATCCCTTCCAAATCTTGGTTTAACTCGGACCTCAACAATGAAAGACGAGTACTTAGACTGGCTGAAAGAACTTGGAGACAGCACCCTTCCCCCTCAAATCTCGCCCACCTCCGAACTGCCCGATCTACTTACAAGAAGCACATTTTCTCTGAAAAGGCTTCCTTCTTTCGTGCACAACTCGCCCTGGCAAAAAACAGACCCAGAGAACTATTCAAAATTGTCACAAACGAAACCTCCCTCGCCCCCACAACCTGACGGCCACTACTAACAAATGAGAAGAAATTGCTAAATTTTTCTCCACCAAAATCGCCAAAATTGACCACTCCTTCACTCTGACTATGTCCCCTCCAAACCCCCAATACACCCTTGACTCCACTTCAACATCCCCACTGATCCTACCCCCTACCTCCTCCCCACACCATTCTTCCACAAACCCTTCTGAAACCTACCCCAACAACACACTGCTCAAGAACAACGCCTCGTGGCAGAATTTCCAATCAGTTTCATAACTCGAAGTTTTTAACATCTTGTCCAAATTAAAACAGTCCTCGCACACTAAAGACCCTCTCCCATCTTCTCTCGTCCAAGACCTTAAGCACGTCATTGTCCCTTACTGGAAAAACATCATCAACTCCTCCCTTTCCTCGGGTTGCGTCCCCGTCTCCCTCCAACTCGGACAAATCACGCCCATCCCCAAAAACCCTATGGCTGACCCTAACGACCCTAATAACCTCCGCCCCATCTCTAACCTCCCCATTCTCTCAAAATCCCATGAAAAATGTGCACTTTCTCAATTGAACAAACACATCGACATCTACAACCTACTTGACCCTCTACAATCCGGCTTCCGTAAAGGCTGCAGCACTGAAACTGCATTACTAAATATAGTTGATGACATCCACCACACCCTAGAAAATGACGAGGCCTGCTTACTCATTCTCCTTGACCTGTCTGCGGCCTTTGACACCGTCAACCATTCAACCTTACTCAACACACTTAAACTTCGCTTTGGGCTACATGGCACTGTCCTCAACTGGTTCACCTCATATTTCCAACACAGAAACCAGCAAATCAAAATCTAAAACTGCCTCTCTAATCCCACCCCTGTCTCCCTCGGCATCCCCTAAGGATCTATCCTCTCCCCTGCTCTCTTCAACCTATTTATGGAACCCCTTACCCTCATACTTAAACAAGCCAGTATTAACTATCACCTTTATGCTGATGATACCCAACTGTACTATAAAATCAAATCCCATGCAGATATACTACACCTTAACACCGCCCTGAATTATATTCAAACCTGGTTCTACTCTAATTATCTCAAACTCAATCCAAGCAAAACTGAAATCATCCTTTTCTCCCCCAAAAATAACCCACTTCCCATCTAAACATGGATGACTGACCTCAACGCCCTTAACTGCCAACACTCCTCGTCCAAATCAATAAAATCACTCACATCACCATTGACAATAAGTTAATGCTCAATGCCCATATAAAAAACTCAGCTAAAGGAGCACTTTCAACGCTCCACCATTCCAAAATAATCAAGCCTTTCATTCCAGCCAAAGATTTCAAATCTGTGGCCCAATCGCTAGTCCTCTCGAAAATTGATTATGGCAATGCCCTACTCGCCGGAGCTCCCAAAATTCACCTTGCCCCCCTCAAATCGGTACTCAACCTAGCGGCCAGGTTTACTACTGACTACAAATGATCTGATCACATCTCGCCTGCACTTAAGACTCTAAAATGGCTTTCTATCGAAGGCAGATCCTCCTATAAAATTGTGTGCATTATGAACAAAGTCCTTCATCATAAGACCCCGCTTCATCTCTCAAACAAACTCAATAAAGCAGGCAGTGCCCGACTGATGAGAAGCACCAACTCCCTCCTCCTCGTCCCCCCTCTGTTAAAAAAGAAAGCTGCGCAATCTCGCTCCTTCTCTGGTAAAGCCCCCAGCATATGGAATGCCCTCTCTAAAGATCTCCAAATTAACTCTTCATACGTCAGTTTAAAAAAAGACCTTAAAATACACATGCTCAACAAATTCTGGGGTCCGTAATCCTACCTTTTCAGATTGGCTATACTCTACCCGTGAAACTCCAGCCCTCCCACCCTCTATTAACCCATCCTGTACTGTTCAAGTTGTTTTATTTATTGTTTTCTCTAAGTCAAATTTGTCTGTATGTTGCATTTGATACCAATGTCCTGTATTTCATGTACTATCGTCATTCCTATGTAAAGCGCTCTGATACCCCAGGGTGGAGCCAGCGCTATATAAAACATTTTAAATAAATAAATAAATGAATTATGTGTGACTGGCAGAGTATTTCATGTAGTTTTCAAATGGAAAAAGCAGATGCTTGAAATCTTGGAAGCATGAGGGCCAAATATAAGTTAGCATCATGATAGGTTCCTAAATAATGGATTGTTGGGTAGAAGGAGGAAAGGGGCCCATTATTGAAGGCCAGGTCAGACAAATACAGGGCACCCATGCCCTCAGAAATAATAGGCAGCTCAGATGGATTTCATTTCAAGCATTTCTGTGGCATCCATGAGCATACCAAAAGACTCTGCGCTATGAAATAAGTATTATATTGGTTCATAACAACCCCAAAGATCAATTCTGTGTCTTCTGTGTACATATAAAATTTTGCACCCCCTTTCTTCAACAGTTAGGCCAGAGGGTGCATGTATATATTAAATAAAAGAGGAGAAAGTATCCAGCCATAAGGGACACCTTAATTGAGAACTTTGAGTTTTTACACATTGACAATTGCCATGATTTGATAACTATTTATTTTTATTTATGATTTTTTTACATAAGGCTTGCGAGGCAGCGAAAGCGGTCCCTGGGCCAGACCTAAAATGTACTTGATGCATGCATTGACACCTACATGCCTTATTAATTTTTCAACCACTGCTTAGCCTCTTTTGCACACCAATGTTATAACTGTTTGTGGTGTCTTTGAACATTATATTTCTAGGAGTTGTTGCTAGGTTCTCTAGGTACATGATTTGCCAATGTGAATGGAGTCTGTTAGGATTTTGAAAGAGAAAGAAAACAAATACAATGACCTGGTGCAAATGCCATGAAGTTCCCACTCTCTCTTATCAGTACGGTCAGTTTTACACAGTAATAGGATTAGATTTACACAGTAATAAGCAGGGCTATTGGAATTATGAGATTGTGTGGCTTCTGCGATTTTTACATAATTATAGGTTTGCTGCATTTGCCACATAATCCATCATCTGCCGCATAATCTTCAGATTTTAACAAAAAAAAATGTGTGGTTCTAGCTCAAATGGCTCAACGGTTACTAAAAATGCAGTGACACATGTTGCAGCACACTGGAAGGCTCTTTCCAAAGCTGGACCGGTCACCTTTGTGTTGCTTATTGCTATATTTAGATATTAAAATGGACCTAAGGAGGTGCAACCAAGCCCAGACAGTGTTACCAAGTTTAAAATTGACTAAATAATGAAGTAATACTATTAAAAAATGTGCCGCATTTTGCTGCATGACTTGCCTTTTCTTGCCTCAAAATGTACTTATCCCGCGTAAATTGGCCCTCTCCAGTCAGATAATTCCAGTTGCACTGGTAATAAGTGAAGACTTCTCTTTCAGAACTTACCCTTTCACACACCATACTATTTCATTTGAGTGTAGCTTTACAATGATAACTTGCTTGTGACATAGTGCTATATACCATATTCCAACCATTTATTAGTGCTGTACCTAAAAGATTAGGGGCCTGATTTAAAGTCTGGTGGACAGGTTACTCCATTATACAAATGTGATGGATATCCTGCCCGCCATATTACAAGTACCATAGGTAAAGATGCACTTGTAATATGACAGACGGGATATCCGTCATGTTTGTGATGGACTAACCCACCTGCTGAGCTCTACTCGGGCCCTGAATCAGCCTACCTAGGCTCAAGCACTGCTGATCAGCATTTATGTCAGTGGTAACCATTTAACTCACTGAGACATCCTCCCAGTTATTGAAAACCAGCATGCTTCTGCAGCAGTTTTTATCTTAATTGCAAGTAAATGGTGTTACTATTGTTATTTGACAGAGTAAAGTGTTCTTTAGCCTTTTGTGTGGCCTTGTACTGCTGTAACTTCCATGAGGCATAACAGAACACTGCCTATGATCACTCCACAGTGGTTCATTACAACTGTCAATTGCGCACACAGTCAGGAAATGTGTGCACAAAAACCTGCTATTACCACACACAGAGAAAAAGGAACATTGGTCAGAATATATAGATATATTCGGTCTTCCCATCCCTCTGTCCAACAAAATCCCTGTATTAGTGGGCCACCTCTGACCCAAGTTGCCAGTGGCTCTAGAACTAGGGCAAAGAACAGAAGCGACAGGGGGCAACCCTGCTGCTTCCCCGCCCAAGAGGAAAGGCGCTCGAGGGCCGATCTTTCGTCATGACCTGTGCCATGGGTCCCGTGTACAGGAGCTGAACCCACGCCAGAAGGTTGCTCTAGGAATGCAAATAAATATGGCCACTTGACTGTGTTGAAGGCCGTGAGGGTGTCCAGGTACAGCAACACTGCGTCTTCTCGTATAGTATCCTTTCTGCCCATCACCCCATTAAGCCGGGCAAATTAAGGGCTGTGTTTCTCCCTGGCATAAAACCGGGTTGGTCCAGGTGCACTAATCTGGAGAAATGCTTGATCAGTCTGTAGCTAGTAATTTGGCTAATATTTTGGTCTCCGCATTAAGCAGGGAGACGGGTCGGTACGAAGCGCAATGCTCTTCCGGTTCACCCAGTTTATGGATAAGTACGATTGAGGCTAGTCATTGGTCATCTAGCAGTTTGCCTGCTCTTCTACTCTCCAAGTAAATTTTGAGCAGGTGAGGTGCCAAATGTGAGGGAGTTAATTTATAGAGGTCTATTGGGAGGCCATTTGGCCCCTTAGCCTTTCCCGACTGGATACTACGAATACCCGAGATTATTGCCTCGATAGTGGGATCGCTTTCTGTGAATGCCGAGTCCTCAAAGGAGAGCACAGAGAGTGGGAGATCTATCAAAAAGTCTCTTGAGTCTTCAGCTGTGGCCGTATTCGCTGGAGTGTAGAGGCGAGTGCAGTGCTTTGATAATGCCTCAGCAATACCTTGCGGGTCACTCCACTTGGCTTCAGTCTTGCTTCATCCATGCTACTCCTTTCATTACAATGGTGACATACTGAAAAGGAAGGAGGCAGGGAGAGAGGAAGGGCAGATGAAGGGAGAGGATGTGGTGTACCTGTCAGAGCTGCCGATCTTGGATCTGGGGAACCAGGTTCGAGTCTCGGCGTTGGCTCAACGTCCAGTGATTTTGTGTAAATCATTGAATCTTCCCGTGCCTACCAAAAATGAATGTGTCCTTATGTAATGTAACTGGTGCTCATGTAAAGCACTCCAATACCTTTGGGTCGAGTTCCCACTATATCAAACTGCATTAAAAAAAAATGATGAAATGTGCTGGTTTTGAAATCAACAGCAGCTGTGCCAGTAAACAGCAACTTTTTCCAAATCCACCATTGGAAGTCAGTCATGGGATGCTGAGCAGGGGTCAAATGAGTAAAAGAGAGGTTAATAGTTGCAGTAAGCTGGTCATTATGGAAAAAAATCACCATACAGAAGCTTTGAAAACCTATTGAGCCAAATAAGTGTTAACTGGTGGACCACATTTATAACCATTTCAAGGAACCTTAATTATTAATAGCTAGATGGGAATGAACTCTAAAGTTTACAATGAGGATCCTGGAGCTTCGCTAGTACCAAATAGAGGACCCATTCTATAGGAAAGGACTTAAACCTTGGGCGAGACAAAGAAAAAAAAAATCCCCTATGTTGAAGCAAAACCCTTGGGGGCAGATTTACAAGGAACTGATGCAGCTGTCAGTTTCCTTGCGTCAGCGCCAAATGTCCTTGCACCACCATGGATGGCTGTATTTACAATACAGTGCTCCATGGCGCAAGGATTAACAGATGCATCAGAAATTCTGACGAATCTGTTGGCACAAAAGTGACGCATTGCTGGAGTTCCTCATAAAAGTGACACAACTCCAGCAATGCACCACAACAGATGGGTGAGTCCCACTCAAAAAGCCCTGCATCATTCCTTATGCCTGGTCTGAGCAGGCGTAAGTATTTTGACGCAGTGAAGGTGTAGAGTGACACAGTGAAATCTACTAGATTTCACTGCGTCAGTTCTACATGGCTTTGGGTTGTTATAGTTCACAGACTCTTCCGCTGTAATTCTGCTTATGGGTTACCACATTGAGCTGGTGTACAGCCCAATGTTTTCTGAATGTTGAATTTTAGCTGAACTTCCTATGACGATGTGTTGCTGAGGCTGCTCGTTATTTAGTTAGAAATGGGTTAGTCTTAGCACTATTTGTATGCCATTTAAGATTCTGATTTGCCAAATATTGATTGTGCCATGTCAAATCTGTACCATTGGATTTTTTCTTATGTGAACATTTCTATAAGGACCTTTGTTTCTGGGAGTGAGCCAGAGGTTTTTTAGCTTTCTTTCAAGCTACTGGGGATGCTGACTGATTTTGCTGCTCACTTGAGACTTTATTGATTTATTGGTGTTTTTTGATTATTCTGTATAACTCTGCAATTTGAGCCTTTATGGCATTTATTCTTGACTGTTTGATTTACGGAATTTGTAATAAAACCTTTTAACTTTTCTCTCAATCTAGAACCCAGTTATTAAGTGGTCTTCATGACTTATTGTGTTATTTGCTAAACTGATGTGAGATTTAAAATGTTGGGGTGTCACGATTATTGGGGTTTAGTCCTGATTATTGCGGTACTGGGTTCCTCTCCCAGAAACAATTGTAGCACAGGATGGTTGTTTAAGAGCACCTCCTCTTTTGTGAGGGACCCTAGAGTTGCATTGAGTTACTCAAAAGATTTTTCTTGATTTTGACTCTGCTTTGACTCTGCTTTCCTGCAGAAGCTGTCTTGCCATATGTTCCTGAGTGATTTGGAGTATAAATATGGATAGGGCAGATTGATTGATGTGTTTTGTATGTTTGTGTTGAGTAACGCTTGTGTAGTGTATTGTTGTTTGATTTGTGAGTCGTTTGGATATTTTTGTTGGTTTTATTAGCAGATTAATCACAGTTTTTTAGATGTACTATTCATATTTGTGATTTTCTTGTTGTTTAAGAGTTGTTGATTATTGGTTGTTTTGGTTATTGGATCCCAAGAAACTGTGGTTTTACTTGTGTGCATAAATGGTGTGTAGAGCAGGCGCCGTCTACATACAGTTAGAAATATTATTTGCTTCTGAACTAATACATTTATTTTCTAGGTTGTGTGTATCTAATTAAGTTGCTGTTTCTTCTGCATTGGGGTCTGCTTAGCATGAATTGTGCTTTTAGGACAGTGCAGTTTTCAGAGGTTTCCGTTTCTCTCTTTCTAGGCTGTTTTTTGTAAAAATGTAACTGCATTACTATACCATGTTAACTTCTTTCCTATTTAGGTTGAGCAGGCAACAGGTTTATGAGTTTAAATTGTTTTAAAAGGTTCTGCAATTGCTTTCCATGTTCACAGAGGAGTTGTGCTGTTATTGGTTAGTCAGCCAGGGAGCTTTTCTGAAATTGGTGAAATATCACCACAAAGCAGAGATTTGATTGATTGGTTGCTGATAGAGCCACTTAGTGATAGGTTGACCTCTGACAGAGCCGCACTGGGATTGGTTGTTGTGCGCTAGCTTGTTTATTGTGATTTTGAGCTGATTTTTTTGTCTGTTTTAAGCAGAAATAATGAACAATGCGTTGAAAAAGCCTGCAGTTACTGTTGTACCTATGTAAGGGTCAGAAATTACCTGCCGGAGGGATGACTACATATGAAATGATGATGGACATCGGGTACTATACATGCACCTGGATGTCTGAATAGCATGATTGCATGGTTTCTAAAAAGATTTACAGTTTTCTTTACAGAGTACATTTAACATGAGAAAGTTAGATTTATGAGACAGACTATTTATGACATGAAGCCAATGCTTAGATCCACAGAGTTTGAGGCGGTAAATAAATTGGGTTGAATGGCGACAGAGAAAGCGAGAAAGAAAATGTCAAAGCTGGTCAAAGGCTCATCTAGACAGTGGCTTGAGAATAAGTTGGATCAACAGGAAAGATGTTGGAAGGATAATATATGATTGATTGTGTAAAAACCTTTCCTGTCATAGAGACAAATGACCGAGACAAAACAAATAAGGGAGAGAAATCAAATAATTATTCTAATGAGGAGAATAATTTCTTTAATGAACTTTGGAATTGTGGACCTCCTCCATATTCTACTGCAACAGCATGTGACAGGAACTAGTGGTTCTAATTCTGGTACTAGTGCTGGTTCTGGTTCAAGACCTGACATGGGAGTGGGGGGAGATGGTACAACTGTACAAGCGCCCTTGTCTGTTGTACCAAGTGCTCCAACTGAGGCCAAGATAATGGTAAAGCCCAATACTCACAGAGATGTTACACCTGTTATTCAGGCTTAGGCTGGCTCACCTGAAAGAATGGTGATAGTTGAGGAGGCTTCTAAAGTCATAGATATTGGTATTTTGAAAATCGCATTTGGTGAAATGCTAGAGGAAAATATTGACTTCAATAGGCTGTTAAAATACAATGTTGATTAAATGAGATATGTACCTAAAGAAACAGCCGTATAGACGAATTAAATGCATGGAACGCTATAAGGACTAGCTGATGAATTAGAAGTTGATAATAGCAAAATAAAAAATGTTAAATGGAATTGAGAAATAGGCTTGATTGTTTTAAGGACTTTAAGATTTAATTGAGACGACAAGGGATAGGTGTGACCTAAAGAAATACAAAGAGAGATGGAACAAAGGGACAGTGCGTAAAAGGAAAACATAGGGAGCAGAGACAATGAAACAGCAAGTATCTCTGAAGTTGGAACAGTGACAGTAATGGA
This sequence comes from Triturus cristatus, assembly GCF_964204655.1. Lineage (NCBI taxonomy): Eukaryota > Metazoa > Chordata > Amphibia > Caudata > Salamandridae > Triturus > Triturus cristatus. The sequence continues at coordinate 678,749,917 of NC_140589.1, forward strand.
GTTTCCTTAAAGAGAGATACATGGAGGGAATCTTATGCAAGTCCTGTGGACAAGAGATGATCATTATGCTTTTACTCAGAATTTTCCAAATTTGTGAGAGGAGCCAAGGGGATGGGACAAAGAGGTACACAAATTGGCACACATTTTACAGGTGCTGTCAACTGATTTGAATTCATTATTTGAAATTGAAGTTCCTAGTGACTTGTGGGCAGAGAGTAAAGCTTTAGTTATTGGGCCAAATATAGAACCTAATAATGCTCCCACAAAGGATATAGCTGACAGATATAAGGCTGTGGTTGAACATTTTAGAAAACTAGTTTCTGAGAAGGATGTTAATTGGGCAAAGATTTGAGAACGACACATGAGCCAAAAGAGCCATTACAAGTTTTTTTATGAGAGGCTTATGCAGATTTCCAAGTAGCATAATGGTGTCGATGACCCCAAGAAAAATGGCATTAGTGGTTTTGTGACTGCTTTTGTGAATGGTTTAAAACCAGAGAATAATAATTATATTCAGTCAAATGAATTGTGTTGGCAGACAATGAGCATGGATGACATTTTGAAGCAGGTGAACTATAGTAGTGATTATTTTGTTTCAAAACAAAAATGTATTAAGGAGAAGTTGATGATTTCTCAGACTAAGTAGTTTGAGAGAATTCAAATGTGTGCTTTGTTCAGTCTGCAATGAACCAAATAAATGGGACAGCAATAGGAGATGGTCTAGTACAAATGCAAGAACGTAGAAGAGGAATGGTGAACAGTGATGGAATAAATGTTAATGTTGAGATGATGAAGAAGAATACAGATTGTCATTTGTGTGGGAAAACTGGGGATTGGAAATGGGAATGTGGACAGAACCCTAATACAGTTCAAGGTAATGGTGTTCCACAAATACAAATGCAAATAGAAATGATAGTCCCAATGGTTCAAAATTCTGAACAGTGTATGTCAGAATTCATTTAGAAAACCAACTCCTTCAGCTCCAGTGATGTAACAGAATATCAAATATAAAATATCATACAGTGCAGGGTACCAATACAATCCATTGACACTAAATAATGAATTAGCAGGGAGCCGTTCACCACGATGGAATCTGAGGTGGGTTGTTTACTTGGAGCAGTCCTAGAAGTAGACCAAATAGGACCATATGTTGACAGTGAAGTCAATGGCCACCCCATTTCATTTTTGATTGATACAGGGGCTACCCATAGTATTGCAATTCGAACCGAAGATCACAACTCCGTTTTCAAAATAATATAATAGGAGTCTAAAGTACAGTTGTTTCTAGGTTTAACAAAAGATGACTTTCCTTCAGATTCAAATTATACTGTCAAAGATAAAGTATGGGACTACTCTGGAAAAGAGGTTGGTCTGATTACAAGTGCCAAGCCAGTTGAAATAAAAGTGAGACGAGATGCAGTTTTCCCTATGACTAAGCAAGATAGTCTTACTAAAGAAGCAGGAGATGGAATGAAGCCTGTGATTGAAACGATGATTAAACAAGGAATCATCCGGGAGGTACTTGGTAGTTCTTGTAACTCTTCCATTATGGAAATTAAAAAGCCGAATCGCAAGTGGAAAATCATGCAAGATCTCCCCAAGATTATCAAGATAGTGATTCCATGTTACCCAGTAGTACTGAAGCTAGCAGTAATTTTGTTCCAAATTCCTTCAGTTACAGAGTGGTATACAGTCATTGACTTATATCAAGTGTTTTATATTGTTTCCCCTTCACGAGTGGTGGCAATTTCTCTTTGTATTTCATTTTTGAATAAAGTGTGGAGTAGGTACTCACAAGGGTATACCAAAAGTAAAACAATTTTTAGTCAAATCTTTAAGAAAGATCTAGAAAGTTTGAGGTTGCCTGGTAATTCAGTCTTGGCTCAGTATATAGATGACCTACTGATTGCATCAAAGACAAACATTTGCAATGCAATCGGTCTCACCTTTGGTACCTTATGTGTATTTATCTATGCAGAACATTAGCCTGGGTGCTGAAACATCTACTGTTCTTTAACATGGAGGGAAAGTAAGCACCAAACTGTGTGACACGCCAGGTATGGGAACACATGGAGAGAAATATTGCCTTAAAGCGGAAAATGGAATAGTCCAAAACTCTGTTCTTAATATAAAATCAGGGCCTTCGGTGGTCATATCACTGAAGATACAAGATTTGAAAAACATATTATTACCTATGGGTGGTTGTGGAAGGCAATTTCTATGGACTGGAATCTAGAGAATGCTAAAGAGATTCTGGTATTTTACTGACCTCTGCTGGTTGTTTTCTATCAAGAAAGTTAAATAGAGGCAGTTGCCAGAAAAGTTTAAAAAAGAAAGTCCCTCAGCAGAAAGCAATTCTGGTATTTTACTGACCTCTGCTGCTTGTTTTTTATCAAGACAGTTGAATAGAGGCAGTTGAACAGAAGAAAAAGTCCCTAAGCAGAAGCAGACAAGTCCTAGGGCTGATCTCCAGAGCCCACAAAGTACATACACATATAAGTATATAATAATAAGTATATACTAAAAGTATATACAAGAGGTCTCGAATGCTCAACCTAATATAGGAGGACAATAAGTTTGATGTGATTGCCTTGTTAAATCATGTAGCTGATTGTGGATAAGGTCTCCCCAACTAAAAGGCAGTATTGTTAAAATAAGTGACCTATCTCTAACATCAGATTGAAAAAGGTGAGAGGACCGTCTCAACAGAGTGGGCTTCTGCAATTCTGAAAATGGGTCCACCAACCACCCAGAAGCAGGTGCAGATATTTCTTGGAAAAGCTGGCTACTGTCGTCAGTGGATCCCAAACATTTCCTTTCTTGGCAAAACCTTTAGTAAGGTTGGGTTTACCCACAGTGATGTAAAATATTCAGTACGATGTGACGATGAATGTAGAAATACATTTACATTTTTGAAAGAGAGTCTGTGCTGTGCACCAGTTCTGGGAATGCTTAACTGCAATTTTACTTTTACCTTTTACTGCCATGAGAGAAATTGAAGTTCTGTATCAATTCTAGCACAAAGACATGATGGTTTGAGGCGTCCAATTGCACACTCCTCAGCTGTCTTCAATGCAGTAGCTGTGAGTCTTCCACGATGTTGAAATTGTTTGCAGCTGTTTGTGCTGCTATTAAACTAAATGGAGGAATTGTGATATGACATACATTAATTTTATATGTTCCTCAATCTTGACCTGTTATTGACAAGAACAAGAACACAACATATGACGAACAGCAGACTGACTCATTTTAAGCAAGTAATTCTTGCTGCTGAGAATATTTCGATGAAAAGATACAACACATTAAACCCACCAACATTGTTTCCTATTTCAGAAAAACAGTGGGAAGACAGGGAAAAGGGTGAAATTGATGATGCAGCTTATGACTTTATTGCAGTTACTGAGTTATGCACAAAACCAAGACCTGACATAAAAGGGAGGTCCTTAAGAAGTGGCTGATCTGACATTGTTTGTTGATTGTTCCTGTCTAGGAGACTAACATGGAGCATTAAAATCTGCCTATACAGTATGATCCATTTCTGAGACCCTTGAAGCATCTTATCTGCCAAATGTCACTTCAACACACGTGGCAGAGAGACTAGCCTTAACAAGAGCTTGTTAATTGTCAATTGGTTTGAAAGTGACAATCTATACAAAAAGCCAATATGAATTTAGAGTTGTGCATGACTATGAACAGCTGTGGCTGCAAAGAGGTCTTATTACATCCTTTGGAACTGCAATAAAAAGCAGTGCTTACGTTTTGGATTTGTTGGGAGTAATACAGCAGCCAGAAGAAATTGCCGTAGTCAAGTGTAATTCCTATAAGGCTAGAAATAATTTAGTCATTCTTGGCAATCAATGTGTGGATCAAGTGGCCAAATACTGTGGAATCCATAAAGACACAGTGACACCAGAGAAACGCAATGATGAGAGATCAAGAGTTAATTTAGTATAAAATGCTGACAATTTAACATGTTTCTTTGTGAACTCAATTCAAACTTCTTTGAATGAGTTGAGAGATTTTCAGGAAGAGGACAAAAAGAAATGGGAAAGGCTAGGTTGCAAGAAAAATTACCAAGATTTAAATGTGATTGCAGAAAATAAATGCATTCTTCCAGATTCTATGTTGTATTCAATGCGGAAATATTTGCATTAACAGAGCTATGCAGGCAGAGACAGTTTATTGCTAGCCTTCAGAAAATACTGGGAAAATTCTAAATTCAGGAATGCTGCTGATGATATGTGTTCTAGATGTCTTCATTGTCAATGTAACAATCAGGGTAGAAGGACCATGACTATAATGAATCATATTGGCAAATCAGAAGGCCCACTTATGAGACTTCAAGTAGATTTTATATACATACCAAATTTAAATGGTCTAAAGTATGCCTTGGTTATTGTCTGTTTGTTCTCAAAATGGGTGGAACCTTATCCCACTAAGAGATCAGATAGTCTTACAGTCACCAAACTTTTGTTGAGGGATTAAATACCCCGATACGTTTAGTTGAAACAGATCATGACACTCATTTAAAAAATGAGGTTTTGCAGATCATTTGTACAGTGGTTAAGATGAAACAGATGTTTCACTGTAGCTACAGACCTAAATCTCCAGTAGTAGTTGAAAGAGTAAATGGCACTCTCAATAATAAACTAACAAACATGTGTATTTCAACTGGCTTAAAGAGGCACATTCTCCTTGTTTTTATGAGCATGAGAAGTACTCCTGATAAAAAGACTGGTTTATCTCCCCATTAAGTGATCACAGGAAGGGCACTGCTTGCATACATTCCTAGGGTTTTTCTAGTTTAAATAACTGATTATATTGTATTGTATTACTGCAAAGGCAGCCGCGGCCCGTGCAGGTGAAAGTTGTGGGGCAGAGGGCCAGGTGAGGGGTATTTCAACAGATGACGACGAGGGGAAATTAATTATTTATTTAATTTCCCCTTGTGGTTGTCTGTCGATTTCCACCCAACCTGCCCCACTTCTCCACCACTCTTACCTGCACAGGCCACGCCTGTGCAAAGACCTGGGTGATATGGTGAAATCTGTCTCTCATTAGGTGAATTTTGCAACAGAAGAAATCAAAGACATTGCTTACCACAATTTAAGCCCCTGGGGACTGGATTGCCATCTGAAGACATGTCAGGAAAAATAGTTTGGACAAGCAATGGAAGGGTCATTTCCAAGTAATCCTGAGATCAACACTGCGGTTAAACTTGTGGGAGTGCCGCAGATGCATATGAAAAAAGTATGAATGAAAGAAATGACAGAGTCAAAGGCTGAAACTGTGGCAACATCACAGAGTTAAGAAGCAAAAGGAGTTAAGAAGCAAAAGGTGGTGTTCAAACTTCAGTCCAAAGTCACAGTGTGGATCCGGGGGCACAAATGTTTTGGAAGTGATGAACAGAAACATTAAAAAATAAAGGTGCAGGTTAGTGAAACCTCTGAAGAAGATTCTACAACTTCTAAAGTACAGTTTCTAAATAAGGATCAGATTGAAGGCTGGTTAAAGTGCAACAGTCAAATGCATGAGGCAACAACTAGAAGTAGTCTATGATCCTGATAAGTTGCAGCTGAAAATCAAAGTTACTCAAACTCTCAGAGAAAGAAAGAAATTTACAGTTGATCAATGAGAAAAGACTGCTCAATATTCAAGTCAGAAGCAGGTCTTAAATGTAAGCTTTGAAAGTGAAAGCTCAAGTTTGATTGAAAGTTAAAGATCAAGCTCTACAGAGAGTGAAGAGACTTTGATTAATACTGTTGCTGAACAACATAAAGATGAAGAAGATGTTCCGAGACAAAGAACAGGCAAAAGAAAGGACGATGAACCTGAAAAGTTTGAGAGATCATTTGAATTTGAAAATAGTGGTAGTGAATCACTAGTGACCAGGATATTAACAAGAAAGAGAATTCCAAATCGAAATTATGCATCACCTGAATGGGTCTATATAGCTACAGTCTCAGAAGAAGATGCTGCTAAATTGGGAAATGAAAAATGTATGAATAATTCTTTTGAATTTTAAATTTGATTATTTTGGACCAAAGTTTCTTGTTTGATTATTGTTTAAATTAAATAGGAAGAAAAGAAGAACACTTATTTTTGTTGTAAAGAAAATGTTTGCTCCGTTTAGATTTTTGAAGTGCTACAATAGTTTTTCTGTCTCAAATGAAGATGGAGTACATCAGATGCTGTAGAACTATAGTGTTTATGATGATATCAACAATTTTAGTAGATTTCATTGAGACAGTTGGCGTTCTTACTCGTTCTTGTGGGATATGTTTCAAAAATTGCTGAAGTTACTGCAGTAAAGAGAGGTTTAACATAGAATGATCCAATGCTTAGAAATAATCTAGCTAGTGGTTTCTGAGAGAATATATATGCTAAAATGATTCTCGAATACATTAGCATAATGACAATTAGTGACGGGTATGTATGTGCATTTTGCGTACCTGTGCTGGGGAGAGATCAATGTACATACAGCTTCTTATCTCTTATGCTTTGTCATGTAAAGTGTGTGGGACTATATTTTAATCAAAATGAATTTCTTTATCCTTACTTTACTTATTTTAATATACCCATCAATTTAGATAATTTTAATGTTAAATATAATATATTTTTGAAGGTGATTGCACACATATGAGACTAACTTGACAAATCAAAGTAGTGTGTATTTAGCACAGAAGAACATATTTTCATTAGTGAATATAATATAAGAGGAGTAAACATTGTGGTAAATATGGAAGAAGGGAGCAGATTGTTGATAAACAGACAGAGAAAGAGGAAGAATTTCAATTGTCAGGTTTACATCCTAGGTTAAGGATGGCACGAAAAGGGAGAGGTGAATTCTTTATGATGTGACAAAGTCCTAGTTTGTTGAAAGGGAAAAAGGCTACATTTGTAGGGGAAAGTGTTTGTGATAGAACTTATAAAGTGAGTGGAGAATTCTTAGTGGGAGGCAAGCCAATATTGAGGGGGATTTTTTATGTTTGTTGAAAGATTGCTTACTTTAACTTGCCAAGAAATTGGTTTCAGTCTTGTTACTTAGCTTTAGTGTTTCCTAGAGTTTATCCTGCTAATGATACAGATAGTAGGCTCATAGGAGAAGAACAAAGCAAACCTTTGGAGAGGTTATGCAAAATATATTAGGTGCTATAATTCCACCAGTAGGTGTAGCAATAAATGATGTAAAAATTAGGTTTCTATCAACAGCTGTAGTTTAACTTGCAACAAAAACAGCAGGTTCTTTTACATGATTAAATGCTGAAGTGGCATCTAGTGGAGCTATGGTAAAGCAAAATCTTAAAATATTATCCTGGTAAAGGTAATTAAATCTAAGAGATGATGTACTTACATACCAGATAACAGTAGATCTATTGATTTATTTTTGATTAATATGACTAATCATTTGCATGAGATGTAATCTTTTGAAGAGCAGGGTTTATGGGAAAGGTTTAATGACTTTAGGAAGAATTTGGCTGACATTAGTGAATGGATAGATAGTGCAGGTGGAAGTATGTTGTATTATTTACTAACACTTGTGATATTCATAATGATTTGTGCAATTGTTTTATTTCTTTTTCTGAAATGATCCGGAGGTTAATTTAGCAAATGTTCGAAAGAAAGAAGTGGTTCAAAATACAACAGAAAGTTGAAAGAACAAGCAATGGATATTGTTAAAGATATTGCCTATACCAGCTACAGATGTCTCTGGGGAGTTCCACAAAAAAGCAGAGATTCATGTTGACTGGATAATTTTTTCTGATTAATAAACATATTAGTGGGATTTAGTGATTATAAATATTCATTAGCGGAATTGTAGAAATTATTTTTGAGTTTATAATTTCCAGTTGCAATTAATTGTGAGTTTTAATTATTTGTATAATAAAATGTAGTCGGAAATAATGAATTAATACATTTGCAGTTGAAACAAGTTTTATACACAGCTAAGTTCGTTCATTAACATATTTTAGTTAGGCTACTTTTTGTGAAAATCATCATAATGGTAAAATGGATGTTGTTTCTCTCTCTTTGTCTTCGTTCTTGCAGCTACTTCTTCCATCAGGGTTTTCTGTGTGTCTCTTCTCTCTTCAGAGGCCTTGTAAAATAGGAAACAAAATGAGATCGTCGAGTGTATTTCAAAAATGTGCATGTAACATGAATTAACTCTCTGGTGTTTGAATAACTGGTGTAAAATGTTGCTATAGCCTAGTAACTGTTCCGTTCTAATTTCGCTGCTTGGTCAGCACATTGAGCTGGTCTGATGCCCATTGTTTGATGTTTTGCAGAGGCTGCTTGAAGCTTACTTAGAAATTGGTTAGTGTTAAAACTATTTGTGTGACATTTAAGAATCTTATTTGCCAAAAAGTGAAGCTGTGCCTTTAGCTAATTTGTTATGCAAAAAATGTGTTAAAGAACCCCTTGAGTTTGCAGTGAACCAGAAGTTTTTGAGCTTTCCTTTGTGCTACTAGGGATGCTGATTGAGTTTTATTGATTTTGCTGCTCACTTGAGACTTTAATGATTTCTTGACTTTCTGATTATTCTGCTCAACTCTGCAATCTGAGCCCGTTTGACAATTATTCTGTTCTGTTTGATTTTGAGAATTTGTAGTAAAACCCTTTAACTTTTCTCTTGATTTAGAACTCAGTTATTGAGTGATCTTCATGACTTATTATGTTATTTGTTAAACTGATGTTGTTGGGGTGTTCTCTTACACCAGATCAGATTGAAAGCAGTAATTTCTGAGGTAAATGGTGAGATTTTGAAATGTTGGGGTGCCATGATTATTGAGGTTCAATCCTTATTATTGGGGTATAGAGTTCTGTTCCCAGAGAGGGTTCCTGAGTCCCTCTCCCCTTTCTCCAGCAACAGTGGTTATTCCTCATTCACTATAGTCAACATTTATGTTAGGCCCCCTAACTACAAACAGTCTAGAATGTTTCATCACTTTAGAGACTTAGAGGATGATGCCAATGCAGCAATACAGCATATGTATATTCCTCTACCTTTTTGCAGGTAGATGAGTGCCCAGAAATACATCTATTTAGTTGAAAACAGGATTACAGACCAAGGTGTAATGGGCTCCTTAAGTGAGACAGGCTGGCTAAGGAGGTAAAATCATTTATGTTGTGTAACAAATCACCTTCACAAAATAATACACCCAAATGTGGAACTGTTTGAATTTAAGTTTAAAGCACTCTTCATCTTGAAGACCTTCAAAATAGTTTGTTTGACATCAAGCCTGAGGGACAGAGTGGCTTTTAAATTGAGTTTTGCTTACTATGGCTTGAGTCATGCATACATTCTCTAGGCCTCTTGACATATTAGTATCCCTTTATACAATCACCCAGCTTCTTCATTATGTCGGAGGAGTGTCGCCCCACTGCCTCAGCAGCATAAAAATATGTCAAATAAAATGATTGTGAAGCAGTTTTATTGTTTCATTTTTCATGACCTGAGCCAGTCCTGAGCCAAGTCTTGGGGGTGGTACAACAAACAAATGATGGACGGAATGCTGACAATGCAGACATTCTCCCCCAGTCAATAGATCTGGGTTAAATCCATCGTTCTTTTGCCCACTACGCCACCCCAGTTCAGACATGGCCATATGCAAATCAGTCTTGACCCTGTGCCTCATGGGAACAGTCCAGCCCGAACTGCCAAGCCATGTCTTCCCTGGACCGGAATCAAGCATCCTAGGACCGGTTTCTGGCTATCAGCCGTCATCAGCCAGGATAGCTTGACTCCAGTGGCGTAGTGAGCACGGGACCCACGTCTGGGCATACCCATCCCACTTAGGGCGAAAAGCGTTACAACAAACAAATGATGGACGGAATGCTGACAATGCAGACATTCTCCCCCAGTCAATAGATCTGGGTTAAATCCATCGTTCTTTTGCCCACTACGCCACCCCAGTTCAGACATGGCCATATGCAAATCAGTCTTGACCCTGTGCCTCATGGGAACAGTCCAGCCCGAACTGCCAAGCCATGTCTTCCCTGGACCGGAATCAAGCATCCTAGGACCGGTTTCTGGCTATCAGCCGTCATCAGCCAGGATAGCTTGACTCCAGTGGCGTAGTGAGCACGGGACCCACGTCTGGGCATACCCATCCCACTTAGGGCGAAAAGCGTTACAACAAACAAATGAAGGACGGAATGCTGACAATGCAGACATTCTCCCCCAGTCAATAGATCTGGGTTAAATCCATCGTTCTTTTGCCCACTACGCCACCCCAGTTCAGACATGGCCATATGCAAATCAGTCTTGACCCTGTGCCTCAGGGGAACAGTCCAGCCCGAACTGCCAAGCCATGTCTTCCCTGGACCGGAATCAAGCATCCTAGGACCGGTTTCTGGCTATCAGCCGTCATCAGCCAGGATAGCTTGACTCCAGTGGCGTAGTGAGCACGGGACCCACGTCTGGGCATACCCATCCCACTTAGGGCGAAAAGTGTTACAACAAACAAATGATGGACGGAATGCTGACAATGCAGACATTCTCCCCCAGTCAATAGATCTGGGTTAAATCCATCGTTCTTTTGCCCGCTACACCACCCCAGTTCAGACATGGCCATATGCAAATCAGTCTTGACCCTGTGCCTCATGGGAACAGTCCAGCCCGAACTGCCAAGCCATGTCTTCTCTGGACCGGACTCAAGCATCCTAGGACTTGTTTCTGGCTATCAGCCGTCATCAGCCAGGATAGCTTGACTCCAGTGGCGTAGTGCGCACGGGACCCACATCTGGGCGTACCCATCCCACTTAGGGCGAAAAGCGTTACAACAAACAAATGATAGACGGAATGCTGACAATGCAGACATTCTCCCCCAGTCAATAGATCTGAGTTAAATCCATTGTTCTTTTGCCCACAACGCCACCCCAGTTCAGACATGGCCATATGCAAATCAGTCTTGACCCTGTGCCTCATGGGAACAGTCCAGCCCGAACTGCCAAGCCATGTCTTACTGGGTGAATGTATGACATTGTTCTGCATTCTGTCCATCAATTGTTGTTTTTGCATTTGTCACCCCGAGTGGGACGGGTATGCTCAGACGTGAGTCCCGTGCTCTCCATGCCACTGGAATCAAGCTATCCTGGCTGAAGAGGGGTGAAACCCCGAAACCGGTCCTAGGATGCTTGTTTCCAGTCCAGGGAGGACCTGGCTTGGCAGTTCGGGCTGGACTGTTCCCATGAGGCACTGGGTCAAGACTGATTTGCATATGGCTGGGTTCAAACTGGAATGGCATGGTGAGCAAAAAAACGATGGATTTAGGCCCAGATCTCTGTACTGGGGTGAATGTATGACATTGTTCTGCATTCTGTCCATCAATTGTTGTTTTTGCATTAGTCTTGGGGGTGGGGCAAGGCAAGAATAGAGGACACCTGCAGTGGTGGGCACTGAAAGTGTGCATGACAGTTTGGCCGGCTGTCTTAGGCCAGCCAAACCATCATGCACACTTAGATTTCTCCAGCTATAGCACTTAGATGTCTTCTGGCTGTTGCTGGAGAACAGCTGACACAGGCTTCTAGTCCTTCTGGAAGCATAAAACCAGCCCGCTCTGCCCAATCCCAGCGCTGCTGTCATGCTGAGTAATTTCAATTTCATGACATTTGTAAAGTGTATAGCTACCCACACAGAGGTGTCTCGATGCTGACAGACAGCACATAAGAGATAAAGATAATAATAGTATTAACAGCATGAGAGCATTGTCTGGATTAGCGCAGGGTAGTCTGGGAGCCTGTAATCGGGAGAAGAGCATCGAGGCTGCGAGGTGGTAGGTAAGATTTAATTTCAATGTATTTATCCCCTGCACTGCCCACCCCTTTTCCCTCCGGGCAGCCACCACTGTAATCCCCTAGTACTGATGGCAAGCCGATATCAATATGGGTTTCCCGTTTCAAAACAATACTGCTGCTATAATCGGAGCAAGTAAAGTGCACTACGTGTAACCCCTGTGGAGCCCTTAATTTTCAGGGAAGTACCTAGGCCCTCGCTTGGGCTATCCTGACAGAAAACCTGTTTTTTCTACACTCATTAATAGCGTTTCAGTGAACGAGCCTTCTTCAGTTCTGAGGACTGCAGGTTAAGAGGAGGACTTTGACACACATGAGGCTCAATTCACAGAGGTAAACTTCGACCAAAAGTCTAACTTTACTATTTTTGGGTATTCTTAAAGGTAAACTTAGACCAAAAGTATAACTTTACTACTTTTCGGTATTCAGCAATTACTACGAGCAAAGTTAGACTTTTGATTTAAGTTTACCTTTGTGAATACCGAAAGTACTAAACTTACACAACAGTATAAATTTACCTTTGTGAATCGGGCCCATGGTGCCTAGGTGGACAATCAGATATACATATAACACAGCATTAAGGTAACAGAAGTATTTCGTTTTTCTGACTGTGATAGATGACAGACAGGCAGGACAGAGCGAGAGCGAAGAGTGAGCGCACTGTTTGGAAGGAGGTTGACAGTAGCCAAAGAAATGTGCAATTTTCATTATAGATAAGAATCACAAAACCTTAAATGTAAAACTGGCACCCAAAACTAGACACTGCAGTCACTACAAACGAGTTACTAAAACTGTATGATAAAACAACAGAATAAATAGGAGTGAGCGATACACTGAATTATTCAAATACAGATTTGATGGTAACTAGTAGGGCATTACCAATGCACTGCAAATTGTGTTTATTTTTCACTGTATGGATGTAGGCACTATCTCAACTAAGGTGGTTTCAATAACTGTCAGAATATGATCCTGAAAAGTACATAAGCCTATGCCAGGCTTAGGTGAAATTACAAGTAAAAGAATGTAATAAAGTTACAGGTCAAGATGACTTTGACCTTTGTATGATACAGCTTGTCTTTTGCAGAGGTAAAATAAACAATAAACTACTTTACACACACTTGAGAGGTATTGTATTACTAACGAAAAGTGCAGGGTATATGTGATGCAAGAATGCTTTGCTGGTGTAACAGGAAGATATACTAAAGTATGCTTTCTTAACAGGAGAGTGGAGACACTATAATGTAATGTGTATTTCCTCAAATAAATTATATTTTATATTTTACATTTTGGAGTTCAAGAGTTCAAGGTCAATTTAGCCTCAGGGTGCCCTATCTCTTGTTTTTACCTCTCAGTGCCAATAATTGAAATGCAAAATGTTTTTCCATCCCAAGTGTTTGGTGGTATAAATGGTATTTGTATACCCCATATTAGTTATGATATATTTTTTTTAATGAGTGCTGCACAGATATGGAACATTATTCGTTCCAATATTCTTTTTACAATAATTTTATAAACTTCGTTTTCAACACTACTGTAGGCAGCCTAATGCTTGACTTCGGCTATTGTTCAAAGTAGAAATGCATCATAAGATGTAGACTTGAATGCATCTTTGAGTATATCCGGTTTTGAGGAGCGTGCGTCAGTTAGGAATGGGCGGTGACCCGATTGTGTGCAACGTATTGCCAATAGAAGTATGACAGATTTCGGGAGGGGCGGGGGGAGGTGTTTGTAAAACCAAAGTGCTTTGAAGGTATGGCCAAGATGGAGAAAATGAAAGACAGGGTCAGAGTGCCAGTGGGCTACTTTTACTTAGAGTGTGGTAGGGTAGTCTTGACGATCTGAGAGACATTTTTGTGGTCAAGTTTCCTTCAATTTTGTGAACTCCTAAATATAATTATAACACTGTACCAGCACAGTGACTTTAGGTGGTGGCACATCAACCAATGGTAAGTGAATGGAGCATTAGAACGTCATTATGTCAGGGGCATGCATGGGTAATTAAATCAGAAATCAATCAAATGGCAGCCCCCATGCTTGCTGCTATTGTACCTCCTCTACTCTCCAGCCCCACCCTACCCCACTCACACTCCAGTGCACCAAGCAGCAGCAGCACCACCACCAGGAGCTAATCAGCAGCATGTGGGTGGCAGGCCCAGTGGAGAAACGGGCTTCTGTTTCTTGGCCTGCTCAGACGTGGAATGGAGTTACATGGGGAGGATATGGTGTTGACCTGGAGGTGGATGGAAGAAACTGGCAAAGTGCTATGTGAACATCTCTGGACAGCGACCCCTACATTGTGAGTAGTCTGCTAAGTTACAGGTCTCTCACAGTCATAGGCAGCCCAAAAGGAGCAAGATGACCAATTCAATGGAGCACATGGACTCAGTTCTTGACAGGGACTGTGAGTAGTTAGTCAGTCCAGAGTCTGGTGCAAGTGGAAACAGCCCAAAGATGTTATTTAAAAAAGCATAGTAGGTACTAAGACTCTCTCCCCAACTGCTTCAATCTGCTTCCATAGTGTTGTTATTATTTAAATTAAATTGTAGTAGAGTCTAAGCGAAATTGGAGAAAGAATGCACTGCCTGACCTTAACCGTTAACTATGTGCTCGGCCTTCATTAAAATGGTGGCTGTAGCTCACACCATTTATTAGAAGCTGAACTGAACTCTATCATCTGAATATATGTAGAATGGGGATCCATCAATTGGGGTGTTATCTGTGGAGTGGGGTGGTGAGACTCACTACTGTTGCAACAAATATTGGGCCCTTTTTTCCTTATTTTTTGTATTATGACTTAATTCTTCTGACACCTACTTGATCCTCCAAAGCGTCTTGCAATGTGCCTCTGAGCAGTTGTAAATAGGAGATTTACCATCCGAATATCCAACAAGGATCAGAAATTGGATATCTGATTCACAAATTAATAATTCAGTTCATGTATATGACCCTCAATACCAGACTATATAAATAAAAATCATTACTGCTAGTCAGAATCATCTAAATAAATTTAACCTGACCAAAATCAAGTAAACAAGAAGGTCTGTTAAGGCAATACAAAAAAATACCTGATAATTTGGATTTCTCTATATTTAACTTCCACTGTCTTTAACAAATCAATTTGGAATGTACAATCAACTTAAAGAGACATGTCATGATAAAGATAGACTCTGGTTTAGTTCAAAGTACATTTTATCAAAGATATTCAAAAGGTAGTATATCATTAATAAACATTCAATGTCTAAAGATTACAGGGCAATCTAATTAATCTAGGCTTGCCATAGGTGAAAATGCAGTTTTGGAAAGCTCAGCAAGAACATGAGCCACGACAGCTCATGGGCAGTGTCCCATCGAGGAAAGAGTCCACGAATGGTGCACAAAGGGTTTGCATCAGACTGAAAGTTAGCACATAGAGCCCGCCAAGGCTCCCAAAAGGCAGTCTCTGGGATCAGGTCTGGCTCGATTCTCCAGATCAAGCAGTAAATTCTCTGTCCTTCCGATTAATGTATAATATCATCCTTTAGATCAGGTGGTGACATCTCCTTGGTCCACTCATTGTCTCAGACCACTCAGTCCATTGGTCAGTTCGTAAAGGGCGAATGTCATACGGCATAAAGGCAGAAGCATATTATAGGAAGAGGTGGTAAAAGGCACATATGTTGTCAGATCATCCAGTATACATAACCATCCAAACAATGATCCTTTAACTACAGGTACATGAGCGAGTGCAAGAGGACAGTTTCCCATAGCAGATATTCTCAAAGCAACAACTTTTGTTGCAAATTGTCATGGTACGCAGGTGAGAACTCTTCTAGTAAGACACGGTTATGGTTCACCTAGAAGGTTTATAGAAACTTCCTACGAATAAAAAATAAAGCAAAATAGGAAAATGCAGGCCTACAGTGAAGTTTTGTTAAAATATGCAGAATATGAAGTAATGGAAATAAATATTTCATAAGAGAAAATCAATATTCTAGAATCATTTCAACTTATAAGTATTCCGAATATGTTATTTGTTGAATAATAAAGATCACGTATAACTATGGTATATTACTGCATTTTCAAAGTACCAACCTTCAAAATTATTTCAAATCTTAAGATATTAATATTGTTTTTGGTGGGTTACATTAGTACATACATGAAGATCCTAATCTGAAGGTTTCAGAACAATTGCGCTAACTATGGCTATGAAGCGCACTTTTTCTCTTGTCATACGGTGCACAATTTCACATATGCACTGATGAAATTCAGAATTAAACCGTTCCATATCACACGTAAAAATAACTAGATCACGTTAGATTTCATTAAGTCTTCACACACATTAATATTTCAATAAGTAGGATTAAGAGTTTCATAGCATGTGATTCTTCGTTTTAGCACTCTAAAGCACACTAAATTAGCATATTAAGGCTTGTTTATAAATCTAAAACCCTATATTATTGCATGAATACAATTTTGTCTATTCTACATCTATCTGCTTGTTTTTTTGATACAGTAACTAAGTTCTCTCATGTGTATTTTCAATGTTTCTTCAATGTGTAATTGGTACACGTTCAGTCATAGATTACTCAAAATATTTCATAATAGGTTTAGATATGCATCAAAGGATTTAGCTGCCTCATCACCTGCATCACTACAAACCGTGAATATGCTTGCAAGTGTTCCTTGCTCACTTCCTTCTTGTTTCCCTGTCTTTCTGTATACTCCATGTTCCATATCATAGCAACAAAATTATTTCAATAGGTTAGTGTATGTTTTGTATATTACACTTGCAAAATGACTTGCAGCAGAAACACACTCTCGCCTGGCAGCTCTTTCCAAAGAGAGCAGCCGAGAGTGGTCCAGTTTTTCTCGCATTACAATGACTATTTGTGGCACTGTAACATAGCTGTGGACTCCGGGTGTGACTATCATCCAGGTTTTCTTCTATGCATAGTGGTTTATGTAGGCGTATTTTTTAGACTACGGCCCAGATTCTCAAAGGTGTCACGGAACGTAAATCAGCAACCAAAAATGCTGCACTGTATTTGCATGACAGAGAGAGAGCATGAGAGCACCATATTCACAGAGATATGGCTCTCTTCTCCCCTCTACCCAGAGCCAGCATTGATTTCAGCTGCTGTGCAACATGCACACACCTTAGCACTATAGTACTAGGTTGCGTGCCTGAGTCTACCATTTTGTACAGGACGGGTATCCTTCCTGTACAAAATACTATGGTTAGACAAGTGAAAAACCTTTTCCTACTTTGTATTTGTGCTGTACAGTGCAGCACACACGCAAAGTCAAAACAGCAAGGAGAAATTAAAACAGTTTTCCTTTAATGCCTGCATTTCAGCTGCGTTAATTTGTTTTCGGCACTAAGCCGTGTCTACTAATGTTAGTAGATAGGGTTTAGTGTAAAAAACCATTGGTGGTTGCATGGGAACACCCATGTATCACCCATGTAATGCCTTGCTATCGCAAAGTAATGCAAAGCAGCGTTTCGCGCTGCTTTGCGTTACTTCTGGCTACTCTCCAGCGCAAAACATGTTTTGTACTGGAAAGTGAATCATTAAAAAAAAAATGTGTTGCTGGTTAGTGTCACCTTTGTGAGGCTAACCTAGCGCAAAAAAAATGAGAATCTCCCCCTACATCTATAAGACTGTGCTGAAAATATTTTGACTGGATGCGCTGCTCATGTATGGAGTCGACACTCTAGAGCTCTGCTCAAATACTCCACAAGCTAATAGCTTTACCTGTGCTTAGCCAGTTCCACGTTTCACCACTACCTGTCTCAGTCCTTTTTAAATTCCTTCAGCATTTTAGGCACTACCATTTCTGCTGAGTGCTTTTTCTATGCATTCATTGCCATAACAAATATGTTTTAGGTACCACAATTTCTTCTGGGAGATTGTTCCATGCATTCACTGTCCTAACAAATATGTTAATTTTTAGGTACCACACTTTCTGCTGAGAGCTTGTTCTCTGCATTCACCGTCTTAACAAATATGTTGTAATGGTGGTGGTTCTGCTGAGCCTCTTGCACCTCATTGAGTCTCACTGTGATGTCTGGTTCTAGATACTTAAAATGCTTGTTACAGCAACACAAATTAATTTTTTCAGCTAGAACGTCTCTTTCATATGCCTACTTATCTGTTTCATCCTCTATTTATACGCTATATGTTCTATTCATGTTATATGAAAATGAACACAACATTCAAATCTGGCATGTGTAGCTGCACCCTGACTCTATAAATGGAATATTGTTTGCTCTTCTGCTTAGTTAGTAAAAACATTAAGACTGTACTGATGAACGTTTATGGGCTATGGTCTCAAACAGCAACCAAAACCTCCACCATGTTACGGGTTTTTCTTGATCTTGTTCTATGCCTTTTCAACCAAGTTTGTTAGTGAAACTGACCCATGTAAAAGGAGCTTGAGGAAAAATGGCAGACATTGAAAATCAGGCCTTGTTCTGTCCACAATTGCCACAATGAGGGCTATTTTCTTTAAAAATCCAAAGCAACTTTTCCGCTATTGATAGTAGTGCAGTGAGATGAGGAGGAAAACGTGAAGAAAGGTCCTGTCTTCTTCAAGACACTCTCTTCTAGGTACAGGCAGGTATCAGGTGGCCACTAGTCATGTGATATGCAACTAATCCTAGCTTTCTAGGTAAGAGCACTATCCAAGATGTGATTTCTGACCCTAGTTAACAATAGGAAATCTAAAAGTACAGGTTCCAGAATAGCAAGTGGTGTTTACTTAATAGTGAAGACTGACAGTGTGTTACTACTTACTTTTTGCATGCTTAAAGTTCTCAGCAAACTGTATTCTGCTAGTCAGTTTGTCCAGTCTGGACTAAGGAAATTCTCTCTACTTCATTCTCACTGACGATTACCTACCTAGTGAACAAAGTGACCATGACTCCATCTCTGACAACTTTAGCAAATTGCATTGCTTATAAGTGGCTGAGAATGCCCATGAGCATCACTTTACAAGTAGCTCAAGGAACAGGCCCGTCCTTCTTTAACATAAATTCAAGTGCTATTTGCTCCCCTAATATCTATTTTCCCAAATCAAAGAAAATAAATGTTTTGGAAAATTTTGCTTTAAGGTTTATGCCACTCATGACTTAGGCCCTCTGAAGGTGGGGAGGAGGATAAGTGAGATGGAAAAGTGGGGCCACTATAGAGGAAAGCATGTATACAAGAATGAAGGAAGAATAAGGAAAGGGAGCTGTGTACACAAGTATCTAATCGAAAGTAGAAACAACTGAGCAAGAGAAGGTTGTGGATGGATGAGCAGGAATTTTAATATTTTTCTCTTTTTGAAGAGTAGGGGGCATGGGTGCCAGTTTTCTCAGAGAAAAATATCAGCCATGTCTTCCATGTTTTGAGATTTTGGATAGGTCAAAGTCTGTAGCTTGAATACAATTTTTGGTCCAATGACACAATATCATTGACAGAAATATTGTGTCAAGAATATTTTTTTCTGAGGGGCTTGGCTTAGATACCAATGAAGATGGCTGCCTTCTGGTGAAGCTCCACAGCGGACCGGGGCAGCTGAGACTCCTCCAGATGGCAGCTTGCTTTTGCATCACCTTCAACAGAGTCCCAGCCGTTGACGGGCTTCTCTCCCAGCATATATCAACAAATGTGCCCTTGGTAAGAGGAATGCCGGGATTTTTCTGTATTTTTCGACTGGCTCGTTTCCCTCATGGGGCTCGCGCCCGCCATTTTGTTTACTGCTTTGCTGTCTCAGCTGTTTCCTCCCTTCAGCAAAAGGAACACAGGGAATATATTGCTGGTTTAGAATTTTATCATGTATTTTCAAGCTGTCAAAATGGTCGACAGGATAATATTATTAAAGAATGAGTGCCTATATTGTTAATATTTTACCTACATCTCATTTTTATTCTAACATGCTGCAAAGTATGGCTTGCTGGTGACTGCTCAGCTTTATTCCAATAATTCCCCTACTTTGGCTGCATAATTTCATGTTTCTATTGCTGTCACTTCAAATATAATTTTTACTTAATATGTGGATTTTTTTTCTGGTTTTGTGAGGAACCTTTTCTTTAATTAACATTTTGGAAACTTGACTATTGCAAGGCTAATCAGATGTTCTGGTTTCCCTTTCTATTATTATTCTTTTTTCTCTAGCTATTTTAAAGTTTGACTTATTGATTACTCCAATTTCAAATTGCATTTCTGCAATTCACGACACCTGCAGCTTTTACTACTTTGTTTATGGGAAAAACAAGTTCTGTTTAATGTATTGTTAATACTTCTCCTACATTTAACTCTTTGGCAGACTATAAGCCTTTTACTATTCTCCTAGACAATATGGAGGAGTCAAAGCAAGGTGCATCATCTCTCCCGTTAGGAGTAACATAATCAAATATTCCGCTTCCTACTTCCAAGCATACATCTAAGTTGGTTGCCCCCTCGTCTATTTCATCAGGAAAACGTGGTTAAAAAAGATCCACCTTCGCCTGCTATATCTCCACCGCCAACATGTATGGAATTAATTCTCGAGGAAATACGTGCTCTTAAACCAAATATGGAAGAAATAAATATACGCTTTGTTAGACCTGTCAGCCCTTTGGGTGGTCCCTCCTCATCATTATTTATTTTGTCCCACTTGTGCCTCAAACCCTGTTTGAATTTTTCCTTTTTGGGAACCACCAGACTTTTTAGTGTTGCTACAGATTCAGGGAGCCATTTTAGCTACCCCTGAAACTTCTGTCTGAGGGCCTGAAGCACAAAATGGTGGCCTCCTGTGACATCACCAGCATCCACTGGAACCTACCAGCACCTTCCAGAACCTTCCAGGAGATTCCAGAACTGTGTGACAGTTGGAAACCGTTTAGAATGTTGGGAGGATAAGAGAGGCAGTTGGCAGTTGGAGCTGGCAGTTGGCACCTGACTGGTGAAGAGAGAGGAGCACAGCAGTGAAGGAGGAAGGAGTGAAGCAGCAGGGGTGGAAACTTGTGCCTGGAGTGGGGTCCATAAACCCACCCTTGATACTTGTCCCTACTGATGGATCCCAGCCTATAGCCCTGTGTGGGAAGAAGTCAGAAGAAAACCATCCTAAGGACCTGGACAGCAGGAACAGGCCTTAGAAATAAGAAGACAGCAAGATTCTGACCTGAGAACTGGTTTCCCTGGAGCCTGGCGTCGAGTAGCCGAAGACCTGGAGCCCGAGGTGGAGAAGCGGCGCTGACTGAGGTAGCAGACGTCGTACCCGGAGCCGCCTGAGGTCGTAAGAGGGCGCCGGCGGAGGTCGAGAGGAATACCAAGGGTCGAGAAGGAGGTGAACCGAGGTCGAGCGAGCGGCGTCATCGGAGGAGTGAAGTCCGCCCTCCGGAGTCGTCGGAGACCGAGGTCGAGGAGCACCGGAGGTCGGGAGTGAGGATCGCACTCCGGAGTCGCCCGGAACCTGTAAGGAGGAACACCGGAGGTCGGGGGTGAGGATCGCACCCCGGAGTCGCCGGAAGTCGACAGCGAGGCCAGGCCGGCCGACGTCATCGGAGCCGAGTGCGCCATCGGACCGGAGCCGCCCGAAGTCGACATCGTGAAGAGACTGCCCGACGCCGTCGAATCGGAGGTCGAGTTCGAACCGAGGCCACCGACATCGGACCGGAACCGCCTACCGGCGTCGACAAAGAACTGACACTGTGCCGAGGCCGCCGAGACCGAACCGGAACCGCCTCACGGCGTCGACACGACTCCAGCGGCGTCGGAACATCAGAAAAGGGCAGTAAGTGGAGTAGAGGGCGCCTAAGGCCCTGTGGAGACCTGAGAGACTACTCTGAGGGGCTAGGGAGGTGCTGAAACCCACCTGACTGTGCCTGGGGTGAACTGGGACTGACCTAGAGAGGTTGTGTGGAGAGGGAAGCCAGGGCATTGGAATTCCCCCCTTTTGATCTACCTCAGTTTAGGCCTCAGCCTTTGCCTCAGCCAGGGAGTAGCCCCCCTCAAGCCTTCCACACCCTACAAGCTGTACCTGGGCCAAATCAGCCCTTAAGAGTTGAAGTGCCATCTGATTCACAAAGTGTACTGTATACTTCTAATTATTTATTGGGGATACTGTATTTATTAAGTTCTTATCTATTTATTGCTGCACTGAATTCATAGGTCCACGGGACTTGTTGGTGTACAGTATTTATTGGTACAGTATTTATTGGTACAGTATTTATTACCTCAAAGTATTTAATTGTCTGTATATATTGCACTTGTATTTATGCCCTGTTATTTATGATCACCCCTATTTATTTCAGCAAACAGCAAATATTTATTTGACCTGCTCTATTTAAAATGTATATACTGTGATTGTTATTTATTTTCCCAATCAGCAACTAAGAGAAGAAAGATAAAGAAGAATATTTTCATAATTTTTACGGTGTAGAGTCGTTTTTGGAACGGATGCACGCATGGTTATTGTATGGGTATATTGTATGCTTAGCACTGCGCCTGTTTCCTGACCACTCGAGCCAAGCTACCCCGTTGTGTCGGGAAGGTCCACCACCACCCTGCGGAGTGGGAGTGGGCTGTTTCCAACATAAATTGGTGTTCAGCGGTGGGATAGAGCTGTCCCTACGTATACTCAACAATAACTGTGGGTAGTCCATAGGCCTACACCGGGAGTTTTCTCAAAGCGGCCTTCCTAATTGTGGGTTTTTGTTTTTTCCAAATTTACTCTGGTGGTGGGAGGAGGTATTACTAAAGGTACCCCCCTGCATTGTTACTGCACAAAACCTGTCCTCTAACCTGAGTGGGCAAGATGGAGTTTGTTCTTGAAAATCTAGACACGTACACTGTGGCCCAACTCAGGGAGTTTTGCCAGCGAGAGGGGGTGTACTGTCCCCCAGGAGCAAAGAAGGGTGCACTTCAAACCAGCTTAAGGGCTTGGGGGGAGGCACGCAGGGAAAGCAAGGCTGAGGAAGAGGACAGGGATGGAGAGCCTGACCCCGAGGGGGCTGAGATGTACCAACCTGAGGTGGGGAACCTGTCAGCAGGGCCCAGGACACTTTCTAGGAAGGGCAGCACTGTCTCTAGTGGGGGCTTATCCGAAGTGGAGTTAGCAGACCGGAGAGAGAAGAGACAGCTCACATGGGACTTAGCAAGGCTGGAAAAGGAGAAAGAGGAGCAGAGGATGGCCCATGAATTGCGACTGAAAGAAATAGATCTTCAGATTTTGAGAATCGGGGCACAACCTGTTCCTAATGGTGGCAGCCAAAACCAAGAGTCCACCAGGGAATCCAAACCTTACCTGCCAAAGGACATTGTAGCGAGCTATGGGGCGGGTGACGACATCGCCAAGTGGCTAGCAGCCTATGAGGTCTCATTGAGGGCCCATGGGGTTCCAGCGAAGTATTGGGGAGGGGGATTGTATAAGTACATGCCTCCAGCTGGTAGGGATGCTTTATTGGCCCTCGAAGAGGATGAGCAAACCCACTACCCCACCATGAAACTGGCGCTCATCAGGAAGTTTGGACTTACTCCGGAAAAGTACAGACAGAAGTTCAGGGGTAGTCACAAACTGGGCACACAGAATTGGGTGGACTTCCTGGACTATGCAAAGAAGGCACTGGAAGGTTGGATTCAGGGCAGTGAAGTAAGGAACTACGAGGAGCTGTTTGACCTAGTACTGAAGGAACACCTACTCGAGAAATGTTTCCCTGAACTGCGGCAACACCTGGTGGATAGCAAGCTGACCAGCCCCCGGAAGCTTGCTGAGGAGGCGGACATTTGGGCTAGTACCCGGGTGTCCACAAGGGGGACTGGAGGGGATACTCAAAAGGCCGGACAGGGCGCCCCCCAGAAGAAAGAAGGAGGGGAAAAGAAAAAGGAGTTCTCCAAAGGCCCCCAAAATAACTTCCAAGGGAAGGGAACAGGATTCACCTCTAAGGCTAACCCACCCAGAAACCCTAATCCTGGCCAGAGTCAGCAGCCAAGGGTTGTCCATTGCTATGAGTGCGGTGGCGTTGGACACTATAAAGGAGATCCGAAGTGTCAGAAACGATCACCCCCTCCCACTGGAGGAAAGCCCCCCGGAGTAGCTAGTGTAGTGCTCGGGGAGGAGATGCCCTTAACTAAGGGAAGGGAGTGGGCGGGTGTCACTTTAGTGTCCCTGGGAGAACGGGAGATGGTTCCTAAGATCCAGGTGCCCGCAAATACTGCAAAGTATGGGCAGTGGATCACCATCAACGGCCAAAGAGGGGAGGCTCTGAGAGACACAGGAGCCAGTATGACTATGGTACGTAGCCAACTGGTGTCTCCAGAGCAAGTCATTCCCGATGTACTCCACCCAGCCGCGATGGCTGACGGCAGAACCGGCCACTATCCCGTGGCTGAGGTTCCCTTTGAATGGGGGGGGGTTGCAGGTTCACTTCGAGTTGCCGTAAGCCCTGCCGTGCCAGTCGATTGTCTGCTGGGCAATGACATGGAGCACAACGCTTGGAAGGAGGTGGAATACCGGACTCATACCGAGATGCTGGGTACACCTGACTGGGCCTGTGTTAGCACAAGGTCCGTGACTACCCGAAGAGGGAGTTCATTCCGGCTGGAGCCTGGAACAAAGGCCCAGCCAGCTGCCAGTCAAGGGAAGAACCGAGGACAGGAGGAGCCTGCCTCGGCGTCTCCACCCCGTAGGACGGATAGGCCACCGGAGGTGGTGGACCAGGAGTCTGCGGAGGGGGACGTTACCAACCTGGAGAACCTGCCCATCCCGGCCGAGTGGCACGTGGAGGGAGGCCCGTCCAGGGAGGAATTCTGCCAGGGCCAGAGGGAGTGCCCTACCCTTGAGGGGCTTAGGCGACAGGCCGAAGCCCAGGCAGCAGGGAACGTTGAAGGGAACTACAGTGTTTACTGGGAGGATGGCCTCCTCTACAGTGAACCCAAGGCACCCCTACATGGATCCTCACGAGCCTTGGTAGTCCCTCAACGTTATCGAGCCTTCCTTTTAGAGTTGGCTCATGAGATACCATTGGCAGGACACCTGGGGCAAGACAAGACCTTCGCCCGTCTTGTCCCACACTTTTATTGGCCTCAGATGAAAGTGTCGTCCGATACCTACTGCCGGACCTGTGTGTCTTGCCAAGCCAGTGGGAAAACAGGGGTGAAGCTGAAAGCTCCCCTGGAACCACTTCCTGTCGTTAGCACCCCCTTTGAAAGGGTGGGCATCGACATTGTGGGTCCGTTAGATCCGCCAACATCAGCTGGTCACAGGTTTATCCTGGTTCTGGTGGATCATGCCACACGGTACCCAGAGGCAATCCCTCTGAGGACCATAACAGCACCTGTTGTGGCTAGGGCCCTGATGGGAATCTTTACCCGAGTGGGTTTTCCCAAGGAAGTTGTGTCCGACAGGGGGACCAACTTCATGTCAGCATATATGCGGGCAATGTGGAAGGAGTGTGGAGTGACCTACCGGTTCACAACTCCTTACCACCCCCAGACCAATGGTCTGGTGGAGAGGTTTAATAAAACCTTAAAAGGCATGATCAGAAGTCTGCCTGAAAGCCTGCGGAGGAAATGGGACGTCCTCCTACCCTGTTTACTTTTTTCTTACAGGGAAGTGCCACAGAAGGGAGTGGGCTTCAGCCCCTTCGAGCTTCTGTATGGGCACCCTGTACGCGGACCTCTTAACCTGGTGAGAGACGGATGGGAAAGAACTCCCAGAAAGCTCCCCCAGGATGTGGTGAGCTACATGCTGGCCTTCCGGAGCCAAATGGCTAAGTTGTGGAAGCAAGCTTCTGACAACTTGGAAGCCAGCCAAGCAGTAATGAAGGCGTGGTATGACCACAACGCTCACCCGGTGGAGTTGGAGCCTGGCCAGAAGGTGTGGGTGATCGAACCTGGAGAGCTTAGTGCCCTCCAGGATCGCTGGTCAGGACCCTTTGAGGTGTTGGAGAAGAAGGGTAAGGCTACCTACTTGGTGGACCTGAAGACCCCTCGTCAGCCCCTGCGGGTGCTGCATGCCAACCGCCTCAAACCCCACCACGAGAGGCCCGAAGTCATCTTGATGATGGTGACTGACGGAGGAGAGGACGTGGAAAGCGAGCCTCTCCCTGATCTGTTTGCGTCTCAGGAAAAGGATGGGTCGGTGGAGGGAGTGATTCTCTCCCCATCTCTAACTCCTGAACAGCAGGAGGACTGTCGCCAGGTCCTGGGGCAGTACTCTTCGTTGTTCTCCCTTGTCCCGGGTAGGACTCACCTGTGCGTCCATGACGTGGACACAGGAGACAGCCCACCTGTGAAGTCCAAGATCTACCGGATGTCCGACAAGGTGAAGGCCAGCATTCATAGTGAAGTCACTAAGATGCTGGAGCTAGGAGTGGTTGAACCTTCTAGCAGCCCCTGGTCCAGTCCGGTGGTGTTAGTACCAAAAGCTGCACCACCGGGTGCCCAACCAGAACTGAGGTTCTGTGTGGACTACCGGGGACTGAATTCAGTGACAAAGACTGATGCTCATCCGATCCCTAGGGCGGATGAATTAATTGACCGGCTGGGAGCTGCCCAATATCTAAGTACCTTTGACCTTACTTCAGGGTACTGGCAGATCTCTTTGACTAATGGAGCAAGGGAAAGGTCAGCCTTCTCCACGCCCAATGGCCACTACCAGTTCTGTGTGATGCCCTTTGGGCTCAAGAACGCACTTGCCACGTTTCAGCGCCTGGTAAACCAGATCCTCACCGGGATGGAGAGTTTCTCTGCTGCTTACCTGGATGACATAGCCGTCTTCAGTAACAGCTGGGAGGATCACTTGCGTCACCTGCAAGCTGTTCTCCAGGCCCTGAGACAAGCTGGATTGACGATCAAGGCCAGCAAGTGCCAGATCGGGCAGGGGTCGGTAGTGTACCTTGGACACTTGGTGGGTAGGGGAACGGTGCAACCCCTCCAGGCGAAGATCGAGGCCATCATGGCCTGGGAACCCCCCAAGACACAGACTGAGGTCCGAGCATTTTTGGGCCTCACGGGATACTATCGCCGCTTCGTGAAGGGGTACGGTACCATCGTAGCCCCTCTCACGGAGCTCACGTCCAAGAAACAACCTCGACGGGTAGTCTGGACGGAGGCTTGTCAGCAAGCCTTTGAGAAATTGAAGAAAGCCATGTGCGAGGCCCCGGTCTTAAGGGCCCCAGACTTTTCCAAGAAGTTCATTGTCCAGACAGATGCATCAGAACATGGCATTGGGGCAGTGTTATCGCAACTCAACGAAGAGGGTCTGGATCAACCCGTGGTCTTCCTATCCAGGAGACTACTTCCCAGGGAACAGAAGTGGAGTGCAATAGAGCGTGAAGCCTTTGCAGTGGTATGGGCTCTGAAGAAGTTGCGGCCATACCTGTTTGGCTCGCACTTCCTGGTTCAGACCGACCACCGACCCCTTCGTTGGCTGATGCAAATGAAGGGGGAGAATCCCAAGTTGTTGAGGTGGTCTATTTCCCTACAGGGGATGGACTTTCAGGTGGAACATCGGCCTGGAGTGGACCACGCCAATGCAGACGGTCTCTCAAGGTATTTCCGCCTTAGTGATGAGAACTCCCAAGGGGTTGGGTAGCTCTCCCCACTTTCAGCTGGGGGGGACGCGTGTTAGACCTGTCAGCCCTTTGGGTGGTCCCTCCTCATCATTATTTATTTTGTCCCACTTGTGCCTCAAACCCTGTTTGAATTTTTCCTTTTTGGGAACCACCAGACTTTTTAGTGTTGCTACAGATTCAGGGAGCCATTTTAGCTACCCCTGAAACTTCTGTCTGAGGGCCTGAAGCACAAAATGGTGGCCTCCTGTGACATCACCAGCATCCACTGGAACCTACCAGCACCTTCCAGAACCTTCCAGGAGATTCCAGAACTGTGTGACAGTTGGAAACCGTTTAGAATGTTGGGAGGATAAGAGAGGCAGTTGGCAGTTGGAGCTGGCAGTTGGCACCTGACTGGTGAAGAGAGAGGAGCACAGCAGTGAAGGAGGAAGGAGTGAAGCAGCAGGGGTGGAAACTTGTGCCTGGAGTGGGGTCCATAAACCCACCCTTGATACTTGTCCCTACTGATGGATCCCAGCCTATAGCCCTGTGTGGGAAGAAGTCAGAAGAAAACCATCCTAAGGACCTGGACAGCAGGAACAGGCCTTAGAAATAAGAAGACAGCAAGATTCTGACCTGAGAACTGGTTTCCCTGGAGCCTGGCGTCGAGTAGCCGAAGACCTGGAGCCCGAGGTGGAGAAGCGGCGCTGACTGAGGTAGCAGACGTCGTACCCGGAGCCGCCTGAGGTCGTAAGAGGGCGCCGGCGGAGGTCGAGAGGAATACCAAGGGTCGAGAAGGAGGTGAACCGAGGTCGAGCGAGCGGCGTCATCGGAGGAGTGAAGTCCGCCCTCCGGAGTCGTCGGAGACCGAGGTCGAGGAGCACCGGAGGTCGGGAGTGAGGATCGCACTCCGGAGTCGCCCGGAACCTGTAAGGAGGAACACCGGAGGTCGGGGGTGAGGATCGCACCCCGGAGTCGCCGGAAGTCGACAGCGAGGCCAGGCCGGCCGACGTCATCGGAGCCGAGTGCGCCATCGGACCGGAGCCGCCCGAAGTCGACATCGTGAAGAGACTGCCCAACGCCGTCGAATCGGAGGTCGAGTTCGAACCGAGGCCACCGACATCGGACCGGAACCGCCTACCGGCGTCGACAAAGAACTGACACTGTGCCGAGGCCGCCGAGACCGAACCGGAACCGCCTCACGGCGTCGACACGACTCCAGCGGCGTCGGAACATCAGAAAAGGGCAGTAAGTGGAGTAGAGGGCGCCTAAGGCCCTGTGGAGACCTGAGAGACTACTCTGAGGGGCTAGGGAGGTGCTGAAACCCACCTGACTGTGCCTGGGGTGAACTGGGACTGACCTAGAGAGGTTGTGTGGAGAGGGAAGCCAGGGCATTGGAATTCCCCCCTTTTGATCTACCTCAGTTTAGGCCTCAGCCTTTGCCTCAGCCAGGGAGTAGCCCCCCTCAAGCCTTCCACACCCTACAAGCTGTACCTGGGCCAAATCAGCCCTTAAGAGTTGAAGTGCCATCTGATTCACAAAGTGTACTGTATACTTCTAATTATTTATTGGGGATACTGTATTTATTAAGTTCTTATCTATTTATTGCTGCACTGAATTCATAGGTCCACGGGACTTGTTGGTGTACAGTATTTATTGGTACAGTATTTATTGGTACAGTATTTATTACTTCAAAGTATTTAATTGTCTGTATATATTGCACTTGTATTTATGCCCTGTTATTTATGATCACCCCTATTTATTTCAGCAAACAGCAAATATTTATTTGACCTGCTCTATTTAAAATGTATATACTGTGATTGTTATTTATTTTCCCAATCAGCAACTAAGAGAAGAAAGATAAAGAAGAATATTTTCATAATTTTTACGGTGTAGAGTCGTTTTTGGAACGGATGCACGCATGGTTATTGTATGGGTATATTGTATGCTTAGCACTGCGCCTGTTTCCTGACCACTCGAGCCAAGCTACCCCGTTGTGTCGGGAAGGTCCACCACCACCCTGCGGAGTGGGAGTGGGCTGTTTCCAACATAAATTGGTGTTCAGCGGTGGGATAGAGCTGTGCCTACGTATACTCAACAATAACTGTGGGTAGTCCATAGGCCTACACCGGGAGTTTTCTCAAAGCGGCCTTCCTAATTGTGGGTTTTTGTTTTTTCCAAATTTACTCTGGTGGTGGGAGGAGGTATTACTAAAGGTACCCCCCTGCATTGTTACTGCACAAAACCTGTCCTCTAACCTGAGTGGGCAAGATGGAGTTTGTTCTTGAAAATCTAGACACGTACACTGTGGCCCAACTCAGGGAGTTTTGCCAGCGAGAGGGGGTGTACTGTCCCCCAGGAGCAAAGAAGGGTGCACTTCAAACCAGCTTAAGGGCTTGGGGGGAGGCACGCAGGGAAAGCAAGGCTGAGGAAGAGGACAGGGATGGAGAGCCTGACCCCGAGGGGGCTGAGATGTACCAACCTGAGGTGGGGAACCTGTCAGCAGGGCCCAGGACACTTTCTAGGAAGGGCAGCACTGTCTCTAGTGGGGGCTTATCCGAAGTGGAGTTAGCAGACCGGAGAGAGAAGAGACAGCTCACATGGGACTTAGCAAGGCTGGAAAAGGAGAAAGAGGAGCAGAGGATGGCCCATGAATTGCGACTGAAAGAAATAGATCTTCAGATTTTGAGAATCGGGGCACAACCTGTTCCTAATGGTGGCAGCCAAAACCAAGAGTCCACCAGGGAATCCAAACCTTACCTGCCAAAGGACATTGTAGCGAGCTATGGGGCGGGTGACGACATCGCCAAGTGGCTAGCAGCCTATGAGGTCTCATTGAGGGCCCATGGGGTTCCAGCGAAGTATTGGGGAGGGGGATTGTATAAGTACATGCCTCCAGCTGGTAGGGATGCTTTATTGGCCCTCGAAGAGGATGAGCAAACCCACTACCCCACCATGAAACTGGCGCTCATCAGGAAGTTTGGACTTACTCCGGAAAAGTACAGACAGAAGTTCAGGGGTAGTCACAAACTGGGCACACAGAATTGGGTGGACTTCCTGGACTATGCAAAGAAGGCACTGGAAGGTTGGATTCAGGGCAGTGAAGTAAGGAACTACAAGGAGCTGTTTGACCTAGTACTGAAGGAACACCTACTCGAGAAATGTTTCCCTGAACTGCGGCAACACCTGGTGGATAGCAAGCTGACCAGCCCCCGGAAGCTTGCTGAGGAGGCGGACATTTGGGCTAGTACCCGGGTGTCCACAAGGGGGACTGGAGGGGATACTCAAAAGGCCGGACAGGGCGCCCCCCAGAAGAAAGAAGGAGGGGAAAAGAAAAAGGAGTTCTCCAAAGGCCCCCAAAATAACTTCCAAGGGAAGGGAACAGGATTCACCTCTAAGGCTAACCCACCCAGAAACCCTAATCCTGGCCAGAGTCAGCAGCCAAGGGTTGTCCATTGCTATGAGTGCGGTGGCGTTGGACACTATAAAGGAGATCCGAAGTGTCAGAAACGATCACCCCCTCCCACTGGAGGAAAGCCCCCCGGAGTAGCTAGTGTAGTGCTCGGGGAGGAGATGCCCTTAACTAAGGGAAGGGAGTGGGCGGGTGTCACTTTAGTGTCCCTGGGAGAACGGGAGATGGTTCCTAAGATCCAGGTGCCCGCAAATACTGCAAAGTATGGGCAGTGGATCACCATCAACGGCCAAAGAGGGGAGGCTCTGAGAGACACAGGAGCCAGTATGACTATGGTACGTAGCCAACTGGTGTCTCCAGAGCAAGTCATTCCCGATGTACTCCACCCAGCCGCGATGGCTGACGGCAGAACCGGCCACTATCCCGTGGCTGAGGTTCCCTTTGAATGGGGGGGGGTTGCAGGTTCACTTCGAGTTGCCGTAAGCCCTGCCGTGCCAGTCGATTGTCTGCTGGGCAATGACATGGAGCACAACGCTTGGAAGGAGGTGGAATACCGGACTCATACCGAGATGCTGGGTACACCTGACTGGGCCTGTGTTAGCACAAGGTCCGTGACTACCCGAAGAGGGAGTTCATTCCGGCTGGAGCCTGGAACAAAGGCCCAGCCAGCTGCCAGTCAAGGGAAGAACCGAGGACAGGAGGAGCCTGCCTCGGCGTCTCCACCCCGTAGGACGGATAGGCCACCGGAGGTGGTGGACCAGGAGTCTGCGGAGGGGGACGTTACCAACCTGGAGAACCTGCCCATCCCGGCCGAGTGGCACGTGGAGGGAGGCCCGTCCAGGGAGGAATTCTGCCAGGGCCAGAGGGAGTGCCCTACCCTTGAGGGGCTTAGGCGACAGGCCGAAGCCCAGGCAGCAGGGAACGTTGAAGGGAACTACAGTGTTTACTGGGAGGATGGCCTCCTCTACAGTGAACCCAAGGCACCCCTACATGGATCCTCACGAGCCTTGGTAGTCCCTCAACGTTATCGAGCCTTCCTTTTAGAGTTGGCTCATGAGATACCATTGGCAGGACACCTGGGGCAAGACAAGACCTTCGCCCGTCTTGTCCCACACTTTTATTGGCCTCAGATGAAAGTGTCGTCCGATACCTACTGCCGGACCTGTGTGTCTTGCCAAGCCAGTGGGAAAACAGGGGTGAAGCTGAAAGCTCCCCTGGAACCACTTCCTGTCGTTAGCACCCCCTTTGAAAGGGTGGGCATCGACATTGTGGGTCCGTTAGATCCGCCAACATCAGCTGGTCACAGGTTTATCCTGGTTCTGGTGGATCATGCCACACGGTACCCAGAGGCAATCCCTCTGAGGACCATAACAGCACCTGTTGTGGCTAGGGCCCTGATGGGAATCTTTACCCGAGTGGGTTTTCCCAAGGAAGTTGTGTCCGACAGGGGGACCAACTTCATGTCAGCATATATGCGGGCAATGTGGAAGGAGTGTGGAGTGACCTACCGGTTCACAACTCCTTACCACCCCCAGACCAATGGTCTGGTGGAGAGGTTTAATAAAACCTTAAAAGGCATGATCAGAAGTCTGCCTGAAAGCCTGCGGAGGAAATGGGACGTCCTCCTACCCTGTTTACTTTTTTCTTACAGGGAAGTGCCACAGAAGGGAGTGGGCTTCAGCCCCTTCGAGCTTCTGTATGGGCACCCTGTACGCGGACCTCTTAACCTGGTGAGAGATGGATGGGAAAGAACTCCCAGAAAGCTCCCCCAGGATGTGGTGAGCTACATGCTGGCCTTCCGGAGCCAAATGGCTAAGTTG
Organism: Triturus cristatus; assembly: GCF_964204655.1. Taxonomy (NCBI): domain Eukaryota; kingdom Metazoa; phylum Chordata; class Amphibia; order Caudata; family Salamandridae; genus Triturus; species Triturus cristatus. The sequence goes on from NC_140589.1 coordinate 678,782,447, forward strand.
TGGAAGCAAGCTTCTGACAACTTGGAAGCCAGCCAAGCAGTAATGAAGGCGTGGTATGACCACAACGCTCACCCGGTGGAGTTGGAGCCTGGCCAGAAGGTGTGGGTGATCGAACCTGGAGAGCTTAGTGCCCTCCAGGATCGCTGGTCAGGACCCTTTGAGGTGTTGGAGAAGAAGGGTAAGGCTACCTACTTGGTGGACCTGAAGACCCCTCGTCAGCCCCTGCGGGTGCTGCATGCCAACCGCCTCAAACCCCACCACGAGAGGCCCGAAGTCATCTTGATGATGGTGACTGACGGAGGAGAGGACGTGGAAAGCGAGCCTCTCCCTGATCTGTTTGCGTCTCAGGAAAAGGATGGGTCGGTGGAGGGAGTGATTCTCTCCCCATCTCTAACTCCTGAACAGCAGGAGGACTGTCGCCAGGTCCTGGGGCAGTACTCTTCGTTGTTCTCCCTTGTCCCGGGTAGGACTCACCTGTGCGTCCATGACGTGGACACAGGAGACAGCCCACCTGTGAAGTCCAAGATCTACCGGATGTCCGACAAGGTGAAGGCCAGCATTCATAGTGAAGTCACTAAGATGCTGGAGCTAGGAGTGGTTGAACCTTCTAGCAGCCCCTGGTCCAGTCCGGTGGTGTTAGTACCAAAAGCTGCACCACCGGGTGCCCAACCAGAACTGAGGTTCTGTGTGGACTACCGGGGACTGAATTCAGTGACAAAGACTGATGCTCATCCGATCCCTAGGGCAGATGAATTAATTGACCGGCTGGGAGCTGCCCAATATCTAAGTACCTTTGACCTTACTTCAGGGTACTGGCAGATCTCTTTGACTAATGGAGCAAGGGAAAGGTCAGCCTTCTCCACGCCCAATGGCCACTACCAGTTCTGTGTGATGCCCTTTGGGCTCAAGAACGCACCTGCCACGTTTCAGCGCCTGGTAAACCAGATCCTCACCGGGATGGAGAGTTTCTCTGCTGCTTACCTGGATGACATAGCCGTCTTCAGTAACAGCTGGGAGGATCACTTGCGTCACCTGCAAGCTGTTCTCCAGGCCCTGAGACAAGCTGGATTGACGATCAAGGCCAGCAAGTGCCAGATCGGGCAGGGGTCGGTAGTGTACCTTGGACACTTGGTGGGTAGGGGAACGGTGCAACCCCTCCAGGCGAAGATCGAGGCCATCATGGCCTGGGAACCCCCCAAGACACAGACTGAGGTCCGAGCATTTTTGGGCCTCACGGGATACTATCGCCGCTTCGTGAAGGGGTACGGTACCATCGTAGCCCCTCTCACGGAGCTCACGTCCAAGAAACAACCTCGACGGGTAGTCTGGACGGAGGCTTGTCAGCAAGCCTTTGAGAAATTGAAGAAAGCCATGTGCGAGGCCCCGGTCTTAAGGGCCCCAGACTTTTCCAAGAAGTTCATTGTCCAGACAGATGCATCAGAACATGGCATTGGGGCAGTGTTATCGCAACTCAACGAAGAGGGTCTGGATCAACCCGTGGTCTTCCTATCCAGGAGACTACTTCCCAGGGAACAGAAGTGGAGTGCAATAGAGCGTGAAGCCTTTGCAGTGGTATGGGCTCTGAAGAAGTTGCGGCCATACCTGTTTGGCTCGCACTTCCTGGTTCAGACCGACCACCGACCCCTTCGTTGGCTGATGCAAATGAAGGGGGAGAATCCCAAGTTGTTGAGGTGGTCTATTTCCCTACAGGGGATGGACTTTCAGGTGGAACATCGGCCTGGAGTGGACCACGCCAATGCAGACGGTCTCTCAAGGTATTTCCGCCTTAGTGATGAGAACTCCCAAGGGGTTGGGTAGCTCTCCCCACTTTCAGCTGGGGGGGACGCGTGTTAGACCTGTCAGCCCTTTGGGTGGTCCCTCCTCATCATTATTTATTTTGTCCCACTTGTGCCTCAAACCCTGTTTGAATTTTTCCTTTTTGGGAACCACCAGACTTTTTAGTGTTGCTACAGATTCAGGGAGCCATTTTAGCTACCCCTGAAACTTCTGTCTGAGGGCCTGAAGCACAAAATGGTGGCCTCCTGTGACATCACCAGCATCCACTGGAACCTACCAGCACCTTCCAGAACCTTCCAGGAGATTCCAGAACTGTGTGACAGTTGGAAACCGTTTAGAATGTTGGGAGGATAAGAGAGGCAGTTGGCAGTTGGAGCTGGCAGTTGGCACCTGACTGGTGAAGAGAGAGGAGCACAGCAGTGAAGGAGGAAGGAGTGAAGCAGCAGGGGTGGAAACTTGTGCCTGGAGTGGGGTCCATAAACCCACCCTTGATACTTGTCCCTACTGATGGATCCCAGCCTATAGCCCTGTGTGGGAAGAAGTCAGAAGAAAACCATCCTAAGGACCTGGACAGCAGGAACAGGCCTTAGAAATAAGAAGACAGCAAGATTCTGACCTGAGAACTGGTTTCCCTGGAGCCTGGCGTCGAGTAGCCGAAGACCTGGAGCCCGAGGTGGAGAAGCGGCGCTGACTGAGGTAGCAGACGTCGTACCCGGAGCCGCCTGAGGTCGTAAGAGGGCGCCGGCGGAGGTCGAGAGGAATACCAAGGGTCGAGAAGGAGGTGAACCGAGGTCGAGCGAGCGGCGTCATCGGAGGAGTGAAGTCCGCCCTCCGGAGTCGTCGGAGACCGAGGTCGAGGAGCACCGGAGGTCGGGAGTGAGGATCGCACTCCGGAGTCGCCCGGAACCTGTAAGGAGGAACACCGGAGGTCGGGGGTGAGGATCGCACCCCGGAGTCGCCGGAAGTCGACAGCGAGGCCAGGCCGGCCGAGGTCATCGGAGCCGAGTGCGCCATCGGACCGGAGCCGCCCGAAGTCGACATCGTGAAGAGACTGCCCGACGCCGTCGAATCGGAGGTCGAGTTCGAACCGAGGCCACCGACATCGGACCGGAACCGCCTACCGGCGTCGACAAAGAACTGACACTGTGCCGAGGCCGCCGAGACCGAACCGGAACCGCCTCACGGCGTCGACACGACTCCAGCGGCGTCGGAACATCAGAAAAGGGCAGTAAGTGGAGTAGAGGGCGCCTAAGGCCCTGTGGAGACCTGAGAGACTACTCTGAGGGGCTAGGGAGGTGCTGAAACCCACCTGACTGTGCCTGGGGTGAACTGGGACTGACCTAGAGAGGTTGTGTGGAGAGGGAAGCCAGGGCATTGGAATTCCCCCCTTTTGATCTACCTCAGTTTAGGCCTCAGCCTTTGCCTCAGCCAGGGAGTAGCCCCCCTCAAGCCTTCCACACCCTACAAGCTGTACCTGGGCCAAATCAGCCCTTAAGAGTTGAAGTGCCATCTGATTCACAAAGTGTACTGTATACTTCTAATTATTTATTGGGGATACTGTATTTATTAAGTTCTTATCTATTTATTGCTGCACTGAATTCATAGGTCCACGGGACTTGTTGGTGTACAGTATTTATTGGTACAGTATTTATTGGTACAGTATTTATTACCTCAAAGTATTTAATTGTCTGTATATATTGCACTTGTATTTATGCCCTGTTATTTATGATCACCCCTATTTATTTCAGCAAACAGCAAATATTTATTTGACCTGCTCTATTTAAAATGTATATACTGTGATTGTTATTTATTTTCCCAATCAGCAACTAAGAGAAGAAAGATAAAGAAGAATATTTTCATAATTTTTACGGTGTAGAGTCGTTTTTGGAACGGATGCACGCATGGTTATTGTATGGGTATATTGTATGCTTAGCACTGCGCCTGTTTCCTGACCACTCGAGCCAAGCTACCCCGTTGTGTCGGGAAGGTCCACCACCACCCTGCGGAGTGGGAGTGGGCTGTTTCCAACACGCTTACAAAGCCTTGACGACTAATGGTGGAATATGGATCATAAAGTTACTCAAATTGAGCACAGAGTGGTCTTTCACAGGATTTTGTGAATCAGGTTCCTTCTATCTATATGGGAATTTTGCATCTCAAAAATCAAGTTGAGAACCTTGAAAATCGCAAGAGATGCAACAATCTGCATATTTATGGACTGGTGGAGGGGCTTGAAGGCTCCAATCCTCTCTCCTTTTTTCAATCTTTTCTTCCAAAGATTCTTGATTTTTTTGAAACACCAGCATTAAAAATCCAAAGAGCACATCGTCTGGGTCATAATACACAAACTGCACCTAGAAGCGTCTTTCTTTATTTTTTGGAGTATACTGATTTGCTAAAGGTTTTACAAGCAGTCAAATTGAAAGGCAAATTCTCATGGCAGGGATCCATTCTTTACTTCTCTCAAGATTATGCTAAAGCAAAGGAAGATAGAAGAAAGACCTTTTTGGACATGAAACCTGTACTTTGGATTCTGAATGACAGATATGGCCTTTTTCATACTTGTCTTTTTAAGGTGACCTAAAAAAACAGAACAAAGAACTATGAGGATCACAATTTATTAAAGCAGTCCTTTGATAATTGTAAAGAAGAAGAAATTGAAGTTGCCAGATTATCTGCTACTTGATTCTTTGTAACACATTATTTAAATTTATTGCGTTTTTGTATAAAATGTTTTTCTTTTTTGTTATGTGCTGTTTTCGTGGTTGTTCATTGTGACTTCTAGTCCATCTGGATGGTGTCTTCTGTTTCCCTTTTTCCGTCCTTGGGCTCTCGGTTGGTTGTGTTGTTTTTCTTATGTGGCTTTACCACCCTCGATTTCTGTGTATGATTTTGGTATGTACTTCTGTTTACTCTTTACATGGTTTCTGTCACTTCTTTTTCTATCTTTTCTCTCATCCTTCTTTTCATAAGGCTTTTTTCCTGGCTCTTATTTACTTGTATTATGTACTCCTTTTTTCTTCTTTTCTTTCTTTTTATTTCCCCTTCTTCTTTTCTCTACTTATTTGTTATTTCCCTTTGCTTCAGAAGCATATCTTATCTCTCATATGCTATCCATTTTTACTGGTATATTGCTGTATATTCTTAGCTGAATTGTATTATGTATATTATATTATTGCATTTTGCCAATTGTTATCTGTTTAAAGCTTTAGATTTATTATTATAGTATAGATGGCTTTAAGAATTATATCTTGGAAGGTTAAAGGTTTAGGCTCATCTATAAAATGCCAAAGGGTCTTGTCACATGTCTCTCGTCCAAAAGGTGACATTGTCTTATTGCAAGGAATCCCTGTAATTCAAAAGGAAATATCTAAACTTAAACATCAATGGGTTGGCCATATTTTTGCTTCTTCAGGTTCAGGGAAACACAATGGCGTGGCTGTTTTATGTCACAAACATTGTATCATTGGTCAAGATGCTGATGCTGAAGGCAGATGGGTCTCTGTTTCCTTAAAAGTGTACAAAATACCTCTGCCTATTTTTAACCTATTTACTCCCACTATTTCGGATAAGTCATTTTGGCCGCAGATATTATCTAAACCGATGACCTACAACGATGATTTTTTATCAGTAGGTGGAGATTGTAATATGATTCATGATCTAATTATTGATAGACATTCTAAAACTAAATTCATTCCTTCATATATGCATTCTTAATTGTGATCCACTATACATCAGAGGTCCCTTGTTGAAGCTTGCAGACTATGAAATCCTACACTCTAAGAGTATAATATTTTCTCTCTTGTACGTTCTTCTCAATTTCAAATTAATTATCTGTTCATTTCTAAGTCACTTGCTCAACATGTGTCTCACTCTGGCATAGGATCCATATTAATTTCAGATCATACTCCTGTCACGCTAGATTTAGATTTACTTCAGGGAATTAGGAGATGAAGATTCAATCATTCTCTTCTTTTAGATCCCAATTTTACTCAAGGCTTTCAGAAATTTGCCAATACATTTTTTTCTGGAAAATGAAAGTCCAGGTATTTCCCCTCAGACTATTTAGGAAACTTATAAAGCTGCCTCTAGGGATTTCATTATTTCTTTCATAGCTCATGAAAAGAAAACTTATTTGACTAGTTTACAATCACTTAATTTACATATGAAACAACTAAAATATTATTTTTTACACTAGACATTCTAAAACTTATCTTGAGGAATTAATTAATGCTACATTTACATTTAATGAACTTTCCACAGAAATTTCTAACTCATATTTACTTAAATCTAGTGTTAATTATTATGGTGGTCAGAATACAGCAGGGAAACTTCTTGCTAACTATCTTAAAATTAAAAAAGAACATACTAAGATTGATTCTCTTCTGACTTCTACTAATCGCACTGTTCATAAAAATGAGGATATACTTTCATAATTTACTCAATTATTTCAATCTATTTATACTCCAGAATCTCATTCTAATCAAGGAGACATGGATTTTTCTGCTTTAGATGTGGATATTCAGATATATGATATTCTTACTGTTTTGCATGCTATTAAACGAGGGAGAGCTCCAGGACCTATGGTTTCACTAGAGAGTTTTATGTCCATTTCTCTAAAATGTTTACTCCTAAATTACATAAAATGTTTCTTCACTTTATATCTTCCCAGAAGTCTTGCGGGTCTTTACAAGATGCTTTATTATGTTTTCTTCCCAAAGAAAAGAAAGGCCATACATTGTGCAAAAATTATAGGCCCATTTCTTTAATAAGTTTGTTTATAAAATATTTACGAAAATACTTGCTCTGTGTTTAGATACTTTATTACCTCAAATGATCGGTAAGAAACAACGTAGGCATATCTGAGACAAGAAAAGATAAGATAAAATAATATTTGTAAAGCGCACTATACCCGAGGGTGTCAAGGCGCTAGGCAGACACAATAAGGGAGAGAAGCGCAGCAGCAGATTGAGGGGAATGACCATGTTTTCAAAGGTTTCCTGAAAGCAGGAAGAGAGCTTGCATTGGCAATAGCTGGGGGGAGTGAGTTCCAGAGCTTGGCAGCGGCCACCGAAAAGAAGCGGCCGCCCCATTTTGATCTGCAAAATCTAGACAAGACCAGTTTGTATTGTATGGATGATCTCAAAGTCCTCCCTGCAGTATACTGTTGAAACAAGGATTTGATTTGGGGCGGGCCATTGCTATGCATGGCCTTATATACTGTGCTAAGGACCTTGAATGAAAACGATCCCTGATAGGGAGCCAATGTAAAGAATGGATCCCTTTTCTAACAGACTGATGTTTGGGAATGATATCTTGGAAGGTTAAAGGTTTAGGCTCATCTATAAAATGCCAAAGGGTCTTGTCACATGTCTCTCGTCCAAAAGGTGACATTGTCTTATTGCAAGGAATCCCTGTAATTCAAAAGGAAATATCTAAACTTAAACATCAATGGGTTGGCCATATTTTTGCTTCTTCAGGTTCAGGGAAACACAATGGCGTGGCTATTTTATGTCACAAACATTGTATCATTGGTCAAGATGCTGATGCTGAAGGCAGATGGGTCTCTGTTTCCTTAAAAGTGTACAAAATACCTCTGCCTATTTTTAACCTATTTACTCCCACTATTTCGGATAAGTCATTTTGGCCGCAGATATTATCTAAACTGATGACCTACAACGATGATTTTTTATCAGTAGGTGGAGATTGTAATATGATTCATGATCTAATTATTGATAGACATTCTAAAACTAAATTCATTCCTTCATATATGCATTCTTAATTGTGATCCACTATACATCAGAGGTCCCCTGTTGAAGCTTGCAGACTATGAAATCCTACACTCTAAGAGTATAATATTTTCTCTCTTGTACGTTCTTCTCAATTTCAAATTAATTATCTGTTCATTTCTAAGTCACTTGCTCAACATGTGTCTCACTCTGACATAGGATCCATATTAATTTCAGATCATACTCCTGTCACGCTAGATTTAGATTTACTTCAGGGAATTAGGAGATGAAGATTCAATCATTCTCTTCTTTTAGATCCCAATTTTACTCAAGGCTTTCAGAAATTTGCCAATACATTTTTTTCTGGAAAATGAAAGTCCAGGTATTTCCCCTCAGACTATTTAGGAAACTTATAAAGCTGCCTCTAGGGATTTCATTATTTCTTTCATAGCTCATGAAAAGAAAGCCCAGCTCGTCATGAGCACAGCACCACTGTGACTCATGCTGAGCTGGGCTCGTCATGAGCATGGAAGGGGTTAACACAGCTGTTAAATAAACTGTCATCTTAAATTTGAAAGAACTCCAATTGGCATTAAGCATTGCAAGCCTCTCTGTTATGCTAGTGTTGCTCCCCCTTCTTTCTCTGTATTGAGTGCTGCATCTTCAGCCTAAATCATATGACAAGTTCCCTCCTCCAATGTGGTAACCGTTTTGCTCTGCACAATTTCCATTGCATGGAGTGTGTCTCTTAACCAGTGTCAACACCAATCTGGCAAACATTTGTTCAACTTTGTTGTTGTTGGTACAGAACAAGAATCCCAGTAAGCATATCTTAGGTGACTTAACTATCATCTTGGTGGTCAGTCGGAATATCTCCTGAACTACTGCCTTACAATATTGTGTTATGCCGCCAAGGTTACATATCAGATGCATTATGTCAGGATTTCCTTTGCTGCATGCAGGGCATTGATCTGGCCACTTGGGGAACATTCTATTACGTTTTTCAGGAGTTAAGTACTGTGCAATATATTAAACTGTATTACCTTAAACCAAGCATTCCTTGATACCACCTTAGGGTCACCCCTGTCTCTCTGTCATTCTTTTCTCTTTGATCTTGCCCCAGGCTCCAAGACAATGCCTTTCCCATTAGTTGTAAGGTCACCCCGTCATATCTTTTGGGGGTGTATAGAGTTGAGATATTGCTGTCCTGCCCACGCCCAATTCAAGAATTGGTAAATATTACTATGCGTGTCTCTGGTTTCTCTGTTTACTCATGTTGACTACTGCACCATAGGCCTGTACCTCTCCTTTTGGCATGGAACACAGCTGTGCAACCTGTGAAAGCTTTGAAACCTTTGTAGGGATCACCTATGGTCTGCACTCCTGCTCCTCCCACCCAACCCTGCTGACTCTGCCTGACAGTTCCGCAACTCTCTGTAGGCCCCAAAAAGTTAGGCTAGATAGACAAGTATTTATGATAGTCACTCGTAGGCCTAACTTGCTGCCAAAAACCTCCAGTTGAGTTGATGAGGACTGCATTCCCATCATTGTGTCCCTAAGAAATTGTAGCACATCATTTGTGTATAATGATATGACGTAAGATATGTTCCAGCCTAATCCCCATTTCTTCATTTCCCAATGGATTGTTGCTCCATGCCTCTTTGTACATAAAATGACTTAGAATTCAATTTCTGGGTCCTAACTCAATCAATCAATTTATTGTACGGTTAATAAAAACCTTAACAAACAAACATGCAAGTTAAAACGTCCCAAAAGGACAAGCAGATCTGAATTCGGCACAAAGAAGATTAAGCTGAGCCATTGTTGAAACAAAAGAAACGGGATTTGAAGCATATTGATTGCTAAAAAGCAATGTGCAAATTCCAATATCAGCATAGACCCTACCAAGCCGTTTGAAGCATGCGGTGCTGGCAAGAGCTGCAACACTTGGCATCAGGTGTTTGGCAGCACAGATAGAATTAATTCTGCTATGTTTTTATTGTACTATGATGCTTTCTTTTATGGTCGTAATGATCGAAATAAAGATATTTGATGATGATGATGATGATGATGATGATAGAATTAAGGTCCAGTCCTAACTCTGGGCATTGGGTTGGTATACAGTAGTTTAATCCACGTTGTTATCTCAGGGCTTAAGTCCATCTTATGGAGAACTGCAAACAGATAGCTCCCGCAATGGGACTCAAATGCCTTCTCCTTATTGACTGCCTTAACCGCTGGTTCAATGTTCTCCCTCATGGCTTGAATGAGTCATCTGAATGTATCCCCGTGTTTCTTTGTAAATTAAGCCTATCTGGTCCACATTCACCAGCTCTGGCAATATTGAGTTATCCTGATCAACAACCCATTAGTTTAAGCCATTCAAACGGATTAGGTTTGCATTTCATCAAGATTTTCACAGCGTGTGTAATACTGAAATGACTGATATAGCAATAACAGCACAATGACAAATGCTAAAAATGGTTCAGTCTCTTTTCCTGTCAACAAGAAGTCATGAAGATAACTAGCAGTTAACAAAATGTGGGTCTGTAACCTTCTTTTATCGAGGGGACCTTCTGTGGCAATTAGTTCCTCCTTTGGAGCAAGGGCCCTGGGGGCCAGGTTGAGGTGCAGCTACCCATTTTATGATTTGCTTAAACCCTAGTGGAGGTTTTGAGGCACCATGCCTAGCAGCTTTAGCCTAAGGTCTGTGCTCCTTTAGACCTTTGATGTTGCAAAGTTATTTTGAACTAAACCTCATGAAAAACTACAGTCTCTGTTGCATCGCTCGATTCTTTATTGTGGGACAAGGGCTTCTGGTGATTCTCCTTGGGATTAAGACCCACGCCAGTGGGATAAGTAAAAAAACATTCAGGTATACAATGCGGTCTTTCAAGCTTGGATGGGATATAAAAATAGTGTATATCTTTATCTCCCAAAAACGTGTTATTTTTAATTGCAGCTTGTACAAAACATCACTTATCAGGAGTGGCAGTAATTCCGGGGTTTAGAAAAATCTAGCCTACTATGAGTTGAACCCTGAAAGTTATCTAAGGAATGACAATAACGGAATTTGTAATTCTGGGTCCAAGTCCTCTGGCAATTCCTCATTTTGGACCAAACTTTCACCTGGACCACAGCTGTTTTTAACTCTGGATGACAGTAAAAATGTGTTATTCCGATTGAGCCAGTAATTGCTGTCACTGGCACCATCGGAATTAAGGGCCTCATTTTTTAGGTTTTGCCATACAGCAGCACCGCAGGCCTTCCTGCTGCGCTGCCCTACGGCAAAAAAAAGGGCAGGAATTAATTGTTTCTATCAGATATGGCGCATTCCTGTCCTTTTCCCCTGTGCCTGTGCACAATGAGCTGCAGTGCGCCAAGGCAGGCACCTGTGTCTGCGTTTCGGGGATGAATATTTTTGTGCAGGAAGGGAAGCCTTCCAGCACCTAAAAACAATTACAAGAGGCGTTTTACTCTTTCTATGTATGCTGCAGAATGCAGCACACACAGAAAAAGGTAAAGCGAGAAGAAATAAATATATTTCTCCTTGTTGTGCTTTCTTTAGGGGAGGAGTACGTTTTTGATGCTGCCTCCAATCTAGGATTTCTCATAAATCTGGGGCAGTGTCAAAAAGCCATGGATGCTGCTGGGAACGCCCCCAGCAACACCCATTGCACACCCCTTTAACGCAGAAAACTGCATGAAAGGGAGCAATATTTACCAGGCAGCATTAAGCCAAAAAAAGAGGCTTAGTGCTGCCTCGTAAATATGGAGCGGGCTCCTGCACCACAGAACGCCACAAAAAGTGATGTTCCGGTGGCACAAGGGGCCTCTTAAATAAGGCCCTAAGAGATCCCTTGTAACGCGGGCCGTAAGCGCTTGCTGGGCCTTGACAAATATCATCATTTGAGATATCACATGAGACACAGACAATGTACATTGTCTACTTGTGGCAAAAGGAGTTACGTCACAGTTTCTATCAAATCCAAATGCATAAAGTTGCCAATAATCTATACGTTGTCTTTTCTGGTGCATAACTTCAAATTTCTATTGGTTTTCCAATCTTCTCTCTCACTGTTCCATTTTACCATACTGGTTACCAAAACCAACAAGATTAGAACAAGTGTTAAGACTTTTAGAGAGGTCGCCACTGAATTTATGAGGCCCAGCTTTAGAATGTAGGCAATCCAAAGGCTCTAAGGCCTAGGAAATGTCAGCAAACTGCTACTCATAAGTTGATTCCCTAAGAAGGCGGCAACTGAACATGCTTGTTAATACTGCCAAGAAACCTCAGTGAATGTGTGATAATTAAATATCAGTTTGGAATGGATTGGAAGCAGCTTTGGATGGGCCTAGAGGGCAATCACTCTGTGCCAGAACTTCATGTGCAGCAGGTTAGTGAGTGGGCCTTTTTTGGCTATTTTGGGCCTGCTTTATGGTCTGGTGGACTGTCTTTTACTTTTGATTTCCATTATATACCACAAACATTGCCTGTGGCAAGCAAAAGATGCATGCAGCAGCCTATACATTGCAAAATACCAACACACCCTGTCTGTACAAGTTGCGCCAATGTACAAATGTGAGTCACTTTTTCGGCTATCCGATTGTCAAACTGGGGGCCACTGTTATATTAGTGCCGAGGCTTAATTTCTTTTCTACTGCACCCAAACTGGATAGAGCAAGAACACGCTACAGAACTTAGAGCTAGAAATAAAACAGAGAGTTAGGACAAGGATGTAGAAAGAAGAGGTTGCACGGGTTAATGGTGATGGAAAATTAGGGGCATACCAATATCAGAGAAATGACAGAGAGAAATGGACACAGAAAGAGGCACCCATAACAGATACATTTAATGGGAGGAGTTGGCAGACCAAACCAACAAATGGACTTTAAATACTTGCGTCAGCAGCAATTGTGATGTCACTATCATCATCACTTCTCTGGGAAAGAGGACATACCTCATTACCTCTTGTTTCTCTCACTCACTGTTCATCATTGGTGTCACTTTGCGCTGCCTATTGGGGTGTACATTGCTAATGAATGCGAAGATTGATGCATAAGGGACTGAGTTATTGTCAGAATTAACAAGCATTGGAAATTCACTAGGTCTCACATTTGTTTAAGTTAGAGCTATTGGAATTATAAATGGCAATGTCTCTTACCTATGTGTTATGGAGTGTATGTATGTGGTGTGCAGTGGAATTATGTGGGTTGAATTGGATTAGCTAGTTGTGTAAATGTGTGGAGTGGATTTGTGTAGTGGAATTAAGTGGCATGGTGTGCTGTGAAATTATGTGGATAGTAATTATGTGGTATTGAGTGTAATGGAATCATGCGGAGTGGGATTGTGTGTTATTAGGTGGAATGGTATTTTGTGTTGTGGAGTGGTATGTAGTGGAGTTTAATTACATGGTGTGATGTTGAATTTTGTGGCATGATTTGGTTATAAACAAAGTCCGTCACAAGCCACATATTAGCAGCAGCACCAAAGGGGCAGGTCTTTTAGGGGACATAGTCAATAGGTGTTGGCAATGTGAGAACTATTGGTTTTGCCAATGGCAATTCCTTTAAGCATTATTATGGTAGGATCCTATACAAGATATGCCAAAAAGCAATGAAATTCACACTTAAGAATATTTCTTTTTCTCCAACTCCTCCTGCTTATTCTCCTCTTCCACATTAATCTGTTACTCCTCTTCTGCTACTTTCACTTTCTGTTATTCCACCACTTCTTATCTTCTACCCTAAGTCCACTTCCTCTCCCAATACTGAAAGTCTATTGTATACAAAAGAAGGCTGTGATCGATCCAACATTATATGGGAGTGTGTTTCACCGTCTTAGAACCAAAACTGCATCTATGATTTCGCTTGAGAGAAAAATGGGTTGGGATGCCTGAATGACAGCACCAGTGAATGCCAGCAAACGTGTTGGTGCATAGGTGTGTACAAGTGTTTGTGGGTATTTAAATGTAAGACGCAGCAGCTTAAAAACACACTTTTGTAATAGGGAACTACTGCAGGTGGTGGATCCTTTGAGGTATACGGCCAACTGTGTTAACTGTAAGGCTCAGAAGAGTGGGGTATTATGTTTCTTCTGTAGCTTGACCACTTAGTAGGTTGGAAAACATACAAGGACTTGGTTGGTAAATCACGGTTTGATGTAGATGGTAAAAAGCAGCCTGAACCATAGCTCCAATATGGGCATCAAGTTGCTTTTAGTGCCCCCGATTTCCCGCAAAACTATGCACCTTTTAGGTAATAGGCATATGGCATTCACAGCGCACAGGAGATAGCAGGTTTTCTTGCAAGCGAATCCTGCACAAACTTAATAGGAGCACCTCAATTCGTTTTGCCATTCTGTGTGACACTTTATAACTCATCCATACTAAAACGTGTCCATTCTACTACCTCGACCAGCTCCTTCTGATACACTGATCCACAAATAACATTTATTTATCACCATAATAGGAAAGGAAACCAAGGAACTGATTATGTTATAATGTAGTCAGTGGGGCAGTGAAACCCCACTGTCAACAGGGAAATGAGAAAAAAAAACTTGCCAATTGCTTTTTCTTTCTGCCGACCAAAAATAAAAAATTGTAAGAGTGAAAGTACTTAAAAGTTTGAGCAGGTACTAGTAACACTGACTTCAGGTACTGCAGCAGTAGTTCAAAGTCTAGAGGATGAAAAGCTGTGCACAAGAGTAGGAGCCACTCTTCATTCTCCAAACCGGAAATCAGTTTTATGGCTCTTTGGGATTCATGCCCTCAATATAGGGATAAATAATCCTCAACTCTGTTGCTGGGCATAATGAATCACCAAAATGAATATTACATGTTATTGTAAATATCTGCATGCTACCTTCTGACACAATTATTCTGCAGTTCAAAAAATATTTAAAAGGTTGTCATGTTTTATACAGCATACAAAGAAATATATTTGCTCAAAAGACGCTTTTGATATCGTTTCATTCGTTCAGCAGGAATTAGTAACAGAGACGTCTTTGCAGGAACGGACATATTACAAACTGTGCAAGGATCAAATTACAACAACAACAAGAAACTGAAATATGAATATATTGTAAACCAAGTGAACTCACTGAACTGCTCTGGTACCTCATTAGGAGTAGTGAAGGGGCATATTATCAAGCCAGGCAATAAAATTATCGCCGCTTTAGCGGCAGAAAACTGCAGCTCAAACGGCGATAATGGGCTTGATAATATGCTCTACGGAATTCCAATTGAAGCCCATGTTAGATGTGAAGGACATCTAACATGGACTTCAATTGGAATTCTATAGAGCATATCATCAAGCCCATTATCGCCGTTTTAGCGGCAGTTTTTCTGCAGCTAAAGCGGCGATAATTTTATCGCCTGGCTTGATAATATGCCCCCATGGGGCATATCAGCAACAACCGGCGATAATTATCGGTAAGCGCACTTAGCGCTAGGATAATTATCGCCGGCTAGCGTGGACTTTTATCGCTGAGCTAGCGTGCTATTAGCAACGCTTATCTCAAAAGCGATACAAATCCTAGCTCTAACTGCCACATTTCATGAGATTATCGCTGGGTTTCCAGCGATAATCTCACGAAATGTGGCGTTAGCTTGTTGATACACAAACTTTGCCATGATATCCTCCTTCCATAGGATATCATGGCTAAGTCAGTCCTAAAGCAGGCGTAAGGAAAGTAGCGATAACAGGGGTTATCGCTACTTTTCCTGCCGCTATGCTTCATAGCGTGGGGCTTGATGATAGGAGAAATGTCGCTTAGCGACATTTCTCCTGTCATGTCAGGTCAGGAACGCCCACTTTGCATCTCATTAGAGATGCAAAGCTGGGCGTTAAGAATAGGTGCGCTAATGCAAGGTTTCACGCATTAGCGTGACCTTGCTAATTAGGCGATAACATTATCGCCGCTTTTCAGCTGAAAACGGCCGCAAAAGCGGCGATAATTTACTATCGCCGCCTTGTAAATATGCCCCCTGGTTTCTTAGCAGTTTTAGTCATCATTCTGCGTGCAAGCTATAGAAACAACTTTATATACACTATGGGGCATATTATCAAGAAACGGCGTTAACATTATCGCCGCTTTAGCGGCAGAAAACTGCCGCAAAAGTGGCGATAATGGGCTGGATAATATGCCCTTGAGTATTCCCATAGAAGCCCATGTTCTGGTGTCAAAAAGGGATGCTATGGGAATTCTCTGCGGCGTACAATCAAGCCCATTATCGCCGCTTTAGCGGCAGTTTTCTGCCGCTAATGCGGCGATAATGTTAATGCCGTGCTTGATAATATGCCCCTAGGTTCTAATTATGGAATTTGTGCACTTACACATGCTGCCTGTTGGCTCTGCGACACAGCCAAATGTGCATGACCCCTTTGTATCCTATGTTCCACTTCTACCAGTAACTTCTGCAAATACCGAAGAAACATTACTTTTATAGCCTATTTTCAAGTAACGAGTATGTGTTAAAACGTACCATTTTCCACGCTTCTCATACATTTTCCCTCCAAGCGATCTTTTGACTTTTGAGCCATGTTAATTCCCCATAATGTACTCAAAAATCTTTTGGCGGCGACAGTGCTTCTCTGCCCCCGCCCCGCCCCGCACCGTACCTCCGCAACTAGACAACTACGGGGCATATTATCAAGACAGGCGTTAAAATTATCGCTGCTTTAGCGGCATAAAACAGCGATAATGGGCTTGATAATATGCTCTATGGAATTCCAATTGAAACCCATGTTAGATGTGAAGGACGTTTAACATGGGCTTCAATTGGAATTCCATAGAGCATATTATCAAGCCCATTATCGCCGTTTTAGCGGCAGTTTTCTGCCGCTAAAGCGGCGATAATTTTATCGCCTGGCTTGATAATATGCCCCTTAAGCCCTTGATTTGGTCATCAAAAGTTCACAGGTTTGTCATTTTCACATATAAGGTAATATTATGCTCGAATGGGAAGAAAGCGCGCATTGTCATGGCTGTTGGGTGTGCTGGGATTATTCATATTTTAAAACGTAAAGTTAAAAGTAAAACTTAAAAAATAGCCGACACATAACGACTCCCAGCATAAGGATCACTTTAACTTCTTCTGCCCTCCATCCAGCCTCACGTGAGGGAGGACACCGGAAGTCAATTTCTTACACCGTGACCCACAGGAAGGGTCTGAATATTTTCACAGTGTCACCAGAAATGTACCATATTTACTCTGAAGTTATCCATAACAACCTTGTTGTTTCTATCACTCCGGAAGTGTTTCCAAATCCTAATGCAATCGCCGAACATACCTTCTACAAATGTCGTTATATAAGTAATTAAAAACTGGGCGCAAACATGTCCTTAAAGATTACCAACCTTGCATTAGAAAATGTAATTAAGTGATTACGGATGGAGATTTGCCCAGAATCAGAGGATGGTTGAGCCTCCCACCAGACTCGAACCTATCCCCAGCTTCAGAGTCAGCCGCCCTGGCTGTTAAGCCACAATCTACATGTGTACATGGCCCGTGCAATATTAGGAGTCAGCCAATATTATAGTGCTCCTCTTTTTCACAGAAGATTCTCGTAAACAATGTGCTTAGTCAGGGCATGGCACATCGTCTTTAATAAATTGGCTTACCAAGCAGCCATATAATCGAGCAGTGAGAGCAGCGCGCAGCTGCAGCTATGTGGATAGAAGCACTTAAAACAAGCATTTGCAATGCAATAGGACTCGCATTTATGCGAGACGTATTGCATTGCATCACGGACAACAGGAGGGAGACACGGACAACGGGAGTGTGGGCAGGGGGAGGGGAAGAAGGCACCCACAGCGGGAGTGCGGGTGGGGGGAGAAGGGGGCGAGAAGGCACGCACAACGAGTGCGGGTGGGGGGAGAAGGGGGCGAGAAGGTACGCACAACGAGAGGGAGGGGGCAGTAAGAGTAAATCATTAAGGAAAATAGGGGCATATCAACAACAACCAGCGATAATTATCGCTAAGCGCACTTAGCGCTAGGATAATTATCGCCGGCTAGCATGGATTTTTATCGCTGAGATAGCGTGCTATTAGCAACGCTTATCTCAATAGCGATAAAAATCCTCACGCTAAGTGGCTAACGTGAGATTATCGCTGGAAACCCAGCGATAATCTCACGTTAGATTGTTGATAGGGACAGACAAACTTAGCCATGATATCCTCCTTCCATAGGATATCATGGCTAAGTCAGAAAAATACCAGATGTAAAAAAGCAGCGTTAACCGAGGTTAGCGCTGCTTTTTTTGTCTCTAACAGGGTTAGCGATATTCTTGATAATAGGAGAAATGTCGCTTAGCGACATTTCTCCTAATATTTTACTCAGGAACGCCCCCTTTGCATCTCATTAGAGATGCAAGGGGAAGCGTAGAGTAAAAGGGTGCTAACATGCTAATTTGCATGTTAGCACCCTGTAGTTGATAGGGTGCCAGTTTTATCTCTGCTTTTTTGGCTTTTAAAGCCAAAAAAGCAGAGATAAAGCCCTTGTTGATATGCCCCATAGTGCTCACAGTCTAAATAACACATACTGTGTACCCCTCCAAGTAAAGGGGCCAGTAGCCATGGGAGGGTACAAATGACGACATGGCTGTAATGAGGAGGGACTAACAAACCTCATAATCAATGAGAAGACAGCATTTACAAAGGACAAAGACACAAGCCAATGAAAAATATAGGCGGGCTTTCCTCACCTACTGAACTACAGCAGATCTTCACCAGAGCAGCACTTGCGCGCTGACTCTAGGCTCCACCTAAACTTGGAACTCTGCTTAGCTCCATTGCAGGACACAGGGATCCTGGATAAATAAGATGGGCCCAATCCACAAAGGTGTTTTAGGTCATAAGCATATGTTTATGGTAAATAAAGATGCCTACTTTTATGCTTTCCGTGAACTCACAGGAGGAATATAGTATAATATAATATAGTAAATAGTTTTACTTCTGTCGGTTTCTTCGCTATGAGTGCAGAGAAATCTGCATTTGTAAATCCCATGCAAGGGGTCAAGAGTGAATTGAACGCAAGAAAGGGGTTGCCTTGTACCTTTGTGGGCATTCACAAACTCTGATCTCAACCTTTCCCACCCTGTAAATAGCCAGGAATTGCTCCTGTCAGGATCGGAAGTAGCTCCGCTTCCCATCCTAAAAGAGGAACAGATCAACCCCTGATTTGAAGGAAGCGAAGGGGGACAGCATTTTCTTTGGGGGGGAAACTGTTTCTCCCACTGAGAAAAAACTAAATAGAAAAACATTAATTGCACCATGGGCTCTATTCCATCTAGAATTACTCACGAGGGACATGGAAGCCTAGTGGAAATGTCACCTGGCATTACTCTCAACACAAATATCCTTAAAATAAATGCGATTTTAAATCATTCCAGTTTATATCCCATAATATCACCAATGCAATTATTATCGTGAATTATTGATTGTTTGCTTGATAGTAAAAAAGTAGAAAGCAAAAAATTAACACTATGACTATGAAACTGATGTGTTGTATTTTCTTTTAGCGCGGGTGCGTTAGATATATATTGAGTGCAAGGATTTTAGACCCTGCGTTATTTTGTGTGTGCAATCCTTCCCAGGTTTTGCATTCATGCAATTAAATGCATGGGTTGCCATACCACAGCAGCCCACAGACCACATTGCACTTGGAGGGAACTAGTCACCTGACTTGGACCCAATCAATAACAATGAGCAAAGGTCTGCCCCGTCAATGGCCACCTTTCTGAATACACTCAGATATCTGCAGCAGGTATTGCGACCCACTGAGCTACATCACGACATAGCTTGCAGGTATCACAATGTAAGCCCTGGTACAGATTCCTGCCTTGTGATGTAGTAAGCAATCTTCAGAAGTCGGTCTCAAAGACCTGACAACTTTTAAAAGCTGAGCCTTGATGTTTCATTAATGATGAAGATTAAAGATTAGCATTTCTTGTGAGGTGGCTCATCAACTATGCTATCTTGATTTGGTCAGGTCTGAAGATGAACTGAATATTGCATTGATTGAGGAACATCTGATATTCATACAGACTGCGCTTCATTTCTCAAAAGCAGCCAAGGAGCCATTAGATCACAGTGGCAGGCTGTGGCGAGCTGTGGCTGCGACTACTGACATCACCTTGGCTCTAGAGGTAGTCAAAGAAGCCTTTTCATGTGCAGCCTCAACTATGCATTCATTTTCTTGTAAATGCATATTTATTGAGGATTATTCATTCCTCGAAAGGAAAAGTACATTTATAGAGTCATGTTCATAAAAGATTGACATATATGTACATAATATAACTTTATCAGTCTAAGTGCTCAATGTGAAGCTTACGTTTCCTTCCTCTTGGACCTCAAAGCCCACAGCCAGTAGCTAGCCTTTGTGCCATGTGCCCTAGTACAAGGCAGGAAGTGGCCCCCTGACTGCTGTTATAATTATGAAATGCAACAATAATCAGGATTCAGTGGGCTTCTGAAACTTCTGGGCCTGGGGCCACTGCACCTTCTGCACCAATGGAAGCTATACCCATGCCAGCAACCTGTTACACCTGTCAGCCTTAGGGTGGTCTCCCACCCAACTTTTTGCCTCACTCCTCTACTTTTTCTGACATTGTTTCTGCTGGTGTTAGAACTCTGAGCTAACCAGTGCTAAAGTGCATGTGCTCTCTCCTCTAAACAAGAGAATGCTAGCTCATAACTAATTGGCATAATAATTCACTTATAAGACCCTAGTAAAGTGTACTACTTGTGCCCAGGGCCTGTAAATTAAATGCTACTAGTGCACCTGCAGCACTGATTGTGCCAACCACTTTATTTATTTATTTATTTATTTATTTCTAAAGTTTTATATAGCGCGAACAAGATCCCTAGGGATATCAGAGCGCTTTACACTCAAACTAGATCTGGAAGCTAATAAAGTAACAACCACAGGATGAAAACACAAATGAATCATAAAGTGAATACAAGATCACATATAAGTTATGTTGAACAGAAGACAGTGTACACACTATGTCAATAAAAAAAATTAAAAAAAAGTATAGTAGTAAATGTAGAAACAATGGAAGTAGGAACAATGTCAATGGGTCAAGGGGTTAGCTCAATTACTGAAGGAGTTTATTCATCAGGAATCTTTTGGCTTCCAGTTTGAACACCATTGTTCTGATGATTCTGCGTATTTCTGGAGGAAGAGAGTTCCAGATCTTTGGAGCCGCACCGGAGAAGGTAGCCCTTTAAACACAGTTCAGGCCGGCTACTGCAGAGCCTGTGTGGCCAGTTCTAATCTGCCAAATAAACGTTTTGCCAAGCCCAATCTTTCCTTTTTAATACTGTACAGCTCAGAGGACATGGTGCAATGTATTTAAAAAGTGGGACATGTGCTTTTAAGTTTTACATGCCTTTTGTGTGAATAGCATCTTAAATTCATCTTTCTCTACTGCAAGGCCTAAATCTTCCTTTGGATAATATTTGTATTACCTCATTACATTTTATAAGTGTAATTTGCTAATGGAATACACTGATTTGCTTAAAGTCCTTACAGCAGTTAAGTCAACTAAACGCATCTCATGGCCCGGCAGCAATCAATATTTTTCTCAGGACTACACTTAGAGCACAGCAGACAGACGCAGAGAATTTCTTAATTTAAGGTTGGATATTAGATCTCTTGGTGCACGTTATGGTTTTTTCCACCCCTACCTATTTAAAGTTACTTACAAGAACAAAACTACAACCTATGAAGTTGTGGTTCGACTGAAAAGCTTCATTAACTCTTGCAAGATAGAGGAAATGGAATTTTCTGGAGCGTCCACATCCCAGACCAGTCAGAGTCACAAGAACTTCCTATTGATTTTTCTGAATTGATAGATATGTCTTAACCTTTGATGTGGCATCGGCTATTATGGTATTGTACTATTTTTTGCACTTAGTTTGGTTGTTCTTCATGATTAATTGCCTTTTTCTTCCCTTACAGGAACATCTATGTTTGTGCCTGTTATTCCTTGTCCTTGTCCTGCGAGCTGCAGTCCTTCCTCACCCTCCCATCTGTCATGCTTGGACGTACCATTTGTTCCATGTGGTTTCACCCTCCTCCGTATTTATTTGGATCTTTAGGCATGTTTTGCTTCTAGGTTTCTGTTCTTCTATCACTGTTTGTCTTATCTCCATCTCTTTATTCACCTTCTACCTTTTGTGTTTATCTTTGTTTTTTCTCTTCTCCCTTTCACCCCCTTCTTTTTCTTTCTTCGCATCTTTTCTTTATACTCTCTGTGCATGATTATAACATTTTGCTGTTTAATTGGTAGTTTATATTTTGTTTTTTACAAGGTCTTCCTAAAATACTGTGTCTCTTTTCTTTCTAATTGCTGCATGTCTTTGAGAATTGTATCCTGGAATGTCAGAGATTTAAATTCTCCCATTAAGAGACAACATGAATTATCGCATTTGTCTAAATTTGGGTTTTGATTTAGTACTTTTACAAGAATCGCACCTAACTAGAAACGCATCTTAAAATTGAAAAGAGGATGGGTTGGTGAGGTCTTTTTTTCACCAGGAGATAGCAAGCGAAATGTTGTAGTAACATTATGTAATAAATCACTTTCTGCTAAATTGTTGTCTCAGGATTCAGATGAGTAAGGTAGATGGTTATATACCAGCTTTATGATTAGTGGTGCTCCAATTTCTTTGTTTAATATTCATGCTCCTACTATTGGGGATTCCTCTTTTTGGACCCATGTTACTCACCAATATACAAAAGACATGGAAGAGAACTTTATCGTAGCAAGTGATTGCAATCAAGCTGTTGACCCTTTCATAGATAGAAATTCTTCGGTCTCCTTCATACCACATAAAGCTCATAAAGCCTTTGTTCAGACTATCCAACTGTGTAAGGTAGTTGATGCTTGGATACTTTGTAACCCAACCCTAAGGGAATACACTTACTTCTCTCCGTCACATCAAAACTAATCTTGGATTGGCTATCTCTTCATTTCCCATAACATCTCCCAATCCTTAAAGGCTGTGTAAATAGGCTCCATTTTAATATCTAACCAAGCTCCCATTTCCATTCAACTGGACATTCTACAGAAACCAACCTCCTTAGGCGTTGGTGTTTTAATAACTCACTCTTCGTAGATCTTATATTCACCTCGTCTTTTACCTCTTTCTTTAATGAATACTTCTCATTCAATTAGACAGACTGCTTAACTTTTTTGATTTTTGGGATGCTAATAAGGCAGCTGCCCCGTGACTTTATTATTGGCTATGTTTAAAAAAAACGCAGGGATTCACGCAAGCATGCCACAGAGCTCTTAGCAAAGATAAAGAGGTTGAAGCATACCTATTATTCTTTTAGATCAAAGGAATTTTCTGTCTGAGCTTGTTGAAGCTAAATTTCAATTTAACACAAAGAATCAACGGATAATGCCTCACTTTATTTTCTCAAGTCTTGTGCTAAGTTTTATGGAGGCAAAAATGAAGCAGTAAAATTGTTAGCAAATTACCTTAAGGTCAAACAGAATAAAGTTAACATTGAATCAATTATGTATGGAAATCAAAACTTAAGGTTCAAAGATTCTGATATTTTAGATGAATTCCTAAGATTTTATAAATTATTATAAACACCTGAAGTTTCTCCATTAAAGGAGCATATTTCTCAATATCTTTTCACTATTCAAAACTCCCCGGAAATTCACATTGACCTTAAGCCATTAGATTCTGATATATCACTAACAGAACTCCACATGGCACTACACACACTTAAAAAAGAAAAAGCTCCAGGACCAGGTGACTTTACAGTGGATTTGTTTTAGACATTTCTCACATTTGCTCGTACGTCTAGTCTTAAGAGAGCTGGCACTCCATCGCCATACTGCATGCGCGTGCAGTATGGCGATGGAGTACCAGCTCTCTTAAGACTAGACGTACGATCCGGAAAATAGCGATGACCTAAAAGCTATTAAAAGATACATCTTCCTACATATAGGACATTCATCAATTTTAATACAGACTTAATAATACCATCGAACATGGCTTAAGAAAGAAAAGCGAGGTAAAACCAGCGTATTGAAAATCATTCAAATACTGATAAGAAAATCATCTGCTGAGCCCTGAAGAAGTCCTTAAACAGGACGAAACGCGTTGGCTACTAGAAGAAAGCATATGAAAATAAAGAACAATCTAAAAACACACAAATTGGATGGACTTGTATTTTGCATATGAGTGCGGATCAAAATTCCTTATATTGCTTTGAGTGAAAGTTTTCTTCCACTTTTTGGGAAGCGGAGGGGTCTTGCTTCTCTGATCCTTGCACCATACATTTACTGATATTCCCGAGACAGGGATAAGTGCTGTACCTATATCCTAGACCTCTTTTGTAAATCTTTTACTTAAATGGTTTGGTTTTGGTAAAAAAATGATTTCCTTGATTTCTATTCTATATTCTCAAGCTTGCGCAGCAGTTTATATCGGCCTCACCTCTTCTTACTTCAACCTGTGTAGAGATGTACGTCAGGGTTGTCCTCTTTCTCCATTCCTTTTTAACTTAGCCTTAGAACCCTTTTTATCTAGAATATGCCAAAATAAAAAACTTGCATGGCTTTAATTTAGCAATCAATGAATGTAATTAGCAGCTTATGCAGATGATGTGTTTTTATTTATGACACAACCACAGACCTTTCTTCCCATTTTCTTACAAGAGGTAACCTCTTATGCTTCAGTTTCAGGGTATAAACTGAATAATGATAAATGTGAGATCTTACCTTTAACCACTTGTACGTTTAGAGCAGATTTTACAATTTCGAACTTTACATGGAGTCTCCACTGTATAAATATATAGGTGTCCATTTTACCTCATCAATTCAAACATCGCTCTCTCTTTGTATGGATTAATGGATACAGAAAGGTTTTACTTTAACAAATAAATGCATCCTCTATATTTAACTTGGTGGGACCGTTTAGATACTATCAAAATGATGTTAGTTCCTTTTATACTTTTTGTCACGTCTCAGCGCACATAGCAAGGGAGACACACTGACTACACTCACCAGGCATGGAATGGGGGAGAATGAAGTGTGCATGCCTAGGGACCTCAACTCCCATAATGCCACAGAAGAGGTGTAGTCCTACCTCTATCCCCTTAATTAAGCACCTCCCGCAGACAGACAGATGCTTGTCAATTGAGCTCAGTTACGACTCGACGAACCTACATCCGTTATCTTCGTTCCTGCTGTGCTCAAGTCTCAACCGCTCTGAGGACATTGAACTGAGTTTACCAGACGCGCTGGAGCTCAAGAGAAGAAATCTGTTGCCGGAGTTTACGTCGGAGCGCTCTGCTGCTACGTAGGCGAGTGACCACTTCCTGGTTCATCGTGCTGAAGCACGGATGGTGATAGCATCACGCTCCGGGCTTTCTTCTCCGGTGTCACTTTCGAACACTTCGTGAGCTGCGCGCGTGCATGACACCTTCCTGGCCCACCGTAGCTCTACTGGGTAACCAGCGCTGGAGCGCCTGGGTATCTTGTACTGCGAGTAGAAGTTCACGTTTGCCACTTGTGTGGCCAGTAGGTCGGATTTCTGTGTCACAGAGCCGGTGAGAGGCTCAGAGAGGAATTTTCCATTGGGCGTCCAGGAGGTTGTATTTCATTGCGTCGCAGAGCAGGCTCAAGGAGTTAGCTGGACTTAAAATATACCCGTTGATCCCTGCAAGCAGAAAGGGATTATTCGCTGTGGCTTGGGACGAACTACACCAAGCTAAGTACTACTAAGTTCACAAATATTATTGTTTGGCATTGCCTTTCTTAAACATAGGATGAATGCAGCATGATCAGCTATAAGTACCTTCACATAGTTTTACGGTTCTTGGTGATGACTGCACATTATATTCTTATATGCATGCTATGCTTGTGTCTCACTCAGGTACAAGAGGCTAGTCAGCAAGAGTGACGTCTTCAACTCCAGGGGAAGGTTCCATTGAGGGCTCAGCAGCTGCATCTTTTTTGTTTCCTTTGTCCCTTTTTTCCCTTTCCCCTAATGTGGTGTTTCCTGTTGGAGCGGTTGTTATATCCCCACAGGTGATACCATTGGGGGGATAGGGTTATATGGCATCTTCCAACTCTCCCGCTGTATCCGGCTTTTAAGGTTAGTGGGTACCTTAACCGTACGTGACACTTTTTCCTATTTCTAACAACCCAATAACTATTTCTCAGCGATTTAAAAAAAAGATTAATTCTATATTAACTCTGTTTATATGGAATAATAAGAAATCTTGCATGTCGTTATCAAGGTTAATACGCCCAAAAGGGGAGGGTAGAGTGAATTTTCCGGACTTTCCTACTTACCATAAGATGTTTTTGCTTCACCAATCCTCCCTTTGGCTCTCTGAATCATTTGCATAATATCCACTTTGGGCTGAGTTAGAACTTTCTTTTTTTCTACCTTTTCCTTTAAAGAGTACTTATCTTTTTTGGGCAAACCACAATTATTATCTACCCCTATTCTCAAGCCTTTATGTAAAATCCTAGATTCTGTCTTCTTCTGTGCCCACAGATCTTGACTCTTTTCTCAACTCCACGATTAGCATAATAAATGTGTGTTGATACGCCGCAAGCCCTTTTACTGGAAATCCTGGAGACGTAAACGTTTAATTTGGATATATCAATTATTTGAACTAAATGAGGTCAAACCATTTTTACAAGCTAGCCATCTCTTTAATCTCTGTCCCTCTTTCTATCTTAAATATAGACTCCTGTAACACGCTCTCCTTATGGCACATACACAATTTCTCCCCCTCATGCCTCATACATCTCTTCATATAAACCGTTTGCATGCTCTCCTTCTCACGCATATTAAAGCATCCACATTGTACTCTCACTTACTTGTGTCTCATTCAGATAGAGAGAAAACTAAGGTAGAACTATCCAGAGAATATGACCTAGAGATTGAGTGGTCTACCTCATTCTGGAGTAAGATATGGATTAGGATTAGAGCGATAAATACCATAAAAACTTTATTTTTCATTTACAATAGACTTCTTATCTCTCTCATGGCCTTACATAAAATGAATGTTGATCTTCCAGATATTTGTTGGACTTGTTCATCTGAACACGCAGTTCTCAAACATTTACTTTTTTCTTGTCCTTATGTACACAATTTTTGGAAAGATGTTTGGAGTCAGATCAATTAAAAAATGTTGTTCCACAGTTCCCTTTTCTTTTGTTAACATATTTCTTGGAATTTTATCTAAGGACTGGATTACTTGTTCCTCTAACGTCAACATTTTAGATTTATTGTTAAAAGCTGCTTTTCAGCACATCACCAAAAATTGGAAACGTTTGACCAAACTATCATTTCAGGCCTGGTGGTATGCGGTCATAACTGTAGGTTAGATACAGCACGTTTTTCCTGTCTCCCATGTTATGAAACAATTAACCATATGGTTGCTTGTTACTAGGTTCCTAGATGCTAATTCAAGTCTTCTTTAGTTGCTCTTCTATTCGACATCAAGTTTATAAACCTCCATAACTTCCTCTTATTGATATTATAATTGTTTAATTCTGTTTATCACTACTATTTTGTTTTATATGCATTGTCTTATCTTTTTTCGACCTTTCAAATCTCCTCTTTTAAACCATGTGCAACCCATGTATTTACCTAGACCTTCCTTTTAAATTCCCTACTTATATGTATGCAACTCTTTATGATTTTACTATACTATGTATTCACATTTTCAATTGCCTTAATAAACTTACTTTTGAAACTTGAAAAAAGTAATGGAGGTGGTGTACTTGAATCCAATGATGACCATACACAGCCTTGCTTAAATATTTTGAGATGTGCAAATTTGATTTGTACTTTTACGCCTCTGTAGGTAATTAGTTTTGGAATAAACTTTCTTTAACCCTCAATTAATCTTGAATTATTTGTATAGTGTTCGATACTGGATGTCTCCTATTTCTATGCAATGAAAATAGCAGGTGATATTATTCAACTCAATGGTAATCAAATTATCAGGGTCAGAAAAAAGGAAGCCTCAGAAGGTCTTGGAGTATTTGAACTGATGACCTGCAGATCATTACGTGGTTCAGTAACAAGCATACGATTCACTCCAAATGAACTGATTTATAACCTGATTTTAAAATGACCTGGAATAATGGATTGGAGCAATCTCTGTAAAACATAGGCAGTGGTCCTTTCTCAAAGATGATATGTCTCCTTTCAGAGATGGCTTTCAAAATTAAGCATGCCAGCTTCTAGCTAAATCCATCCATAATCTGGAATCAGTGGAAACCGCAATATATATTACACATATGTTATCTGTACCTTAAAACACCCTCATCAGCCTGGCTTCATCTTTGTAAGTAGGCTGCAAACTTGACATTGGATATTTCAGTAAGTATTTAAATACAATGCTGCAAAATGTTGGCCTAAAGTTTACCATGACATATATGAGTTGTTACATCAGACCGTATTGCATCGGGAGACATTATATCACATTTTTTACACCGGAAGTGACATTATATTGCATGTCATTACATCGGGAGTAGTGGTATCTTGATATTAACTTGTAAAATATGTATATGCCTTCTTTTACTTTTCTATCTATATCATTTTTATATTTATAGATATATTTTTCACTTATATACATAGATTCAACACTAATGTATTTAATGTTTTAATTGAATTTGCTTTATTACATATATTTTTAATATCATTTTAATTAACATATTCAATTTTTAAATGATAAAATAATGATATTTATCATCAGTTAAATAATTTATATTAATTTAAAATACTGCTGCCTATACATTTAAATTCTTAGGCAGACTTTTCTCTAACTATTTTTAGTAGCTCCTTTAAAAATGCATTATGCCTCAAATTATTAAAAACCCATACCTCCCTTCATATATTTAACTCTTGGGTTTACACCTTCATTAATATCACCATGCTCATTTGCTTCAGGTTGCTCTTCATGAAAGGCTTTAAACTGAACAGCTCCTGTTCCAAGAAAATGGCATTCAGGAGTGCCTCAGTTGAATGCAAAATGCTAGTGCTCTAGTTGTTCATTGTTGACACTGCAGTAGAACACTGGGGAATTAACTGACAGACTTATACTGGTGTTGATATATACGTTTTACTTCTCAGTTTTATATTTCTGTTTTTCAGCCTCCTGAAAGACTGACAGGGTAATTTAGGATTTTGCAGGGAGAATTTCTACCAGTCATTGTAGAAAAAGCATGTTTACTGCTACACTCACAATGAAAATGTTGTCCTTTTTTAGGTTTCACATTCACAGTGCTTGCGCTGTGCTTGAGAAATCTATTGTTTTTAATATAAAATTAAAAGGGACTTACATCCAGCCTCCTCTTTTGCCTGGCTTCTCATTGGATTCCCTGCGTTCCACTTACCTTTCCTCCGTTTATATTGGCTGTAGCATATTTCCCTACATTTACCAATGCTTGTTCCACGTCTGCTTCTCTTATCAGTTTCCCACCGCCGAAATACTGTTAACATCCACTTTGGTTGGTATTTTCATAAAGTTTTGCCTTTCACTCTTGCAGCATATTTATATAACAATTTATCACCCGGAGAGATTAAATGATTTGCATAGAATCACAGGATGCTGCGCTGCGCTGACTCGACTCGACTGGGAACCCCAGCTCTTGAGTCAGCAGCTCTGGTCACTGTGCCACATCCTCTCCACTCCCGTGCTCTTTGTCAGGGAACTCTTTCGTTCTCCCGGACCATGATTGATGAAAACAGCTTTTTATTCATTGCATAGGTGAAACTGATTCATTAACAATGCTTATTTATTTTTATATCACAGTAGTAGATAATTTTCAATCAAAGTAGATGTTTTTCACACTTGGGAAGTGCCATTTTTGTGGTAAAATTCTACCTGTCCTGCTTGCAGAAGATTGAAATTCCATTTAAAACTCCTGTCTGGGTGATGGACAAGCCATTCCCATCGTGTGACAGCCAATTTAGTGACCTTATGATGAAAGTCTATCAGTGATGGTGGAGACAGAAGTGTGTCCACATATGAGACATTGGTAAGGAGGAAACTGCAAACAGAGTGTTAGACCTGGCATCCTTGGTGTGGTTTTCCCCCTAGCTTTTTGTCTTCAACTCTCCTGTTTGCTGCCTTTGTTTTTGCTGGCTATAGGACTCTTCACACTTTACCACTACAAACCAATGCTACAGTACTTGTGCTCTCTCCTTAAAGGATGGTAGAATTTGCTTGTACCCAATTGGTATATTTAATTTACTTGTAGGTCCCTAATAAAGTGGCACTACCTGTTCCCAAGGCCTGTAAATGAAATGTGATTAGTCGACCTGCTGCACAGATTGTGCCACCCACTTAGGTAGACCTTTAAATATGTCTCAGGTCTGCCACTGCAGCCTATGTGTGCAGTTTTTAATTTCCATGCCAACCTCGCAAAATAAACCTTTTGCCAGGCCCAAACCTTGTAGTTAAGAACTCTTAAATTTGTTTTCCACTACTGCAAGGCCTATCTCTCACATAGTCTAACATTGGAGTTACCTTATTACTTCTAATAAGTGATCATTTCCAAATGGGACCAGGTAATCAGGTCATGTTTGGTGTCTTTAGAATTACAATAAAAAAATCCTCTCTTGTGGATTTTAATTAGATTTTAAATTACAATTCCGAAAATGCAATTTTTAGATAATTGGCATTCTCCTGTCTCAGCTATTTAATGCCTTTAGCTTGACTCTGGGTCACATGACAGGGTGTAGCTTACAGTTGGTCTTTTTGTATTCCTCCTAGATAGCTACAAACAATAGAGAACTTAGGTGTGTGGGTGGGCCATCACTGGCAGGATGAGAGGGTGGAGCTGGCCACCGCCCTACTTGCACTTGATTAGGCTGTGTCCTGCCTCCACACAAAGGGCTACATACACCCTGTAATTAATCTGGTGCCAGGGCAATAAAGGCAATATACCTAGGGACTTCAAAGGGAAACCTCTAGGAGTTTCCGCCACTTCAAAGGAAGTCCCAGGT
The DNA here is from genome assembly GCF_964204655.1 of Triturus cristatus. Taxonomy (NCBI): domain Eukaryota; kingdom Metazoa; phylum Chordata; class Amphibia; order Caudata; family Salamandridae; genus Triturus; species Triturus cristatus. Next base: position 678,812,986 of record NC_140589.1, read on the forward strand.
ATAAATGTTGGACCTCAGACACCATCTGTTCAATACACGTCTGACCCTGTGGATATACTGTCAGGAAGAAGGACTGCTGTGTTGCTGAAAGGCTGGCCACTCTCCTGGACTGCTGATATGAAGAACTGCTGCTCTGAAGGACTGCTACCCTGCTAACCTGCTGCCTGCTGCTCTGTTATCTTGGTGAGAAGGACTGGACCTGCGTCTGTTGAACCTAGAACCCCAAAGTGACTGCAAGGGCTAGTTGGATGGCCTCCTGGCTAGAGCCTCAGGGACAGAAGACTCCAAGAACCTTGAGCCTAGCACCTGGACTCTGCCATCTGTGAGACCTAACCTGCCCTGTGGTGCCATCTCAGTCCTGGACCTTTGGAAGTGGGCCTGAAGGTGATCTTCCTGTCCATTTGTGGACTCAGAAGAGTCAACCAGTCCCAAGTAGAGCCAACACATTGCCTCAAGTAGAGCCAACACATTGCCTCTCCTCTGAGGGTTCTCCCAATGCAAGGACTCTGCATCGACCCCGCAGCCTTCATCGATACCGCTGCTTGTGCAAAGTTATCCTGACACAGGCCCTCACATCATCAATACCTCATCGACAGCAACCTCGACAATGACAAAGCTTCTTGCAGTGCAGTCTCCCAGATCTTCAGCATCAATGCATAGGTTTCACTGCGCGACACATCCTCAATGCTGGACATCACACCCCAAGCATTCATGGACAGGATCCTCAATGATGGAGCAAGACCTCGCACTGCAGTTTCACCACTCCTCTGAACCAATGCATCGACTTGGCTATGCAATGCATCCTCGGCACGGGACCTCACAGCACTCTACAAACCAACGTTTAAGGGATTATTCTTCAGCTGGCTTCACTGGGTCCCAGTAGCCAGCCCGTGCCTGAAACCTTTGAGATGGAGACTATCAAGGGAAATGATCGTAGAATAATCAGAGAAGGGACATGTTAGATTGTTTTGGAGGTTTATGTTTTATGCATTATTAAAAACAGTTAATACACCTTTTCTTAATTGATTCTGCATATATTGGCTGAATTAACATGATAAAAGTTGAAAGAAATTGTATATGATGTATAGAAATGTGTTCTACACTTATGTATTTAGTTATGCTACATTTTTCATGTTAAACGCCATTTTAGACAAGATGGGGGACATCTTTGTCTCTCACTCCTGTTTCTCCCCCTGCGTACATCTTGTCCACATAGGCTCTGCAGGGCACAGTCAAGATTACTTGTATTAGTTTATTTCCACTGTGGCATTGTGGCAGGTACACTGCACTGCTTATTTTTTTTAAATTTTGTAATAAAACTGTTAACTTTTTAATGCTCTAGAACTCAAATATTGAGTGGGTCTATTACTTTTTAACAGTTTTACTCTGGTAATCAATGTTTAAGGGGTGTCTTAACATGCATTTCCACATATGGGAGAACCAGATGAGGTAAAAGGTTGGAGTGTCAAAATGTTGGGGTGTCCAAATACTAGAGTAGTTTTGCTCCCACAGTAGCCAAAGGAAGACAACTATGCAATTCTTTCAAATGTTAACTTGCCCTTTTCCAACCTGTCTAAAAGTAATATGTTTTCATAATTCTGGAGTAAGATGCCCAAAGATTCAGCTTTTGTAGTCGAAAAAGAACGGGAATACCTGTTTGTTTTCTCGTTCTAACCAGCCGTCCTCTTCATGGATCTGCTTCTAGAGGCAGATTGATCCACATGGTAATAAAGCCAGTTGGGCTGTGACAGGGCAAGCCACATGTCAAGGGTGCAAATTCTTTTTTAACATATTTGACATTCCTGCTGGACACAAAAACTCTGTGTAAGTGATTGGCCTAGGATTGACGTAGAAATTCAGCAAACCTCTCTCTGATTCCTTAAAAGTGAAAAAGAATCATTATGAAAGCTATATTTTTATTTGTAAACACTTAGAGACCGATTCTGATGCGGGCAGGCTCCAACGGCCGGTCGGAGCCCTCCTGCCTGCAATGTACTCTGCTGTTCTGATTCCCTTCTGACTGAGCTATTTCGATGGGCTCGGTCCGAAGGGAATCCAATTTGGTTTACCGAATGGCTTCCGATGGGCTCAGAGAGCCCGTACATCATCCAGAAACCCTGCAGTAATCCCCGGCCGGCTCTTTCCGGCTGAGGGATTACAAAGGCAGTTTCCCACAGCCTTTTTGTGCCAGCCTTTCAGGAACAGAAAAGCTTTGGGGCGCCCAGCAGGGCCCCCATGGGTGCAAGGCTGCCAAATGGCAGCCTAGAGGGCACCCTTGGTGCCCCTCTATTGATCCCAGCACCCGATGGGAGGCATCTTGTGGTGCCCGACATGGGGTGCAGGGATGAACTGCCATTCTGCTCTTTTCCATGACAGCATGCACTCCGTTCGGAATGCATGCTCCCATTGAAAAGAATAGGCTTGTTCCAGGGCTGGAACCGACGACAGGAGGTAATTCGGTTCCAGTTCTTGACTGATGTCAGATGGACTCCGATCCGTCCGACATTGGAATTGGGCCCTTAGATTATTTTATTTTATTTGTATTCTGAGGATTATAAGAAGATTTAAAAAAGACATGAAGTCAGCTACAATATTGGTGGCATATGTCGTACTGGAAGAATTCACCCAAAACCTGCCACCCCAGTAACCGAAGGTCTTGCTCCTTATTTCTGATGAGTGAAAATGCATTTCTGGGTCTGTTGCCTTCAAACCCTATTGTCCTCAACCAATACACTAAACGGGCTTTAGGTCGTCTCCATTCAGGCATTGGCTTGTTTGGATCAGTCCCCCTCAGACATTTCTTGAAATACACATCTTTCACAAAGAGGAATAGGCACAGACATTTTGCAGAGGTTTATATTAATAAAGTGGATATTGTAAAAGTAGTTTGTGTAATTGTGAGATTTCCCAGGCACAATATAATCCATTTAAAAATATGGCCACAAACACAAACCTGGTATTGGGGCAAATAATTTCAGTTTAAAAGTAGCAACCTTGTGCTGCAAGCTCCCTAGGGTTATAGAAATAAATGGCGGCCATGTTAGACAGAGGGTTTCCATTGAACTTAATGAAAATCCCATTTTAGGATGACCATCATTAATTCTAATTTCTATAGAAAGTGTGCATAACCAGAATACATGGAGAAAGTAGCTGCAGGCACTCGGGAACATGACGTTCCTGGGCACATTTCCTGCTGGGTCACTTCTGATGCAAATTTGGCCAAGCAGCCCAGCTCACCTACTTCTGGTACACTTGTGAAATAGTGACCATGAGCAGCTTCCCTGCCTTTACTACTTGGCTGCACAGGGCAAGTTTAAAACATTTGCATCTTCCCAGAAGATCGTGCAAGGTAGCTCATGTTAAATTCAGAAAACTGCTCCCACTAAGCCAACAAGTGGCAGATATGTGGATCTACAATAGGCTGCATTTGATGTCTGTACCTTTCTCTAGGTGCAGGAAGTGCTCTGTGCTACTTATTTACTCAAGATACTGTTGCTGGTCTAGCAATTCATGGTCTGTACCTGGTTTGTTAAAATGCCTAGTACTGCTTGTTTAGAAGGATGTTGTCAGTAGATTTAAAATCAGTAGAAATATCAGGAATCTTGTTAGCCTAATGCTCAGAGCAATTTCTACTGTTCAGATAGTAATGGTGCAGTGCAAAGATTGCCCACATTTTATACGTCATACATGTCACAGACCCATAAGAAACACATGTATGAAAGTGCAAGTAGCATATGATTCATGTATGGTTTATTGAAATGATGAAAGTGTTACACTTGACATATATTAAAGATTAGGGAACTTGCTTCCATAAATGTCTTGCCTCAATTAAGTGTGATCAATAAAGAATCATCCTCATCCTCATTTAGTAGAAAATTTACTCACCATAGAGATGAAATGGAACTTTCTAAACGTGTGTGCTACTTCACATGGAAAACATTGCAATTGCGGTTAAACACTTTTGCGTATATGTAGAATGTAATCCCGCTAGAAATGATAGTTGATTTATGTAATGTGTGCATTGTTATTCCATGTATTTGATTTATTATATTTTTATACCGTTCCCTTTGGACTGTAACTCAGATTCCTTGCAGATCACTTTCCAACTTTGCTCACATCTGATCAGATTCTTTGCAGACCCCGTCCCTGATTCCGTCCATCATTGAGTCATTGCTAGTTTAACAGACTTTGAGAGGTTTCATAATCCAATGCTCTTTCTGATTTTCCATCAAGTGTTGCTTAGGCTGACACTTATTCTTGACCCATAGAAGACTCTTGACTAAGCTTCTGAGATGCAATGCTTTCCTATTTGGTTTCTTTTGTCCTGACCTGAATTCCTTTATTTAGTTTCCCTGATTTGCTTGAGCAAATCTGAGCCCATCGGAAGCCATTTGGTAAACCGAATTGGATTCCCTTCGGACCGAGCCCATCGAAATAGCTCAGTCAGAAGGGAATCGGAACAGCAGAGTACATTGCAGGCAGCAGGGCTCCTACCGGCCGTTGGAGCCTGCCCGCATCAAAATCGGTCTCTAAGTGTTTACAAATAGAAATATAGCTTTCATAATGATTTTTTTTCACTTTTAAGGAATCAGAGAGAGGTTTTCTGAATTTCTACGTCAATCCTAGGCCAATCACTTACACAGGGTTTTTGTGTCCAGCAGGAATGTCAAATGTGTTAAAAAAGAATTTTCACCCTTGACATGGGGCTTGCCGTGTCACAGCCCAACTGGCTTTATTTCCATGTGGATCAATCTGCCTCTAGAAGCAGATCCATGAAGAGGACGGCTGGTAAGAATGAGAAAACAAATAGGTATTCCCGTTCTTTTTCTACTACAAAAGATGAATCTTTGGGCATCTTACTCCAGAATTATGAAAACATATTACTTTTAGACAGGTTGGAAAAGGGCAAGTTAACATTTGAAAGAATTGCATAGTTCTCTTCCTTTGGCTACTGTGGGAGCAAAACTACTCTAGTATTTGGACACCCCAACATTTTGACACTCCAACCTTTTACCTCATCTGGTTCTCCCATATGTGGAAATGCATGTTAAGACACCCCTTAAACATTGATTACCAGAGTAAAACTGTTAAAAAGTAATAGACCCACTCAATATTTGAGTTCTAGAGCATTAAAAAACTAACAGTTTTATTACAAAATTAAAAAAAATAAGCAGTGAAGTGTAACTGCCGCAATGCCTCTCAGAAGCAAAATTCAACAAAGTATTCAAATAAGAGATTTTTCTAAGTCCCAAATGAGCAGAAAAATCAAAAAGACGTCAGACAGCATCATTAGTAGAACAGGAAAGTCTTCTGGGTCACCCCTAAAATCATGGGGTTTAAATACACAATTTGTGAATAACAAATGAGGAAAACTGGAATCATTGTGGAATGAGCACAAATATTGTCTCTTTAACAAACAGAACACAAGTAAAGTAACATGTCATTACCTTAACACATAGGCATTATCCCATTTCAAACCTCTATTCATCATCCATTATGCTAATACCATCTAAGCATGTTATAACAGATATGAAACATTTAAATAATAAAACTTTCAGCAAATGAATGGAGCAGTATTCACAGGGGAAGGCAGTGGAAGTGAACTTGAAAATGTTTCAAGTCATAGAGAATAGGGAAAAGTCTTTTGAAAGCTATGTAATCATAACAGTGGAAATAAACTAATACAAGCAATCTTGACTGTGCCCTGCAGAGCCTATGTGGACAAGATGTACGCAGGGGGAGAAACAGGAGTGAGAGACAAAGATGGCCCCCATCTTGTCTAAAATGGCGTTTAACATGAAAAATGTAGCATAACTAAATACATAAGTGTAGAACACATTACGATACATCATATACAATTTCTTTCAACTTTTATCATGTTAATTTAGTCAATATATGCAGAATCAATTAAGAAAAGGTGTATTAACTGTTTTTAATAATGCATAAAACATAAACCCCCAAAACAATCTAACATGTCCCTTCTCTGTTTATTCTACGACCATTTCCCTTGATAGTCTCCATCTCAAAGGTTTCAGGCACGGGCCGGCTACTGGGACCCAGTGAAGCCAGCTGAATAATAATCCCTTAAATGTTGGTTTGTAGAATGCTGTGAGGTCCCGTGCCGAGGATGCATTGCATAGCCAAGTCGATGCATTGGTTCAGAGGAGTGGTGAAACTGCAGTGCGAGGTCTTGCTCCATCATTGAGGATCCTGTCCACGAAGGCTTGGGGTGTGATATCCAGCACTGAGGATGTGTCGCGCAGTGAAACCTATGCGTTGATGCAGAAGATCTGGGAGACTGCGCTGCAAGAAGCTTCGTCGTTGTTGAGGTTGCTGTCGATGAGGTATGGGTGATGTGAGGGCCTGTGTCAGGAAAACTTTGCACAAGCAGCGGTATCGATGAAGGCTGCGGGGTCGATGCGGAGTCCTTGCATTGGGAGAACTCTCAGAGGAGAGGCAATGTGTTGGCTCTACTTGAGGCAATGTGTTGGCTCTACTTGGGATTGGTTGACTCTGCTGAGTCCACAAATGGACAGGAAGATCACCTTCAGGCCCACTTCCAAAGGTCCAGGACTGAGATGGCACCACAGGGCAGGTTAGCTCTCACAGATGGCAGAGTCCAGGTGCTAGGCTCAAGGTTCTTGGAGTTTTCTGTCCCTGAGGCTCTAGCCAGGAGGCCATCCAACTAGCCCTTGCAGTCACTTTGGGGTTTTAGGTTCAACAGACGCAGGTCCAGTCCTTCTCACCAAGATAACAGAGCAGCAGGCAGCAGGTCAGCAGGGTAGCAGTCCTTCAGAGCAGCAGTTCTTCATATCAGCAGTCCAGGAGAGTGGACAGCCTTTCAGCAACACAGCAGTCCTTCTGCCTGACAGTATATCCACAGGGTCAGACGTGTATTGAACAGTTGGTGTCTGAGGTCCAACATTTATACCTGGGACTTCCTTTGAAGTGGAGGAAACTCCTAGAGGTTATTCATGTGAAGCAGCACACACATTTAGAAAGTTCCATTTCATCTCTATGGTGAGTACATTTTCTACTAAATAAGGATGGGGATGATTCTTTATTGATCACACTTAATTGAAGCAAGACATTTATGGAAGCAAGTTCTCTAATCTTTAAAATATATCAAGTGTAACACTTTTATCATTTCAATAAACCATACATGAATCATGTGCTACTTGCACTTTCATACCATGTGTTTCTTAAGGGTCTGTGACATGTATGACGTATAAAATGTGGGCAATCTTTGCACTGCTCCATTACTATCTGAACAGTAGAAATTGCTCTGAGCATTAGGCTAACAAGATTCCTGATATTTCCATTAATTTTAAATCTACTGGCAACATTCTTCTAAACAAGCAGTACTAGGCATTATAACAAACCAGGTACAGACCAGGAATTGTTAGACCAGCAACAGTTTCTTGAGTAAATAAGCAGCTCAGAGCACTTCCTGCACCTAGAGAAAGGAACAGACATCAAATGCAGCCTATTGTAGATCCACATATCTGCCCATTGGTGGCTTAGTGGGAGCAGTTTTCTGAATGTAACATGATCCACCTTGCACGATCTTCTGGGAAGATGCAGATGTTTTAAACTTGACCTGTGCAGCCTAGTAGCAAAGGCAGGGAAGCTGCTCATGGTCACAATTTAACAAGTGTACCAGAAGCAGGTGAGCTGGGCTGCTTGGCCAAATTTGCGTCAGAAGTGACCCCCGCAGGAAATGTGCCCAAGAACTTCATGTTCCCGAGTGCCTGCAGCTACCTTCTCCATGTATTCTGGTTATGTGCACGTTCTATAGAAATTAGAATTAATGATGGTCATCCTAAAATGGGATTTCCATTAAGTTCAATGGAAACCCTCTGTCTAACATGGCCGCCATTTATTTCTATAACCCCAGGGAGCTTGCAGAACAAGGTTGCTACTTTTAAACTGAAATTAGTTGGCCCTATACCAGGTTTGTGTTTGTAGCCATATTTTAAAATGGATTATATTGTGCCTGGGAAATCTCACAATTACACAAACTACTTTTACAATACCCACTTTATTAATATAAACCTCTGCAAAATGCCTGTGCCTATTCCTCTTTGTGAAAGATGTGTATTTCAAGAAATGGCTGAGGGGGACTGATTCAAACAAGCCAATGCCTGAATGGAGACGACCTAAAGCCCGTTTAGTGTATTTGTTGAGGACAATAGGGTTTGACGGCAACAGACCCAGAAATGCATTTTTACTCATCAGAAATAAGGAGCAAGACCTTCGGTTACTGGGGTGGCAGGTTTTGGGTGAATTCTTCCAGTAAGACATATGCCTCCAATATTGTAGCTGACTTCATGTCTTTTTAAAATCTTCTTATAATCATCAGAATACAAATTAAATAAAATAATCTAAGGGCCCAATTCCAATGTCGGACGGATCGGAGTCCATCTGACATCAGTCAAGAACTGGAACCGAATGACTTCCTGTCGTTGGTTCCAGCCCTGGAACAAGCCTATTCATTTCAATGGGAGCATGCATTCCGAACGGAATGCATGCTGTCATGGAAAAGAGCAGAGTTGCAGTTCATTCCTGCACCCCGTTTCGGGCACCTCAAGGTGCCTCCCATCGGGTGCAGGGATCAATAGAGGCAGCCTTGCACCAATGGGGGCCCTGCTGGGCGCACCAATAGCTTTTCTGTTCCCAAAATGCCGGCACAAGAAGGCTGTGGGGAACTGCCTTTGTAATCCCTCAGCCGGAAAGAGCCAACCGGGGATAACTGCAGGGTGTCTGGTTGGTGTACGGGCTCTCTGAGCCCATCGGAAGCCATTCGGTAAACCGAATTGGATTCCCTTTGGACCGAGCCCATCGAAATAGCTCAGTCAGAAGGGAATCAGAAAGCAGAGTACATTGCAGGAAAGAGGTCTCCGGCCTGCCGTCGGAGCCTGCCCGCATCGGAATCGATCTGTAAGTGTTTACAAATAGAAATATAGCTTTCATAATGATTTTTTTCACTTTTAAGGAATCAGAGAGAGGTTTGCTGAATTTCTACGTCAATCCAAGGCCAATCACTTACACAGGGTTTTTGTGTCCAGCAGCTATGTCAAATGTGTTAAAAAAGAAATTGCACCCTTGACATGTGGCTTGCCCTGTCACAGCCCAACTGGCTTTATTTGCATGTGGATCAATCTGCCTCTAGAAGCAGATCCATGAAGAGGACGACTGGTAAGAAACAGAAAACAAATAGGTTTTCCAGTTCTTTTTTTACTACAAAAGCTGAATCTTTGGGCAGCTTACTCCAGAATTATGAAAACATATTACTTTCAGACAGGTTGGAAAAAGGCAAGTTAACATTTGAAAGAATTGCATAGTTCTCTTCCTTTGGCTACTGGGGGAGCAAAACTACTCTAGTATTTGGACACCCCAACATTTTGGCACTCCAACCTTTTACCTCATCTGATTCTCCCATATGTGGAAATGCATGTTAAGACACCCCTTAAACATTGATTACCAGAGTAAAACTGTTAAAAGGTAATAGACCCACTCAATAATTGAGTTCTAGAGCAATAAAAAGTTAACGGTTTTATTACAAAATTAAAAAAAAAAAGTGTAACTGCCACAATGCCTCTCAGAAGCAAGGTTCAACAAAGTATGCAAATAAGAAATTTTTCTAAGTCCCAAATGAGCAGAAAAATCAAAAAGACGTCAGACAGCATCCTTAATAGAACAGGAAAGTCTTCTGGGTCACCCCTAAAATCATGGGGTATCCATACACAATTTGTGAATAGCAAATGAGGAAAACTGGAATCATTGTGGAGTGAGCACAAGTATTGTCTCTTTAACAAACAAAACAAAAGAAAAATAACACGTCATTACCTTAACACATAGGCATTATCCCATTTCAAACCTCTATTCATCATCCATTATGCTAATACCATCTAAGCATGTTATAACAGATATGAAACATTTAAATAATAAAACTTTCAGCAAATGAATGGACCGGAATTCACAGCGGAAGGCAGCGGAAGGGAACTTGAAAATGTTTCAAGTCATAGAGAATAGGGAAAAGTCTTTCGAAAGCTATGTAACCATAACAGTGGAAATAAACTAATACAAGTAATCTTGACTGTGCCCTGCAGAGTCTATGTGGACAAGATATAGGCAGGGGGAGAAACAGGAGTGAGAGACAAAGATGGCCCCCATCTTGTCTAAAATGGCGTTTAACATGAAAAATTTAGCATAACTAAATACATAAGTGTAGAACCCATTTCTATACATCATATAAAATTTCTTTCAACTTTTATCATGTTAATTCAGCCAATATATGCAGAAACGATTGAGAAAAGGTGTATTAACTGTTTTTAATAATGCATAAAACATAAACCTCCAAAACAATCTAACAACTCCCTCCTCTGATTATTCTATAATCATTTCCCTTGATAGTCTCCATCTCAAAGGTTTCAGGCCTTTTTGTCTTTAATTATTTTCTTTGTCTTCATATTCGCAACTTTGAATCAAACATCCAGAAAAGTTTAACAAAAGAAACAAAGTAATTACACAAATCATTATAATTATTGGGTTTAGCATTAGGCGAAGAGCCCCACCTCCCAAACCACCAATTTGTTCACTAACCATACTAAAACCCTTCCCTGTCACAGTAACCCATGATCCTGCAGTTTCCCATATGTCATGGTCTTTAAAAGATGGAAGCTCGCAAGAGATAATGGTTAGATTCATGATATAAGGACTAATAGGACCGTTATCCATGAAAGTACAGCACCTTTTTAATTTTAGTACTTTGCAAACACCGCCTTCCTTTGCAAGAAGGATATCTAATGCTAAGAGGTTCTGCATAACTAAAGCCCTAAAAGCCATTAATTCAGAATATATTTGAGTTATTGCTCCCTCTGTACTCAAGGCAAGTCTATCCACTAAAATTGATACATATCTAATTTTCACATCATTCATTGCCACACCTATAGGAGGCATAATGGCACCTAATATATCCAAAACCATTTGCCTAAAACCTAGTTTCAGTCTCTCCAAACAACTATATCATCAATTTCACTTATATGATATATTCTAGGAAACACCAGAGCAAGATAACAAGATCCAACAAAGATTTGTGGCAAATTAAAATAGGAAGTCTTACTACACACATAGTAAATCCCTCTCAGAATCAGTTCATTGCTAATTAAATATTTATCACTTATAAAATAACTTCTTTCACACATGCTCTCTCCCACATATTCAGCCTTGCCAAGATGTTCATGATGGGAAATCGCAATTTAAAATGTATGAATCTATTTAGAGTTTCAGCCAGTAAGTCGCAAATAGACCTACCTTGTTAACATCCATGAGGTAGGTCGCAATTTGCGACCCACTGGGAATTGCTAAAAACACAGGGATGGTGTCCTGCTGGGGACAGCAGACCTTCATGTCTGTCTTTGCTTTTAAATAAAGCAACTTTTAAAAAAAATGCAGCCTGTTTTCCTTAGAGGAAAATGGCATGCATTTCAAAAAGACAAATGAAACGTTTCAGTTTCATTTTCTGAGAGTAGGCAGTGGTCCCTGGGACCGCTGCCTTCTTATAAACACATTATCGTGCCCCTTCAATAAGGAGAAGGGGTCCACTGGAGACCCCTTCCCATTTACGAATGGGTTGAAAAGCGAATGGTTTGCAAAACATTTGTACATACCTCTGCGATTTGGTATTATGGAGGGATGCCCTTAACACACCCCTCCCTAATACTGAATCTCAAAACCCAAGTTGCGATTCAGTAACAAGTTACCAAATCGCAATTTGGGCTTTGTAATCCGAAAACGCATTTTCCTGTCACAAACACCCCTTCTCCACAAATCGTGCTATTTGTGAGAGGCAAATTGCTTCGTAAATGTGACTCCAAGTTTCATGCTTAATTTCTGCAAACACTCTCAAAGTATTCCTATATTAAAGACCATGACTGCCTCTCCATTCTCGGAAATATGCAAATTCTCCAGCTACACATTGAAATCCAACAGGTAAGGAGACAAAAATTCACTATTATTAAATATGCTAACAAACTCTGTCCATGGCAGCTCACATGAGTTTGGAAGCTGTGAATATGTGACACTTTCACCAGGAGAAGACGACAGAAAAGTACAAACAATATAGTTTTTAACACTCATTATGTGGCAATATTCGTGTACCATTTGTAATTGTTATCTTGAAATCCACCAAATAAACTTCCCCTATGTTTAATCATGTTATGTTTCACTCACCAATACACCCATATACATTTGAACAAGGCAGGAGGTAGGGTTTTCTTTTATGTGGCAGGCTATACCTGGAACAACCTCCCCCAGCACATCAGGACAGCTGAGTCAAATATGGATTTGTGATAGAAACTGTACACATGGCTCTTCCTGTTAACTTACTTGCAGAGCATGCACTTATCGAGCACCTGGATGCTCTCTTTGGTGACAATTTGACCCTCTATAATGAAACATTAACTAAATTTACATAATGGTACACTTTTGGCTGCCTGGCCACATCACAAGCACTCTTGCGTCGTGGTGGAAAGGGACCTGCATTTGCACTGGCATATCTGCCAAGTTTCCAAGGTCCATGCATGATGTGCTGCTCCAGGTTTTTTACTTTGTATTCTGTGACTTGTAGTCCTTATCTATAATGGAATAAATTACACTACAAGTCCCAGTATTCTAAGAAAATACCTTGACTGAGACAGCACATCACACATGGACCTTGGAAACTTGGCAGGGCTGGACTGGGCATGAAAAATTGGACCTGCCCAAAGAAAGGACACTTATGTAAAGGATGAATTAATGTGTGGGGTGTTCCTGCACTTTCACTTTCACACAGCGTAGGCAAGTGTCTTGCTGCATTGTGCTGCATGACAATTTAATAATATATAGTCACTTGTTTTTACTCACCCTGTAGTACTTGACGGTCCTCTAATTCAGCACTTTCCTGACATTCCACTCCAGTTACCAATGTTGTGAGCACTCATGTGTGACGCAATGCTGATTTGCGGCACATAACGATGCTTAATGACACTCAAATCAATTTGCGTCACTTAGGTAGTTCTTGCATCGTTGCACTTTGCTCAATTTTCTCAACCGCTGCATCGCAATTCGTGACGCATCTCAAGACCTTGCACCATGGTAGTGTCGTCCCATAAATACAACACATCCATGACACAGATGAATTCCGCAGCGCAGAAACGTCTGACACAACACTGCAGAAAGCTGCACAGTGCTCTGTTACATCAGTAATGATAAATGTGCCCTGAATGCATTCTTGGCCTGCCCTTATTTCAACATGTTGGAATTCATCAATAACGTGTAGCTTTCATTCTTTTAGCACAGCAAGCAACGGGATCCACATACGTAACTAAGCAAACTTTCACACACAAATAAAAAATATGATTAGCGGAAATGCTTGAGTTAATCTTTAATACTGGTAGTTAAACTGGAAGGCATTTCATGTTGTTTTTTGATCATTGGTCATTACAGACAAGGACCAATTATTTGGAAATCAGGCTAGCTCTTGTCTCTGAGGGTATAACCCACCCAGATTAAGGACACATGCTTTAGAGAAATAAATAGGGAGTAATGTCAGATAGCCAGACTCACAATAGACAATTATATGAACACTAATGCCTTATTAATTACACTTCTGCTTTGTTCTTCAAAGAACAAAGTGGTGGATTGTTGGGATATAACAATCAATTTGCTATGCCGACATTTAATGGCTCATTTACAAAGAAGTTACGCAGTGCAGCGGAGCAAGTAACATTGCTGCACTGCACTGGCGCCCTTTGGGCAGCCTAGCCCCAATCCAGACACCATTGTACTATGGTGCAAACGGACCTGTGGCGCATGCAGGATTGTTTTTGTGCAGGAAGGGGGACCATCCTGTGCAAAAACAACCCCGAGAGGCATATTCCTCTTCCTATGTGTTCTGAAGAATGCAGCACACATAGAGGAAGAAACAAGGAGACATAGTAATATTTCTCCTCGTTACACCTCCCCTGGGAAGGTTTAAGATTTTAGGGTATTCCCAGGTTTACAAGTTCTTTGTAAATCTGGGAATGCGTCAAAATCCATGGGAGTTGCATGGGAACACCCATGCAATGCCCATGGAATGCCTTCCCAGGGCACAGTAACACAATGCAGCAATTTGAGCTATGTTGCATAACTCCAGATCTTCCCAGCCACTCAGAGCCACGCAAAGTGACTTTGCATGGCTTTAAAAATCTGACTTAGATGTTGTGTCACATATGCACCACGTCGCATGGTGCAAACGGGAGGCAAGCCTCTCACTAATATGCCCCTCAGTGTCAAAAGGGGACTGTTCAATTCCATGACTTAAGGCATATTAAAAAGGAACCTCTGGCCTAATTTTAATCTAACATATAAATTCCGTAGAAAAGTGTATAAGTATATTGCCACTATGTCATCAATTCCTCACAAAAATATTATGCAACTTCTGTCAAAGTAAAGGCATTCTACATGGTTGGCTTAAACTTTTTTCCAGGTTCACTATACAAGGAAAGACCAAGCTATGGCCTTTTTGATAAATCCATTAATAATATCATCTCAATAGGAGTTGGCAATAATGTCCAACCTAGCAACTGGATAGCCCACAAAGAGTCTGTCTTTATGGACCAGGCCTCTTTAGTACAACTATTGTATTCCTTCTTCAATTTTTAGCTGTATGTCTCTGTAGTATTACCATGGATTCAGCTTTAGTAATTTGTGAAGAAGAAAGGCTTGTGAAAAGCTTAGTTCCTTCATTGAACTGTAAGTGCACCAGGTCAAAATGAAAGACGGTCAAGCTGTTTATATTGTATCACAATTACTGGGTCCCTGGGTCTCTTGCCTCTTCACATCTTCTTGGAGGGTCACTATGATGAACCCACTATTCAAGAAGAGGGATCCACAAGGGCCAGGTAAGGCATATGTTTGAAGAACTGGAGGCTTAGAATCAAGACAGCCAACTCTTGTCACTATAGCAGATAAGATTTTTCTGATAGGGCACAACTGTTTATAACATCATGACAGTTTCCATGCTAGCGCCTCCCTCTGCTCACATTGTTTGTTTGTTTTATTGATTATAAGACCAAACTATTTGACAGCACCAGGCATGGTTTGAGGGCTGCCAATGCCTTTAGTCTAAAATGTGGGTAAGAATAAAACCTTGATTCTATCATGTGGTCTCAGACCTCATTTATACTAAAAGCATACCATAAAAGGATTAAAGCATGGCAGTGTCTTAGCACCCTTGCTTTTTGACACATCACTTGGCGGGCCTGTGGCATTCCCTGGCAGCTTTAAGGTTATTTCCACCTAAACTGGGTATGTTGTTCATCCAAGTTCTTCTGTATTTTGATGATATTGGTGCACTCAATCTAATTTTATCTTGTTCCTGGCCCTAATGGGGTTATCACTATATAATGAAGAAATAAGCTGCTGTTAACATCTGCTAAATGAAAATCATGATTGGAAGAAATCATAACTTGAATCAGAAGACATTGGACAAGTGTCTGTTTTATCGTAATTTTTAGTTCCAGATATCAGTTGACAAAAATGTCAAGGGTTCTTCACTCACTTGTATTCAGGCAATTTAATGCCAAAAATGTTAACATCATTGTCATGTGGAGGTTTTCCCTGAGAAGATGGGTAAATGATTCAACCTGATTCAATATGCAGCTTTCAGAAGCATTTTTGGTAACCCTCATCAAATAGTCAGCTGCAAATTGTAATTCGCCTGATTGTAAAGCTTGCATAAACAGCTTCGGTAATGGTCACATCAAGAATGAATCATATCAAGCAGATCTCAAATTTTCAACCCATAAATTTTCATCTCATAAATTTTATGTCAGTAACACTGATAGTACCAACATAGTTCAAAGATATTTATCAGCAGCTTTAGATCACAATATTAGGTGTATGATCACTGGAACACATATTTTATTTCCCCCTTTGGAAATGAAGAATAGTTGTAAATCCATTTACAATGAAGAGAATATTTGGAGGCTCTGGGCCTGATTCACAAAGTTAAACTGACACTTTTTGTGTAAGTTTACGACTGTTTGCCATTTCCAAAGATATTTTACTACTTTTTTGGTTGCCGCCCAGACGCAAATTGCATTTTGGGAATTACTAAGCGATGGAAAGACCTATCTGATTGACTGTGTGTGGCTCAGTAAAAAAGTAACTCCTTGCGACTGTGGAATCTTCCACGTAAAAAGAAAGGACAGCCCTATCTTTTTACGTGCAGAGACTCTGCAGCCGTAAAGTTACTACTAGTAAAATACCATTGTGAATAGCAAATAATCGTAAACTTTACGAATGTGAATCTGGCTCTCTGCTCCTACATTTAGGAATTGTTGCTGCATACACTATGTTTTTGTAGCATTTTGGATGGGGAAAGGAAATGCTTTGACAGTCTTCTGTTTTGCAACATTTCTTATGAATTCAACCCTTTTATATTTTTCGGAAACAGAAAAAAGATTCAGTAACTATAACAACAAGAGAAGGAGCTGTTTGTCAGTCCCTTTACATGGTTAGAAGTATAACCTATTTTACTTAGCTATGATTTGAAAATATCTTTTGAAATGTACAGAAAATGTCTCAGCTATCGGTATTCAGGAAATAATACTCATAAGCAGAACATAAAAATATTGTAGACTCCTCAAACATTCGCAGCAGAAGGTCACAACATGTTTGCAATAGCGTACCCACATTGGAGAAGTTCTGTTGAACTACGAAGTACATAAAGACTCTTTTTCTATAAATTTTGTTTAGCACATTTTTTACTTTTTTCATAACTGGCATTTTTTGCGTTACATTTGTCATATTGTTCGCCTGTGCTATAAGACTATTGTTTATCATGAGTAGACTAAAGCAAACAATGTGTTAAAGCCATGTTACTATCCATAATTGTGATTTTTTTAAACTGTTTTTATTAGGTTTTTGCTGTGCCATACATTTAGGGAATCATGAACGAACTGACAATCCATTCTACTGGAACTGACATCACATCTTCTAACAGTGCTAGCATATATGATGTTATTCTTTTATGCTCAATTACACATTTGTAATTCAATGCATGTTGAAAGCATTGACCGGAGCCATGCATTCCCATTCAGTGCTCCCACTTCCAGGCAATGAGCATGTATAGACATATGACCTGTATGTGCCTCAAGGGTTTTAGGCATGTTAAAGGGAGCAAGAAAAAAGGAAAAAGGTTGGAAGGGGCAAAATTCCAAAATAAATCTGGACGTCATGAGCAGGACCTGGATGGACGGTGCGATGTCTCATGAGTAAATGTGTGAGTTTGAGAGGGCTCATTTAGGATTTCAAGAGGTAGTATGGTAGGGGTGAAGGCTGTGGATTTCTCTAGTATTGTTCTGTCTTTCTTGCTCACAGTGTCATGTGAATTTCCAAGAGACTCCTGTCTTCTCCTTCTTGCTCCCCTTTGGTTATTTTATGGTGGGTTCTACTGGTTCCATCAGATTCTCTTCACAAGTTGAAAGATGTCTCCCATCTAGAACCTCTGTATCACTTGGTGCAATACTGTGTCCCTTGATATCCTACTCTGCAAACACTTCTGCAAGTGTTCTTTTCCTGGATTCCACTCCTGGATTGATGCCTGGAAATAAACGGATTGGAGAATATTTAATCTGCAGGTTTCTTAAAGATGACTGTCATCTCATCTCACAGTCTTGGTCCGTGACTTGCTCCACTGTGCCTCTTTGGACCAGGAAGTAGTGAGGGAAAAGGGCATTGGCATGCCATGCAATGTGGATCAAGCTACAAAATGAATTTGCACTCACAGCTGATTCGCTAGGTGGAGGTAGCTCTTCAGGTCCAGAGCCCTGCCTTAGATTGCAGCCCTCTGTACTTTGGTCTGAGCATTGTGTAACAGGAATTGAAAGGGTCATTCTACTGTTATACATCAACATTCATCACCACCCATAAACATGTTTGACAAATGCAGCACTTCCAGAGCACCTCTTGATAGCTTCCAAACATCTGGCATCCACTGTACATGTCCATTCGGATTACCACCCCACTCCTTTGGGCAATCAGAAAATAAGATATAATATAGCCTTATAGACTGCTGCCGAGGGCTATACCCGTTGTTAAAGGCCCTAACCTGATTTATAGGAATGAGCTGCAGGCAATGTCCTACAACAAGGGAGAGGGCCTTTAACATCCAGTATAGTCTGAGGTAAAAGGGTTAAAAGACTATTAGGACATTCCACCCATCTGCGGGTAAAATGTAAATTAAAAAGGTAGCAATAGAAACATAGTCTTTGGAACGTTGGTGCTCCATGCTTATACCAGTCAGAGCCACTTCATTGGCTTCAATGGAGCTCCCAACATATCAATGTACTAATTGTGATTAGAACATTGCTCCTTGGGTTCTTAAATTCTTTTTTAGACTGTGGACATAATTGAGAGAACATTTATCGAAAGGAGCCTGGCGTTAAACTGTGCATGTAAATAGGAATTGAAGCTGGACTTGACTGAGCGGGAAATATGTACTCAGCTGAAATAATTAGCTTCAGGACCAAAACAAAAAAAAATGACAAAGAACAGATTGCCATACAGTTGTTTACAAGTGGCAGCTGCATGGAAGATCACCTCCAAAACTTGGCAGAGTACATGGAAGGCTAATTTGTGCAAACGTGAACTGACAGAATTGCCGTGAAATTCAGTGCTTTTCAAGGGATTGCTCAAAACACTTTGAGCAGCTGTATTTAGGTTTCACAAAAATTTAATTTAGAGAAAATTAATACAGCTATCTAACACGTCTAGAGATTCATAATACTTTTTAATTTAACATGTCCTTCTAAGACTTGCAAAAAAGCACAAAACAGTTCAATCGGAGGATGCTAGAAGAACACACCTGGCCTTCAGGAATATTACCCTGTTCAAAATCATTTTGATGCGTACAAAACTCTCTTTTATTGTGTAAATTCAAGTAAAACTTGGATTGTTGCTTTATGTATTTATTTAGTTAGCATTTTAGATAATCAGCTACATTACACCTTAGCAAACATCAAAGTCTGAAGTTTAACATTTGGGTCTTCGAGCAGAGGTGCTTGCATATTCGACTATACCACTTTGTGAACTGTCCATTTGACATGACTGGATATTCCATTCTGAGAGCACTGGGGGATTAGATCGGTTTGGCCCACGCATGTCATCTAGGGACAACGTCTCTTTGAAGAGGGGCATTTCCCAATTCTTAAGGCTTCATTATACTCTGCCATAGCATTATGTAGACAAACCTGTTGTTGAAAATGCTAGAACATATATAAGGAATGCAGCTCTATACATTATCACTGGCTACATGGCATTTCCTCTTCCCTGCCAACAAGAAAAATAATGAGGTCATTACTCTAATATCTGAAAAAACGAATCTAGAAATTGTGGACAACATCAACTATATCAATGGTAGATGGCTAATCACCAAAGTAAAGAACAACATCACTTCTTTTAATATAATCAACATATATGCCCCCCACAGCCGACGATCTATGATTACCCTGAACAAACTCTGCAAACTACAAAATGATTCGGGCATTCACTTGACAGGTGATTTTAACCTTCCCATTGACACCTTATTAGTTAGGAGCTCCTCATGTAAATATAGACCCAATAAATCACACAAACAGATCAGAAACTTTATGTATAAAACACAATATAAATGACATTTGAGACATCAACAACCCTGCCAGTAATACATTTGCATTCTGCCCTCATCCTCATAGTACACTTTCAAGAATAGACTACATACTTACAAAAACATCCTGACCCCGGCTGCCTTCACCCCAACTATCAAACCAATACTAATTTCAGACCACACAAGCATTACAGTAGGTAATACAAATCCCCTGCAACCTCCCTAAGTTGAAACAATTGAGATTCAATGAAGAAATTCTCCCAAGACCATACGCTCATTGAGAAAATAAAACTATCCATTAATAATTTCTATCATGAAAATGACACTAAAGAGATCTAAAGAAACTCAATGGGATGCCATAAAGACCTCTATTAGAGGAGAAATTATTAATATAATGACTAACATAAACAAACACACAAGCAAAAAACCTAGTGATTTAGAGCACTTAATCAAACAAATTGAAAAGAAATTCACTGAAACTAAAACCCAGGAATTCTTACACTAACTAAAAACATTAAAAAACGAATGCCACAAAATAATGAGTAGTAGGGCCCATACCTGTGTTCAGCATAACAACATGAAAAAATTCAAAGAATTGATTGTTTGAAAAGCTTTATTTTTGATCTCTAGGATCATAAAAGAAACATTCAGTACACAACACAACTATAAATAAGTATGTACACAGACTGTAAAAAATGCTTCAGAAAAACGTAAGATTAAAAAAAGGAATATGATAAAATGCATGCATAAAATTATGATTAATAAAAACTGTTGACAGCCCAATTTATTAAAGTGCTGGGTGCAAAAGCAGATGTTTCTCCACTTACAGACTAAAGTGCACTTAGCCAGTAGCTACTAGACACTTGGAACGCCATAACCATACGGACATTAAATATTTGGAAATCACAAACACTATGACTTGCTTTGTGTCGGTTCTCAGAATTCTGAGAGCCTCAGTGTGCTTTCTAATGCCCAACGACCTACAAATGGGCACCAACCATTTGTTTTGTTGAGAGGTGTATGCCGAACAAAAGAATAGCAAATGAGTTACCGTCTCTGAAGCACTCCTATACGCTGAGCACATATCATCTATATCAGCTGCATAGTGCACTCTCTACAAAAGACTTTGTATATACAGTTTTCATGCTATCATCGGCACTATTTCATCTACAGTAGACTCATAATGGGGAGGGGTTTATAATCCAAAGAGTCACCTGGCAAACTGCCTGTGTTTCCAGTAACCCTCAAAGAATCACAGAAAGCAGGTAAAACATTGGCAAATTACTTAAAATTTTAAAATAACAATAACTTTAGTGGTTGTCTTCAACAGTGGTTGTCTACACCAAGAAGGAAGC
This sequence comes from Triturus cristatus, assembly GCF_964204655.1. NCBI lineage: Eukaryota > Metazoa > Chordata > Amphibia > Caudata > Salamandridae > Triturus > Triturus cristatus. The sequence continues at coordinate 678,834,016 of NC_140589.1, forward strand.
AGGAGGAGGGAGAACATGGCGGCCTCTGCTTCAGTCAGTTGCTTGCTCACCAGAGATACCTGCGACGCATCACCATGCAATAGCCACTGCAGGCAAAACTACAGACTGCCAATCTCCCCCCTACTGTAATTATAACATACCTTTGCTCTTTCTCCTCATCTTTCCCCGGATATGTGCCAAGTCGAGTAGGCTGCCTCAGCTGTTCCCGGCTGCCTCTACCGTTGGCAGCCGCTGGGAGGCGGCCACCCTGGAGCTGAGGAGGAGCTGCAGGGCAACAGTAAGCAGTCTCTTTCGGAGCAATGGGGGCAGTGGCAGCACACATTCAGTCTCCTTTGCCCTGGAGGAAGGGGGTCTGAGCAGCCAAGACGGGAAGCTCAGAGGAAACTCCCGAGTTTGATTCAGCAGGATCCTGACAACCCTTCAGACCCGGTCTCAGGGTAGGATGGTTAAGGAAGGAGGGTGGGTTTCTTAAAGCCATCTAAATCCTGAGCCTGGGGGAGAAAGCAGACATTCATGAGGGAGAAGGTAGCCAGTGTTGTGAGGGGTAAGGATTTTCACCTCTTACCCAAGTATCTACGCAGGACCTCGAGGAAGGACTTGCCTCACACACCTTTCTGCAGTGTGAGGTAAAAAGCTGCAGTATAAAAACAGGAAGGGGGAGAAAAAAATCTGATGACCATAAACTTAGAATTACCCCCTCCATAAGATCTTACTTTAAGGTGCAACCCATTGTGGTGGATATCACAAAACAGGCAGAGGCACTCAGAAAGGGGTCAGCGGAACAACCTAATATAAAGCAAATGGCTGCCATGGGGGGCTCTCTCATACTACACCTTTCAAGTAGTTAGGAGCAGGCTCCCACAGATGCGAAGGGAAAAGTTGCTGTACCAGTGATTCCAATACCGCTCATCCAAAAAGGTGAGAGCACGCCGGACACAGTTGGCGTAGTCTCTGGAAACTCCATAGGGAATTCACCAGCGCTCATGGAAGCTATGTTCCATACCCTCTCTGAAGAAATTAAAAAGGGGTTCGCAGTTTCTGAATCAAACCAGAAGATATCAGGAGTTTTTGTGAGTCATTGGAAAAGAAAAAAGATCTCTTAAATATGAGAACTGAGACTTTTGAGAACTCTGTAGAAGAGTTGAAAGATGAGTTGAGTACTGCAAAAGCTGATATACTGGCTCATAAAAAAGAGCAGGAGGTCCGAGACAAGTTGGAACAACTAGAACATAACTCTAGGAGGATTAACCTTTGCATTTTGAATGTCCGAGAGGGAAAGGAAGGAGAGGACCTCAAGTCTTTCATCGTTGCATTAATTAAGGTAATGGTACAGATCGAGGAGACTGAGGAAGAATTAAGTAAAGATATCCAAAGGGTACACAGGGACCCCTTCAGAAGAAACCCCAACAAAACCAAGCCCTGAAAGATTCTTCTGAATTTTCATACCTATTCTTTAAAATAATAAATCCTGACCATGGCTTTGAAAGCAAAATCATTGAGGGGGAAAGACTTTTCATTTGAAATTAGATCCGACCTTTCTCGAGCTACTTCATATAGACAATGGGAGCTGGGGAACAAAACTTGACAAGTTTAAAAAGCTAGGGGCTGTGGCCCAACTCAAATTTCCTGCTTCCTTAAAAGTTATGCACAAAAACAAAATGCATAATGTAAGGTCTATGCAAGAGGCAGACGAGCTTTTAGACAGTATTAAAAAGGGTGACAGTTAACATCTCAGGGTCCCCTCAGGGTCACCTCAGGGTCACTCCCCAATGCCTCTCCAGTCCCTCTGGAATCCACCAAAAGGTCTACCTCCAATGTGAGTTCCCTGGGGTCAGAGAACTCACACTCCAACAGGTGTTGGCATAGCTCTGGAAAACAGGGACTTACAATATGCTCTCCCACAACTGGATCACACAGCCCCCTACAAGGGTTAACCAAACTATCCTTCACCTCTCCATCCAGTGCCTCACACACGTACTCCACACCACTCTCTTGAGATTAGCAAGACAGTATCTGACTGTCTCTGCCACTCAACCCACACTCTTCTGGGCGGTCTTCACACTCACATACCAGGACTCCAACCTTGGGGGAACCCCACTTCCTGCACCTCTCCTCTAGGGTCAGTAGAGTGTCCCTCCCACCACTAGGACCATGAACCCCTGGGCCAGTTCCCCAATCTATCTCAGGGACACTGTGCACCACTGGAGCTACCTCATGTTCTTGAACCTCCTGGCATAAATCAACCCCCTCCAAGCCAGGCATCACATCTCTGGGTGTGTGTACTACTCCCTCAGCACTAGAGAATTCAATAAATTTTGCTGCCTCCATCTGAGCTGGATTACACCTCCAACTCAGCAAAGCTCACTTCCTGAGCTACACACATTTCTTTTTTCTGGGCTGAGACACTCATGGCCTCAAGCCTCTCGAGCTCCAAATCAAGCTCCCTCATTCTCAACTCATACTCAAACTGCATTCTCCTTTCCTCTAGGGCCAATTTCCTAATCTCTAACTCCCCATTCATTTTGGCTAGCTCTAACTCATGCATCCTATTCCTCTCCCTGTCCTCCACCTCCTCTGGGGACAGGCCTTTGGCAGAAACACTGCTACCCACTGGGGAAATTGCTCTCCTTCCCCCTGGACCCAATGGCCCTTCCAGCTGCCTATATGCATTCTCATCCTCTTCCTCATTCTCAGGGGTATTCTTTGCTTCGATCCAGGCCCTCAGCGCCTTTTGGAACTCATTCTTCTTGGTGAGACCGGTCATAGCAACTTTAATTTTCCTGCAGAAATGCTTTAGCTGTTTTATATTGTAGCATTCCAGTTTCTCCTCTTTCCACTCATAATCAAAAGAAGCTATGGATGCTGCTTTCTCCATGGTGGTTAAACTTGGCAGTTCTTTGCAAAAATAGAAAATCCCAGGAAAAACAATCTACCAAAAGTATATGGTCGCGTTTTGGTCTGCACTCACTAGTAGTGTTCACCAATGACTCTATATGAGTCACAAATGCAAGCCCAGAATCCTCACCGCTGCCCACCAATGTTAGAACTGGGGGTCTCTAGATGGCAGAGGTAGGTACCTTTGACCAAATAGGGACCCTGTCTTCTAGTCAGGGTAAGGGGGTACACTCCTAAAATAACCCATGCTCACCCCCTTGGTAGCTTGGCACGAGCAGACAGGCTTATCTCAGAGGCAGTGAGTAAAGCATTTGTGAACACATACAGTAGCCCAGTGACAACACTACAGATGGACACCACACAGGTTTTATATCAAAAATAAGTATTCTTTATATAGACTTATCACAAGACCACAAACGACAAAATTCCACAATACTGTACTTTAAAAATGGCTGAAATAGCTTAATTCTCTTAAATGTGACACTGAGTTCAATGTACCTTAGGATGCATAACGCTATACAACGAAAGTGTTGCAGGGAAGGTGATGCGTTGGTTCCATATACGGAAGAACTGTGCTGCGTTGGGTCCCTGCTGATGCGTAGGGGATGCGTCGGTTCTTCTCTGAGAGGGGAGGTGATGCATCGGTTTCTTACTGCGCTTTCGTGGCGATGCGACCCGCAAAGCCGTGATGCGAAGAAAGATCCGGTGCAATGCAACAAAGATGGCATCTTCTTTTTGATGCGACACGGTGCGTGCATGCCTGACGGCCGTGTGGTGACTCAATGATTCTTCTGAGCTGCGACAGGCACTGCACATGCTTCCCGGTGATGCAACGGCATCTGATGCGACGGCGACACTCTTCTCCGGCGATGCGAGGCGCTTCGGCGATGATGCAACAGCTGCAGCGACACGCTTCTCCGTTGAAGCGGCGGTGTCTGATGCGACGTCAATCCTCTTCTCCGGCAATGCGACGACAGCGGTTGCGGCGGCGACACGCTTCTTCTTCGTGAGTCACGCTTCCAACTCCTTGCGACACGCAGTCCCTCAGAAAGCCCAGCACAGCAGCAGGCAGTTCCAAAAGACTCTTGGGGAGCTGGTTGGTGACGTCTGTTGTCCCTGAGACTTCAGCAGGGGGCAAGCTCTATCTCAAGCCCTTGGAGATCCTTCACAAGTTGTTGAAAGTACACACAAAGTTCCTCTCTCCTTTCTTTGGCAGTCAGGCAACCACTGCAGGCCAATCCCCCAAACAGCACTCAGCTTAGGAATAGTCTCTTCCTCAGTTTCTCTGGTTCCTCTCCTCAGCAAAGGTTTCTTCTTGTTTCCCAAAAGTGATCTAAAGTTCTGGGGTCTGGGTCCCCCTTTTTATACACTGTTTCTCTTTGTTCTCTGAAGGCAGAGAGGCCTTTGCCTAGTCCAAACCAGTTCTGGCCAGTCCTGGAGCACTCTTTTTACATGACTCCTTCTTTCCTTTCACAGTGCAGGGCAGGGACATCAGACACACCACAGAAGGTGGAGCCATCATTGTGGAGGGAAGGCACAGCCCTATTCAGGTCCCAGGTGCAACTCCTCCCACCCATCTACATGGAGATCTCTCTATTCAGCCCTGTGCTGACTCACCCTGTCTCCTGGAATCCCCCAGCCCCTGTCACTCAAACTCCAGACAAGTAATATACGACCTAGCAGAGGCAGGCTTGGATAGTTAGACAAGAAATTACCCACTTTCTAAAAGTGGTATTTTCCAACACAGAATGTTAAAACCAGCTTCACTAAAAGATGCATTTTATCATTCTGAGTTCAGGCATACTAAACTCGAATTTCTACCTAGTTCCCTGAGTCAGTTAGGAGTATAAGATGTAATAATCAAACTGCCCATTCAGGCCTATGGTGAACAGGTAGCCTTGCAATAGTGAAAAACGAAAATGGCTGTAATTCGCTATTAGGACATGCCACACACATCAGGGCTTGTCCTACCTTTTACCTACAATGCACCCTGCCCTTGAGTCTACCATAGGGGTGACTAATATGTAAAAAAGGGAAGGTTTAGGGACTGGCAAGTGGGTGCACTTGCCCAGTCAACATGGCAGTACCAGACTGCCCACAGGCTCTGCAATGGCAGACCTGAGACACACTTTACATGTTTACAGGCTGCTTCTGTGGTTGGCACAACCAGTGCTGCAAGCCCACCAGCAGCATTTGGTTTACAAGCCCTGGGCACACTCAGTGCACTGTACTAGGGTCTGACAAGTAAACCAAACCAGCCAATCATGGAGTCACTAATCCATACATCAATTTACAATCGGGAGCATATGCACTTTAGCACTGATCAGCAGTGGTAAAGTGCCCAGAGTCATAAATCAGCCAACAACAGGTAAGAACAAGCATTGGCATAGCCAATAGGTCTCGCCTTTGGGACCTTGTAAGTGTTTAGCAATGCAACAGTTGTTGTTGCACCAAAGAAATTGTGCTGCATAAATAAATACTTATAAGGTTCCAAAAGCGAGACCTATTGGCTATGCCAATGCTTGTTCTTTGTAAAGAAATAGATGCTTGTTTCTATTTCTTTACTTTTGCTATAATCGCGGCACCGGCGCTTTATTTTTAACATTAAAAGTAAAGCGCCGGTGCCGCGATTATACCAAAGGTAAAGAAATAGAAACAAGCATCTATTTCTTTACATTTGCTATAATCGCGGCACCGGCGCTTTATTTTTAACATTAAAAGTAAAGCGCTGGTGCTGTGATTATACCAAAGGTAAAGTAACATAGATCTATTTCTTTGCTTTTGCTATAATCGCGGCACCGGCGCTTTATTTTTAACATTAAAAGTAAAGCGCCGGTGCCCGATTATAGCAAAAGTAAAGAAATAGAAACAAGCATCTATTTCTTTACAAAGAAAAAAGCTGGGGGGAAAAATGCTACCACCGGCCACTGCCTGCAGTGCTTGCGCGCGCCCGCGCCCGCGCACATGCACTGCATGCTGTAGCCGGCGGTAGCATTTTTTGAAGCCCTCCTTACATAAGGTCTCCGCCAGATCAGCGCAAGCGCTGGGTCAGGCTCGAACTATAAAATACAGGAGGGAGGCAAAAAGTTCAGGGATGACCCTGCAAAAAGGGCCAAGTCCAACAGATACATAAAGAGATTCAGTGTAAGGGAGCAAACGCTCGCGAATTAGGGAATTGGGATGAGAAGATGGACGAGGAGGCATCATTTTAACATACCACATGTAGCCTTGATGGCTGAGTGCAGTGGCTTGTTCTGGAGTGGTGGTGTGATGCTCTCAACAGTGTCATCTTAAGGATTTTGGGGGCCGCTGGGCAAGAAATAGTTTGGGGGGCCCAATTTGGGTCAACTTTGAATATTTATTGCCCATGTTTTGTTATTTAAACCCTAAATTGCCTAACTATTGAATCACGTCCAAGGTTAAGATACAGAAAAACACAGAAGTGAGATAGAGAGAAAGTTATTTTTCCGGGGGGGGGGGGGGGGAGGGGGGGGGATAGTAGGGGTTGGAGGTGGCCTTGAATGGTGGGGGACTGGGCAATTGCACATTTTGCCCGTGCTTTAAAACGTCTGTCTCTCAAGGTAATGCGGCGCAGAAAGAAGCATTGCTCAGTGGATGGCGAGCCTTGCTCTCTGAGGAGAGAGAGGCGGCTGATAAGTGTTATCTGGCAGAAGCAAGGAGCCACGCTGACAGGTGGAGAACAGCACAAATGAGTGCGCTCTAAACCAGAATGAGCCCAGCAAGCATAATCAACGACTAGAAAGATGTAGCTCGTATTTTAGAATCTTGGCAAGGCGGACTCCTCTTAGACCTAAAAGTACCCAGGGGTAACCTTCCTCTCATTTGTTCGTCTTGCGGTTTTTACCGCAGGTTTTCCTTATAAACTCTTGACTTGCAGCTGAGCATCACTACTCGTTTCTAGTTCTCTCTAGCGAATTATATAAAAAAAATTCTCTGTAGTATTTTCTTTTCCCTCCTCACTCCCTTTCCTATTCTCATAATCGTAACAACATGGAGGGCCTAAAAACGTTTGGTTTCTCTGATGATGACTTTGCCACCATGATCGGACAAATATCAGGTAGTAGTAGTACAAACATAAGTACTTTTGACAACAGTAATGGTGAATGGACCAAATTACTGAATCTGAGAAAGAAGGCTAAAAGGATGGAGTCCCATGCCTTTTTTATGTTGGAATATCTCAAGGCAGGAACGATACCATCAGGTCTTAGAGTGAGAAATGTACCAGCACTCTTTGTAGAAGTACGCAAATTTCTGGAGCGTTGGTCTCACATCGCTAATCGATGTTCCAGAGATTGGATGTTACTTATTGTGGAGACGGTACGAGAAATGATTCTAATTCTCAACCAGGAAATTACTGACTTAGAAAACAAACTAAAGACAAGCACAGCGTTAGATGATGCTAAGGCTAAGCTGCTGAACATAAATCAGGAAATACAGGAGTTTGAAGAATATCTAAATAAGAAAAAAACAGACAAGCTCAAGAAAGATATCAGGTGGTTTTCGCAGGAAAAAATATACCCCTATTTAGTCAGTAATTACTATCAAGAAGGACCGTCAGAACAAGACCAATACAACCCACTACCAGCAAGACGAGGCAAAAGAGTAACTTTCTCAGATACTACTTCATCTGACTCAGACCCTGAAATACAAGGGTCAGGAGATGGATACAATTATGACGATAGGAATCAACGAGGACGATTTCCCAACCAGTACCCTAGGTCTCAGTCGAACTCTCCTTTTTTATCCAGGGGCAGAGGGAGAGCCAGGATGAGATATTCGAGGCCAGATCGGAATTTTTATCAACCGATGGAGCCTCAACATCCACAGCCGTACTTACGTACGAGAAATCAACAGTACTGGAGATCATAGAATTACCATCTAAAAACAACGAACAGATACCTATCTTTAACCTATCGGAACATATACTGTCCCAAGATGAAATCAAACTTCTAAGCAGGGGACTCTCCTTTGTCCCGAGTACGCAGCTCAATCGGTTCAGACTCAATCATGACATGTTCTCTTTCTTTCGCAAGATAAGACTAGCGAAGTTTTTTGCCTCTACCACCACGATGGAACCAGAACTTAATTATTCTGGTTGTAAATTGCCATCCACTTTTACACCGACCTTAGATATGGTAGGACCTGAAGTAAATATCTTTGAGAAAACTGTTATCAAAGAACTGCAGAAGATAACTAAATTCATCCCGAAACCCATTCCTAATCTGACTGCTAACGAAAGGGAGGCTTTAAAGAACCTGCAGAATAACTCTAATATCACAATAAAACCGTGTGATAAAGCAGGAGGCATTGTAGTATTGGATACAACAAAGTATGTTGATAAAATCAACAACATGCTAGGAAAACCGGAACACTACAAACAATCCAGTATGAGGTCTCTAGATCAACTCAAGACCCTGATAAACACTGTCACAACTAAAGCATTTGCAGATGGATATATTTGCCAGAAGGAATTAGCATTTCTTAATAGACCCAATACTGTGACACCAGCAATCTATGGAGTCCCGAAAACTCATAAAGACATCCTGGACCCACCATTAAGACCCATCATTTCCTCTATAAACTCCTGTACGGAACCACTGTCTAAATACGTAGACATCTTTCTTTGCCCCCTTACCACCCAGTATACTTCGTATATTAAAGATACAGGACATATGATCGCCACACTGGAACATAAACCTTTCAATTGTAAGACACAACTACTTGTCACCTTAGACATCGAGTCTTTATACACCAACATTCCCCAGGACCTGGCTATAGAGGCGGTGGCAGCCCTCTTGGCCAGGACACCTGGGGATAGACCCGATGTCTTCATTCTGGAATGTCTCAAAATTGTGTTACAACACAATTATTTTGAGTTCAGACAAGACCTTTACCAACAAATTAAAGGTACAAGTATGGGGGCTTCTTGTGCCCCAAGTGTAGCCAATATCTTTATGGGTGAATTCGAGCGCAAACATATTTTCAATGAGATTGCACCTTTTTTTTTAAAATATTACACAGTGGCACCGTTTTATAGACGATATCTTTTTTATTTGGACAGGCACAGAATCTGACCTTTTGGACTTCATATCTTGGCTAAATTTAAATGATCACAACTTGAAATTCACTGGCAAATTTTCCTCAGACAGAGTTGAATTTCTTGATATTTGGATTATAGGCAACCAAGGGCACTTAGAAGTTAGCCTATACAGGAAACCAACAGCCAAAAATACAATTCTTGAGCACACGAGCTACCATCCACCATGTCAGAAAGACTCTATCCCCTTTGGTGAGTTTCTTAGAATCAGGAGAAACTGTACCAACATCACAGAATTCATGGTGCATGCTAAATCTCTCCAAGAACGTCTGCTGCTTAGAGGCTACCCGAGAAGACTGATACGTCAGTCACTTAAGCGGGCGAAATATTACAACAGAGATGCCCTCATCAGCAATGAACCCAAAGAGAAAATAGACAAACTAGTATGCGTGGTAGATCATTCAAATATCAATTACAAAATTAAACAGATCTTGGACAAAAACTGGAAAATCTTGAATACCAACGAAGATACTAGCACTATACTCAAACCCATAGTAGCTTTCAGGAGGAATGCTAACCTCAAAGATAAATTGGTCCATAGCAGGTTTCAACCATATAATAAGACAAGACAAACCACTCTGGACGGCAAACCTTTACCAGCAGGCAACCACCGTTGTGGCAATTGCCATGCATGTGAACACGCCATAGTTTCACAAACCTGGACATATGGCGAAAAATCAGGTAATTTACAACAAATGACCAACTGTAGGAGCTCAAATGTCATTTATTTGATACTATGCCCATGTGGGCTTGGCTATATAGGGGAAACATCTAGAGAGTTTCGGCTGAGGCTCTCGGAACACAAATCAGCAATAAGAACAAAAAAGCTACAAGCCCCCTTGGTCAAACACTACCTTGATCACAACCATAAGGAAACAGAAATTACATGGACCATCATAGAAAAGGTCAAGACAGTACCAGGAAAGGATCCAGCAAAACACAGAAAACAGCGTGAAACATTCTGGACCTTCCATTTGGATACTGTACATAAAGGCCTGAATGAAGAGATAATATGGCTAGTTACTGAATGATTGAGATACCGACTATAACACTCAGATTTCTGTAATATGTCTGCTAATTTGTTTTTTGGCACCAGTAATACAACTATTGTTACAACAGCACATCGTACTGTGAGGACCTGCCCTTTAATTCAGATCTTCAAAAACTATTCCAAGATGGCACTTATACTAGCTCTTGAAAAATGGCATACTGTTTTGTGAGTATCCGCCCTGCAACCCAGATCCTGTGAAACCAGTCCAAGATGGCGCTCAGATTAGCTCCCGGAAAATGATTTATTGGTTTTGATCACGTTGTAATGTAGAGGCAGTTCCACCATAATGTCGGGGCACTAATTGATTGTCCCGTTTTTTCAGACATAGAATTCCCTGTGCAGTCCCCTCCATCCAGCTCTGGCATAAAGTAACATATGTCCTACACGAGTATGTGTCTGGCGGTACACGCCCCTACACGAGTATGTGTCTGGCGGTACACGCCTCTTCATCAAACCGCAAAAACATATATCTGTATATACACATTTAGAATATATCAGATTTGGCATTTATTTAGTCAAAAGGACACATACCATTCGCTCGCATCATTTTAAATACCACTCAAAGATGGCGCCGATGTAAATACTCGGGCGGTTTCCAATTAATGAACGTGCACGCAACTCTAATTTTACGTTGTCAACACGTGATCGCTGGGTTTACCAAACAAATACACGGATTTCATCACATTACGATTCTACAAACTCGGGGATGAAGAACACGACAAGCGACGCTAGTTGGGAGGTAAGGACAGGATTAGGTCCTACATTTTTACCCTTAGAAGCTACAGAAAGCAGATACTCTAATGTCGTGAGTCTCGTCTTAAGCACTTTGGATAGTTCATACTCTGTGACCATCATGTGCGGTTTTTGTTAACATGTGACTGCTGACTTTAAATTGTTTCTCTTGGCAATAATCAACCTCTTTGGATATGACTAGGAAGGAGGAACAGTATCAATATCAGCTTAGAGTTAAGCGATATGCGTGTTTAAATAGACGACTGCAGCATGTCATTTTCAATATTGTTTCAAAGTATATGATTTGACCACATGCGTGATATATAATTACTACCCTTTGATGTGGCTCCTAGCCTAGCCTAGCATATGACGTACGCTATGTTTAGTATTAACATTAGCAAACATATTTAGAACTAGCCATATGCTTAGCAGTCATTTCAGTACCACAATACGGTACGAGATGCCGAGCAGCACGCCGCTGATATACACTCAGTTCGAGTCTTCGTGACACTCAAAGATACTATCCTGTTTTTAATGCACCAAACGGTCGTCCGACCGAAATGATTGTGTTAGCGACACTATGGGTTCTTTCTTTATCTTTTTAGATCGAATAATGGATTATTACGAGCCAAACTGCACACGGAGACAGGTTTGACATACAGCACACCAGGTCTACTGCAGTGTAATAATTTTGGGTAAGCAGTATCGAATACTCTAGCTCAAACCCCTGGCAGCCGAATTTTGTGGGTTGGCACGCTTGAGACACATATACCTTCACTTCTCTTTCCTAGATGAAGTTGCAACAAACCACCAGACGCGGTGGAATTAATCGCTGTAGTTGCATTCTTGAATAACCGATCTGTACGAATAAGTAATGGCCCCACGTACTTAGACAGACGCAACATAGCCTTTAAGGGTGAGACAACCATAAACATGTGTTCTGTTATCTTACTGTGATGAATTCGAGTTTAGTACCAGAGAGCATAATTTTACCATTCTTGCATCTTTTAGACCTTGGGAACACCACAGTCCCATTAGAACAGTAGAAGCCCGGAACAGGCGTCGGGAGAACAGAGCTAATTCGACCGATACATGTATGAGAATATCACGTTAAATGCCCTCTCTTAGATTTTTTTTTTTTCTCTCTTTCCTCTACCCAGCTCATGGTGTTTCTAAAATTCTCTATGACACAAAAGATTTTTCTTGTATTTTGAAGCACTAACGGGTTATTCATAACTTGGGTACTATCCCTTTCTTATTTTGACTTAAAAGATTGCTTGAAACGCTATAGTGATGCCTCCAATAACTATTTTTAGCTGTTTTTGACTCTAACTAAACTAGAGCAATAACTCAGTTACAGAACCCTATGTAATTTAATCCCCCTAGTGGCAGTCTTACACTCACAAAATTCTTTCTCTACAGAGAGAACCCCAATCCTTCACCACACAGTATCTCTGTGAGTTCTGGAAGAACACTTTGGTCCTGAAGAAGGAGACACGATACTTACAGTTAGTCTCCGAAACGTACGTCGACCGACCAGTAACAACAACCACACTCTGAAGAGATCCTCAGAAGAATTCGATTGGATAAATTTAGGACCTCCGAATTCTAGGGCATATCAATAAATGTTTAAACCTTATGGATAGAGATTAATTCTGCCTACAGTATTATTGAAGTAGGATCCTTAGAGAAGGGTTGTTGGTTTTTAATGAAAAATGATTTGTGGAGAATGTCTGTTAGTATGCAGGAGTGAATGAGAAGTGAGGATGTGTATGTGATGGTTTTTCTAAAAACCCTTTTTCCTTTTGGGGTCTCTATAAAAAATTTTTTTTTCTCTGTTTCTGTACAAATACGTTGTTTAATTTGTGAGCAAACTAAGTGTATGTTTTACATGTGAATCAGATGCCTATGTGATAATTGTGAATATAATGCTATGTATTATTTTGTCTCTATTTTTATATATAAAAAAAAGTAAATAAAATGACATATAAAGAAATTAAAATGGTTTTTGAGTAGCTGTGCACAAGTGGGGGTTTGTGTAGTATATTAGAGATTAATTCCCACAGGAATAAGACAGGTCAGATAAGAGGTTTTTCCTTATTTAAGGCGGACGCCTCCCTCCTCTCCTCCGAGCGCCATGCAGCTGGCAACGCGGAGTAAGCGACACAAACGTGCATTAGTGCGCTCCGAATTTTACATTTTAGGCAAGAAGTAAATGTCGGATTAGAAACTTGTTTTAGAAATAAAGCAGTTTAGCTGTGATGCCATTTCTCGGACAGTAGGTGCGCATGCGCGAGAGGGGTAGGGCCCAAATGACGCAGAAGCAACGGAACACTCAAGCAATGCTCAGTTAGTCTAATCCGAAGCAAGGATGCATCCGAGGTGCGTGTTGGACAGCTCGTAGTTGTTTTCCAGTGGTGCTCTCAAGCAATGTTAATGCTAGAGAAAGAGAGTCTGCTATTACTTAATATTCCCCTTAAAAAATCATCTTTCTGAACGAATATGCCTCTCAATGGCATTTGAGCGATTGCAGTGTCATGGTGGACTCCCTTCAGTTGCTACCTGGCCTACAATTCCCTCTCGTGAAATTCTTTATGTTTAGCGACCCTGTTTGTGGTTGTAAAGGACACTTTAAAGACGCCTTTGAAGTTTCTATTGCAGTCAAGCCCATACATTAACACCGGAACGGTTGAAAGTGGGTTATGTGTGTGTGCGCGTGTCTATGTTTGTCTCCCATGTATACGTGTGTGGAAAAAGGGAGGATTATGCAAGAAGGATTGTTGTGCTTATGTTACACTGTGTTGATACTGATACATTTATCACCAATGAACAAACCAGTCAATGCTACAGTAAACACGAGTTTCCCTAGATTCTGGTATGCTTAGTAACTCGGATGTAGGACATCCAGTGGTGTTATCTTCCTCTCTTTCTCTCCTAAGTGTAGCACCATCAAATTCAATAACTTGCAAGCCATTTTGCCATGTTTATTATTATTTTTTTGTTTCAAATATTTGAAAGAGTATGCATTAAGGTAACTGTCCATCTGACAAGCAGTTTCTTAGATTTTCAGTGGTGTACATTCATTTAGGGAAATGCCAGGTAGCCATTCTTGACGTTATTCTGTTTTTGTATCGTAATTCAATTTGAAAAAAAATATTTTTGCAAGAGATAACCCTGGTTTCTAACAACCGAGCAAGGTAACTTGATCTACGTCTGACACTTATTTTGTTGATAATTATTTTCTTTCATGATGATGTCTTTGGCCACCACTGCTAGAGCAAATCTGTGAGTTTTTTTTCTTTCATTCAACAATTCATAAAAGATTCCTCTCTGCTCAGGAGTTTTCTCTAAACTTTGAGTTTGAGGCCAGTCAAGGAAAGCCAGGATGATCATGGGAGAGTTGACTAGGAGAGCCAGACAATAAGAGGGTTGAATTCTCGGCTTCTGTGCTGATTACTTGGTCAGAACTTACGAGCGCCTCCCACTGTTTGCATCCTTCTCCCGTTAAGCTCCCTTTACTGTCCATAATCCCCTGCTGGCCAGTCACCTCCACACTACCGCCTTTGCTGTTTCCTGAGTGTTGTTGTTTAAAACAAATTGCTGTTTAGTTATTGTTTTGCAGTCCATATTTTCAATGTCTCCTTTGGATGGCGTAGGTTGCAAACCAGTAGGCATTAGGTGGTTGTATGGGATATCAGAAAAAAATATTGTGATACACGAATGTTGTGAAAATAAATTGGGATCGGAAACAATATGTTACATACGTTGCATGTGAACTACAAGAGATGTTGTAGACCATAATATCATAAATATATTGATTTAACTATACATAGCATTTTATTAGTAAAATGTTGATATTAAAGTTTTAAAAAATACAATTAGAAATAAATAAATATATTGAAATATAATATAGAGTCAAGTAACAAAATAAAAATATATACTTAAAAAAAGGCACAAAGAATCAGACATATACTCTCAAAACATTGGAGTATTTTGAAATCTGATAGTATTTTGGGCAACACATTACCTGACCGTCCTACCATCACATATAGAAGAGACAAAAATATCCGTGACATGGTAGTCAAGCATGACATTACTCAGTATCCCACAGATGAAGGACATGGCTTGGTAGGATTTTATCTTTGTGGGCACTGCAAGGCATGTCGACACAGTAAATTCAAGAGTATTTAGAATACAATGGGATCAGTAAAAAACTAACGCAAATTCTGACGTGTAGCTCTAATTTTGTAATATATGTGATTGAATGCACATGCAAACTGTGGTACATAGGGAGTACGATCTGTCCAGCTAAAAAGAGGATATTAGAACATCTTAGAGCAATTTCTCACAATGATCCTAAATATCCTGTGACCCGGCATTTTAATGAACGGCATTTTGCCAATGTCACAGATTTGAGCTACATGATTTTGGAACAGATTCCCGGAAACCCTCGAGGGGGCGATAGAGTTCTGACCTTGAGACAACGTGAATCTAGATACATCATTGAATTTCTGACCAAAAGTCCGGGGGGGCTGAACTTAGATGAAGAACTGTCCATTCATCTTAAGACATGATTCATTTCCTACTGAGAATGAGGTCTCTGCCCTATACTCTAAACTGTATTGTATTATTTGCTTATTTTGATCAGTGATCATGAACTTACTACTGAATAATTTGAATTGCCTGCATTTTGTTATGACAAATATACTAACAGTAACCTTTTTTCCTCCTTTTGCGCTGTTGTATGTCCGTACACTAGATTCTAATGTGAATATTTTGTATGTTTTTACACAGGAGTGAAGGAAGGAGCCCTTACACTAGCACACACCGACACGGGCATCCTACCCTTTCCTCCGTTCCTGTTCTACACTCACACCTCCTCGCACTGGGATGTTGGTATTTCTTTTTGTGGTATTCATGTTAGGTTAAGATGAGACCTTGATATAGGTCATTGTTTAGTGTCATTTGACTTTTATCTTAATTCTTTTACTAGCAGCATTATGTTTGAATCATAGAACTTTAGTCCATTGAGACTGATGCTACACCTGTGACACCTAGTGGGGCTATGTTAATGGTTCTGGTATTTGACCTGTTCTCCCACTTCAGTGAATTTTTTCAGTTCCAGTGTCATTACCTTTGTGACGAATTTAGAGTAATGACGTTCTATTTGCACTATGTATTATAGAATTTTGTGTTCTTTATGATCAACACTCTTTTTGGCATATCTGCTGCAGAATCTTTGATTTACGATTACTGTGCTGCTCATTCGATTTGACCTTTTTCAGATGGCGAACCCGACTAGGGATGATTGGTTCTATAGTAGATTCACTACTTTGTAGATGAAATGTGCATATGTTGCAATACTTATCTGTTTATATCATTGGCACAAACTTAACTCTGATTTTCAATGTATGATGTATGTTAATGTTGCCTTTGAAACAGTTTGCCCTTTCAAGATGGCAACCATGCTAGGGAAATATCTGAGCCATCGCTAAGTCCCTTCTTGATTTCCATGATACTTGTTTCTCACACGCAACTTTATTTAATCTTGGGTGTTTGTGTTTTTGGTTACACGTGATCAAGGCTCTTGCCGAAACGCGTTGTGTAATAAATATTTGGACCTGCACTACGGAGTTGCCGTGCCTTTATTACTGAGAGCATACTGTACTACTTGGATTTTGGGACTTAAAAAAAGTAATACATATAGTAAATACTTAATAAAAAATACATTAAATTAAAATTGTTCTGAACAACAGTAAGAATTAATAAACTTAAATGTAATAAAAGCATATTGCAAATTGTATATGTAAAAAAGAAAGAACCCCAAACAAATAAAAAATAAAATATATAAATTATTTCATTTTTATAAATAATAAAAAAAAAACATACAATAGAAAAAATTATAATAAATCGTACGTACTACTCCAATCCAAGCAACAGTATGAAAGCATTGACGTAATAGTGGTCAGATTTACTTTTCCCAGTTCAATAGTAGCAAACTATAGGGAAAGTGTTGGGCTTAGGAAGGGTTACATTTACTACTTTCATTCTAAGGGGCCGATTCCGATCCGGGTCGGAAAGCACTGCGACCGAGCCGGATCCAGAGTGTTTTCCGACCGAGCCGGAATCCTGCAGTCCGACCGAGCGAGTACGATGCGGCCGTATGCTGTCGGACTCGGTTCGGTCGGACTCCCATAGAAGTCAATAGGAGCCGGTCGTAAGACGCGTATATGGGCTCCCATTGACTGAATGGGTACGTTGCAGACAAGTGCACCCCCTACAGTGGGTATGCGTCGGTGCCATCCGCACCGTACATGCCTGTGTTGGGGAGACCCATGGGTCTCCCCCTGTGTCCGAGTCGTAGGGCTGCGGGTGACAGGGGGTCCGACACGGACCCCCAAAGGCAACCACCCAGACAATTTGTGAGCCGGACACTCCGGCTCGCACAGGCTGTCCGACGCGTGCATCGTACTGGCTCGGTCCTGAATCGCATCCATTGCACGCCACAGTTAGCTTACGACCGAGACGTACGGAGCGGTTCGCAGGGCCGGACTGACTACCGGGCTTTTTGGAAGGCTGCTGAGATGGGGGCTGATTTTGTTGATGGGGACCTGCGTGTACTGAATGAAATTCATTTCGCTTTAATTATCTCGAAGTACACGCAGGTCTCCTTGAAGGAAATCAGCCCCCACCGCAGTGAAATCAGCCCCCTGCTCTGTAGAATTCCAAAACGCCCGGTAGTCAGTCCGGCCCTGGCAGTTCGGACCCGGAAACAACTCGGTCTGTGAATTTCATGTAGCTTGCATCGTACTTGCTCGCTCGTACAGCTGTACGAGTCGGCCGGAAAACACACTTATGGCTCGTAGTTTTTCTGGCCGGATCACGTTCGGTGCCCTTCCGACCCGGATCGGAATTGGCCCCTAAATATTTTAACTAGCATTTAAATATAAACCAAATAAACTAAAATATCTTTGAAATAATAAACATATTCATTAAATAAAAAACTAATTAAATTACATTTCACAAATACAATAGATAAATTACAACTGAATACATTTCTTTAAAGAAATGTAAAATATTTTCAACCAAAATACTTCTTGCCCTATTACCCTAAAAGATGTACACCGACAAACAGCTGAAATAAAGAAAAAATATGTAATATAAAAAATGATAAATTATTAATGTGACATTTAAAATAAAAAAACTATTCAAAATAATGTCATTTATAAATATGAAACTAATTACCCCTATTTAATAAATGCATTGATCAATCAATAAAATATTATCCAAAATCAATTGATATTTAATACTATTATGAAACAGTTAATAGCTTACAATAACTAATTATCAATTAAATAATTAAGTTACATACAATAAATTATAATTGTATTTAGAAATCTTCCCATCCTAATCCCCTGGAAATCTAACAACCTGTTACTCTATAATCAATTTCTAATTAAAGTTTTTTAAAATGGCAATTTATCATAAAATTATAAAATGTACTAAAACAAATCAAACACATGCAAAAGTACAATACTAATAACGTGTATAAGTAAATTACTAAAATGTATCACAATATAATTACAAATAATATATCAAAATATATTAAATAAAACAATGTTATATAATTTAAAAAACAGTATCAAATAACTAAATAGTTATATTAAGCTCTATGATATCCTTGACATCATGACATTCTGGCCATGATAGCTGTGCCTCACAATATTTTTGATTTATATTTTTGTCAAACACTCAACAGGCAACACTGTTATTATATTCATAATCAGAGTTATGTTAATTATACAGTCCTGTGTATGTTTTTCTTGTTAGATATGCTGGTGGTACTCATTTCATTCAGTTTTGGACTTTTACGTGTGCTGATAATACAAATCGTTTGCAAGGGACGAATAGCAACATCCTAAAGTACTGTAGTCTGCATCAGAATAGTGCAAATTGCAGCTTTTCAAGGGCCTATGAATGTGCTCTTGTAAAAAAAAAGCGAGACTTCTTTGTTTTGCCAATGCTTGGTTTGAAGATTGAAATAGTTGGCAGAGCTCAATTGTATGATCATTGTGTGTGTGAGCTGCAAGTCATTAATTCAGCTCTAAGAAGAGCTTTCTCATCTGTTTACCTATCTAAAGTTAAAAAATGAGTACCATCAAGTTTTCCAAAAACAATTGTTTTCTAAAGAGCTTTAAAAAGCTTTAAAATGTTTTGTAGCTAGAACAATAGAAAAATCTTAATTAATATTATTATATTATGGCTGTGACCTGAGCTGAGAATTTTGAGAGTGCGATTGTTAATTTAGGTACTTAATTGTTCACTATAGGCACAACTTGCCTCCACCCTTCTGTTGAAAGAGTTTGTATAGGGGTAAGGAAATTAAACATTTGGAACCTGAGAGAATAAAGCCATACCCTTTGCCATAAAAGATATATTTCTTCCTTCTCTTCCTCTAACAAAAGTTTCAAGTGCTTTTAAAAAATGAACATGATTAATTAGTGTTCAACCCCAAAATGTTGCAAGCAAGGCAGACATCAAACAGGAAGATGAGGTGGTGGAATAGTTGCTAGCATTTAAACTTTGTTCATTTGGTGTGGTAAGCTCGCAGAGCCAGACCCCATTTTGAGCATGTTAAGTTATCCTGTCTGCCTTAGCTCCACATTCTGCAGGTTATCTTTTGCTAAATTCTTGAAAGTGTCAATTCATCTAAACAATGACTTTGCTAAAAGGGCAACATAAGTCTACTACAAGCAACATGATATATATTTTTGGTGGCCTGACATTGGATGTGTAAAATAAACATGTAGTCCGAGTTGACACATTTTTATCATGCTGGTTCATACCAGTTATGTCTTGGATTAATGAAAATTCCCCCAATGTAGGGTAAAAGTTAGTGGTCGACCCTATATAAACACCATGAATTGACCACTGAATTAGAGAGGCCTTCACCCCAAGTTATCATGAGAGGTCCTGCAAGACTTCCACAGCATCCACTCTAATGCTGAGAATCGATACAGGGAGGAGAGGAGCTGAGCCTAGCTGATCGTATGTTTTCCGAAGGAACACACTCTCCAATTGAAGTCTGATAACCACATCTGATCCGCTGTGAACAGATATGCAGTGCACTGAGCCCCAAGAAACTCCAGAGGCAAGTTCGCTGATCCACACATCCATAGTTGAATGCATAGAAGTAGTCTTTAGGATTTTAAGCTGCTAAGAACAGTCTAATTATGATAGAATTATCCATTTTATTCTCGTTGATCGCATCATACATAAGTGCTGTTTTGATTATATTCTGTATGGTTATTACTCATGTACCTAGCAAGAGGGTGAGACTTTTAAAATAAAACCCTTTTACACATGTATTGTGGCTTTTCTTAGTGCAGTACTTGAGTGTGCTCTTCAAAAGAATGAAATTGGATTTGACTCCCTTTACTGAACTGCTAGTAACTCAGAAGAACTGACATCACGCCAGCAGGTATGCTCAGTGGAATTGTGTGGCCCTGTAATAACCTGGCCTCACCTGCTCCAGGGATGGTGAACGGAGCTCAGTCTAGGCACACGTGGGCCAGGTAACCAAACGTTGTAGAGCTAGGCCAGAGCCCTTGGATATGGAACACAGTGCCCAACCTAGAGCATTCAAATGTTTAGACCTTTGAATACTCTTTGAATATAAACACTCTAAATAACCATCATTACACGCAGGGGTAGATGATAACTCCACTCCTCCGGCATAGTTCACAGGGTTTTGCTGACTCACACTTCGCTTGGATCACAGAGTTTCAGAAAAACTCTGCCAACTACTGTGTGGTGGAGATTTTTCTCACGTGCGACTCGCAAGTGCAAGTGAGAAAATCAAGTGCTAGACGACCTTCCGCCAAGATTTCTTAGCATGGAAGGTCATGGCAGGTTGCTACCTCTCACGTTGAGAAAGCTGCTGCTCGGGTGTGAAGCTGCTACTCGAGTAGAAGATCTACATGAGTGGCAGAAAGATGCAGTGCCCTCTGGCGTGCCAGAGGGTGCCATCCGTGCTGATTTTAAAGAGCGGTACAAGCTCCTGGTACTAAAAATCAGCACAACATACCACAACTCCACCGCTCGTGGAACTACATGAAATCTTCTAATTCTGCCAAGGCCTGATTACAAGTATAGGAGACACATGTAGTACTCATTGTTGCCTCCTACAGTAAATAACGAAGCATCCATTTGTCATAGTTTAGTCAAGCTTGACTATTAAAACGTTATTACCCATCTGTGTTTTTTTATTCTATGCTTTTGAATCTCATGTTTTATTGAATCTGTTCAAGTTAAAATTGAGGCTCCTCTGATTGCAATAGGAGTTAATTATGGAGAGGCAGTTACAGAACATCTCATGAATAGAAATATCCCTGATGGGGGGGGTGAGGTTACATTAATAGCTGCAGATGCAGCGCATGCCTTTAAAACATTTTACTCATGGATGGAGTTTGAGGCTACAGATGCTGCCTTAAAGCAATTTCATGCTTATAGTGCAGAACTGCCTGCACAATATAGAGTAAACCAGTACCTGAAAATCCTATTAACTTGCCAATGACACCAGAATTGGTTTGCTAGTGACTAACTACACACACACACAGAAACACACACACACACACTCACACACATTCACATGCAGGCATGCGTACACACGCACATATGCACACAGAACAGGAATAGTTAAGTTAGGTCCCCGGAGTAACGAAGGGGCTACATGGCCAGTACTATCTGGCTATACACTGTTTCCACATCCTGAGAACCTACCAATCACTGATGTTGTAGAAGTTGTAAACTATACAGTCTCCTTGTACAGGAAACTAACACAATATGTGCTATGAACCAGCGAATATTAGACCAGCTCTGCAGGACCAGTGGTGCAGGACAGGTTGCTGTACAAGCAACCACTCCAAAGACAATAAACCTCATCATAAGAAAAATGCTCACAAGGAATGATGACATTTCCTTCTAGATTGCTCACAAGACCAACTAGTTGAAAACAGTTTGCCCTCACACAACACCTAATGACAAACATAATATTCTGACTACTGGCCTAATTTAGAGTTTGGCAGATCGGATACTCCATCACAAACATGAGGGATATCCTGTCCACCATATTACAAATGCATTATATCCTGTTGCACTTATAATATAGTGGGCGGGAAATCTATCACATTTGTCACGGAGTATCCCATCCGCCAAACTCCAAATCAGACCCTATGTTTCTTCCCCTTAGAATGGTGCCACATGAAGAAAAGTGCAGCACCAAGGGAAGTATATTTGCTGCATCTACACTAACACATATGACACACCCTAACTAGCCATTCTCCTAGAAGTATTAAAATAAGTACAAAATGAGAACTCGGCTCCACCGGCTCTGGACTTAGTGATGAAATTAATGGAAATCTGGCAATATGGCAAAGACTTGCAGCAGGTCCTGTTCAAGATTGTGAAAATGAATTACAGAGAATAATATTAAAAGTTTATACCACTGTGTGCCATGATACTTAGGTACACGAGCCGTTAAATCACACCTCAAATCTAAAAGTGACATTGAGAGTTCCATTAAGGAAAAGCCAGTAACTGAAGCTAAAAAGAGACAGGTGAAGAGAGAAAAGACGGACTGGATCTCCAGTAAACCAGGAGTCTGGTCACAGTAGTTATAAGTTGAAGGACCATGATAAACTTTAAAAAACAGAACAGTATCTGTATTCTGGTAGCTGCTCTCTCCATTTATTTTAGGACTCTGATGGGTAATGATCAGAGAGAGGGGCTTGGATGAATTACGGAAGAAGAGAAGACTATAGCAAGGAGAAAGGTAAACAGGTCAAGAGACTGAGGTCAGTGTAAAGAGAGAAAAGAAAGGTTAGTGCTCTAAAACTCAATAAAAAAAAAAGAAAGTGTCTGGACTTTCTGAAAAACATTTCATCCGGCTACAGATATATCTTTCGGACAGCGCAGCAGAAGTAACAATAGTGCATCACATTCTCCAGGGGTTTCTGGTGGAAGCCCAACTGATGATTTCATACGACTCCAGATAGTCATTAAAATCCTCCCAATATGGTTTATATTTTGGATATGCAATTTGAGGGGGTTGCATTTCACACAATTTAAGCAATCTTCAGGCTACATTTATCTGAAATTTATGTCATAACTTTAGCAGAGGATAATATGTGCCTGGTCTTCATTAGGGAAGCATCCAAAGGAGATGAGGTGATACGTGTAGCCTTTTTCTCCATAGTACTCAAGGATATCAAGAGAATTTATGGAAATGAATGGGCTGTCAAACAAGCCCAGCTGTGTTCAGAAACCAAGCAGGGTGGAATAAACACTGTTTCACATGTTATTCATTCCCTTTCACTGTGAGCCCCAAGAACAAGCTCAATATCTCTTCAAGCAAGAAGAAAAGCACTAGTCAAAAGCAACATTAAATCAACTATAATATCAATCTGTCATTCACCAATGAACAATCCTTTTTTCAAAGTCTGGAAACTAATCTGATTCTATAGAATGGTTTTAGATTATAGAAATTTAAACCGCACATATATGAACATATGCAGTTTGTTAGAAATTTAGCTTTCTGGTTGGCAGAGTATAAACTGTGTCCAAGCAGGAGCCTCAATCCTAGTCAGGGAAAGTCAGATACACATTCTATATTACCTGTGCTCACCCTCTGGTAGCTCGTCACAGAACAGCCACGCTTAATTTAAGAGGTATATGTGTAAAGTATTTGTGCACTCTTTAATTACAGTAGCACAGTAAAAACATCAGCACTCCACACCAGTTTAGAATCATAGAGGATATTTATTTGAGTAAAACAAAACCAAAATGACAAACATCCAATAAGTAGAACTTGAGATATGAATTTTTATATATTAAATGCAAAAACAGTGCTTAGAAGTCACTAGCAGTCAAAGGTTACTTGAGGTCGTGAGGGACTGGTACAAATCCAAAGTTCAGTCTGACCGCGATTGAGGGAAGGCCGGCTACAGAACCCACAAAGGGCTCGCTAAGACAATTCCTTGTAAGAGCAAATCATTGATGTCAAGCACATGATGCGCCCAAATTTTCTGAGCAGTCGGGTCACTGCATCGGAGAAAATCCTCGCAGACGACTTTGAAAATTCAGCGCTGCATCATCGTAGAGCCTCACAGTCGGGACACGCATTGTTGATCAGCACTGCATGGTTTACAGTATGGAGATTTGTATTTTATATTTTGAATTTCGTTTTTATTTAATATTAACTATTGGCTTACAACAGGTTGTATTAAGTATAAAACTGCTTTAAATTGTGTAGTCAGCGTTGTTAATGTTTGGTTCTCATTTTCTCCAGAGTACCCCTGAGGAAGGGCAATTGGTAGCCCGAAATGCATTAGGAATTACATCTTCACTTTAAATTATAACTGATTATGCATTTCCAAGTGTCTTGGAACAAACCCTTATCGGAACTCGTGGAACTTGTTGAAATTGAACAAAAAAATGTTAACTACATGGAGTACTATGGATTACTGTTGGAATAAAAACTTTCAAAACGTAAGAATTCTGGTTGGACATGTTTTGTATGATATACACGTCGGTTGTGTATCCTGGATTGGGAAACCTGATGAGGCTCCAGCTGCAACTTTAAGTAGGTTAACTTGCCAGGTCAAACTGTCAGTTTACACTGCACATACAGGCCCTACTGTGGCAGGCCTGAACCATGCCTAAAGGGGTTGTTGAAGTGGGTGGCACAAGGAGTGCTGCAGGCCCACTAGTTGCATTTAATTTGCAGGCCTCGGGCACAGATAATGCACTTTACTAGGGACATATAAGTAAATTAAATATGGTAATAGTGGATAGCCAATGTTACCATGTATTAAGTATAGAGCACATGCACTTTAGCACTGTTTAGCAGTGCTAAAGGGCCCAAAGTAATAACGTCAACAAAAAAGAGGTCAGAAAAAGGGAGGAGGAAGGCAAAAGGTTTGGGTGTGACCCTGCAGAAAGTATATCAAAAAAGAAGAGGGGGGGGACCTAGGAGCTAATAAAGGTCCAGTGTCCATGCTCCTAATGCCTATATAAACAACAAGAGGACACTGTTCCTATAGCAGGGTGCAAAAAGTCACCCATGCTTTAGGGTGCAAAAGTCACCCATATAAAATTAGAGGAAAAAAAAAGGGGAAAGAGAAAAGATAGTCCTAGGAATGGAGAACCCATAGAAAGGGAGAAAGGAAGATCAATCTTTGTCCTTTAGTGCCCTCACACACCCCAAGGGGTGTCATGCTTCATCATCGGGCAATTGCTCCTCGTAGGGCCGGCGCTGCAATTCCCTATGGGTCCCCCGAAGGGTCACTTTATCGGAGATCTTTTCAGGACTGCCGGATGGTGCATGGGGGTGTGTGAAGGGAGGGTAAACTGAGGGTAAAGAGGTGCGTGCAAAGTGATACGAAAAGTATATAAATTCAAGGGTAAACTCGCAGCGTAGTTGTAAATATTTTACCCTTTATAATAAAAACAACGCCCCAAAGGCACACTATGTCTGGATGTCGGAGGTCATAGGTCAACATGTTTCACGCCTAAATCGCCATAAAGGTCGGTGGCGCTTCTTCAGGACCAAAGTCATCAACAAAGTGTAGTGCACGTGAACCAATATACATTACATTAAAATACCCTCTTTGTTCTTCGGTCAGGGCAGTGCAAAATTCTGTATACCCTCATTGTGGCTACAGCTGTGTAGTCGAGACTGCTCATGACCGTGCCTAGGAAAAAGAAAACGATATCAACCACAGATGTGGGCATCAATGAAACTAGATGTTTCATAATGTGTTAACACTGTGTACACATCGATTAGACAATAGAAACAGAACAGGCACACGAAGCAATTTAATTGTTGATGCTGCATTGAGCCCAAATCATGTATGGTATCATAAGCGATATGTCGAGACCTTACTAGCGTGCATAAGCTAAATTAGCCAATATGTACCATGTTCGGGTAGCGGTCCCGCCAAAATAATGTTACTAAACTGATAACACACAAACCTCTCTATTGAAAAAGGGGGGTGCTTACCTAGCAAATGTGAGAATGTAACTCCTCTTGGCAAGCGCAATGGATGCCCGCATATAACCGGGCTGTAAAGACAGACAAATAACATTTTGTCATAAAACCCAAAGTATTAAATGCACTGAGCAACTTGCTCAGAATATTACAACATATATAAAGCGCTTTTAAAAGTACTCCACTTACAATTTCGTACGAGTGTTCCCTCCTCTGAACCTACCCTGTCCATGCGTATGCCGACAATGAACTGATCATGGCCAGACGTGATACTAATAAAGTCGCGGGATCAGAAGTCTGGGAGGATTCCCCTTCCAGGGTGTGCTCAGGGCTTCCAAACTAGAGGGAGCGCATGCGCGAGTGCACAGATGTAATGCGCATGTGCATATAGGGAGAACCACTCCCCAGTATCTGGATCCCGACTCTCAAATTAAAAATGCGTTAATAGGGAAATGCTTGAGCGACAGGTACTGACGACAAGAATTCCCGCAATATTGGCCGGTGATACATTGTAAAGCTGCCTCACGCTAAACGAACCCTTCTAAGGATATTATTACTGGGCAAAAATCCCATCCCGTATGGGATTCAGTGTGCATCTATATTGTAATTAGTTGGTCTATTCGTCAATACTTTTTGGGAGGTATTTTCTGTCGAATGGGACTTGTGGGGCTGAATCTGGGGCCAAAAGGTCTCTGCATACACAGTTGCCCCCCACCCCAAAATTCACCATAACAGTCAAGTAAAGTGGTGGGCTGAAACTTTAGCCATAACAAATGTTTTGAGGTGAAGTCCGACCACCTTATAATTTAAATAGACCTAGGAGCTAATTATTTATTTATTAGCTCCTAGGTCTCCCCCCCCCTCTTCTTTTTTGATATAGTTAATGCACGGCGGCTCAGCCGAGGGACCAGACTAGTGCTTCTTTTTCTCTTTTCACCTCTCTCAGACACACGAGACACTATCATATTTAGATTATAAGGTGGTCGGACTTCGCCTCAAAACATTTGTTATGGCTAAAGTTCCAGCCCACCACTTTACTTGACTGTTATGGTGAATTTTGGGGTGGGGGGCACCTGTGTATGCAGAGACCTTTTGGCCCCAGATTCAGCCCCACAAGTCCCATTCGACAGAAAATACCTCCCAAAAAGTATTGACTAATAGACCAACTAATTACAATATAGATGCACACTGAATCCCATACGGGATGGGATTTTTGCCCAGTAATAATATCCTTAGAAGGGTTCGTTTAGCGTGAGGCAGCTTTACAATGTATCACCGGCCAATATTGCGGGAATTCTTGTCGTCAGTACCTGTCGCTCAAGCATTTCCCTATTAACGCATTGTTAATTTGAGAGTCGGGATCCAGATACTGGGGAGTAGTTCTCCCCATATGCACATGCGCATTACATCTGTGCACTCGCGCATGCGCTCCCTCTAGTTTGGAAGCCCTGAGCACACCCCGGAACTGGAATCCTCCCAGACTTCTGATCCCGCGACTTTATTAGTATCACGTCTGGCCATGATCAGTTCATTGTCGGCATACGCATGGACATGGTAGGTTCAGAGGAGGGAATACTCGTACGAAATTGTAAGTGGAGTACTTTTAAAAGCGCTTTATATATGTTGTAATATTCTGAGCAAGTTGCTCAGTGCATTTAATACTTTGGGTTTTATGACAAAATGTTATTTGTCTGTCTTTACAGCCCGGTTATATGCGGGCATCCATTGCGCTTGCCAAGAGGAGTTACATTCTCACATTTGCTAGGTAAGCACCCCCCTTTTTCAATAGAGAGGTTTGTGTGTTATCAGTTTAGTAACATTATTTTGGCGGGACCGCTACCCGAGCATGGTACATTTTGGCTAATTTAGCTTATGCACGGTAGTAAGGTCTCGACATATCGCTTATGATGCCATACATGATTTGGGCTCAATGCAGCATCAACAATTAAATTGCTTCGTGTGCCTGTTCTGTTTCTATTGTCTAATCGATGTGTACACAGTGTTAACACATTATGAAACATCTAGTTTCATTGATGCCCACATCTGTGGTTGATATCGTTTTCTTTTTCCTAGGCACGGTCATGAGCAGTCTCGACTACACAGCTGTAGCCACAATGAGGGTATACAGAATTTTGCACTGCCCTGACCGAAGAACAAAGAGGGTATTTTAATGTAATGTATATTGGTTCACGTGCACTACACTTTGTTGATGACTTTGGTCCTGAAGAAGCGCCACCGACCTTTATGGCGATTTAGGCACGAAACATGTTGACCTATGACCTCCGACATCCAGGCATAGTGTGCCTTTGGGGCGTTGTTTTTATTATAAAGGGTAAAATATTTACAACTACGCTGCGAGTTTACCCTTGAATTTATATACTTTTCGTATCACTTTGCACGCACCTCTTTACCCTCAGTTTACCCTCCCTTCACACACCCCCATGCACCATCCGGCAGTCCTGAAAAGATCTCCGATAAAGTGACCCTTCGGGGGACCCGTAGGGAATTGCAGCGCCGGCCCTACGAGGAGCAATTGCCCGATGATGAAGCATGACACCCCTTGGGGTGTGTGAGGGCACTAAAGGACAAAGATTGATCTTCCTTTCTCCCTTTCTATGGGTTCTCCATTCCTAGGACTATCTTTTCTCTTTGCCCTTTTTTTTCCTCTAATTTTATATGGGTGACTTTTGTACCCTAAATCATGGGTGACTTTTTGCACCCTGCTATAGGAACAGTGTCCTCTTGTTGTTTATACCCTGCAGAAAGTGCCATGTCCAACACAGTTGAAATGTCACAGCACAGGTTAAATGACAAACCTAGTACAGATAAAATATAAAACAACCCTGGATATTTCCAATGGATTTTCAGTCAAAACATAGTGCTTGAGAGTGAGTATCTAACCACCTTCATCTTTGATGGAGAGCAATATTCCTTTAAAAGGATTACCTATTGGTTATAAGAATAGCCCTGCCCTTTTCACAGCACGTATTTTGGAGCTCTTGGAACCACATCCAGAGTTGCTATCATACAATGATGAAATGTACCTCACAGACCCTAAATACAGTGGGCCGAATAGTGAAAATACTAACATCACAAGATTACAAAATTCACTTTAATTAGTCTAAAATTGAGCATTAGTTAGTGAATTTTCTCGGATATGAATTATCCAATGAGGGCATGGGACTGGTACCTGATTTCCTTCGGGAATTTCCTACCTTTCAGCCTCCTGACACACTGAAGAAGTTAAAATATCTGTTGGGGTTTCTTAATTTAGGATAGACTTACCTGATAGATTATGCTGAGCAAGTAAAGCCCTGTACAACTTACTTTCTTCCACATTTTCTGCAAAACAGTGGACAAGAAAATCAGTGATATCTTCCGTGAGCATCAAGCAGACATGCTAGAGACTAAATATTTACAAAGTTTGGGAAAATAAGATGAGCCTAGTGAAAAAAATTGTACCAAGCCGTCAGTTTACACATGTGTAATCTACAATGAGAGGCAGTGAGTTCGCATAGCGTAAATACCACACTTGTATTCGTCAGTCGAAGTACATTTTGCTTACATTGAGAAAATCCTTGCAGCTGTGTAGACAGCTATTTAAAAGTAGTTCCCATTGGTGCAGGGAAAAATAAGGATTTTGGTTTCTCCCGTTCCTGCACTAGAAACAGCCTCTAAGGTAAGAGTTCCCAATGCTCGATCTCTACACCTGAATTAGGTACAGTGGGCCTCTTTGTTCAGTGCAGTTGACGTAAAGCTTGCATATGATCCCACTCTTCAAACATATGTTTCTCTCCAATAAGAGCAGAATATACTTTAGATAATGTAAGCCTTACCCACTTAGTCATATCAGATTGTGTTTTATATAGATTGCTATGCACAACCTGCTGTTGGGACTAAACAGAAGTACTTTGCCACCTGTGCAGCCATGCAGAGTAAAGTTAAAGATGGTGAATTTTGTCCACAGCACACCTGTTGGAAATTGCGTTATTGGTTGAGGGGGTAAAACCCTACTCAAACAGCAGAACACATTTCTGTCCTGGTGAAGTCACAAGCAAACCCCAAATTAACCTTTGCTTAACCCTCTAGTAGTTTGGCACAAAAGCAGTCAGGCTTAACTTAGAGGCAATGTGTAAAATATGTATGCAGCATTTCAAACAGTCCACTACATTACTTAAATTGGACCTGTCCTACTCCCCAGCTCCCATTCTCACTGGGCTGTAGCCTGTCCAACCTCAGACCTAATCTGGTAAGAAAAAAACATGTTGGATATCCTTCCTTTTTAAGGCTGTACTGAGTATTCTTTCTTCAAGGGTGTGTGCATATAGATTGACCAATATCATCCCAGGGACAGTACACTTGGTATTGCATCTAAAGGGATCATTATATATCCTTTGGATGTTGTCCTCCAAGTTGAAGTCACTAACCTCCTTCCTAAAGTCTTCATTCCAAATTTTGACAACGAACCCTTTTAAGTCTGTACCTTCCGCAAACTCTAGGAAAATTCAACTGTTTTAAATGACTTCTTCTTCAACGATTCTCTAACCTTTCAAGATCTCCGTGCAGTTAACGATTTTATTCTTTGAAGGATTTTATATCCTGTGTGTTCAATTTCAGCACAATGTTTTAGCCGTCATATCACCCTCCAGGACCCTAGTGTGCTATGCCTGTGTTTCAAGCTTACCCTCCAATGTCTTGCAGGCTTGCTGGATCTCCTTCTAAGTATGCTCTGTGGTGCTGAACTCCTCCATTATCTGAGATTTAGTTGAAGCAACATATCTTGGATGAAGAGGTTATCCATGACCCTCTCTTTTCCATGCTTCTCATGGAGGGGGGATCCACCAGCTCAGGGGCGTATGAATATCTACCCCCTCCTATCTGCCAACCTCTTGATGCCACAGGTGCATACTTATTTGCCACCTTCACTATAGGAGTCTCCATAGAAACCATACTCTGATTAGAAGGTGGGACAAAACAAGTGGGTGCCATATCTCCCAAGGGTAGGACCTCTTTGGAGCAAAACTGTCAAGTGGTGCTGGCCCAGCAATACGTCAATGTTTTATAAGGGGCACGGCTAATTGCCCCCCGCCTGGCCTTGTATTTTTCTCCATAAATTTAATGTATGAGGAAAAAGATAGGGTGATTATCCTATAAGAGCCTTTTGGCAGTGGGGGGGTCACTCTACCCTGTTTTGCTGATGTTTCTGCCCCCTCGGCTTTGCTTAAGTAAGTTTCAAGAAAGTTTACGAGATGAGGAGCTCCTGCAAAGGTGACTTTCCCCTGCTCATCCTATTCCGCCCACAGGCCCTTGCTTGGAATGAACTGTACACCTTAGAGCACATCTGCTCAGAGGGAGAGCATAATTGTCAGATTTCAGGGACATCAATGCCATAGGGTTACTCTCCTGAGCATATTTTCTCTGTGTGCCATCTATGAGAGGTAATGTATGGTGTGGGGCCAATTTTACATTTGCTTCATAATACTCACCTCCTGACTTCTTGCCATACATCCTGTGTTGAGGTGGAGGTAGACAATGTACTTTCACTGCCCTGTGCTGCGACATGCATATGTGCCTGTGGCCCTCGATGGATTGAGTATCTGATTGGAGTGACTCACCAGTGTTTGTGAGATCTCCATATGTTCTGCCACTTCCCCCCATGTCCTGGAAGCCAAAGCGGGATACAGCGTCTCTGCAGCGGTGCAAGGAAGCAGCTCCACAAATCCAAGGAAAGTTTGTGATCATGCATGCGGCCGACTGTAACAGAACTTGCTGCAGCCTTGAAGATGTTGCCCCCCCACCGGGTGAATGCCTTAATGCGCTAGAGCAGCCTGACTGAGGACCTTCCCTCCTGGTCCAGTCTGCTCCAATTGAAGCCAAGGTAAGCTCTTTAATTAAGCCCCCGTGAAGACATTAGAAAGTTAATGCTGTATTGATAACTGACTCGATGCAGCAATGTTTCCATTTCGGCTCTGCTATCAAACCATACTCAATTTGTTCAGACTCCACCACTTTTCTTCCACCCTGTGATCGGCTTCAGCCTGCCGCCACATTCTTCATTGTTAGATGCACAACATAGAATGAGTAGGGGAGGTGGATGAGATAATAAGGAAGATTAAGTCAAACCTATAAAATAAAACAATAAGAGAACCTAGAGAAGTACTAGCATATTGCTTCTCATTTGCCTACTCTTACTATCCCCTGCTTGACCCTGGACACTTTCTCACCTCCCGAGGTATGATTGCTAACTGGATAATTTAACACTTCTAATATATAGATTGGACTGTGTACTGAATAATCTAACATTCCTAACAGAGTTTTTGTTGCACCTAGCTCTCCAAGCTGACTTATTATTTCGTGTCCACTCTGTTATTTGATTTCCTTTTTTCTTTTCTACGCTGTTTTATTTTTATAACTCTTCACTCTACTGCCCTAATGGCGAGAAGATATCGGCAAACGAGAAAAATCAGGTTATTCAGGGAGGGAGCTCATAGGTGGGAAGCATGGGGAAAAAAAGGAAAAAATAATCCTTGTATCAGTGAGCTACACCAAGTGCTACATAAAGGCACAGTAGGAGTCCCAAGGATACGCCCCAGTAGATGTAGACAAAGGTGACATGGATACTACAATAAAAATTCTATCTTGGAATATAAATGGGATGCAGGACAGGAGAAAGCAGATGAGTATAGTACAGTATATCAGGGACATGAATGCTCAGATAGTTATTTTACAGGAGAGAGTGCAGAGCCTGTTTTACTAAACTTTCCTAGGTCCAAGAGGTGATTAGTTCAGAACAGTTCGGAGCAACAAAGGGGGTGGCAATAATTCTAAAAAAAAAAACAGACTTGAAATTATTACAGTGTTGGACAGATTCTTCAGGTAGATGGTTACTGGCAAAACCGGCGGATGGCCAGATCGAGTTTGTGTGCTGCGGGTATTATGGCACAAACACAGACGATCCCTCTTACTTAAACATCATCAAACTAAAAATATTGAAGATCAACCTTCCATTTGTAATCAGGGTGACTTCAACATAGTCCTCAATGAGGCAATGAACATGAGGTCAAAATACAAAGAGAGTTCCATGAAGAAAATGAGATAAAATATCATAGACATGAAGAAGAACTTGGTCTCATGGCTGTATGTCGGAGGGAACTTGACAACCGCAACACTTTCACCTTTTATAGCAAAAAGAATGGCTCCCACTCTCACATCAACAACTTTTTTCTGGACAGCACTATTCTAGATAAGGGTCAAGTGGTGGTCCACCACCCGGCTTTGGTATCAGATCACTTAGCAGTCACCATAACTATCTCTTTCCGATACATAGATCAAGACCTAGCTGGACCTTGGACAAAACACTATTGAAGAATCAAGGGGTAGTCCATGATCTATCTATCCAGACCCAATAATACTTCAAAGAAAATTTGGCCTAACTAAAGCTGCAGCAATAAAACATTGGAAGACATGAATACGCGAAGAGAAGTTGTCGTGGAAAGTGTCTGTAAAATCTAGAAAATTACAAGAAAATGCTGTCTCTTCTACTGGTGATTCAGATACATTAAACTACGAGCTAGAACAGGCTGAAAATTAACATAAGGCATATCTAAATGTGAAATGGCAGGATAAGTCAAAAGTCAGCAAGCTACAACATTTTGACTATAGGAGGGACAGAGGGAAACTCTTAGCATGTAAAACCAGATCTAACAATGCTTGGAACAACATAGATTTAATTGAGCAACCAGGTACAACTGCAATGCTTTCTACAACTGCAGAGGTTAAGGAGGAACTAGCTATAAGTCTCTCTGGTACATCAGGAAAATCTAACACTCATTCAGGAATATATGGAAAGATGGCTTGCTGAAAAAGAACTACCCCAATTTACATAATCCAAGAAATGGCTCGCGAGATCACGTAAGAAGAGATCATCGTCAAATTAAGACCTTAAATAAGTTGAAAGCTGCAGGCCCAGACAGTATATCTGCAGAGTATTACTAACTATTGACACAAGAACATTCCACCTGGTTGTGCCTATCATTCAATCACATCTTTCTAAATAATCGGCCGACGCCATCCTGGGCAGAAGTAAAAGTTGTAATGATCCTAAAACCAGATAAACCACCTAGTGGGGTAGACTGATAAATACCTATAGCGTTAATGAACAATGACTATAAGATCTTTGCATAAATAGTGGCTGGAAGGATAGCAAATCATATACATTCATTCATACTCATTGACCAAAAGAGGTTTATTCTGGGTAGGCAATTGAATGTACTTGCCCACCTTTTAATATGAGCCATAGACATGGCCACTACTATGAGAATCCATTAACTATTGCTAATTTAGATGCTGCCAAAGCTTTCGACCGGATCAATTGGTCCTATTAGTAGGAGGTGCTGAGAATCTTTAAATTCCCTGGAATTATGATTTAAGTGATCAAAAAGCTATACCTAGCACCCTACGCTATAGCTCTAGTTAAAAGAGAGGTATCCTGACTAATCACCATAAATAGGGCAACAAGGCAGTACTGCCAACTTTAACCTCTTTTGTTTGCCTTAAATATTGAGCCATTTGCACACACAATGCGCTCAGATCAAATAATCCTCCTCTTTACTCAACAGTCCTTTACTATAAAGCTCACTTTTTATGCAGATGACATCTTTATATATACACTGCAACTCCACATCTCGCCATCGCCAGGTTGCATGTCCTAGCTCAGGAGTTTGGTCAGTTCTCAGGATGTCAAATTACCATTAACAAGGACAAAACCGAGATGATGTCATGGTCCAAAGGTTGTTATACACATACCTTAAAGCACCAAATTAGATATTTAAGTGCTAAAATAACCGAAAAGTTGAAAGACATAACCACATCAAACACATCCAGGGTAGTTAAGGAAATTAACCTATTGCTGCAGTAGTGGAGAAACCTGCAATGAAACATAAGTGGTAGAACAAACCTGAAAGAAATTAGGATTCTTCCAAAACTGACCTTCTTGTTTAACTGCATACCATTAAAAAAGAATAAGAGGCTTCATGGGGAAGTGGGTTCCTTTATGTGGGGGTACAATTTACCTAGACTTGCATAGAGAAAGCGTAGGAACAAGCTGAAACGTGGCCCCTTAGCACTACCAGATTTCCAAATATATACCTATGCTTTTCAGGATTTCCAAATATATACCTATGCTTTTCAATTACAAAACTTTCGTATGCTAGGCTCAGCCCCTAACCAATCTACCAAAGGACATCTCTTTTCAGAGGTTTGGAAATCCAAAGTTCTTAAAAAACGGTAGACTAAAGACACTCAAAGCTGCCCTCCGAATATGGAGTGCTGCAAGGACAATCTTTTGAATACCCTACTTTTCTAACGCTTCATCTATCTGGAACTCCCCGGAACACCTGAATGTATGAGGGATAGACTCATCTTCCCTCTTACAGAGTTGGGATTCCGAACATAGGGAAACTTCAGAACAGGATCCCAGTTAATATCAGGGCATCCCCTTTGGGGAGAGGATGTAGCCTTATGGCTAAAACGGTCGACCTTGAAGCTGGGAAACCGGGTTCGAGTCTCAGCAACGACGCTGAACATCCTGTGATAATGGGCAAATCACTTGATCTCCCCGAGCCTAACAAAAATTAACGTGCCCCTCTGTAACAAAACTTGTGCTCATGTAAAACGCTCTGATACCCGATGTCTCGGGTCTAGTTTGCGTTAAATAAAGCTAAAAAAAAACACAACAACAACAAAAAAGACACACTTTCCAGGTCAAGTACTTACAATTAGCTTCTTGATTGTTAAGCTCAACCATGGGGGGGATCAAAAGAGTAATGCAATCGAGGACTTGATTGTCACATTCTGGTACTGGGAAATAATCAAAGTTGAGACTGCAAAAGGCAGGCAGCTCTACTAAATGTGGGCGGACACTGTACCATCACCACCTTGCCTGTCCCTGAGTGGCTTGATAAATCTAGAGTAATGCAACGTGGTGCAAATCGCTGCATTTGGTTACTCTGCCCCAGAGAGGCATTCCATGGGTGGAGCGTGGGTGGTCCCACACATCCACCCATGAATTTTGGCACATTCCCAGATTTACCATTACTGGAATGTGTAAAAATGCCGGCGTAACACAGAGAAATATCTTTATGTCTCCTTGTATTTTATTCTTTCTTTGTGTGCTGCATTCTGCAGCACACATAAAAAGAGGAATATGCCTCAGAGGATTGTTTTTGGGCCGAAAGGTGTCCCTTTCTGCCTAAAACAAATCCAGCTTACCATGCAGGCACCGCTGCACCATGGTACAAGGTTGCCTACGTTGGTGCTAGGCAGCACATTGTGCGCCAGCACAGGAAATAGACAGGAAAGTGCCATATTATGTTAAATATGGCGCATTCTGCCCTTCTCCTATCACGCAGCAAGGTAAGATGACATGCTGTGCTGTGTGATTTTTCCATAAGTATGCCCCTCAATGTGCTTATAAAATCATAATGCTGATCACATAAACTTATTTCTTTCCCATAACTTCTCCCACGGTGAGTCTTGCGTAGCTGACTGCCTTACTTTCATTCAGCTCCAATCTGTCATTTAGTTTTCTCTAAAGTCATCCCTCATCTCTGCGCCTGGTCTGGTCCAGTTTCTTCCCACTTGCTATCACCATCCCTTAGCACCAGAAA
This sequence comes from Triturus cristatus, assembly GCF_964204655.1. Lineage (NCBI taxonomy): Eukaryota > Metazoa > Chordata > Amphibia > Caudata > Salamandridae > Triturus > Triturus cristatus. The sequence goes on from NC_140589.1 coordinate 678,870,528, forward strand.
TTTGGGAGTAATTTTCATCAGCGTTATTGTGCTAAAAGCCTCCACTACCTTCACTGTGATCAGATTCCAGCTCCTTCACACTTGCTAAATGATTCCTCACCCCCATTCCTTTCACACAGCAAGATGACTCATCAGCAACCTTCTTATCAGCACACAATAATCACTTGGTTGCCTTTTCACACTACGCTAGTCCCTCATGAAAAAGTCAAATTTTCGATCTCTTCAGCCATACACACACACATCCCAATACCGATTTCAGGCAGGATGGTCATCAGTAGTATTCTAAGTTCCATATGGAACCCTCACTCACCTCCTTCTCGCAAACGTTTACCCAATTCCCCCATCCAATATGAGGAGATCCACAACCAACCAATCGTTTTATTGTATCTTGACCTTATCCACTGTATCCTGCTTTTGAGGATAACTCTTGCTAGGTCCCCTACTTTGAAATGCCCTGATCCATAGCCTGCCTGCCCTTCCCTGCAACCACCCTCTACCTACCAACTCTAGTATCCAAAACAGTCCTCAAAACAGACCTCTTCGCTCGGTAGCAAATTTAACATCTACCCAAAGAAGTAAGTCTTCCCATGTGCTCCTGAAAACTGTAAATATGAAACAAATGTTCGTTTTAAGTTTCTTCTCTATAATACCTCTATTATGTCCCATGGTTCATCAGTGATACTCAGCCATTACCTCTTAAATGCAATCCATCCACGCATTTTATGCCTTCATGGTATTAACCTAAACAGCATTTAATATAGAAACGCATTGAATATAAATAAACAGGCAGTCATGCTATTTCTATGAAAGGCCTATCATAAAATAGATTCAAAAGGTTGCTGTCAATCATCCAAGAAACACCGTGGAAAAAATCCAATAAAGTGAAGCTTCAAAATAAATATAATTTGATGTTTATATCACTTTCCAAATGAAACCCTCCATTTATTGTACTCATCCACCCCCTCTCGTATTAACGGATGGTTGTCAATCACTGTGCATGTCAAAACACAGATTTGTTTGCAAATAGAGGCAGCCAGGCACTTCCAGCCTGGCAATTTCACTAACTCCTTGAGAGAAAGACGCACAAGTCTACTCCTTTGACTTTGCACTGGAGCTAAATAGCTAAATGTTTTTTGTGTGTGTATTTCAGACTTACTGTTTTCCAATTTGTCTTTGCTCTGCTTTTGTTTAAAGTGTTAACTGTTTTCCTTGTGTACTGCTGATTACAAAGCACCACCAGCAGATGGTGCTATATTGCCCCAAAATGCAGAACTCCAGGATTTGTGAAGAGAGTCAGCACAATGTCCTGATTGTGAAACCATTGGATTTCTCCATGTAAATGAATCTACTGATGGATAACTGACCTGAGATAGTGACATCAGGGATTTACCTGGATCATATTCCATCAATGGTCCTGTTGACAATTACGTTGTTTCCATCCTTTTTACTTAATTATATGGAGCCAATCTTTTTATGCAGCCTATTCCTTATGATAACCTGTTATATCAACCGCATGGGGGTTGAACCATTTTCTGACATTTCATGGCCTGAGTCAAACTGGTCTATAACATCCCCTGAGTTATAGTCAATAGCAATCAAGTAATCAAGTATTTGTTATCATTTTACCTGATATGTAGTCTTTATGTATTCTCTTAGTCATATCTAGCTGACATTGATTAACTTTATTAATTCTGGTAGGCCATTTTGGGAAGCAATACAGTAAAAATGTCTTGAGGTAATTACACCAAATTTGCTAAAAGGTAAGACCTTTACTCAGAAAGCATGCTTTTTCTATTTGGCATAAATTCGTTCAGCCGTCTTTGAGAAATTTGCTTTCGAAGAGGTAAGTGGGGTTGTTTAAAATGTAGGTATCTTTGAACGGTTGGTCCCGTGGGAGTCCCACGAGACTATAATTTAAAAAAGTAGCACCTTCAATTGGCTTTGGGAGCTTTTTAAATCCTTGGGCCATTTCAGTACCACATGACCAGGACTGGCCTGCAGTCCTAAATTATATGATTGGCCGCTCTTAACAGAATGTTGCGGCAGCCATCACAGGACTTGAGGGCTCGGTCCCTGAGTCCTAAATGTTGTTTATAAATAGGCAACACGGGAGCACGATGGGCAGTCCCTGACCCGAAGGGCCAAATAGCACTGAGGTCCATGGTGGTATTACAGCTGGTACAGGCACAACAGTACCAGCTGCGGTACCCTGGCACCATCCTGCATAGAACAATCAAAAGAACTCCATAAAGTTGGGTAGGCATTTGGGGGCATATTTATCATAGGGTTGTGTCATTTTTGAGCCACGCAAAGGGGTGCAAAATCAAAGCAACACTTAAGTGTAATTTGTAAGAGAGACGCAAGGCCACCTTGCATGGTCCTGAGTGGCTTGATAAATCGAGAGTAATACAACGCAGCACAAATTGCTGCGTTGCATTATTCTGCCCTGGGAAGTCACTCCATTGATGGAATGTACGTGTTCTCACGCATCCACCCATGGATGGATCCTGAAGCATTCCTAGATTTTTGAATACTGGTAGACCTGGAAATGCTTCAGAATGCTGCACCTTCCCAGGGGAGGCGTAACAAGGAGTAATATATGTATTTCTCCTCGTTAATTCCTCTTTCTATGTGTTCTGCATTCTGCTGCACACATAGAAAGGGGAAAATGCCTCAGGGGATGCACCTTCTTGCACAAAAAGAATCCTGCTTACAGTGCAGGAACTCCTACACCAAGGTGCAAGAGTGCCTGTACTGGCGCTAGGCCGCGCATTGTGCGTCAGCGCTGGCAAAAGACAGGAATGTGCGTTATTATGTTAAATACAGCACATTCCTGCAGTTTCTCTGTCACACAGAGCTAATCCCTCGCTGCGGAAGGTAAACACCGGCAATACATAACACAAGCGCCTTCATATTTACTTTTATCTTTGCCTACTGGTATTTTATTGCGCCATATTTTATTCTTACTGTTAAACCTCACCTGATTTCACCTTCCAGTCACTGTCCCCATTCCGCCACGGCTGGTGCCACTTGAGTGGAGGGATGTACTCGGCAGTACCTACTCGCCATACCGCAGGGGAATGAAACTTCACTCACAGGGCCATTCTCTAGACGCCACTCATTTCCTCCCACCTCCCTCCTACATAAACTCAGAAGGGATGTGGCCGTGTAGCTATTCCGGCGCTGCGAAAGGCAAAACACGGTAATACATAACATGAGTGCCTTCATATTTACTTTGATCTTTGCCTACTGGTATTTTATTGCGCCGTATTTCATTCGAACTGTTAAACCTCACCAGATTCCACTTTTCCACATGCGCAACGGCTGGTGCCACTTGAGCGGAGAGACGTACTCGGCAGTACCTACTCGCCATACCGGAAGGGAGTGAAACCTCACTCACATGGCGGTGCTCTAGACGCCGCTCATTTCCTCTTGCCTCCCTCCTACATAAACTCAGATGGGACGTGGCCGCATAGCTAATCCCCTGCTGTGGAAGGCAAAACACGGCAATACATAACACAAGCGCCTACATATTTACTTGATCTTTGCCTACTGGTATTTTATTGCGCCGTATTTTATCCTAACTGTTAAACCTCACCTGATTTCACCTTCCTGCCACTATCCCCATTCCACCACGGCTGGTGCCACTTGAGCGGAGGGACGTACTCGGCAGTACCTACTCGCCATACTGGAAGTGAGTGAAACTTCATTCACGGGGCCGCGCTCTAGATGCCGCTCAATTTCCTCCCGCCTCCCTCCTACATAAACTCAGGAGGGACGTGGCTGCGCAGCTAATCCCTCGCTGTGGAAGGTAAAACGCGGCAATACATAACACAAGCACCTTCATATTTACTTTGATCTGTGCCGACTGGTATTTTATTGCGCCGTATTTTATTCTAACTGTTAAACCTCATCTGATTTTACCTTCCTGCCACTGTCCCCTTTCCGGCACAGCTGGTGCCGCTTGTGTAAAGGGACGTACTCTACTCGGCAGTACCTACTTGCCATACTGGAAGTGAGTGAAACTTGACTCACAGGGCCGCGCTCTAAAAGCTGCTCATTTCCTCCAGCCTCCCTGATACATAAACTCAAAAGGGATGCGGTCAGGTAGCTAATCCCGCGCTGCAGAAGGCAAAATGCGGCAATACATAACACAAGCACCTTCATATTTACTTTGATCTTTGCCTACTGGTATTTTATTGTGCCATATTTTATTCTAATTGTTAAACCTCATCTGATTTTACCTTCCTGCCACTGTCCCAGTTCTGCAATGGCTGGTGCCACTTGAGTGGAGGGACGTACTCGGCGGTACCTACTAGCCATACCAGAAGTGAGTAAAACTTCACTCACAGGGCCGTGCTCTAGACGCCGCTCATTTTCTCCCGGCTCCCTCCTACATAAACTTAGAAGGGACGTGGGTGCGCAGCAGACGCGCACAGTGGTGTGCTGAAGACACGCCAAAGACAAGCTCGTCTGCGCCCGTTGATGCCTGGATGCCATCGGCCACCGGAACCCCTGCCCATTTTCTTCCCTGCCTCCTTTTAATTTGTTTACCGCTAGTCTCTGACTCGCCTATAGTTTTATCTACTACAGTGGCAGTCCATCGCTATTCGAGTTCAGAACTCAAGGCATTAAATAAACAATTTTTGGTCACTCCCCATACTAACCCTATGCCAACCCCTTTATTATCTTTCTCTTGTAATTTAGACACAGAACCTGGCGCGCCGATGGTTGGTGATATAGAACATGCCACCACTGAATCTGCCCATCATTCCAATACGAGGTTGACAAACACAGCAGGGATCAAAGGGGCTGAGAATTTTAAACAACTAACAGGGCATTATTCTAATGCCCGATCAATTCCTAAACATACTCTTAAGATATGGAGTCTACTCGATTCTGAAAAACCGGACATATGTTTTGTTGCCGAAACTGGGCTTAGTGAAGCCACCCTCCCAGATGCTGCAATTGCTTTCCCCTCAAGGTATACATTGAACAGACTTGATAGGAAAAATAAGAGAGAAGACGGCCTAGCAATTGCTGCCAAAGCTGACATCAAGATCAACATACTTAATACCTTTCTCTCCAAATGTGTTGAACTGTGCATCTTTAAAATAGGAAATTATACTAGGGGAACCTGGAGAGGTGCCTTAGTTTATAGGCCACCCGGAACACAAAAACTAATTTCACAAATCACCTGATAGAGATCATAGCTTCACATGTGCTAGCAGCCGACAACTTTCTCCCTGTAGGCGACTTCAACTTTCATGCAGAACTTTTAGTTGAAACCGATACTATTCAACTGATCTCTAATCTTGAAACATTGGGTCTACGGCAATTGATGATAGGGCCCATGCACGCAGCAGTTCATACTTTAGACCTCCTATTCACAAATTCAGCTAACATTAAAGTTTACCCACCTATCCCGTGCCCTGGTCAGAACACTGTTTACAAAAACTTTGTCTACAGACTGCTCCAACTTATAGTAACTATCAGTGAACAGAAAATGAGTAGACCCTGGAAAAAAGTTACTATAGCTACCTTTTTACCCCACCTCAGTCTTCCATCCTATATAGACACTGATAACCTAAACCATGTAGCAGTAGCCTTTGAGAAGGCAAGCACTTGACAGTGTCACACCCCTAACTAAAGTCAAACTCAAGCATAAAGTATCACCATGGTTTAATGAAGATTTAAAACCTGATAAAATGGCTAGCAGGAAAGCCAAGCAAAAATGGAGGAGTACTAAAAATATAGAGGATAGGCAGGAGTACAGAAAGCACGGCTGCAACGGGTACAGAACTCAGCGGCAAGGGCCGTGGTGGGCCTCCCCCGTAGGTGCTCCGTCAGAGCTACTATCCAAAGATTACACTGGCTTCCTATCGAATCTAGAATTCAATTCAAGACCCTCACTATTGCTTTTAAAATTCTTAAATCAGAATGTCCTGAACTTCTACGCCCGCTCTTAGTACCTTACATCCCTCAACGCAATTTGCGTTCTTTAGGTCAACACCTTGTGACTGTTCCTCGAACGAAACTCTGTCGTGTTGGGGGCCGCTCCTTCAGAGTTCTGGGGGCTAAACTTTGGAACTCCCTGCCACCGAACATTCGCTCCCTGAATAACTTGTCCGCCTTCCGGAAGGCAATTAAAACTCATCTGTTCCCACTGTCTTAGGCCTTCTGTCTCTCCCTCCCCATTTCCCTCAGCAGGTATTTTATGGTTTTTAGCGCCGGGATGCCTCGTTGCTGGGGCAGCTGTTCGCGCTTAATCAAATTCATAACATAACATAACAGACATTATCTTGATAACATAAAATTTGCTAAAAAAAGATATATTAGCAATGTAATCGACAAAGCCACAAATCCTAACAAAGAACTGTATAAAATATTAAAGGAATTTATCAGTCCACCCTCCTGCCAGTCTGAAAGCCCTGCATCAACTGAATGGGCCAATGAACTCTCCGTATTTTTTGAGGAAAAAATTAATATCATTTATAACCTTTTTCCTAATTCAACCACTGAATACCATGAGATTGCACCAGTCAGCGATCCAGAACCTGTCCCAAATTATCTAAATGAATTCACGGAACTAACAGAGCAGGACGTGAGACTTACCCTCTTCAAAATAAAATTGGGCTCCCCGACTGACCCTGTCTCACCCATTATCATGCCCAGCATTGCCTCAGCTTTCCCTAAAAGTCTAACTGACTTTTTTAACTGTCTCTAAATAGTGCCACCTTTCCCATAATCTGGAAGGCAGCCAGGGTCAAACCCATCCCGAAAAAGGCTTCTATTGCTCCTAAAGAACCTGGCAATTATCGACCAATCTCTCTCCTTCCCTATTATGGAAAGGTTTTAGAGTCCTTGGTCAAGAAGCAAATTACAACCTTTCTGGAGAATAATAAACTGCTGGACCCCTCTCATTCAGGCTTTAGGGCTGCCCACAGCACCACAACCTCACTGATAGTGGTAGTAGACAATATGAGACTGGCCCAGGACAACGGCCAGTCAGCTATGCTTGTCCTGCTTGATCTGTCTGCGGCATTTTTTACCATATCCCACAGAACTCGAATACACCGACTGTGGGAGGAAGGAATTAGGAGAAATGCCCTAAATTGGTTCAGGGACTACCTAACGGACCAAACTTTGTTGGTCCAAACTGGTACCTTCATCTCCCAAAGTCGGACGGTAGATAAAGGAGTCCCCTAGGGATCTCTCCTTAGCCCCACCCTTTTTAATCTTTGTGTGGCACTCCTGGCAAGGGTGATCAGATCCCATGGATTTGACACAGTGTCGTATGTGGACGACAAGCAACTACTGATCACCCTGGACGTTGATCAATCTGACAATATACTCAGATTCACAAACTGTATGGTCCATATCAGCTCCTGGATGCAAACTAACCACCTCCAACTTAATGTGAGTAAAACTGAGATCATCCACTTCGGGAAGGCCAGCGAATACCATTGACTGGTGGCCTCAGAATCTTGGCCCGTGTCTGTCTCTAAACTTGTAGCTTGCAACCTAGGAATGATGATCGACAACAAACTGTCCGTGAAAGACCATGTTAACCATGTAGCAAGCATTTGCTATGGATTAATGCGGAGCTTACGCAACGTTTTTCAATGGATTCCAATTGAGTCAAGAAAACCGCTTGTGCAGGTCCTAATAATCAGCCAGCTCGCTTACGGAAATGCTCTTATGGCTTCTATTAATGAAGAGCTTCTCACTAAACTTCAGGTGCTACAAAATACTGCCGCCAGACTAGTACTTAATCTACTGTCCCGGTCCCCCGTCAGCTCCAAGCCTGAGAGCCCTCTACTGGCTTCCCATCAGGAAACAAATCTGTTTTAAGATCATCAGTCTGGTACATAAAACCATCCTCGGGAATGGGCCTAGCTATTTGGCAAAAAAACTCAACTGGTACACGCCCAACAGAACCCTTAGATCAGGTACCAAGTTCCTCCTTACTCCTCTTAGGATACGCACCACCAGAAACGTGGGAGATCGTTCTCACATCTTGCTCCCACTCTGTGGAACGCACTCCCCTTGCAGTTACGCGTGGTCACTGATCATCACCTATTTCGAATAAGGCTAAAAACCTGGCTCTTTTTATCACCTTTCCCTCTTCTGCTGTAGTTTCTGCCTTCCATCCATGGTTTTAGCTAGTGTTTTGAGACCCCTGGGTGATATGTGCGCTTAATAAAATCTTGTAACATAACATAGGTAAATATGCCACTTGACCCAAAACTGTGAACTCTTCTTGGATTAATATACAGACAGGTTTCCATTCTGGTAGAGATGCTCAATTCATAGATGTTAAAACTGAACTGGAGGGGGCGTGGCCAAGCTGTCGACCAAAATGGCCACACGGCGCTGAAGCTCCAGCGCCCAATGCCCTAATAATGTATGAAACGGCATGATTTAGATACCGCCACACGCTGGGATCGCTACAGAGGTCCTCCGAAATGCAGCAGTGACCATTCAGAAGCCGAAATGTGTGGCAAGGAAGCCTGCATAACACGAGCGGCATCATTGAGAGAAGCAGAGTGGAGGCATGGCCCGCCTTGGAGGCCCCGTGGAGACAGGGTCTGTTAGATCAGGCTCCAGTCTCTCCGGAGGCGTGGGTTCGAATCCCACCGCTGCCACCAATGTTAGATCTGGGGGTCTCTAGTTGGCAGGGTAGGTACCACTGTCCAAGTAGGGACCCTTGCTTCTAGTCAGGGAAAGGGGGATACACTGTTAAGATAACCCCTGCTCACCCTCTAGGTAGCTTGGCCTGAGCAGTCTAGGCTATCAAAGGCAATGTGTAAAGTATTTGTACCAACGCTCACAGTAACACAGTGAAAACACCACAGATTTACTCCACACCAGTTTTAGAAAAATAAGGTATCTTTACTAAAAACTTCACAAGACCAAATACTACAGACAAACCAACATATAATTCAAAAAGGTTACTTTAAAGATAGTTCAAGAGTTTGCAGAAAGTACTCCAGGATGTAAAAGTCAGTGTCCTGCACAATGCTACTCTCAGTGCACAAAATGCGACACTTTCGTGCCCAACAGTACCTGTAGTTGCGATAAGGTTCCCAAAAGCTATAACAAGGAAGATGGCAAAGGCGATGCAATACTCCTGAGATCCTGGGGAGGCTTTGCAGCAGCCCTGCTTCACGCAGCAGAGGTGGATGCGCCGGCTCCGATCTGTAGGGGGAGGATGCGATGACTTTGGCTTTCGTTGCGTAGGTTTCTTAGGGGGAAGCTTCACGCACAGGTTCGATGCGACACGCTTCGATGTGGCACGATGCGCGGCGCAGCGTTGACTTCCGGCGCCGCAACTCTCGATGCACCACGGAACGGGACTCTGCGTCGACGCACACGATGACTGGAGACTTTCACGCACCGGCAGTGGTGCGGCTCGCAAACTGGTTCTGCGACGACCCTCGCAATGTCAGGAATCTTCACACTTCGGGACGATGCTCGACGCACTCGGCGATGCGGGGACCCTGCGTGTTGCGATGGTGCCGCGATGAAATTTTCCTCGCACTCTCGTTCTTGCGACACGCAATTGGATGATGCGTTGGGTACCAGTTACTCTTTTCACGCTTCTGCTTCCCAGCTCCCAAAACACAGCAAAACGACCTCCTGAGGCCCCAAGACTGGGCAAGCACTCCAAGGCAGGTCAGAACTCCTTCAGCAGAGTTCCAGGGGAGCTGGTGGTGAAGTCCTTTTGTTCCTGGGACTTCTTAACAGGGAGCCAGCTCTTCTCAGGCCCTTGGAGATCAGAATCAAAAGAAGGGGACACAGCAAAGTCCTTCCCCTCTCCTTGGCAGCAAAGCAAAACAGCAAGCAGGCAGTCTTCTCCTCTTCAGTCCTTTTCAGCTTTCTCCTTGGCAGAGGTTTCTTCTTAGTTCCAAAGTGATCTAAAGTTTAGGTGTCTGGGGTCCTCTTCTTATACCCCTCCCAGCCTTTGTCTCTCTTTGTTCCAGTGGGGGGATTCCCCTGCTCAAACCGGTTCCTGGGTGTGCTCTGCTCTGGAGCACCTGGTTCCTTTCAGAGTGAGGGGCAGGGTTGTTAGACGCTCAGCAGGAGGTGGAGCCTTCTTTGTGCCAGCAGAGGCAGAGTCCTCAGCCTGGCCAGCAGGGGGTAGAGCCAGCTTTGTGCTGGCAGGGGCAGCCCTATTCAAACCCAGGGACTACTCCTCCCACCCATCTAAAGCAGATCTCCCTATTCACCCTGCTGCCGACTCATCCAGGCTCCTGGAGCCACCTGGCCCATCACATGACACCAGTCAGCCAACCAGCACACAGGCACACAGGAAGGTTAAAAAGGAGAATAGCTACTTTCTAAAAAGTGCTATTCTCACACAGTGAATTTAAAAACCATCTTGCTAAAAAGATGTATAATTAAATTCTGAACACAGAGATACCAAACTTGGATTTTCTATCTTGCCCTTATGGGAAGATAGGCATGTAAACAGCCTTCCCCATTCTATCCTATGGGCAAGATAGCCTCTCAGCAGTGAAAAACGAAAATGGCTGTAATTCACTACCAGGGCATGTTACACACCTCAGTACATGCCCTACCTTTCAGATACACTGCACCCAGCCCAGGGGGGTACCTAGGGCCACCATAGGGATGCCTGACATGTACAGAAAGGGAAGGATAAGGCCTGGTCAGTGGGTACACTGGCCAGGTCGACATGGCAGTCCTGGACTGCACATAGGCACTGCAAGCAGGCCTAAGACATCCTTTTAGCGCTACTCCTGTGGGTGGCACAATCAGTGCTGCAGCCCACTAGTAGCATTTGAATCACCAGCCCTGGCACACGCAGTGCACTTTACTAGGGGCTAACAGGTGAAACAAATATACCAATCATGGATAACCAATCAATATGACAATTTACCAAGGGAGCACTTGCACTTTGACACTGATCAGCAGTGGCAAAGTGCCCAAAGCATCTAAACCAGCAAAAACAAAATCCAGCATAGCATCAAAAATACAGGAGGTAGAGGCAAAAAGTCAGGGGTAACCACGCCAAAGATGCCAGGTCTAATAGGGTCCATGGGTGAGCCTGAGGCAGGAGTGGCGGAACTCCGTCGGGTCCCACCGCTTCACCGAGAGGCCTAAATTGCAGAAAGGGCTGGATCGCCCCTACACGCACGGCGGCCTGCCTGCAACGTGCAGATTACGCTGGAGGACGGGTGAGTGCGGGGGAGGGAGCGCGGCGAACCAGGCCCATTCACCACATATCCTGTTGAGGGTTGGCATCACTGACTGCGATGGGCCACCACCGTTTCCTTGACCCATCCACCACCCTCGCACATCGCTGAACGCTGGTGGCACTGCCGGGGAGTTTTGGAGTCGGAAGTTGGCATCAACGACCAGGAGGGACGCCCGTGCCTTTGCCCCTTATGGCCCTTAGGGCATCAGAGAGGGTCCATCCTTCCTCCCCTCCCCTCGGTATCATTCTTTCTCCGTATAGTTATCTCCGTATAGCTGTCTCCTGACATATACAGGACCGCTAAGGAGGGCTGCCACCTTCGCCCTCATTGAACTGCGCCACAGGCCTTACAATTTGAGAGGCGCATGAGGAGAAGAGCGGCCCTCCCTTCAAAAGGGCCGGTGACATCTTTGAGGAGAGGGGTGAGGGCTTGCGAGTCTTCATGCCCCAGTGCGAGGCATATATGAGCTTTATTTGAAGGCGCACCTTTGCAGGAAACTTGGGACACTTGTTCTTCTGCTTGCAGCTCTGGGGCTGGGACCTGGGCGAAGGCTGTGGCGGGGTGTGGTCTCCGGCCTTCTGCAGGGGTATTTACGTTGGTTCTGCACTGCGAGTCACCTGCAGTCTGCCATTCCCGTTTCAACGAGCCATGAAGATGGGTCGGGGAGACCCTAAACAACGCAGAATCACCTTTGACAAACTGGGCACCTCTGAATGGCCCGACCATAGCCCTAAGAGGGCCGATGGACCAGAGCACGCCGAACCTCCACAATCCTTGGATGGTGCTGCTGTGATAATGGCGGAACTCCGGGCGGGGTTCTACGGCATAGACGCAAGGTTAGACGCGCTGAACTCCAGGCTGGACAGGATGGGAGAACGACTGGATGGACACAACACCAGGCTTGACGAGGCGGAAAGGAGAATATCTACCCAGGAAGATAAGACTCGAGACATGACACGAAGGCTGGAATTGATGGAATGGTTGCTAAAAAACAGTGGCAATAAAGAACGAGGACCTTGAGGCCTCATTGCCCAGAACTAATATCCGCATTATGGGCTTGTGGAGTCCGCGAACATGGGTCACCCAGAACCCTTCATTGAGACCCTGTTGAGTGAGCTGTTTGGCGCTGAGAACCTCTCTAGGAACTTCGTGGTTAAGTGGGCGCATCGATCCCTTGGTCTGCAGACTCCTCCTGGGGGCCCCCCACGCTCCATTATAGCTTGCCTGCTCAACTACAAGGACCGTGATACTATTTTCTGACTAGCTCGGGAGAAATCCCCTGTACAGTACCAGGTGATGGTGCTCTCTTTTTACTCTGATCATACCATCGCGGTTCATGAGGCCCGACGCAAATTCTTAGAAGTGAAGCGCTAACTTTGTGCAATGGGACTCAAGTATGCTATGCACTATCCAGCAAAACTGAGAGCGATAGTGGATGGTAAACCCCATTTCCTTAAAAGTGCTACTGATACCCTGTCCTTCTGCAAGGAATGTCAAGGTGCGGCTCGGAGGAGCCCTGCGCAGTCTCCTGGACATTTTTCCCCAGACAGACAGCTGACCGCTAGTGCCGAGCTTTTTACCACGGATTTAGAGTTTGGCTTTCATGATCGTTTATTAGCTAAGTTGTCAAAACATGATGCCGAAATTTGACTTTGGAACTGTGGCGGTTTATACTTAGAAGTTCAATAATGTTTTGTTATCTCTAATTTTCAATGTTCACATAGTTTAAAGTATGGGCATTGGACGTCTGAGGTGTTGCCCGCCTCCTTTGGGTGATTCTGATTAAAATTCTATTGGGGTTTCTCTTTTTCCACTTTTTTCAGGTTGACTGGGTAGGCACAAAACTTCTTGGGGGGACCTAAACCTCTGATCATATTCATGAGTCCTCTAATCCACTTGCTACCAACATATCACATTCCCTTAGAATGATACAGGACCTCAAACATTCTTTGGATTTGCATAATCTCTGGTGCACACACCATCCAGAGTACCCTGGATTCACCTTCCACTCAGTTCCATACCCCACACAAACATCCATAGAACAGACTGACCGTCACGCTAACATCGCGCTGGTCCTTGCAATTTATCGCTTTGCTGCAATTGCTCAGAATTTGTTTTTAAAATTATATACTCACTGTTTATTTGTATTAAATTGTTCTGATTGTCCCCCACTGACCGCATTGCCTGCACCTTAAAACATTGAGAGCACCATTCACCACTTGGGTGTTTGTATCCCTGCACGAGCGCCATCTTGGGAGTAGGGCTCAGACGCCACCAAGACGTTTTACGGGGTTGCGCTCTAGTTCGAGCGAGCACCGCCTGGCAAATGGTATTTAGGGGCCATTTGGTCGGCGCGCGGTCAACAGACTGACCGTCACGCTAACATCGCGCTGGTCCTTGCAATTTATCGCTTTGCTGCAATTGCTCAGAATTTGTTTTTAAAATTATATACTCACTGTTTATTTGTATTAAATTGTTCTGATTGTCCCCCACTGACCGCATTGCCTGCACCTTAAAACATTGAGAGCACCATTCACCACTTGGGTGTTTGTATCCCTGCACGAGCGCCATCTTGGGAGTAGGGCTCAGACGCCATCAAGACGTTTTACGGGGCTGCGCTCTAGTTCGAGTGAGCACCACCTGGCAAATGGTATTTAGGGGCCATTTGGTCGGCGCGCGGTCAACAGACTGACCGTCACGCTAACATCGCGCTGGTCCTGTCAATTTATCGCTTTGCTGCAATTGCTCAGAATTTGTTTTTAAAATTATATACTCACTGTTTATTTGTATTAAATTGTTCTGATTGTCCCCCACTGACCGCATTGCCTGCACCTTAAAACATTGAGAGCACCATTCACCACTTGGGTGTTTGTATCCCTGCACGAGCGCCATCTTGGGAGTAGGGCTCAGACGCCACCAAGACGTTTTACGGGGCTGCGCTCTAGTTCGAGCGAGCACCGCCTGCCACACGCTATTTAGAGGCCATTATGGTCGCGCGCAGCGTCGCGCCGGAGGAGCGCCAGAGGAAAGCCCGTCTGTGCCCGTCCGGGCCAGGACGGGCCATAGGGCCTCCCTCCCTGGTCGGCCGAGGGTCTATACCCATGCTACCCTTAGATCTCTTCATCAAGGGAGAACTACGCCAGATGAGATAACACTTGCCAGTCTTCGGTCGGAAGACCTATTACAGGTAGAGGTTAAATCAGTCATCACAAGGTCACAGGGCCTGATAATTGCCTCACTTAACACACGATCCCTACAGAAACACCATTTAGAGGTGTTCACACTACTGGACGAGGGTGAGATTGACATCCTTGCGCTCTCAGAAACCTGGCTAGGGACTGCCTCAACACCTGACATTATAGCTGCCTTACCGCCCAACTTCGACGCTCGGTGGTATAACCGCCCTAAGGATAGCAGAGGGGGCGGGGTGGCTATCATGTTCAAAAGGAATCTCAAGGTAACACAAATCATCGCAGAAAGCTGTGCTGGAGCAGAAGTCCTAGGGATTAAAATATCACTGAAATCCTCATGTATATTGCTTCTTGTAGTATATCATCCTCCGCAGAGCTCGCCGGAATTTAATGATTCCTTTTTTAAGCTGTTGACCGATCTGGCATCCAGATATAAGTCCCTGGTAGTAGTTGGGGACTTTAACTATCATTGGGAGGAGATCCCCAGGGGGCCCACTGCGGCCGAGTTTGGATCCAATCTTGCGACCCTCTATCTAAACCAGCTTGTAAAAGGGCCCACCCATGAGAAGGGACATACCCTCGATCTTGTCTGGTCCTCCCTGCCTCGAATGGAAATCCTGGATGTCAGACCTTGCATCTGGTCAGATCACTATCTGATTAAATGCTGGGTCCCAGGGGAGCCTTTAACAGCGGCCCCTCCACAAACAAGGAGGAAGGTCCGCCCATGGAAGAAGATCGAGGCCGACTCCTTAGTCACAACTCTTCTCTCCTCCCCCCCTCTGAAGAGGAAGCAGGGGAACCTGGACGCAGAGACCACGACCATTATGACCTGGATCCGCTCTGCCTTAGACAAACTAGCTCCAGAACGATTAGAGCTCACTCGGAAAAAAGGGAAAGGAGCTCCTTGGTTTGATGCATCCCTCAGGGAAAAGAAGCAAGCTCTCAGGAAGGTGGAGCGAAGCTGGAGACGGGATTAGGGACTTACAGAGTCATTAACATACAAAACTCTTCTGGCCAGTTATAAACGGGCCATCCTGGCTAGGAAATCCACCTTCTATGAGGGCCGGATCAGGGAGGCAATGAATAAACAAAGGGAAACCTTTATTATTCTAAGGGAACTCACGCAGCTGAATGACATAAGCGGCGGTCTGGCCCAGCCCGACTGTGACACCTTTCAAGGATTTTTCCTCCAGAAGGTGCAGGATATCCTGATGGATATTTCTACGCTCTCTGATAGCTTACCAACGCAACTCGGTACAGACAGCTTGCAGTCTGCCGGAGTTTTGCTTAACTTCCCAGCCATCGATGGAGAGCATCTGACAGAACTGGTCAGCCATATTAAATCAGGATCCTCCAGTGAACCCTGCCCTCCGAAAATTTTCAAACTAGGTTTGCAATGTATTCAACCCCAGTTGCTGCATTTACTAAATGCTTCATTGGAAGCGGGTTACCTCCCAGCATACCTGAAGGAAGCCAGAGTCTCCCCACTGCTGAAGAAAGCGGGTACTGACCCTAAAGCACTAAAAAACTACAGGCCTATTTCTCAACTGCCTTTCCTAAGCAAGATCTTGGAAAAACATGTCCTGAACGCAGTTGCAAACTATCTTGAGGAACACCATCTCCTGCATGCCAGGCAGGCAGGTTTCCGACCACAACACAGTACGGAACTGGTTATGGCCACGGTCACCGACGAGTTAAGAATAAGAGCAGATAATAAACAACCCTGCGCTCTGATTCTGTTAGATCTTTCGGCAGCTTTCGATACGGTCAGCCATTCCATCTTGCTGAGCCGTATCGCGAAGCTGGGGATTGCTGGCCAGGCATACAAGTGGTTGGAGTCCTTCCTGTCGGGTCGCACTCAGAGGGTCCAGATGGGGGACCAGTTATCTGGGATTAGGGATGTGACCTGGGGGGTGCCTCAAGGGTCCGCACTCTCCCCTCTACTGTTTAATATCTATCTGCAACCCCTGATTGATGAACTCACGCGCAAGAACTGTGAGGTCTTTAACTACGCAGATGACACGCAGTTACTGGTTCAGCTGGGAGATACACCAGAGGCCCATGAATCAGTCAGAAATCTTCTGAGATTCACGGTCAACTGGATGACTAACAACCTCCTCACAGTTAATGCAGAGAAAACGGAGGTGTTGGTGGTGACCAACATAGCCAATCCCTGGGATGATTTGTACTGGCCCCCAGAACTCGGCAAAACCCCTATCCCCGGGACGGTAGTGAAGAGTCTTGGCCTAAAGATCGATGCGGATCTTACTATGGCCCCTCAAGTGTCGGCTGTGGTAGGTTCCTGCACAGCCGTGATGCGGCAGCTACGTAAGCTTACTACCATTCTCTCTGCCTCCACGCTGCAAACTATCGTCTCAGCGACTGTCATCTCGAGGCTAGATTATGGTAATGCTTTGTATCTGGGCCTATCACAGAAGCTTATGAGGAAACTGCAAGTTGTGCAAAACGACGCGGCCAGACTGGTTTTCTCTCTTCCTAGAAGTTCGCATGCATCTACTCTCCTTCGCAAACTGCATTGGCTTCCCGTGAAGCTTAGGGTCCATTTCAAAGGTCTTTGCATGGCCCACAAAGCACTCTTTGGCAATGCCCCGGAATATGTCAAACAGCGCCTGAGGAAGTATGTTCCCGGTAGGCCCTTACGCTCTGGGTCTGTCCCTAATCTGGTTCAACCCAGATTCAATTTAAAAACTAAAGGAGGTTGTGCTCTCTCAGTACTCATTCCTCAACTTTGGAATGATCTTCCACCCAGCCTGAAGGAAGACTTTAACCTTCTCTCCTTCAGGAAAAAACTGAAGACATTTCTGTTTGGAAAGGTAACATCTTCGGTCTAATTGGAGCTGGCAGATGGTTGTGGAGGCGTTATTATGTTGTTGGTCGTCTGTCTAGCGCTTAGAGACCAGTGGTGATAGGCGCTTTATAAGAACCATATAACATAACATAACTTACTAACGGATCCGCTAGGGTGCCAATGGACCCAGGGCATTGATACATTGCCACACACTCTGTCGCAGATGGTCCTTTCCAGCTACTGCGTTGCTGGATGAGGTGTTTCGGTCTGATTTACAAGAGGCCATCACTGAATATTTTACCCTGAATACAGTTACAGTAGCTAAGTACTAAACGCTGTGGGGCGCCTTTAAGGCATATATCCGGGGAGTTATTATATCCAAGCAGGCGGGTGTCCTGCAATCGATCTGCGGGAGTCAAGCCGAATTAGCCCTACTAGATACTACACCGCCCGTGCCACAAACTCCAAACAAACGTAGCACTCTCATCTTAGAATTTAATGAGCATGCTGATAGGGAGGCGTCATTGCTTGGCAAGTTTTATAGGGTGCGCCGGTATGGTAAGGGACAACACCCTGATAGAACTTTGGCACATTTGGTGCGACCTCCCAGGGGATCCGGGCATATAGCAGCGATAAAACGTGCAGATGACTCCGTAGCTACAGAAGATTCAGACATAATAGCGGAGCTGGTCGCATATTATCGATCCCTCTACACAACCACTCTCCCTAGAGACTTCTCTGAGCACTTGGCTTATTTAAAGGAGGTCGCAAGGGTTTGAATTACTACTGGACAGGTAGAATTTCTGCCAGATCCCTTTACAGTTGAGGAAATTACACTTGCTATAGATGCCTTGGCCAGTTCTAAGTCGATGGACTATCAGGGAATTTTTATACGACCTTCAAAAACAGTCTAGTGCCACAGAGTCTAGAGGTATATGCGGAGGCCCTGTAGGCTGGCACACTCCCCCCTTCCATGAGAGAGGCGGCCATCTCCTTGCTACTAAAACCAGGTATGGAACCCACTAACTGCTCCTCCTACCGCCCCATCTCCCTAATAAACTTTGACAATAAAATCCTGGCCGAAATGTTATCCTCTAGGTTATCATTGTTATTGGAACAATCATCTCCCCG
This sequence comes from Triturus cristatus, assembly GCF_964204655.1. NCBI lineage: Eukaryota > Metazoa > Chordata > Amphibia > Caudata > Salamandridae > Triturus > Triturus cristatus. The sequence continues at coordinate 678,888,881 of NC_140589.1, forward strand.
GTACAGTCGGGTTTTATTCCACACAGGTCCACGGCCTTAAACTTAACAACTGTCTTCTCTGTTATTAATCGCATAGACCCTAATAGTCCTGCAGCAATAGCCCTCCTGGATGGAGAGAAGGCCTTCGATTTTCTCGAATGGCCTTGTCAGAGCTCACCTTCAGCTTCTTGCTGGTTTCTGTTGTCTTGCACAGGAACAGAAGTCGCTAGCTTCCCAACTCCCACTTCCAACCACTCAGCCCCAAGTAATACCTTGGCGCTAACTGATTAGTGAGGGGGAAGGGGGAAAGTGGATAAAATAATAAACTTTAAGAAGAGACTGGTTCTGGACCTTCTGGTCTTCTATCTGGATATCTTCTTCAGCTTTCGCACTGCCTACCGAAGACTCCTAAGGAAAACTAAACACACAACAATTTTATTTTTTCCCTTCCTCTACACTATCCTATCTCTTTTCTACATTTCCCTTGAGATATGCTATCTACCCAAAATCCTGAACTCCGTGCCTCTCTTCCTGACCAACTCTGTTTTCTTCTTTCCTTGTTATGGATGTCTTTTAATTATCTGTAAAACAGTTACCTTTTGATTATAACCTATTTATTCCTTGAGCGTTTATCTAATAACCTTTTTTATATATAACCTACCAGCAGTTGGTTTACTGGGGGCTTTCTCTTTTATCACGTCGTCTTTTCTTTTTCTGTTCTTTAAATTCTATACTCTTGTCTTCTAGATTATTTCTTCCTGAGTTTTTAACCCTTTTTTCTCTGTTCTCTTTCTCTCCTCAGGTTTATGCTGTGCTGGAATAACTCTGGAAAGTCTTTCTCCTCACATCTCTTTCCCCTCCTAGTTTACAGTTTTTTAATTGTTTGTGATTCTGCACCACTCTAACTCTCTTCACAAAAAATCGTTAATGTTCTTTTTTTTTCTTTTACAGTACCCAGTATACTTATAAAAGCAGTCAACGGTAAGTTTTAATTACTCTCAGCGATATTGCGTCTTTTGGCATTACTTGACATTATTTATATGCCTGAAAACCTTTCCTGTAATTCACTTAGCTTTCTACTTGTTCTCTGTCAGGTGTAGCTAAATCTTCACTCGGAACTGAAGAGACGAGACGACTCCTATCTCTACTCCGGTAAGTCTATCACCGCTCCAAGCGTCTTCTTTTTTCTTCAAGTAAGTATCGGTTCTATGACTAAGAGACAGGTCACGAAGGGGTGGCTCTCTGAAAACTTCGTACTCAAGGGTAATACACTTCAAACTGGGAACACTCGCAAAACAGTCTTCTCTGAGGAAAAGTCTTTAGTGAAGTGCGCAATACTTCAGGCGTGCGCGCGTCACATCAGCCTCTCCGGATTTGCAAACAACTAGACCGCAGACCCCAGAGCCTTAGCGGCCATCTTGGAATTGCAGACATGCCACCAACTCGACCATTGATGCCTGTTCAACCCTGTAGCACCACTTGAGTTTAACCCCTTGCGCATCGCTTTGAAACTCGCATCAGGGATCCTGACAGGCCTTTCCTAACCGCTACGCTTCGCAAGTTGGGCATCCCGGGCAACTTCATCGCTTTGATTGCGTTGCTGTTTACGTCACCAACTGCGCGGCTCAGGGTGAACGGATCCCTATCCTCTCTGATTCCAATTTCACGGGGTCACGGCAGGGTTGTCCGCCGTTCCCGTTGCTTTTTATAATAGCATTGGACCCATTGGTTCGACACCTGCAAGAAAAACATATGTTTCGTGGCCTGCAATTTCTCTCGGGACCGCTGCTAATGTCCATTTCTACGGACGACATTCTGCTTTTTATAAAACACCCAAATGCCAACTTGCAGCCTCTCATAGAGGAGATTGGTCGCTTCAGAACCATGTCCGGGTTGCTAATAAACTGGGGCAAATCAGTATTGTTTCCCATCACTGCTGCAGCCATGGCGGATGAGACAGGTTCCCTTGCGATCGGCAGGTGACACCACTAAGTATCTTGGCATACACTTGCACAGGGATAAGGAACTGGTTATACGCTTAAATTATGGGCCTGCAATTGAGCATCTTACTATGCAAGTTGAAAGATGGATCCAATGCCGCCTCCGACCCCGACATCGCCCCGGCCATCCCCGACGGCTACAAGATCCAGAGAAAAGACCGCCTACACCGCCCAGGAGGAGGACTCGCCATCGCACACAAGACCCCCCTCCGACTCTCCACATCCAGCACGAGTGACCGCCACTCCAACACAGAACACCTCCACTTCCAGATCCAGACAAGCCCCAGAACCACGCTATGCAGCACCCTCATCAATAGAACGCCAGGACCTCGTACCCAGCCCGCAACTACCATCGCCGAGCTCGATGCAACCCACGCCATCACCTCTATGGATTACATTCTACTGGGGGACCTGAACTTCCACCTCGACAACCGCAACAACCCCGATTCCACCACTCTCCTTGACAACCTCGCCAACCTATGACTGAAGCAGCTCGTCAACACGCCCACCCACAGAGCGGGTCACACCCTCGACCCCATCTTTACGGGAGAAACATTCATCCGCTTCAGCTACACTTCCAGCCCCTCCGGACAGACCACCACTGCGTCCATTTCACCGTCAACACAACCATCACACCCAAGCCCGTCCCGCGCCCGCCATGACAGAACTGGAGCAAGGTTACAGAGGATCACCTCAACCCCACCCTCCATCAAAACCCCCCAGGGCCACGACCAACACCAACTCCACAGCCAAGGAATTTCCCCACTGGGTCACCTGCTGCGCCAACAAACTCGCACCCCTCTGCCACCCCGCCAAACAACGCCCTCTGAAGGCCGCCTGGTTCACCGCAAAACTTCAAGAAGCCAGACGCGCCTGCAGACGCCTAGAGAAAACCAGGCGAAACCAGAAAACCACGGAAGCACGGAACAACCACAAGAGCGCCCTGAAGGAATACCACCAGAGCATAAGAGACACCAAACGGGCCTTCATAAGAGACAAAGTCCAGACCAATGCGACCAACGCCAAGGAACTGTTCAATGTCATACAGCAGTTCGCAAAACCCACCTGCAAAGCCACGGACGTCACACCTTCCCAGGAACTCTGCGACAACTCTGCTCCTTCTTCCATCTGAAGATCAAGGTCCTCTACGACAACTTCAGTGAACCAGCGCCGGACACCACCCCCCTAACCACCACCACTGCCGCCGACAAGCCGACCATCACGTCCTCGGACCCCGCTACTGTCAAACTCATCACTACGACCATGAAGAAAACTCACTCAAGAGCCCCAACGGACCCCTGCCTAAGGCACATCTTTCACAGGGCCGCCGCCGTCATCGCACCCGAACTAGGACGGACCATCAACGCCTCCCTCAGATCTGGCATCTGCCCAGATGACTGGAAATGGGCCGAGGTGAAACCCCTTCTCAAGAAACCAACGACCGACCCAACGAACCTGAAAAACTACCGGCCCATCTCTCTTCTCCCCTTCGCGGCTAAAGTCACAGAGAGACTCGTAAATGCCCAGCTGACCACCTTCATCAAAGAGAGCTTCATCCTAGACGCCTCCCGGTCTGGATTCCACTGCAACCACAGCACTGAGACCGCCCTCCTCGCCGCCACTGACTACATCCACATGCTACTAGACCAGGGTCACACTTCAGCCCTCATCCTTCTAGACCTCTCCGCAGCCTTCAACACCGTTTCACATCGCACGCTCAGAGCCAGACTTCACGACGTGGGGCTACAAGGAGCCGCCCTCAACTGGATCCAATCCTTCCTCTCCGGCAGAACCCAAAGGATTCGACTCCCTCCCTTCCTCTCGGAAACCACAGAAATCAACTGCGGAGTACCCCAGGGATCATCACTCAGCCCCAAGCTCTTCAACATCTACATATCTACATGGCCCCCGTCGCCGACATCGCCAGACAGAATGGGCTCAGCATCGTATCCTATGCTGATGACACCCAGCTCATCCTCTCACTCACGAAGAATCCCGAAGACACCAGACTCTGCTTCCAGGAAGGAATGAAGAACGTGGCAGCCTGGATGAAAGACAGCTGCTTGAAGCTCAACTCAGAGAAGATGGAGGTCTTCATCCTCAGACCCTTCACCTCCGCCTGGGACAACACCTGGTCGCCCACGGCCCTCGGAGCCCACCCACCCCTACAGACCATGCTCAGAACCTCGGCATCATCCTTGACTCCTCCCTCTCCATGAACCGCCAGATCAACGCTGTCGCTTCCACTAGCTTCAACTGCCTTCGCATCCTCCGTAAGACCTTCAAATGGATGCCCCCCGACTGCAGAAGGTCTGTCACCCACGCACTCATAACCAGCAGACTGAACTATTGCAACGCCCTCTACACCGGAATCAACAGAACTCTTCTACAAAAACTCCAAACCATCCAGAACGCCGCAGCCAGACTCGTCCTCGGGACACCGCGTCACGAGTACATGATCCAACATCTACGAGGCCTCCACTGGCTCCCCGTCGAGAAGAGGGTCACCTTCAAACTCCTCACCCATATCTACAAATCCCTCAACAACATCAGAGCTAAATAACTCAACGAGAGAGTATCCTTCCACGTACCCAAGAGAAACCTCCTCTCTGCTGACCTCGCCCTGGCAGAGGTCCCCCGCATCCACAGACACAGAACCGGCGTGAGAGCTTTCTCCTACATTACAGCCAAGACCTGGAACAAGCTCCTGGTGAACATCAGATGCTCCCCGACCCTGCACATGTTCAGGAAGGACCTCAAGACCTGACTCTTAAGCTGATCCAGAGCTGCTCCCTCCCCCCCCCAGCGCATTGAGACCCTCACTGGTAAGTAACGCACTATATAAACCCCCTGATTGATTGATTTAAAAAGTAATATTTACTACATTCATTCAAACAAGAGAAGGAAAGCATTTGGACCCGATGGTGCGCACTAATGGTGTGTGGCACACACAGTGATATTTCCAAAGCTGTGTGATGCACAGCCAGGTGTAACCTGCTTGAACCTGTGATGTCATGTGGTGCTTTAGAAGGCCCAACAAGAAAGTATAAAGTCCCATATACACAAAAGGGGTAAAACCGCTTAGTAAGTTAGGCACTTAAAGTACTGAATCATCATAGATTTTACAAGCTGGAGTGAAGAGCACGGAATAACACTGAGAAGTGCTGTCTTCTGCTGCTTGCTGACATCCATAAGATTGTGCTTAAAATGGTCACACAGATCAATGGTGTGCAGTGACGTTTTAAGGCATGGACAAAGTGGGCTCTGTCCCATGGCCACAGCCATTCAGGGGACCCTGATAGAGCCGGCACTGTCCTGCACAGAGTCTCTCGTCCTGATGACCTTGAATAATTCTTTAAAAGATATTTTTAACTACTGTTTTCCTGAGAAAATGTGTTCAAGTTTCATGCAGCATCCATAAAAAAGTTTATTTTAGATGTTACAATATTGAAAACACATCACTATCCGTGGATATTAGATGTCAACACATTCAGAGATTCAAAATTGTCCCGAAGAGGGGCCCCCAAAATACGTTTGGCCCAGGCGCCACAAAATCCTTAGGATGTCCCTGACGGTGCGACCTCACATGGCACAACGCATGCATTAAGTTACAATGCTGGTGTTTGGATGGGCATGTGAATGTCAAATTGAAGGGAATTACTGTAGTTTAGACACCTTTCTTTCGAGTTATATGACATTTGAAGGAAAGTATGATTAAAAAACACAAACATGATCGCTTGTTCAGTGCGCTGTGCAGAAAGAAAGAAGCAGTGCTATTCCATTTTAACTCTGGTAAGCTTTTAATTGACTAGTTAAGTCCTTGCAACACAGAGCCATATGTGCCCCTGGAGTCCACAATAATAAAACTTCCTCACAAATTTCGGATTTCAGCTGGGCTGAGGTATCATGACCGGCTAGTTAAGAGGGTGTGGGGATGAAAGGATAATGTCTACCTGGACTAATTCCCACCACTGCAGAAAACGTGACCAATGTCCTCATGTATTTGCTATTTGTGACATACTGGAGGCTCTGTGTCCAACCTCTGCTGTGAACAGCTGAAATCTGTGTGCAGTGGGGCTTCGGCACCCATGGTGGGTTGGGCTCAGGGCTTGGCCACAGGCCAGGCCCAGCGTACAACTGTAATTGAACAGGGCCTAAGATCTCCACCCACAGTGGTTTGGAGCAGGGCCTGGTTGCATACCAGGCCCTGTACCATTCACCGTTGCACCAAACACTGTGCCCTGTACTCACAACCAGAGGCCATGCACAGAGGCGGTTGGTGCCTAACAACCGCTGCACATGTCCAAAGTCTGTTAACAGTGGGACTTGCCCCCGACAGCGGGTTGGGCACAGGTCCGCTGATAAACCACATCTACACACAGCCAAAAAAGCCCCACAATAGCCCCACAAAGTGAAGGTTGGGCACAGACCATGAGCATACAGGGTTGGGTGCAGGATCTTTGCTAAATCTGCAATAGGCAGCAACCTTGCTGTGGACAGCATTTGGTCAGAATATGCCTCCTTTTCACGCATGCCGTCACCCCGCATACAATTACTATGTGATTGTTACAACTACCAAGTTGTAATGGCATGCGGGGTGACGGCTTCATTGTGAGGGCTGTTTACCATTTGGTCATGCACAGCAGTGGTTGGGCTTCTGTAGTGGCCTTGTGGCCATCTTCTGCTATGGTTCAGTGAGTGTTGAGTGTCCATAGCGACCAGGGTGCAAGGCCTGGCTACAGTCTATGCACGATGGGGTTGTCACTCATAGTGGGTTGGGCGCAGGCACTCCATCCTGTCCTGACTATGCACAGCAGAAAGCTATGAACATCCAGGGTTGACTACTCAGGATAGTATGGAGACGGGGCTGAGTCACTGGCCAGGTCCTGCACCCAACATCCACCATGCGCAAAGGTGGTTGGGCGTCCATAAGTAAGCTCACCACCCAGAGCAGGATAGGCATAGGACCTGTCAACTCCACATGGTAGAGATCGGTTACTCAAAATGAGTAAGAGTCTCCAACTCGCAATGCATCACTGATCACCAATGTCATTCTGATGTCATCCTAGGAGACAGTAGCCGGAAGAGGCAGACAGGGAGCAACTGTGAGGTGTGGGTTCCCTTCACATCACTGCCTGACAAAAGGGTAATTGTCGGCTTTCACTCACCAGTAACACATGTATCCATGGTTCTAGTCAGGCTACCTTTGGGATACCCTACGTCTGGAATTGATTTGGCTCTAAGGGGATCGTAACACCACAGATTATCATTGCAATTTGGGGTGCCTTGTCGACCGGGGAACTCCATAAATACTGTATGTAGTTAACTTATGCTATGTTTCAAGACAAATCAAACAGTAATAAAAACAAAATTTTCAGCGAGCACTGGAAAAACATTGGTGTAATGATTTTTTGGGGGATAAAAAATGAAATCACTGATACACACTGATTTGTACAAGTACTGAAAACATTGAAAACAGTTACAAAACCCCTCAAGTAGAGGGGAAGAGAGTATGGGGTCAGTCTAGCACACTACCACTCTAATATTATAGTGCCATACTTGTACTGGGATAGGCTATCACTGAGTTGTCCTAATCCTTAGAAGAACCATTGACAGTCTTTTTTTGGAATTTCACTATGACGGAATCAGAGGGACTTAGTTATGATGACGATATGGTTTGTTCTGATACCACCCTAAGTAATGGGGAATATTGGAAGTGCTCCTTCTAATAGTCTGTAAGAAGATTGGGACGCCTTATCCCTTATCCCTCTTAAAAAAGAATCGGATCAAGACTGCCCTATATGGACCTATGATGACGGAATGCAGCCTTAATGGACTATTGACTACTAACAAGAGGTTATTTTATTAGGGAATGGCTAGTTGTATTCATAATTATAGTCAAGGGGCCCTCTAATGCTGTACTAATCAAGATCCAGGTTGCAAAGAACACACTAAAAAGTACCATTCAAGTCCCCCTTTTAAGACATGTCTTGCTGAAATAAATTCTGAGAAGAATCAACACAAGGAATTTCTCACACAACAGAAAATCACAAAATGACAGACAGTTTGGAAAAGGTTCAGTCAGCGAGAAGAGTACCCTTACAATAAGGAAGATTATGAACAGAATCCACAACCAATAGGGAATCATGGATCCACTAGTCAGAAGTAGTAGGGAAAATCCTTTGACTGTTCATCCAGCTCGGGGGACTCAAGTAGGTATGTAGAGTATGGTTGATTACCAATATTTGGTTTTAGGATGGACCCTTTACCTTACCAATATCAAACATCAATGTGGCGCCAGGGAGCACCCTTCTACCTCCCTGGAGCATTGGCACCCTTTACTCAGCCTTTTCAGGAGGAAACTTGGGCAGAGGAAGAGGAAGGTGGAGCAGGCAAGAGAGGACCATAAAATAAAATTCAGAGGAACCACATATGGTAACCCGGAGCAGAGGGAAGGAAGGAATGAGACAACCTTATATTGAATTTATCACATAGGCCACTAACAACCACAGAAGAAAGAGTATTCAACAAGGGGCTGAAATTCACTTCCACACCTAGAAAAGACTACTTCAAACTTCAATTTGAATCGTCAAACTTCTTTCGGAAGATCAAATTCCATGCATTTTTTAAGGACAAGCCACCAAAAGAGGATGACAGGAACACAGACCTCAGTAGTGGGTCACCTTTCAAAGGCCCTGTTTCCTCAATACCTGTTGAGATTTTTGCTTTTGAGAAAGCAATTATAAATGATATTCAAAAGTTGATACCTAGAAAATCCTTCATGAACATCATGTGGGCAGAGAGGAAAGCTATACAGAGCATCTCTGCAGATACATCCATCATTATTTAACTCGTGGACAAGGAAGGAGCAATTATTATTCTGTCCACTGATGACTACAGGAATGAATGCATCTGTTTGCTAAGCGACACTAGGAATTACAGAATACTCGATCATGATCCAACTGAAAATCTAGCTGTCACACGCACAGTCTAGTCAATGAAGCAGAATACAATGAATGGATCACTAGGAAGGAAGCCAGATTTCTGGTGAATGCACACCCTAAGGTTCCCTTTATTTAGAAATTGCAAACAATTCATAAAAAGAAATTGCCGCCTCCAGGCAGTCCAGTTGTGTCTGGGAGTGATTCAGTTCTGGAACCTCTGTCCAAATTTTGTGATCACTAGTACAGAACACAACTACATATCTGGAGGATACAGAAGATGTCCTGAATTTGACCAATGACATCAACGAACATGGCAGAACAGAACTACTCATGACACTCAATGTTGAGGCTCTTTACATAAGCATTTCATAGCAAGCAACCCTGCGAGTGATTGAAGAATCACTAAAAGAAAGTGAATGGAACTCCATCACACCAATCTAGTTCATAATGGAATGTGCAAACCTGGCCCACAAGGAGACTTATTTTCAATTTGAAAATACCTGTATCTTCAGACCCAAGCAAATTCCTTTTTTGGACCTATTGATTAAGATTGATGATGGCATGCTTACAACAGAGACAGATCGTAACAGTCTTCTTCCCTACAGGAGTCATTATCTAAAAGCTCTACGGATGAACAGATGAACCTACCATATGTCCAGTTTTTACGCCTCCGTCATAATTTCAGCAACATCACAGACTTTGAGACACAGTTTTCAGACCTTGCAGAAAAACTGGAGAATCATGAATATCTCCATTCCATCACCCCAAGAGCAAGAAAATTGGGAAGAAATAATATTGGGAATGCTCCTCTAAAGGATATAACCAAAAGTGAATATTCAAAATTGATCTGTGCTACCACGTTCACGCTTTGTCATACAATATCCAGAAAATTATCAAGAACAAATAGACTTGTTGAAGACAGGTAATTTATCACTTGAAGAACAACCCATTTTAAGAGCTATGCTAGTCCACATGAGACCCAACAAAGTAAATATATATACAAGCATTACACAACTTTGGGGTCTTCCCTCCATCACAGGCCTTTACCACTGTGGACATTGCAGTGTATGTAATCTCACAACTCAGGCAAAGGAAATCGATCTGGCGTTACAGAAAAATGGCGTTTAATAAACACACCAATTGTTACACAAGAGACTGTGTTTATTTTATTATGTGCCATTGTGGCTTACATTATGTAGTCATGACGACGAGACCTTTTCAAAACACAGCTCAATAAACACAGGTGCAATATCAGGTGTGGCCGGATGACAATGAAATTAAACACTCACTTTGTTGAATCTAACCACCCTCCAAAAAATATGAGCTAGGTCCCTTTGGAAGCAGCTGATAACATCACCAAGAAAAAACTATTTGAAAAGGAACAGAGATTGGTCTTCAAATTACAAACCCACCTCAAAGGCCTTAACGACGACATACCCTGGATTTCTCTTTCTAAATAAACTAAACTAATGAGAATCAGTCCTAGAGGAAGGTGTTTTCTTTCTTTAATTCCACCATTAGGCTATAGGAGGGCTCTAAATTTTATATATCAAAATGCTTTCATCGAGTGTATACAAATATGTATTCTTTCACAGCTTCCCCTTATTTTGCCACAAGACAGCCCCCATAATCTATTAAGTATACAGGATACTCCGAATTTGTTGCCCTGATGATTTTAAATTCTCCTTGGTTTGAGGGTTCTTGTTTCCTCCAAGTGCAGGATACTAACACATTTTCAACAAAGTACTTGCTCACACATGATAGCAATTTATATTATATGATTTCTAAGCTATTTTTGTGGTCTCCTAATATCCTTCTGCCCATTTTCACATGGCTGCCTCCATCATGACTCATACTGCAAAATCACTACAATATATGGTCATATCAGGATAATCTAAGATTGATTTTCTCACGTGAGGTAATGGGAACTACAAAGCTGAAAAGGAATCACTATATCGCACATTGTTTTTTATTTTAAAAGACTTCTTCAAAATAAAATACATTTTAAGTCTCTTGTGTGGCCCCTGATGAACCTTTTTTGACGGTGGAACGGCCACCCCCACTTCACTAAAGGCACGCCCCACATTGTGATGATACCTCACCATTAGGCACTATGGAGTGCAAAAGCAACGCATATGCGGTGGCATTGTGCGTGATGATGCGGCGTGTGTGCATAGTGCCCTAACAACACCCTTGCCAGTTCAAAATGGCCTCCCCATCTCAGTGTGAGTATCTATTCGAGATACATGTAGACAGGTAGGCAAAAGACAGGGACCTTTTTGGCAGACAAGTAAGTGCTTTAACACATACCTATATTTCAGCCAATGCCTTGCCTGTGACAGATACTCTACACGGTAAAAGCGTTTTTATTCAGGTTGTTTGCACAGCAGTTGTCTCTCGGTACATATCGATGGGACAAGACTCCCTTTAGGACACAGGCGAGTTTGAAAAAGATTACTACACTCACAAATTAAGGCATGATTGTTTGCATTTATAACATGCTTCTAAGTGAATAGCGCAAACCAGCAGGGGCATGATATGTCTAAACAAAAGATCTGCAATTGATTTAGGAAAAATATTGTAATTCTTGTGCTTTTCTCTCTCTCTACATTCTAAATTCTACAACTTTGCTCCATTTGCAACCTCAAGACTATGAGTAATTGTAGTGTTCCAAAAACAGTTTTTGGATGGCACTAGGTGTGGGTCTACCACTTGGACTCTTTACACGTATCACCTGAGTCAGCCCCCACGTAGAGTAGACACATAGTATAGGTCCTGACAAATTGCTACTTTTCCTTTTAGGGACTACAAAAGGCAAGAAACATTTTGACCTAGATTAAATCCTAGGGAACATTGTTTCCTCAAGACCACACTTGTTTTTAACCTTAACAAAGGCCCCCAAGGATTAAAACACTTTATGGAGGTTCTTTAGTTCATTTTAAGCCAGTCTCACTCATCATTTTGGCTAATCTACTCTACACATGGAGTCCTTTAACATGGACTGTCAGGTTAAATATGAAAGATCTCTGGCAAGAGCCTTCTTGAGGGATCCGTAGGGCATTGCAGTGCCATCTCTATGAGGAGCGTATGTCCAATGAGGAAGCATGCCACCAATTTGGTGAATAAAATGTAATGTTGTGTCTGACCCTGGTGAGGTCTGCTTATCACAAGAGATAATTTGGACTATATTTCAGAAATGCACACCATACGTTTTGGCCAATTCTAAATGGGCCGGAAATGCCATGGTAGTACTACCCCTCTCAACTGAATTATCAATACCATGTAATTGTGTGTTTTAGGGAAACAACATGCAGTAATCAGTTTTTCAGCACAGATTCAATTGAATTTTCTTTCTTTTTATCTCAGAGAGTCACCCTTTCAGAAGGTGAAATGTCCAGATGAAACACTCCTGACCCAAGGTGTTCCCATGTTTCTTTTAATCCAGATGGGGCCATTAACTTTCAAAACTAGCCCTACTGAGATAACCAGGGCATGCATAGTCTTCTGTGAATCTGTCTGGTAGGTATATGATAATGAATTTATGATCTTATTTAGAGTTTGAGAGGAAGTGAAAATTGTCTAATTTCTGGAGTAAGCTCTAATAAAGGGATAACATTCAGAGGCTGAATTTCGATCACCATAGAGATATTGTGCAGGAAATTCATACAGTAGATTCTACTTCATATTTAAAGTTTCCTCCAGAAAAGTGGAAGATTTTCAGTTGGCTTCAAACTCTAAATGAAGCCCCTAGTGTTTGATGTGCATTTTTAATCATTTAAGAGTCATTTCAATTGTGAAGGTATTTGACAACTAAGGGTCCCAGATCCCATCTTCACCTCATTCTTACTGTAATATAAATCAGTAGGAATCATGCTTAGCCACTGCGGTTTGCCTAAACATGGGGTCTGGGGTTTCAATAACCTTTTCTAAATACCCGATAACAATTGGGCAGTAGCATTGCTAGAACTTTTGCCGCCCATGGCGGCCCCTGCTTTTGCTGCCCGGAGGCTGCAGGTTAAGAGCAGGGGGTGCTGATTCCTGCGTTGGCATGCTGTCATGCGACAGCTGTAGGTAAGAGCGAAGGGTGAGGTCGCACCCCCCTCTTGCTACGCCACTGCAAATGGATTGAAATCGACCACGCACTCATGTGCAGGCTACATCTTAATACTATGCTCTTGGGAACTACAGAGTTCACTAAAATGTTTGACTCAAACTTGACCTGAAATATGTGACTCAGCAGTGTTTACATGAAACTATTGAAATGTGTGATCAACTTTCTGAATAATATGGAGTCCCCTAAGGCAGGATTAGATTTGAATGAATGCAAAATAAACTCCCTGAAGTACGCTGTTGATTTGTTGATCACCGCCTCACAGGCACCGCTCAGCATACAAAGAGTTTAATTATCAACACCTACTCCAAGGGAATTAAACAGTGTATTTTGTACCACAACAGCCAGTAAACCAATGGAATTTGGGTCTACCTGGTAAGCCTTCCAGATTTGCCTTACTTTCACACTTAATAATGTGTGTTGTATACTTGGCAGGTAATTCTTTATAAATGGTCAGATAAATTGTTGATTCTACCATCTCATGATAACACAAACTACAAGATGAGAATGTTTTGTCTATCAAGGACATCCGAATGAGTCTCTCTCCTATTATTGGAAAGCATCATTAGCACCCGTCCGCCTACCCAAATGGTACCTATATGTTCTAAGGATTAAAGGCAAGACAAAAAGGATAATAATCACTCTCCGAGTGATATAGTCAAACTCCATGACCTGATTACAGGCATTAGCAAGCAATAATAAACATATAATCAATATGACTGAATCTAGACCCTGCTCTAAATGTTGGTATAGGAAAAACATTGTTTTGAAGCAACAGCTGCATTTCCATAGGCCTATTCAAACCCTTCTATGAACAGTTTATTACAGAAGTAGAGAGTCGGCATCAAATGTAGTCAGCAGTGTTGCCAGGGACTGGCTAACTGTCTTTAACTTGAGCCAGGTAATTGAAAGGTCCTCCAGTGATTAACACTTAGTCACCACAGTATCACTCCTAACAAACAAGTAGGAAATGCCTTATTGACTAACATTTTACATAACTTACATCTTCCATTCACTCATTATCCTTGTGGCACCCCTCATAACCACCACAAAGTCATAATTCGACTTGTATTTATAATGTTCTGTCTGTTACTGCTACCAAGCCATCTCTGTTGCCTATTGGGACCATTACTCATTGAACTATTTAATGTATTAGTCAATGGTAATTTCCTTAGCATGACTGGCCTCTAAATTAAATGAACTGCAGTAGCATTCTGCAGGGCATGGTGGGGATCCAGTGACAGTATTCCTTTGCTTGATGGATTACCCTCTGCAAAAGGATGTGGAAGATGTGAAGTTGCTTTGCAATATTGATGGTTTTGAGGCCCCTTTCTCACAAGTGCTATTCCAAGGTTTTGAGCAATGAAAGTTTACTACTTAAAGTAGACACCCTTAAAGATAGGCCTTCAATACATGATGCGAACATCTTGCTTTTATTGACGTTCCTCACGGAGCATAGCATTTAGGTAAGCCCTTGTATTTAAGATAGTTACACTATCGAGTGCTCCAAATCCAAGTTTCTGTGGGCCTAGTCTTTCATGTATTAGAAAGTGGATTTATGCTGTTCCTCTGTAATAGGTTTTGACAGAGTCCCGATTAACTCGGTCCCACTATTTCCCTGGGTGGGTCATAGGTGGGAATCCATATATTGGATTCAAATGCCCTCACACACCCTTTCAGGTGTCATGCTTCATCATATGGGCTGCTCCTCGTGGGGTCGGCGGTGCAATACCCCATGGGCTCCCTATAATAGGGGCACTTTGTCAGAGATCTTTCATCCAACAGCCGTATGGTGAAGTGCGGGTGTGGGGACAGACCTGTGTAGACGTGGTGTAGTGATTAAAATAGGATTGGGAGTACCTAGAAGGAAGAATTTTATTCTGGGGGTCTCCTATTCTAAGTAAAAACAGTGAACAAGGCACTCGCCTGAGTATTATGTCTCGCGTGGTGTTGTCCTTGTTAGAGCGTGTGGGTCAACATGTTTCTCGCTGTGAGTTCAATCAACTTGCGATTCTTCAGGACCAAGGTAAGTGAACTATCTACATCTAAGGTTTGTGGCATAAAGTATTGCTCACGACATTAGTGCCTATTGCTAAATGTACCTGTTTACAACCTGGAACTACCTGTTGTGGGAGACAAAAAGTGTAGAGGTATCATTCACGATGATTTAGTGCATCACAAGCATAGACATAGTTACATCGTGACTAAAAAACCTAATGTTATTCGTGAGGTGAATACAAAAGCGTTTAGAGGACATCTAAAAGACAGTAGGTATAAAAACATTGTTATAGCAGAAACACATAATCCTGGACTCACCCAATTAGTATGGTCCCCAGGCATCAACAGTACCCGATGGCTTTGCTCCTGTGTGTGACGGACTGGTAAGGGGAAAGAAAACAATGTATGTACTGCATAAACAATTATCTCTGTGTTACTGTGATCAACATCTCATCCATTAAACATCATTAGGCATCTGACCTACAATGGACCCGTCATCCTTTTAGCACGGTGTAAGAGTTGAGGTGGAGTCCTAGGCTTACCAGTAACTATGTGGTGGTTTATCCGATGTATTCCACATCGCATGAATTGTCAATTAAATACGGAGTAGTTTGCCATGTATTCTCAAATAAATACGGAGTAGTTTGCCATAATGTAATGATGGTTTGCTCAATGTTGTTGGGTAAAGGAGTGGGTTGATCACTCAAGCTTCCCTTATATAACCGTTGTTGTTAATATTAGAAACTGTGCTGAAACGAGTAAAGTTGGTCACAAACCATTGTAAAGCACCAGAGTCATTTTGGTGTGTGGCTATTCACCAACTAAGTTGCTAAAACAGAAGGGATGTGATCATTGCGGGGTCCCGTCGGGGTGGGTAGAGAACTTCTGCGGAGGCGCTTATATACAGGGCTTGTGGGATGCCTGTAAGAAGAGACTAAGAACCTCAATAGGGTTGATAATGGTGGTGCTGTTGATAATTTTTTATGCAGTACAGACATTGTTTTCTTTCCCCTTACCAGTCCGTCACACACAGGAGCAAAGCCTTGTGTGTGAATCCATCGGGTACTGTTGATGCCTGGGGACCATACTAATTGGGTGAGTCCAGGATTATGTGTTTCTGCTATAACAATATTTTTCCACAGGGGCCAACAGTCACTATAGCTCACTCTGGAGACTCACCACTTGTTTTTTTATACCTACTGTCTTTTAGATGTCCTCTAAACGCGTTTGCGTTCACCTCACGTATAACATTAGGTTTTTTAGTCACGGACTAACTATGTCTATGCTTGTGATGCACTACATCATCGTGAATGATACCTCTACACTTTTTGTGTCCCACAACAGGTAGTTCCAGGTTGTAAACAGGTACATTTAGCAATAGACACTAATGTCGAGAGCAATACTTTATGTCACAAACCTTAGATGCAGATAGTTCACTTACCTTGGTCCTGAAGAATCGCAAGTTGATTGAACTCACAGCGAGAAACATGTTGACCCACACGCTCTAACAAGGACACCACCACGCGAGACATAATACTCGGGCGAGTGCCTTTTTCATTGTTTTTACTTAGAATAGGAGACCCCAGAATAAAATGTGTCCTTCTAGGTACTCCCAATGTTATTTTAATCACTACACCACATCTACACAGGTCTGCCCCCACACCCGCACTTCACCATACGGCTGTTGGATAAAAGATCTCCGACAAAGTGCCCCTATTATAGGGAGCCTGTGGGGTATTGCACCGCTGACCCCACAAGGAGCAGCCCATATGATGAAGCATGACATCTGAAAGGGTGTGTGAGGGCATTTGAATCCAACATATGGATTCCCACCTATGACCCACCCAGGGAAATAGTGGGACCGAGTTAAAACCTATTACAGAGGAACAGCATAAATCCACTTTCTAATACAGTCCTTGGGCCTCCCTTTTATGCTGGACCTCCCCACTCCTAGTTGAGTGGAAAAAGGCTCTCTCTGTCCCCCCTTGTTGTATACAATTCTCTGCATGGCTTCACACCGTGGGACTTATCTTTGGTGGGTAAGATCTGTTCTATCCCCCTACCCCAACCTAATCCACTACTTTTTGAGTGGCTATCTCGAGTTGAGTCTTCAATTTTTACTATATCCAACTTGACCCGACCAAACCAAACTATGGAAGGACTCGGTCTAAGTTATGGAGAGGAACAGGCAGCAGAAATACTTAGGACACCCTCAATTCTTACGGTCAACAGCAATGGCGCTACAGGTAGCCAATCAGAGGATTGGCAGTCATTATCCGCTCTTAAAAGGGAATGGGTCAAGATCACCTTGCACGGTGCCCTTATGACCGAGTACTTAAGAGCCAACATCTCACCCAACGGGCTCGTAATTAAGAACTTTCCCAGGATCTTCTGGGAAGATGGGCAATTCAAAATCGAATGGTCTCAAATCTCATGGAAATGTACTAGGGATTTGTTGATTTTGATTATTAACACAGCCAAGAGATTGGCTGATGAGTTGCTGGCCCGCATCCAGATAGCCGAGAGTGCATTGAAGAACGCGGCTCCTGGCCCGAGCTTCAAAACCAAACTCACTGAATTAAATAATGAGATCGCAGAACATAAGGAGTATCTAATGAAGCAGAAGGTCACAAAACTCCAAAAAGATATCAAATGCTTTGACAAAGAGAAAGTCTACCCTTACCGCAAGGCGGACTTTGTACCACTTGGGACGGGCTACCTATCTGACTCTAGCTCTAACTCCACCAGGAGAGGTTCCTCCACCAGCAGCGATTCCAGTGTTGAAAACTGGAAGCCCAGCCAACACAGGGGAAGGGGAGGTAGACAAGGCTACAAAACCTACCCACCACTCCACTATCAGGGACCTGCCTTTTGGCAGTACCCCATGTTCCCACCAGGCCCACCTCATTTTGCAGTCCAAGGCATGAGCCAGCCATTTTTAGGCAGAGGTTGGGGCAGAGGGCGAGGGCGAAGAAGAGGGAATCAGCAGGAAAAGAGGGTACAATGGGAGGAGCCCCAACAGCGGGTCTATGAAACCAGGAGCCACACCACCAACACCGAGAAATAAACATAGTAGTCAATCTGGCACCCAGGACGCTGACCGAAACGGAAGAGGAGGTCCTCCAGAAAGGTCTGGGCTTTGTCCCCCACCCAAGGTGGATAACTTCAGACAAACATGTGAACTACATCAGTTCTTCCGTAAGGTACGACTGAAAGCATTCTTTGACGGCAAAGATAGCAAGGAGGAAATTGATTCTGGACTACACAACCAGTCCACCTTCACTCCCCACAATGGGATGATACCAAATGAGGTATTAACCTACGAACAGGCTGTTCTCAAAGATGTAAAAGCATTGACTACCACTAGACTCTTTAACAACCTGTCTAAAAAAGAGACACAGGCTATAGAATCATTAGCCAATGACCCATCAATTACAATAAAACAGGCCGACAAGGGCGGGGCCACAATGATAATGGCAACATCTGACTATGACACAGAGTGCCTCAGACAATTGAGTGACTGGAAATATTACACCCCGATCAGCAAGAACCCCACTGAGAGACTCACTACAACCATCACGGGTATAGTGGACTCGGCAGAAAGCCAAGGTTGGCTGAGTAAGAAGGAGGCCTCCTTCCTCATTAAGAAAGACCCCAAGACCCCCTATTTCTACAATTTACCCAAAATCCACAAGGGAGTGAGCTCCGTGCCGGGTAGACCAATTGTTCTCGATTCTGTTCTGGAACCACTATCACAATTTTGTGATCACTTTTTACAACCGTTGGTAAAACTGGTACCCTCCTACCTCCAGGACACAACAGATGTATTACGATTATTTGCCCAGTTCCCACAATCTGATGAGATCGACTTCCTCATCACTCTAGACGTGGAAGCCCTTTACACCAACATCCCACAAAGAGCCACTCTAGATGTGATTGAGGAGGATCTCAATGCAATAACTTGGGAGTCACCCACACCCCCAAGCTTCATTGTGGAGTGAGCAACATTGGCCCTGATGGAAAACTTTTTTGAGTTTAAGGGCCAACTCTACCACCAGACACAGGGTACTTCCATGGGAAGTACCTTTGCACCTAGTCTGGCCTGCCTCTACATGGCAGCTTTTGAACAACGATATATCCATCATGAGTCTAACCCATATCGAAATAACATACTGTTATGGAAGCGCTTCATTGATGACATCTTGATCTTCTGGAAGGGGAATAGTGAGATGTACAACAATTTTTTCAGGTGGATTAACAACCTTAATCCTTACTTGAACTTCACCATCTCAGCATCTTCCACCCAGATACCATTTCTAGACCTCACTATCAAAATTGAGGGGGGTCAGCTGACTACAACTATGTACAAAAAAAGCACCAACCGCAACAGCCTTCTACTCTTAGTAGTCATCATCGCAAATCACTGAAGGAAAACTTACCTTTGGTCGGTTTTTAAGAGTACGGAGAAATTGTAGTTTAGTGGATGATTACAAAGCTGAATCAGCGGCCCTTGCAAAGAACCTCACTGCAAGAAATTATCCCCCTAGGAACATTGCGCTTTCCAGAAAAAGAGTGCGCAACAACAACAGGGAAAGCCTGTTAGAGCACAAAGAGAAAAATGAGACAATAAAACTCACCTGTGTCACGACCTTTACTCCAGCTTCAAACCAGCTAACCAGAGTGCTAAAAAAACATTGGAACATACTTAACACAGGGTCCCTGAACCTCAGCCAACCACGCTTTGCATTTAAGCGTTCAAGAAATCTTAAAGACATGCTCATCCACACTAGACCCAAATCTAAAGACGCCAACAAACAGGGCACACTTTGGCAATGGCCAGCAGTCACTGGCCATTACCCCTGTGGCTCATGCACTGCGTGCACTTTCACCTCTGTCCACAAGACCATCACACTCAATGAAACCTTCGTATGGGAAATGCGTTCCCACACGAATTGCAATACTGCCAATTACATATACTTACTCACATGCCCATGTGATCTTAACTATGTGGGCATGACAACTCGCCCTATCAAATTGCCAGTTTCAGAACATCGTAGCAACTTTCGCTGCCACAAAAACAACACGAAGATGTGTGCACACTACCTCGAAAAGTCACACTCACCATACTCCATAAGATGGGTAATCCTAGAAGCATCCCCCAACATATCTAAGAGCAATCTATTTGCCAAAGAACAAAGATGGATACACCGTTTGTCTACACATGACAAAGGGCTCAATGAAGATATACCATGGAGCGCTATACAAACCTAAACGCTAATATGTGCACACATGAGTTACTACATCGGATGATATCCAACGCTCCACCAAACACTGAGTGCATTTATGCATCCCCCTGAACAACA
The DNA here is from genome assembly GCF_964204655.1 of Triturus cristatus. Classification (NCBI taxonomy): domain Eukaryota; kingdom Metazoa; phylum Chordata; class Amphibia; order Caudata; family Salamandridae; genus Triturus; species Triturus cristatus. The sequence continues at coordinate 678,909,276 of NC_140589.1, forward strand.
CTTACCACCCTATGTACATATCAGGATTTATTGCCTGCGCCTTTTAATCCACCTGTCCCACAATGAGGCTCACACTACATCTGACAATGTCCGCCTACTACTTTTTCCTAAAACATTTTTTTTCCTTTAATGTGCATCTAACTGTTATATAGTGCAATATTGCATTAAAACATATTTGAATGGGTGACAACATAGAAGTAACCCATCACATACACACCGTTTTTGTAACACTTACTTGATACGAACGGATGTCAAATTCGTTTAATAATTAATCTTCTTCCCCCATTTGTGAGCCACTCGCGTACACCACTTAGAAATGGCCGCCGTCCCCGGACCGGAAATACACGCAGGGAATCTCTCGATTAGGTCACGTGATCAGGGACTCACTCGATTGGCTACGTGACAGCAATGATGGGTTGAAACCCCGAGTGAATGGTGGTCTAGCCACCTCCTGGACCCGGTGGATTGGGCAGGTCGAGAGATATGCGCACAATGCCATAACCGTGAGTATTGATTAGCGATGAGGCTGGGGGTTTCACTGTTATTAATCACGCGATTTATTCACGTTAAGCGGACAGCACAGTTTGGATTACTCTGTGAATAATCTTAAGCACTTCTTCCTGGCAATCGGCTGTGTAAGCAGGGCATAATCTTCCCATCCGGCAGCAACTTACTCTACACAGAGTTATTAGAAGCTTTTTCCTGACACCTATGTCAACGAGTGACGCTTTCATACACCCCACAAACAAACCGAGCGCATTGTAACCCCCCAGAACCGAGCATGGGCATAAGATCAATATCTGTCTTTTTTCTTTTTCTTTTACTAAACGCACTACCTTGGGCATGGATGTTATGAATCTCATAATTACTACACCTATATACAAGACAGAGGTGGCTCAGCACACAACTTAAGTACACAAGCCCTGTATAGAAGCGGCTCCACAGAAGTTCTCTACCCACCCTGACGGGACCCCGCGATGATTACATCCCTTCTGTTTGAGCAACTTAGTTGGTGAATAGCCACACACCATTATGACTCTGGCACTTTACAATGGTTCATGACCAACTATACTCGTTTCAGTACAGTTTCTAATATTAACCACAACGGTTATATAAGGGAAGCTTGAGTGATCAACCCATTCCTCTACCCAACAACATTGAGCACACCATCATTACATCATGGCAAACTACTCCGTATTTAATTGAGAATACATGTCAAACTATTCCGTATTTAATTGAGAATTCATGCGATGTGGAATACATCGGATAGACCTCCACATAGTTACTGGTAGGCCTAGGACTCCACCTCAACTCTTACACCGTGCTAAAAGGATGACGGGTCCGTTGTAGGTCAGATGCCTAATGATATTTAATGGATGAGATGTTGATTACAGTAACACTGAGATAATTGTTTATGCAGTACATACATTGTTTTCTTTCCCCTTACGAGTCCACCACACACAGGAGCAAAGCCTTGTGCGTGAATCCATCGGGTACTGTTGATGCCTGGGGACCATACTAATTGGGTGAGTCCAGGATTATGTGTTTCTGCTATAACAATGTTTTTCCACAGGGGCCAACAGTCACTATAGCTCACTGTGGAGACTCACCACTTGTTTTTTTATACCTACTGTCTTTTAGATGTCCTCTAAACGCTTTTGTGTTCACCTCACGTATAACATTAGGTTTTTAAGTCACGATGTAACTATGTCTATGCTTGTGATGCACTACATCATCGTGAATGATACCTCTACACTTTTTGTCTCCCACAACAGGTAGTTCCAGGTTGTAAACAGGTACATTTAGCAATAGACACTAATGTTGTGAGCAATACTTTATGCCACAAACCTTAGATGTAGATAGTTCACTTACCTTGATCCTGAAGAATCGCAAGTTGATTGAACTCACAGCGAGAAACATGTTGACCCACACGCTCTAACAAGGACAACACCACGCGAGACATAATACTCGGGTGAGTGCCTTGTTCACTGTTTTTACTTAGGATAGGAGATCCCAGAATAAAATGTGTCCTTCTAGGTACTCCCAATCCTATTTTAATCACTACACCACATGTACACAGGTCTGCCCCCACACTCGCACTTCACCATATGGCTGTTGGATAAAAGATCTCCGACAAAGTGCCCCTATTATAGGGAGCCCGTGGGGTATTGCACCGCCGACCCCTTGAGGAGCAGCCCATATGATGAAGCATGTCATCTGAAAGGGTGTGTGAGGGCATTTGAATCCAACATATGGATTCCCACCTATGACCCACCCAGGGAAATAGTGGGACCGAGTTAATCGGGACTCTGTCAAAACCTATTACAGAGGAACAGCATAAATCCACTTTCTAATACATGAAAGACTAGGCCCACAGAAACTTGGATTTGGAGCACTCGATAATGTAACTATCTTAAAGACAAGGACTTGCCTAAATGCTATGCTCCAGTTGAGTGGAAAAAGGCCCTCCGTCCCCCCTTGTTGTATACAACTTAGTCTTTCATGGTCAGTTTGAATAAAGGACAATATTTTCTTCTTTAGTGCCTGTTTCTATTGGAAAATATGATAACAGATGAAAGTGATTTTAACAGGGGAACATAGGGCACATTGTACTGCTTCCTGTGCTAATGGAGAGCATAATTTGAAGTGTCTAATACCCTACCACAAGCATTTGGTTGTTGTACTTTATTAGAATATTTCAGGAATAGATCAGTCATATGTGAAATAATCACTTTTCTTCTGCATCATATCAAAGATTCATGTTTGAACAGGCTTTAAAGCCCCTGAAGAAGCTATGATCAATGTGGCTCATCATCTTTCAAGAGAGAACACAATTGAAGGCCATTAGCCCTCTGTAGTTTCCCCACCTGTTTCTAATGAGTGGTTGAAATGCTGAGAAGTTCTGGTGCATGTCAGAGGTCCAACATTTGGGCCTTTTTCAGGACCTTCTGCACAATGATGTGCTGGTAATGTGCGCAATGACCATATGTAAGAATCTAACATTTGCCATGACACTTTGGGCCAGATTTACCAACATATCACGGAACACAGTGCAGCAGCCAAAAATGCAAATATACAAGGGGGGAGCACACTGCATCCCAGGTGAGCTCATCAATGTGTTGGCTCAAAGGAGCCTTTTAAACACATGAAGGGGAGGGAGCACACTGCCTCTCTTCCCAGCACAGTTCACCCAATCGCATTCTGGTAAATAAAGTACGCTTACTTCAAAGTTGCTGTAGTTTTTTTACCAATGTTATATTTAGACATGTTTTTCTGGGTTTAGCCTTTCATCAGTAGAGAGCAGAAGTAGTAGAGAGCAGGTAGAAGTCATCTGGGATTGCTGAAATGCTTCCCAAGTCCTCACAGGTCACAGTAACACCCCACAGGCTCACAGGTGCATCCCAGGTGAGCTTGTCAGCTCGTTGGCTCAAGGGAGGCTTTTAAACACAAGGAGGAAGGGAGCTCACTGCCTCTCACCCCAGCACAATCCACCCCATTGCAATCTGGTAAATGCAGTACGCTTACTTCAAAGTTTCTGCATTTACCATGATGCACTGGGGCAATTTGAGTGCTGGGATGTGAGGTAGTGTGCTCCCACCTTCCTTCAATTTGAAAAGGCTCCCTTGAGTTACTGAGCTGTGAGCTTGTGTTGATGCACCTTTACCCAGTGAGTGGTAGAGAAACCTGGGAAGACTAGGGGCAGCATTTCCAGCACTCCCAAAATGACTTGTGGAATTAATCCAGAACAACGGGTCTAGAGTTACACCTCACAAGCTGCACCAACAAAGGTGAAAAGTTAAAGACAACTACTGAAGGAAATGTTATCATGCACTGCATTTACCATGATTTATTGGGGCAAATTGAGTGCTGGGATGTGAGGCAGTGTGCACCCACCTTCCTTCTGTTTGAAAAGGATCCCTTGAGCTACCGAGCTGATGAGCTTGTGTTGATGCACTTGTGCCCAGTGAGTGGAATAGAGACCTGAGAAGACTTTGAGCAGCATTTCCAGAAACCCCAGAATGACTTGTGGCTCTCTACTGAAGAAGGAATGAATCAGAAACACATGTCTAGAGTTACAAAGCACAAGCTGCACCAACAAGCGTGAAAAATGAAAGACTACTTCTGAAGTAAGTGTTAGCATGCACTCCATTTGTCATGATGCATTGGGGCAAATTTAGTGCTGGTGTGTGAGGCAGTGTGCTCACACCCTTCTTCTGTTATAAAATGAAACACATGTTGCTGCTGTGCCATGCACACACGTTTGCTCCATCTCGTAGGGGTGTGTATGTGAGTCTACCATAGGTTTCGTGCTGGAAGTGTTCCCTTCCCGTACAAAATACTATGCTTAGACAAGTTTTAAAATGTGTCCTACTTTGTATGTGTGTTGTAGAGTGCAGCACACAAGCAAAGTTGTAAAAGAAAGGAGAAATGAAAACATTTTTCATGTTATCGCCTGATATTAAATGGCGTTTATTTCTGACGCAAAACCCTGTCTCAGATTTTTGATAGATAGGGTTGGTTGCTTGGGAACGCCCAGGTAATGCCCCCTTGATGCTATGTAACGTAAAGTTAGGACTCCTAACTTTACTACTACTAAATGCCTTTTGTAAATACCGAAAGTCGTAAAGTTAGGATTTTGTCTCAGATTAGTAGTAGTAAAGTTAGGAGTCCGAACTTTACTACTACTAAATGCCTTCTGTGAATACCAAAAGTAGTAAGTTTAGGATTTTATCTCATATTAGTTCTGTAAAATCGGCCCCTCGGCTAGTAGGATATCTTTTTGCTAACAAACACAACAAGATGATGGACGGAGTGATTAAACTTTTTAACCACTCACCCCCAGTCAAGAGATCTGGGTTTAATCCTTCATTCTTTTGCTCACTATGCCACCACAATTTGATCCCAGCCATATACAAATCAGTCTTGAGACTTCTTGATATATCTGAACTTTTTTTGCAGTTTACGAAAGAGTCATTATGTCATCTGGCAGGGAACATTGAGGATGCTGAGAGTTATTTATTTTGCTAGTTAGTGCTTCTCCTTGTCCCGCCATGACCTGTTACTGTTCACTCCACTTCCAGTTTACCACACTTCTTATCAATTGCAGACATGTGTTATGCTTGTGGTGCCTTCATCTTCCTCATTCTCTGTAATCAGATGTTCACTGATAAAATTAACATCATTGTCACTAGTGGCAACTTACATTTCTCAAAATGGCATTTTTTCATCCCAAGCTACTCAGACAGTCAAATCCTCTTCACCTCCATTATCTGAAAAATGTCTTGACAAAGCTGGGGTGGTGAATATGCAGTAGATGGGTGCGTGTTTCACGATCAGCACTCTAACCTTGTCAGAATCAAGCAATTGTGGGTGTCATTTCTTTGTTTCTGACTATACTGTTTCTGGGGCTTCCCTTAATCATTGCCTAGAACAAGCACTGCCAAAAAAGGAAGTGAGTTTTCCCGGAGAGATGATAATGGTACAGAAGGGAAACCAATCACTTTATTTTTCTTTGCTACTGGTACAGGGTGCCCCAGATACTCCATGCTGCTTTCCTCTCTCGAAGTAGGCAAAGACCATGACCTCAATCCCTGACATATTTACTCACTTCTCAGAGGTGGTGGCATTAGTCACTTTTTTGGTTATTTAAGCTTTTTAGATGTCCTCCTAAGTTCACCTAATTTCTCTCTTGTCATGCGACTCTATGTCACGTCCCATCATTAAGGAATCAGGTCCAGGAAACCTGATATCCACATTAAGCCATAAGCACTCTCCTAAAAACAGACATATTCTAAAATCACCCAAACTGCCTCTGGCTAAAGTAATGAGCAAGAAAAGGAAAATGCCCTAGACTCTCAGTACCCACCTACCAGAATATCAAGGATGATCCTTAAGGCATCACATACCCTTTCCCCGAAGCCCTATACCCAGATTCTTAAAACATAAAGCATACTTCTTCAACCATCCAACGCAAATCCAGAGACCTCAGACTCAAAACAATTACAGCTAAAAATCCACAAAAAGCAATGATGTAATAGGTATCATGCATAACTTTCCAGAACACTTTAGTAGAATATGCCTGGTAAGTTAAGGGTACCTCTGGTAGCATCTCACTTCCTTTCATAGGCCATCAGATAACCTCATACATGGAAATAATTCCCAGGAAATTCTGATAAATCTGGGAGTATCCAGCATGCTTCGAAAGTCCTCCACATCGAGGTGTTTGGACAAACTATTGGATAAAGAATTATGCTAAATATAAATTATTGTATACATTATTTAAAGTTTGGAAACCATTTAGAGTTTTTTTAAGTGTTTAAGATTATACAATTTATTTAGAAAATGTGATAGTCTGTGATATTTGAAATTGTATTTTTGTTTAAGTTTTTGAATGGTAGATAATGTTATTTACAAAACTGAAAAAAATATTATTAAATAACATATACATATATATTTTGTTTGCAAATGTAGAAGGTGGAAATAGGGGTTTATGATATTAATATATTTTAATGTAAACATTTAGTAACATTGGATACTAAGTACTATATTGTATTGTGCATTAAATATTTTTGTTTTTTAATAATTACGTTATGTTGGTTTGCATTGGAGTGTGAATAGTAAAGGTCCCCTGTTAGTGTCCATCACCTTCTGTCAATTGGTTGGGATTGGATTGGTAATAGTAAATGTCACCCCTTTAGGGTCCAACACCTTCCCCAATATGGCTTAGATTGGATTGGGAATAGTAAATGTCACCCCTTTAGCGTGTAACACCTTCTATGAGTTAGTTCAGATTAGATTTGGAACAGTAAATATCACCCCTTTAGCATCCAATACCATCCCAAATATGGTTAGGCTGGAGTTGAATAGTAAATGTCACCCTTTTACTGTCCAGCCCCTTCCAGAACATGGTTAGATTGGAGTGGGAATAGTTAATGTCACCCCACTAGTGTCCAGCACCTTCCCCAAGTTGGTTTAGTTTGGAGTGGGAATAGTAAATGTCACCTTTTTAGTGCCCAACACTTTTTATAAGTTGGTTAAGATTGGAGTGGGAATAGTAAATGTCAACCCTTTAGTGCCCAGCACCTTCCCCACGTTGGTTTAGATTGGAGTGGGAATAATAAATGTCACCCCTTACTGTCCAACACCTTCCTCAATATGGTTAGATTGGAGTGGGAATAGTTAATGTCACCCCACTAGTGTCCAACACCTTCCCCAAGTTGGTTTAGTTTGGAGTGGGAATAGTAAATGTCACCTTTTTAGTGCCCAACACTTTTTATAAGTTGATTAAGATTGGAGTGGGAATAGTAAATGTCACCTTTTTAGTGCCCAACACTTTTTATAAATTGATTAAGATTGGAGTGGGAATAGTAAATGTCACCCCTTTAGTGTCCAACACCTTCCCCAAGTTGGTTTAGATTGGAGTGGTAATAGTAAATGTCACCTCTTTAGTGTCCTTCCCAAATATGGCTAGGCTAGAGTGGAAAGAGTAAATGTCCAATACAATCTATGAGTTGGTTTAGAGTGGAATGAGAATAGTAAATGTAAACTGTTTATTATCCAGAACCTATGTCAAGTTTTTTTGCATTGGAGTACGAATTGTAAATGTCACCCTTTAAAGTGTGCAACACCTCCCCCAAATTGGAGTAGGAATAGTAAATGTCAATCTAAATGTCAGTCTTTTAGTTATAAAATGATCACAACATTTAGTATAATAAAAGGATGTCTTGCATATTTTTCAAATTTTATTTTTATACAATTTTTATACATTGCTCAGTTTAACATTTTGTTAAATATATTTTTTCATAAAAAATTATAGTCATTATAAAATCAAGTAAATGAAATAATTTATTTTTACTTTAGAAAATACAAAACTCATATTTTATGCATTTGGTTGTTGTACTTTATTAGAATATTTCAGGAATAGATCAGTCATATGTGAAATAATCACTTTTCTTCTGCATCATATCAAAGATTCATGTTTGAACAGGTTTTAAAGCCCCTGAAGAAGCTATGATCAATGTGGCTCATCATCTTTCAAGAGAGAACACAATTGAAGGCCATTAGCCCTCTGTAGTTTCCCCACCTGTTTCTAATGAGTGGTTGAAATGCTGAGAAGTTCTGGTGCATGTCAGAGGTCCAACATTTGGGCCTTTTTCAGGACCTTCTGCACAATGATGTGCTGGTAATGTGCGCAATGACCATATGTAAGAATCTAACATTTGCCATGACACTTTGGGCCAGATTTACCAACATATCACGGAACACAGTGCAGCAGCCAAAAATGCAAATATACAAGGGGGGAGCACACTGCATCCCAGGTGAGCTCATCAATGTGTTGGCTCAAAGGAGCCTTTTAAACACATGAAGGGGAGGGAGCACACTGCCTCTCTTCCCAGCACAGTTCACCCAATCGCATTCTGGTAAATAAAGTACGCTTACTTCAAAGTTGCTGTAGTTTTTTTACCAATGTTATATTTAGACATGTTTTTCTGGGTTTAGCCTTTCATCAGTAGAGAGCAGAAGTAGTAGAGAGCAGGTAGAAGTCATCTGGGATTGCTGAAATGCTTCCCAAGTCCTCACAGGTCACAGTAACACCCCACAGGCTCACAGGTGCATCCCAGGTGAGCTTGTCAGCTCGTTGGCTCAAGGGAGGCTTTTAAACACAAGGAGGAAGGGAGCTCACTGCCTCTCACCCCAGCACAATCCACCCCATTGCAATCTGGTAAATGCAGTACGCTTACTTCAAAGTTTCTGCATTTACCATGATGCACTGGGGCAATTTGAGTGCTGGGATGTGAGGTAGTGTGCTCCCACCTTCCTTCAATTTGAAAAGGCTCCCTTGAGTTACTGAGCTGTGAGCTTGTGTTGATGCACCTTTACCCAGTGAGTGGTAGAGAAACCTGGGAAGACTAGGGGCAGCATTTCCAGCACTCCCAAAACGACTTGTGGAATTAATCCAGAACAACGGGTCTAGAGTTACACCTCACAAGCTGCACCAACAAAGGTGAAAAGTTAAAGACAACTACTGAAGGAAATGTTATCATGCACTGCATTTACCATGATTTATTGGGGCAAATTGAGTGCTGGGATGTGAGGCAGTGTGCACCCACCTTCCTTCTGTTTGAAAAGGATCCCTTGAGCTACCGAGCTGATGAGCTTGTGTTGATGCACTTGTGCCCAGTGAGTGGAATAGAGACCTGAGAAGACTTTGAGCAGCATTTCCAGAAACCCCAGAATGACTTGTGGCTCTCTACTGAAGAAGGAATGAATCAGAAACACATGTCTAGAGTTACAAAGCACAAGCTGCACCAACAAGCGTGAAAAATGAAAGACTACTTCTGAAGTAAGTGTTAGCATGCACTCCATTTGTCATGATGCATTGGGGCAAATTTAGTGCTGGTGTGTGAGGCAGTGTGCTCACACCCTTCTTCTGTTATAAAATGAAACACATTTTGCTGCTGTGCCATGCACACACGTTTGCTCCATCTCGTAGGGGTGTGTATGTGAGTCTACCATAGGTTTCGTGCTGGAAGTGTTCCCTTCCCGTACAAAATACTATGCTTAGACAAGTTTTAAAATGTGTCCTACTTTGTATGTGTGTTGTAGAGTGCAGCACACAAGCAAAGTTGTAAAAGAAAGGAGAAATGAAAACATTTTTCATGTTATCGCCTGATATTAAATGGCGTTTATTTCTGACGCAAAACCCTGTCTCAGATTTTTGATAGATAGGGTTGGTTGCTTGGGAACGCCCAGGTAATGCCCCCTTGATGCTATGTTACGTAAAGTTAGGACTCCTAACTTTACTACTACTAAATGCCTTTTGTAAATACCGAAAGTCGTAAAGTTAGGATTTTGTCTCAGATTAGTAGTAGTAAAGTTAGGAGTCCGAACTTTACTACTACTAAATGCCTTCTGTGAATACCAAAAGTAGTAAGTTTAGGATTTTATCTTATTAGTTCTGTAAAATCGGCCCCTCGGCTAGTAGGATATCTTTTTGCTAACAAACACAACAAGATGATGGACGGAGTGATTAAACTTTTTAACCACTCACCCCCAGTCAAGAGATCTGGGTTTAATCCTTCATTCTTTTGCTCACGATGCCACCACAATTTGATCCCAGCCATATACAAATCAGTCTTGAGACTTCTTGATATATCTGAACTTTTTTTGCAGTTTACGAAAGAGTCATTATGTCATCTGGCAGGGAACATTGAGGATGCTGAGAGTTATTTATTTTGCTAGTTAGTGCTTCTCCTTGTCCCGCCATGACCTGTTACTGTTCACTCCACTTCCAGTTTACCACACTTCTTATCAATTGCAGACATGTGTTATGCTTGTGGTGCCTTCATCTTCCTCATTCTCTGTAATCAGATGTTCACTGATAAAATTAACATCATTGTCACTAGTGGCAACTTACATTTCTCAAAATGGCATTTTTTCATCCCAAGCTACTCAGACAGTCAAATCCTCTTCACCTCCATTATCTGAAAAATGTCTTGACAAAGCTGGGGTGGTGAATATGCAGTAGATGGGTGCGTGTTTCACGATCAGCACTCTAACCTTGTCAGAATCAAGCAATTGTGGGTGTCATTTCTTTGTTTCTGACTATACTGTTTCTGGGGCTTGCCTTAATCATTGCCTAGAACAAGCACTGCCAAAAAAGGAAGTGAGTTTTCCCGGAGAGATGATAATGGTACAGAAGGGAAACCAATCACTTTATTTTTCTTTGCTACTGGTACAGGGTGCCCCAGATACTCCATGCTGCTTTCCTCTCTCGAAGTAGGCAAAGACCATGACCTCAATCCCTGACATATTTACTCACTTCTCAGAGGTGGTGGCATTAGTCACTTTTTTGGTTATTTAAGCTTTTTAGATGTCCTCCTAAGTTCACCTAATTTCTCTCTTGTCATGCGACTCTATGTCACGTCCCATCATTAAGGAATCAGGTCCAGGAAACCTGATATCCACATTAAGCCATAAGCACTCTCCTAAAAACAGACATATTCTAAAATCACCCAAACTGCCTCTGGCTAAAGTAATGAGCAAGAAAAGGAAAATGCCCTAGACTCTCAGTACCCACCTACCAGAATATCAAGGATGATCCTTAAGGCATCACATACCCTTCCCCGAAGCCCTATACCCAGATTCTTAAAACATAAAGCATACTTCTTCAACCATCCAACGCAAATCCAGAGACCTCAGACTCAAAACAATTACAGCTAAAAATCCACAAAAAGCAATGATGTAATAGGTATCATGCATAACTTTCCAGAACACTTTAGTAGAATATGCCTGGTAAGTTAAGGGTACCTCTGGTAGCATCTCACTTCCTTTCGTAGGCCATCAGATAACCTCATACATGGAAATAATTCCCAGGAAATTCTGATAAATCTGGGAGTATCCAGCATGCTTCGAAAGTCCTCCACATCGAGGTGTTTGGACAAACTATTGGATAAAGAATTATGCTAAATATAAATTATTGTATACATTATTTAAAGTTTGGAAACCATTTAGAGTTTTTTTAAGTGTTTAAGATTATACAATTTATTTAGAAAATGTGATAGTCTGTGATATTTGAAATTGTATTTTTGTTTAAGTTTTTGAATGGTAGATAATGTTATTTACAAAACTGAAAAAAATATTATTAAATAACATATACATATATATTTTGTTTGCAAATGTAGAAGGTGGAAATAGGGGTTTATGATATTAATATATTTTAATGTAAACATTTAGTAACATTGGATACTAAGTACTATAGTGTATTGTGCATTAAATATTTTTGTTTTTTAATAATTACGTTATGTTGGTTTGCATTGGAGTGTGAATAGTAAAGGTCCCCTGTTAGTGTCTATCACCTTCTGTCAATTGGTTGGGATTGGATTGGTAATAGTAAATGTCACCCCTTTAGGGTCCAACACCTTCCCCAATATGGCTTAGATTGGATTGGGAATAGTAAATGTCACCCCTTTAGCGTGTAACACCTTCTATGAGTTAGTTCAGATTAGATTTGGAACAGTAAATATCACCCCTTTAGCATCCAATACCATCCCAAATATGGTTAGGCTGGAGTTGAATAGTAAATGTCACCCTTTTACTGTCCAGCCCCTTCCAGAACATGGTTAGATTGGAGTGGGAATAGTAAATGTCACCTTTTTAGTGCCCAACACTTTTTATAAGTTGGTTAAGATTGGAGTGGGAATAGTAAATGTCAACCCTTTAGTGCCCAGCACCTTCCCCACGTTGGTTTAGATTGGAGTGGGAATAATAAATGTCACCCCTTACTGTCCAACACCTTCCCCAATATGGCTTAGATTGGATTGGGAATAGTAAATGTCACCCCTTTAGCGTGTAACACCTTCTATGAGTTAGTTCAGATTAGATTTGGAACAGTAAATATCACCCCTTTAGCATCCAATACCATCCCAAATATGGTTAGGCTGGAGTTGAATAGTAAATGTCACCCTTTTACTGTCCAGCCCCTTCCAGAACATGGTTAGATTGGAGTGGGAATAGTTAATGTCACCCCACTAGTGTCCAACACCTTCCCCAAGTTGGTTTAGTTTGGAGTGGGAATAGTAAATGTCACCTTTTTAGTCCCCAACACTTTTTATAAGTTGATTAAGATTGGAGTGGGAATAGTAAATGTCACCTTTTTAGTGCCCAACACTTTTTATAAATTGATTAAGATTGGAGTGGGAATAGTAAATGTCACCCCTTTAGTGTCCAACACCTTCCCCAAGTTGGTTTAGATTGGAGTGGTAATAGTAAATGTCACCTCTTTAGTGTCCTTCCCAAATATGGCTAGGCTAGAGTGGAAAGAGTAAATGTCCAATACAATCTATGAGTTGGTTTAGAGTGGAAGGAGAATAGTAAATGTAAACTGTTTATTATCCAGAACCTATGTCAAGCTTTTTTGCATTGGAGTACGAATTGTAAATGTCACCCTTTAAAGTGTGCAACACCTCCCCCAAATTGGAGTAGGAATAGTAAATGTCAATCTAAATGTCAGTCTTTTAGTTATAAAATGATCACAACATTTAGTATAATAAAAAGATGTCTTGCATATTTTTCAAATTTTATTTTTATACAATTTTTATACATTGCTCAGTTTAACATTTTGTTTTTCATAAAAAATTATAGTCATTATAAAATCAAGTAAATGAAATAATTTATTTTTACTTTAGAAAATACAAAACTCATATTTTATGCATATTTGTATAATGTATATTTTTCTATGTAATTTGACATTGATTATAATTTTTATATATTTTAACACTTTAAAAAATAACTATTTTGCATATTTCTAATTAGTATATATTAAATAAGGATGTATATCTTACGCAAAAATGTAATATATACTTATTAAACATTTTCAATATATTTCTCATTGATTTATATGGAGAGATAGTCTTTTTTTAGTTTCATTTGTCAGTAAAAAAAATGTAATGCTGTCTTGTATTCTGCAGTCTATTGGTGTTGTTTTGGGTCTTTTTCCAGGAACCAAGTCATGGGTAGGTGCTGCTGTTCACTGGATTTTGTTAGGGTTTTTAGGGTAGTGAGGATCTAGAATGGATATTTAAAAGTTGGGTAAAGTGTTGTTTGGGACTTAAAAGTATATTTAGATGTGTTTTTATAAGTGTGCTTCACTATTTTGTTGTGTTGTGTTTTTTTTTACAATGTATTACTAATGTATGATTATGTTCTGTTAAAATATCTAATGATAGTTATGTTTTGGTGATTAAAGGCCTCATTATGATGCGGTTCAGACCACAACCGACAGCTTGTCAGTTGCGTTCCGAATCACATCTACTTCTGCGGTACAACTGACGCATTACGATGCGTGCAGTCGGAGACAGCAGTCAAAGTCCAACGCCTTCCAACGGGCTCATGGTTGGTCAGAAACTCCTCACAATCCCGTAATGATGACGTTTCTGCTGTCTGGATTATGATGTTAGTTTCCGATTGCCTTTCCATTTCGGCCTTCATGACATGGAAGGGATGTCAGGAAGCAACATCGGGGACCCCTAGCAGGGCCCCCTTTATCCCTGGCCCTTCGCATCTGGGCCCCCCGAACATCCCTTCACCATGTGGCAGGCACCGTGAGAGATGCTCACAAACTCCCATTTCTTAATTGGAACTTGTGCTGCGGGTGGTTTCTGCCCGTCGCACAATTTCCCATTGAGAGATGGGAGTTTACCACCGCACTCTGGGCCTCATTACGATTTTGGGCAGGAAGTCTCCACCCAACACTGACTTGGAATCAGGACCAACCAACTTGCGGTCGGAGGGTCCTACCGCCGGATTACGATGTGACTGAACTCTATTCGGTAGGAGTCCCATTGTTCCCTAAGGGAGCTTGTGCTCTACCCAACAACCAACCGTAATACTGGCTCATATGGGGAATTGGAGTATTTGTGGAAAACCCTGTACCCTGTTGCAGGCACCGCACGGTGTCTGCCACACAGTGCAAGGTTTTACAGGGGGGTCCCTTAGGTACCTCCTCGGTCATCAACCATAGGCCGCGGGGCCCTGCCAGGGGCCCCCAAAGTCACTTTCTGATAACCTTTCCGTGTCGGACAGGTCAATGCGGAAAGGCTTTTGGAAATCAACATTGTAATCCCGAGGGCAGAAACGCTGTCCATAGGGGTGTACAATGCGGTTCTGACTGACACGGATACTGTGCGGGTTGCTTGGAACCGATTAGAAATAACCGCACGGTTTATATTCCGACCACAAACGTCGTAATCAGGTAGTCGGAATGTACATCGACCGAGGAGAATCCGACTGTTGGATGAGGCTTTTCGCCCGACATCGAAATGAGGCCCTTAGTGAGGTCAGATTGTAATTCGGTGTGTGGAACTGCTGACCTATGGTCGGGCAGTTCTTCCACCAAAACGGTGTCAGTCAGAGGCAACTCCAACCGACATAGTAATAAGTGCTATAGTGTAATGTATATGTATATTTGGGAATGTAATATATTGTACGGTTGGGTGTTTAATGTTTTTTACAGGTTTTTATCTACGATTAAATTTAATGGGAAGGTGGAATTTATTTTGAAGGAAATCTTTTTTGGTTTATAATCAACCGATTGTTTTTACTTAGATTTTCTTTTTTTCGGGGTTCTTTTTTTAAAACACTTTTTTGGGTTTTTATGGAGCCTAGACACTTCTATTTTTATCGGATTGTTATTATTTGTTACATGGAGGTGGAGAAAGATCTACAACTACAAAATAATATGTTTTATATTGATTGGATGGATTATGTATTGTATTTATTTAATGTAGTGGTTTTAATTTGTTTTTAAGTTGATTAGATTCTTAGTAAATCTTTTTTGTAATTATTAACATGTATATTTTATTATATCAGTGTTTATTTTTTGATAGTATATAATTATTTCGCTGATGTAATAAAATATTCATATGATTATTATTTACAAATATTTGGTTTATTGGCTTATGGTATGTTGTAGTCTGTGAGGTTTTGGGTGGGTTTATATGTGTTTTAAATGATGGATTTGACTATTGCTTTTAAGTAGTCTACTCCTTTGTTATTTACAAAGAATAGAACTTTGCATTGTAGCATTTCATACAGTGTTTTAGTGTTTTGTTAAGTTTAAGGCAAATTTCAGTAACAGTGTTCTATTCTTAGATCTTGGTAGCTTTGCTCCTTTTGTATTGCTTCAATACATTTGTATATTATAGTCTGAATTCTGCTTAGTGTGGATTGGAAGGCATTTTGCCATCCTTCCTCCATGTTGTTTGTTTTAGTTTCCTGTGCCAGGGTGCTGTCATAGGCATTCCACCATGGTATTTGATTTTTTAGCATGGCGTTTGTGTCCTGGCCGATGCAGCCTGCCCACCATGTGTCTTCGAAATAATCCATTAGGGGACTAAGTTTGTCTTCATGTTGGCAGAAAGGGCTTTCTTTTAGTAGGTCATAGTGGTTGACTACCTCTGTGGCAGGGATGTAAGCAAGTGCTATCATTTTTTTTTATTTCTAAGGCAATTTTGCTGTTAGTGGAATATTTTATGCTTAGTGTAGCTCTTTGTATGTGGTGCCATATACTCTAATTAAAGTGGTAGCAACAGCCTTGTATGGCTGAGTTTTGATGTATTTTAGGAATTGTTTGACTCATAGCTTGTTCAAAGTCAAGGATTATGTTTTGGAGGTAGAAGTTATTTGTTTGCTGTTTGATATAATTTCCGAGTTCAGAATAGGTACTGTTTTGTTTATTTGGGAGTAAAGCACATTAGAAAAGGATGTTGGTATGCTGATATTCACCATGTGTGGTGTATATTTGAATGAATGATTTAAGACACATTTTAAAGGTTACATCCATCATTCAGGGTTGGCATTGGGTAATTTCATTGAGTTGTTTGCAGAAGATATTAAGGGCCTCATTACGAGTCTGGCAGAATTGTGGGGGTGCAGCAGTGGCGGTCTTCAGACCACCCTATTATGATCAGGGCAGTCGGGCCACCCTGGGACCAAGGCAAACCCCAGGGATAAGATATCCCTGGCAGTGGCACGGGGATCTAGAGGCCGCAATATACTTGGTGGGGATGCTGCAGCTCTCTAAGCATATTATGAGTTTCCTCACAGCCTCACTTTTCAAGGTAGTGCAACTGCCATGAAAAGTGTGCCGTGAGGAAACAAAGGGGGCCCTACAGGACCCCTTGTGCCTCTGCACTATGGGGCACATGCAGGGGTCACATGTTGTGCCCCCCTTTGCGCATGGACCCCAGTACCTGCCCTACATGCACTGCAGCAGTCCTTGCTGTCCAGTTACTGATTTTGTTGTTCCCATTGCTGTGCCTGTTTCATAGGCACTGCCGTGGTAATGCCAAAGAACAGTTCGCCAGACAGGAGAAAACTCCTAATCTGGTGGCTAGTTTAAACATGGGTTTGGCAGAAGCGGCGTGGTTCCACTCCTGCACCACCAAACTCATAATAAGGCCAAAGGATTTGTTTTTTGTTCTTTAGATTGACAAATAAAAGGAAGGGTTCCTCGTTATGAGTACCTGTTAAATCAGACTCTCATGGACATTGTGGCATAGATTTGCCAATTTTGGAAATTTTGTATCATTCCTTTACAGCCTTAAATCAAAGGAAAATGTTTTAGCAGAGTATTTCACTTTGAAAAAGCATGTTTAAAGTGTCTGAGATTGTTTGTTTGCTATATTTTTCTTTGTAGTAACATTCTGGATCATAGGCTGCTAATCATCCTGTATTCTGTGGCATTGTGCTGACTGGGGGCTAGTGTTTCCAAGCCCCAGAGTCATCTGCTGTAGGACACCACATTTTGAAATGTAACCAGATTGGTTAAGGAAAATTGTAAATGCTTAGTGAGACAGTCTTTGACAGAGTGAATAGGTTTGGCTCTTGTATTAAACATGCATGAAGAGGTACACAACAAACAGGTACAAATGCACAGATAGATCATAACAAATGCCAACGCCATCCATTTTAATAAAGCCCATCTAAAATAAAAGCACACAGTTAATCAGATGGCACAATTCTTTTGCAGTCTGTCGGAGACCTTTTTTTGTAGCCAAAAAGATAAATATTATGGTCATCGCGCTCCTCAGCTGATTTCGTGATTATTTCGCGAATTCCAAAATCGCGAAATGCTTGAGGCTCCGGTTATTACCATGAAAGTTCAAAGACACAAGATGAGATCTATCAAGGTCTGTGAGTGGGTACATATACAAAGGGCTAATGTAATTATGCGATTGTGCGGCCACTGCAATGCTTGCCTAATTATGGATTTGCCGTATTTGCTACATAATCCAAATCTGCTGCATAATCTGCAGACTAAAAAAATTGTTTCCAACTCAAACAGTTCTAAAGTTACTAAAAATGCAAAGACATGTTTTGCGGCGTAGTGGAAGGCCCTTTGCAAAGCTGAACTGGTCTCCTTTCTGTTGCTTATTGCTATATTTGGATGTTAAACTGATCCTAATGTGGTGAAACCAATGCCCACAAAATGTTAAGTTTAAAAGTGATGACATAATGAAGCAATACTATTTCAAAATGTGTTGCATTATGCCGCATAATTAGCTTTTTTCTTTCTGCATAATTTATTCATCCCTGCCGTGTAACTTGTCCCTCTCCCAGGAGTGATAATACTCATTATCCCTTAGACACATCTCAGTTTAGTAAACTGATACAAATCAGCATTACATCCTCCTGGTAATTTACCAATCACATGGTATGCTCCCAAAGGGATAGTAAGGAAGGTCATTTCCATTATTTTCTTAAGAATCCTGATTAAGTATAACTATTATGGCAGAAAGCAGCATGCAATATACGTCACTAAAACATGAAAGACTGATGGTGTGGAAAACTGTATTAAAATCACTGCTTTCATCACACCTAGAACTGATGACTGTATTTTATATCACTGCCACACTTGCAATTGGTCATAATGCCTTTTTTCTTTTACTTATGTCCCACTCTCCATCCCAGAGAGGATGTTGGAAGATGTTTC
This sequence comes from Triturus cristatus, assembly GCF_964204655.1. NCBI lineage: Eukaryota > Metazoa > Chordata > Amphibia > Caudata > Salamandridae > Triturus > Triturus cristatus. Next base: position 678,927,769 of record NC_140589.1, read on the forward strand.
TGGGGCTCAAGAGAGCGAGGCTTGCTATCTGCTCATTTACGCTGGTGCCACTCATCTATTCTCTCTGTTGCAGTCCCTTTCTCCTTGGAGGGCTGCCCATTGCCACATGTGAGAGTATGACCAATTCCAAGTGTGCTGCCTCTGTTGTCCATTCTCTGAATGACCCCTTGCTACTCTGCAGAGTCATCCTTCATCTCTGAGCACCCATGGGACAGCTGACATTCAGTCTGAGTCCTTTCATGTGCCTTTCACAACTGTTCTTAATAGCCTGCTGTTTTTTAAGAGCTTCGTAATTGCCTCCACAAACAGTCCACAAATCTGCAGCCAGTATGAACTACACTGAAAACCTCTGTCTCAGCACGATAGCTGTACACAGACAAACAATCATAGGCCTATCGGTCTGTGAGCACAAACACCAATTTACAGAGTTTGCCAGTGAAGTGCTACTTATGTTTTCTCATCTTGCTTTCATCAGCATTGTTTCCCCTTTGTTCTGTGATGGGCGCCCACCTTAGAATACAAGCTCTGAACAGATGTCCCGCAGGGCCCATTGACAAGATTCCTAAAGTGGCTTGAGGAAGAAGCCAGCTATTAAGGCTGTAAAGTGCCACATAGTGACGTGTGTGATGGTACCATTTTTTGTGCTGTGTTCCCCTGACTTTTTTTAGTGGCCATAAAGATAAATGTTGCAGTCATCACGCTCCTCAACTGATTTTGCAATTATTTTGCAAATCGCGAAATCACAAACTTCTTGTGGATCTGTCAAAATGGTCTGGTAATTGTATGTCTTGGTATCTTCCAGCAGCAGGTGGGGTATCTCTAGTGGCCCTTTTAGTGCATGCAAATATATGTTTTGAAGTGGAGATAGATGTTAGTTGGCCTTTTATGTGTTCAGGGACTTTCACTGGTATGTCTGTAAGTATTTTGCATGTGGGTTCCTGAGAACTTGTGCTTGCCTCTCTAATATCTTGCAAAATTTCTGTTACATTTAGGGGGTGGTTATGCTCTTTTACATTAATTACAACATTATCTTTTGTAGTTGCCAGTCCATAACATGCATTAGAGTTATATTTAGTACATTCCAGTTTATAGTGTCTGTCGATGCACTTTCTTGGCTGTAGGAGTAGCCCACTTGACTTAATAATTGTTTTCCTTAACTGTGAGGGGATAATTTTGACACATTCTGTCATTGTATCTATAAATAGATTGATAATATAAAAATATATTATAGTTTAACTTTTGCATGTTGCGTATTTAAATATTTAAAACGGCGGGTTGCCCCGAACTTTTTGAAAAGATTTGGGGTAAATGGTTCAACCTATTGTCCTAAGGGGCATGTGTGTTTCATGATTAGCGATAATCGTATGCAAGTTTTTACCCTAAAGAATGATTTACAAGTCTCTGTCGTCTCCCCTACGGCTGTATATTATCCAAATATTGTGCTTGATTTCGCTGCCAATAAAAATTTGATTATCAAAAAAAATATTCAAAATGGCAGTTACATTTATTTTGATATTTACTTGTATGTTTTGTGGAGATGTTTTGCACGGTTTTGCAGCCTTTTTTAAATTTTGCTTTAACATGGAGCAGGTGTTCATTTTCTATTATAGGAGTCAAAAAATAGTATTAATTAAAATTGTGTAGTTATTGCTAGTTTGTTGGGGTTTAGGGAATGTATATGCTCTTGCTGCTCTATTATTATTGATATGTTCTGGCAGTTTGTTGACTTTGAAGTTTTTGTTTCTTTTATGTAGTCTTTGAAAAACAATAAAAGTTACAGAGTGCGTTACTTTATAATTGTTTAATAATGTCATGCACTCACCTGGTACCAACCACGGAGACGATACTGGAGCCGATGCTGGATCTCCTATCCCTCACGAGAACAGCCCATGTCAAGGAACCAAAACCTTAGAGCACACACTGTCCACCAGGGGGAAGGGGGTTGGTAAAAATACCGAAAGAGAGACTTTTGGTACTGTATCTGCTTGGCAGATGGGCAAGACTGTGTAACAGAATGTTGTCGCTCCAGAGATCTTTTGTGTCTGCGAAGTAGATACACACTAGACCAGAACCTCTGGTTTTGTGATGACACCACATACTGGAAATAAGAAGAGGAGTCAATTGCCTACAGTACACTAACAGGCCTCAATATACAATGGCCATGCATTGATCTCAGTTACATACACTTACAAGGTTTTGCAGCAGCCCAGCATGAGAGCAGAATAGCCCAAAATCACAGATTGGAGTGAGGAACTCCTAAGGAGAACACACAGAACAGAGGTTTGGAGTTAATGACACTCCAAATATAACCCCGGAACACAGGTGGGAATTATTAGCACTCCCAAGGTAAAATAATTGCAATTAAGGGCCATAATGTGACTTTGGCAGTCTGGCAGCTGGCCGCCATGACAGAGCCCCACTGCTAGACTGCCAAGGCCATCTGCACACATTGGTGGTCCCATGGTGGTGTCTTTCCTAAGGCTCATATCTGAGCCTTAGAAAGGCACATCAATGGACGCGCCAAGGCACATTCCTGCACTGTATGGACTGTGCAGTCTATTCCGTGCAGGAACAGAGGTGCATACAGACAGGGGGCCACACCATTTCCCCCCCCTAAATACACACCATGGCCCAGAGGCAACAAGGGGCCATGTAGGGCCCCCTTAGATTCCTCATGCCACATTTTTCATGACAGGCTCACCACCATGAAAACTGGTTGTGAGGAAACTCGTAATGTGCTTGGCGGTGCTGCAGCGGCACCACCTGCATCTTTGCGGCCTCAGACCACTGCAAGACCGCTGTGGGATCATGGATCAGCAGCAGTTGCAGTGGTCCTTTGGCAGTCCAACCAACCAAATAATAATAGGGATGGTGGGCCGCCAGACTGGCATAACACGGACCGACACCGTGACTGCTGCGGACCGCCTCAGTCGTAATAAAGCCATAAGGGGCACATGCATCAAGCTAATTACTGGTCGCAAACGAGCCGATTCACAGAATCGGCCCCTTTGTGATGGGTAATTAGCCTTTTGGGATGTATCAAGCCCAAAGCCATTCGCAAAATAGGTCATCGCACATTTTGCGATTACCTATTTTGTGAATACAGTTAGGGAATTACTACTTGCGATCTAAATGCAATGCTAGAAGCATTCTCAGAATGCGACTTTGCATTAAAGAATTGCAAATTACCACCAACTTCAAGTTGATGGTAATTTGCAATTCCTTAGAAAAATGCACTAAATTGCATTTTTCTAAGTGCCATGTGCTACGCACACATGCCCTTGGGGCATGTGTGTTCGCCACATGTACACACATGCCAATTTTGGGGGTGCATCAGGGTGGCCTTTTGGCCCCCTAGCACCTTTGAAATTGCATGCGCAATTTGCGATTACCTTTTTTGGTCATCGCAAATTGCAAATAGTTTCCTATTCATTACTATGGGCCTCTAGACCCATAGGAATAAATGGGACGCCTTCCCTATTAGTGAATCACAATTTGCGATTCGCTAATAGGGAATGTGTAGGAATTGCAATTTATTTAGCGATTCCTATGTGCAGAGGGAATTGCGATTCGTAAATAGCGATTCCTTAATAATCGCTCTTAAGGAATCACAATTCCTTATGTTGATGCATGTGCCCCTAAGTCTTTAGTCTCTGAGCAATCAGTTCAAGTGCCAAGGTTGATCGGAGGTGTCTGGACTCGAGTAGTAATAAACAAGATGTGCTGGAGGAAATCACAGAAAGGACGTGGAGGAAAAGTCTATAGTCTTTCACGACACTGGAGCTTGGTCCTCCTAACTACTATAGGAGGATTAGTGCACACTAACCTGATATCAAGTACTTAGCCTAGTTCTTCCTCCTGACTGATGTTCAAAGAAGATTTCAGAGTTTTGACCCTGGGAGTTCCAGGGGGGTCTGGAGTAGCTGTACAGGAGAGAGATGCCGAGGGATCTGGAGCTACGGAACCACCGGTTCACCTTGGACTTGAATGAGCCTGGAGCTAATCTGGGTTCCAGCATGATTCTTCAGGTGTGTGAAAAGTGTAAAGCTTGTTCTGCAACGAGTGTAGGCCAAGCAAAGATTCAGAGGTCGGGCGGGGGTTTATACACCCTTTCAAAGGTTCCAAGGAAACAGCTAGGGTATGTGTAGAAAGTGGGGCACATGGGGTGCATGGCCTTCTGGAAAGTTCTTGAACTTTGGAGATAAAGACGTGTTAGTGCACTCGCTTTGACCTTACAGGAAGGGCAGGTACAACGTGAACATCGGAACCAACAACACAAAATGAATGTACTGTTCTTGGTCGAACATGCATGATGGAAAATTACACCAGGCCCTAGTAACAGTGAGTGCAAGGCATTCTATTGGCTCACAGGATACTGAGAGAAGTTTGCAAAGACGCAAAGGGAAAACACACCAAGGCCCTAGCAACCAACGAGTGCAAGGAGCTCTGTGGGTTCACAGGTCTTGGAGTGGGGGATCAAGTGCATGGGAATTACAGGGTTATGGGGGGCAGATGAATGCAGAGGTACAAATGCAATGGAATCACAGTCTCTAAGGGACATTGGTAGGGACATCATAGCGTGTCATACAATGCCACAGGAATAATACAGCATGAACCTAGGCCCATTACACAGAGGGCACATATGGGGGTCATGACAGTGGAGGTCGTGACAGAGAGGGAGCAGGAGGGGTTTGTGATAATTAGGATTTTTTAATTTAGAATCAGTTACTTTATTGTTTGAGTATTACTTACTTGGTTATTTAGTTGTAGAGATTTATATTTTTTTTAAAAGTTTTTGGTGCGAGAAATCAACAGAGTTTCCTCCTCTTGGAGCATTTGCCATTTTTTGAGTATTTATTTGCTTTAATTAGTATGCCTTTTATATTGTTTGGATAATTCTTTGTGTGATTTTATTTGTTAAACTTGTTTATAGTGTTATTTTGTTGGCTGGTTTAGATCTGTTTGAGTTTTTTTTATCAATTTAGGGTCTGATTATGAGTTTGGCTAAGCGGAGCCGGCACAATGTCGCCTTCGCTGAGCCAAACATCTGCAAGGCCGCCGACTGTATTACATCTTGGAAATGCACAACTTCTAATCCGGTTTGCGGTCCTATGGCCTTTCACATGGAGGTGCCTTGAAAACAGGCACCCGAATGGGAATGGCCATAAAGTTCCAGAAGGCATGGACGGTGATGTCCATGCCGTGCTGGAAATTATGGGGGTATAGCCAGGGGGGCACATGCTGTGCCCCCCTGAATGTATCCCCATGGCAGGCGGCCATGGGCCCTGCAGGACCCCTTTTGTTCCTCCACCGCCAGACTTTTCATGGCGGGGCTCCTGACATGAAATGCTGGCGGTGGACAAACTATTTGCTGAGCAGGACTGCACCAGTCCCCTCCTAGCAAAACGTGTTGCGGCGCAGCAGCGCCACTGCCAGGTAACGGTAGTTCACTGGTGCAGCCCATAGCCCACCGCTGTCATGACTTTGCAAGTCGTGATACGGCGGATCGCCACTGCTGCGCCACCGTGAGTCCGGCAGTCTTGCGAAAGCCAGACTCAGAATCAGCATCTTAGTCTTTGTTTAGCAAAAGCTAATTTATATTTTATTTATGGAGCATAATTTTGAGTTGTTTTAAATAAATATGTAGTTATTTATTTTCATATTTCACAATATATATTTTTGTTTGTGTATTAATGTTTAAAGTTAATAATAATGTTTTTAGTGTATTTATTGTATGTTAATCAGTTATATGATTTTGGAGTGAATGTTTAATTATTTGTTGGTGTAATATATTATAATTTAATATTTGATGTTAGCAATAAGGGGCCTAATGCAATGTCGGTTGGAGGACACGGTGGCGGAAACGGGACCAACTGACTTCCGGTCGGCGGTCCTGACTGCCTATTTTATGATGCGACCTCACATGGTGCGTTGAATTCCCACATTTACTTATGGGAGCATGTGTTACAGCCGTAAGCTCCCATAGGGAAATGGGAAGTTGTGTTAATCCCTGCACCCCGTGGCAGGCACCTAAAGGTGCAGGGATCAACCACAGCCCCCAACCGGAGGACGAAAACAGAAAAAGGGTACTTCTAGAGGGCCCCCAAATACTTTTTCCGACAGGCTTTCCATGTTGGAAAGCCCGGCATGGAGAGCCTGCTGGAAACCGTGCATCATAATTCGGACAGTGTAAAACCGTCCTTGAGCCCGTCGGAAGCCAGTCGGAAGGACTGGCCAGTTTCAATTCTAACCGGCTGTAATCAGCCGGTCAGAATTGAAACCTACAATCTCGGTCGTAAAGCCTCTGACCTAAGGTTGGAGGCTTTACGACCGAGATCGTAATAGGCCCATGTGTGTAGGGTTTATTGGAAGTAAATAGTTTGTGTTAAAATCATTACTTTGGTGTTTATTTTTTGTTTTTTTAGGGATTTTTATGATAATTTGGTAGTCGATATTGTGGAAATATATATTTGCAACATGATATATGTTTATTTATTGGTGACGATATTGGTGTTGCTAGTGTTTTTGTTATCGACATTTGAAAACATCGTTTTTAACATTGAAATTTGTTTGCTCTATATTATTAGTTAATTAGTTATGTATACGGAGGCTATATTTTTGTTTTCAATATTACATTTCTGATATCTGAACTTCTCGATATTTGTTGGATCGATAATATATCAGTGATCCCCAAATCAGTATGCCCCACAGCCACAAACTTGACAAATTAAAAAAAAAAGATTGAGGAATGCTGACACTCCTCATTTGCTTACAACTGTTCACAAAATAATGGTAAAGCCAAACACCTACAATATTCAAACACAGTCCAACACAAAATGCCAATTAATCATCCAGCATCACCAAAATTCGGCCTACAATACATAGACAAAGCACCCAACAATAAAATATATAAAAAAGGCACAAGTGCCATTCACAGCTTCCTGCCCCTAATGAGCAGCTCATTTAACAGAAATATCTAAAATGCTACAAACGTACCCGAGTTTTCAAAAATAAATGGGAGAGGAGCTGCCAACAAAGCATGGAGTATTATTCTGAAAGCCCTAATCAATAATTCACAACATGAAGAATGGCAGAAAAAGGAGATTGTTACTGTGTACAGTAATGGCAGTGCTTTTTTTCTCAATTATCCTGTCGAATGAAATCTAGGTAGAAGAGTTTTTAAAATATCAATGTATCATTTGCCAAAATGTTTGTTGACAAATAGTATTTTGTAATATAGTTCGTCTTAAAAATGTAGCCTCACATCTTTCCAAAAATCAAAAGTTTGAGAAACATTTCACACGACTATCTAAATTCTGTAAGGTTCTTTTTTGCAAGAATGCTTGTGAGAGAAATGTTAGTAAATCTCGTTTCTGTAGGAAACTGTTTCTACTATTATAAAATCGATAGAAAAAAATCTTTTTTCAGCTGTAGATTCTTTCTTCCAGTTTCAGCTAGCAGTTTGCAGGAAAATGTGCCCATTAAACTGATAAACCAGGCAAAGTGAGTGAAAAGAGTTAACTTCTCAAGGTTTGTAAACAGCGGCAAATCAAAATCTTTGTAGCCATGTTTCAAGTGCAATAAATTACTCCTACCCTCGATTACAGGCAGGTCAAGCGCTGCCTCTTTCTGTTGTAAATAATGGCTCTTATGTCAAGCCTGACCCACCGGTGGAAAACATTGGCTGAACCTTTTTAAAGCATTTAAAAGAGTGCCTTTGTGAATGTGTACCCTTCTCTAGCCCACCACACAAGGATGTAATTATGTAAAAAAAAGATTCTCTTGTCGTTTTAACCTGTGAACAGTACTGGAAAGTGTTTGTTTATAGTGTAGAAAGCTATCCAGTAATTAGCATATGAGCAATGTTGTATTTATAATGAATGATACGAGTTCAATGGATTACCCAATATATTTAAAGTGCATTAAAAGGATATGGCATATTAGGCTGAGCTAGCAAAGGCACAAAAGTGCGCCCTTTGAAGTATTTTCAAGTGTGTCCTTTGTAAAACGCAGCTACAGGCCTTTCTCAAACCATAGCAAACGTGGCTCCGCGTTCGATGAATCATGCAGTCTCTTAAAGACTGAGAGAACTTTGCCCATTAAATAGCAAAATAGCAAAAACACTTTGAATTCCAGACTGTTGTCCGCTGCTTCACTGTGTTGTTACAGCTCATTTTAAAACAGCTCAGGTTTGCAGACATTCTACATTAATAAAAAGGACTTTGAATAGGAACAGATGCGCGAGCCGTCAGGTACGTGGCTACGTAGCAAAACATCTGAGAGACGGGGCATGCGGATTCGAGGGGTGAAATGATATTTTTACCTTCTTCCTGCACTAGTTTTCATGTCACCTGTTTCCGGTGATTCATTACTCAACCCTCTGCCAATAAAAATAGCAGTATTACAGAGGTGTAACAAACTCAACTTCTAGTTAAGCCACATAATTTCAGCCTCCTTTGGGTATTAATCTTTTAGAGATTAAATAGCTATTTGCATGATAAGGTGAGCACGGCATTGGCAGCGAGATACTGGAACAACCCATGACATACACGGTGATAATATAGTAAACCACGTTATCTGTAGCAGGCCTAAAGCCTGAGGTCGTCACCTTGGATTGAGGGCCTTCAGGCTGGCAGAGTGCTTTATAGCGTGCTGGCATGAGACATAAACATACAAAGAAGGCAAATACAGTGGCATAGGCTCAACAGGTTTAGGATTTATTGGATGGGTATGAGTTCTAGTATTGAAATTGAGGTATTTTATACTTCTCGTTTATTAATATATGGTTGCGGATATTTGTCGTAGAATACAGAGATTAGGTATATCAGTTGCACAAAAATATTCTCTGGGGTTCATTGGAAAACATCTCGAGGTGTGGTATGACCAGATGTTCCAAGCTGATGGGATTTTACTTTATAGGCTTGCCTTTAATACTTTTTGGAGAGCAGCCGAAAAGAGACTGTAAAAAAAAAACGCTGCGTCTCTCCTCAGTGTCAGGACTCCCTGGCGCCGAACAGGAACCAGGAAGCACCCAGGCTCCCCTGACCAATCACAACGCTGCAATGCTTCCTTTATTTACACTGCTTAAAAGCTGTGGAGCGCTGCTCCTCTGCCTTAGGGGTACTGTGGTGTTCTTGCATGTATGTCTTAAATACGGGCAGGGCGTGTAATGTTATCTACATGAAAAAATACACAGCCTAAGTGAAAGACACTATTTTATGTTTTTTAAGAATATATTTTTAGGAACAATTCAAAATTCTCAAAATGCTATTGGATGCTTTCTTTCGTGGATTTCCAATTCCTGACACTTTAAAACAATCAATTTCTTAATTCCTACGGAATGACCTGAAATGCACTTAGTGACTGTGTTTACCTGTTAGCAACCTAAGATGCCAATTAGTGATATGTTTGTGGCGTCATATAGATTCACTGCTCCAGAAGTCTGGGAAGCGATTTAAATTTGGTAGGTCATGATACGGTTCTAAAGCAGAGACATAAAATAAACAATCTGGTCCTCATTTTTGACGCCGCAGCTGCACTTTTGCACCACCGGGATGTCAATTTCTTTGACAATCTGGTGGCGCAATGTGCCACTGGCATATTTATGAGGCAACAGAAAGCCACATTAAATGGCTTTTCATGTCCTTATAAATATATGCCTCTTTCACGCAGAAAACTGCGTGAAAGGGGCATTCCATCGGTGTTGCTGGGGGCATTTCCAGCAACATTCATGGCTTTTTGACACAGCTCCAGATTAAAGAGAAACCGTAAGTCTGCAGCAGCGCCAAAAACTTACGCCAGCCCAATGTTTTTGTGCAGGAAGGTTTCCCTTCCTGCACAAAAATAATTATCCCTGCAACGCAGGCACCCTTGCACCATGGTGCAAAGGTACCTGTGTTGGCGCACGGCATCCAATTGTGCACCGGCGCAGGGGAAAAGGACAGGAATGAGCCGTATCTAAGAGATAGAGCCGATTCCTGCCCTTTTTTTTGCCGTAGGGCAGCACAGCAGCAAGGTCTTATGGCACAAAACCCACACATGAGGACCTCTATTGTTAAGAAATCCCACACAAGAGTAGCACATCCTTTTTCATGTACGTGATCCCCCTTTCTTACCTTCTTTTTCGGTGTGGCTTACACCTAAAATATTCACTGCTACGATATATCTCTCACCTTTGTAATATCACCTCATAAATCAATCAGGCGCCCAAAAAATGTGCCCCCTTGAATGAACTAAGTCCCTCCCTGAAGGGATGGTCTCTATGTTGGAGTACAGGCTGCTGTGCAATACAGCAAGACAACTTGCTCCACTGCATCAAATGGAGAGGGCAGGAATGCGCCATATTTACTATATTATGGTGCATTCGTGCTCTCTCATTACGCTGGCACAGTGTGTGCTGCCTAACACCAACACAGGCACCCTTGCGTCATGGTGCAAGGGTCCCTGCATTGCAGGCAGGATTGTTTTTGTCCAGGAAGAGACACCTTTCTGTACACAAACAATTCTTAGAGACTTTTTCCTCTTTCTAAGTGTGCTGCTGAACTCAGCACACTTAGAACAAGCATTTGCAATGCAATAGGTCTCGCATTTACGCGAGTTTGAGCTATTGACTTTGCAAATAACAATGCCTTTCATTTTTGTTTTCATTTTTAAAACATAAAAAAACCATTGTCATTCACAATGCCAATAGCTTAAACTTGCGTAAATGCGAGACCTATTGTATTGCAAATGCTTGTTGTTTCCTTGTTTTTGTTTCTTCTTTATTCTTCATTGTGCGCTAAAGTTGTGGGGCTTTTGGAGAAGTTGAATATTCAATTTTTACACACTGCAATGTGAATTTTAAATAAAAGTTTCTTTTACTAACCACAATCTTATAAAAACCACTTGGATTAGTAGATGTATGGGCAGAATTTAGCAAACCAGAACACAGGCGTATTTGCCTGTATGCAGCTCTGTCCAGTACCCAATAATCATACTTTCCATTCTTTCTCACTGCCCAGCAATTGTACACCCTAAGCCCTCTAGTGGGTTAACAGTAGTAGTGCTGGAAAGTAGGTGGATCCCATCAGATCTCAGTTCCGGCAGCTATTTCTAACCCATTGACACAGCTAATTCTGACCCAGGGTAACATGCAGAATATTTGACAACTGTATATAATTCAGCTGCGCATGCATGCTGGTTTTCTATATACCTTTTGAAGCAGAAAGGTGCAGGCAGTGATGCTTTATTCTAACATACTGCCAGGCACAAACAAAGGCCTTATTTACAGGAGCATAAGCCCTCCTCTTGCGCTTGCCGTGAAAGCAAAAGTGATCGTGATCGTGGGTACGCACTTTGTGGTGGGGGAGGGGCGGAGCGATGTGCACTGTAAGGGTGCCGCGAGGAAAGCCAGATGGTGGCTGTGCGTGTGCTTGGGCGCCTAACCGCAAGCTTGAGGCCAGCAAAAGCGTGTGGTAAGACTTTTAAAAGCCCTTACTAAATGTCTTGCCAAAGCAGCGCATGCGCTGGCTTAGGCGAGACCTTAAAATGAAACAGTGAGGAGATAATTCTTGTTGTTGCACCTCCCCTGCGAAGACCTAGGGGCTTATTTACAAGGAGGTAACGCGTCCAGAACGTCACTTTTTCGGATGCTCTGGTGGCGTTAAGTCCTTCGCCTTATTTACAAGGCGACATTACGCCACCTAACGTAGTTTTGCACCGCTTTGTAAATAATACCCCTATTCAAGCAGCACTTAGCGTGAGTAGGGCGTGCAAATGGTGTTACAGTGGGCATTCGTCTGCAACACCCATTGCTTTTTTGACGCTGCCCCATATTTACAAGGTATGGGGCAGCGACAAAAATATCGCCAGGGAATACCTGGTCTTAAGCAGGCGATACGATTAATTTCTCCTCGTATTTTGCTCTTTCCATATGCGCTGCATTCTGCAGAACACATAGAAACAGCAAATCGCCTTTAAAAATTGTTTATGTGCAGGAAGGTGTCCCTTCCTGCACATAAAAAATCACCTTTGCAGCGTAGGCACCCTTACACCATGGCGCAAGGGTGCCTGCGCTGGCACTAGGCAGTTTCTTTAGCACCAGCACTTGGGGAAATGCAGGGTGACCTGCATTCTTGATAATACGGTTCATCCCTGAAACTGATAGAGCATGGTGTTACTAATTTTAACATAACACTGCACTACTCCAGTTTCTAGAAAATATGCCTCCAAATATTCTGACGCAATCCTAGTATTACCCATCTTGGTATTTCTGGGACTGTGCCAAAATCCAAGTATCCCCTCTCACCTTTCTGCAACTCTTCCAGCCCATTCTCTGAGAACATCCTCCTTGCCAGTTCCTCAAATGAAAATGCTATCCTAGACAAAGTATATCTGTCGCTTCCATTTTAATCTGTTAAATATGTTTTTCAGAAATATGTTACTAGCCAACACCAGAAAAGAAATCACAACTCCATCTCTAGGGTGGTTAGAATCTCGGAAATGTTGTGTTGCCAGTGCATGCATTTCTAGTTGTTCCATTTCACGCCCTACAACTTGGCACACTTACTATATGCTCATTAGCGTCACTTTGGTCAAACTCCGACATAATTAAATATTATCTAAGAACCGATTAGGCTCCTTGCAAATAATGTCCTTATTATGTTGTTTCCCCAGATTGGTGTTGCTTTTATTAGACTGCTCCCATTACCTGCTCCCATACTTTGGTTACTCGGAAATTGCTAACCTGTTCCAGGTGCTTGTCCACTGACATCTTAGCATGGCAACAGATTGACCAACCCTAATTAGTGCATGTCACTTTCAAAACAGCAGAACTATGGTGAAGAGGCAGCATTAAAGGTTAGCTGCAACAAGTGGGCTGCAGTGAAGTGTTACACCACCAACAGGAGTATGTCTTTATGGTCCTCCACTGCTGTGATTAATGCCACAGGAGATATGTGTCAGAGAAGAGAAGACTATTTGTCACATGCCTAAAAGCCTGCATTGGACATTACCTAAAGCACCTAAAAATAAACCATAAGGTATATGTTCAACATGTTTCAGCCTACTTGCACCAATTGAGGTCAGTGACTTTCATCGGGACCGTTGCCTTTTTGGATCCTTTCGTAATCCAGATGGGACACTATCCCCTGGTCACTGTTATGTTCTCTCCATGGAGAACTCGGATAATACAATGGCCTCTCCTTCAAGATTCTTGAGTGAGGCCCCATAGGTGCTGGGGGGAGACGGAAAGTTACACTCAGTGGTGCTGACTCTGCATGCAAATGGCAGTCCCTTCCGTCCTGCATGTAGGTCAAGAATCTTTCTTTCACTTTGTCTCACTCTTGTTTTATAATTTTCCCCCAAGGTGGTTGCCGCTAATGCAAGTTTCAAATGAGTAGTGCCTTGACAGCCTCATGTAAAAAGCACTTCGCAAATCTAACTAGTTAATTAGCTAATTTGTCTTAGAGACTACATTAGCTGGGATACTGTAAGCTGTTCTTCTTACCATTACTTTATATCCCATGTAGGATAACACATGATTTTAAAATTCAATAGATTCGTGGTTCATCCCTCATTTTACTTCTCATTTCTTCCGTAATATTAAATATGCTATATTGTGCTGGGCATTTAAAGAGAACATTTCCTTTTCTGCATTGGGGTTTACTCAAAATGAGTGAAATCTTTATTCTTACTGCATTCTCTATACTACTGTGCAGGGTACAAAGAGCATGGGATGAATATAGAAAGTTTGCAAATCAGGAGGTGGTGAAAACTTACTGTGCCCTCTAAGATTTGGAGACCCAGATTGGCCCAATGACCCTTCATCCCCATGGTACATACAGCCATAGCATACATCATTCCACAGCAAGGCCATTAATACATGGGGAGGCCAGGGTGTGGATGTATACAGACAATGTTTTTTGAACTTGACCCTGTCTGCAGGGTCATCCCCAAACCTTTCGACTTATCCCTCTTGTTTTCTGAACCTGTTTCTGTTGGCTTTTAGAACTCTGTGCACTTTACCACAGCTAACCAGTGATAACATGTTTGTGCTTTCTCCATAAAACATGGTAGAATTGGCGTACACCCAATTGGCATTTAATTTTCTTATAAGTTCCTAGTAAAGTGGTGCTACATGTGCGCAGGGCCTGACAATTAAAGGCTATTAGAGTTCCTGCTTCACTGACTGTGAAACCCACTTAAGCAGCCCTTTAATTATGTCTCAGGCCTGCCATTGCAGCCTGTGTCTGCAGTTTTAAACTGCCAGTTCAACCTGGTAAGATACACCTCTTGCGAGGCCCAAAACCTCCTTTTTAATACATAAAGTATGGCATGTACTTTTTAGGTTTACTTGTCCTGGTAGTGAAAAACTCCTAATGTATTTTATAACTAGTGCCATGCCTACCTCTCCCATAAGATATCATTGGAGTTACTTTGTTAAATTTAATAAGCTGTAACTCCCAATTGGGAGCAGGTTTACAAGCAGGTTTTGGTTTCCAAAGAATTATAATTATTCGCCATCTTTAATAGTAATGTCAGATTTCTAGTCATAATTCTGAAAATGCCTGCAGCCTGTTCCTGAATCACAAGACTAGGTGCAGCTGCCAGTTCGTTTTTGTGTATTGCTTTTGCTGGAGCGGGTAGTACAAAAAATGTTATACCCCCCCATTCTGCATGTTTATATTAAAATGAATAATCAATTAATTGTAATATTATTAATTTGTTTGAAGTGATAACTCACCAACTATATTAACAAAAGAATTACATGTGGGAATTGCACCTTGCATGGCTATATTAATCGTAAACTAACTTGAGTACACATATTAATAGTAGAAAACTAGAATATTGCATGTTATATGTTGCTTTGGTGATGTATTTGTGATTTGTGCTTTATTCAGTGAGTATAAACCGCTCTGAGTGTTGCTTCTGCTAGAAAAATACACACACATATGGGTATTAGCAAGAATATAACATTTTATTAGCCATTTCTATGTTTTAATTACGTTTTTGAGTTTCTTTTGCTTAAGTTGACCATTTCGGCCTAAACAAGATGGTTGAATGAGATGTTAAACGTGACTGCCCTGACAACACGAGGTTCTGGGTGAAGTGCGCAGGCGTCACCGCCAGCAGCAGTGGCCTGGACCTGACCCCGGGAGAACATGTACCCTTCAAGGACGCTCCGGGAACCCATCCAAGACCAAAGACAAAGCTCAGTTTTAAAAGCCGGAACAAGCAAGTTTGATGACTTCATCATTCAACACCCTGAGAACTGTACCCCGCCACCCCAAGCTGACCAATCAGGACTCTCTAAACCCCGATCTTGATACTTTTTGACATTATTTTCATTATAAAAGTAGGTAGGGAATTAGGCTAAATCTATCGCTGATCGCTTGCTCTTCTTTGACGAACTCGATTTCCTGACGTTATGCTGACGGAGAGGACGGTGACTCTGCTGGACAGCTGTTATCCTGAATGTTTGAGAGACTGTATTGCGACCTAACTTTGCTGAATAAATTCTTCTTTGACTGATTGACTTAGAGGACGACTTTAGCCAGAATAGGTAAATATGATGCTCTGAAATGCTGATGATGTCTTCTAACTTTTCTTGCAATATTTTTAGATAAAGAATATTTGATTAATTGACAAATGTGTTTTGTCGATTATTTGAATAAGAGAATAGTGGTAAAGAAGTAATGTGTAGATAGACGAGTTTTATTCATTAAAATCATAGATAACAACTAAATGATCTATCTCCTTATGAGAGGGATATCTTAGAGTCTGAGGGCAATGTGTTTAAGGGTAAGGTAAAGGTATTCCTCTCATGTCAGCGTTTGGAAGCGTATTTTCCCGCAGAAAAACAGATCAACGGAGTGTAAGTATATTGGTGTTATGGGCCCCACCAATGAATGTATTTGAGTGAATTGGATGCCGAGGTAGTTGGTCTGTACCGAAGGGGGAATTTGACGTTCCGCGCTGCAACACTTCAGTGAGACAAAAGGTAGATAGGTGTTGGTAAGAATAGAAACTCTGGGATAATGAGGGGGAGGAGCTGTCACCTTCCACACTTGCACATCACAAATGCTCTGCCTGAGAACTCTCGCAAAGGGTTTGACTCTGATCTTTTGTGACCACAGGTAAGCTGGGGCCGGACAGGGAGGAAGGTGATGCCTCGGGCGGACCTCTAGAAGCTTTCCGCACTTCAAAGAGGCCACCAGGTATAAATATTGGACCCTTAGACCCAACTCTTTTGTACATTTCAGGACCTGTGGACTCTGCCAGGAAAGGGACTGCTGTGCTTCTGGAAGAAGTTCTACTCTGTTGAACTGCTGCTCTTAAGGACTGCTACCCTGCTGTGTTGACCTGCTTCCCTGCTGCCCTCTTGCTTAGATGAGAAGGACAGGACCTGTATTTCTAAACCCAGGGCCCCACAGTAACTCTAAGGCTAGTTGACTGGCCTCCTGATCAGAAGCCTCAGGGACATAACAGGCTTCCAACAACTAGGCCTGGACAGAGCTTGCGGAGATACTGAAAACATCTGCGAGATTCCGCAGAGTTCTATGAGTGGGTGGAGTATTTTTTGTACCACATTATACGTTCTGCAATGATGAGTAGACATGTATTACCCCATAGCCTGTTCCTGTAGACTTATATGGCTGTGATAGCTCCATTTCCAGGACCCAGAGATGTGTGAAGGGGAGAGGGTATCAGATTCCATTCACGGTATGGCTCTTTTACTGCTCTCAATGCCCTCCATGAAACTGCAGCCCACCTGTCTAGTGTGTGTGACTTTATAGGCGGGCTGCGGCTGCCGAGCTAGCCCTCTCTCTCTCTCTCTCTCTCTCTCTCTCTCTCTCTCTCTCTCACTCTCTCACTAACCCACACACACATTCCACTTTCATGTATCCAGGTTCACTTGACTTTCTTATTGAAACTGTTATATTAGTAATAAGGTGCAATATCTCAAATAAATAAAACATTAAATAGCAATGTACGACCTCACAATGCTATACAACACCAAAATAAAGAAACACAACACTTGCAACAAAAGACAACCAACCGTACAACACATTGTGTCATATATAAAATAACCTATCCAAAGCTCGAGGCTTACAGAGGCGCAGGTAACTCTTTTTCAAATCACCAGAGGAGCAATGAATTAAAAACTATAGGATATTGTGTCACAGAAACAGAGGTAACTTGAGCCAGCAGATTCCCAAACACCTGGAATACCTCCTGAAATTAAAGTATTCGTATCTTATTTCAAAAAGATTTACAATTTACACAGCAGAAGGGATGCCTCCCTAAACATTTGAATTGAGTCTGCTCTTCTACCTTAATAATTTATATAATAAAATACATAAAAGCAAATACGGAACTTGTGAATTGTACGTTTACTCTGGGTTTATATGTGTATCAATTAAAAACTTTTACTGTGATATTTCTTGCCTAGTGCAATTATCATTATTATTGCAATAACAACTGCAGCAACAAAAAATAAAAATAATGTCAATAATATTAAAAATAACATAAACAATGATACACAATTTATATTTAGCGCGAAATTCTGTATTTCTTCAGAGTCTAAGCTCTAGAAACAACCAATGTTACCGCAACCGATTTAATTATATTCATTTTCTGAACACGAAGAGAAATCAAACGCTGAGCTGACCTTGCCGAGTTCCACCTCAGCTAGCAGCACGTGAACCAAAATGTCAGCAGCAGGCACTAAACACGCTAAGCCATCCTTCTGAAACACAGGTGTTTGTACAATCAGTGTAACTGTCACCAGAACAAACTCCAGCCTTTATGCAGGTCCTGCCAGGCCCCGCAGCTTTGAGTCGTGTGTTGTGCATGCATGCCGGGAAGCAGGTTTTGGAGTAGTTTGTGAATTTCTTTCTGTGAATGGCGCAAAACAGAGTGATGTCTCACCATCATCTTGAGGATCTGAAAAACTGCTAAGCCACCCGTCCAGCTTTGTAGGAAGAGTGTGCGAAAGTGCTGCAAATTAAAAGGTGGTGTAGCCCTCTGTTGCTCTCATCAGACCAGTGTCACTCATCAAGCAAAAACAAGCATTGGCATAACCAACAGGTCTCGCCTTTGGGACCTTATAAGTGTTTAGCCATGCGACAGTTGATGTTGTTGCACCAAGGATATTGTGCTGGATAACTAAACACTTATGAGGTTCCAAAGGCGAGACCTGTTGGCTATGCCAATGCTTGTTTTAAGGGGCTGTACTAATAGCTAATACTTATAAGGTCCCCGAGGCGAGACCTATTGGCTATGCCAAGGCTAGTTTAGAACTGCCGGTGCTGAGCTCAAGCACAACCCGACCCACTCGAAGCCCTGGGGTTAACCAATGCTACCAAGTCTCAGTCCGTCTCTGATGGACAAAGACTCCCTCTCACACCAGGCATTGTAAGCGAGACATTCTTTAATAGCTTGCTCAGCGCTGAAAGTTTACATTTCTATTTCAGCATGAATACCGTTGGTAATCTCTTCCCGTATCTTCAGAACTAGCACCCATGTGATGTCGTTGTTTTTAGCCTCTTCACATGATCTCTGTCGAAATCATACACATCTGTGTCTCGAGTGTGTGTGGACAGCTTCATGTACTCTGGGCTGCTGGAGGATCTTGCTTATGCCACGTGTAGATGGGGTCAAAGTGCTGCATCTGAAGGGAAGAGGTACACAGAAGTGACGAGGGGAGGATGTCACTGTATATAATGTATTTGCTTGTATAGTGCCTATTCCGTTTAAGACATCTTTAAAGCGCTGCAACGCAACTGAAGAGGGAATGACAGGGCATGGGGAGAAGGAATACTCTAGGAAATTGGAGTGAGGGAAAGAGGGAACATGATGCTTCGTCACACTGCTTACTTGGCTAGTGTTTAACCCTAAGCTGCTCCAGAGCATCTAGAGGGACAACAAGTGAAAGGAGGGGACCCTAGAGAAAGGAAGGCAAGGACGGAGGATTATGCCTTGTTATACTGCGTCCTGGTAAGTGCAGCGCTTATGTCAACCTTATGTGGCTTCGCGGCTCAGACCGGAACAGGGGAAGTAAGGCAGGGACATTAAATACAAGAAAGTGGGCATTAGTTACAGAAAGATCTCGGAAACAGGAACTGTAACCTGCGGAGTAGTTTTACAAGACTACAGGATTGGGTGAAAGGCGGAGTCCGCTATGTCTGTGAACTGGAAATTCCACACTTATGTTGGCAGTGTACTCGGCTTCAAAGCACTACAGTCTGGAAGAAGTAACATAGCAGCAGCTTTGCATGGTCGAGGAGAGGGTAAAGAACGTGCACTGCTGCAGGTTTGGGGGTGCACAACTTGTTAGCGCCCCCGCCCCCTAGTGTCCAGTGCTCTCCTGCCTGCAGTCATTCATTCTCCTGGCGGTATATTAGAGAGCGTTTAGTCACGAAGAGTGAAGCTACAGAATAAAATTCCAATCACTGAGAGGAGAAAACGTGTACTGGCTAATAACGGATTCAGCTGCCAATAGTGTAAAGTGTTTCGTCCAGGAATTACAGCTCCATTTTCTAGTACTTTAAGCGCTACGGGCAGTAGATGGTGTAGAGACGGCGAGCTAGCTGAAAGAAAACAACAAGCCCGGGAGTGGTGCGTGTGATCGTGCAATCGGTCTGCTCCTTTTCAAGCACACTCGTGCTTGTGCTGGCCTCCACCTTGCGGGAGCTAGCAGCGGCGGCACGAGAGCCATATGTTTTCAATTAGCACATGCGCCTCTTGCTCCCGCAAGGTGGATGCCAGCACAAGCACAAGTGTGCTTGAAAAGGAGCAGACCGATTTCTAAAGGTCATCTCCTGGAGCAGCGCATGCGCGCTGCCTAGACGAGACCTAAAAAGGTACACAACAGCAGAATCGTCACCTTGTGTTTGAACTACCAGTGTTGTCCGGAGAGAGTTGTCTACATGCAGCAGTCTTTGCACAGAATCTGTTTGCAACTCTGCAGAGTTTCATACCTGTGTGAGACGCTGCACCCACAAGGACCTGTCACCCCAAGGGATTGCATGAAGCTGCAGGATCTCCCTACTTTGCTATCATCGCTCAGGTTCTGCAGCATTTCCTTCCCTGCTGAGGTCCTCCTAATCTTGATGCCAGCGCTGGTGTTGGCTATGGCCAACTAAGGGTCTGGGTGCCCCAGGTCCACTTGCCTGTTCTCCTGTGGCACCTCGACCTTGGTGGGGCTGTGGGGGCTCTTCTTGGCCCCCTTCTTCCCCACAACCAAGGAGCCGAAGTCCAGGGTCCTGGACTCGAAGGTCCCCCCCACATTGCTGAAGATGCCACCGTTCTTCACCCTGGGCATTGCAGTGGTGCCCATCCAGGCCAGGTAGGAGGGTAGCTCCTCCTCCATTTCCTCATCCCGGGTTAGCCGGTTTCCCGATGCCATGCTTGGCGGGTGAAGGTGTAGGTCTCATGGGACTAGAAGACAGGTGAGAAGGGGAGAGAGTAGCAGGGGATGGAGGGTTGGGGCTGAATGAGGGGAGAACTGTGAGGGAGGGGCAGGGTCTGTGAACAGAAAATAGGGTAGCGGGACTGCTTGGGCGAGAATACCCAAAGCTGCCCATAGAGCTTGAAGAGCTTGGAGAAGTTCATTGCTCCAGGCACTCCTGGGAATTTTTCAAACCAGTCACTGTCTTTACCACTGCTGCACAACTGACAGCCTCACACGCCAGAAGCATAATACCAACACACACTTCTGCTGCTGAGCATAATATCCTCATGTAACCAGTCAGAAACAACAGTAAACTGCAAGGTCGCAGAAGAAATTCAAGACAGATTTAAGACTACAATTCTCATGAGGCTCCTCCTAGTTTCTCATGTGTCTGTTCATTGGATTTGTAATCTAACTATTTGATGACTGGTTGCTGTTTACCTAGGGTGCAGGTAAACACGGCTATGTGGAGGTTAACTGAGTTTTTACTGAACTCCGCGCTCAGCGGAGTGCGATGTCGCAAAACTCTGCAAACTGCCGGTGAAGTGGAGTTTTCCACCCATCCATATCAACAACCTTGGACCCAGCACATGGAGTCTGCCAGCTGTGAGTCCTGGCCCCCAAGTGGTGCCATCCTTGTCTTTGATTCATGATAGTAGGGCTTAAGGTGCTCTGCCAGCCCATCTGTAGATCCAGCAGAACCGACGCATCTCATCTGTGGCGCATCTCCCACAGAACCGGTGCATCGCCTTGCTGCTTGACGCATACCCTCAGAACCTATTCATCACCTCAGCTGCACAGTCTTCCCCAATGCAAGCACTTTGCATTGTCCATCACAGTCCATCGAATCAGACACATTTCCATGCAAGGACATCGCCTACCCGCAACGCAGCCCATCAGAACACCACTGTGAGACGCATGTTCACGCATTGATGTAACCTCACACTTTGCAGGTCCCAGGAATTACTGCTGTGCTACTCATCTCCTAGACCTCGCATTGCCTCTGCTCTGCAATGCATCCTCAATACGGGACTCTGCATCTCTTTGAAACCATGATTAAGGTACTGTGTTCAGGGAACCTAAGTTGGCCCCTGTAGCCGGCCCAAGCTCCACTGTGGTCGGTCTGAACTTGTGACTTTGTTCCAGTCTGGGGCAACCAGATAACCACAGTTGGTACTTTGTGATTTTTGGCACTATTTTCACTTTCTTTAAAATTGCATATCTCAGGTGAGATTTGGATTTGTGTGTGTGCATTGCCATACAGTGATTTTGTGTTACACTGAAAGTCCCAGGTAAAAAATATAAGACCAATATGAGTTGACATTTTTCTTGATTGGCCTTTTTGCCTTTTTCCACATTCACCATTACTCCACCTGACTGTGTCTGTAGCTTAAACTGCAAGAATAGAATTTGAGCTCCTCAATATGGAGATCTACACTGTGGCTGAGCTCAAGGAATTTTGAATGGAGAGAGGGCTGGCCACCAAATGGAGCACCAGGAAGGCGGAGCTCTTAAAGGCTCTGAGGGCATGAATGGAGGCCTACCAGTTGACTGTCACAACAGAAGACCAGGATGGACAAGATGGTGCGGAGGGGCCAGAGCAGGGCCCAGATGAGGGTCCTTAGATGCAGCTGTCAGCTGAGGGGCATTACTTGTCTCCCGAGTTGGAGTATCCTGCCAGAGGAAAGGAGGACAGGAAGGCCTGAAGGTAGTTTAGGCTGCAGATGACCAAATTAAAAATGGAGAAAAAGAAACTGACTGCAGAGGAAAGGAAACTGGCCATGAAGGTATAACCCCTTCGCTGCTGCGGACATTCCGCTGCAGCGCTGGGGGGGGCAGGGGGGCAGCGCGGTGGGCCTGTGCTCATGACGGAGCCGCTCCGTCATGAGCCACAGTTGAGCTGTGCTCATGACGGAACGGTTCCGTCATGACTCCGCCCATTTGCGTTGTCCCCCCGCACAGGCGGGGAAACAGCGCCGCGCAGGCGGAGCGGCCGCCAACGGGCGTGTCATGACGGAACCGTTCCGTCATGAGCACAGCTCAACCGTGGCTCATGACGGAACGGTTCCGTCATGAGCGGGGAAGGGGTTAAAAAAAGAAGGCTGAGGCAGAGACTAAAATGTTGTTGGCTCATGTACTGAGTCTTAAGGAGCTAGACATTAAGGCTAGACAGGCAGGGTCCAGCTGTGAAAGTGGCATAATACCTACATTGCCCTCAGGAGACAGGAGGTTCCACATTCTTAATAGTCTAGTGCCTGACTTTGCTGTAGGAGATGACATTGTGAAATGGTTTTAAGCGTATTAGGTAGCTTTGCAGATGCATCGGATCCATGAGAAGGATTGGGTGGCTAGCTTCTGGAGTGAGGGGAGGAACACACTACTGGCCCTAGCGAAAGGGGTAGGATGAGATATTCCCCTGTGAAGGAACCTTTTGTCAGGATATATGGTCTCACCGCTGAAAGGTGCAGGCAAATGTTTAGGGACAGTCAAAAGTTGACCATCAGTTCTAGGTCAATTTGGTTGATTCTTTTTGCAAGGCACTGGATGGCTGAGTGAAGGGTAGTAATGTGAAGGATTATCAAGGGCTGTATAACTTGTAAATGTAATGTCATGTAAATTGATACTTGTATAGCGCACTACTCACCCGCAAGGGTCTCAAGGCGCTTGTACGAATACCGCTGTGGAACCCATCCTGGCTTTTCCCTGTGAGGCGTCCACTCCTGGGCACCCCCAAGGTGGAGGCCAGGCATCCTTAGCGTTGTGGGGGCCGTTGTGGAGATTAAGCAAGCTATTGCCCAGAGTTGCAGAGTGGGACTCCATGATTGGAATGGCACCGAGGCGAGAATTATCAGGTCCGTGGAATTTTTGAGCCCAAGACCCGCCGAGGCGGGGAATTGAACCCTGGTCCCGGGCTAGATCTCTGCATCAGGGTCTGCCGCTCTAATCATTGAGCTACACTTCTCCACACTTGCTGGCAAGAGAGCTCGTGTTCAGTATTTGTTTTGCAGATCTCTGCCAACACCTGAACCATAGTAAGCTCACTGGTCCCAGGGATCTTGCTAAGGAGACATACCACTGGTTTAGCACCAAGGTCTATAAGAAGGTACCTGGGGGTGACCCCAAGAAGGGTGGCTCCCGTTCCCACCAGCAGAATGAGTGGGAGGGCAAAAGTGACACAGACTAGTCCCAGAGTATTGTCTGGGAAAGTGTTCCCAAGCCCTTTCTGAGAAACCGGGAGGAAGTTTTGGTGGGCAGTGGGTCAGGGCGACTCATTTCCAGCCCCATTGTTTTGAGTGTACCTAGCTAGAACACAAGCACCAGGATTCTGTCTGTTTTAAGAAGTCACCCACTGATGGGACCTCAATGTGGCCTTGGATGTAATGTGGCCTAACGGCAAGAGTAGTCAACCTCGAAGCTAGGAAACTGGGTTCGAGTCTCAGCAGGGACGCTGAACATCCTGTGATTCTGGGCAAATCACTTAATGAATGTGTCGGCTGTAACACAACTGGTGCTTATGTAAAGTGCTCTGATACCTTCAGGTCGGGTTTGAGGTATATAAAACAAAAACAAAAAAAGTAGTCCCCAGGGGCATGATCACGCCAGGCCACGATCTCCTATGTTATGTTATGTTACTGGATTTTGTAGAGCGCTTGTATGCCAGGTCAGTTTCTTGGTGCTGGGCAACTTAAACAATGCACTGCCTACAGAGATTAATCATAGGGTGATTGAAGAGCCATGTCTTCAGGTGTTTCTGAAATTTCATATAGTTAGGTGTGAATCTAATCACTGGGGGGAGGGAGTTCCAGATGCGGGGGTCGAGAACAGAAAATCTGGAACCCCCAGTCTCTTATTTTTAAATGAGGGGACTGTGAGGAGATTCATGTGGGTAGAACATAGACTATGATTGTTGGTGTATTTTTTTTATTCTAGATGACAAAAAAGCTGGGGTTTTGCTTGAAGGGGTTTTAAAATGAAACAGCCAGTCTTACAGATGGTTCGTTGTTCTACTGGTAGCCAATGTATCTTTCTCATCAGGGGGTGATGTGGCAGCGTCTTGCCTGTTGAAAGGTAAGCCTGGCTGCTTGGTTTTTATCCAGTTGAAGCTACTGGTTGAGGTTTTTTTGGAAGGCCAAGATAAAGGGAGTTAGCGTAGTCTATCCTAGAAATGACTAAAGCCATAATGACCTGAATCAAGTCTTCAAATGTGAGGAATTTAAAATTCTTCTTGATTTTACGCAGTTGTACAAAATAGGAGGAAGTTACCACCCCTAATTGGGGTTTCCTAGACAAATGCTTGTCGATGAGTGTTCCAAGACCCTTTACAGAGCTCTTGGGCTGTGGGGTGTACTCATCATTGGCAGCCAGAAAGAGGAATTCCACAGATCGGGCTTATGGTGAGTGATGACAATCTCTTTCTTGTCAGAATTTAGTTTTAGTTGGTTGCTGTTCATCCAGTCTCGGATGAACAACATAGTGTTTGGAAAGATTTCCTTGGATTTGAGGGAGTTATCGATGGTGAATAGCAGATGCAGCTCGTCCACATGGTTATAGATTCTGACTTGCATTTCCTTCAAGGATAATTTCCTTTAAAAAGAATATGACCCTGGCAAGGACTGAGTCCTGCAGGCCCGCGGCATCGACACAGCCAATCAGAAGCTCAAGGTAGAGCATGTTGAATGCCGCAGACAAGTCAAGAAGGACCAGTGCCTGGTTGGTGCTTCTGACTGCTTCTTCCCACCTGTCATTTATAACCGAAAGGATGACTGCTTCAGTTGAGTGGGCTGGCCAAAATCCTGCCTGATGGGGATCATGGAAATTAGATCCCTCTAACAAAGAACAGAGGTGCCTGGCAACATCTGCCTCTAGCACATTAGCTAGGAAAGGAAGCAGTGAAACTGGTTGTTGGTTTTTTAAGGTGAGTGGATCCTCGCTGACTTTCTTTTGGAGCGGGATCACCATAGCCTCCTTGAAGGTGTTAGGTAGAATGCCTTGGCTGAGGGATTGGTTGAGAAGGGCAATGGCTAAGCCAGGGTAATGTGAGAAGACCATTTTTAAGACTCTTGGATGACTGGGATCCCCTAAAAGTTTTAACAGCAGGTCCATGAGGCCCTCTTTGCTGATGGCAGGATATTCGTATAGTTTGACTGGGTTACCATCTTCGGTAAGTATCACCTTGGAAGGGGAACTAGCAAGAATTCTATTCTTTATTGTCTTAGGGCCCTATTTAGAATTCTGCAGATGGAATATTCCATCACAATCATGACGGATAACCCATCTGAAGTATTACGATAGCCATAGGATATAATGGGATCGTAATACAGCAGAGGGGATCCCCGTCACATTTGTGATTGAGTGTTTCCCTCCGTCAAGATCTAAGTTAATCCCTGAATCTTGTCAATGTAAGAAGAGTTAAGAGTATCGCATAGGTTCTGTGTCGGTTGAATAGGGGTGGTCACCCAGTCAGGATTGGACAATTCAGAAACTATACTAAAGATATCCTTGAACTTATTCACAGAGTCTATAATTCTGTTGGAGAAGAAGGTAGTCTGGCTTGTCTAGTTATTTTTTTTTGTTATTTGAGGTGTGAAGAGTAGACTTCCTCATTATATGCCGAGTAAGTGATTCACTGTTTTCGTTCTGCATGGTGGAGTGCAATTTTAGCATTTTTTTAAATCTTCAGAGAAC
This sequence comes from Triturus cristatus, assembly GCF_964204655.1. Classification (NCBI taxonomy): domain Eukaryota; kingdom Metazoa; phylum Chordata; class Amphibia; order Caudata; family Salamandridae; genus Triturus; species Triturus cristatus. The sequence goes on from NC_140589.1 coordinate 678,953,888, forward strand.
CATTCGGATGCGTCATGACACCTAGCCTGTTTGGATTTTCAGAGGGGCGCTTGTATGTTACTGACTGCTGTTAGCCTGTTGGTGATTTCTTCCACATGGTAGGCTATACTGTCATATGGGATGGGTGGGGTGGTGGTTAGTGATTCACAGAAGGAGCCGAGATCTACTTGGGACCAATTTCTTCAAAGGAGTTCAGGACAAGGGCGAGGTTTTGAAGGGATTAGACTGAGTATTGAAATGTAATTAAGTGGTGATCAGACCATGCACACGGGGAGACTGATGTTGGCCAAAGATAGGTTAATGGACCTTACCTGGTCTAGCGTGTGGCCTTTAACATGAGTGGGTAAGAATGTATGCTGTACTAGATTTAGGCTGATTAGCAGGTTGTTAAGTTCTGCTGGGAGGTAGACTCAGAGGGTGAGCTTCTGATCCCTGAGAGTAGGAGTCGTCACTTCCACCTGGTTGAAGAGGATAGGTCCCTATCAATGCTCTGAGAGGACACCAGGGCTAGCCAGTCCATCGTGGTGGAAAGGCTGGCTTACCCCAGAGCAATACACTGGCCAGGTGTGCAGGGTAATTCAATTACAGGGGCAGGACATTTCCACCCCAGGGCCCTGGTATCCCGGGAGTGAGGTGGAGAGGTGACCCTGAGAAGGGACATAGCTAGTCCCCAGATGCCCATAAACTGCATTCTGGAGATTGAGCTACACCCTCTGTCAGGAAAACTGGGCGGGCCGCCGCCCAGGGCGCCCTGCTAGTTCAGGGTTCTGGGAGTGCCACTCTCAAAGGGAAGGTACAGAGGCCCGGGTGAAAGGGACTGCCCACAATCTAGAGTGGAGTGGGAGGACCAGTAGATCAGGGGTTGGCAGCTCTAAGAACAGAGTACCCCAAGACTGACCATTGTGAGGCCACTTCTGACCACGGGTGATCCCTGCACTGTCATAGACACAGAGGGCAGACAATCTTCACCAAGTCCATCCTTGCATCACACAGACAGAGTGTGCCATCCTTGAGGGAGCTGGTGGTACCCTCCTGGAATTCCAGGCTCACCAGACACCTGTTCAGCCTCAGGGTACAAACCCTGGGTTGAGTGGCCAGTCTTAGGCTACCACCCCCGGTGGTCGGAAGGAGAGCAGACGAAGGGTACTTAACACCTGGGACTGTTGCTCCACTCTCTGAGAAACCTCAGAGATCAGTGAACCCTTGATGGCCTGGCTCTTGACACTGACAGCTGTCACCAGCTTCTGTTCGTTGCTGTCATTTTGAGCAGACCTTTCCTTGGGTTGGAAAGTCTGATCCATGGGGTGGAGTGGGTCACATCACTTTGTTGGCCATGGGGGTTCTGCCTGCATAGTGGAATGCATCTGTGAGCAAGTTAAGGTTAGGAGCTGCACAGATTGCATCCACATAGGAGGAGATGGGTTCCCCATGGGTCAATCTATTGACTCAGGAACGTGTAGACAGAGGGATCCAACTGAGTTCAGAGAGGCATGGAACTGACAAGTGCATCTGCATATCGGGGTTCTATCACCGAAGCAGGGAAGCCCATTAAGGTATTGATTATTCTATCCAGGCTTTTGACTGGAGGGGAGTTATGTTGGGCTTGGACCTATCAGCAAGATCATCCCCAAATTGTTGCTTTCATCCTTCCATTTTCTGAACCCTTTTTAGTTGATTTTTAGGACTCTGAGCATGTTACTACTGCTATCCAGTGCTAAAGTGCTTGTGCACTCTCCGTACAATATGGTACATTTAATTTACTAGTGGTACCACATGTGCCCAGGGCCGGTAAAGTAAATGCTGGTAGCTGGCCTGCAGCACTGATTGTGCCACCCGCTTAAGCAGTCCTTTGAACATGTCTCAGGTCTGCCATAGCAGGATGTGTGTGCAGTTTTAAACTGCAAGTTTAACCTTGCCAGATAAACATATTGACAAGCCCCAATAATACATCTGTCATGAACTTAAGGTTTTATATGTCTTGTTACTGAAAAACAAATTTTTCACCACTGCAAGACGTACCTTTCCAATTAACGGTGGAGTTACCTTATTACATTTAATAAGCTGTAAGTTTCAATTGGGAGTACGTAAACAGGTCGAGTTTGGTGTCTAAAGAATTTTAATTAAAATATGCTTTAATGGTAAAGTCTGATTTTTTTGTCACAGTTCCTAAATCACACTTTTAAAAAGTTAGCAAACACAAGGAGATGATGGGTGGAGCGCTGAAACTTTTCAGACACTTACCCCCAGTCACAGATCGGGGTTGAATCCATCATCATTCTTTAGCTCACTTCGCCACCTCAGTTCAGACCCGGCTGTATGCAAATCAGTCTTGACCCTGTGCTACATGGGAACAGTCCAGCCCGAACTGCCAAGCCAGGTCTTCCCTGAACCGGAAACAAGCATCCTGAGACCGGTTTCTGGGAGATCCACTCCCTCCATGGATCTTATAAAAACTCCAAGATTCAAAAGATGTAGATACAACAAAAGCATTAGAACGGCGAAAGCCAAACTTCCTCCAATACCAGCTTGACAAAGCCAAAAATCGCCCAAAACAACTTTTTGAGCTCATTAAATCACAATCCAACAACACCTCTACCCAATCTCAGCAACCCGCTCGCCCGCAGCCAAACCGCGATGCGGTTGCTGAATTCTGCCTCGAAAAGACGAAAAAAATCGAATCAGATCTAAGGTGTCCTGCACTCACTCTCTCGCCCTCTCCTGACTCCTCAGTTTCCGTACCCCTGCTCTTGCCACTTGGTCTCTCACTCAAAAACAATGGTTCATGGAGTCAATTCACTCCCCTCAATGACATTACCATCCTCAATATTCTCTCGACCCTTAAACCCTCAAATCACTTCAATAACCCCCCTCCCCCCAACTTTTTTAAAGAAATGATAGGCTCACTAGCACCACTCTGGTCTAAGATCATCAATGCCTCTCTTCTTCAAGGTGAGATCCCGGACTGCTTGAAGGCGGGCCTAGTACTCCCTATTGTCAAAAACCCTTGACTGACCCAGTTGACTTGAACAACTACTGCCCAATCACACATATACCCACCCAGGCAAAACTTCTGGAGAAATGTGTTCATGAACAACTACACAAACACATTGAGCAATTCCAGCTTCTCAACCTATTGCAATCGGGCTTCCGCACTGGACACAGGATTGAAACGGCCATCACTCACATTGTGGACGACGCTCTCACTTTGCTCAACCAAAATGAAGCCTGCCTTTTAATTCTGCTCGATCTCTCATCGGCATTTGACATTGTCAAGCATGACAATCTACTCTTCCTCTTGGAACGCAGGATGGGGCTCTCAGGCACGGTCCTTAAATGGTTTTCCTCTTTCCTCAGCAACAGAACACAAAGAGTCAAATCTATCCAGTCTCTCTCCAACCCGAGTCCCTGCACACCTGGTGTTCCCCAAGGATCCTCACTCTCCCCCACACTCTCCAACCTTTTTCTGGAACCACTGACTGTAATTCTTAATGCCTCCAACATCCAATATCACATGTATGCGGATGACACCCAACTCTACATGAAAATCTCCTCACCCGATGACATCAAATCTCTCAACGGAACCCTCTCAAAACCCTCAACTGGCTATCCTCCAACCATCTCAAATTAAGCGCCCTCAAGACGGAAATCCTCCTCATTGCACCCGCTAGGCAAACCCGCACTGTAATGAAATGTATCTGTAACCTCACCGCCCTTAACTGCACACCTCACATCGTGGACTCCACTAAATCACTGGGAGTTGTGCTAAACAAAAACCTAAACAAGCAAGACCACATCCGATCATCGACCAAAGGAGCGAACTTCCAACTTAGCATCCTAAGTAAACTCAAACCCTTCCTTCCCCAAGATGACTTTAAATTGGTGGTGCAAGCACTTGTCATCTCCAGAGTAGAATACGGCAGTGCAACTCTTTGCGGTCTGCCAAAACTCAGTTTAGCACCTATCAGAGCATCTCGAAATGCTGCTACTAAACCCATCACGGGTTCCAAGAAGACCAACCACATTTCGCCGGACCTGAAATCGGTTAATTGGCTTCCCTTTGAAGCAAGGATACAATTAAAGATTGCTTGTATGACCCATAGAGCACTATACTTCAACACCCCACTCTACCTGACAAACAAGCTGGAACTCTCGGGTGGTTCCAAGTCCACAGGGAGCACCGGCACACTGCTGCTCAAGCCCAAGAAATTTAATACGCTTAAAACATACAATCGTACATTCTCTGGCATCGCCCCGTGAATCTGGAACTCCCTTCCAGTGGAAACAAGACAGATTCCCTCTACACTTGCCTTCAAAAGGGAAGTCAAAACCCTACTAATGAACAATGCGTTGATCTAGATGCTGTGCTCCTATTGCCCCTAAGTTACTGTATACTGTCTTGTTTGCTCTTGATGTATATTGCCCTACTTGTTGATCTCACCCAACCTGCTTCCTATGTCCGCCTCAATTTCCTCTTGCACCTGCTGTATATTGTCCCACTGTTTCCCTGATTTCTCTCCCCTAGCTATTTTCCTTTGTCTACCTAAACCGTATGTAAAGTGCTCTGATACCCACCTGGGTCATATTTGCGCTATACAAAACTTTAAATAAATGAATAAACACCCTTCATCAGCCAGGCTAGCTTGAGTCCAGTGGCAAAGTGAGCAAGGGACCCACGTCTGGGCATACCCTGCCAACTTAGGGCGAACAAAGCAAACACTAGGAGATGGTGGATGGAGTGCTGAAACTTTTCAGACACTCACCCCAGTCAAAGATCTGGGTTGAATCCATCATCATTCTTTAGCTCACTTCGCCACCTCAGTTCAGACCCAGCTGTATGCAAATCAGTCTTGACCCTGTGCCTCGTGGGAACAGTCCAGCTCGAACTGTCAAGCCAGGTCGCCCCTGAACCGGAAATAAGCATCCTGAGACCAGTTTCTAGGTAACACCCTTCATCAGCCAGGCTGGCTTGAATCCAGTGGCAAAGTGAGCAATGGACCCACATCTGTGCATACCCTGCTAACTTAGGGCGAGCAAAGCAACCACAAGGAGATGATGGATGGAGCGCTGAAACTTTCCAGACACTCACCCCCAGTCACAGATCTAGGTTGAATCCAGCATCATTCTTTAGCTCACTTTTTCACCACCTCAGTTCAGACCCCGCTGTATGCAAATCAGTCTTGACCCTGTGCCTCATGGGGACAGTCCAGCCCGAACTGCCAGGGCAGGTCTTCCCTGAACCGGAAACAAGCATCCTGAGACTGGTTTCTGGGTAACACTCCTCATCAGCCTGTCTGGCTTGAATCCAGTGGCAAAGTGAGCAAGGGACCCACATCTGGGCATACCCTGCTAACTTAGGGCGAGCAAAGCAACCACAAGGAGATGATGGATGGAGCGCTGAAACTTTTCAGACACTCACCCCCAGTCACAGATCTAGGTTGAATCCATCATCATTCTTTAGCTCACTTAGCCACCTCAGTTCAGACCCAGCTGTATGCAAATCAGTCTTGACCCTGTGCCTCATGGGAACAGTCCAGCCCGAACTGCCAAGGCAGATCTTCCCTAAACCGGAAACAAGCATCCTTTTTTTTTTTTTTTTTAGTTTTGGGGCAAAAACGTTTATTAAGTGCTTAAAAGTTGCGATACATAGTTTGTAAGGAAGTGGTACCTCACCCCTTAGGGAGGACAGTCCACTTTAACTTTTCAGTCTGGGATTCAGAAATGTTTGCAGATAGCGTTTATGGTTTTAATGGGGCTGCCACTTTAAAGAGTACAATGGGAAAGGAGGGTTTTGTTACAGTTCTTCCTCTTCCTCACTTTCCCTCTTGTCCATGGCTGCATAGTCTCTAAGCAGGCTGAGCACCATCCTACGGCACCCTTCTCTGTTTACCACCTCTCCATTGGTCACCAGGCGGGTTCTGGCAAACAGGAGAATGTCCTTAATACAGAAGAGGAGCCTCCAGCACCCCTGGATAGCTTCCTCTGTGTGTGTCCCTGGAAACAGCCCGTGCAGCATGGACTGGTCCGTAATGTTCTCGTAGGGTATGAAGGCTACCAGTTCTTGTCGTAAGGCAGCCCTTAGTCTCTGGGCAAAGGGGCAGGCCCAGAAGAGATGGTGTGCAGATTCCTCTGCGGGGCATCCCCTCGGGCAGTTCCTGTGTGGGCACAGGCCGCTGCGGTGCATGAAGGACCTCACTGGCAGGCCCCCCTTCACAGTCATCCATTCTATGTTCTTGTGTCTGTTGGTCAGAATTGGGGAGGATACATTCCCCCACACATGCGTTACCGTTGCTGGTGGCAGGTCGCTCATTGGTTCAGTGGTGTCCCTGGTCCTGATCAGTTTGCGGATTGTCTTGGGCTTCCAAAGGCAAGGATTAACACAGTTCAGCCCAAATTTACCCACAAACTTTTCTACCTTCCTGTAGTACCATGGGAGGTCCCAGTTGAAAGTCACAGCATTCTCCCACTTATCCCATCCCAGCCGTCTCCACACCGGGAGGAGGAAAAAGCGGAACACCTTGTAGGCAGAGTGGTCCTTGTTCACATGTAACAGAGTTATTCGGATGCAGCCACACACAAAGAAGGCCCTGAGGATCGTTGAGATGTCAGGGACTGCCTTGCGGTGCTCCTTGTGCATGACTGACCGTTTCACCCTGTCCATCTTGGAGTGCCAGACAAAGTGGAACATCATGCTGTTGATGGCCCGTGCTACGTTGGCCAGGAGTGGCCAGGCCTGTGTCACATACTGCAGTGCGTTGTTCCTGAGCACCAGAGCCTTCCCTTCAATGCTCAGGTTTCTCAGGCTCCAGAGGTCCAGTTTTTGCTTCACCTTGGCCAAGCATTCGTTCCAGCTCTTCGCTGCTGCCTCTGGTCCTCCAAACCAGACGCCGAGGATCTTCATCAGTCCTGCCTCGATGGGTAAGGTGAGAGGCTCGTTGCAGAGGTCCCATCGCCCGAAGAGTTTGGCCTGTGACTTGTCCACGTTGATTTTCACCCCTGATGCCTTGCCGAAGTCTGTGCACGCCTCCAGCAGGGATTGGACTGATTCCGCATCCGCGCAGAGGAGGGTGACATCATCCATGTACAGTGAACACTTGACTTCCTTCTTCGCGTCGCTGGGTGTCTGGATCCCTCTGATGTTTGGGCTTTTCCTGATGTACTCAGAGAGTTGCTGTATAACCAAAACAAACAGAGGTGGCGAGAGCGGGCAGCCTTGTCTTACCCCAGACCTGATAGGAAAGGGGTCTGTTTTACAACCATTTACAATGACTGAACTGAAGATGTCTTTATACATTACTTTAACGTAACCGCAGAAGCGCTCCCCCAGCCCAAAACCATGAAGTACCCTCTCCATGAACTCATGGGAGACGCGATCGAATGCCTTCTCCTGATCTAGACAGACCAGGGCAGCCCGGATCTTGCGGTCCGTGATGTACTGGATCATGTCCCTTATCAGTGCCAGGCTATCTGCGACTCTGCGCCCCGGGATCCCGCAGGTTTGGTCTGGGTGAACTAACTCTCCCATGACGCCCTTCAGTCTGTTTACTAGTGTCTTTGCAAGGATCTTGTAGTGTACATTCAGGAGAAAGATGGGGCGCCAGTTCTTTAGGTCACATCTCTCCCCCTTATGTTTATACAAGAGAGCAATCATTCCTTCCCTCAGAATGTGGGGCATGATTCCCTCCCTCTCCATCTCCTCATATACCTGCAGGAGATCTGGTCCCACTAGGTCCCACAGTGAGGCATAGAACTCGACAGGGAGACTGTCACTACCTGGTGTCTTTCCTGACTTGAAGGATTTAACTGCAAGGTGCAGCTCGTGCAAAGTCAGGGGGGCATTAAGGGTTTCTCTCACTGTTGGGGAAACAGTTTTTGGGATACCAGACAGAAACTTTTCTGCTTTATCTCCCTCTGACCTCTTCTCTGAGTAGAGGTCCCCATAGAAGTCTGTTACTACCTTCCTAATGTCCTCCCTTATGTCACAGAGGATTCCCTCCTTATTGCGCAGTTGAACCAGAGGGGTGTGCGCAGAGTGGATTTTCTTAAAGAAGAAGGAGTTGCATTTCTCCCCCTTCTCCAAGTTCTCCACCTTGGAACGGAAAATAATCCTCCTGGATTCGTCATGAAAGTGCTCGCTCAGCTCTTTCTTGACTTCTTCCAGAGGGCTCATGAGTCATGATGTCCCATCCCCGGAGTTGGAGGTTGTGCAGTTCTTGCAGCACTTGCTGTAGTCTACTGAACTCCCTCTTTCTCCCCCTTGCAGCCTGCATGCCCACACTCTTGAAGAAATCCTGGAGCCTGCCTTTGACCCATTCCCACCATTCCCCTGTGGACTCGAATGTGTCTTTCATGGCCTGCCACTGGGTGTATGTCTCCCTCAACTCCTTCTTCACCCCCTCTTTTTCCAGCAGAGAGCTATTCAGTTTCCAAGTGCCTGGACCTGTCAGGAACTTGCCCATCAGTTCCCCTTGGAAGTGGATAGCTCTGTGGTTAGAGAAATGTACTGTCACCATTTAATGTTGCTTTAGTTTCACTGATTGAGAGGTAAAGATGAAGTCTATCCTGGAGCGCAAAGAGCCATCAGGGCGACTCCAGGTGAAGTTCCTGGCGTTCGCCCCCATGGACCCCATGACATCTGTCAGGGAGGCCTCACCAACCATCTCTACCAGTAGTTTCGCAGCATAATCCATCCATCCTTCCCCCGCCCTGGCCCCGCATCTACCACCTGCTTCTAGAATACAGTTGAAGTCCCCACCCATCAAAATTGTTCTTGAGGTGACCAACTGTGGCCTGAGGCGCTGAAACAGCTCCCATCGCTCGCCTACGTCAGAAGGGGCGTACACATTGATAAGTCTAACTGGCTCTCCTGCCCACGAACCGTCGACGACAAGAGCCCTGCCGCCCTCCAGTTCGGTGACTGAGTCCATTGTGAAACGTCTTCCTCTGACTAAGGTAGCCACTTCTACAGACCTACTGCTGTTCCCTCCAGACCAAAAGGAAGGCCCTAGGGTCCACTGCTGTTATAGGTGCGTGTATGATGTTGCAAAGGGGATGGAGCATTCCTGAATCATGTACACATCACACTCCTGACTGGCAAGGAAACTCAAAGTACTAGCACATCTGCGCCTGTCTCTAATACTTCTGACATTTATGGAAAATAATGAAATAGCCATCATTAATTAGTTTTTAAGAGTAAACTTAATACTTAAAGACTAATTATCAAGTCAAAGCAATCGGTTACAAATATAGTTGACAAGGCTACTTCCAGGGCTGGGACAGCCTCCTGTTGGGACTCCGACGCTTGGCCTTCCTGCTCGGCAGCTGCTGCTTGCTGTTGCACGATGGCCGCTCCACGCTCTTGGCTGGGCTTGGGGTCTACCTCCTCCAGGGTGACGGGCAGGTCTTGCTCTTGGGCCTCGATGAAGGTCTCCACTTCTTCTACTCTTGCTGGCGATGGGGGTGGGGACATTTCCATGGAGTTTACCAGTGCCCTCATCTCCTTCAGCACTTTTGACACTTGCTCGAGTTACTCATCCGGGCTGTCTTATACGAGCTGCTCATCTGGGCTGTCTGCTACGAGCTGCTCCTCCACTTCTGGATTCTCGAGCCCGGAGTAGGGGTTGTGGGTGCTCGCGGGTCTCTTGCTTGCTTCTTCGGAGTCTGTTGAGTGCCTCCGTTTCCTGCGTTCCTGTGTTGTCCAGGGCCCTTTCCCCTGGTCCTCTGTGGCATCTTAGGCGGGAGTCTCCATTGACTCACTGTGCTCACCGGGCTCAGGGAGGGCAGGTGGGGTATCGGCAGGTGTCTGTAGCTCCTGGACCTTGGCGATGTCCTGGTTGGGCTTGGGCTTGTCCTGTTTAGGGCCCTTCCCTCTACCAGTCCCCCTCTCCTGCTGCGGGGCTGGGACTGGAGGCCTGGTCTCGTCTGCCGCCTCCGGTTGGTCACTCCACGGAGGTTTGGCGGCTTGGGCGTAGGATTTGGCTCTTTTTGGGCAGTCCTTAAAGAGGTGACCTACACCCCCACAGAGGTTGCATGGGGTTTTCTCTTTGCAGCTCTTTGCCGTGTGGCCTTCTTGTTTGCAGTTCCTGCATACTTGTGCCGTGCAGTCCTTGACGGTGTGGCCTGGTTTGCTGCACCTGTTGCATAGTTTGACCTGCCCAGAGTAGTACAGGTATCCTGAGTCGCGCCCTAGGGAGAAGCTGGAAGGGGGGTGGTGGATTCCATCTGGGGCCGACGGGTCCTCTTTCAGCTTCACCATCACTGTCCATTTTCCATCCCAGATGCCGTCGCTGTCCAGGTTGCGGGAGGGTTCTTTCATCACTGTGCAGTGGCGGCGTAGGAAGGTTGTCAGGTCTTGCATATTGACGAGTGCGTTATAGACGTCACGGTCATTCTCTTAACCTCCAGCATGAGCTGGCATTCCAGGTGGAAGTCAGAGAAAGGTTTCTCCTCCCGTCGTGACCAGCACATCTGCCAATACCTCCTGCAGATTTGTTCAGACATGAACGTAAGCAGGTAGGTGCCTTTGGGTGCATCCGACATGATGCACCAGATTTCTGCTGCTGTGAACCCCATCTTGGTTACCAGCAGCTCAGTGAATATCTTCCTGCTTAGGTGCGGTGTGGAGCCGACTGACTCCACCTTCCTCTGCAGCTTTACGGTGTTGTGGCACCATGGATTCAGAGGCCTGCTCATCCTGCTGCTCTGCTGTGCTGTGCCCTGGAGAAGAAGAGGGATTCCTCAGGGACCTGGTGGCAGGTAGGTAATCCTCAGGTCAGTAGACAGAGTCCCCTTCAGGTGGGCGGAGGACACAGGCAGACCCGCAGCTCCAGCAGGGTGGGTGTCCCAGCGGGGGCTGGCAGGGGTCTCCTTCAGGCTGGCAAGGGATACCCAGCTGGCAGGCAGCTCCTTCAGGTAGTCCACAGCAGGCAGGAAGGGAGTCCACAGCAGGTAGGCAGCTCCAGCAGTCAAAGCATCCACAGCAAGGCAGGCAGCTCCAGCAGGTCAGGCAGATTTCAGCAGGCAGGCAGCTCCAGGCAGCGGGTGGCTTCAGCAGGCAGGAGTCCCCAGCAGGCAGTGGTCCCAAGCAGGCAGTAGTCCTCAGCAGTCAGGAAGGCAGGTCCAGAAGGCAGGTATCCTCAGCAGGCAAAGCTCCAGCAGTAGCACTTAAAAGGGCATTTGTGTGCTTATAAACACCAAGTAGCTCTTTTGCAAAACAGTGACCTCCAGTGGCGTCTAGAGGTACTGCAGTCAGGTGATCATGGTGTCTCACCTGCTGAGACTGGTTTCTGGGTAACATCCTTCATCACCCAGGCTAGCTTGAATCCAGTGGCAAAGTGAGCAAGGGACCCACGTCTGGGAATACCCTGCCAACTTAGGGCGAACAAAGCAAACACAAGGAGATGATGGATGGAGCGCTGAAACTTTTCAGACACTCATCCCCAGTCACAGATCTGGGTTGAATCCATCTTCATTCTTTAGCTCACTTCGCCACCTCAGTTCAGACCCGGATGTATGCAAATCAATCTTGACCCTGTGCATCCTGGGAACAGTCCAGCCCGAACTGCCAAGCCAGGTCTTCCCTGAACCGGAAACAAGCATCCTGAGATCGGTTTCTGGGTAACACCCTTCATCAGCCAGGCTAGCTTGAACCCAGTGGCAAAGTGAGCAAGGGACCCACGTCTGGGCATACCCTGCCAACATGGCGCGAACAAAGCAAACACAAGGAGATGATGGACGGAGCGCTGAAACTTTTCAGACACTTACACCCAGTCACAGATCTGGGTTGAATCCATCATCGTTCTTTAGGTCAATTCGCCACCTCAGTTCAGACCTGGCTGTATGCAAATCAGTCTTGACTCTGTGCCTCATTGGAACAGTCCAGCCCGAACTGCCAAGCCCGGTTTTCCCTGAACCAGAAACAAGCATCTTGAGACCGGTTTCTGGGTAACACACGTCATCATCTGACAGGTTCTGCTGTGATATTCTTAGCGTGTTTTTAGTTTAAAATTGAGGAATTTGCACATTAATTCTACTGTCTCACTTTCTGAAATTGTGCTGTTTTTTACTTGAACATTGCTATTTTGCACATTTACTTCTAAATCTCCTGAGCGTCCTTATGTGATTTTTTCGAGCGGCTGCCATTTTGAAGGTGCCACGCGCTTTCCCTGGTCAGCGCACTAGCTTTTGCATGCCGCACTGCCTCATTTTCTATTTAAGGAGCAGTAAGCGGTCGCGCAGCGCCTGACAGGTTCTACTGTGATATTCTTAGCGTGTTTCTAGTTTAAAATTGAGGAATTTGCACATTAATTGTACTGTCTCACTTTCTGAAATTGATGCTGTTTTTTACTTGAACATTGCTATTTTGCACATTCACTTTTAAAACTCCTGAGCGTTCTTATGTGGTTTTTTCGAGAGGCAGCCATTTTGAAGGTGCCACGCGCTTTCCCTGGTCAGCGCAGTAGCTTTTGCACGGCGCACTGCCTCATTTTCTATTTAATGAGCAGCAAGCGGTCACACAGCGGACGTGCGCAGCGGGCGCGCCAATGGCGCGCCAAAGTCAAGCCCATCTGCGCCCGTACGCGCTCTTCCGGTACCTGAGGCCATGAACCCTGGTCAATTCCTTTCTGATATGACTGCTCCTTTGAGGTACTCATCTGAACAATTATTGCAATATCGCCCTTGCACAGGCTTGAATTGTACCATTAGCTCTGATTTTAACAATGTTTTCTGTTGTCCTTGTTGCAATTTCTCATCTTGCACGACATTCCCTAAAGATATAAGCGACGAAATTCAGATTAGCTCCTCTTCCCCGTTTTTAAGAAGGACTGCTTTGCTGTTAGGAATAAATGCTGTTATTAAAGTTTTTACATTTTGGAACGTGAATTGTCGGTCACTGCCCAAGCATAAGTTGGATATTTTTGACCTTCTAGATAGTGAACATCCTGATGCAATCTTTCTTACCGAAACCTGGTTACATTCCAGTTCAGGCACTGATGTTGCGCTGTCTCTCCCATCTGACTATGCCATAGCCAGAAGGGATAGGGCCAACGGAAAAGGTGGAGGAATCGCTATAATTTATGATAAGTCCTACCAATGCAAATTGGAAGATTTAGCTATTTTAAACTCTGAAGCAGCGCTATTTAAAATTACACTGACACCTCATATTACCTTTTCAGGTATTCTTGATTTATCGACCCCTGCACCTTCTAATTCTTGGGCTCTGCTATTACCAGAACTAGTTGCACCTTTTCTTCTTAAAGCATCTAATTTCACCATATTGGGTGATTTTAATTTACATCTTGAAAATTTGGATTGCATGACTAGTAGTACACTAATTGCGGATCTTGCTGTCTTAAATCTTTTACTTAGTAATAGTGGTCCCACCCATGTAGCAGGGCATTTGTTGGATCCTATTTTTTCGAATTTAACTTGTCTTCACTGTGATCCCGCTCTCCCCTTACGTTGGTCTGATCATTTTGCTACCAAATTTCATTGTACTTTTTCACGGACTCCAACTGTAGCCCCTGTGAGTAGCCCTCATAGAACTCGGAATTGGAGTAAATTGGGCCTTGAATTTTTTAATAGGACTCTTAAAGATAATGCTCCCACTATTGCACATATATCAACCCACTCTTCTAGTATAATACATGAATGGATTTCAGATACGGTTGATTGCTGTCTTCCTTTAACCACAAAAAAGAAATATAACCACCACTTACCTGCCCCCTGGTTTACAGAGCTATTAAAAGTTGAGAAAACCAAATGCAAAGCTTTGGAAAGGAGCTGGAGGAGGAATTATTCTCAGGACTCTAAATCTAACTATAAGTTAGCCTTAAAGCAATATCAAGCTCTCTGTAAACTAGCCAGAAAGGAATATGTATTGTCTACTATCTCCAATGCCCAGAACTGCTCACGCACTCTGTTTAGTATGGTAAAAAAAACTTGCTGGCTCAGACACACAGTCAATGCCACCTATTCTTAACGAACAACAGTGCGATAATCTCGCAAGCTATTTTGTAGACAAAGTTGAACAAATTTATTCTGCACTACAAACTACTCAGACAGAAGCATCTGGTACGGCACTACCCATGTTTGAGCCTGATCATAGGGCAAGTAACCCTATGAGTCTTGAAGCCTGGTCATTATTTTATCTTAATTCCTTTAAAAAAATCTTAAATAGTATTAAATCTGGCTCTCCCCGCGATCTTATCCCTGCTTTTGTGCTGCAGCAGTTAGATTCTTCCTCTTTGTTGCTTATTATGCAGCTACTAAATGCCTCGATCTGAGAAGCCGTTGTTCCTTCTGATTAGAAGAATGCGATGGTTCTTCCTCTCTTGAAAAAGGCCAACGCGGACCCCTCTCAGTTGTCTAATTTTAGGCCTATCTCCTTGCTTCCTATCTATTCCAAAGTTTTAGAAAAAAATATCAATCAGCAACTTACTCACTTTGTGGACTCTACTAGCCTTTTACATCCCTCTCAGTCCGGTTTTCGGGCTGATTTTTCTACTGAGACAACTTTGCTTGGAGTCTCAGAGATGTTACGACACCGTAGCTCTTATATTGCTTGATTTGAGCGCTGCATTTGATACGGTGACCCACACTTTGTTACTAGAATCCTTGCAGTCCTCTGGCATCACTGGCACAGCACTTGGCTGGCTCGCGTCTTTTCTTGCCAAGCGGACTTTTCAAGTTTTTTCTTCTAGAGCAACCTCTAAAATGTACCCCTCTTCATATGGGGTGCCACAGGGCTCCATCTTGAGTCCTATTTTATTTAATTTGTACATTAAACCCCTGGCAACAATAGTAGAGGAATCAGGACTGAGCCTGTTTTCTTACGCCGATGACACCCAGATCATTTTTTTCCCTTTCTTCGGGACAGCTGTACGGACCTTCGGTGCTCCAGACTGGCTTAAGTAATATTGCATCGTGGATGCAAGCTAATCTCCTTAAGCTTAACGGCGATAAGACCGAAGTCCTCATTTTGAGGAAGAACAAGGATTTCTGGTGCCCTCAGCACTGGCCATGTGAGATGGGTGCTCTCCCTCAGCCTTCTGCTTGTGTCCGCAACTTGGGAGTTTTGATTGATGTTAATCTATCTATGAAGCAGCAGGCTGTAAAAGTGGCTGCCACTTGCTTTACCATCTTAAAATGGTTGAAAAAAAATCATTTGGATGCCCCCTGCTTCCACCCAGAAAACCGTAGTCCAGGCACTTGTGACCTCGAGAATGGACTATGGAAACATCCTCTATCTGGGCTCCAATAAGGATGTTCTTTGGAAATTACAAGTGGCGCAAAATTCTGCTGCCAGGTTGTTATGCCAGCTCCCCAAAAACTCCTCAACTTCCAGTGCTTTGCATAAACTTCACTGGCTTAGGATTGAAAATCGAGTGAAGTTCAAAGCCATGTGTTATATGCACAAAATTAAAATTGGCTCTTCTCCAAAGTACTTACAAACTTTGGTCCATCTCTACTTACCCTCTCGTGTGCTTCGCTCAGCCACCCAAGGTAAATTTGTGGTGCCTAATGTCAAACTAAAAAGAATGGGTGCTCGCTCCTTTGCCTTCCTTGGTCCTGTACTTTGTAACTCTCTCCCCATGGCAATCCGTAATGAAACTTCATTTCCGGTTTTTCGAAAACTGTTAAAAACCTGGCTATTTAATCAATCATTTTTACTTTTGACCTTCTTATTGTTTTGGTCCCCTGTCGGTTTTAGCGCTGGGAAACCCTAGTAGGGTAGCTGTGCGCTCTATAAAATTACTTTAACATAACATACATCATCAAGGCTAGCTTGAATCCAGTGGCAAAGTGAGCAAGGGACCCACTTCTGGGCATACCGTCAACTTAGGGCGAACAAAGCAAACACAAGGAGATGATGGACGGAGCGCTGAAACTTTTCTGACACTCACACTAAGTCAAAGATCTGTGTTGAATCCATCATCATTCTTTAGCTCACTTCGCCACCTCAGATCATACCCGGCTGTATGCAAATCAGTCTTGACCCTGTGCCTCATGGGAGCAGTCCAGCCCGAACTGTCAAGCCAGGTCTTCCCTGAACCGGAAACAAGCATCCTGAGACCGGTTTCTGGGTAACACCCTTCATCAGCCAAGCTAGCTTGAATCCAGTGGCAAAGTGAGCAAGGGACCCATGTCTGGGCATACCCTGCCAAATTAGGACAAATAAAGCAAACACAAGGAGATGATGGACGGTGCACTGGAACTTTTCAGACACTCACCCCCAATCACAGATCTGAGTTGAATCCATCATCATTCTTTAGCTCACTTCGCCACCTCAGTTCAGACCCGGCTGTATGCAAATCAGTCTTGACCCTGTGCCTCATGGGAACAGTCCAGCCCGAACTGCCAAGCCAGGTCTTCCCTGAACCAGAAACAAGCATCCTGTTACCGCTTCTGGGTAACACCCTTCATCAGCCAGGCTAGCTTGAATCCAGTGTCAAAGTGAGCAAGGGACCCACGTCTGGGCATACCCAGCATTCCGCCCATCATTTGTTTGCGTAGCACTTTTTACCCTAAGTGGGGTGGGTATGCCCAGACGTGGGTCGCTTGCTCACTGTGCCACAGTTGGTTCTTTGTGCTTTTTGGAGCTATTTTCTCCTTATTCTTTTAAATTGCATGTATCCGGTTCTAGTGATTGGATTTCTGTTGTTTTCATTGTGATCTATTTATTAAAAGTTACTCTCTTTTTCTAAATTGGTGTGGGATTTTTCTTGTGTTTTTTCTTCACTTTATTACTGTTTGAAGTGCTGCATAAATGTTTTACTCGATGTCTCTAACTTAAGTCTGACTGCTCTGTGTCAATCTACCAGAGGGTTGAGCACAAGTTGATTTGGGTTCACCCTGACAAGGATTGTGGTTGCTGCTTGAGTTGGGTTACATCTTCCTCAACCAGTAACCCAATTTATTACAATGATAATGTGCAAAGAAGTGAGTGTTCTTAATATCTGTGTAAGAGCACCACAGTGGGTAAAGTCTGGGGCTGCATTCAACCTCCTGGGGGAATTCATATTGCACCCATCCTCAGAAGCATTTTCTGCCTCCATGTAAGTGTTGGGGCCCTTATAAAGAACTCCATGCCAGAGGGCAACACACTCTTCTGTGCATTTCATTTTCACGTTTTGGGTACATAGGGAATTGCACTTTATGTTTTAGGCCTGGCTCATGACAGCTATTGCTTAATTCTGCCAGATCTCATCTAATTACAAAATATAGAATTACTGTGGATATTGGTCTATTATGTGTTATTTTGTGATTTGGGGAGTCCTGAATTTCTACCCCACACCACCAGTCTAAGTGAACCTTGAACTGCTCTGCTCACTACCCTGAGAGTCAGGTGTGAAAGGGGAGTATTTGGAGCTCGGCTTTGGCCCAATTGAATGATGGCCCAGAACTTTGGTTCACTCCTTTGCTGATCTTCTTTGTTACATGCATTGTATTGGGCAGTAGTTGTGTTAGCACACCTATGAAGTTGGTCCATTGCTTATAACTGATAGAGATATTATTAATGCAGATCCTGTGTCCAATACTGTATCACAGGGCCCTACATGATGAAGTGTCTAGCAAATACAATAGGAATTGGTTTTACAGTGTGAACTCTGACAAATACAAGAAGGCAGGCTTTTGCATTGTGCACTTTAGGACCAATACATTAGGCAAGGGTTTTATAGGGTAACCTTCTTTACAAATACCTTAGGAAGAAGCTTTCTATTCTTTAGCAATTAAATACTCATATCTCTGGTACTGGTGGATCATTGTTGTATTAAGTTCTATTGTGTGCTTTGCAGCGTTTTCAGGTTCTACCGAAGCACCTCCCTGCGTAAGCCTAAGACTGCTCTGCCTTGCTATCCTGAGGGTTACGTGCTATAGAGGTGCACTTGCTGCTCTGATAACATTCAATAGTGAGGCGGCCTTAGAGCACAAGAGTTAGAAGCCCCCAATTGTCACGATTAGATCTCAATACCCATTGATTTCCCTAACCCCCAAAACCCAGTTCCCACATTCCCATCTGAACAGCAATGGGAGGGGTTGTCAAGAAGACTTGCATGTCACTAGAAAACAGAGGCGTCTCCTCCATTTAAGCGGAGGAGCGTCGTCCCACAAGCCCCAGAGCTGAAAAATAAAATAGTAATAAAGATTATTTATTACCGTTGTATTTTTCAGCAACTCATCCTGACCTAAGTGTCAGGACGGGGCAGTGCCAGCGCTGCAGAGAGGCAGCAGCAGGGAGCTGTGTGATTTTAAATATGCATGTCTCTTTGGCCGGCCGTCTTGGGCCTGCCAGCCAGACATGCGCATTTTAAAGATCTCTAACCCAGCTGTTCTAGACAGCTGGGTTAGAGAAAGCACAGGTCTCCAGTGCTTTTAGGAGCACTTGGAAAGCCAACTCTAGCCAATCCTGGCGCTGTTGTCATACTGTGAAAGCAGTACCAGGATTGGGTTGTGCAGTTTCCTGCATCGGGAGCTACCTGGAAGACAGCCGAGGGAGGAGGACGTTGCACCGTGAATGTAAGTGAATTCATTTATCCTTTTTTTTTTCCCCCGCCCACCACCCTCGGTACAAGCCAGCCGCAATTGCTTGAAAATAAGTAGTGCACTTCACTTATGTTCAATCAATAGATGTAACTAGTTGGGCGTCTGATCCTCTGGGTTTGACTCTGCATTACAGATAGATATAGATAATAAAGTTTTATCCAGCACACCATAGGAGTTATATTAAGGATCTACGTTGATGGGGATTCAAAAGAGGTCCTTTATTTCATTCTTGGTTCATGTTCGATTTGAAAAATATCTGACTTGTTTATAAATGCTTAGGCATAGTCCAAATTGCTTTTACATCGCCCAAAATCAATAAGCAGCATTCAGCCAGCCAATCCAAAAGAAATCTGTAAAACAATACTCTGCTTCTAAATGTTAAACTCGTGAGTTTTCCAAGGTTGTTGAAAACCTAAGAATGCATTTAAAAAATATGAGTTGTGCTTGTGACATATAAAATGGAGCATTCAGTGCCTCATTAACGGGGATGACCATTAGATTGAAGAAAATGTGGTGGGTGATTGGTTTTAAGATGCAGAGAAAACATCTAGGGAGGCCGGGAGTCCACAACAACAGTTTTAATAGAAAATCTCCAAGACGTGTTGGGAGATAGGGTAGGCTGAAAAATGCTTCGAGAGAAGCCGAATCAGGATCACAAAGTGGGAGGCAGCAGCGTGTGGTGAATGACCCGTATCATGCAATAAATCTTGGGCCTCATTTATGAGAAGTGACACATCGCTGCGTAAAAGCAGCGATGCGCCACTTCTCAGTGCGCCCTCCTTGCGACACCAATGATGCGTCATATTTATAATATGACGCATCATGTCGCAAGGAAGGACAGATACGTCAGTATAACTGACGTATCTGTCGGCGCAAAATGTGGTGCATTGCTGGAGTTGGGTCGTAACTCCAGGAATGTTCCTTTCACATGGGGCAAGCACCATGAGAAAGGGCCTGCGTCACCCTTACGCCTGCCATGAGGCAAGCGTAAGGTTGTGACGCATTGGCGTCCTAGAAGTGGCGCAGCAAAATCTCATAGATTTCGCTGTGCCACTCCTACGACCCTTTTTTGCGGGGGAACGCCCACTCTGCATACATTATACCTGGCGCAGGTATGATGTAGCGCAGGGTTTTACGAAGTGACGCATCTACCTAGATGCGTCACTTTGTAAATGTGGCGCAACATGGCGCATTTTTTAAGCCACTGGTGCGTCACAAAAAGTGACGCACCAGCAGCGCAAAAGTGACGCAGGGGCTCGTAAATAAGCCCCCTTGTGTCTGGCGTACATGTACCCTGTGGTATTAGTCACTGCACAGTCAAAGATAAAATTACGCACGAGCAAAGAAACCGTATGCTTGTTAGTTGCAGAATTGAGGGTGAAACCGGTTTCTTGCTATTTTATGCTCCACTTGTGTGTGATAACAATGCAGGGCCTGGTGCGACAAACTTTTTGCGCATACCCCCACCCCCATGACCTCCTCCTCAGATTCCCTCACTACCACCCAGCAAAAGTGCCCCTCATTTCTCCAAAGCCCTTCTCTCCCATACATTTCATTTGTTTTAAAGTGCTGGCAAAGGCTGACTTAACAAATCCACTCAGATAACTGCGTATAATACAAATCTGTTCTTTGCAGCAGGCGTATTAACCTTCTGCACTACTTTATGGCCAGTCAATACTGCCACTAAACAAAACTTTGATCTCTCTCTCCAGCAGGAACATTAATCACAATAGATATCTTGACATTTGTATTGCTGCTTGAAAGCTGGGCGCCCAAGGAACTCTGCATCAGGCGCTTTTTGCTAAGCACAGCGCTCCCGGAGGTCAGTGTCCCACCTCCAGGCCAGCGCCCAGTGCGGCCGCACTGGTCAAACTGCCCTAAGGCCAGTCCTGTACCAATGCATTGGCTGGCTATGGGGTGGTTAACCTGATAGAAACGATTCTTGCATCTGTACTTTGTGTGGGCTAACGTGATGACAAGCTGACCATTTGTTACCACTGTTCAATGAGATGAAAAATCGTGTACAAATATGCTTGGCTAATCAGCGTGGGCTTTAAGAACCCATAACTATTAAATGAGACATATTAAACAAGCGCTGGCCCATAATGGATTCAATCTAGGTGTAATTGCCTAATACTTTAATTGTTCATTTGAATTTCACGTAATACAACATAGTGATTAATCTCCAGTTGAGGAATTAGACAAAAGGTCAAGCTCCCAGCAAATGTCAATAGAGTCACAATGCTGTGTCTGTATTTATAAGCGAGAAAACAAATTACTACCATCATAATGAAGCACTGCGTGAGTTTCCGCATCATGCCGAACCAAACTCACCAGTTACAAGCATAGTTGGGCGAGCCAACAAAATAACAGGGAGAACCGAGCCAGGGCTGAACCAACAGTATGCATTGCGAGCCAAGCCCTGTAAATCATGCAACAAACATCACATAAAATACGTTAAAATTGCTCCAGAGATGGGAAAAATAATATTAGGGTCCAAGTCTTAAAAGAAGTGGGGGTAATAACCAGGTCAGGCAGGATGCAAGTGAAATCATGACGAGTGGCATCACAGCGCATGATGTCACGACGTGTGACATTTCACGTGACATAACAGGAAGTGACCTCACTGGTTGTGACATCACCAGAAGTGACAACAGGTATTGAGACCTCATACATGTTTATCAGGTATATCATGAGTACATTTAAGCACATTATGAGATTTAACAAATGAGATTTGGCGTCAGGGTTGTGCCAAAAATGTGGCTCAATACCGACGCAAAATGTGGACCTCAATTAATATATTAATTAATATATTAATTTTTTTAAACCCTGTCACAAGGAAATTGGCAACAAAGAGAACCATGGCAGTAGATTTGTTCTGCTAATTGGTTACAAAGTCTGCATATTTTATGGGTTAAGGAATCTGCTGTAAAAGGTGCCCAGTAAAGCACAGGGAATAATAATAATGCTGAGATAACTCTGCAGGTGAACGCGTTTGTTGGAGAGATCTGTGTTTTGTGAAGTCCCAGATTTTAATCAAAGTAGCATAAGGGTAATGTGTCTCCTGCACAGCTCATCACATAACATACAGATGAAAGATTTTTATCTTATTTAGATAATAAAGTGGGTTGCTGCTTTTAACATAGAGATCCTTTTGTTACCTGCAGCTCATGAATTGAAATGTGTGTAATAAAGCACAGTGAGCTATGAAGGACCTGTGACTCCTACGCCTTGTAACCCTGTCTCATGTAACTCATCTTGTACATTGATTTACACATGTACATGATTTTTTGTCAATTTATAATCTGTATGTTACATAAAGACCTCTGACACCCTGCATGGGGTTGCCTATTGCTATAAAATGAATAAAATAGTGCTATTGAAATTGTTGTGTAAATACTGGGACAGACCAACATACCTGACATTCTTGCTGTGCATGCGTCTCTTATATTCAAGGACTGAACAGAGGCAAAAGCACACTTCTCTCAGTACCTGTGAAGAGATAACAAGCTGTGTGCCTTTGTTTCCCATCCATGGCATTTACATTTAAGTGTAAGGTTCCGGGCTGCCTCTAATCGGGCAATTCAAACAAAAGGAGGTCTGATGGCCCCTTAACTTCAGCCCAGATGGAGGTGAAAAAAAGCTCCCTCGCTGCCTGCGCGCTGCTGCTGGGAATGGAAAGCACACACCGTACAGGCGCTGCTGAACGTGTCCCGTTGTCTGCAAATTACACTGGGACAAGTTCAACAAATTTCTTTGGGGCCAAAGTTCTTGGCAGGGGGGGGCGGCGTCCACTCTGTGAAAATAGTAGGTGGACGCCTTGTACCTGCGTGTATCCCCGAATTGTGCCCTGAATAAAATATTAATAAAAGTTCATTTATTACCATTTCATTCTTCACAGCACCGAGCCGAGCGTCAGGACGTGTGACGGGGCCTTCTGATTTCTTCTGTTGCCAGTCAGGCAGCAGTAGAACGCAGTGATGGGCAGGGCACTTTATGTTTGAAGTGAGCATGTCTTTTTGGCTGGCCCTCTTGCGACGGCCAGCTAGACATGCGCATTTTAAACTTCTCTATCCCAGCTGGGTTATAGACAGCATAGGGCTCCAGTGCCCTCGGGAGTTGCGAAAGAGGATGCTCCCTCCAATTCTGGCGCTTCTTGCATGCATCATGTTTGCAACACACTAGCTGGATATAGTGTCTAGTAAAACCATACTTATTATGTGAGCAATTACTCAAATAAAGATGAGGAATATGTAGTTATAGTATGTTGTCAATCTGATAAGTAAAAGAAAGTATGTACAGAGGCATCCGTTTCTATAGCGATATATGTCCTGAATCTATCCTTGCTGAAGCAGAGAAGGGAGGGACAATTCTATCATGGGAGGAGATGCAAGGGTCACTTCAGTGGTGTAACAATAGCCCCTGAAGCCCCTGCGCTGCAGGGGGTTGAACTTTAGGGGCCCCGTCCAGCACTGTGCACTGGCAGTGAGGCCCTTGGCCTTAAAGCTCCTGACTGTGTCTGAAGCATGGGGGTCTCCCTTCATGATCTTTTCAAGTTTTATTAGGCCACTGGGTCTCTTAAAAAGGTGTAAGGCAGTATGCAGTTCGGCATCCTGATTGATCAAATGCTCAATATTTTTGCAACATCAGGACCCATTATGTGTTTCATTTTATGAGCAAATGTCCTCTATCTCCACCATGTTTTGCCCTCTTAATGTAGTCAAATCCCCAAAAATGTGAAAGTGTTGCAGTTATGTGTGCTTGTCCCTAATGTTCAGAGAGTGGATGTTCTTAATGCCCTTGAATATTCTTGTATTTGTAGTTTTAGATTTCTTTTGTTATTCCCTGCATATGGTTGGTTTTGACCAACAGCAATTGTCAGAGAATGGACACAACGTAGCTCTGTTAAGTGTCCTTCAAGATTGCCTGAGGAAAGGGTGACTCCTCACGACCATGATGAATCCTGCACAGAATATTGTAAGTAAAAGGCAGCAAGTGTCTCCGTTAGAGGGTAACAGCTAGGAGGAAACCCCACAAATGTGAAAAGCCTCCTCTGGCAATCTATATCGCCCTTGTTTGAAGATGTAAGCTGGGCTGGTGAAAGCAGCATTGCACCAAACTCTCCCTGACATCAGGAAGAGAAAAGAGTGGAGCAAGATAGAGGTCTGGGCTCTGAAGATCCATGAGGAAGTTAATCCAAACTTCTTTAGGAACAATTACAACAACAGCAAAATAGCTAAGCAAGACAACAGATGAAAGTGTATGATTCCAAAGGAAGAATCCAATCAACTGAGAAAAATCAGGAACAATAATGTATAGTGAGGGTGGAAAAGGGTCACAAAAAAACAGGAAATGGAATTTGTTGCTCTGCACCTTGCCTTTTCGAGTGCTGCCGTTTGTACGCCTAAATAGGAACCAACCTCATAGGAATAGACTCCCCCACATCTTGGATTGGAAGGTTTCAATAACTCCCAATGGAGAGACCACCATCTTGGTTCGACCAATGTATGCATTCAAACTCTGAACTCAACTAGGAATTCTTGGTGACTGTGATCTCCAAGTGAAACGGCTCAAATTTGACACTCCATGTGATGTGTTTCTCTGGAGGCTCGTTACCGCAGTGTGCACTCTGCACCATCCACTCCCCTTCAGACCTCTCTAGGTCCCCACAGATGTGGAAACACCAGAGCGACTCCAACAATCGAAAGGCCATGCCCTTAACTTAATGTGGCATGTAAGAAGCTTATTACCCCTTCCAAAGCTACATAGTATTGAGTAAGTTCTGATCCTTCATTCACTCCTGGGCATGAATGTGAGAGAATGGCTCCCAACAGATACTCCGGACTTATGCAGATGTTTTCTGGAAAAAAATGACAGACCATCACAAGAGCCTTTTTTTCAGCCATGCTCAATCATGGAGTAGGCCTTTCACTGGATAAAAAAAATGTGTTTTCCTCTGGACTTTCAAGACTCAAAAATCTGTTGGCCTTCATATTAAGTTTGTCATTGTATCATTCATAGTTAAGGTTCAGGTGCAGTTTGATTATCAAAAGCAGGTACATATTGCATCAGCTATGAAGAATTAAACACAGGATGAATCTTCTAAGTATGAAGTAACTTCAGCCAAAACAACACACAATTAACTTGATGAGTAATTTAAAATTACCTAAAAATCATATTAAAATCTTTACAGAAAGAGAATGAATTGGGAGAAAATGAGTAGACAATTAAACCTTCTTTGGAGACCAAAAAGAAGAAGGAATTGATCTTGATTTGTCAACATACTCCGTCATCATGATTGGAGAATTATGTAAACTTTCTGAAACAAGTCTCCCATGCCCCTTAATTCGATTCTGAAAGTCTCTGGCTGCTGGATCAAGGATCAACTTGAGGAGGAAATGAAAAACTCTTTGATGGAAACCTTGCGTACAAAAATAAAGCATGATACCCTTCCAGAAGTATGAGATGAATTATAGTAAGACAATTCTGCAAGTAGAAGAAAACAAATCAAGTCATTTTGAGAAGAATTACACTAACACTGAAAATATTCTTCCAAACTCTGAATAGTTTCCTCCTTCTTTTGGACTGGGGATGATAACCAAAAGGCATCATCTGTTCAATTCCTGTTGCTTTACATATAGGTGCCGATTACGATCCTGTAAAAAAATTCCCCGTATGACTCCTATCCGGTCTTTTTACCGTACCGTACAAACTGCCAACTACGATTCGCATGGGAAAAAGACCATATGAATCGCATTGGGAATTATTCCCCACACGTCCTCGGGTCGGAAAATGTGTCCGACACATCCTCGGACGATTTACCGTACAAATGTGAAAAGTGAAGTCCGACCGCGCTAGTACGATCCATCCCGTGCGTCCGATGTTACAACCGGATGGGAAAAACACCGTCCGCACCGAACTCCCATAGCAACCATGGAGACATGTGCCCGCATACGCGCCCAACACTCCCCCCAGCCCTCCTATGTACGAGTCGAATCCCCACCCGTGTATGTACACCCGTGTATGTACGAGACGCACCCCCACCCGTGAATGTACACCCGTGTATGTACACCCATGTATGTACACCCGTGTATGTACGAGACGTACCCCCACCCGTGTATGTACACCCTCGTACGTATGGCCCGTACCCCCACCCGCGTATGTATGGAGCGTACCCCCACCCCAACCGTGTATGTATGACCCGTACCCTCACCCGCGTACATATGGAGCGTACCCCCACCCCAACAGTGTATGTACGGCCCGTACCCTCACCCGCGTATATATGGAGCGTACCCCCACCTCAACCGTTTATGTACGACCCATACGCTCATCCGCGTACGTATGGAGCGTACCCCCACCCCAACAGTGTATGTACGGCCCGTACCCTCACCCGCGTATGTATAGAGCGTACCCCCACCCCAACCGTGTATGTACGGACCGTACCCCCACCCCAACCGTGTATGTACGACCCGTACCCTCACCCGCGTATGTATGGAGCGTACCCCCACCCCAACCATGTATGTACGGCCCGTACCCTCACCCGCGTATGCATGGAGCGTACCCCCACCCCAACCGTGTATGTACGACCCGTACCCCCACCCCAACCGTGTATGTACGACCCGTACCCTCACCCGCGTATGTATGGAGCGTACCCCCACCCCAACCGCGTATGTACGACCCATACCCTCACCCGCGTATGTATGGAGCGTACCCCCACCGTGTATGTACCACCCATACCCCCACCCCAACTGTGTATGTATGACCCGTACCCTCACCCGCGTATGTATGGGGCGTACCCCCACCCCAACTGTGTATGTACGACCCGTACCCCCACCCCAACCGTGTATGTACGACCCGTACCCTCACCCGCGTATGTATGGAGTGTACCCCCACCCCAACTGTGTATGTACGGACTGTACCCCCACCCCAACCGTGTATGTACGACCCATACCCTCACCCGCGTATGTATGGAGCGTACCCCCACCCCAACATCCTAAGTACGGAGCGCACCCCAGGCCCCATCACCAGCACCTTCACCCAACATCGCGCATGTACGAGTCGTACCAAGCCAGACACAAGGACAGCACTGTACAACAAAATTGCCGAAGTACACACCGTACACACGCTAAAAACGCACGTACACAACCAGGACAAAGCACAACAACACAAGAATACACTATTTGAATGGCACAAAGCCACAAAACATGTCCAACAAGCACAAATACAACACATTCACTGACCTGCAACTGCCAAAATCCCAAACAGAGGCCCAAAACACAACCACTCCTTATAACACACCCACCCAAAGTTCAAACACAGCCACACCCACCAATGGACCAATAAAAAGGGCCCACAGACGCAAACCATGAGCCTTTGCAACAGACTCACTGCTGCCAGACCCCACAGACAACCTACAGCACCATACTTGAACCTTTACTACACCTTACACTTGCACACCTTCACACACACACCTTCACAAACACCCCCTCATCACATTCACACACACCTGCACAACCACACCCACACACCCACAACCATTCACACCCACACCCCCCACAACCATCCACACCCACACCCCTCACCATGTCCACTAACAAGAATCCAAAGTTCACTAGCCAAGAGTTGGAGGTCCTTGTCGACAAAATCCTCAGAGTCGAGCCACACCTCTTTGGAACATTGGTCAGACAGACCAGCATTTCCGAAAAAACAGCCATGTGGCAGAGGATTGTCGATGCTGTGAATGCTGTCGCGTCCACCAGAAGGACCAGGCATGAATGCCAAGCCAGGTGGTACGATCTGCGGAGGAGGGTCCGAGCCAAAATGACCGACGACCACAACCAGGCCAACATCACTGGAGGAGGGCCGCCCCGCAGACCCGTACAATACCATCCCTGGGAGGAGAGGGTGATGGCCATACTGCCGGTGGTGGCAGTGGACAGATTAGAACATGGGTCTCCAACCGGTCGATCGCGAGCTACCGGTAGCTCGCCGACCCTCTGGGAGTAGCTCGCGCTGCTGTATAATTATTGAGACGTGATATAAGCTTTTAATTTTGTAGCCCTTCATTCTCTTTGATAGCTATCAGCCCTTGCCCGCCCTCACACGAACCAGCTGTTCTGATTGGCTGAAGGGAGTTTAGCTGGGGCAGGGCGGGCTGGAGAACGTGACGTTTTTCCTCTTAGTCAGGCGCCACCTGTCTTTTCCAGGCTTTGCCCGCGCTTCGCATTTCTTTTCCATTTGGGCCTCCCGGAGCAGCTGCTGTTGTGAGGTAAGTGGGCCCCTGACCGAGCAGTAGCAGAGTTGGTAAAATGGACTCACTGCATGCAAGGCCCTTTCATTTTAACTTTGGCTGCCACTGCACTTTAGATCTGCCTTCGGTTATAAAGCGCAGTGGCAGGAAACGTTAAAATTAGAAGTCCTTTCAGGCACTGGGCCGGTACCGCGGTGGCAGCATATGTTACAATTCAAGGTTCTTGCCTGCACTAATCCGCTCTCACTGACTTTACCACGCTTTAATTTGCCTTCGCGTAGTAGTCAATGAAAGCGGCTCAGTGCATGCAAGTATCTTTGATTTTAACATAGGCTGCCACCGTACTTTACATCTGCATTAAGCAGGAATAAAGCGTGATAGCCAGTGTTAAATTGAAAGTGCTTGCCTGCACTGAACTGCTTTCGCAGTCATGCACAGGCAAATATATAGCGCAGTGTAGTAATCGGTGAACGACTTTCACTGATTATTACACCACGTTGTATATTTGCCTTTGCATGACTGTGAAAGCTGTTCAGAGCATGCAAGGACCTTTGATTTTAACATCGGCTGCCACCGTGCTTTACATCTGCCTTAACAGTAATAAAGCAAAGTGGCACCCGAGGTTCAAATTAAAAGTACTTGCATAGGGTTTGTGCAGGTGGGGATTAAGGAGTCTACTATCGTTGCAGGTGTGTTGGCCTTTCTATAATGTTCTGTTCAAACAAGACTTCAGGCAAGATGGTTGTCCGGTGCAGGCCTGATCCAGCAGTAGAGTTGAGCTGGTATTTGTATTGAGTCTGACTCTCGTCTTTGCAGACAAAACAAACATATGTTTCCTGGAAATCAGTCTTGGAATAACCAGCTCTTAACCATTCTTCTGATTTCTAGATGAGTCTGAATGGCTCGAACTTTTGCCTGGAATGCATTTCCTAATTTGAAGGCCTGTATGGAGAAAGTATTGCCAACACATGTTATTGTATGCTGGAATTAATATACCCTGTGCTAGCCTGCAACATAAGTTTCTAGGTTGAAAGTATTTGATCAGTTTTGCCTGTAGTGATTTTGTAGGACCTTTACTACTTTATCTTGTCACTACGTGAGTGATGCCGAATAGCTTGGATAAAAACTTATTGTGACTGGTAACCAGTGAGGAGCTTTCAGCAGAGGAGTGTTGTGGGTGTGTATCTTTGTATTGTGCTGCTAACGACAGGGCCGGCTTTAGGGCAGCGCGACCGATGCCACTGGGTGCTGACTTTGTGTGGAGGCGCTAATATTATGGAAAAGCACTTTCTGCTGCATTCCTGGCCTCCAGCAAATTTCAGACATTAATCAAATTAAGTAGGTGATGAATGTAATTCCTGGAAAGAAAGAGATAGGAGGTTTGTGTAATAATCTGCAAAGGAAGTTTTTACTCATCGTAAGGTAGCACAGAGGGTTAATATGTCTGCTGTAAAGAACTTGCAGATCACAAAGTGCATATATAACCTGATGCAAACAGGTCAGTGGGTTACTACTTTTGTCAGAGAGAATATATTGTTGCTAGCTCTTTATGAGTTAAAATCCTAATGTAGAGCAGTGAGCAAGTAACTTATCAAAGAGCTGCTTGAAAACTGCAAAGTACTGGCTGGCTGGACCGTTTTGATTTCCCCCAGTTATTCATTTCCCTAATATTGCAAAAATAGGTTAATTTGGGTAGAAATCAATTATTATTATTAAAGAGAAACCCCCAACCATGCATGGTGTTAAGTTTTAAATTCTTTGTTTCTGCCTCTCCTGACTAAGCACTTTTAAACTATCCTGCCTACCAGTATGGATGACCTGTGACTCCTATACCTTCTTGTCGTCTGTCTTATTTAACATTTGATTGATTGTCTCTGTGTGATGTAGTGTTTTGACACCTTATAGGATTGGCGCGATAAAACTAATTAAATGCATCACAGAGAGAGTGGTTATTAAGTATTTTGTTGAAGAAATTAGGCTTAAAGTTAATGAAACGGGGCGTGGGGGGTCTCTTGGAAAAATGCGTGAGTTACTTGGGGTTTAGTAGCTCACGATGATTTTCACTGACCAGAAGTAGCTCTTACTACACAAAAGGTTGGAGACCCCTGGATTAGAAGGACTCCGAGACCCGGGTGAGTACACAAACAACTCACCTCACATGGAGGGAACGTCATCCACAACCAAACTCACAATCAGTCACGCAACCACCCCAAGCTATCGCATGATTCAACCACACTCCATGAACATGCACATGCCACTAGCGCCACCATGCCCCATGCACCCAGCTGGAAAATGCCAAGTCACAGGCCACAGAAAACACCAACACAAGACACGGTAAGCCGGAAGGCGGGAGTGTGGGCCCTCACATAGTGCAACTCAGAAGCAGACAACAATGCCCTCTGCCCATATGGCCTAGGTCACAGCCAGACAAACAGTGTGTCCCCACACAGGAAAGACTTGCCAGCAAATGGCGGACGCCTTGCATTAAGACATGGGGGTGAAGGCACGTTTTTGCACATGACAGCAGCTAATGAACAGCCAACACTGTGAAAGAGTGGCAGCACACACCACCACAGCAGCAGCGCAGACACAGACACTACACCAAATGGGTGCCTGGAGATCAGAAACAAACTCACATCAACAAGCCAAGGGCCATTCAAAGATCTGCTAAAAGTGTGAGCCTAGGAAGCTGGGCTGAGGTGACAGAGGGTGACACACAGAGGGAGGGAGAGGGGGAGAGAGAGGGAGGGAGACACAGGGAGACGGACAGAGGGAGGAGGCTGACACAGGGAGGGAGGGAGAGGGGGACAGAGAGGGAGTGAGAAAGGGACACACAGGGAGACCAATTCAGCCTTGTGGGGTGTGGGAATGTCTGCTCGTCAGCAGGTGGACTGCGTGCATGTAGACAAGGGTGGCCAGTGCCTCAATCCCCCTCTCTTCTCCGTGGCCAAACACAGGGCCATGTCACAACCTGTGCACGAGCACAACGCCAGCTACCTGCATTATATAAGTGTGTGGAACAACTCCATGTGCCCACGTACAGTGCAACATGGAAGGCGCCAATGCATGGCTCGCCACACCTGCTCACTCCACTGCTGACTGCAGTCACAATTGACAAAACAAGTAAGACTGTGCCACACATAGGTAAAGTCTCAAAAGCTGTGGCCAAGGGACATACCCATGCACAAGTGCACTGTGAATGGAATGCAAGACATATCCAAATTCCCAGAGGAAATGTGCCAACTTTGAAACGAATGAAACATGGATGTTGCATGGAACATAAATAACATTGTCTCTCTCACACACAGGTCAACGTCGTGGATCACCCCCCAACACTGGGGGGGAAGACTCACACGACCCGGCTCTGTGGGATGCCGATCCCACCGGCAGCGACGACTCTCACCACTCTGTGGACGACCCCGACCAACCTGGCCACTCTGGTGTCCAACCACCTGCAGCACCTGCGTCAGGTACAACTGGGCCAACCACCAACCCCACTCCTGCCACATCCGAGGAGACACCCAGGATCCCTGCCCCACCACCACAATACAGCCAGGCTCACCAGGAGGGACACGGTGTACCGGGCACCCAGGAGGAGGCAGGCAACAACGCTAATGCCACCCCTCAGGGGTCCCGGAGACCCGATGTGCCCACAAGGGCAGGCCAGGTGCAAGTGGGCAGGGGTGGTGGGAGTGGAGGACGGCGGAGGCGCGAGCCTGACCAGTTGGCTGCGGAACCGGTATATGCCCATGTCAGAAACATCCTGGACACATACCGGCAGGACACCACGGGCATGGCCCAGGTTGTGTCCATCCTCGAGGAGATCAAGACCCAGCAGGCCCAGCAACATGCGGAGCAACATGCCTGTCTACTGCGACACCAAGGGCGGATGGAGGACAGACAGGCTGAGCTCGTGACGGTGTTCACGGGAATTCACAGTACACTCCGTCGGATAGCCGACAACATGGGCAACCCTCCCTGTGCCGCCAGGCGTAGAACATCACCACCCACAGGGAGGGATCAGGAGGAGGAGGAGACATCCGACGGAGCATCCCAAACATCGTCACGGCCTGCTTCTGAGGGTTCCTGCAGGAGGGCGGGTCGTCCACGGAAAAGACCGTGAGGGTCGGCGCAACAGCACCATCTCCCAGGACACCTGGCCTGGCACCTGGCCCACTGGACCAACAGCAGCACATCAGCAAAAGACATTCTCTGCCACATGGACTTGCTGGTCACTGTCTGACCAATGTTGACAAAGACTGTGGCATGGACTCTGAGGATTTCCAATGGCAAGGACACCAACTCCCCTAGTGAACTTTGGATTCCACACACCCGGAAAGCCCCTCATGTCATACCCCCCCCCACGTACCCCAAAAAAAATAAAAGTTACACGATAAAGAGATGATGCCTACATTTTGCATTATTACCTTACATGTGTCTTGTTAAGTCTAACCATGCCTGAGTTCTCATATGACTCCAACCATCCACACCCTGGGGCCTGAGTCTGGCACAGGACACACATGGGTCACAACGTATTAGGCAAGACACACATGGAGCACCATACACACTCGTGATGGGCCCAACCAGCTGAGGGGGTGGCCGCACAACCGTGCCGACAGACATATTGAGTACAGCGACAGCCATGCGCAGAGGTCAGGGATCATGTGGAGTGTCCAGGGGGGCACCCAGGTACGTGTGGACAGGTGGCAGAACCATGTCCTGCAAGCTTGAGTCAGGTGGATGCAGAGAATGGTGGCCTGGCCAACGTTGTATGCATGGGGATGGCACATGTCACAATACCCACACATTAAATAAATGAATTTGGATGACGGTCGCACTCCTTGTTACTCTTGTAATTCAAAAAAACTAGTCCGTTTTGTTCACTTTGGGTGCTGTGGGATCTTATCCCCTGTCCAAAGGGATGTGACTTATGTAAATAACTGAATTCCCTCTGCAGTAGAAGGTATATCCCAATATGCACTCCTTTAAATTTCACACTTTAAAAACACATAATCCAATTTGTCTCTGTAGTTGTAACTGTTTTAATTTCACAGTACAGTGTTTAATGTTTTTCTTCAACGAATAATTTTCATTTTGCACAGATTCTTCTGGTCAATGTTGAAAACATCAGTATTCGGGTCATAAATTTCAATCCCAGGTACTCGGGTCACAGGGTATTAATCCCAATGCATTTCGGGGTCCACCCTTCCTCAGGGGTTACTCCCTATGAAAAATAGTGTAGTCTTTTAGTGGTATTGATGCCAGAACGTGCATTAAGAACAAGATAACAGAAATGCGAACAAAGTGTGTATTAGTCATGTTTTCGGTATGTGTAAATTGGACCCGATGGTCAGCTTGGTTCAATTTTTGTATTGCGTTCAGTAGTTCCACTTCTGCTCCTTTCCAAATAAGAAAGATGTCATCAATGTATCGGGTGAATAAGACAGTGTTGTCCATCCATTGACCTTGCGATAAAATGTGATTGATTTCAAAATGATGCATGAACAAATTTGCATACGCAGGAGCTGCGCAATTACCCATTGAGGTACCGTTCAATTGTGTGTAGTATTTGTCTTTCCATGTGAAATAGCTATGGTATAGCGTAAAGTGCATTAACTCCATTAAGAAAACACTGAGATTGTCGTCTTTGCCACTTCTTAAAAGGAAGTATTCAAGTGCCTCCAGTCCTAAGTTGTGTGGGATAGAAGTATATAATGCCTGTACATCCATGGTGAAAAGTGTGTAATCAATGTTTTCTGCCAGTTCAATTTTGTCTAATTTCATTAGGAAATCGGTGGTGTCCTGAATGTATGTTGTCATTTGCCGTGCAATAGGTTGCAGATGACGATCTATGTATTTACCAATTGGTTCGTGAATAGAGTTCCGAGTGCTCACAATTGGTCTGAATGGGGGGTGTCGTAAGTTTTTATGAATTTTCGGTATCATATATAGATACGGTATGCTAGGATTTTGTTTGATGAGAAATTTTTTGTCTCTCTCGTTGATTGTTCCTAGTTGTAGGGCTTTATCTATGATACATAGCAAAACTTGTTTGAAACAGGTATGCACTCCAGTTTAGATTCAATTGAGCACAGCGTTTTAAGTTAGGGCGAACAATTTTTATCACGATCTTTAAACCAACACAGTCACTACCGCATTCAGAATTACTTTCACGAGTGAGTTAATCACAACGGTAAATCGAGCACGACTTTTTTCTCCTCGAAACTTAAGCACAGTTCACGTACGTTCGTGAAGCCAATACCGTATTCAGCACAACTTTCACGAGTGAGTTAGTCACAACGGTAAACCGAGCACCGTTCACTTACTTCACATCCTTATTGAGTTATTCACGAATCACGCACAGTCGAGCTAATATTAGAAACTTTAAACACGCCGTATGGAGTATTCTACTGGAATTCTACCGAAAACATGACTAATACACACTTTGTTCGCATTTCTGTTATCTTGTTCTTAATGCACGTTCTGGCATCAATACCACTAAAAGACTACACTATTTTTCATAGGGAGTATCCCCTGAGGAAGGGTGGACCCCGAAATGCATTGGGATTAATACCCTGTGACCCGAGTACCTGGGATTGAAATTTATGACCCGAATACTGATGTTTTCAACATTGACCAGAAGAATTTGTGCAAAATGAAAATTATTTGTTGAAGAAAAACATTAAACACTGTACTGTGAAATTAAAACAGTTACAACTACAGAGACAAATTGGATTATGTGTTTTTAAAGTGTGAAATTTAAAGGAGTGCATATTGGGATATACCTTCTACTGCAGAGGGAATTCAGTTATTTACAATACCCACACAGTCATGGACATCATGCACAATACACAGTCTAATCCCACACAAACAGCTTGCATCTTGCTACTCGACACATAGACACATAGCCACTATCACGGAAAACCATGCCAGACATGCTGTATGCACCGTGGCAACACACCAGCATTGACTGAGAATAGGCACCTTACAGGCGTGTGTACGGTCCGTATCACTATGGGTGTGCTCGCGTATGCGTACCCATAGTGATACGGACCGTACACACGCCTGTACGCTCACTATCACTATGGGTACGCATACGCGAGCACACCCATAGTGATACGGACCGTACACACGCCTGTACGCTCACTATCACTATGGGTACGCATACGTGAGCACACCCATAGTGATACGGACCGTACACAAGCTTGTACGCTCATTATCACTATGGGTACGCATACGCGAGCACACCCATAGTGATACGGACCGTACACACGCCTGTACGGGCCGTTGCTATGCATTTGGGGTGCCCTAGGGCCCCGGTACGCACCGTACCTGTGTGTGAAACTCCAAATTACATAGGGGACACATGAGGGACAAGTATAAAGGCCTACATGCATGCTGGTTGTCATGGAGACCAAGTTTAAAGTTTTAATTTTTTTCAGCAGGTGCACAGCAGAAGTCAGTTTGAATGAATCTACTTTGTTGCAATGTGGTTCTGGAGTTGACATCATGCTCAAGAAAAAAACACAATAAGAACCCACTGACTGTGCTAGGTTTGAAGGGATTGGAGGAAACATAGGATGCACATGTGAGTGACCAATCACTCTGTACTCCTGTGCATGAAACAGGCCAGCAAGGCAGATATAAGGCAGCCAGGTCCCATGAGGGAGCACTTGCCTGCACATCTTTGGATTCTACGACCCAGCTGCTGCTACTGATTCCCTGGAACCATGGCAAGGTCTGTGGAGAGGGCACAGCCTTTCACCCTGGAGGAGAACCTGGCATTGCTGGATGTGATCCTCCCACAGTACCCCCTGCTGTATGGGCGACCAGGGTATCAGGTGAGTGCAGAGTCTACTAGCACAGACTGTGTCCCTTGTTTGTGACTGTGACTTCTGGCATTGTGTCCAGGTGTGACACACATGCTATGTACTGTAGGGGGGGTCCCAGGGGGGGGAATGCCTGATGTCTCCCAGCCACAGCATGCTGTGGTGCATGTCTGCCGTCCTCACTTGCATTGTGTTTACTGTGACAATCACTGCATGGTGCATGCCACATTCTGCCTGTCTTGTCCTCCTGGGAATGTAGCCTCTACAGTCCTCATTTGATTATGTGGTCAGCCCAGTGTGACAGGTGACTGTACCCACAGATGTGTGTTAGTTCTGTGTACCTGTGCTGAGAGTGTCCACATGATGTGTTCGTACCCTGGACATCGGTGTGTGTGTAAGTCCCCTGTCATGTGGGTGGGTGCATATGTGGAGTGTGGCACCCGGGATGCATGAGGGATGAATACACCCTGCCCATGTGATGTGAGCAGGGAGCAGTGCTGTGTGTCTGATGTGCAGAGCCAGCCCCACACCTGTGAGCCCCCCCCGTCTAGTGGCACATGTGCAGAGTGA
Source organism: Triturus cristatus (assembly GCF_964204655.1). NCBI lineage: Eukaryota > Metazoa > Chordata > Amphibia > Caudata > Salamandridae > Triturus > Triturus cristatus. Next base: position 678,990,080 of record NC_140589.1, read on the forward strand.
GGTTTGTCCCTGCATTTGGCAATGGCAGGTGAATGTCCTGTGCCTGTGTGTGTCTGTGTACTCTGCTGAGGTAGCGTCAGTGGCTTGTGGCATGTGACTGCTTAGAGGTGCTGCACATTATCCTGGTGTAGCTTGTGATGCACAGTGTGAGCCTGGATCATTGATTGTGTTGTTGCCCTCATTCCACCTGTGTACTTTCAATGGCACGTACTGCTTTTGCCCTTCCCCAGAGGATCATGTCCCTATGACAAAGGTGCAATGCATTGGATGCATACTATGCCTTGTTGTAAACAGCAAATTTGTTCTAATATGTGTCTCTGTGACATGTGCCAGGTGTATTGATGTAGTGTCACTTGTTCATCCTCACAGGTAGGCGCCTCTGCCAAGAAGCAGATCTGGATGAACGTCGTCAGTGCCGTGAGGAGGACGGACGGTCGCAAGCGGCGCCTGGCCCAGGTGAGGAAACGCTGGCAGGCTATCCGGTGCTGGACGCGGAGGATAGCACGGGTCCTGCTGATGGACTCACCTGAGACCCATAAGAACCGCGGGTGCCGCCGTCTGACCCACATCCACAAGCGTGTGCTGGCGGTGGTATTTCCAGACTTGGACAGGCGCTTACAGGAGAAGCAGCAGCAGGAAGGGGGTGGGTACATGTGTGTTTGTTGTGTGTCACCAGCATTTGTAAGTGCACAGTTGCATGGATACACTGCCAGGGTTTAAAGGTGCTGTGCAGATCCTGTTACCCACAGTATAGCGGTGCTCTCCTGCCTCCCTTCCCCTCCTTGCAATGTGTTCCCTGGTCTGTGTGTAGTCACTCCTTCACAAGGTTATGTAGGCTGGCACTTTCTCCACGTGAACTATGCCTGTAGCATCATGTGTGGGGGTGGTGTGTAACAGGTTTTGGGACCTTGCCTGTGCCCTGTCCAGTTCAGTACTTGTGGGTTCCATGTCAGTTGGCACTGATGCTGAGTCCAGACATGGGAGTTAGTCTCTCAAGTGTCATGCCTTACAGCACGCATGTCCTATGTTGTGGCCTGTGACATGATGTGCATGAGTGTGCGATACGCATAGTGCAGGGATGGTGGCGTGTGTTGCAGTCATTCCCATTCAGGACCATGGAGTTGTGTGGCCACTACTGTCCCCTGGGGCATATTTTCCTAGGTGTCATGTGTGTCATCACAAAATGTGGACACTCTCAGTGTCTACAGCATAGGTTGTGCTCTGTGCCATTGTCCCCTGGCACCATGTATATTGACGTAAAATGTAGTACAAGTGTCCACTGTACAGCCTGACCTGATTTTCCTTGTTCATACTCACGGTGGCCAGTGCCTGTGTGTCTTGTTACAATCATCTGATGATGACCATTTGTACATGATTATTTGGACAGGCGCACCTTGGGTATTTTGTGTCCAATCTTGCATTTATCCAGCCCATGTGTATTTCACCCAGACTAAGAGATGTAAGTGCTTCCTGTGTCTCAACAAATTGTCTCATGTAGGGGGTGGTTGGTGTGGGCAAAGCCTACATGTCAAAACCTGATATCTCCTTGCTAGGTCTGGCCAGTGTGTGATGTTTGTCTGCACATACACTCAAGGTGCAGTGAGCCAGTCATGGTGGGCATGTTTTCAGTATTACCTATGCAGCATGTGCCTCAAGTTCATGGATATGGTCCCTGCTCATCCCTATTTTCGGCAACGCTGTGTGGTGCAGATGCAGTGCTGGATTGTCCCCAGGGCCTGGCTCCTCTGTCAAACTCCATTTCATGTCATTTGCTATTGTGTCATGCTCTCCATAGTTTTTCAGTGGCATGGTGGATCAACCAACTGTGTGTTGCATGCCCTACATCTGTACCTTGTTTTGTAGATGTTACCGATCTTTCTTTTCAGGCTATGCACTGTAACCTATGTAGATTGGACTCATGTGACATATGTATACAGGTGTATGATTAATTGCTGTCTCTTCACCTTGCCCACAGCATCGCCGGGGGACACGGAGGGAGACATGAGCACAGACGGAGCGGAGGGACCGAGCACCAGTGCCAGCGGTGACATCGTGGCTGGCACATCGAGTGGAACTGAGGCGGAGGAGAGTGAGGCCGAGGACCTGTCCACTGGCACGACAGAATATGAAGCTGACGGGTCCGAGGATGATCTCTCCGAGTGGGCGGAGGCTGCACCAGCAGCTGACAGTGGCACAACATCTCTCCCCGCCCCTCCATTGCCATCAGCCGCCTCCCACTTGCTCGTGTCCCTTCCCAGCGTGCCCAGTCACCACATGTCTCCTTCCTGCCAGGCACTGCACCCCCTGCCCCTGTCTCCACTGCTGCCGCCAATGCCGAGTCTGTGGACATCCAGCGGCAGTTGCAGGTTGGTCAGGCTGCGATGCTTAATGTACTCCATGGCCACAGCCAAGTGCAGAACAACATGGAGGCATACTTGGAGGGCATTTTTCTCATTGCAGGCTGACCAACGCAACTTGCTGAGGTCCATTGACTCGACACTGACTGCAGCAGTGGGTCTCCTGCAGCGCTACATCCAACCCCCTACTCCTGACCCATCCACACTTCCCACTCCCATGCCTGTCCCACGTACACCCAGACATCAGCATGCACCCACCACAACAGACACAGGCACCACACCAGCAGGGAAGGTCAAACGCACACCTCCTGGCACGCACACACAGGGTGAAGTAGGCACACCCACTGGGTCGGGGGGCAAACGTAAGACACGCAGCCAGAGTGGGAGTCCGCATTCCACCAAATCCACTCCCTCCAAATCCCCTCCCCTCAGCTCTCCTGGCCACATATCCGGCAAAGACTCCTTCATGGCCGCTCTGTCCCTGAGCCCCACAGTGACAGCACACCGCAAGCGGTCAAGGGAGTCCCCGGTCAGGGTGGTTGAGTCCCCCCCCTGTCCACACCCTCCCCCAGTGGCGCTGCGACCCATCCCTCCGCCCCCCCCTCCTTGGGGCCTGTGGTTCCTTCGGGTGCAGGGGAGTCGCTGGAGGACCTTGCTAAGGTGTGCAGCGCCATCCTGGCCTCCGCCTTTGGCCCTGCCCCACCCCCTGTGGCGGAGTCCTCCATCCCTGCACCCACGACGCCTACCCTTCGCCCTCATGTCCCTGCGGTGCCTGGTCCTTCCCCCCCACATGATGCCCTCCCCGCTCTGGAAGACGAAGGAGTCTGACTGCGCAGGCAAGCTAGGGGACACGCGTCCCACTGTGTCCCCCACCTGGATTTGAACTTTGGATTGCCCTATGGGCATTGTACATTTTGAACTTTCAAGGGACAAACAGATTTTTGGATGCTGAATAAAGCAATTTATTTTTCCTTAGTACACTACTGTCTGTCTGGTATTGCTGTTGGTCGACCTGCCCCATTATTTTGGGTGGTGATTATGTGTTGGGTGTGTGGGAATTGTAGTCTTGTGCTGGTCATAGGGTGGATCCTGGTATCTGTGTGCCATCACAAGCTGTTGGCTCCATAACTTTGTTCATGTAAGCAGTTACTGCATGGTGACATCGTCCCAAGGTGTGTTCCTTCCTCTGTGTAACCTGACATCTTCCCTGCAGGGTCTTTCCAATATGTGGTGCTGAGCTGTGTCTACATTGGCTGGGTGTGTGACGGACTCGTTAGACTTGGGCCATGCATGCTGAGCGATGTCTCCACCTGCATCATTCGTGGCGTCCTTGGTGGTCACTGTACTTGTGTATGTAGACTGTCATGACTTCATGTGTACATGTTTTCTTTTTGGCGCTATGCATGTGTATACTCCCAGCCTCGCACACATGTGGTACATGTACTGCAGGATCTTTGTGCACCTGACTGACATTTTTGGGCATTGGATCTGTGGGTACTCCACCCTTTTCTTCGCAGGGGCACTGCTGTGAGTGTTAGGCACCCACCCCTCCTGTGTCTGGGCACTGCTGGGAGGACTCTGCACACACCCCTCTTATGACTGGGCACTGCTGGGAGGACTCTGCACCCACCCCTCCTGTGTCTGGGCACTGCTGGGAGGACTCTGCACACACCCCTCTTGTGACTGGGCACTGCTGGGAGGACTCTGCACACACCCCTCCTATGACTGGGCACTGCTGGGAGGACTCTGCACCCACCCCACCTGTGTCTGGGCACTGCTGTGAGGACTCTGCACCCACCCCTCCTGTGTCTGGGCACTGCTGGGAGGACTCTGCAAACACCCCTCCTGTGACTGGGCACTGCTGGGAGTGTTAGGCACCCACCCCTCCTGTGTCTGGGCACTGCTGGGAGGCCTCTGCACACACCCCTCTTGTGACTGGGCACTGCTGGGAGGACTCTGCACACACCCCTCTTGTGACTGGGCACTGCTGGAAGGACTCTGCACACACCCCTCTTATGACTGGGCACTGCTGGGAGGACTCTGAACCCACCCCTCCTGTGTCTGGGCACTGCTGGGAGGACTCTGCACCCACCCCTCCTGTGTCTGGGCACTGCTGGGAGGACTCTGCACACACCCCTCCTGTGACTGGGCACTGCTGGGAGGACTCTGCACCCACCCCTCCTGTGTCTGGGCACTGCTGGGAGGACTCTGCACACACCCCTCCTGTGACTGGGCACTGCTGGGAGTGTTACGCACCCACCCCTCCTGTTTCTGGGCACTGCTGGGAGGACTCTGCACCCAACCCTCCTATTTCAGGATATGTACGCTTAGAACATACACAGGTGTGGGTTCGCTCCATGCATACGAGGTGGGGGTACGGTCCGTACGTACACTGTTGGCATGGGGGGTACGCTCCATGCATACGCGGGTGAGGGTACGGGTCGTACATACACGGTTGGGGTGGGGGTACGCTCCATGCATATGCGGGTGAGGGTATGGGTCGTACATACACGGTTGGGGTGGGGGTACGCTCCATGCATACGCGGGTGAGGGTATGGGTCGTACTTACACTGTTGGGGTGGGGGGTACGCTCCATACGTATGCGGGTGAGGGTACGGGTCGTACATACACGGTTGGGGTGGAGGTACGCTCCATGCATACGCGGGTGATGGTACGGGTCGTACTTACACTGTTGGGGTGGGGGGTACGCTCCATACATACGCGGGTGAGGGTACGGGTCGTACATACACGGTTGGGGTGGGGGTACGCTCCATGCTTACACGGGTGAGGGTACGGGTCGTACTTACACTGTTGGGATGGGGGTACGCTCCATACGTATGCGGGTGAGGGTACGGGTCGTACATACACGGTTGGGGTGGAGGTACGCTCCATGCATACGCGGGTGAGGGTACGGGTCGTACTTACACTGTTGGGGTGGGGGGTACGCTCCATACGTACGCGGGTGAGGGTACGGGTCGTACATACACGGTTGGGGTGGAGGTACGCTCCATGCATACGTGGGTGAGGGTACGGGTCGTACATACACTGTTGGGGTGGGGGTACGCTCCATGCATACGTGGGTGAGGGTACGGGTCGTACTTACACTGTTGGGGTGGGGGGTACGCTCCATACGTACGCGGGTGAGGGTACGGGTCGTACATACACAGTTGGGGTGGAGGTATGCTCCATGCATACGCGGGTGAGGGTACGGGTCGTACTTACACTGTTGGGGTGGGGGGTACGCTCCATACGTATGTGGGTGAGGGTACGGGTCGTACTTACACTGTTGGGGTGGGGGGTACGCTCCATACGTACGCGGGTGAGGGTACGGGTTGTACTTACACTGTTGGGGTGGGGGGTATGCTCCATACGTACGCCGGTGAGGGTACGGGTCGTACTTACACTGTTGGGGTGGGGGGTACGCTCCATACGTACGCGGGTGAGGGTACGGCTTGTACTTACACTGTTGGGGTGGGGGGTACGCTCCATACGTACGCGGGTGAGGGTACGGGTCGTACATACACGGTTGGGGTGGGGGTACGCTCCATGCATACGCGGGTGAGGGTACGGGTCATACTTACACTGTTGGGGTGGGGGTACGCTCCATACGTACGCGGGTGAGGGTACGGGCCGTACATACACGGTTGGGGTGGAGGTACGCTCCATGCATACGCGGGTGAGGGTACGGGTCGTACATACACGGTTGGGGTGGGGGTACGCTCCATGCATACGCGGGTGAGGGTACGGGTCGTACTTACACTGTTGGGGTGGGGGGTACACTCCATACGTACGCGGGTGAGGGTACGGGTCGTACATACACGGTTGGGGTGGAGGTACGCTCCATGCATACGCGGGTGAGGGTACGGGTCGTACTTACACTGTTGGGGTGGGGGGTACACTCCATACGTATGCGGGTGAGGGTACGGGTCGTACTTACACTGTTGGGGTGGGGGGTACGCTCCATACGTACGCGGGTGAGGGTACGGGTCGTACTTACACTGTTGGGGTGGGGGGTACGCTCCATACGTACGCGGGTGAGGGTACGGGTCGTACTTACACTGTTGGGGTGGGGGGTACGCTCCATACGTACGCTGGTGAGGGTACGGGTCGTACTTACACTGTTGGGGTGGGGGGTACGCTCCATGCATATGGGGTGGGGGTACGGTCCGTACATATCTGTACCCACGCTATGGAATGCTTGTGCGGGCCGTACCCAGGCCTTTGCCACGTGGGTACAGCCGTCCCGCCATTGTTGGGGTGACGTAGGTGTGGGCGTGGTACGACTCGTACCCACGCTCTTAAGGCGTGGGTACGGGACGTACCTGTATTGTTGTGTTGCCGGTTCGCGTCGTCAAGCACTTCCGTTGTGGCGGACGCTGGCTTTGCTGGACACGCCCCCACCCCCTCGTAGTGACCAGGGCCTGGGGGTCAGGTATGTCCACTTTGGTGGGGGTTTTGTGGCCTGCCCCTGCTCCTGCCCCCCCCCCTTTCCCCCCTCCCTTTGTTGTTCTGACCTTCTGCGGCGTCTGCGTCGTAACCTGTAGAGGAGGTCGACTGCTATGAGGGCCGGGATGACACGTAGGTTCGGGTCCATGTCTGTCCGTCGCGTGCAGGTACTCCTTGTTTGCGTCGTCCTGATTTCCCGGCAGTTTTTGGCTGCCGGAAAACATTGTCCGTGCGGGATGACGTCGGTGCGAATCGTACTTCCTGGTTCGTGAATGGCAGGCTGCGTGCGTCCCGACGTCACATCGGCGCTTTCCCGGATCACATTTGTATGTTTATTTTCGTCGGTCGGGGTTTTGTACGATTCGTACGGAAATAGTATTTCCGTGCGAATCGTACTTCCATGTTTGTATATTGTTACGACCGGGTACGTGTTGGACGGAGAATATGCTCCGTCCGACGGCTCATACCCGGTTTTTACAGGATCGTGATCGGCACCTTTGTCTTCCAAATATGTGACAGATACTGGGTACCTCTATCAGAGATCATAGAACGAGACAATCCATGAGGACAAAATAAATCTGTCAAATGAGAAAAATGGCCAATTTTTGACAATTGTATTTTGTAACCATTATCACATGATAACATTCAGAAGCTGGAAGATCAATAATAAAGTTTGTTGAAATCATAAATTTAAAATGAAAGGTTTTGTGTGGAGAGTAATGAGACAGGCAAGACATTCTTAGGCAACAGAATTAATCGTTTATTCCCAAAAAGTTTATAGAATGGAATCCCAATTATTGTTTTTTTCCCTATCACCAGAAACAACAGGGTCATGACAAGTCTTCATTAATTCAACTTGTAGTTCCTTAGTTGGATTGCTGATAGCTCATTGACTATTATAGAGCTCATTGTATTGAACTGGGAAAGCCTTTAAATGAAGATCTTTGAAATCTTTTGGATTCAATTGATCATTTGTAAGTTTTCCTTTTTTTCCAAAAAAGACCAACCTATTCTAAGAATTAATTTTGAAGAAATTACAGACTGTTCATACCTGAGTGCGGAGTCTTGATACCAGAGTGACAAAGCATTTGCCACCACATCCTTTGAACCAGAAATGTAAGTGAAGACAACATCATTTTGTGAAAGAAAAATATCCATCCTTCCTGATGACTATTCTGGCATCAAAAGTTTCTCAAACATTGCAACTTCCGATGGTTGGTTTGACCATCGACTCTCTCAGAAATACCAAATCATTTTGTTCAGATTCTGACAAAATATGGGATACAAAATACTAGGTGTTCTTTTCATCATTTTCTGGTTTCTGAAGTAAAATTGCTCCACCTGCTTTGTTAGAAACATCAGTCTCTATAGTAAAATTATTTGAATTATCTAGATGGCCTAATATCAGGGTGGTACAAAATCCTTTTAGATACATTGAAGGCTTTTTGAGCCTGGTCATCCCAATAGAAACCTTTCTTCAAATCCAATTTCGGTAGCATCTCTGTAACATGACCAGTAATTTCTGAAAGTTCTTTAATAAACTGTCAATAGAAATTGTGAATTCAAGGAAACTTTGGGTTTCTCTGTTGGACATGATATGTCCAAATGGCAGTTGCATTCTTCGAATCCATGGATAATTTAGAACATGGGTACTCGCAAACATTTTCCCTGGGGCCGAAAATGTTAGTCTTTGGTGTGACCGAGGGCCGCACTAATGCCAGCAGGGTGGTGGAAGAGGGGGTGAGTGTAGGGGAAGCAAAGCAAGTACATCTAGTGGGTGAATTGAATTGTACAATGTGGAGCTGGACAACCTGGGATGCAGTACACCCTAGATACTTCCTTTATTTAATTGAAATGAAACTTTAAGAAAATGCTTGCTGTTTATTTCATATTTTGTTTATGTTAGTGCTGAGTCCAGTAAACAGCAGCCTTGGGGCTACTGTTGCGTAGGGGGCCACATGTAAAGGTCAGGATGGTCGCATGCTGCCCCCGGACCGTACTTTGAATATCACTGATTTAGAGGCCCTTCTAAAACCCATGCTATGCAATGTATTCTTTTTCAAAAGAACATATGTCTGGCATTCAATGTAAAAGATGTTGCCGAAGACAAGACAAATGTTCTTGGTGTTCTATGAAGGTCTTAAAATACACAAACATATCAACCCTATACAGCAGGACAAACGAATTCAGCAAAGAGTAAATGCACCCAAAATGAACAAAAGTCCAAGGTTCATTTAAAATAGTCCATCGTCCTCCCTTAAAAAGGAAGATACTCAGGCTTCAGGGTTAGTTAAAAATATAGTAAAGGCATGGTACTCCAGTGACAGAGAAGACAAGATAGCTGCTGTCATCTCAGAAGAAGAGTCCCCCAATTCTCCTGTCAGTGACCACATTCTCCAGAAGAATAACAATGGTCATGACAGAACTATGATGACGAAGCTGTGGTGTGAGTTGACCAATTGACATAAGGATTATGCATCTTCAACCAATGAATTCCAAAAGGAACAGAGTAATTCGGGGAGGCAGGAAGGTCAAAGACACTCAAACTTGTGATCAAAGAATGATGGTGTGGTATTGCACTTGCATCTTCGGAGTTCATTGGTCAACCCCGTGGGTTGTTCAGGTTTTTGTGCCTCCTATAAGAACTAGAACTGCACTGAACTGCGAGCACTAGCACTATTTTGTGCGTTACACAAAATAGTTGTGCATTAATTATATTGTTGTTTGTAAGAGGTGAGTGGCATACTCACTAACACGGGGCTACATGAAGAGTTGAACTGGAACACGGTGCTAATAATTGTTTTTCTGTTAATCATCACGCTTAAATGCAGTGTGGTTGGCAAGTCTAGGCATGTAATATATTTGTCGTGATTTTATTATTATGGCATTATAATTGAACAGAATACAGTACACTGCATCTGTTAGATTGGACTGAAACTTTTAATAAAGAAAGATGTACAAAAAGTAAATAAATACTTCTGGGTGGAAAATCCAATCTGCTGAGACAAGCAAGGCACGAAAATACAGAAAGGTGCACAAAAGCATGCGGTGCTGGAACAATTTTCAGAGTGAGGGTGATGGCGGAGAAACCCTCGATAGTAAACCAATTGACACCTGCCAGGATTCCTTTTATCAATTCCTGGGGGTTGTAAGGGGAGACATGTTCAGCTGTACACCTATGTTTTGGGCTGAATATGAAAATGCCTTTGATTTGACCCCAGCAAATTTAGTTTTTGTGGCTTCAATTTTAAAATATTAATAGGACAAAATGAATATGATCAAATAACAAAAGCAAATTTAGCATAGTATTCCTCACACAAAGTAAACTCGAACATAATATTATTTTGTCTTTTTTTCCAATCTCCCTTCATAATTATGCATCGTACCCTTAGCCTGCTGCTGGGACATTTGAAAATATCTCCCAAATGTAGTTGACTTGCATCCCAGGGACATTTTAACCTGTTGTTGAAAACACAACAAATGCAGCTGAAGAATCAATATTCATGGCCTATTTCGTGGGGCTCTTCGTTGTTTTCTTCATCTGAAGTTCTCCAAGGTGATTGGGGGTGCTGCAGCGCCTCTATGGGTTTAGTTCTAGCGCTACTACAAAGAGTGCAGCAAAATATCAGGGAAGGAATGCGTTGTGATGCATTTTGCCTTTTCAGGTGCCGCCTCTTATATGCCTGAACAGAAATAGACCTCATAGGAGAAGACTCTGCCCCATCTTGGATTGGGAAGCTCCAGTAACTCCCAATGGAGCTACCAAAGTATTGGATGGGGCACTTTATATGGTTAAGCACTGCTCTTGAATTTCTTCTGGATCATGGTGCCCATGATATAGAAGAAAGATCCCAAGATTGACAATTCACATGCCTCCACTTGTATTCTGCACATTTGCTACCCATCCATGACAAAGGCATCAAAGTGACTCCAAGGATCAGAAAGCCCTTCTCTCATCATGGTGTGGCATGCAGCAATGCACTGAACAATACTGGAAAGGTGACTTCGTCCCCTCCCAGAGCTGCATGAACTCAGGAAAGCTCTGTTCCTCCACTTACTTCTGGGCATGAACATGACAGCGGGTGCACACACAAAGCGGGCCTGGAGGAGATTTAAGGACCTGCGTGGGCACACTCCCCATTTATCAACAACTAAACACAACGAGCCCACGGGTCCAGGCTGAGTGGCTGAGCAGAAGGTGGATTTAAGAAAACCAAGCTTTACGTCGGGGGCATCCCTTATTAGGACGGTTCCCCTCACACACCATCAGTGTCATGCTTCCTCATAGGGGTGCCTCCTCGCATCAGAACCTGGTTCTGACGTGGGCTACAATCCCCTCTCTACGAGGGAGTAGCTCAGGGATGTTTTGAATGGGCAACTGGGTTGTACGAAAACCCTATGTGAGCTAGGTGTATGAACAAAAACTGAAAAAATATGCAGTGCTGAAATAAGGTGATGGTGAGTTTAAAACTGCCTGCGAGGCTAGCTGACAGCAAACTTTATTGCGCTACCTAGTGACAGGATTAAAAAGAAATGAGCTGGGGTACGAAGCTGACCACCATTAGAGACAACCACATATACTAGATCAACATGTTTCAGCCATCAGGCTTTCATCAGGATTGGTTAGTGAACAGCTACTGCAACTCATATGAAAGTGCACAACAAAAGAATATGTGTGAAGGTGCCTCGGTATCCTGTACTGAACCAGGGTGGTTGTGTCCAGTAGACCTCAGCGATGGAACCAAACTAGGGTAAAATTGTAACCTCTTCTGTCCGGGGCTAATTTAGCTGTAGGTACACGCGCCAACCAACGTGGTTTGGAGATCGTTGTCTCCCGAGGCGTGTGTGGGGACCGGCGGGTACCATGACAGCAACAAGGGATGCTGATGACATAAGTAGTTAAGCAGATGAAGAATTGCTGATGGGATATGTTTTTGATGTGATGGTCACCGAAATATTTACTTTTACAATCTGAACAGTGAAGGCAAATATGGGATTCTGCTGCTTTTGATTCAAGTGTAAATGGCGGCCTCATTCCAACTGCGTCGCATTTATGGGGATTGTGGGATTCTTTAAGTTTGTGGCCTTTCTGAAGATAAGGACTCTTTGTCAGTCAGTTTGTTGAAGAATGGGTTTTGTTTTTAATAGATCCCAGTGTTTTGGGGGGATTCCCTGAATTTTATTATGGGCTTTGGTAAGTGTAGTGATGGGTCTAATTTCAGTTCTTGTCTTGTCAGAATCTTGCAGTTTGGGGCTTAGTCGGGTTATCCTGTCAGTTTCTTCAGTTGGTCTTACTGCTTCTAAGGGGGAGTATTCTGGATGTCTTCGTCTCTGGAATCTATCTTGTGATTCTTGTACATTTTCTTTGGGGATGCTGTCCTCTGAACATTTCCTTTTGATGCTAAAGAATTTTCCATCAGGTACACTTTTTATTTAGTATAACAAATGTCCACTATTGGCATATAATCCTTGTTTTGACAGTTGTGCCTTTGCAGAAGGTTTGGAGCATTGGTGTAGCTGTTCTGGAACTGCAGACTCTCCAGAGGCCTCAATGGGCTTATGAGGAGGAAGCTCTGATACCTTAGATGGGTGATGCATTTCCAAGTTGTAAAGCACTTAGGCCACCTCAGCTGCCCCAACATCTCCATGCTCAAGGCTGCCTGGAGGGGTTTTACCCGAGTCTGTTTGAGCCCCAGACTGTGGAGTCATGGAACTGTGAACTGCACTAGCTGAAAGATGTAAAGCTTGGAATTCTCATTCAGCTATATGGTGAAGGTCATGGAGTCCTGAAAAGGGCAGTGACAAGCTTTATATATTAGCCCCATCCAAGATGGTGGTCAGCCCATGAATGTTAAGACAGGTCCCCAATCCAAGATGAAGCAGAATTCGTTGAGTAGTGTCACATCCTACCACTGTCATATATAAGGAGCCGTTTCCAGGTACTGGATGTGTCACAATGCATGAGTTCTCTATTTTGTACCACGTTCTTCACCCTATTGCTTCTATTTTTGTCACAGGTGTTTGATCCTGGCTTTTTGATGATCTTCTGGAACTCGTAACTAAATTTGTTCCTTGGCACTTTCCTCCTCCCTGATGTTAGGAGTAGTTTGGTGTTCTGCCATTGCTCTTCTATCCAATCCTCCTCTTCAATAAAAAGCGACAAGACTGCCCAGGAGGATTTTACCCTTTGTGGATTTTCTCCTACTGTGACCTCCTTAAGGAGACACAACGTCTTTCACACATACTGTACTGTGCAGAGTGGCACTGTGGCTACTGTGAACAGTCACCCTTTCCTCAGACAATAAAGAAAATGACATAACATGCCTTTATTTATTCAATTGTTCCAAAGATAAACTAACAGACAACAAAAGAAAACATTGTAGCATGTCAACCATCTATTTCAAGCTCAGCTCAGCTTAGATGCACTTTTCCCCCCAAGTCTGTTGATCCGGCCTGGTTCATGTGGTAAGAGTGTGGGCTCTGTGATCAGTCCCCTCTTCTCCCACTATCAGCAGCGGTCCCCAAAAGGGTGCCCATATATCATGTAGGTGGGAAGTTGCCAGCTAAAGTTCTGCGTAGATTTCCAGCTGTTCACTAAAAGTAAGTTCAGCCAGTGTTTTTGCATTAGGGTGCGTTCTATACCACAATGCTTCTCCATAAGGCGCTTGGTCAGCAGTAATGCCAGAGCAATACTTTTCCTGTTGACATTGGTATGTCTTTTACCTAACCCGTAAGTGCCATTTGCTGTGCTATTTCAATGGGCAGATCTAAGATCTGTTGTATAGTGTGCGCCACTTCTGACCAGAACCTTTGCATGCCTCTATATTCCTAGGCTAAATGGAACATTCCCACCTCAGGCACCCCACATCTCTCACAGTTGCTGTCCTCCCTCAGTCCCCATTTGCACAAAGTCACCAGGGTAATATATACACAGCGTAGAACTTGAAAGTGTATAAGTCTATGGCGGATATAGTGTAAGAGCACTCCTGTTTGGGAACGGCAGCATTCTCATCAGAGATAGGGGCTTTGAGGTCTTCCCCCCACCCTGAATTGAGTGGGGACCGCCCATGCAGGCATCACCTCCTGCAACTCCCTGTAGACCTTGGTTAGGGGGTGTGAGCGTTCATGATTAGCTGCAATGGCAGAAATTGTGCTCCATGACCATTGCCACAGCAGTGATTGTGTTATTCATTGTTTTGACCACTACCAAGCTCTCCCAGGAGCTGCAGCCTCTCCATCATGAAGGGTGATGACGGCGGGGGATGTGGGGTCTAAACTATGCTATGTTGATTTACTTATTTCTTGAGTGTGCAGCTTTTTTGGTGCACGTGTGAACATGTGCTCTTCTGCACATGCACAGAATTGTGATTCTGCCTGTTGGCAAACCAGCAGCTCCCATCAAGCTTCCTGTAGTGCACATGCACCCAGCGTGTGAAGGATACATCGCTGCATATGAGGACTATCTGGGTACACATGCAGAGGAGATAGAGTGGCTTCAGGTTGGTGCACTGAGACCAGTGGCGGCTTGCATGACTCGCGGGTGGGGGGTGGGTGGAGCTGTGGTAAATTTAAATTACCTAGACTTAATTTATGCGGTAAAATTAAATAAGAATAACTCAGTAAAAATAAGAGGCAGAATCCGTGGTATTTGAGGTTATAAAAGGGAATTTATTCCTTACAAAGGAATGATGATGGTTCGAACCAGGCAATCGAGTTCCGTCACCACGAAGGTTCAGGAAGGGATCAGCAATACATTATTGACAGGTTATCATATTTATATGAAAATGTATTACAGTAAAGACATATGTAGAAGGCGTTACAGTTGAGAAGAGAGATAAGAATACACATACGTAATGAAAAAGGCGTTACAATAGGCGTGCATAAAGGCGTATACTAGAAACGTCATTATGATGATGACACAAGTGGGAGGATCCATAAGAGAATCCTGCAAAGTCAGCAAAAATACATGGCAGAGATGCGCGCGCAGCCGCATGACGTGTGATTGACGTATAACTAGAGGGTGAAGGGAACTCGACATTTAGCCCTACATGAGGAGACAGAAGTCTGGGATGTCAGGACAACCTAATCCCAAATCATATCTAATATCTTGTGTTTAAGGAACTATATTATCTGGAAGGAAAGGTCTTTTCGGACAGAGCCTATTCTATACTGACTGCTAGTGCGTGTACAAGCGTCTAAGTGTCTACATGAGATGCGAGGGGGCATGGGCCTACCATGGTAACGAAAGTCATGAATTACTTGCACGGAGACAGTAAGGCCGGGCCCTTTGCTCTGCAGCTGGAGGGATGTTTACCTAAGCTACTAGACAGGAATGCATTTCTCGAGGAGCGGAGCAGATAACTTGAAGGCTGAATACAGTTTTGGCAGGCAACAGGCCGGGCTAGGCACCGTTAACCGCGCAGGAAGTAAGACAAAGTTCATGGATACAGATGCAGGTCCAGGCTGGAGCATTCAGAGGCAGAAGCAGGAAAAGGCTCGATGGCAGAATTCAGGGCCTACCTTGCCAGAGCTGGAAAACGTGAAAAGTATACCATATAAAGACGGTGGCAAGGCATACTTAGGAACGGAATATCTGACCCATTCATGGCAGATCTGAAAGAGGACATGTTGACGTTGGACACAATTGTATTTGCGTCTTCATAGCTTGAAGTGGAGGGAACATACATGTACTTGTAGCATGTACATGGAGCCGTTGGGGTCTAAGATAGGGGACACAATTGATCATAAAAATTCATATTTCCTCATTCCCTCCTTGTCCCCTACGGACCCTTCATGAAATATCGATCTTCAGGAATCCATCAATCTGTTCATGTAACATCATTTGCTCTTCTTTCTTCTTCCGTGATTTTGAATGAAAACTTGAACGTGGAATACACGATGTGGCACACAGGCCGCAAATCGCTGGTCCACATTGTAGACACAGACAACAACTGAATACTATGAGAAGGCCAATACCCAGGAAGGATAGGACTTTCCATCCCCAGGCTGACAACACGCTCCAGAACCAACCGGACCATGTCCAGGTGCCTGGATTCTGATGTATCTGGTTTGCAATCTTGTGAAGACGAGTTATGGCTTTATATACGGATGGCGCGTTTTCTGGGATGAAAACACAGCAACTTGATCCGATGACCCTCCAGGCTCCGCCCCTATCGGCTAGGATGACGTCAAGGACAAGACGATTTTGGAGAACAACAATCCGCATCGCAGACTGCTCCTCTGTTAAGTTGCCGAGGGCAGAGGTAGTTTCATTCACTACTGCTTCAAGGGTTCTGGTTAATCTACGTATCAGTTTACTATTTGAGACAACACCTATGTAAGGAAAGAGACCTTTATTGAAGTCTGTATATTGTTCCCATGCTGTTTCAGTGTAGTCAACAATCGGGATATCTCTCTGGGGTCTATGGTGTACTAGATTGGTATTTCTATGATAATCAGGAGGGGCTAGGAAAACAGGTGGCAGAAGGAATGCAATGTAACAGGTACCATCCCAATCTAGAGGTAGGCGTATATATGCGGTATGACCACATATGAAGTAGGAATGACGGGAAGCTCTAAATGTAGACTTGCCTTTATCACTGAATTCGATCACAGTAGTACATTTACTATGACCCAGGTGTACTGAACCATTCTTTCTTACACAGAATTCACCTTTGACTGGTAATACTGACATAGCAGGCAAGACTAGTGCAGCTTCAGATTCAACATTCAGAATCATGAGGTTAAGTGTAAAATTACCTAATCCATATACTTCATTTTCTAGATCAGTTCCTGTTCTTTTGGGAAGTCCCTCCTTGTTAGGATAACAGGCTTTAAGCAAAACTAAGTTCAGGTTTCCCCATACCCAGTTGCTCTGGTAAACTACAGTGTTTGAATCTACAGAGTTAATCAAACTAAACCATGCTCCACAGGAACCATTATGTGTAAACGGGTACGGAAAGAGAGGCAGAACTCCTTTATATTTCTGATAGGGAGGGAGTCGGCCACATATCCAACAATTTGTAGCATTGCTGGTCTGATGGGAATGATGTAACATACTAATGAATGTGTTGTTGCGCAGCGCAAATCTATAGGACAACTCATGTGGAGGTAGTTCACTAAAAGAATGTTCGGCAGTAACATTGTAAGCAGAATGAGCACGCTTGAAAATAGGATAGTACATGTGCAACAGTATACTTGCAGCAAAAATAAAAAGACTTAGAAAAAACATAATCAACAATGTCACTATACAGTGACTATGAAGTGATTTACAGTATGCATGTTTCTTGAGCTGTTTCTGTCTATTTCTCTCTCTAATTCGGTCTAGAGGGTACATGTCAGAGACTTAATTCAACCGATTCACCTTGGAGAGGACTTAAACAATCGAATTGTCTGACTTGCTAGACCTTAGTTTCAGTTTATAGTTTTGAGATTCGGTCTTTTCAACCAGGGGGAGTTTTGAATCAGTCTGTGGAAGGGGGCAGGGCTGAGAGTTCAGATCAGACGGTAGTCCATGAAATTTTTTGATATGGCTCGAGTGTAACCAACCCTTGCGACCCTCGACCTTCACTGCTGTCCTCGTCGTTAGAAGTACCAGCTTTGGTGTTTGCCAGCGAGGCTCCAACGGGCTCCTCCTGTCGAAGTTTCGTATGAAAACAAGGTCTCCAGGAACCACTTCATGGGGCTTTACCTCGGTGTTGTCGGGAAAGGCTGCAGCTACCTGTGAACGGCAAGATTGTAGTGCAGACATCAAGGAAGCAAGGTAATCTGTCAGCATATTACAATCAACATCAGTGATTTTACGAGGTATAGGCGTCCCCCACATATTTGGCGGCCTACCGAAGACCACCTCGTACGGGGATAGTCCTGTGCGAGAATGTGCTACCATTCTCATGTAGAAGAGTGCAACTGGTAAGGCTACTATCCAGTCGACACCTTTCTCTCTACAGATTTTTGAAAGTCGTATTTTCAGTGTCTGATTATGACGTTCCACGAGACCTGCTGCCTCGGGATGTCGGACACAGTGGAATTTCCATTGATAGCCTAACAAGAGTGAAATGTGTTTCATTAGCTCGGATGAGAACGGCTGGCCATTATCTGAGTACACGATACGGGGCAAACCATACCGTGGGAAGAATTCACGAACTAATTGTTTGGCAGTAGTCGGGGCAGTGTAATCTGAGACAGGATATGCCTCTGTCCAACGGGAAAGAGCGCATACAACTACGAGGACATATTTGAATCCTCGACATCGTTCCATCTGGATATAATCCATCTGGAGGACTTCAAAAGGGTGATCGGGAGGTTGAAATCCACCCTGCTCTACAGGTACGCCTTTACCTGGATTGAACTGACAACAAATCATACAAGTTCAGACTTTCTGTTTGGCTGCAGCTCGTAAGTGTTTGTTGAACCAAATGTGTTGAATACTATCTAACATAGCTTTCTCTCCTAGATGTGCTGGACTATGTATTGTGTTAATGATAACTTGAACCATTGAGTCGGGGAGAAACCATATAGATTTTCCCTTCGTCATCCATCCCTGATCTGTTTGGATCCCTCCTAATTCAGTCCATTTCTTTATTTCCTCTGGTGTAGCATGTGTCTGTATGTCAATTACATCAAGGGCGGGATCCCTAACTGTCATGCAGTGTGTCGGCGTCGGAACTATTGTCTTTGTCAAGTCAGTTGCATGATTCCGATTCTGAGCTGTCTGTTTAGCTGTTCGGTCTGCTAGATCGTTACCCTGAGAAATGATATTGGTGACTTTTGTATGGGCCTTGCACTTCATGATAGATATTGAAGTAGGTAGATGTATTGCATCTAACAGAGCTTGAATGAGGGGACCGTGTTGAATGTTGGCACCGTGAGAAGTCAAATAACCTCTCTCTCGCCAAAGGACTCCGAAGTTGTGTACGACTCCGAAAGCATAACGTGAATCTGTGTATATGTTAACTTTTCTATTCTTGGCTTGAATACAGGCTTGTGTCAGAGCGATGAGCTCTGCTGCTTGAGCTGATAACGTGTTAATACAATTCGTTTCAATGACTTCGGTGTCTGTCGTGACTGCATAAGCGGCCACTAACTCTCCTGTACTTGTTCTCATACATGAACCATCCACATAAAGTGTCAGGTCTGGGTCTGGTAATGGGACGTCTGTCAAGTCTTGTCTGGGTTTTGTCGTAATAGTAATGACTTCGATGCAATCATGTGCCAGTGGGTCTGTTCCACTTAATGGCAAAAGTGTGGCAGGATTTAATGTACTACAACGTCTGATTTCTATGTGTGGCTGAAACAATGTTAGTTCGTAACCTGTCAGTTGTGCTATAGTCAAGTGTTGTGTTTGTGTTCGGTTCAAGAGAACCTCTACTGCGTGTGGTACTTGTACTGTCAATTGATGTCCTAATACTATGGAATCGCTTTGTCTGATCGCTAGAGCTGTTGCTGCAACTGATTTCAGGCACGCAGGAAGAGCTTGAGCTACGGGATCTAATGTGCTAGAAAAGTAAGCACATGGCTTGTGTGATCCTGCTTGTTCCTGAGTGAGTACTGACAAAGCAGTACCTTCACGTTCTGTAACAAAGAGTGTAAAAGGCTTACTGTAACATGGTGTCGCTAAAACAGGTGCTTGGCATAAAGCTTTCTTTAAGTCTTCAAATGCTTGTGTATGTTCTGGAGTCCAAGGGAGGACAGTCGATGTCGCTGCCTCCTGGGTTGTCAACTGAATGAGTGGTTTTGCTAGAAATGCATATTGGGGAATCCACTGCCTACAGTACGAAGTGAGGCCTATGAAGGCCCGTACCTCCTTTTGTGTCTTGGGTGGTGGCATGTTTACAATTAACTGAATGCGGTCAGGTGTGAGCTGTCTCCCCCATTTGGACAGCAAGTGCCCTAGGTACACAACTTGCTGGGCACAGAATTGCAGCTTCGAAGGGGACACCTTGTGCCCCTTGTCGGCCAGAAAATGTAAAACCGTCAGTGAGGCTTTTTCACATTCGGGTTCGCTTCGTGCGGTGATCAGCAGATCATCGACATACTGAAGCAGTGCAGTGTTAACTGGCATGTGGATACTGTCAAGTTGTCTTTTCAGTGCTTGGCTGTAGATGCTAGGACTTTCTGTAAATCCTTGAGGTGCGCGTGCGAATTTAAAACTTCGTCCATTTAAACTAAATCCAAACAAATATTGGCTTTCCGGATCGATTGGGACGCTAAAGAAGGCGTTCTTGAGGTCAATTACAGTAAAGAACGTTGCTTCTGAATCAATAGCTGTCAGTAATGAAGAGATATCTGGGACCACGGGATATTGTGGTACAATGCATTTATTCAATTCGCGCAGATCAATAACTAATCGATATACTGGGGGTGCTTTTGGATCAGTTCGTTTAAGAATCGGAATGATCGGAGAATTACATACATTGAGGTCGGTTTCTACAACCACTCCTTGTGCAATGAGCTCGTCAATGATTTGCAGTAAAGCCACTACAGCATCTGGAGGTAACTTGTATTGTCGCATTCGTGGTAATACCACTCCTGCTTTGAGTGTGACTCGATATGGTGTAATGTGCATACAACCTACATCAGTGGGGCCTTTTGCCCATAAATGTGCAGGTAGATTCTGTAACCGGTGATCCATGTCTCTTGACACGTAGTGACCTTTAAAGTCACGCAAAAATAGTCGTACTCCGTCCGGAGAACAACATATTATAGCTCCTAGAGCTTTCAATGTTTTTATACCTAACAAGTTTTCTGGGCATGATTTTGTAAGCAATAGATCTGTAGTCCGTGTCAATGGACCAACTGTAAATGCAAGCGGTTGCGATACTTCGTTAATAGTAGGCTTTCCTGAAAAACCAAGGGAAATATTTTGTGAGCCTGAGAGGGGTGCCCCTGGGACTTCGTCGTGACTTATAGTTGTCCTGCTTGCCCCTGTATCAAGTAGAAACTTTCTGTCTTTCCCTAATATTTGACTCTGTACATAAGGACCCTCTTGATCTACAGGAACCTCAATAAGGGGTAAGCCAACTTCCCTCTCGAGGCTATTTCATGTGTATCGCTGATACTCTGGATAGTCATTTTGTGCATACTGGTACATCTGTTGTGTCGTGTTTTGTGCTGCGGCAATAGGCTGTGGCTGTGGTACCACTACGGTCTGTTGTGGAACCGGCATAGGCTGTACATGTTGAGGTGCTTGTTGTTGGATCTGATCCTGTCTAGGCGGACGTGGTCTCTCCTTGGTTTTACCCGTAGAGATATTATGTTTCAGAACTGCACAATCGTTTATATAATGACCTGTCTGTTTACAATAGTTGCATGTCCCTTTAACGGGAACCGCTGAATTACTGGACTGTGTCGCACCCTTTTTATGACCGTCAGCTGGAACTGACTGAGCGACGAGCATTTTCATTTTCGTGTCTTTCATACGTCTTTGTTCGTGTTCTTGTTCTTCTCTAATTCTATTCTGGTGATACTGTAACATTTGTAACATTTGTGAAGGAGTGTTAGCTTGCCAAGTGCTCTCAACTTTCAATACTCTATTTTTAACCTGTGGCAGGGAATTCTCGACTAGTTTTGTTACAAAAAGATGTGGATATGAATCGCTACTTGCTTTCAGGCCGCTATTAATACCAAAACATTTTTCAAATCGGGAATAAAAATCACTAGTGTCTTCATCGGGTTTCTGTTTACAAGCTGAGATTGCTCCCCAGTCTTCCTTTTTCGTAGTTAATAAACGTGGCAATACTTGTACCAATAATCCTGGCAATGCTTTTGTTTTGTCCCCAAGCCCTACGCCTGCAGTTCGGGCATTTTCTTCGTTTTCTAATGCGGTCCAATCAATCTTTTGGTCTCCCACTTCCCACTCTTTTTCTTTGAGTTTCTCGTAAATACCGGCAGGCAATAATACTTTCAGTATTTTCATAATGTCAGGATAGGTATAATCACCCATGAGTAACATGTCCTTTAGTTCCCGGTGAAAACCTGCTGGATCTTTGTCATGGCTGGGCACTAATTTTTTCATTTCCAATAGTTCTATTTTAGTTATGGGCGTGTACACGAACACGCGTCTAAACGTATTATCATCATTCCTAACTGGGTGTACTTCGCGTAAGGGATTCTGTCTGTCTATGTAATACGTTTTTCTCTCCATGGAAGGAGCTGGATCATGTTCTGGACACAAAAAGGCACTATATCTATGTCGGTATTCTAGAATTACTTTAATTAGATCGGTACCTAGACCTCTCCATTTATTCATGAGTAGTTCTATCAGTATATCAGGTAGGGGACCAGGATCTGAGTGTTGGCCTTTATATAATATAAGGAGATGTTGTATCATGTATATACTAGCTAAACGCTGTTCATCTGGGGCGAGATTCAGAAACGTGTGTGCTAGCGCATCATTACTGTATTTTTCAGAGCTGTCAGCCCATTGTACTGCTGACCTGGCTAATTCTTGTTCATCCATAGAATCGAGCACATGGTACCCCCTTCGTTCTCGAAGTAATTTATCAGTAGCCTGGAATAAGTGTTCAGGGGTCCTTGGATTTGAGATAACTGTTTGAAAAATTCTGTTACATTCTGGACGTATCGGACGTATTGTTTTATTAAAAGATCTTCCTTTTCCTACATAAGCTATCGTTTGTCTAGCTGGTAATTCTAATTGTCCTGTGTTCATTTCTGACTGTTCCTCCTCCTCTTCCTCTGATTCAGTTTTATCTGCTTCTAATCTTCTTTCATGTATTCGTTCTACTTCTTTTCTGATCTTTCGGCACATGACTTCTATATACTTCTGTTTATCATGTTTTCCGTCTGCTATATTCTGACCCCATCTGGTAAGTACTTGCATTTCCTCCGAATCTACCTCAGGCCTATCTCTGTTTCTGATCAAGCAGTTTATGAAAAAGCGTAACAATAATTTTTGCATGTCTACTTTCTGGTATTCCATGGCCTCGCCAATACTTTCAGGACCTTGCCCTGTTTGGACAAAGCGATATATTTTGTCTAGATGTTCAACCATTCCTGGTAATGTCATTAAATAGTTTGCAACTCGTCGTAAACGTACTGAAGATAGCAACATTCTGTCGTGTTTACCTGGCACTGGATCATATCTACAATCTGTAAGAGGCTCATTTAATATATTGTCATTAGCTCTTTGGGGTGTACGTTGGTGTGCTAAATCCCTATAAGTCAATCTAGTTGCTGGCGGTGGCGTGGAAAAACCTCCTGTCGCACCTCCTGAGGTGCCAAGTCCAAAAGGATTTGTTGGGTGTAGGGTGGAGAGTGTGGGTGCAGGAAGGACTGTAGAAACAGATGGAATGTTTAGAACGTGAGGAGGGGTTTGTTGCTGCGGAGGTTGGTGCAGCTGATCTTGGGGTTGAGCGTCGTTAACAGGTGGTGTGCGTTGCTGCGCACCATCAGCATATTCGGGGGCTGTATCATCTAAATAGGAAGAAAGGAAAATGTCCTTTGCGGTCTTGGGATGTACTTAAATCGGGAGTAATGGAGGTGGCAGATCTTTTGGTACCTCCAAGGTGGCCTTAGGCAAACCCTCGGCCAGAAGAGGATACATACCATTCATAAGAGTGTTTCGTTGTCTGTCTACTTGTTCTGTTTTTACTCGGATACCTTCGTCAATTAATATGTTTTCTCGGGCTCTTTCTGAATCTTCCCTACTTTTCTCTTCCTTTCTGAGCGCTTTCTCTGTGCGTCTATGCGATTCTTTACGCCATAGTTCAATGGCATCTTTCTGTGACTGTCTAGCTTTCTTTTTCCATAACGCTTCTTCTATTCTCATGATGCAATCTGCATCCCATGTTCCAGTAGCGGGCCATCTCTGACTCTCTGCTAAATCCTTGGTGTAGTCCACCCATAGATCAAGATATAATACGGCATCTAGGCCATGTTTATGGTACATAAAGTACCCTGGAGTGTCCCTAGGTGGAATGGGAACAGCTTCCTCGAGTATCCCTTTTCTAGTTTTTATCTGTCTTAATTTTGAAAATAACGGCATCTTGATCCTTTGTTACTTAATTCTTACTCGGACTTGAACACAATAATTACAATAAACACAATAATGAAGATCGAACAATCACTCATACCACGACATTTAAAACATATCAAAACATTTTAGAACGAACAATAAATAATTAGAATAAAACTAGTTAACTGCATAATACTAAATATACTGTATGTACTGCTAAACAGTACAGATACACTGCTAAAACAGTGCAGACCAGGTCTGTGTACCCAAACCCGTCTTGACCGGCACAAACTAATGTGCACGTCTAGATGCGTCCCCAGCAACGGTACTCACCGGGAAGCACGGAACGGAAGGCCTCGGAAGTCTGGACTGGACTAGACCAAACTGGACTGGACTCGACTCGTGACTTGGATACTTCGGAACTTCGGAATCTGGTGGGCCTCTGTATACCTCGGATCTTGCTCTCTCAGCTAGGCTCTGGTCGGGATTCTCCGCACTCCTCACCGCCTCGTCTGGGTGTTGATCGCAGCCTCAGTCGCCCCCGTTGGCCTGAGGGAGATACAGGAAATCCTGCGGGTACGCGTAATTGTCCGTCCGGCTGTGGCAGGAGACCGGGTCTGCAACGCACCTCCGGCGCGTGGGGTGTGAGAGGTGTCCCTATTCGGGCGCCAATTATGTGGTAAATTTAAATTACCTAGACTTAATTTATGCGGTAAAATTAAATAAGAATAACTCAGTAAAAATAAGAGGCAGAATCCGTGGTATTTGAGGTTATAAAAGGGAATTTATTCCTTACAAAGGAATGATGATGGTTCGAACCAGGCAATCGAGTTCCGTCACCACGAAGGTTCAGGAAGGGATCAGCAATACATTATTGACAGGTTATCATATTTATATGAAAATGTATTACAGTAAAGACATATGTAGAAGGCGTTACAGTTGAGAAGAGAGATAAGAATACACATACGTAATGAAAAAGGCGTTACAATAGGCGTGCATAAAGGCGTATACTAGAAACGTCATTATGATGATGACACAAGTGGGTGGATCCATAAGAGAATCCTGCAAAGTCAGCAAAAATACATGGCAGAGATGCGCGCGCAGCCGCATGACGTGTGATTGACGTATAACTAGAGGGTGAAGGGAACTCGACATTTAGCCCTACATGAGGAGACAGAAATCTGGGATGTCAGGACAACCTAATCCCAAATCATATCTAATATCTTGTGTTTAAGGAACTATATTATCTGGAAGGAAAGGTCTTTTCGGACAGAGCCTATTCTATACTGACTGCTAGTGCGTGTACAAGCGTCTAAGTGTCTACATGAGATGCGAGGGGGCATGGGCCTACCATGGTAACGAAAGTCATGAATTACTTGCACGGAGACAGTAAGGCCGGGCCCTTTGCTCTGCAGCTGGAGGGATGTTTACCTAAGCTACTAGACAGGAATGCATTTCTCGAGGAGCGGAGCAGATAACTTGAAGGCTGAATACAGTTTTGGCAGGCAACAGGCCGGGCTAGGCACCGTTAACCGCGCAGGAAGTAAGACAAAGTTCATGGATACAGATGCAGGTCCAGGCTGGAGCATTCAGAGGCAGAAGCAGGAAAAGGCTCGATGGCAGAATTCAGGGCCTACCTTGCCAGAGCTGGAAAACGTGAAAAGTATACCATATAAAGACGGTGGCAAGGCATACTTAGGAACGGAATATATGACCCATTCATGGCAGATCTGAAAGAGGACATGTTGACGTTGGACACAATTGTATTTGCGTCTTCATAGCTTGAAGTGGAGGGAACATACATGTACTTGTAGCATGTACATGGAGCCGTTGGGGTCTAAGATAGGGGACACAATTGATCATAAAAATTCATATTTCCTCAGAGCGGTCGCGCGGGTGTTCACACGGGGTGGAACGCATTTAACAAATACAAAATAAAACTTACCTTACCGGGTCCAGCACCGTTTCCGCTTCTGGCCGAGTCCTGTGTTTTCTTGCTGCTTTCCTTGAACAGGAAGCAGGCATCCTCCCTCCCCTCCCCAAAGCCAATCTCAATGCTGAAATAGCAGCGTTGTGATTGGTGCGGTCAGCGCTCGCCTGGGCGCCTGTAGGGAGCCCATTTTCTCTATGTAGGCTGCATGCAGCTTATATGGAGAAAATGCAGATTGTGCATGACTGGTTGGGGCCGACCAAACAGTCAGGGCCCACAGCATTGGGCAAGCCACTCCTCCCCGACTCACCCACCCGCCTGTCCCCAACCAGCATACGGTTCTGCTTTCCAGCAGCGTGAGAAGCAGAAACATGAAATGGTATTTAAAATACCATTTTATGTTTCTGCTTCTTGCACTGCAAGAAAGCAGTGGGGCGACGCTGCTCTGCCCTAAAGGAGGAGCCGCCCCTGAATGAGACTAGCATCAGCCAGAAAGAGCATCCGCTAGAAACGTCCATGGACTTGTTCATGTGGTTCCAGAGACAGTGTCCCGGAGCAGAGGTTGAGTGTCTGCCAGTACTGATGGATCCAGGGGAGCGGGTTCATCTATTCACTGTTGGTAATGATGTTTGGTGATGACTGTAATTGCAACCGGATGTGCACATAAGGTTGGGGTCAGTGATCTAAGCTGGGTGTGTGGAGAGTGGGTGCAGCCTGCTGCCAGCGGTCACAGGGCAAGGGTTCTTGAAAGTGCAAAATGGAACAGCCTAGGTTATTAATGCTCACCCAACCTTCAAACAGCCTCTTTCAGGAAAGCAGACCATCAAGGCTCACAAGCCTAACAAGCATTTGCAATGCAATAGGTCTTGCATCTGCAAGAGTTAGAGCACTTGGTGTTGTAAATTGTAGTGGATGTACGCAGACAGAGACGTGCAGTGGGCACATTGTCTAACCTTTGTACCAAGCAGAGCAGTTGGTAAACTACCGCACTGCAGTACCCCTGCGACCGTGAGCACCACTACCCCTCACAGGCAAGCAGTAGAAAACAAGATGTCTGGCGCTGCTTTGGAATGCATAATGGGAATGCATTATAATTGTGAGTTCCAAAGGAGTGTCAGCCATCTTATATGCTGATGTCGAGGTGAGTGGATAAGCGCTAGAGTGGCTGACCATGAGGCCGCTGAACAGGAGGCGCATCAAACCCGTGTGACTGCGTAAGTCACTTCATGTAAAGTGCTCCAATACCTGTGAAGTTGAAAAAGAAAACAAAAACACAAAATAAGCAGCAAAGTGTGGAAAAGCAACAATTTCAAACAAACAGTTCTTCCAAACAATAACATAAAGGGGCTTGTCAAAGACGGCGAAGGAAATGAGAGGGGTCGAAGACATAGTCCCTGCATTGAAGCGAACGGCCACTAATTAAAGAGAATTAATGGGTAGTTCAGCGATACTCCTCAAATCCAAATGAAAGTGATGTATCGGAAGCGCGAACCAATGAGCAGCCAACAAAAAAGAGTGATGCTGGAGTCGTGTATGGTAAGCAGCAGGTGGGATAACACTCCATATAGTGATTACAGCAGGTCTCCCAGATGCCCGTTGTGGGCTTCCTAGGCTCATCCTCAAGGAGAACCTTGCTATTGAATGACTGCAGTCACACTGTTTCAAGAGCAAGCCACGCACATTGTTAAATAAGTGCCGAGACTGTCTTCACTTCAGCCGTTTCCTCAATGAAAGCACAAAGAGTACTGTTAAAGCCTTTATGGTGGAAAAACAGAACAACTAAAATACCAGCAGAAGTCTCCCGCCCCTAACAGAGTAACAGACACGAGCTCCTGGCAGCATTCATAACACCTCTCACATTCCTGCAGTTTCACACTACTAACATCTCTCCCACACCCAACTGAGCAGCAGCCATGCACTATCAGTGCATGAGTGATTGAGTGCATGGACAGATGCATGAATGATTTAAGTAATGGAAGTGGCGGCCTAGTACTTTCAGTTATAAACCAGACCAAATGGTTTTGCCAGGGCTTGTCTTTTTGTTTAAATAGGAACGCCCAGCACCGATGAGTGCATGGCATACCCAACTGCAATCATGCATCATCTTTTCAGGTGAGGCCTTAAACTGGCAATGATGATGTAACTCCAAGTCTCAGAAAGAGTCAGTGGGTGTGGCCTCAGGTCCAACAGAGGCCCCTGTTCCCAGTAGGTAATGTAGGCCCGGTAGTAAGTAAGCCTCTATCATCTAGCCAGTAAAACATTTGCCAAGTCTGACAAGGCAGAACTTTCCCCAGCATCATTAAAGTAGAAATGGTTCTTATAAACAGCGACAGCAATTACCTTCCAGCGCGAGCTCCTTTCCACCTGCATAATCTGCCCATGAAGCAGTAATGATGCGACGCGGTGCTTTGAGCTCATATGTCAGACACGTGAGGGCGCGACAGCCACCTGTCTGGCTGCTAGACTCCGTAATATGTGCTCAGTAAATCATAAATTATCTAACATTTTTAAAGGGGCGGGGGAAGAATCTGGCTCTTTCCTCCAGTCGTGAGTGAGCAATGCTGCTACTGTACAAAAGAAACCCCCGAGGTTTCCCCGCACTCGTAACGCAGGTGATATCCAATTACCAGGGGGATAAAACCCCAGGCTGTCGGTCTGCTGAGACGAATAACCCTCTTTTAATGCCGCTCTCGTCCGTCTGTTGATAGCTGGCTGAGGGGTAGTTGTGCTACGGCTTTATGGACATATTTCATATGCATGTGAATTGTGGACTTGTGGGTGGGTGAAAGCCGCAGACATCTGCTTTGTTGAGCATTTTTGAGGCTGAAGAAGTGGAGTGTGGGACACAAAAGGCTTCACGTGCACTTGATCTCCAGGCCCCCAGTGCCCCGTCAGCAACCTCTCCTGCTTCCCACGACAGCATAAACAATATGAGACAGGCCCCACGGAGGAGCCTCTTTCAAAGGCCTCGCTACCGGGAAAGCCTCATGACGTACTTTTATTTCCCCCCCTGAGGGTGAAAATGACATTTCATATGACATACGTTTATTTATGGGGCTTCACTCGTGCGCGCGAGCCGGTAAATGAAGCACTTAGCTGCCCCTTAATTCCTCCCACCTCTTTACCAGGTTTGGCTTGATTGATGACTGATAAACAAACCCAAGCCGATGGCTGTGGAAATGCGCGTTGTGGTCTGTAGATGTCTTCGTAGCCTGCCTGTGTCGCTAACCTATGGTGCTGGGGCATTAGGTGTCAGCGCCCCCTGGTGGACAGTTTCTGACCTCGAGATTTTGGTACGGTGGGGTGTGAATTGAGAAATGGAGTCGGTCTCTGTGAAAACACTGTGCGTCTAGACATGGTATAGACTGCCTCACTCACGCACGCGCCATTCAAGCGCAAATAGTTTACCTCGCTTTCTAAGCTACTAACAAGGGTAATGGCGAATAAAGGCGCAATTAAACAGAATTGGATACCATGTGGGGCGTTTCATGTGGGGAGAATACTTTAATGGAATGGGAGAAAGGACACATTTGATCTCAAATACCACCCCATAAATTCCCTGGCAAGAGAGTGTCAGGTGGGTACAAAGGAGGAAGCCGGGTTTGTCAGTGCAAGTAGCCCTGGATTATGCGGCATCAGTCTGCTGTCGGGGGCACACGAGATGCATCAACCCCCGGCAGCTTCGGTGGCAGCATGTGCCCGTGACTGTGAGTGTGTGTGCCTGGCTGCGTGTGACGGAAGGCTGCCTCCTCCCGGCTCCGTGCGTGTTCCAGCCATCTCTCCCGCACTTGTTCTCGTAGCCGATGTGCGGTGCCAGCGCAGAATCACATTAACACGTGATGAGGGGCTGCCTCATAAATGGGAACTGAGAGAAGGAAAGAGGGGGCAAAAAAAGAGGCGCGCATACAGGCGGGGAGAGAGGCGCTGGGAGAGGCAGCGAGCAAAGAAACACCCAGGGGAGCAGGAAGCGCGCAGTAGGCGCAGGGGAGGATGCGGGGCAGCTCTGTGGAGCAACATCCCTAAGACACTGCGAACAGAGGAAGCCTTTGAAGAGGACGACGGGAAGAAGAGAAATCTGCTCCACCCCTGCTGCCCCCACCTCCCCCATGCTTCTGCTATGAGACTGACACCTCGTGAAAGAAGAGGTGCCAGCACCCCCTCCTCCACTGCCCCCAGCCTGCCCGCGGAAGAGCCCTTCCTGCCTCTCACTCTCTGCCGCCGGGCTGCCCGGTCTTGCACTGTCGGGGAAGCGGCTTAACCAAGCACCCCCCTCTGCCGGCAAAGCCCGGTACTGCAGCCCGGGAGCTCTCCGCAGCACGGAAGGACCAGCTCTGTCTAAGCTCCACAAAGACAGAGAGCGGAGCATCTCCAGTCCAGGAGGACCACCCCTGCCTGAGCTCCAGAGAGTCAGAGCGAGAGCATCTCCAGCCCAGGACGACCACCCCTGCTCGAGTTTAGAGTGTCACAGTGCGGGAGCGACTGCAGCCGGAGCGGGCGAGCGATGTGACCGGGTAAGGCACTGGGCTCTGGGAGGGGCGCAGTAACAGGTGGCTCCGGTGGGCGCTGGCTCTTTTTTTTATTGCACACTTTCTTCTACTTCACCGGTCTGAAACAGCCTCCAGGGCTTTACGCAGCCCACGGACACTTCCCCGGGGCGACACCGAGGGTCGGTGCCAATGCCCTCAGGCTGAAACCTTACATTAGGAAACTTCGTTCGACGCCTGCGCGGGAGGGCATATGGTATCCCAAAAATTCGGAAACTGTTTTTCGGTTTCAAGAATGTAAGTTTAATAAATCAAGGGACTCCTAAACAGGACGAATAAAAGCCGTTAACATGACTCCTTTACATAATGCCTTTGAAATGGTTATATAATTTCATAACGAATGCTCAAGCCCTCACTCACAGTCACAAAATATTTATAATTTAGTCGCCGGTCGTTCCGGTTTAGCTGCCTAGTTATGTGAATGTTAACATGTCTCAGAAGCGCAGAGTAGTCATAATACTGAATGGTTTGTCTGCATTATGCATGTTCGCGGCACGTGTGTGTGCACATATGAGTGTGTGCCTGTGCATAGAAGAGAACGCGCGAATTCATGTGTCTGTATGTTCCTCAACGTGTGCGTGTGTTCTTTTGTGTGTGCGCACGTGCGCGTGCATGCACCTTTGTCTGTGCGTTCGTGAGCACGCCAATGTGTGGCTGTTTGCGTGTGTGTGTTTGTTTGTGGCTGCCGTTTACATGCACTCGCCGTGCTTGTTGAGTTGAAGGGTGTAATACGAGCAGAGATGCGCCTTGCTTAATGGCAAAGTTCCCTCGAGCATACAGTATAGACATAATTCTGATTTATATTACCGATGTTGTGTATCCAGTATATTAAAGTGTCTTAGATTTTACGTGTCATTTTATCGCACATATTGCTCGCACGTGCCCTTGCTCGATAAGCGGCGTGCCTTGATGTTCAGCCGTTTGGGTTAATTCTGTCACATAGCGTGCACAAAATGAAATATAACAGACTGCCTGTCACGTGACTGTTCCATGTCAGTGCCATCTCTCTTTTTAATAGATTATTTGGAGAGGAAGCCGTGTGAAGAGGAACTGATTGATCTCCGCATTGACTGTGTCAGCCACGGCTGCTCCACTAGACAAGACGTCTTTGTTTCATCTGCAGCCTGGTTACCACCAGAAGTCTGCCACTCCGTCTGATGCTACCTTCGGGGTACTTTTATTTCAATTTATCCCTCTTTACTGGCCGTCCGTAGCGACACGCTGAACAATATCGATTAACCCGTGAAGTCATTATGCGGCTGACAGATGGAAACCAGCCGTGCCCGGCATGTGGAAAGACGCAAGACACACCAAAGTGAGGGTTGTTGCACCCACGATCTGCGTGCCGGTCGTTTAAGGCAGGAGGTCAGGGGTGTATCTTGCACTAGTGTAGCAGGGGCAGTGGCACCGGGGCTAGAGGTCTGAGGGGCCCACTAGATCCTGATTATTGCTGTATTTGACACTTCGAACAACAGCTAGGGAGCCCATTTTCTTCCTTGCAATAGGGCACATATCATAGCTGCTGCAGTGGGTAGTTTTGCACGTCTCACCACAGTCCCTTTGCGAGGGGGAAAAAATACGCGTTAGTTTCAAAACCTCCGCGGATCCCGAGGGACTTTGTAATGCGAGGTATCTGCGGAGTACGCGGAGATTCGTCCCTCGGTACCCGATGCGACAGGGTGGAAACAACCGCGCTGATCACCGCCCCTAGGCGCAGCAGTGAGTACAGAGAGGGGGCAGCGCGAGGCTCGGGGACACCCTGGGTCTTTGGAGGCACAGGAGGCCGCTCCCTAGCCTGTTTCAGCACCTTGGCTGTGGACAGCGAACTTGCTCTCAGCAAACGCGCGGCTGAAGGGCGGCTGTGGTTCTCGTTTCAGAAATGTGGCGCTCACACGGCGGAGCACTGTGGTACTCGCCCAAATCAGAACAATCTGTTATTGTCGCTCAAGCAAAGTCTCGGCCGTCGACCTTGGGGGGCAGGGCTACCGGGCACCTTGTACTGCTGTGGGGCCGCGTGCTTTCCTGTTGCTTCCGGGGAAAGTGCTTCCTCCTGCCTGTGATGATGACTATAATTATTATTATCAGTGCAGGGTTAGGTTCCCCGGGGTGTATCTTCCCGTGCCCGCCCCTGTGCTGCACCTGTGTCGTCGAATTTGTCATTGCCCTTTGCCCTGCGCGCGTGTGCTCGTGAGTGCGCGCGTGCGCGCCTGCATTATTTATGGATCCGAGCCTGCTTTGTGGAAATGTTGACGATCCTTAATAAGTTCTTGTAGTGCAGATAGACGGTTGTCTCGAATATTGACAGCTGCCCTCTCAGTTGCCGATAGGACCTTGCGCCATGAGGGTGGGGAGGGAAGCGAGGCCTTACACTGCTCGTCATAGAGGAGTACGCCGGGGTCAGGAGTTTTCTGTAGATTGAAGGCGTGCCTTTCTCTCGTTCAATTATTTCCTTATCTTTGGGGTCCGCCTGTGTGTGTATTGTATTGTATTGCAGCTTTTATAAAGCGCTTACTACCCCTATGTGGGGCGCTGAGGCGCATGCACAGTGTAGTTCTAGCAAGGAGCGCGAGCCCTGCACGTTTGAAAAGACTTGCAGGCCAACCCTCGGGGGAGAGTTCATCAGTTAGAAATCAAGGGCGCCCTGTCAGGCCACACACTGGGGAAGAATTCTGCAGTGCCTAAGGCATTATGGTTATATTGATAAATCGTATAGCGTGCAAAACTACAGCTGCCTCTTGGCGCATAAACCGGGATTTGTGTTCGTTAAGGTGCTGTTTATGTAAACAAGGATGGACAGTGCAAGGAACCAGGGCCTCTTGTTCTTCTCCTGCGCCCCAGGGTTGGGCGTGGTGAGTTGCAGAGGGGTCTGTGCTGTACTGGGTGTGCTGTCCTCCCGCTTCTCCGCCTCCTAGGAGGTCCGAGGCAGATGGGAAGGGGTGCCCCCCAGCCACGGCGTGGCTGGAAAGCCGGTATTCTTCTTTCACCAGCCTCTACCTCCAAGTCGGCCTGGACCCAGAAGACTGGCAGACCAGTGGAAGAAATGACAGAACCAACAGGCTTTCCTTTCATGACTGGAGACAACCAATCCCCACCTGCAGAACAACACCAGCCTTGAAATGTACACCCAGCAGCGCCTAGGGCTGTGTCAGTCATACCTCTGCTGGACTTGCCCCACCTTCAGAACAACACCAGCCTTGAAATGTACACCCAGCAGCGCCTAGGACTGTGTCAGGCATACCTCTGCTGGACTTGCGGCTACAGGATGAGGAGGACATTCTCCACCTGTATTGAGGTTAAAGCACACGCCTACGCACACAGTGGCAGACACTCACCCAACCACACTAACCCTCTCCCCCACGCGCAGATTCCCGCAAAAGATAGAAAGAAGCTTTCAGACTGCACAAACACACCCACTTCACACAGGCACATGCACACAATCACTCACATGCACAAACATATACACATATGCAACACATACACATACTAGCGGATAGAAATTGCTACGCATAAACACTGACACGCGCGCACACAAAGCATAATCTTATTCCCATTCCCCACATAGAGACGCACACATATTAACCTACATGAACATACACACACAAATACAGAAGCATATATAGACAAGCAGGCACTTCCAAGAAAACAATGCACACAGGCAGCAATGAATAGGGGGAAAAAAAAGCAAAGTGGGGTAGGGAGGATGTGGAGAGAGAGAGAGAGAGGATGCTCAGACAGATAGACAGACAGACAGACAAGACAGAGAGAGAGAGAGAGAGAGAGAAAGAGAGAGAGAGAGAGAGAGAGAGAGAGAGAGAGAGAGAGAGAGAGAGACAGGTAGATAGGTAGATAGATAGATGGATGGATGGATGGATGGATAGAGGGTATTTAGGGAAGCAGACTTCATCTTTGGTGGAACATCCTACGAACGTGTTCTTTCCCTCAGCAGCCCTCTAGCTATTCCACTTTCTTGCCCTCCCTCTCCAGTTCGCTTCTCCCCAGTCACGACGCGCGCCTTCCTAGATGATGTGTGTGAGCTCCGCACTGACTCCCGGTCTCTCTGGACCTCGTGCTGTCATGAACAGCTCTGTCAGGAGTCGGGAGCGCGGCGCGTGCTGCTGATGTCTGTTCTCCGTCTGCTCTGTTGAAAGACGTCGGTGTGTTGTGTAACCACTCTCCCGACTGAGGCTTTGGTTTACATTGCGCCCAGTCCCATGCTTCTGTATAGTTAGGCGCTTTATTGCACAGTAAAGAGGTAAAGGACACTTATGTGAATGAGGTAACTGCAAGGCTCATACTCACTTTGACCGTCAGTTGCAGGTTCACATTTGAACTGAACACCGTGCAGTGGGTGCCCCGCCCCCGTTTCCACACTCAATCGAAATCTACTGTAATCTGTTCTGATTTTAAACTATTTTAACAAAACATGTAATCGCGGGGGCTTTACCCCGGCGTATATGTTTCTTTTGGTGAGCTTCACACGTGTTTGTATTTTTCGAGAATCCGCAACTTAACCGATCTGTGCAATTGGTGAAGCCAGGGACGTTTGACTAAACTGGGGCAAAACCAAGCGTGTTGGATAAGGGGGTGAAATGGGCCAGTGGGTTAACGCCCACTGTCGACTGACGCAGGGAAGGGAGCCAATGGCCAAAAGTTTGAATCTAGGCGAGGCAGACTCAGTCCTCCTGTGGAGACCATACGTTAGTAAAGCGCTTTCTCACACTGATCCTATGTGGGGGGCAGAATCCGGAATGGACGCTGAGCTCTCTGGTAGTGGCCTTTCCACGGCGGGATTTACCGAAAGATCGACTTTTAATAAAATGTATTCTTGCATTTTTTGTAACACTTTTCACTACTGAGCTTTTGGGGCACCAATAGTAAACCACCGTCACACCTGGCTAGTAGTGCTCGCGCGCCTGGGTCCGTCCTCTCCATGGAAGTTGGTCTCAGGTTTGGCGTGAGGGAGCCCCAAACTGCCTGATCAATAGAGTTACTCATTGCATATACTGCAGCTCGCTATACCACGGAGGAATGCCTTACAACTCAGCGCTTAGACTGCTAGCCATCAAAGTGACGTGCCGCCTCATACACTCCTTTCCTGCGGCTGACCGACATAGACGTGCAGTGCTTTACTTGGGGAGGGTCCTGCCGGTGTTATAGAAAGCACAGACGCCCAAATGGCACCCCGGCTGCCTCTATGTTTGTCTGTCACCCACTAGCAGGAAAAGAATACAAAAGTACACTGTCTGAAAAAGAGACAGGCAAGGGGTGGTTGCTTGGCTCGCCTCCTGACCTCTGCATACACCGGTCCAAGAAGAGGGACTGCCCAGTAAGACGTCCGGGCCCTTTAAAAGAAAGAGAGGAAACCCCGTCCGATCCATTCTTTTTGTTGATAAGTTGGATGTAGACACCAGTTAGTTTAGTAACCAGGACCGGCTAACAATCAACTGCAACGCCCTCCGTGCCCACTGGCGCGGGCATAGCAGAGGGCGAGTTACTAGAGACTATCGCGCTTGACTTATCCAGGCGCTAGACAGTTGCATCGTTTAAAAAACTTTGCACTTAAGTGAACAGTGATCAGACTGTACAAACGCGCTGATCATTGGATCGACGTTTGCACAGTATAATTATTGTTCATTTCTGGGCATTTTTAAGGATATAAATGTATCCTCAAGTCTCTCAGGCACTTGGGATTTCCAGTATGTTTGTCTGGCTGTCATTGCCTCCCCTTGTCCCGTCTGAAGCTTTTAGGGATGTGTGCACAGTGCAAGCCCCCAAGCCCCCGAATTAAATGCCCCTGTCGTAAATATGGATCGGGTGGAGGTGTTGTAGGAGAGATGGGGCCACCTGGCAGCTATGCTGTCCATGATCTGTTGTGCTGAGTCATGTTAAGCTAAAGCAGGCACCGCCCACCTAAGAGCTGAGATAATGTATCCCAAGGAGTGTGTGTCAGACACACTTGATTTAAAGGGAATTGGAGTGCTGTCACTTATGGAATACCTCTCAAGTTCAAGCATGTGTAGCTCTCCCAGATGTTTTGCTGGGCATTTTGGGGCTTTCAGTCTTGTTTAGCCAACTGTGAAATCAGATTTGCTAGTCCCAGCACGCAAAGACCCAGTCAGGTTGTTTTGCTGGGCATTTTGGGGCTAGTAGCTCTGTTTATCCAATTGTAAAATCAGACCTGCAAGTCCCGCCATGCAAAGACGAAGGCATGTTTTGCTGCACATATTGAAGCTTGCAGTCCTGCCTATCTAGTTATAAAACCAGAGATGCGAGTCCCATCATGCAAAGCGTCAGCCAGATGTTTTGTTGCACAGATTGAAGCTTGCAGTCCTGCCTATCCAGTTTTAAAACCAGAGATGCGAGTCCCATCATGCAAAGCGTCAGCCAGATGTTTTGTTGCACAGATTGAAGCTTGCAGTCCTGCCTATCTAGTTATAAAACCAGAGATGCGAGTCCCATCATGCAAAGCGTCAGCCAGGTGTTTTGTTGCACAGATTGAAGCTTGCAGTCCTGCCTATCTAGTTATAAAACTAGAGATGCGAGTCCCATCATGCAAAGCGTCAGCCAGATGTTTTGTTGCACAAATTGAAGCTTGCAGCCCTGCCTATCTAGTTATAGAACCAGAGATGCGAGTCCCATCATGCAAAGCCGCAGCCAGATGTTTCGCTTTGCATCTTGGAGAATATAGTCCTGTTTATCCGGTTATAAAATCAGAGCTGCAAATCCTAGCAAGCAAAGCCATAACCGGCACAGGACGACCTACTCATGAATGGACCTGGGAATCTTGAGAACTTTGCTATGGAGGCGAATACCTCCAGCATCATGGCTGCCATGACAAGTGTGTCGCACCCAAATGCTGTGTCTTTCTAGCATTAGCGCTGTGGGTGCCAGGCCTTGTTTACATTCATTATTGTATGCAGGTGCCCATAACTTTAAGCATGCAAAGTGCTGTGCCCGAACAGGGGAGTGACAATCCATCATTCAGCAGGTGCAGTGGCACCAGGGCTCTGAGATCCAGGAGGCCCACTCTATTCCAATCGTAGCTGGTTTTTTACTGCCTAAACTGGGAATGGGGGGCTGTTTTCCTTGCTTATTTAGGTACTATGTTGCCGTTGCTAAGCCACTGTGTCTGAAGAAATCACAAGTGGGCCAATGCGACCCTCGTGTCGTGGGGCTAGTTGGCACAAATGCCACACTACTCTGACATAATTCAATCTTTCTTACACGAGCCAGGAAGCGCTGGAGCTGTAAGCATTTGTATAGATTATTTGATTAAGGTAATTCCTGCACTAAAAATCACAGTAATGGAGAACTATCTTTGAAGTAACTTGAATAATAGCAATTGTACTCTTAGACCACGTGTGGCAGAAATCGCATAGGAGCCTGGCCATATTTTGCATAGTGCTTGGCCATCTCAAGCTGTGCGTGCCAGGGATTAGTGGTGTGTGCATCTTTTTTCTTCTGGGAGTTGCATATTTGCATATGTAATTATTGTGCTTTTGGTTGTAGAGCCGGGACCGCACAAAACCAGGGCCATTGGAATTATGCAATTGTGCGGCTGTGGCTTTTTTCCGCATAATTTGAGATTTGTAGCGTTTGCCACATACTCCATCATCTGCTGCATAATCTGCAGATGTTAATACAAAAGGTTGTTTTGTAGCTCGCACTGTTCAAAAGTTACAAAATGCAGTAGCACCTGTTGCTTGCTGTGAAAGGCCCTTTGCAAGGGTTGTCTGGTCACCTTTCTCAGGGCTTGAAATGGGAAAATAGAAGTGCAGGTACCCTGTAACAGAGTGCCTGCTTGTTTCTGACAAGTGCCGGTACTCTCCAATCAAAAGTATTATGTCTCTCTTGAGAAGTGCCGGTACTCTCTCTCTCAAAATAAAAAAAGCGCCGATACTCAGTACAGGACCGTTCCGGCCTATTTAAAGCACTGACCTTTCTGTTGCTTATTGCTATATTTGGGCGTTAAACTGGTTCTAATGTGGTGCAACCAATGCCCAGACAGTGTTAACAAGATTTAAAATTCAAAAATAATGAAGTAATATTATCACATAAGGTGTCACATTACGCAGCAGATTTTGCCTTTTCTTGACGCATAACTTACTCAGCCATCCCGCGTAAATAGCGAACCCCCACCTCCACGCAGAATTCCAGTGACGCTGCACATAACGCAGGGTCAAGGAAGCTAGTACAGTGCCTATACACAAATAGCACGTTTCCTCCTGTGCCCCTTTACTCAGCAGATAATCACCGTTCACATGGCCAGGGCGGAGCATAGCTTTCATTGCCACAGCAGGTGCAGCTGCACCGGGGCCCACCCAACCCTGACAGTTGAAACAGCCGTGGGGAGTTCATTCCTTCCTTGCACTAGGGTCCATGATGACGCACTGGCTGCACTCGGCCGTGTGCAGGTCACTGCACCCTCCGTGGCACCGAGCCCTAGGCGGCCCAGTCTCACCGTGCGGTGAACCCACAGCACCAGCCCGTGTCCCCGGCGCGCCCTCACACACGCCCCCAGCCCGGGGCGCTGACACCTCTGGCTGCGGCCTGCCTGGGGCACTGTTAATTGGCACAAGTCTGCACCCGAGAGGGGGAAAGGAAGCGGCTCCCCGTTGTTATGGGGATGCTCCTGGTGACAGTCCCTGAGGAGAGCCGTTCACGCCTGAGAGAGAGAGTGCAGCGCTGGCCCAGCGCTTGTGTGAAAAGGGGGAGGGGTGGACCTGGTGAACTCGGTCTGCCCGATCTGTTTTCCGTGTTTACCCGGGCGGGTCATGGTGCTGACTGGCAGGCGCCCGATAGTGTATATGACTGAAATCCCACGTTCCCACCGCCACACACATTGTGTGTCAGCCGTGTACTGCACTTCATAGGATGGGGAATAATCGTGCGTTTTCACGAGACACGATGTTCGTGCTTCTGCTCTGACGGCGGCATATAACCAGTCGGAAGCCAGCGGCGAGCATATATCCTTATAGATTTTACAGAAAGAGGTGCATGCACTAATAGTGCTCACTATCCGTAACGAAGCGTTGACGACATAATAATAGCACTATAGCCCCCTGAATGCTTATTATAAAGCCAAGTGCAGTGACTACGTCAAAACGCCATGAAGAACAAACCCGCAAACACACGCCGGCCCTCTTTGCCTTATAAAAATGGTTAAACATCCGTTTATCGCTATCCGTGGGTTTGACATAGTATGCGACTTACCTATCAAGCACAAAACAAATATGGGCGTAATTCCGGATTCCCCCAACAGGTGTCGCTCTGTCGGTAGCCTTGCGTCGTCTGCTAGCGCTGCTGGTCTTTTCCCCAGATACGAGTCCTCTGACACATACCGATTGACCATGTTAACATGTATGACGACCTTAATAAGCAATGTAAATACCTCATTCCTATGGAAATATTGGTTGCATGTTTTATTCAGTACCTAGATTGGGTTAAGGTACTGCTGACAAGAAAGCTCTGACCCCACAGCGCCCCCAAGAGTACGCATTGAGTGTGACGCCTAAACTGCACGTGCCACATCCCCACTCTGAGGAGCAGCTACCATTGGTGTAGCAGGTGCAGTGGCACCGGGCCCGGAGCCATAAGGATCCCTTTGAACCATGAAAGTTGGTTTGTTTTACTACATCAACAGCAGGGGGTGGAGGGGAAAGGGGGGGGAGGGGGGTTGCCTGCACCTGGTCCAAGACATCTTTGCTACGCTAAAGCGTCAGCTGCATTTAAAAGTCCGGGCAATGTTTTTATTTGTTAACCGGTATCCCCTGCCCTGCTCTATCACCGGACATCTCTAAGGCATAACGAAGGCGAAAGACATTTCAGTCCTAACCAATCTTATCGGATCCTTAATGTTACAATATTTCCTACGAACAACCGCTGAATAACATCACGTCCTGTATGCGTGGGATTTATAGACTGCAAACATGTCTTTCAATCAGGGACGGCTCTGTGAAAGAAACGTTTGTTGTCAGTTTTACAGCGTCAAGAAAACACCTTAACCGTGCGACATAAATGGCACGAAATAACAAAGTATAGCAAACCGTGAAGTAGCAGAGTCTAGCAAACCAGTTTATCAGTGAAAAGGAATAACTCCATACAGGAAAACAGCTTGAAATAAAAGAATGTTACAAATGATAAGTCAGTTGAGAGGCGCGGCCCTCTGAACTCTGGCACGGAATTTGTTTTTAATGCACAGAAGCAAATATATAAATCTTCGTCCGCTCAGGGGGGCAGAGCAGACCTCGGCTCTCAGAGAAGAGGAAGGGGGGGGGGGGTGTCCCACCTCAGAGACGCGTGACGCAGTTCAGAAAGGTGGCTCCATTGGTCGGTGTTCACTGAAGGCCGTTCAGTACGGCTCTGCCCGGACTCTGAGACATCCCCCCCCCCCCCACACACACACAGTCAAGGGCTTGACACAATCGTTTTTAGAAAGGGCTTTGAGAAACAAACCATGCAGGCATCTTCCTTCAGGAGGCCTCCGTGTAGTGACGTCACCTGTCTAGACATTCGCCTGGCCAGAAGCCCGTGTCTGCCCTTCTCATCCCTGACGCTTTACTTCGCACTCCCATTTCACAGTTTGCTTCCTTTCAGCCTATCCAACCCATGTTGTTGTGCAAACCTCTGCAGCTGTAAGCCTGCCGCCGGCAGAGAGTTTCACGATTCACAGTGCGACCTCACAATTTTTTTATATAACTAGTTCTGTCTTAGATGTGGACTACAGCTGAGTACCCCCACCTGGGGAAGTATTGCACAAAGAACCTCAGGAGTGTAACGGGCATTTGCCCCACTTTCTGTAATACAGATGGCATTGGCGCAATGCCAAGCAGTCTTCCCTCATTTGAATGGGTGTGTGGACCCGTGTAAATGAGGAACACTTTGCCTCTATGCCATGGAGGATTGATTACAATGAACTAAGTAAACAAAAATACAGCAAATATATAAAACTCTACCAGTTGGAAATAAAGAAAGCACAAGCACTCTATTCTAAAGGAAAAATTAACTCAGCAGCCAACTCCCCCGAGAAATCTTCCGCCTCGCAAAAAACCTCCTAGAGCTCCCGCCCTCAGACACACAACATATTGTCTCACCTGCCCGTTGCAATGAACTTACAGAATTTTTCCATGGGAAAATTCAAGACATTTATAATATATTTCCTGTTTCCTTATGCCCCACTGACCCTTTAGCAATGGAGAAGTCCCCTCTCTCTACCGAGCAGGTACTGGAGGAATTTCCCACTATGAATTTGGATATCTTATTGGGGAATTTCCTCCCAAATAAAATCTGGCTCCCCTCTTGATCCAGCTTCTCCACACTTCTTGCACAAAGTCAAAGAAGTAGTGCATCCAGTTATATTGGAGTTGATAACCCTATCCATCTCTTCCGGCTTAGTCCCAGCTCCTTGGAAGCATGGCATGCTGAATGCTCTGCTTATAAAGCCTAGCCTTAACCCTGATGTCCTGGATAACGTCCGCCCTATCTCCTTGCTCCCTGGGATCTGTGAGATCCTAGAGAAATATGTCAACATGATCCTCTCAGACTTCCTAGAAACTCACAAACTTCTACACTATTCCCAGACTGGGTTCTGTTGTCAACATGGAACAGAAACTGCTCTGCTGGCTGTGGTAGAAGAATCCAAGAGAATTCTTGCTCAGGGAGGAGCAGTAGCCATCGTCCTTCTTGACCTAAGCTCTGCATTTGACACGGTCAACATTGATATACTCTTAAATAGACTAAGCAAAGTTGGAGACTCTGGTGGTGCCATCACCTGGCTCAGCTCCTAATTGGATGGCAGATCGTTCCAGGTGTTTGCAGGAGATTCTTTTTCTAAGACCCTACCGCTCATCTGCGGAGTGCCTCAGGGTTCTTCCCTGAGCCCCACACTATTTAATGTATACATGAAACTGCTCGCAGATATTATTCTGCCATACAGGATCAAAATCGACACCTATGCCGACGATACACAGTTGGCAGTTGTTCTCAACCACCACCAGAGTACTCCATCCTACCTGGAAAGTTGCTTAGTGGAAGTGGCAACATGGATGGACCACTCCTGTCTCAAACTAAATGGAGGAAAAACAGAGCTAATGCTCCTGAGCAACACTCTGAGTATGGAGCCTAAATTAGCCTGGCCACCCTGCCTTGGCCCTGCCCCATACCCTAATACTAAAATCAAAAGCCAAGGTGTCTGGTTGGACAAATCCTTTAAATTCGACCATCAAGCAGTCATGCTGGCAGGGGCATGCTATAGGATCCGCACACTCAATTGGATTATGGGAACTCCCTCTATTTGGAAGCCCCCAACTCTACTATAAGGAAACTCCAAGTCATTCAGAACTGTGCCGCTCAGCTACTACTTGGTACGCCCAGAACTCAATCGACTAGGCCAGCTGTGAATGCCTTACATTGGCTTCCTATCTCAGATAGGAAAACATTCAAATCCCTGTGCATAGCTCACAAAACCTTATGGGGAATTACCCCTCAATAAATGACTCTCTTATCACCTTTTACCATCCCTTGAAATGTCTACGTTCAGGTAATTTGAATTTGTCCGTAAACCCCAAAGTTAAAAGGTTGAGATGTGTGGGAAAGTCCTTCTCGTACAACATAGCAAGATTCTGGAATACTCTCCCTGGATATCTTCGGTCAGAGTCACATTACGTTCCTTTTCGGAAACTCCTCAAAACCTGGCTGTTCCAAAATACCCCTCTTTAAACCATTTAGCTCCTCTCTGTCTTGCTGCTAGCGCTGGGATGCCTTCGGGTAGCTATGCGCTCAATGAATGTTGTTTTACATTTTTAATTTAAATCTGTGGATTGTTAGAAAAGTGAGCTATCATTGGGCACAGGGTTGTGCAAAATGTGTACTTGACCTTTTTCCTGCATTTATAAAAATATTCTCATGTGTATAAATACTCTTCCATGCACCCACACTAAATACTGGGTATAACATAACATTTCCAGCCTAGGAGCTCCACTTATGACTTACATTTTTATGGAACACTTTCTGGAAATCATTGAAAATGTTGGTAAATATTCACAAAGCTTTGATTACAACGCCTCTCCCAAATTTGCTGCGATATTTCCACAGGACTCATTTGGAAATTACATTTCCCACCTCTCAACCCACTCAACTGGGGAAAATCAGTACAACTAGTGGTGTTCCTCCAAGGGCCCTCAGAGTCCATCAACACTGACAGATCCTGGTTCTCTGAATCCAAATCTGCCATTCACAGGGGCAGAGGACAATGTCTGGGCACCTGAGCGTTACGAAAGTGACCCACAGATTTTAAGAATGGGGACCTTCTGGAATGAGGACAGCTAACGGATCTGCTGCTTTTTAGCTTTGTAGCTTCTGAATCATTCACTTGACCATCCACTGCCTGCGATGTCAAGAAACTTGCATAAGCGTGTCACCTCAGCACAGAGGCGCAACTAGAGCCAAATTTCAGGGGTAGGGCTAAGAAAAAATTTCGAGGGGGGGCTGAATCTTTAAGCAATAGGCAGAGTGGAGCTGCAGGGGCTCTAAGAAGGGGTGAAACAACAGCAAGGGCTCATTATCATGCAAATGGTCTTTTAAAGACCTGTGAAGTGCTCGGGTGCGGCTGTGTGTGTGCCCGGGAAGCTGTCTCATCCCGGGCCGCCACACACGACGGGGGGGGGGGGGGCTGAAGCCCTTTGAGTCCAATGGGTGTTGTGCGCCTTCCTCAGCACCACGCTCCACCTGCGATGCAGCGCTGCCTCCTTGACTGGTCCGTCCAGCAAGTGATGATTCCATTAAAACTAATATTCAGGGCCACTGGAATTGGAAGTAGAGCACCAGATTATGTGACAGGGTTGACTAAATTATGTAGCAAGAGAAGGCAAATTATGCGGCATAATGTCACACATTTCTTGATAGTATTATTTCATTATTTTGTAATTTTTACTCATGGTAATACTGTCTGGGCAAAGCTTAGTACCAGTTTGACGACTTAAAACAGAAATAAGCAACGGAAAGATGACCGATTAATCTTAATGAAGTTCCTTCCACTGCGCGTGAACATGTCAGAACATTTTTAGTAACTTTTGATCCGTTTGATCTTGAAACAATGATTTTGTTAAAATCTTTAGATTATGCAGCAGATGATAGATTATGTGGCAATAGAGGGGAATTTATAATCATGCAGAAAAAAACTGCAGACACAAAATTGCATAATTCCAGTGACTCTTCCTGTATCGGTCACCTTTGCAGCAAGCGAGTAGAAATGATGGTGCCAACAGGCTGATTTTTACGTAGCAGCGTTAAACATGTCTGACTAGGTATG
Source organism: Triturus cristatus (assembly GCF_964204655.1). Taxonomy (NCBI): domain Eukaryota; kingdom Metazoa; phylum Chordata; class Amphibia; order Caudata; family Salamandridae; genus Triturus; species Triturus cristatus. Next base: position 679,034,640 of record NC_140589.1, read on the forward strand.
TCCTTCTGTCTGGATATACAGTGCGAGGGCTCCAGAAGTCACAGGCAATGAAATGTTGGCCATCAAGGGCCCTTGGTTCAGGAGAGCTGCATGTTGTTAGTGAACAGTGGTTTTGTGGTGACTTTCTGCTGGACGGTTTACTTTTCCGTCTCAGACTCCTTTGTGAACAAGATCAAGAAAGGCGGTCATTATACCACAGATCCAAATAAATCACGTCTGTAGTTTGTTGTTTTCCCCTGATCGTGCATAGTCCTTCAGTGTCTTCAATTGTTTTGAGTAACAAACAGTTTAGATCATGTGATATCTTCAAAGGTAAATGTTAACGAATTGTCTCTCTAGAGCACATTTAAATAGTGAATAAGTGGCCTAGAGGAATGTTCATTTGCAGAAGAAAATTGTAAAATGAGGTTTATTGTAAAGACACTTGCCTCACAGAATGTAAAAAAAAATGCTTCCCCCATAGCCAACAACACATGTGATGGAAGCTGCATAGCTGCCATGTTTCTGAGTTCCATGCTCCTCAAGTCCAGGTTTTTTTTCTTTGAATTATGGGACTTGTAGTCCTGTTTTACAATTGAGGAAACAAGACGACAAGTCTCAGAATTAAAAAAAAAATCCCGGACGGAGCGTGCATCACTCTTGGAACTGGGAAACTTGGCAGGGCTGAAGCTGTTTTAGGGCTAATAAACTGAGCGTAGACAATGGGATGCAAAACGCGCATTGTGATTGGCTGGAGGCGCACCGCTCATTGAGGATGGAGGGCTTTGGTTGGCAGGAGCATACCAATATCAAGGGCAGGAGCAATTACAATAGCTCAAGCCCGTTAGCACGCGCACGTTGCAGTGCACAACAGCTTGGATGGCTTGAAGGCCAAACAAACCTTTGTTCAGAGCTTTGGTAAATTAAGGGCTACGGATTTGCCTACAGGCTCGTCTGTTTTTCAGTCAAACCGTTAATTAACTGCGTGGCAAGGCTGCTTCCAGTCAACATCACTTAGATATCGAAAAAAGATGTGGCCGTCTCTAGGTGCCTTAAGTGATAATGGCCCCCGTTGATGGCATTACCATCTCGTATTGCCCTTGGGGGCACACTGGGACATGAATCTATTGTGACAAGTGAATCCCTCACGTGTAGAAAAGTATTTCTTGGGTTTCTTGTCTTATTAAGAGGGCCTACACAGAGATTGTTCTGTGAGAATGACTGTCTTTCACTAGACTTATGTGTGGCGTATTCATGGATTTCTGGAAGAAATACTTTCTTACTCACAGTGATCGTAAGTAAACAGGTGGTATTGGTGAAAACTAGGGGTGGGTGTAACATGCATAGTTTCCTGTAGCATAATCATGCAGAATTACCTAATAATTCCATGAGATTATGCTTGAATTAAGCAAGAAGAGTAATTCTGCTTTTAGCACTATTTCTTAGTGCACAAAAGACCCCTTGTGTGCAAAATGGACATGAGGGTAATCTTGGGCTATGGAATAGTGCTAAATGCAGCAGAACACAAATAACGGGCAGTAGCGGCCGGCACAGATCAATGGTGGTGAGACAAGGGGCGCGGGGGTAAGAGGATATTAAAAAAAAAGAAAAAACATTCCTTAACGCTTCGTCTCTCCGTCATCTCTCCTCGCGTCTGGAATGGAACAGGAAGCAGCTAGGCTCCTCTTACCAATCACAATGCTGCAATGCAGCGTTGTAATTGGTTAGCACCCACGCTCCCCTGATCAATCACAATGCTGCAATGCAGTGTTGTGATTGGTCTGAGCACCAGGGTTCGGCGTTCAACCAGGGACTGGGGCCTGGTCATGTTCTCCACGCAGGCTGTAATGCAGCCTGCATGGAGAACATGCAAAGTGCGCATATATGTTTGGCTGGCATAAGACGGCCAGCCAATCATTCATTGCGCACTTAGGAGGATGCTGTCCTGCCCTGCTCTGTGAGCAGAGCAGCCCCGCCCCGTCATGCAAAGCTGCTGCAGCAGGACAAAATAAAATGATAATAACATTATGTTATTGTCATTTTATTTTTCCCTTCATTCACTGCTTCAAAGCAGTGGGATGACGCTTCTCGCCTTACCGCCACTGATAGCAGTTGCGAGCAGCCGGTCGCTAACTGTGCTCTAGCAGTAGGATCCCCCCCCACAAAATTACTCTTAATTACATAGGCAGGAGTACTGGAAAAATTATCGGGAACTACGCATCAAAGAGTAATGCAGAATTACCAAAATGACACAGATTACTGCGGCATATTCAAAATTCTGGCAAAATCACAAAAGAAAATGATGTACGGAATGTTGAAACTTTTCAAACACTCCTCCCCAGTCACAGATCTGGGTTTAATCCATTGTTATTTTGCTCTGCACGTCACCCAGTTTGGACCTAGCCATATACAAATCAGTCTTGACCCTGCTCTTGGTGGGAACAGTCCAAACCGACCCGTCAAACCAGGTCCTCCCTGGACAGGAAACAAGCATCTTAGGACCAGTTTCGGGGTATCACGCCTCATCAGCCAGGCTAGCTTGAATCCAATAACACAGCGAGCAAGGGATCCATAGCATACCCTAAGCCACTTAGTGTGCACCAAGAAACATCACAAAACAAAATGATGGACAGAGTGTTGAAACCTTTCAAACACTCACCCCCAGTGACAGATCTGGGTTTATTCCATCTTTATTTTGCTCACCACACCATCCCAGTTTGGACCCAGCCATATACAAATCAGTCTTAAACTGCTCCCCATGGGAACAGTCCAGCCCGAACTGCCAAGGTCTTCCCTGGACCGGAAACGAGAATTCTGGTACTGGTTTCGGGGTATCAAGCTTGCTTTGAATTCAGTGGCACAGCAAGCAAGGGACCCAAGTCTGGGCATACCCTAAGCCTCTTAGGCGCACCTAGCACCATCACAAAATTAAATGATGGACGGAGTGTTGAAACGTTTTAAACACTCACCCCAGTCACAGATCTGGGTTAGATCCATCGTTATTTTGCTCAACACGTCACCCCTGATTAAACCTAGCCAAATGCAAATCAGTCTTGACCCTGCCCCCCATGGGAACAGTTTAGCCAGAACTGCCAAGTCTTCCATCCATCATCTTTATGTGTTGGATTTTCACTGTAAGTGGGAAGGGTATGCCCAGAAGTGGTTCACGTGCTCTCTACGCCACCGGTTTCAATCTAGCCTGGCTGATGAAGGGTGAGACCATAAAACCGGTCCCAGGATGCTTGTTTCCAGTCCAGAGAGGACCTGCCTAGCATTTTGGGCTGGACTGGTTCCATGAGGAGCAGGGTCAAGGCTGATTTGCATATGGCTGGGTTCAAACTGGAATGGTGTGGCAAGCAAAATAATGATGGATTAAACCCAGATCTGTGACTAGAAGTGAATGTTGGACAACGTTCAGCATTCCGTCCATCATCTTTTGTGTTGCATAATCAAAATTCTGCCCAGACCTAGTGAAAACTGCTTAGGACACAGACCCCCCAGGTTGTCCCGACCCCACCCCCATCAGAACCCACAAATCAAGACTTGACGACCAGCGCTGTGGGTAAAAGAGGCCATGTTTATTATACACGAACACATATAAACATGACAGTATATCATCAATAATATTACAATTTCATACAACATAAATTTATCAACTTTGATCACTGAACGATATTTTATTTCTGTTGATCATACCTTCATAATCTATCAGCAGAAATGACAGGACGTAATTCATCGACAAAGAATGTTCTCTATCGCTCCAGCACTAAGGGGCCTTCTGGCTCGCGTCCCCCAACCAACTGAGAACCACTCAAGGCGCAACCCACCTGCGTCCTTGAGAGGTGAGCCCCTCCCATCTGGTCCTTGTCCGCCACCTGAGGGGCCCACCCCTCCACCACCAGGCTGCCCATCGGGGCTCGTAGGGAATAACCAGGGGCGGATGCCCCATGCCCTAGTTTGTGAACTGGCACCCTTGCCCCCAGCCGGTGTCTCCATTCTCTCTGGGGTGAGCTTACCGTATCTCCCCCTCAGTGCTGGCCTAGGGAGTATGCAGGAGGACTCCCCTTAACAATGTAAGGCAATTTATGTGGCCTCCTTACCGCCACTCTTAATTCAACTTCCAGCACCTTCCCAAGCTCTAACTCCAGGGATGGGTGGGTGGGAGATTCACGAAGTCCCCTGCACACGAGGCCGGTGCTGGAAGGAAGAGAGGACGAGGGCCTGGGCAGCGTGCCCTAAATAGGCCCCCAGCCATCTCCCCCCCTTCATTACTGGCCCCAGCCGGAAGTGACGTCACTGTGCCCCGGAAGTGCTTCCGCCGTCCGGGGTGACCAATGCTTCCGCCAGGAGCCACGAGGGCGTGGCCGGGATCCCGGGGGCCCACATCCTAAGGGCGCGCTGCCTTATAGTACGCACTTTTCATAGGACACGGACCCCCCAGGTTGTCCCCGACCCCGCCCCCATCAGAACCCACAAATCAAGACTTGACGACCAGCGCTGTGGGTAAAAGAGGCCATGTTTAATATACAAGAACACATATAAACATGACAGTATATCATCAATAATATTAAAATGTAATACAACATATATTTATAAACTTTGATCACTGAACGACATTTTATTTCTGTTGATCATACCTTCATAATCTATCAGCAGAAATGACAGGACGTAATTCATCGACAAAGAATGTTCTCTATCGCTCCAGCACTAATGGGCCTTCTGGCTCGAGTCCCCCAACCAACTGAGAACCACTCAAGGCGCAACCCACCTGCATCCTTGAGAGGTGAGCCCCTCCCATCTGGTCCTTGTCCGCCACCTGAGGGGCCCACCCCTCCACCACCAGGCTACCCATCGGGGCTCGTAGGGAATAACCAGGGGCGGATGCCCCATGCCCTAGTTTGTGAACTGGCACCCTTGGCCCCAGCCGGTGTCTCCATTCTTTCTGGGGTGAGCTTACCGTATCTTCCCCTCAGTGCTGGCCTAGGGAGTATGCAGGAGGACTTCCCTTAATAATGTAAGGCAATTTATGTGGTCTCCTTACTGCCACTCTTAATTCAACTTCCAGCACCTTCCCAAGCTCTAACTCCAGGGATGGGTGGGTGGGACATTCACGAAGTCCCCTGCACACGAGGCCGGTGCTGGAAGGAAGAGAGGACGAGGGCCTGGGCAGCGTGCCCTAAATAGGCCCCCAGCCATCTCCCCCCCCCTTCATTACGGCCCCCAGCCGGAAGTGATGTCACTTTGCCCCGGAAGTGCTTTCCGCCGTCCGGGGTGACCAATGCTTCATCCTGGTGCCACGTGGGCGTGGCCGGGATCCCGGGGGCCCACATCCTAAGGGCGCGCTGCCTTATAGTACGCACTTTTCATAGGACACGGACCCCCCAGGTTGTCCCCGACCCCGCCCCCATCAGAACCCACAAATCAAGACTTGACGACCAGCGCTGTGGGTAAAAGAGGCCATGTTTAATATACACGAACACATATAAACATGACAGTATATCATCAATAATATTAAAATTTCATACAACATATATCTATCAACTTTGATCACTGAACGACATTTTATTTCTGTTGATCATTACTCCATAATCTATCAACAGAAATGACAGGACTTAATTCATCGACAAAGAATGTTCTCTATCGCTCCAGCACTAAGGGGCCTTCTGGCTCGCGTCCCCCAACCAACTGAGAACCACTCAAGCGACAACCCACCTGTGTCCTTGAGAGGTGAGCTCCTCCCATCTGGTCCTTGTCCGCCACCTGAGGGGCCTACCCCTCCACCACCAGGCTGCCCATCGGGGCTCGTAGAGAATAACCAGGGGCGTATGCCCCATGCATTAGTTTGTAAACTGACACCCTTGCCCCCAGCCGGTGTCTCCATTCTTTCTGGGGTGAGCTTACCGTATCTCCCCCTCAGTGCTGGCCTAGGGAGTATGCAGGAGGACTCCCCTTAACAATGTAAGGTAATTTATGTGGCCTCCTTACCACCACAAGGGCGACCAGGGCCAACCGCCCTTCACCCTCCCCACCACCAGGCAACTCCTGTACCATCAAGTTCCATCAATCCCCAGGCTTGGAGCCATGTCGGATTCAAATGCCCGGATCCACCAGTCTGGGTCCAGGGTAAACATGTGTCCACCATTGCAGTGCACCATACGATGTCCATGCCTAATTTGTGGTACATTACCAAGCAGGCCCATGCACCAGGCACCACTAGACCACACCGGCCTTCAAGGCACTCGGCCAAAACATTAAAAGGCACTTGACCGTAGTCCTGGCCCCGAATTTGTTCACGGCGCTATGAGCCCACGCTATCTTGGGAACGTCCTATCCCAATCAGGTGAATCCAGACCACAGAGCATCCCCCGTGGCCCTGTGTCCCAGCCCAACATATTATTACCTCCTAAATGTAGGATAACCAACTCTGGGGACTACAGTCTCCCATGACACATGGAATCTTCCACCAGCTGTGAATGTCTGCGATCTGAAGGTCCCCACGTGAGTCACATGAACGGGAGACACTCTCCCAGCCCTCTGCTTCAATCACGCCGCAGCTGCCAATGAGCGATAAGTGGCCCATCGCACGGGCAAGTGACCCAGCACCCACACCACTTTGGAAGACATACTACCTTACTCATCTGGTGAAATGTCTGGCTTGCTGCGCATGTCGCAGTCCCAATTCTGATTTGAGTGAACCACTCCATCAATCCCCCACTTGCGATATGTCGTGCATTTCCCAGTAGGATCAGGCTAGAACCTCCCCCCAGGGAGTGAGCCTGACTGCATTAGAAGCCAGTGCCCCAGGAACTGCAGACCTCCCCAGTGCATGAGTCACAATGTGTTGCTCCCTTTGAGGGCCCCCTCAACTGCCCCTGCACCTGCTGCATGAAATAAAGGAACTTCGTCGAAGTTCTGCCCCCTACGTGGGGTCACCCTACATGTCTCCTGCTAAGGTCTTACTCCTCCAGAAGGAATCAGCCCCATTCTGTCTCCCCTAAGCTTTGCAAAGAAAACAATCACCGTTCATTGGGTTCTTGCGTAAGATACCAGCCCGCCTGCTTCTAGGGGATCACTCCTAGAGTTTCAGTTCTTGCCAATGGATATCATCCTGATCACTTCCCAAACACTATCAATCCTCCTTATTGGCTGCAGTCAAGGTGGTTGCGTGGCAATACCCTCCCTTAGAAATTCATGCAGATCTTCTACATATGCTTGCACAGAGTGTGCTAATACTACCTAAGAAGCTAGACCCACTTCATTCTACGGTACATATTTGAGCAGACAAACTTAAGGGTGTGGAGTCTCTAATTATCAATGCAAATGATGCCACCATTGACAAGTTAAACACGCTGCCTGAACAATTCCGTGTCTTAACAAATTTGTGTATAACTCTTTGCCAAGTAACTTGGTTAAGCTGCCCACAATGCAGGAAAAATCAAAACAGGATGCACCAGATACTGGAGGGGGCAGCGTAACATCAGAGTTTGTAGGCACGACAGGCCCGATGAACACACCAACATGTGCCAGGACAGGCCTGGACATGGTTCCCCCAGCCCAAAATTCCACAGCTCTGGCTGCGAGGCCACCAGTTCTCTTGAACCCAAAGAAGGCTAAATAAGCACTGTACCAATAATACTAGCTCCACCATAAGCACCGCAGGGGAGCTGCCTAACCAGGAAAGGTAGATGAAAGAATCTACTTCAAGTGTCGGGGACATCTTTCTGTGAGAAAATAAGCCTACGGTAAAACCCTGATAACTGAACCAAGGCAATTAAGCTGATTAGTTTTATGCCATAACTGATGAACCCCCGCGGTAGCACTAAATACCCCTGCCAATGGGATACAGTTAATGTACAACTGCAGTATAACGTGGGGGACTATCCTGACATTTCAACACACCCATAACTTCTTTTGTTGACTCGCATATTGCATGCTCCTGCCAGGGCTCTAACCCAGCTCCTCCACTTAACGGCCGCGTACCCCTAATTTGTGTGTCGGGAACACCAGACCTGCCTGCCACCCGGCTCCAGCAACACCCATTGATACCCCAACAAGCTACCCACGTAGGGGCCCTACCGCCAGATTGCCGTGGGAACTGGAGTACCATCCTCCGCTACCATACCCGGCAGTGCCAAATACACGTGCACAACCCCGCTCCGCGGCACAGGTACCACGCCTCAATGCCTGCGCCATCGATCCCCTTGGGCTCTCAAGCGAGTCAAAGCCCAACCCAGCAGGTGAAAAGTGACTAGACACGCGCACCTCCCATGGCGGATTGACTGCCCCCGCACCAAGTGTGACCGCCAAAGACCCTTCCATACTGGGCACCGACAACAGAGACCTCACTTGCTCCCCGCAGCATCTGCTGCGCACTCACCAGTGCATGGGCTATCCGCAGAGCGACTGGGTGGGGGCAACTGCCCCAGCCTGCCCTCATTCCAACACCCGCCTGTCGCAATTTCCCCCAGAAGACCTCTGAACACTGTGCCCCGGCACACCTACATATATATATACGCGTGATACAGAGAGGCCGCCCTGGCTGCACGCCTTCTACATGGGATTACCTGGGCCGCGTGCATGAATGCACTAGCATGCCTCATGCGTGGGTCATCGGACAGTGCGCCAGCATGCATCGTATGAATCTACATACATAAAAAAGATGGCGGCAACTGCTCCCGCCGCTCTCATTCCAACACCTGACTGCCGCAATTGCCTCCAGGAGACCTCCGAACACCGGGCCCCTCATTCGCATCCCCCTCGGGTCCCAGCTTCAGAGCCAACTGCCCCACTCTGCGAACGGAGGGCCAGACCCCCGCAACCAGGCCACGCAACTGGCACACATTCCTTCTACGCGAATGCCAGGGGTCGCCGTGCACACTGCACCAGCGCCGCCGCCAAAATGCCCGCCAGTGCCCCAGAACTTTGCGGGCTTCCCTTTGAGAAGCACCTCAAACACCAACCTGGCTTCATGAACCCAGGTAAAAACAATGAACACAGTATCAATAGGTCAATTCAACCGCTCATATCCCCAGAATTTTGAATCTTTTGATGAGAAAAATTAAAGATCTGAGTGAACATGCCCAGGGACAATATAGATGCACCTCTGTCTGGACAGATGCAGGCTTGCTCGTATGAGCTAAGACTTTCTGCTTCATAACACCTGGGTGAACAGCCCAGGCTAGGCATGGCGCCGTGCGGACCAAACAATACACCACCCACCGAAATGGGCAAAAACACGAATACTCCAGACTGACAACATCGATCCCTCCGTCCCAGACTACAAATCAATCAATCAATCATGGCATTTTTAAAGTGCACTACATACCCGCGAGGGTCTCAAGGTGCTCGGGGGGGGGGGGAAAGCTGCTACTGTTCGAAGAGCCAGGTCTTGAGAAATCTTCTGAAGGTCAGAAAGTCTTCGGTCTGCCGTAGGCAGATGGGGAGGGTGTTCCATGTCTTGGCGGCGAGGTGGGATAATGATCTGCCGCCGGCGGTCACTCTTCGGATGCGGGGGACGGTGGCAAGGGCGCGGTCTGCGGAGCGGAGCTGGCGGGTGGGGTTGTAGAGGCTGAGTCGGCTATTGAGGTACATTGGTCCGGTGTTGTGGAGTGCCTTGTGTGCGTGGGTGAGGAGTTTGAAGGTTATCCTCTTGTTGACAGGGAGCCAGTGCAGGTCTCTCAGGTGGGGTGTGATGAGTTTGGCCGGGGCTCCTGCGTAGAGTGCGTTTCCGTAGTCCAGTCTACTGCTGACGAGGGCCTGGGTGACCGTCCTTGTTTCGGTGGGGATGCACTTGATGATCCTGCGAAGCATGCAGAGGGTGTTGAAGCAGGAGGAGGAGACGTCGTTGACCTGCTTCGTCATGGAGAGGGTAGAGTTGAGGATGACCCCTAGGTTGCGTGCGTGGTCGGTGGGTGTTGGGGGTGTTCCTAGTGCAGTCGGCCACCAGGAGTTGTCCCAGGCCGAGGGGGTGGATCCGAGGATGAGGACCTCCATCTTGTCTGAGTTCAGCTTCAGTCGGCTGTTTCTTATCCAGTCGGCAACGGCCTTTATTGAGGTTGGTTTTGGCGGTGTGGGGGCCCTTGGTGAGGGAGAGGATCAGCTGGGTGTCATCGGCATAGGAGATGATGTTGAGGTCGTGCCGTCGTGCGATGTGGGCGAGTGGTGCCATGTAGATGTTGAACAACGTTGGGCTGTGGGATGAGCCTTGAGGTATGCCACAGATGATCTTGGTGGCTTTGGAGCGGAAGGGGGGGAGGCGGACGCTCTGTGTTCTGCCGGAGAGGAGGAGGTCTAGTCTAGGGCCTTCTCTTGGATTCCGGCGTTGTAAAGGCGTGTTCGGAGAAAGAAGGGGGGCCACCACCCCCAGCCAACCTCCGACACAACTCTGCCCCCCACGCCCACCCGGAACACGAGGCACGATGGTTGCATCCATTTCGATAAAGAATAGAAGTGGGCCTGAAACAGCCAAGGGGCAGCAACCCTGTGTCAGCAGCATGAAGGGGCTGCAATCACCGCACTTGCCTCCGCCCACACAACAGTCGGACCAACTATGACGATAAACCAGGCCAGCCAGCCCTAGCATGGTGCCCCCATCTAGCCCCTACTCGAACTGGGCAAGACCCCTCCAGCCTATGCGGTTCCCAGTCCTCGGTCGGCACAACGCCGCCCCATGAATTCATCACCTCTGTTCTGCCTCGCAACTCCTCCCAGATTCACAGGAGACCTCATTGTATTTCGTGTTCCTAGAGAATTGAGTCTGCTGGCAAGAGTAGTGCAGCGCCCAGAATACTTCCTGTTTTAACAGTGATCACACTGCGCCAAGAGTAGCCAGTGCCTTAAACAGATCGCCAGTCTACCGCTCAAACCAACCACCATGTTCAAAGCACATAATTCAGCGCCAGTAGCAGGCCCGGGCTCAACACGGTATCCCAATATAGTGCACAAGATCAGCAACTAGGTTAAAAAGGCACCGTATACGAACATCCATTGTATAGAAAATTGAGGGACTGTGGTTCAAACCAACCACCATGATAAAAGCACACAATTCGGTGCCAGTAGCAGGCCCGGGCTCAACACAGCATCCCCAATATAGTGCACAAGATCATCAACTAGGTTAAAAACGCACCACATACGAACAACCATTGTATAGAAAATTGAGGGACTGTTGCTTCATTAGCAAAAACGGGTACAATACGGCCCCAATAGCCTTCGTACTTAAACACCGACCAAACGCCGCAATGCATTGAAAATTCGGTGTCCACTAGTGTAAGGGAAATACCCCTACTGCCAGAATAGCTACCCTCTGTACCCATAGACAGCCTATTCCTTAAACCAGCGCCATGGATTAATATGGACTAAATTTTGGGAGGGAGCATCCGAAACTTCTCTCATTTTTACCTTTTCCCAAAACGTGCCCGCCTGATGTTTTTGAGGAGGGAAAGGGCCGACTGTAATTAACGCACTCTATTCCTTCCCGTGCAATCTCCAATTATGTGCCCCGGGCAACCGCAGGGACCGGAGGCGTGAGGGTCACCAGATACAGTCTCCCCCCACTCGGCTATAATCCAACCAAATTACAAAGCCTCCACCCGCGACTGCCCCATGCAACAATCAAAGGCCCCCCTCCCTTCACCTCTGTGTACCACAAGTACACTCTACTGTTCGCTCCCTGCATCCTAACGCTGTGCCGCACTCCTCCTAGGCTGCGCCCCGCTCCTCCTCCAGACGAATAACGAATTTCCGGCACCGCTGCGATTTGCACTCACGACCGCCACCACGAAGAGGCTCACCAACGTTGCGACCTGCAGAAGAAGGCAAAAGAAAAGCCTGCGACGATCCTAGATTTACGAAGTGCCCTGCACACAGGGCCGGCGCTGGAAGGAAGAGAGGACGAGGGCCTGGGCAGCAGGCTCTAAATAGGCCCCCAGCCCTCTCCCCCCCCCCCCCATTACGGCCCCAGCCGGAAGTGACGTCACTTTGCCCCGGAAGTGCTTCCCACCGTCCCCGGCGACCAATGCTTCAGCCAGGAGCCACGAGGGTGTGGCCGGTATCCCGGGGGCCCGCATCCTAAGGGCGCGCTGCCTTATAGTACGCGCTTTTCATACACAAAATACTTTCTTAATTTAAGGCAGAAACATGCCATCTAGCATTTAAGGCAGGAGTAAACCACAATTACATCAAATGGTTTACGAATGTGGGCCAAAGGCTACACCGTAGACACTCCAGTGTGCATTTGATGTCATTTAAGGGATACAAAATCACCCCAGTAGGATTTGCATTGAAGATGTAGAATTTCCTGGCTTGTTACTGTAACAATATCACTTTTATTTAATATGAAAAACAGAACTTTCCATTTACATAGAAATCTGTAGATGTATTTCTCGTATCAATGAGATGCCTATATTGTGAACGCAGGATGCATCTAAAACGGGTTCCCGTGGCTCCCTTTGCAAGCTCCGTGCATTTAGATGCGCTCCTGCGTCAGCACGCATGGGGATCTGGGATGCAGGCGCAGCTCCGCTGCCCGAGGCATCTGTATGCAAAATATGTGCAAATGAGATGTCTGCGGCTTGCAACTGCGGCACGCGGCACGTTGCCCTAATCCTTCTCAGCGTAATGAGGAGATCACTGGCAGAAACAATAGGTGCTAAGCAGCCCGCTGCTTGTAATTCATCTGTTTGCTTTCCTCTGTAATTCAATACACAAGAGCCTTTGTTTACGGACAAATCTGTTGACATATAATGGCGAAAATACCGTAATTCTCGTTTGCTGAAGAAGACTCATAGTATATTAGGTTCAAAGTGAGGACTGAGCTGCATATATCAACACCAGAAGGCCATTTAACATATTATCAAATCAAGAAAGCCATTCTTAAAAAAAAATCCATCAGCAAAGGTAATTCTGCAAAATAGCTTTGGTTCAGTCATTTTAAGTAGTCAAAGTGAGTTAAGTTCTGCTGCACAGATATGCATGCAACCTCAAGTCACAGATTCAAATTCCGTCAGGCACTTAAATACTTTCATCCTTCCGGGGTCAATAAAAGGATCAGTATTGAGTTGGGAAGGGGTGAATATTTGTCAGTTACAAAAAGCTGCTGTAGTATAAGTTCCACTATACACTGTGGGCCTCATTTATGCGGCCCCTTGCACCGACGGAACGTCACTTATTGTGACGTTCCGTGGCGCAGGAGCCTGCACGATATTTATCAGGCAGCACTGAACCACTTTTTTTGGCTTAATGCTGCCTGATAAATATTATTCTCTTTAACACAGTTTTCTGTGTTAAAGGGACATGCAGTGGGGAAATCCATGGCTTTTTGAGATGCCCCAGATTTATGAGGAATCGTAAATCAGAGGCGGCGCCAAAAACGTATGCCTCCCTATGGGAGGCGTAAGGGAGGCACAATGAGGAGAGATATATTTATTTCTCCTCATTTTTCCTTTTTCTATGTGTGCTGCATTCTGCAGCACACATAGAAACAGGAAACATCCTCTTGTGGGTTGTTTTTGTGCAGGAAGGTTTCCCTTCCTTCACAAAAACAATCATCCCCTCAACGCAGGCACCCTTGCACCATGGTGCAAGGGTGCCTGTGTTGGCACACAGCAGCCCATTGTGCTCCGGCACAGGAGAAAAGGACAGGAATGCACCGTATCTGATAGATATGGCACATTTCTGCCCTTTTCTTTTGCCAAGGGCAGTGCAGCAGGAAGGCCTGTGGTGCTGCCCTACGGCAAAAACACATAAATGATGCCCTGTGTTTTACAGGAGTTGAGTTTCAGCAAGAATTCATTCAGCCATCTCTCCCAAACATCCTCTGGTTCTCTCCTTCTAAAAAGAGCTAGGTTGCTTGTGCACACTATATAGATTTTGTTAAAGTCTTACTTTCAGAAAATATTTAAAATGACCATCATCACTTCATGTGGTGAAGATATACTTTCATCTTGACTGACAAAACATCCTGACGAGGTCAAATGTCTTGTTTGGTGAGAACACACAAAATGCACCCCCAACACAACCAACAATGTCTTTGGGGCTTGATAGACATAGCGTCCATCCGTCCAGGACCGGACTGGCCATAGCGGGCACCGGGCAATCCCCCGGCACGCCGCACGGGTGGGGGCCGGTTTTGGTTCCCTGGGGGCCGTTTTTGTTACAGGGCCGTTTTTGCAGCATAGCTGCAAAATCGGCCCTGTAACAAAATCGCCCGTAAACTGGCCCTGAAAAAGAGCTCGGCGGCACCCCCAACCCCCGTATGGGGTGGGGGGGGGCAGCCGAGCACTTTGCCAGGGCCGGTTTTGGTTCCCAGTCCGGCCCTGCATCCGGCATTGCCATTTTTCCATCATGTTATCCAACATAGGGATTCTACCATGTGTTATGTGAATATATATGCACCCATGTGTGTGCTGCTATCTTTATTTTTATTTGAAGTGTTTAGTCATACGTGAAAAATGGTGCAAAAGGATCAGAGCTCCTTCTCTCAATTTGTTGGAAGGATGACACTGAATCAGGTTTCAGTGTGTGAGGGGTATTTTACAATTTTTTGAAACATTGCCCTTCCCACAAATTGAGAGAAGGAGCTCTGATCCTTTTGCACCATTTTTCACGTATGACTAAACACTTCAAATAAAAAGAAAAATATATATTCACATAATACATGGTAGAATCCCTATGTTGGATAATAGTATCAAGATGAGGACGATTCTACCTTTTTCCTCTTCACTCCCTCCTTTGATTTTTTGATTATTTTTCCATCATGTTCAGGAAATTATTGGAACTGCTATAAAAGCTCATAGATGTCTAGAAAAGACATTCATTAAAGTAGTTGTATGCGTGGTTTTCAAACCAATAGTTTTGTTGTAAACAGGGTTACTCTTCAGGAAATAATCCAATCTCACAAAAGACACGAGTGGTCAATTCACATTAAGCATGGTTGCCATTGTATGTGTCTTTGATACTTTAAATAAGAGTTGAAGAATGACGTGGGTGATTTTTGGGAGATATTAGACTCTATAGTGAAAGACATCTCAACCTCCTTCTTGGGCCCACTACTTCACTTCAATTCAAAATACTTTATTTGGGCCACCAGGGCCATATACGTGCATATACAATACACAAAAGAGTGTAAAGAAATAAACAACGTTGAAATACTTTGCAGTTTGTCATAAAATGTCTCCAGTAAATAATAAAAACTTTATTATAAAAGTGAGTAAAAGGATGTTAATATATCTAGATACAAAACACAATAAAATGCAATATCCTGTGAATTTGGAAGGGGGTAAAAGCTTTCTGGCCAGCATCCACACTGCTTTGCCTTGGGCCTCTTTAAGAGCAAGCATAACATACCTTCAGTGAGGCTCAGGACTCATTAAGAAGTCCCTCTCAAAGAAGCATTGTACAGCGTTGGCCAGATCTGCGACACGATTGACAGCCCACCACTCAATTCACCCTTGTTTGGATCAACAGCAACACATATTCAGAAATTACAAGTGCTCTGTGATGATCTACTCAGACCACTGACACAACCACCCAAAACGAATGACATTTATCAGGTTCAAAGTTAGTTAGTGGAGAATTGGCTTTGTGGGGTCATCTCCTTGAATGAGATATTGTATGACAAAGCCTCAAATTACCTGCAGCATGAAATGAAATCTATATCTTGGTATAAACTTAGATAAGGTAGAACCATTGTTTTAATTATGCAAAAAGTTAACAAAGCCTTATCAGCAGCAAGAGTTTCCTATTTTTCAGGGCTAAAATGTTAAAATGTGTTCACAGAGCATGTCTTTTCTAGTGAGCATTGCCAGGTATTGAGACAATTGGTGGCTGGCATGTTCTAGGACACGCATTTGCATGAATCTCAGATATTTGGTGCGTTTAATTACCCTAAATGATTTATGATGTTGCTATTGATAAAGATGGTCGCTTATGATCTGTCATGGACTATTTCCACTCATATAAATGTTTCCCCTTTTGCTTGAGAAATGCAGCTGACTATATCACTAAAGTTGATGGCAGAGTTAAGAAAGAAGCACTGAAGCGGGAGGTTTAGGTCCTACAAAGACGCAAGTGATGCCTGTGAGTGACAGGACACAAAATGGAGATCAGGATCGGTGATATGCACTTAAGAGTGCACACATTGCAGATCTGAGATCACAAGCCATAATCCAGGGGGCTTTCTGTTGACTGTCTTTATCCAATAAGTGTACAAAACAGTGATGGAAGGAATGCTTGAAATAATCTCAGCCACTGGTAATCACTTCGGCCGCATCCTAATCCATCATTATTTTGCACACCATGTTGCTAGACATGGGTCCCTGGCACACTGTGCAACTGGAACCAAACTATACCTGGTGAAAGAGCCTTAATAAGGGTGAAACTGGTCTTAGGTTGCTTGTGTTCCAGTTGAGGGAGGACCTTGCCTGGCAGTTCGGATTTGACTGCTCTCATGAGAGTTATGGTCAAAATTGATCTGCATATGGCAGGGTCCAAACTGAGGTGGCATGGTGGGCGAAAAACAATGGATTGGGGTGTTGCCCAAGCGATTGTCAGTGACTGAGATTAATTCAAGCATTCCATCCATCACTTTGTTGTTTTTGCATTGGACTATCTTTATCCAACACACGTTGCAAACTCTACTAGGCATGACACGATTTCATTTATGGACCACAAGATATAAAGAAAGATTTGGTACAAGTTATTAAAATCATTGTCCACCCTCTACAACTCCCCTAAATTTTAATGATCTGCAATAGTGCCTGGGTCTCAAATGCCCATGAATCCATGACAAGTAAGTCGTAGTTCTATTTGAGTATCTACTCCCATGGTTATGGTTTGGCACAGTGTGAAATATAAGGACAGTGTGAAATGCTAATGACTCACTCTTGCATTCTACTAAAGTGATACATTGTATATGAGGTATGCTGCCACCTACACCAGTTGCAAGAGACATCTGCTCAATGTATTTTCTTTGAAGTTAACACCTTGAGATGAACTTTGCTAGTGCAGTGCACGCAGCCATGATATACCTCTAATTGAATTATTCCCACCATATATTTTCTGCTTCAATCACTCTATGTGAGATAAAATGACACGAAGGATATAAGAAAAACATTTATGGTTAAACCCTTCAATAGATAGGCATCTAATGCATATTACATATTCTGCTTATATATCTTCCTGTATGTTTAACTCTGCATCGGCTTCCATACAGCTGTGAATAATCTTCAGATTTTTCTTTTATTATACTACACAAACCACCTGGGTCCTTGTGTACTATATTTTTTTGTTCAAGTTTTGTGCATGGTTTATGATGGAAATGTTAATTGTGATCAAATTTGAGTCAATAAGCGTGCCGCATGTGGTCTGAATGAGTAGGCGGCTCTGATCGGCTGGCAGTGTTGGGTCCCCATCGAAAGACTCCCCTGTGCCCAACTCTAGGGTCTACAGAGGTTTGGGTTCCCGTCTGCACATGAGTCTTTATTGCAGCTTTGAGTATGTCGCGCACATGCTGTTGTGTATTGAAGTCAGTTTTTTTTTTTTGCAGAGATGAGTTTAATTAGGCTGGTTTATAAGATTATCAACCTAGCAGTTTCCTGGAAGATATCAATCGAATTATAGCTTTGCCCAGCTCTAGATGGCTGCTGCACCCCCGCACCAGTGTTTTTTCAGGAAGACCTGTTTTATCTCTTGTCTCACTCATTGTGCAAGGTCTTGTCTCTAATGGATATCATGCAGAAACATATGTTGTAAACTCATCAATACACAGCTAATCTACGCCTCTGCTTCCAGCAGCTTAACCCGGAGCAGCAGTCAGACAGTGTTAGGAGACAATTACTGGAAAGGATTCAATATGGGTGAAACTGAACTTGAGCAAAACGGAAGTGATGTTTGTGGCACTGTGTAAACCTCATGGGAAGAGTTTGTGGCATCATTTGCCAACGAAGAACATGCAGCCCCTGTCAATAAATGTAAACACCAGAGATACTGGAATTCAGGGCTGATGCCACTGCCAGCACATTGGAACATCTCCGTCATTTTAGGCCTTCAATCTGTGCACCATCCTCCTTCCCACTCCTAGGGTACGCGGACCCTTCAATATGCGTTACCTTTGCGTGATATCGCTGAATACACCAGTTCTCTCCTGGTTAAATATAATCATTCTGATGATGGCCTGGGGCGAGTCAGCATCATCTTAAGGAGTTTTGGGGCCTCGTCAAGAAATGTTTTGGGGGCCCCTTTTTGGAAAAGTTTTAAATTCTATTACCATTTTCTTCTAATTAAAGCCTGTGTTGTGCAAAACAAACGCAGCAATGGGGTGACAGCAAAAACCGCAATTCATCTTTCCAGAGCCCCAGAAATCTTTAAGATGCCAGTTTTCAAACACAGGGGCCCGGTATAGAAGCCGGTGGAGGGGAATACGCATCACAAACGTGACGCATAACCCGTCCGCCATTACGATCACATTCTATCCTATGGGGATCGTAACATGGCGGAAGGGATATCCATCACGTTTGTGACTGAGTCTTCCCTTCGCTTCTAAATCAGGCCCGGAGTCCGAGGTAGAGGTAGAAAGCGAGAAGCAGAGAGGGTGACATATTGGACTAGACACTGAGAAAGGTCACTTTCCCAGGGGGGGCCTTGGAAAGTGGGGGCTCTGAGAGGAGCTCATTTTGCCCACGTCGTAAAACGTCTCTTGATCGAGTGAATATTGAAACGCCAAACCCCAGAGAGGAGAGTTATCTAAAAGGTGGTAAAAAAACGTGTTCAGTTGCTGAAATGGAAGCAGCACTCTGCTGAAAGTTCACGTCGTAATATGCTCATTACAAAAATGTCGCATGCCTTGCACATTTACCACAAAAGTGACTTTGTCAGAAATGTTTTGCCACAAATGCTTACTAAGCAGTATTTTGCAATGTCGAAAAGAAATTCCAAATTAAATGAGCACGTTTCACACGACTCTTAATGGGAATTCAGGATGTTTTAGTAATCCGAGGGCAAGGTTGTTAGCACCCATTTGTCTAGTTAGAATCTCCAAATGTTTTTCTTTTCTGTACTTTAGTTTTTGACCTTCACTTGGCACAAAGTGGACTATACTTTTGCTGCAGTCCTCATGTCAGTCTGAATAAATTGATCATTTATTCACAAATACAAATCAGGGCTATTAGTAGTATGTAAGAATGCCTCTTTAGGAAATATTCATACAGAAGTGAAAACAGAACTAGAGAGAAATTCTAATTTCCCTTCAGGCCTATGGGACACCTTCTGGTCTTCAAGTCAGTGTCTCTGATTAATAATAATTAATCAAAGTAGATAGATGCGATTTCCAAGGTGATAAAAAGAATATATACCCCAAATATGGACGTCAGATAGCTTTAGATTCTGGTTTCAGTTTTGTATTTTATTTAGGATAGTTGATTTCCAAATGTAAATTTCCATTAGGGGTTACAAATGTTACCTAATTTAGGCTAATCAAATATGACCATCTTAAAGCTAATTGACATTCCTGGGAGTTGTTTCCATCAAAGGAAAGGTCATCTGTAAGTCAGAGTAGAAGGAAATACCCCACAGGGCCTTAGAGGCAGTGATCTGGCCTGTGTGTGGACACTTTTGGAAGGACCCATCACACTAAAATAGATGCAAACACTCGCAACCACAGTGGAATGCATGTTTAGGGTATTCTTTCTGGGAATTTGCAAAGTTAGTGAAGAGTAGACACCAACAGGTCAGGAACATGTGAAAACCCGCAGAGGCACTGCAGACTCCATTAGAGAGGTCTCCCCAATTTCCAGACAGCCATTGGAGGAGTACATGTGGGCGAGGCCACAGACCTCTACCGAATGTGAAATGGGCCCAAATCAGCTACCCGCAGGAGTAGTTAGAAGGTGTCAGGCATATCTTCTGACGAGCTAACAAGCAGCAGAATTAGTTTTGGTCAGACTTGTGTTCTTGTGGAGTGTTGTACATGCAACAAACATAACCTCACAGAAGATACCATTTATGCCACATTAAGTTTTGATGCCCATCATATATGAGTCCAGAAAGACACTCATGGACAGAGAAAAGCTGCAGGTTTTGAAGATTGAACAGAATCGGCCAGCCAGTAAATACCCCTCCCAAAAGGCACAGAGGTAAAAAGTCGGTGTCATCGCCAGAATCCCAGCTACTGTCAGTCGTCAGTCTCCCCATCAACTGGCAAGGGACAGAAGCTACTGTCTCCTATGGGGGCAGCCCTCGTTCATCAGAACCAGAGCGCTGCTCGCAAGCAACACCGCAGGACATGTACTGCTCCAGTTAGCTCACAGATATTGAGTGAACTGAAAGAAACTTAGGGTGAGCCAGAAAGTCAAACAAAAAGGCAGGATGGGCAGTTGCCCGCATATTTCTATTCTATATTTGGTTAATAGTCTTGGCCAGGAACTCGATGTGTGCAGTGCTTCTCCCAGCTTTTAAATTGGCACTTAATCCCTATAGAGATGTTTAATCCTTTATTATTTTTCCTCAATAACCACTTGTTTACAACGCCTGAACTCTCATCTGTTTCTGTTTCTGCGTGAAAAGAAGTTCACTGCCTTTTCTTTCTATATTGTTGCTTGTCCAATATATTTCCTGGAATTGCTCCTTTCCTCATGTTCTACTTGAAGGAAGAGAGACTTTAAAAATATTAAATTATTAACATTTTTACATTAGCTTTAGTATTTGTTGTAAGGCACAACCAGTTGTGCTTGCCAGTATTTAGCTATTTTTCTTTGAAGCTTTTTCTAAGTCTTCCCATTCTCCTTTGAATACCACTTCTTTTTTTTTTTAGAGTTTTATATAGCGTGAACTAGACTCAAAGATATCAGGTATCAGAGCGCTTTACATCATCACCAGTTTGGATACAGATGGACACATTCACTTTTTGTTAGGCACAGGGAGATTAAGTGATTTTGCCCAGAATCACAGGATGTTGAGAGTCGAACCCAGTTCCCCAGCTTCGAGGTCGACCACTCTACCCTTGCTCCCTCCTCTGTATCAACAGTTCATCCATAGCTGCTTGCTTTACCTGTTGATGTATTTCTACTATCTTTGTTTAAGAGCTGGTTCCAGATGGCTCTTGGTTAGCGTACGATCCTTCTCGATCACCACAGGAAGATTCTTCATGTGTGTTGGGTTGCTTGCCCTGGGGATCCCAGGTTTTTCATTGTTGATTATGCCCTTCATGTTGTTTGAGTTGCTCTGCAACATGCTCGCTGAAGGAGGAGTGCAGTTTCTAATTATAAGATGTGTAAATTCCTTCGCTTCCAACTTCGGTTATGTTCATGATTTCAATATGGGCCCAGACACATCTCAGGTTCATTATCAGAGTTTCCAGTGAGGGCAGGGTGAGTTAAGTTCTCACTCGACGGTTGTGGGCACTTTCGTCTTCCAGCTATCCACATTTGTATCCAGCAATGGGCCACTCCAGGCCTTTTTTTACAACGTGGTACTCCAGCTCCTATCCTTCTTAATGGTCTATTTGGGGTTTATATTGTCAGCTGTGGGGGCATGGGTTTCTCCTTTAAGTTGAGCTATGAAAGAGTTACTATACTTTGCCCACCAGGGTCCTCACTCCTACAGTGTTTTTGTTGGAGAATATATGTTGAAGATTCCTAATTGTGCCATATTTTGAATGGTTGAGGAAACAATTTCTTGGGACTGTATTTCTGAACATCTGTTTATTCCTGATTCCTGCTATGATTAAGCACTCTAAACACAGGGCACTTCATCTCCTGGCTCTTTCAAAAGCAGCAGAGTTTCTTCCACCGTGCTGGATGTGTTGACCTTACCCGTCAAAGGGAGACAGCCAAGAATTCTGAATCTGGCCTTCACTTTCCTCTGTTCTGGTGTTTAGTGCTCCTTGCGGTCAAAGGAGTGCACTGCATGCGGTGCAAGTGTCAGCTTATTTCCAATTTTTGGACAGGTGTCCCAAATGGCGCTGCTCAGTTAGGTTCAAAGAAAACCCAAACATTTGGGGGAGGAGGACCAATGAGATTACAGTGCATATTCTTTTCAGTATGCCGTAGTATCATGGTAATTAGTTTCAAGTGAATTTGTTTATTGTCAGGCATTTCTCCAGCACCGCACAGCGTGGCATGCAGCTGCAGCAGGTAGCCACACTTCGGGGCATATTTATATAAAAATATAAAAATATCGCCCTATTTACAAGAGGGTGCTAACATGCATTAGCGCATGTTAGCACCCCTTTTTCCAACGCCTCCCTTTGCATATCTAATGAGATGCAAAGTGGGCGTCACTGGGTAGTACAACCTTGTAAATATCGCTGATGTACACATCGCAATATTTACAAGGCTACCCACGCATTTTAGCAGACGTTAGTTTTTGGAGAAAACAGCTGTTTTCTCCAAAAACGAATGTCTGCTAAAATGCAGACTTAGCTATACTTACCATTGGGGGTGGATTATGCTGATACAACCACAGGGTAGTATCAGCAAGGTTATCGCCGTTTTCCATGGAATTTCGCTGGAAAACCAGCGATGTTCCATGGAAAACATCGCTATCGCTGGGAAATTATCGCCATTGTGCTGTGCATTGTTAATACAATGCTAGCATGGCGATAATTTCCTGCGATAGCCAGCGATAACATTTTTCTCGCTAGGAGCGGCCAGCGATAATTATCGCTCTCGCTTGTTAATATGCCCCCACATTCTTCTGCACTCTTGGCCTTACTTTGGCCCATTCCGTTGTCCTGGTGTTGCTCTTGCCAATTCACGTGATCGCCTGCTGAAACTACATTGGGTCCAGGTACAGTCAAACAAAAGGTCTATCTTTCTGTTTCCTCTGAGATGATGATTCAAGATATACTTGAATTCACAAGATGCGCGGCCAAAGGGAGAGAGCATCTCTGATCACCACTATACTCTCTCAAGATCCCTCCACCGTTAATGGCCACATACAACCAGTGGAAACTCCATCCTCCATTGCACCCCAATCCTATCTTGCACATCACATACAATCAGAGAAAAGAAAAGCCCTATCACAACGTACTATACGAAAGGACCAGGGAGAGCTAGTAGGCAGTCTATAATCAGCTGCCACCACCCGTTAGTATGATTAGGGTTGAACTGGTGAAGGGGACAGTAAGAACCCAAATTAAAAGGAGTACTACATTGGCTATCTAGCACTCTTTTGGTGAGCAACAAGCCCACATCATCTAGAGCACCAGTCTGAAGAAACATGAAACATGACACAAGTCTTCTGCACAAGAAAATATACAGGGTCTGACAGAACGATGAAATATGGAGTAAGTTGTAAAATGGACACATTCTCACGGACTTTGTATCCTACTAGGAAAAAAGATAAATTCTTTATGCAACTGTTCCTTCTGTGACGGTGACCCATGTGATATGCCAAAACAAGTGATAATTCTATTTAAATGTTATATCCTAGAACTCCCCTGTCTCTTCATAAGAGTGCTCTAGGTTGCTGTGATTCTATTGAGTTTATGGCACCCTTCAAATACAGATAAAAACAGACGGGGCTACCTGTATTTCTGAGAACTTGTGCAAATACTTAGGTGAAAAGAAACAATAACTTCTATACAATCATTCTGCAAAGCTCTAAGAAAATATACGAACATAAGCGTAATCAAGTGTCGATATCTAATAGGAGCATGAGAAAAATAAGCAGTTCCCCATCACGCCTTGAGATGACACAGTATACGTTTAAGAGATCTTTACACAGAGTAAGATATTTGAGGTGCTTGAGAGCAATTAAGGGGATTATGTAATGCATGTAAAGTGAAACCAACCTGAAAGTGGTGACATGATCAACATATGAAATGCAAAAACAACCCTGCGGCACCAATGTGTATATAAAGTAAGGTCTGTTCCCAACAGCCTAATAAATGGTCAGTGCATGGTTCAGAGAAAGAAAAAGTTGATGTTTTGACCTACTGCAGTATTAGATACAAGGATCTTTATCACAGCAAAATACTTGTGTCACACTTGCAGTAGCACCTTCGAAATAACAACAACATTAGACATGCGACTATAGTGTCTGACAATAGATATTTGTAAGAAATTGGGTTACTGGTTGACAGGGGTAAGAGCCCTGGTCAAGCGGCAACCACAACCCTTGTCACGGTAAGGCACAAGCAAACCTGTGTCGCTGTCAAGGATCCTGTTGACAAGGCTTGCAATGCAAATTCTGGCATCGAGAATGTGTCATGCAGTCAGGGTGATGTGCCGGTTCGGAGGAGCTGTGAGGCCACGATGCAGAGTCCATCGTCAAGGTTGCCATTGACGAGGGATACAAAGGCCTGCGGCGGTTTCTATGAGGCAATGGGCTATGATGCGATGAGGGTCATTGCGATGGGGAAGATCCACACAGCGGTGGTGAAACGTCAGTTCTGCTCGGGGTTGCACTACACAGCAGAGAAGATGTGTCAGTTCTTCTGGATCCACAGAGGCTATCGGAGCACCTTAGGCCCACTTCCAAGGATCCAGGAATGGGGTGGCACTGCTTGTCAGGGTAGACTCACGGATGGCAGAGTCAAAGTGCTGGGGTTGAGGTTGGTAGAGCCTTCTGTCCCTGAAGCTCATCAGGAGACCAACCAACTAGCCTTTGGAGCCACTTTGGTGGTCCTGGGTTTAAAAGACGCATGTCCAGCCCTTCTTACACAGGCAGGAGGGCAACAGGCAGCATATCAGCACAGCAGGCCAACAGTCCTTCAGAACAGCAGTCAAACAGAGAGAGAGTTCTTTCAAAAGCGCAGCTGTCCTTCTTCCTGGCAGAGTTTCCACAGGTCCAGAAGTGTACTGAAGAGTTGGCATCTAAAGTCCCCAGGCATCTACCTTCCCTGTCCTGGCTCAAGACAAACTACAGGGGGCACACAGCCCTTTGTGTGGAGGCAGGACACAACCTATTAAAGTATAAATGGGGCTCTGCCCAGCTCTGCCCACCCTTCCTGCCAGTGATGGCTCACCCAGGCACACCTAAGCTCTCTATTGTATGTGACTCTCGAGGAGAAATATACAAAGCCCAACTGCCAACTACACCTAGTCATGTGACCCAGAAACAGTCTGCAAGCGCTAGTTTGCTGAGACAGGAAAATTCCAACATTTCCTACTGAACCCCTGCTGAATAACATTCTTAACCTAGGACAGTTTCCGGGTGACTGGAAAAATTCCCTGATAAAACAGATTCTAAAAAAACGACTCTTGATCCCTCGGCAGTCGCTAACTACCGTTCTATTACTTGTTTACAATTTCCGTCAAAAGTTCTTGAAAAAGTACTAAATGAGGAACTGCGGTCCTTTATAGAATCCAATGACAAACTGGATGCAGCACAGCATGGTTTCAGGCCACGGCATAGCACCGAATCTGCATTGATTGCAGCTACTGAAAGTCTATGTACACAACTAGATCAAGGTGGAAAGGCCATACTGGTAATGCTTGATTTATCCGCCGCGTTTGACACAGTGGACCACCGCATACTTCTTTAGCGGTTGGCGGAAATAGGGATTATTGATAAGGCTGCAGACATTCTTTGTTCTTATTTGACTAACAGACAACAAGCTGTGACGCTAGATGAGCACAAATCTCCCCTTTTTGTTATGCCATGTGGGGTACCTCACGGATCAGCACTTTCACCTACCCTGTTTAATATATATGTTACCCCACTGGCTAAACTTATTCGTTCCTTCGGTTTTAAGGCCATTTGTTACGCGGACAACACGCAAATTGTTGTCTCACTAGCCGCCAATCCAGAGACTGTGGCAGAACGTTTTAATTTTTGCATGAGCCAGATTATTAGCTGGATGCAGAACAACTGCTTAAAATTGAACACCGGGAAGACGGAAGTGGTCATGTTTGGAAGGGACATTACACTTTGGAACTCCAACTGGTGGCCCGCGACAGCAGGGCCATGCCCCCAGCCCGTAAAGAAGGTAAAAAATCTTGGAGTTCTGATTGATGATCATCTCTCCTTATCAGACCAGGTTAATAGTATTACTTCATCTTGTTTTTATACATTGAAAATTCTTAGGAAAATTGTCCCTTTCATTCCTATGCCCCTTAGGAAAATGGTCGTTACGGCTCTGATCTTGTCAAAAATTGACTACTGTAACTCACTCTACCTTGGAGCAAAAAAAAGTGTGATTTATAAACTTCATACTTTGCAGAATGCGGCTTCCCGGCTACTATTAAAATTACCCAAATTTAGTCCCATTAGTCTAATTACTCGAGAACAACTACACTGGTTGCCCATATCGGCCAGGATCCAGTTTAAATCTATGTGTATTTTACGCAAGATTCTGCACGGGATGGGACCCGTGCAGATTAGTCAATATATTAAGCGCTATACTCCACAGAAATGCCTCCGGTCAGCATCAGCGTATCTGCTTGTGGTCCCAAGGGTAAAAACGCTGAAATGGGGTGGCAGAAGTTTTCGATACTTAGCCCCAAGTCTATGGAACTCTATGCACCTTAGAACTCAAAACAACCTGTTACAGTTCAGGAAGGAACTTAAAACTTGGATATTGGAGGAGCCTAGCGCGCACCCAAGATGGCCGCGTAGGTGCGAGGCTCCCGAGGACCTCCGCGACCTCCTGCATAAATCCTGACCGAATCCTGTCCTAGATGAGGGGACTGTGTTTGTGAACCCGAACTGAGGTGACGCCCGTTTTCCGTTTTCAATTCGGACTTCGGACACCGGCGGGAGCACCGATTAAGGTTTGCGGCCTTCTCCACACCAGCCCCCCGTACTGGAGTTGTGGGGCGATCCGGCGACAAAGTGAATAACAGCGGCGGGCAAGGCCGGGCGACTCGCGCACCCCGCACTTTCACTTTCGCTTTTGCGCCCTCCTTGCTGCCAGGCGAGGTAGGGTCGCGAAGCGGTGTGCGGTGGTGTGGCCTCGTTGGGGTGCCCTGCCGGCCCGCCGGCTGCGGTCCGTCCTGCGGAGCGGTGGTCGCCCCCCCCCAGAGCCCTTGAACGGGATTGTCTACCCCCTTTTTGAGGAGATTGGCTCGATTTGGGGACCGCGACCATGGCCACAAAACAAGATGGCGACCGGGCTAAGGTGAAGTCGTCCCGTCGTGGCGCGGCCCATCAATCCAACAACATGGATCGCTACACCCTCCAGAAGGGGTCTCCAGAGGCGCTGCGTAGGTCCCCTACGGGCCCGACTGATGCTCCTGCTCTGCCCACGGACCTGACCCTCCGAGACGTCATGGGCGCCATCGCCGAGATGAAGGCCTCGGTGGACCAGCGCTTTGACACTCTGGCGCAGAAGATCGACTCGGTCCTCGTGGACGTGGGCCTCGTGAGAGCCGATCTGTCAAAAACAAATGACCGGGTTGATTCTTTGGCCCACTCTACCTCGGGCCTCACATCTGACGTGGCGGCCCTCCAACAGGAGGTGCGCAGGCTTGGCCAGGCGAGCGCCCTGATGCATCGTCGACTGGAGGATTCTGAGGGTCGGGCCCGGAGAAACAACGTCCGCATTATCGGGGTGCCGGAAGGACGCGAGGCAGAGGCAGCGGATCTGTTTGTGGAGGACTTGGTCCTCACCCATCTCCAGCCTCGGGGGCTGAGTAAATTCTTTGCAGTGGAACGTGCCCACAGGGTCCCCGGGGGTAGGCCTAAGGCCGGAGCCCCTCAGAGGCCTCTCATCGCCCGGATTTTCAATTTTCGGGACAGGGACGCTATCCTGCAGACTTCCAGGCTACAAGGGCCGGTCAGACTTGATAATATGGATATAAATTTCTATCCTGACTTTACTCCGGCGGTCCAAAAGCAGAGACTGAGCTTTCTCGGTGTCAAACGTCGCCTACGGGACCTGAATCTCAAATATGCGATGCTTTTTCCGGCTAAGCTGAGGGTGGAGGTGGATGGCCGCACGCACTTTTTTGATCGTCCCGAAGCGGCCGGGGACTGGCTGGACACTTTGCCCGGAGATCGGGGCCGGGGGGGTGGGGGGGAGCGGTTGGTGGGGAGGGCCCGCCGGATCAGGACTGAGGGACTAATGGTAGGCCTTGCTCGGGACTGTGTTATTGTCACCATTGACTGTTAGGGTAAGTTCCCCTCCTGTGGAGGTCGTGTGGGGTCTCTTGGGGGATCTCCCTCCTCCTCTGGGGGACTAGTTAGTTTTCTTTCTATGGGGCGACAGGCACACTGCACTTTGGGGGGGCTGTTTGGGCTCCTGCAGGGGTGCAGGGTGGGGGGAGTTCTGTTGGGATGGGTGGGTTGGGGTGGGGTGTGGTTCGTTTCTACCGCAAGGCAAACCCTTCATTGTATTTGTGTTTTTGAGATGCTCTCCGGGGGACAAATGATGGCTTCTGTATGGGATGGGGGGTAGGGACCTGACTTTGTTGTCCTGGAACGTTAACGGACTGGGTGATAGGACTAAGCGGGGTGTGGTCCTGCAATATCTGAAACGGATTTCGCCTGATGTGGTCTTTTTGCAGGAGACGCACCTCATTGGTAACACCTTTTGTGCCATGAATCGGCGTGGCTATCGTTTGGTGGCCCACTCGGGCTTCACATCAGGCTCACGAGGGGTGGGCATTATGGTCAAGACCTCGCTCCCGCTAGAAATAGACGAGGTGCGCCATGATGAGAGGGGACGCTACACTGTCTTGGTGGGGAGAATGGAGGGCAAAGTAGTCGTCTTTGTCTCAGTGTACGTCCCACCGGGGTTACAGTCCACCACCTTTGCGGACCTGGGACGCCTCCTGCTTGACCTTCCGGGGGGGCTTCTGGTGGTTGGGGGGGACTTCAATGCGGTGGCCTCTGGGACTATGGATCGCTATCCCCCTAGGGACCTCCCCCGGGCACAAGCGTGGCTGTCTGGCCTTTTGGACATGCTGGGATTGGTGGACTGTTGGCGTCTAAAGCATCCCACTCAGCTGCAATACACCTTCCATTCGGGGGCCCATGGTAGCCTTTCGCGGCTTGATCATGTCCTTGTCCCTGCGGCCTATGCCGGGAGAGTGGGGGAGGTGCGCCATTTGGCGCGGGGTATTTCAGATCATTCCCCACTCCTGTTGCACTTTGACGTCTTCCCGAGGGGGGAGGGCAGGGTAGCTCCAATCAATGCCTGGTACCTGCGCGACCCCACTATTCGTGCGGACTTGATTAAATCCTTGCAACGGTATTTTGAGGAGAATGTGGGGTCTGTCTCGTCGGCCATCTCCCTGTGGGAGGCTTTCAGGACAGTGCTTAGAGGGGAGGCCCTCTCCTTTATTTCCCATGCCCGGAGGCGCGCACAGGAGGAGGTGACCCGGGTGGAGGCCGAAATTACTGAACTGGAGGGTGATCTGGGGAGTGGGGTGACTGACGCTGCGCTGCACGTTCTACACCTTAAGCAGGCGGCCTATAGGTCCCTCGTCACGGAGGCGGCCAGGGGCCTCAGCAGAGAGCAACAGGGGCGATTGTATGATGTGGGTGATAAGGCTGGCAAGTTGATTGCGTGGTTGGATAAGAAGGAGAGAGCTAGTCGTGTGGTCCCGCTGATTGAGAGAATGGATGGTGTACGTGTTACTGAGCCGGAAGGCATTGTCTCTTGCTTCGCAGATTATTTCCGCGAGGTATATTCCCCGGTTTCTCCCTGCCCGGAGGAGGATTCCCAGGCCCTGCTGCGTGACATCGCGCTGCCCTCCCTCTCAATGGAGGACAGGGAGTTGATGGATGCCGCCCCCACCTCGGACGAAATTGCCCTCGCCATCCGCTCGGTCGCTTCTGGCAAGGCCATGGGCCCGAACGGCATTCCTATCGAGTTGTATAAACTGCGACCGGATGTACTGGCACCCCATCTCCGCGCAATGTTCCTTGTGGCCCACTCGCGGGGCTCCCTCCCGCCGGACCAGCGTCTGGCTACCATCGTGGTTATCCACAAGGAGGGGAGACCGCGAGACCGGGTCACATCCTACCGGCCTATCTCGCTCTTGAACGCGGAGCCTAAAATCCTCGCCAAGGTGCTCACCAACCGGCTGGTCGGCGTGGTGGGCGAGTTGGTCCACCAAGACCAGTCCGGCTTTATTCCCCATCGCAATACGGCCCTTAATCTGCGGCGTTTGCATGGGGTGCTCGCGCGTGTTCCGTTCGTGCGGGAGCCGGCCATCTTGGCGTCCTTGGACGCCACCATGGCGTTCGACACGCTCGAATGGCCCTACATCTGGGCGATGCAGGCGAAATTTGGATTTGGCCCGGGATTCATCAGTTGGGTCAAATTGTTGTACTCGGACCCATTGGCACAGGTGGTGGTGAATGGTCGAGTCTCGGCCCCATTCGTGCTGGGACGGGGCACGCGACAGGGTTGTCCCCTGTCGCCGCTCCTTTTTGCACTGGCCTTGGAACCCCTGGCGGAGTGGCTGCGGTGGCACCCTTCTATCCGTGGTCTCCGTTGGACCCCCGAGTATGAGGACCGCGTGTCCCTCTACGCTGACGATATCCTTTTGTACTTAGCCTCCCCGCGCAAGTCACTGATTGTCCTGGTCGATGTTTTGCGCTCCTTTGGCCGTAATTCAGGCCTTGTCATCAACTGGGCTAAATCCTGTGTCTATGTGCTTTCCGGGGAGGCTCCTGTCCTCCCTCGGGGTTGTCCGATCCAGATTGCCTCGCGGGGATTTCGATACCTGGGGGTCTATATTACGCTGGACCCGGTGGCCCGCTACGAGCGAAATTTGCTTCCCCCCCTCCAGCGCTTGAAGGAGGACGTCGCGCGCTGGCGGCGCTTGCCGCTCTCGCCGCTCGGCCGGGCGGCATTGTTCAAGATGATGTCATTGCCGCGCTTTCTGTACGCTCTCCAGAACACTATGGACTTGGTCCCGGCGCGCTACTTCCGTGAGGTGGAAAGCTTGCAGCGCCGTCTGTTTTGGGACGGGAGGCCGCGTATAGCTCTGGCAAAATTGACGCTCCCGTGGTACGACGGAGGGATTGCCCTCCCGGATATTAAGCGGTATTACTGGGCCTCCCAGTTAGCTGCAATTAATCACGGTTTCTATGGGCCCGCCCTAAACCCGGCATTTGAAATGGACAAAATGCTCCTGCCCGGTGGCGACTACAATCGAGCGCTCTACACTAGCGTGCCCGATTCCCGCTTGACGGGACCCACGCGTGTCATGGTGCGAGTATGGCACGCGGCTAATGCAGCTATGGGATGGAAGGACCGTTTGACCCGAGCGTCACCGTTGTATGCGGCGGAGAGGCTGGGCTCTTTGTGGACCTCGAAGGGCTTCGAGAGGTGGGACATGATAGGCATCAGTACAGTGGGAGATCTCTGGACGAGGGGAGGATTCAAAACATTCGAGACGCTGCAGGCGGAGTTTCAGCTGCAGGGCAGTGAATACTTTCGCTACCTGCAGATCCGTCACGCACTGGGTTCCGTCTTCCCAGACGTGGCCTCCATCCCGGAGTCCTCCCCCCTGGAGGATAGAGTGTTAGATGGCCACGTTCCGGACAGCACAATCTCCCTCATTTACAAGAAATTGATAAATGACCGCTCGGGCTTACTGACTGGCCTCCGAGAGGCTTGGGTTGCCGATGGGCTGGAGTTGGACGACGAGGACTGGATTTCCGCGGTGGCCTCTCCGAAGGAGGTGGCCATCCCGGCTCGCCTTCGCTTCGTCCAGCTTAAGATACTCCACCGGGTGTATATGACGGGGCCAAGGCTTCTGCGTATGGGTTATGCCGAGGATGGATTGTGTAAGCGTGGGTGTGGTGCTTTGGCGACTTTTTTGCACATTCTGTGGGAATGTCCGAGGGTGGAGCGATTCTGCCGTGGTGTGCATGAGGTCCTGCGAGCGGTTACGCATGTCGCGCTGTTGCCTGAAGCGAGGAGATGCTTGCTGAATGTGTGGGAACCGACCGATTACTCGGTTCCGCAGACGCGATGGGTGAGGCCCCCGGCGGTGTCAGCCTGGAAAGAACACATGGATTGGTGCATGTTCCGAGAAAAGGTGGTGTATGTGGCGCGGGGTAAGCCTGGGGCATGGGTGAAGATATGGGGCCCCTGGAACGCCTACCGCGGGGGTATTTGCGAGCCGCCGTTGTTGCCTCCCGCTTCACCAGCTCCATCCCCCTAGTTGACCCCCTCCCTCAGCCCCGGGCACATTGTTCTCCCAGTCCCGGATCTGTTTCCCTTCCCCTCTCTGGATTTCTTTGGATGGTTGGGGTCCCCCACTGGAGGAGCACGTGTCGTCATTTTCGATTGCGGGTTGCCTTGCGGGTGTGGTTTTATGTTGTTGTGTTGTATAAAACGAAACCGTATTGTGGGCTCAGAGTCATGTGGCCCACGTTGTTGATACCTCCTGCTTTATCGTCTCTGCAAAGTCAGGTGCCTTATTGTATGTATGTCATTTGCTTCTGTCACTTTAGCGGCCGGCCGGAAGGTTGTAGGCCCATACTTGTATATATTTGAGATTGCAATAAACGGTTTCAAAAAAAAAAAAAAAAAAAAAAACTTGGATATTTGCGTGCACCCAATAGGGGGTTTGATTTTTCGGTTACACTCTACGGCAGCCAGCGCTAAGACGCCACGGCAAACACGCGCTTTACAAAAACCCATTTTCATTTCATTTCATTTCTAAAAGTACCATTCTCAGGAATATAACTAAAATTCTCACCTCACCATAAAATAGGATTTTTCATTGTGATTCCAAAGACACCAAACATGAACTGGTTACCTGTTACAATTTGAAAATTACAACATAATAAATGTAATAAGGTAACTCCAATGTTATCCGATGGCGGAGGTAGGCCTTGTAGTAGTGAATAACGAATTGAAGAGTTTTTCACTACCAGGACATGTACAACTTAAAAGTACAGGTCCTACTGTTTAAATACATTGAACCCCGCCCTTTGGTCTGTCCAGGGCCTACCCTAGAAGTCACATATGAATTTAAAAGGAAGGTTTGGGCCTGGCAAAAAGTTTATCTTGCTAGGTCGAAATGGCAGATTAATACTGCACACACAGGCTGCAGTTGCACACATGAGACATGTTTAAAGGGCTACTCAAGAGGGTGGCACAATCAATGCTGTAGGCCAACTAGGAGCATTTAATTTACAGGCCATGGGCACAGGCAGTGCCACTTTACTAAGGACTCAGAAGTAAATCAAATAAGCCAATTGGGTATAAGCTAATTCTACTATGTTTTAAGGAGAGAGCGCAAGAACTTTAGCACTGGTTAGCAGTGGTAAAGGGTACAGAGTCCTAAAGCCTGAAAAAACAATGTCTGCAAACAGGAGGGTCGAAGGCAAACACCAAGTAGGCCAGGTCTAACAGTATTCTTGTGAGTTAATCAGTGGTAGCAAAAGCGTGCACAAAGACAAACAATCATCATTAAACGATAGGGAGTTCAACATGCTAGAAATTTGGATGAGCTGAAAAAAACTGAGATTTCATTTAATCCACCACAAAAAGCATAGCTTCAAGACCTTTCCTCTCCCCCCATCCTTTTTTGAATAATGTGTGTCTTGTTCTGATCACATTTTTCAGCGGACTTCTTGTTCCATGTTGTCGTTTGTAGCAATATTAGTCAGATCATTATCGTATGGTGGCTGGTCACCTGGTATTATAGCTGTTTGAATTGCGAGTTTGCCTAAAAAATAGCAAGTCAGACATTTTCTTCTTGGCAGTACTCCCTCCATCTACTCTAGTTACTAAAAGAAGTATTCAGGGGCGGCTCCTACATCTGAGCAGAGGAGCGTCATCCCACAAGCTGCAGAGCTGAAAAATATAATGGTAATGAAGTGTATTTATTATTGTTTCTTTTTATAGCAACCCGTCCCAAAATAAGTGTCTGGACAGGGCGGTGCCAACACTGCTGAGTGGCAGCAGCAGGGAGTTGTGTGCTTTAAAATGCGCATGTCTGTTTGGCTAGCTGTCTTGGGACGGCCAGCCAGACATGCACATTTTAAAGTTCCCTAACCTAGCTGTCTTAGACAGCTGGGTTAGAGAAAGCGCAGGTCTCCAGTTCTCTTGGGAGCACTGGGAGAGCCTGCTCTATCCAATCCCGGCAATGCTTTCATGCTGTGAGACCAGCGCCAGGATTGGGTAGTGCAGTTTCCTGCATCTGGAGCTTCCTGGAAGACAGGAGAATATTGCGCTGTGGAGGAAACTGATTTTTTTTTGTACCCCCCACACACCTCACCCCATCAGTCTTGGTGCAAGCCAACCACCACTGGGAGTACTGCTGAGATGTGTAATATCACCTAATACACGAGAACCCACTCTTTCAAATTCTCAACACATACATTCTTGAAATTTAGGTCACCAGCATGTTTGGTGAAAAATGGTCCCCAAGCTAAGCCTATAGAGCTCAGAAGTGATCTTTATATAATCGTTAAAATGTTCCTGAGAGTGCATTACTAGTTGAACGGTGCAAAATGCTGCAGTGCTTAGTTAGAAAGGCTGTTTTGCGTTTGGAAAAGGCAGATTTCTGCAAACGAATGTGTTTGTGGGATGCTTATCCAGCGAGTAAGGATTACCTTCTGAGTTCTGCAGCTTCTCCTAGTGACTTTTCCAATAGACAGAAGAAGTTCAACGACGATATAATAAACAGATTTGACATGGCGAGTGGAGGACTACAGCTGTTCTAAAAGCCTAAAGAACTGAGGGGCATATTATCAAGGGCCTTATCTCCGCTTTTTTGGCTTTAAAAGCCAAAAAAGCGGAGATAATGTTTTCGCCCTATAAATAAAAGGGTGATAACATGCATTAGCGCATGTTAGCACCCATTTACCCAACGCCTCCCTGTCCATCTGTAATGAGATGCAAAGTGGGTGTCACTGGGCAGAACAACCTTGTAAATATCGCTGATGTGTACATCGCGATATTTACAAGGAGGCCCAGGCATTTTTGCAGACGTTAGTTTTTGGTGAAAACCGCGGTTTTCGCCAAAAACTAACGTCTGCAAAAATGCTGACTTACCTTACTTTATATTGGAGGTGGATTATGCTGATACGACCACAGGTTCTTATCAGCAAGGTTATCACCGTTTTCCATGGAACATCGCTGGTTTTCCAGCGATGTTCCATGGAAAACAACGCTATTGCAGGAATAATTATCGCGATTGCACTATGCGTTGTTAATACAGCGCTAGCATGGCGATAATTATCTGCGATAGCCGGCGATAACAATTCTGACGCACAGAACGGCCAGCGATAATTATCGCTGGCCGTTGATAATATGCCCCTGAGTTATTTTAAGGCCTACATCTGAGAAATTGGATAGCAGTTACATCTGATACTTGCAAACTGCTTCTAGGAATTGCACGCTCTGAGCTATTGAGACATATATCATACATTTTACAATCCTGCAGGACAGCAAACTGGGAAGAACGCAAATGAAGACACTACATCGAGGCTTCCGGCTGACAATAAGATGGAGAGACCTGGTCTGCCGAACAGGTGCTCGAAATGTGAATCTGCGGCGTGATCCTTTGGGTGTATGTTGCCGCTGTTGCGACTGTCACTTTAAGAATACTCACGCATCAATCACTGACCCAGGAAGCAAGTGCAGGTTGCAATGCAGGTTACTGAGCCTGACAAGTTCGGTTGTGCATTGAAATCAGGAGTGAACTAGCCTTTTGGGGGTTTCCCCCTCCTGAGGTAAGTGGCCAGTGGTTGCTTTCAAGTCCGGATCCAGCCATTAAAGGGAGCCCTCGGGAAGTGGCTCGCAATTTTCTCATAAGCAAAGGTATGATTAGTACCGCAGAGATTTCCAGTTCCTGTCTATTGTGCCAGACTTTGAAGAATTGAGATATTTCATGGGTTTGTCGTCAGAACTGTTTGTAAAACCCAGGGCTTCCTAGCCAGTACTTCAGGAAAAATGTGATAAAAAAATAATACATTTTGCAATATTAAAAAAAAATATTGTGGGCATATCCTTTCCAAACCAACCTGAATAGCACTGGAGAAGCGCAGTGTCACACGGGGCTGGTGTTAACGTGTCTGACAGCTGTTTGTTGGAATATTATGGTATGAGGGATGTTTGCTATCCCTGTATCTTGCTGTCTTGACCTTGATCCTTGTCCTATACTCTGCGACATTGACAAGCGGGGACCACATTACATACTTTGCACCAGGAGGTGCTAAAATATTCATTTTCTGAAATCTATATTACTAGAAAGGATCCCAGTTTTGTGTGGTTACAGATAACCGCAGCCAGAAACAAAATCCATAAATGCCTACATTTGTTTAAAACAGAAAAATGTAGAAAATAGGTGATCATTACCATGAGTCACCGTACTATCATTCAACACTTCCAAGCCCATACCTGAGCGTGGGGAGTTTAAAAAAGTGTTGCAAGGTTCTTAAATACATTAATATTTGCACGTGTTCTAAACTATATCGAAGATGCTCACATTGCTATGTTATATTTGCCTTTTAGAGCGGTAAATTCAATACACATTCATTGGTTAAATAAATGTGGAAATATACAAGGTACCGCTTAATTTGTGAAAAAATGTGATACTTATGGATAAATAATAACAATATGTGCAGCAAATATGGATGAACACAGACACAAATTTCCCAAAAATGAATGCCATAAAACCGTGAGAGCTAATTATGAGCAGTGTAAAAATGTTGTGCGACATATGGTGCCGGCATATTTTATATTCCCTATACTCTTTTGAGCCGAGGGGCCTATTAACGAGCCTGTCTGCAACACGCTAAGTGTGATACCTGTGCGATGCAAACCTTAAGTGAAGTTTATGAAGCTATGCAATGCCACTTTGTGTGGCCCTGGGTCGCTCCATAGATCTGCAGAATAGAAACACAGTGGAAATCGCTGCTTTGCCTTACTCTGCGCAAGGGAGGCGTTCCATGGGCATTGTGTGGGTGTTCTCCTGTAACTCCCATGGTTTTTGGATGCATTTGCAGATTTACCAGAAATGGTAAACCTGGGAATATGCCAAAAAGATACGCCTTCCCAGGAGAGGCGTGACGAGGAGAAATATCTTTATTTCTTCTCGTTACTTCCTCTTTCTGCAGCACACATAAAAAGAAGAATATGCTTCTCTGGATTGTTTTTGTGCAGGAAAGTGTCCTTCCTGCACAAAAACAATCCTGCATGCAATGCAGGAACCCTCACGCTTGGTGCAAGGGTGCCTGCATTATCACTAGGCTGCCAAAAAAGCAACTGTGCAGGGGAAAAAGGCAGGAATGCACTAAATACAGCACACTCCTGCCCTTTCCCTGTTATGCAGTGCAGCGCAGCTAGGTGACTTGCTGCGCTGCAGTGGGTGACAAATTCATAACTCTACCCCTGACTTTGTTAGGCAAACTGCAACTTTTCACATGCTCAACTTATTGCCTTATGTTGATATCGTGCTACTGCTATGTCGAAGTGTGACTCTTTTGAGGAGTAAGACAATAAAACAGCTGCGAGCCAACAGTGTCTGAAAGATATCACCCAAAGGAGATTACTACAAAGTCAAGCTACTAATGTAGGCGTGGACAGCTCTGGATAAATTCTAAGTATGGGAAAACGTCAGTTTAGCTAGATATTATCAGTGTAAATGTGCTCAGTGAGGAATCAATTCCTGCCAGCCATCCCCGACCACTTACTGGAAATGCGAGTAACAAAATAGCCTGGACGAGGCGCAACGTCGGCTTCAAATGACCACAACTGGCGCCAGAGAAAATTCAGGGGAATTGAAAATGGCAGTCTCGATGCACAGTATTGGGGATGAAGGATTGCTGCTGTGCAAAGCTGTGCCCATCACTTATGGATATCAAAGAAGCATCAACTACCATTGCGACTGTAGCATCATTAGGGAAAAACTGCAAATTGAAGCATGAGCAGACGGCAAATCATTTTGGAGTTTGTAAAGCAAAATTGTCTTTTTTAGCTTTAGCAAGACATCAAAAAGTCACCCATGGGCAGCAGCAGTGCAGGCTTTCTTCCCACACACAAAATGTAGAGCAGAGTTAAATAGCAGCAGTTCATGCTGACAAAAAAATATCAGTATTAATGCAAATATTTCTTGCACACAATACTTGTTAGTATATGGACAGCAATGATGCAACTTTCGTCATATGCGGGGAACAACATGACAGCAGCAGTGCATGCAGACTGCACTCTCACATCCATCAGCGGTGTAGAAATTGCAAGCACACATAGGGCCTGAGTTACAAAAATAAATACAGGGTGGCGCCGCACGCCATTTTGCTGTTCCGACCTACATCATTTTAAAAGCACAAGGATGCATCGTATTCACAACAATACTACACTGCTGCAAGGGTGCCTGCATTGATGGGATGATTTTTTGTGCCGGAAAGGAAACCTTTGTGCACAAAACCAGTAATTGATTACATTTTCCTCTTTCTATGCATGCTGCCGAATGCAGCACACATACATAGAAAGAGAATAAAATGAGGAGAAATAAAAATATTTCTCCTCGTTACATCACTCCTACAAATCCCCTGGGGAGGCGTAGGATTCTGACGCATGCTCAGCTTTACAAACTTTGTAAATCTGGGAATGTGTCAGGTTCCATGGATGTTGCATGGGAGCACCCACAGCAACACCCATGGAACTCCCCTTTCATGAAGAGTAATGCGTAAAAGGGGCCCATTTTTAGAAGGCCATGAAAAGTCATGCAGGGTTACTTTACGTGGCCTTGTAAATGTGGGCAGGCACACTGTGCCGCTGGTGCATCAAAAAAGTGACGCAGCGGCGGTGCAATGGGCTTGGAAATGAGGCCCATAATCTGTACATCACAGAGGACCAATTGAAGCTTTATTCTCCTTCCTTTTTTCTTTCTTTCTCTCTCACATGCATATACAGAAGAGGTATAGTACTTACATTATGCTTCACTGATGTATAGCATATGTCGCAACAGTGCGTGCTTCCTTCCCACATAAAGTGCAGGCGCAGTGCAGGCTGCAGCAATGTTAATTATTTACTACATACACAAAACACACAGTACAAGCAGCAGCAAGTTACACATACAGAGAGCAGCATGGGTTATAGGAATAAACACGTACGATATACAAAGCAGATAAAGCATGAGCTGCTACAATGCAAGTTTTCCTCACACATAGAACAGATGTTTCAAGGGCACAAGCCACTAAAGCTTCAGTCCGACACAGAACAGGTACAACATGTGCAGCAGCAGTGCAAATTGGATTTGCTTTGCATTGATATGTAATTGCATTCACTCGTGTACACAGACCAGGTGCACTCCAGGCAGCAAAGGTTTGAGCCTCTCTCAATTCTAAAGAGGTACAAAGAGGACACTGGCCATGCATGTTTCAACACAAACACTGCAGGTAAGCGTAGGCCTGTGATCTGATCACTGGAATGGTTGGTAGCTCAATGTGCCTCCTCCTCACAGCCTTCCAAAAATCAAATGATATTCTACTTCCTAGATGTTAGTCTTCAAACCAGCAAACACAACAAGGTGATGGATAGAGTGTTAAAACTTTTCAACTACTCACCCCCAGTCAGATCTGGGTTTAATCCATCATTCTTTTGCTCACAAGGCCACCCCAGAATGAACCCAGCCATATGCAAATCAGTCTTGACTGTGCTCATCATGAGAACAGTCCAGCCCAAATTTCCAGGT
The DNA here is from genome assembly GCF_964204655.1 of Triturus cristatus. Classification (NCBI taxonomy): domain Eukaryota; kingdom Metazoa; phylum Chordata; class Amphibia; order Caudata; family Salamandridae; genus Triturus; species Triturus cristatus. The sequence continues at coordinate 679,074,170 of NC_140589.1, forward strand.
CAAGCCCTCCCTGGACAGGCAACAAGCATCCTGGGACCGGTTTTGGGGTAACACCTCTCATCAGCCAGGCTAGCTTGAATCCAGTGGCACAGCGAACAGAGGATTCACGTCTGGGCATGCCATTGCCACTTAGGGCAAACACAACAAGATGATGTACGAAGCGCTGAATCTTTTCAACCACTCCTCCCCAGTCAAGAGATCTGGGTTTTATCCTTCATTCCTTTGCTCACTATAGCACCGCAGTTTGTCTTGAAACCAGAGCACACCACCATGTGGACCTGGCTTGTCCCAGACCCATTCTTTCGTGCCTACTCTACATAGTAGGATCTCTGCCCGCAGTACTGCCTCCAGAGGATGGGAAGCACAATCACCTTTGTGTAGATTGTGTCCCCAAATAGCAGAAAGGGAACAAACTGGGTATGATGCACAGCAAGGGGAACAGCCATTACAACGCGGTTATTACCACGCTGTGCAGTTACATCGCATGCGTTACAACGCATGCGATGTTACAACGCTATGCCATTAGAACGCAAGTCTGTACATCGACTTGCGCTAGATGGCGTGCTAACATTACCAATAGTGTAGTTTACTATCCCAACATCTTCCCTACTGTTAAGTGGACTGGAGTTGGAATAGTAAATTACACTTTTTTAATGTCAGCACGCCATCTAGCGCAAGTCGATGTAAAGACTTGCGTTCTAATGGCATAGCGTTGTAACATCGCATGCGTTGTAACGCATGCGATGTAACTGCACGCGTGGTAAAAACCCGCGTTGTAATATCATACATCCGCACAGCAATGGTCTTTCAAGCAGACCACAAAATGCCAAGGGGCTGGGGCCCTTCTGACTTCGCCCCACTTCCACCAGCCCTTCTGAGGTACCACTAGGGACTGTGGCTTACTTACTCTATTGATAGTCTTTCTCCATGAGAAGAACAGACACAACAGCTGACACAAATTTGACTACATTTTTATCTTAAATAATGCCCTACAGTTCTTTTTATTGTAGTATTTAAATAATCGACATAATAATGCAAATGAAAAACTATTTTTACTTCCAATACAGTTAAAACCTGCAATAAAAAGTGTGATTTCAATTCCTGCCTTGCAGTGCCATTCTAAAAGCAATGTGTTGTTTACATTTGATCCCAAGCAAAGAGACAAACATAATTCAAGAAGAAATAGCAGAACAGATGCTAAATCTTCAAAGGCAAAGACACACAAAAGCAATCAGAGCAAGCTATGGGGAGTCGTTTTGAACATAAAGATTTTCTATTGCTGCACATAAAAGAAAAATAAAGCAAGTAAGCTGGCAAAATGTCCCTGTGCCCTAAACACTTGGCGTTGGCATCGGCTGTGGTTTGCAGCTCTGAGTGAATGCAGAAAAAGGAGAGAGGTTTGACTATCAATCGCGTAGGAAATGGTGATAGATTTTACTATCAATCGCATAGAGGTGATAGAATAAGCAAAAATAAGTGATGAGGGACCAGGACTGAACCATACGTTGGCAGGGATGAATGGTTGCACAGAGAAAACCCTTGGAGACTCAGAAGGTACATTCTGAAAGATGGGACGAGAACCAGTTTAATGCCAAGTCTGTGGTGGCAAGATAGGATAGGGCGGACAGTCGAGTGGGGTGAGTTACAGTGTCAAATGCTTCAGCGAGGGCGAAGTATGAGAATGCAGGTGAGGCAATTATGATGGGAAGAGGTTATAAAGCTTGGCAATGAGCGAGGGCATTTTTTGTGGAATGTACAACATGGAAGCGTGACAGGCTATGAGCAGTGAGGAACGCAGTAAGGCAAGTGAGCACCAATCCTTCACAGGATTTACAGAAGGGTGGCAGTAAAAGACAGGGCGACAGTTAGCAGGCACTGAAGGGTCTGTACATTTATTTCGCAAACTCTCTATCAGGAGCCATTACATTCCGGGAGTTATATGGGGAGTCTACATCGCAGGTAATTTTTCAGTTGTTTACTTACTGGTTTTTTACTTCACAGGTAAGTGACTTTTCAAGTGCATTAACCTTAACTAGGTTTCTCTTTTTTTTTTTTTTTTAAAGCCCTTTATTCAGAGACACATAATACACGGCTGACAGCCTACAACCCAGTGGGCCGGCAGCGGAAGGAATCTTATATGTGTAACCAATAACACAGCCCTGTGCCGTCAACCCGGGGGTACGGCGGCGTTAATAAGCAGTGCATCAAATTTGTAGGGAAGAAGGACGTATGCCTTAGGTCTTATTTTCTCTTAGAACCACTTTGAACACAAGCATGTGCCCCAACAGGCGTAAACTTATCTAACAGTCAAACCTCGCCCCCCCCCCCCCACCCTTCCAAGTGACGGTCCACACTGCCAGCACCTTTGTCCACACTGCAAGCACCTTTGACCTTACTTCCAGGTGGTGCGACCTACGCATCACTGTCTTAACCGTCGGAGCGTACAGAGCAGTGGTATTTTACACATCCCCGGGGTCTGCCTGCTCGATAGACGGAGGCACACAGATGCCCCCTCTGAAATCATTCCACTTGGTCCACACCTCGACCCACTTACGGGGGCACCCTCTTGCCACATAGACAGTTTTTTCCTGTAGCATGCACCAGTCCATGTCTCTGTTCCAGTCTGACAATGTGGGCGGAATGGGACTTCCCCAGAGTCTAGCTATGTTCCTCTTCGCCACCATTTGGCCGAGCGTCACCCAGAGCCTCCCTTTTGGTGGCAGGTCCGTTGGCTCCCATATATTCAGGAGGCATCTCTTAGCCTCCAGGCGAATCTCCACCTCCCACACCTCCTCCATACACTGCACCACCCTGCGCCAGTACCTCTGAACCTTCGGGCAGCCCCACAGCACATGGAAGAAGGTACCTGTGCCCCCACATCCCCTCCTACAGAGCGCTGTGTCAGCCCTCCCCATCGCATGAAGTCTCGTACAGGAGATGTATACTCTATGCAAAATCTTCAATTGGATAAGCCGCAGTCGGGATGATATGGCGACCTCACGCGGGGAAGCCAAGGCCGAAAGCCACTCCTCATCATCTATCTCTAGGCCTTCTGCCACCCATTTGTCTCTGAGGGGGATAAGCATATCGGGGGGATTGTTGATGAGTTTTTTGTAGGTGAGGGATATGGCGTGTTCCGGGAGGTGGCCGTCCAGCAGCCTGTCCTCAAGCGGGGAAGCTGGCGGCAGTTTGGTCTCAGGAGGGATGTTCGACTGTAGGGAGTGACGCACCTGCAAATACCTAAAGTATTCAGTTTGCGCCAGTTCATATGCGTCTCGCATTTGCGCAAACGTACGAATCCCTGTAGGGCCCCAGATGTCCTTAATTTGAGAGATGCCGATGAGGTCCCAGTTTCGGAACCCCTTGGTGCGTCCCAGATTGCCCAGTATTTCGGAGGCCCATAGTGGCGTGGCCATTGTGAGGACACCCGACCAGCCGAGCTTCTTCTGTGCAGCGCGCCAAATCTGTACCGAATGGAGCGTGGGTCCGGTAAGGCTACGCAGACCTCTCCTCGAGTAAAGCGCTATTTCGTAGTTCCCCCCGGGAAGCAGCCATCTATCCATGCCATAGGCTGGATCGTTCCCGTCCCCATACGTCCCTTGGTTTATTGCGGACAAATGGGCCGCCCAGTAATATTTACGGATGTCGGGAAGGGCTATACCGCCATCGTACCACCCCAAGGTGAGCTTAGCCAGCGAGATTCGGGGCGCCCCGGCCCAGAGGAGGTCACGGAGAGCGGCCTCGATGGCCGCGAAATAGCTGCTCGGGACCAGGTCCGGGTAGTTTTGAAGCGCATACAGGAATCTAGGAAGCGCCAGCATCTTAAAAAGGGTTGCCCGGCCCAGCAAGGTCAGTGGCAAGTGCTGCCAGGATTTAGCTTCTCTTTGGAGCCGCTGCAGCGGCGGCTTGAGGTTGTGCTCGTATAGTTTGGCCTTATCAGCGGTGATGTAGACACCCAGGTACTTAAACCCGTCCTCTGCCACCATGATAGGACATGTGTCCGGGAGCCTCGGAGGGTTCCCACGCAGGACGTATAGATGCGATTTGGCCCAATTAACCCGGAAGCCGGAGTTGCGACCGAAACTAGCCAGAATGTCGAGTGCCACTATTATCGACCCTCGCGGCCTGGAGAGATAAAGGAGTATGTCATCAGCGTATAGGGATATTCTATCCTCCCACCCCTCCGTCCATGCTATGCCCTTTAATGCTGCATCCTGCCTTATCCAGGCCGCGAGTGGTTCAAGGGAGAGGGCGAAGAGAAGAGGCGAGAGGGGACAGCCCTGGCGTGTCCCCCGTTCCAGCGCGAAAACTTCGGACAGTTTGTTGTTCACCAGCACCCGCGCGAGGGGTTCAGCGTAGAGCAGCCGCACCCACGCTATGAATCGAGGCCCGAAGCCTAGTTTGCGCAGGACCGCGAACATGTACGGCCACTCCAGGGTGTCGAAAGCCATGGTGGCGTCCAAAGAGACCACCACCGCGTCCTCCTGCAGTCTGTGGCGCTGCCCCAATACCCCATGCAGTCGCCTGATATTAAGGGCCATGTTGCGATGGGGCATGAACCCCGACTGGTCGGGATGGACCAGCGAAGGGAGCACCGACTTAAGCCTATTGGCCAGCGTCTTCGCCAATATCTTGGGCTCCGCGTTAAGAAGCGAAATCGGCCTGTAGGACGCACAGGAGTCTATGGGTTTGCCTTCTTTTGGTATTGCCACTATCGTTGCTATACGCTGATCCCGGGGCAGCTTCCCCACTGCCCTGCTGTGATCGAACATGCGTTTCAAGTGCTTACTAGTGACGGCCGGCTGGAGCTTGTAAATCTCAATTGGGATCCCATTGGGGCCGAGCGCTTTACCCGGGCGGAGGTCCCCTATCGCTCGCTGCAGCTCGTTCTCGGTGAGCGGGCTATCCAGGGCCTCGCGATCCGCCTCCGATAGGGTGGGCATGCGGATATCGGTAAGGAGGTCCACGGAGTCCTCCTCCGGCCGATCCGACTCACGCTGATAGACCCGCTGGTAATGCGCGGCAAACTGGTGGACTATTTCCCGGGGCTCTGTAATCACTCTCCCGGAGTCGGTGCACAGCTCAGGCACCACCCTGCCGGCCCGTTGTTTCCTTTCGAGCCAGGCAATAAGCTTCCCGGCTTTGTCGCCCTGGTCATAAATTCTGCCCAGCCGGTGCCTAGTCACGGTCTGAGCTTCTTGGGTCACCAACGCTTTGTATTCAGCCGCCTTTAATTGCATTGTGTGTCTGACCTCCCGGTCGCCGCTTACCGGCGCCTCCCGCTCCAGAACCTCCAACTCTGCCTCCAGTGTCGCGACCTGCTGGCCCTGTTCCCGTCGCCTGGCCGCTATGGCCGAGAGCGCCTCACCCCTCACCACAGGTTTAAATGCCTCCCAGAGGGTGACCGGGGAGTCGACCGACCCAGCGTTTTCCTCGAAGTAGCGTGAGATGGAGGTGGAGATGTGCTTCCTGGTGACCTCATGTTTCAGATGCCAGGCATTTATTGGGGGTAAGAAGCCCACCCGACCGCTTCCAAATGCGATGTGGGTCCAGACCGGTGAGTGATCAGAAATGCCTCTAGGGAGGAGCTCTGCCTCGAGCACCACCATATCATGTTGGAGCAGGGTGAGGATGTAATCCAGTCGCGAGAACGAGTGATGCGCCCCTGAGAAAAACGTAAATTTGCTGTCGGTGGGATGGAGCAGGCGCCAGACATCCGTGAGCCCGAAGGCCTCAAGAAAGTCCGCCAGCCACCCATGCCCCGGGGGCAGGTCTCTGGGGGGCTGCCTATCTCGGGAGCCTGAGGCCACTGCATTGAGGTCCCCGCCCAGTACTAGCTGACCCTCTGGAAGTGAAAGGAGGAGTGTGCCCAGGTCTGCGAAGGCCTGGGCCTGGAGGCCTGGCGGGACATACACTGAGAGTAGGTTAATCGTACGGCCTTCCCACCGCCCAGATATAGCCGTGAAGCGGCCCTGCGGGTCAGTCTTGGTGAGGTCTATGTGGAGGGGCAATGATCGACGCAATAGTATCCCCACCCCCCGCGAGCCGGAGGTGAAACCTGCGTGTGCTGCTAGAGTGTAACCACATCTGTTCAGGGCATGGCATACGTTCCCCATCAAGTGCGTTTCTTGCATGAACACCACATCTGGTTGGTGCCGTTTGAGAAATTGTAGGACTATGGTGCGTTTGAGCCTGTCCCCCAAACCATTGACATTCCAACTAAGGACCTTTAAACTTTTCTCCCATCTCCTAGCCATAGCCATGCCTTGTCAGGGTGCTCCGTCCCACTACCCCGGCTGCGTGCTTGCTGACATAGTTCGTGTGACCGCAGATGATCCCCAATTCCCACCCCTCCCTGGTTCCCTCCCCATAACTGCACAAAATAGCAAATAGAACAACCCTGGAGAACAGTGCAATCCACCCCCTCCCCTTCGAATCCAGCCCCAACATCCCTACCCCCCCGTAACTAAACAGACCCCCCCCTCCCTGCCCCCTGCTCCGTGGGCTTTGAACTACCCACCACCCCAATTAGCAGAGCGCCTGTCGCCCAACCCTACCCCGGTGAACCCGGGGGAAACCCGACTAGGGAAGTTCGTGGGCCAGCCCCCTCCTAGCCGCCTGTCCGTGGTGTCCCCGTTTGTGTCACCCCGCAGGCCACAGTGCCCCACATAAACTGGAGCCGGCCCCGAAAGGCCAGGCAGGCGTAATGTCTCGTGGCCCAACAACCCCACATTGAAATGAACCCCAAGATATACTTTACAGTCCGGCGTCCTCCTCCAGCCCTCGCGGTCTCATCGACCTGCACCGTCCCTAGGTGAGTCCCAACAGGGGCTGTTCGATCTGGAACGCCAGGACCGCTGGCTCAGCTCACCGCCCTCCGCACGTTCTGCAGCTGACCCCGGGGAGGGGTGCCCGGTGCTCCGCCGTCGATCGTCGTCCCGCCGGGAAGCTTCCGCCGTCGCGTCCGCGTCCAGCCACTCCTGCACCGCAGCCGGGGAGGTGAAGAAGACGGATTTGCCACCAGAGATGATCTTCAATTTGGCGGGAAAGAACATCATGTACCGGATCCCACGATCCCGCAACGCCGCCTTGACCCCTTGAAAGGAACGCCTTTCTCGCTGGACCTGTAGCGTGAAGTCAGGAAAGAAGCGGACCGTGGCCCCCTCATACTGTAGATCACCGTGCTGTCGCGCCGCCTGGAGGATTGCATCCCGGTCCCGGAAATTCAGTATTTTGGCAATAATCGTCCGTGGTGGGGCCCCAGGTCTGGGCCGCGGGATCGGGGCCCTGTGCGCCCGCTCGATTGTGAAGAGCTTCGAGAGGCGTTTGGGTTTCAGGTGCCTAAGGATCAGTTCCTCTAGGAAGAGCTCCATGCAGTCCCCTTCAAGGCCTTCCACCACCCCTACGACGCGGATGTTGCTTCTCCGGGCCCTCCCTTCCTGGTCGTCGAGCCGCTGGGCCATCAGCCGTTGTTGATGCACAAGGTCGTTCACCCTGCCCTCGAGCCGCTTTTCCGACTCCTGCAGGGCCTTTATGTCCACCTCGTTAGCCTTAGACCGGTCCGCGGTTTTCCCCAGGTCGGCTCGGAGCAGGTTAACTTCTATAGTGATTTTGTCCATTTTGGTCTCCAAGTTGGCCCCCAGGGATTGGATTGCGGCCATTATGGACGTCAAGGAGGGTTCTGCCGGTCCTGCGGCCTCCTTCGCGGCCCCTTCCAGCTGCGGCGGCGCCTTGGCTACGGTGTATTGGTCCAGTTTGTTGGTCTGGGTCGCGGAGCCGCCTTTAGGCCGCATGGCGTAGCGGTTAGCTAGTGGGCCGGCTGCGCCCCCGCCTGCCGCAGCCCTTGAATACCGTCTGATCCGTGCCAGCTCCAACCCGACTCGCGCGGCGCGTCCGCGGTCCCCAGGCCCCCTCCAGGGACCAGCACGGAGAAGGAGGCCCTCGCCGCCTACGAGCAGTCCAGTCACCGGGCGCGAGGTGCTTTGTCACACACCAAAAGGCAGCTAGACCACAGCCACAGTTGCGGCCTCCGCCCGGCGAGCCATGCAGGGTCCCTCAGAGCCACGATCCACTCTGGCACTCACTGCGGTCCATCGATGGCCAGGCACGATGCAGCCGCCTCTCTCCAGGCCCCGGGCGTCCTCTCAGCTGCAGCCCCCGCTGGGCGAGCGCGCCCGCCCTCGGGGCGTCGGAATCCTGCCTCCAGTGCGCCAAGGGTCCAGCAGCGGTCCGCCGCCGCGGCGGGTTCACTCCCTTCCTTGCCTGCACCCCTCCGGGCGCTTCGCTGTATAGGCCCAAGCCGGGGCCTCGGGTGGCGCCAGGAGCGTAGACGGAGCTCCAGAGGAGAAACGCCGGACTGCCTCCGCCCGTCGCGGCCGTTTCCCAGCGCCGCGCGGCGTCCACAGGAGTCAGCTGAGCCACCAGGTGGGCACCGGGCCACGGGGAAGCCGGGGGGATCACAAAGTCGATCTCCCAGCACGGATATCTAGCGGATTTCACAGGGGACACCAACGGCCCCGGCGGAGCTCCGGGATCAGGCGGCCATCACAGTCGGCGCCTGGCCACGCCCCCTAGGTTTCTCTTTTTAATTTTTATAGTATTTTAAATGTATTTTAAACTAAAATATTAAGACAACATTTTTTAATTTTACATAATTATATCTAAGGTACTTTATTTATAAATCAAAAAGAAGTAAAAATAAGATTATGTAATGGTGATAAAAGTGAAAATATTTAAATATTTTTTCCAAATATATTTTAATAAATGGGTATATGTTTTAAGTTATGTAGGTTTTGTTAGGGGCTGTAAGGGTTTTATTTAAAGTTCAGGTTTGGGTAATGTATAGGGGTACTAAGGAGTTTTTAGGGTTCAGGAACAGATAGTATAGGGGTTGTAAGGAGCTTTTTTAATTTACGGATGGGTCGTCAGTGTGGACAGTAGGGTTTTTAGAGTTCAGACAGCAGTAGTTTTAGAAGTAGTAGGAGGTCAGAAATGGGTAATGTAAAATTAATTTATATAAAACAAAATGAAAGCAATTTAAATGAATAAAATTAAATTACGCAAGAATTAAAATGAAATTAAAATAAAAGCTAATTAAATTTTAATGATTTAAATAAAATTTTAAGCAGTGTTATTTTTTTTTATTGCAGGGCCTTATTTATGACCCTGACGTCGCCATTTGTTGTGATGCTGTAGAGGCGTAAAAAATGCGCCACACTGCACCATATTTATAAAGTGATGCATCCAGGCAGATGCGTCACTTTGTAAACCCCTGCGCTACATTATACCTGCGTCAGGTATAATGTATGCCGGGTGGGCGTTTCCCCGCAAAGTAGTGGCGCAGTGAAATCTATGAGAATTCACTCCGCCACTTTTAGGACGCCACTGCGTCAAATATTTACGCCTGCTTGAAGCTGACGTTACCAGTGACACAGGTCCTTTCACACAGGGCTTGCCCCATGTGAAAGGACACATTGCTGGAGTTGTGTCTGCTTTCAGACACACTCCAGCAATGCGCCAATTTTGCGCACACAGATACATCAAGAATACTGAGGTATCTGTAAATCCTTGCGATATGGAGCACCATACAGTAAATACATAGAAAGAGGAAGTAACAAAGAGAAATAAAGATATTTCTCCTCGTATGCCTCTCGTAGGAAGGCATATATTTGCAGCTCATTTCCAGGTTTATCATTTCCGGTAAATCTAGGAATGCGTCATAAACCATGGGAGTAGCATGGGAACACCCATGCACCACCCATGGAATGCCTTCCCAGGACAGAGTAAGGCAACACAGCAATTTGTGCTGCATTGCCTTACTCCAGATTTATGGAGCCACTCAGAGCCATGCAAAGTGGCCTTGCGTGGTTTCATAAATCTGACTTAAGGTTTGCGTCGCTCTTGCACCACGTTGTGTGGTGCTAGAGCGAAGCAAACCAGCTCATAAATATCCCACTAAGTTTTGGTGCAAGTGAATGAAAGGAGTTGAATAAAAGGTTAAGGTTTGCTGGCCCCTTTATGAGTTCGCCATGGGTAGAGAGTTTGAGTCTTTGCTGAAAGATTGTGGCCTTGGATGAAAGAGGTACATGACTATAGGGTCTGACCATTGCTACCCACCTATGTTTTATGATGCATTCCTTGAGACATGAAGCACTGTACATTAAATACAATGCATCCATCGTGTCGCATGGAGGGTGCAATGAAAACTGTTGCATCGCTGTTTTATCGCAGCGATGCAACAGTTTTCATAAATGAGGCGCTATGTATTTATCACTATTTGAGACAGCCATCCCTTGCGTGGACTTTCAAACAGAGCAAAACCGGTTCGAAAGGTTCTTGAAAAAATATTTCAACAGAGTTTAAGGGGCAGATCTGTGGCGACCTTCCCTCCAGCAGGATATTTTCCACTGTGGAGCTTGGGCTGAACTAAAAAACAAAATTACCCTTGAAATAATGTTCAAACCAGCTCCACACAGCAGGAGGCAGTGGTCAGAATGTGGCTACAAGGGCAAGGTTTGGACATAGCAGCATTTCAGTCCTGGAAACAGCCGTCTAGCCTGCAGTCTACTGTGGAACAAATTCAGAGTTGCAGAATCCTCAGTCTCGCCCAGCATGAAGCCAGCTCATGCTTTTCCATTACAAACTGATCAGTTCTCCCTCTCTAAATGAGGCAGCGAACCCAAGTGCTCAGCAGACAGAGTGTTTGCCAATTTTCTGGACTAGGCCCTAACACCACCCACCTCTAAGTAACCCCCTACATCGCTTTGTTTCTGTACTTTACAAGCTGAACAGTAATGTGGTATATGTATTGTTCTGCAAATAATTTGTGTGCCTACCAAGGATGGTGATTGATATTTACACTAAAGGATTTTGGGGAAAAGGACCAAATTTCAACTACAGGCATTAGAGCCATGGCAAACCTCTGTTTGCACACTGATCAACAAACAGGCAATTGAAATCCTACGATTTATCACAACTCCACCTCCTACACTGTCTACACAGTAATGATGAATGATTGCAAAGCTATGAAGAAGATGAGAGTCCAGAATTGTTTCTGAAGCTTGAGCGAAACAGGTTTTTTGTGAGGCTAAGGTAATCAGGATAGTGTTCATTCAAGGGTATATGCCACTTCAATGAAGAGTGCCATTATCTAGATGTCTATTGGGAAATCCCTGAGGATTTGGAGTAGAGGTTGCTGCAAAGGGTATGTATGGATGTGTCACTCTTTAGGGAACTGCTAATTTGCCTATCTCTAAGAAGATTCACTTAGTGGATTAAGGGTGTGTAGTTCTTAGTGACATCACTCCTCCTTTTTGGTATGAGCCAATGGAGGGGGGAGACTACTGTGAGTGCAGACGTTGCAGCATTATCTGGCAATGGGAAACAAAGAGAGAGTGTTTTGTTGTAGGATTGGTGGCTGAATGAGTTTTTCTAAATAGACTTAAGGTGAAAATGTTTTGGGTGAGGGCTTCTTTGGTGGCGATGATAAGCAGAGTAAGCCTCCACCATGTCGGAGACACCAGACGGGGGATGAGAGGACCGGGACAAAGATGATGGGATGGGCAGGTCGATAGCAGCATTTTTGAACGGGGAAGGGTGTAAGCAGCATTCGTGAATCCAAGCTTGAAAGACAATACAGCACAAAGGTCAGAATCACTGGTGATCATGAAACTAATACTGTGAAGAAAAGCAACAGCTCAACCTTCTCTGGTGTCTGGGCATCTCTTCCAGGGTAAGTGGCTTTCCTGGGGTATTCCATAGTAAGCAGAAAGTATTTGGAAATCTCTTAAAGTACCTGATGATCCGCATGGATGTTGGTTGATCTTTCAGGGCACCATGCACACTGGCACACTATAGAGGGGAAAACCAGTGGTTTCTGATTCTAAGGCTTGGAGTGGCAACCATCCCACTGCAGTGCTAGCCAGTATCAGGCTCCCCCAGGTACACTCCAGGCTTCTGGATCTGGAGTGTGAGGGAGACCTCATGCCTTACAGAGAAGCAGTTTTACACATCACGCTCGATGCACAGGGAAAGCGAGAGAGAGCCCCTAGCACCAGCACTTGGCATACCTTCATCTTTTCATGGTGAATGCCAATTTTGACAACCATTCACAGTATTTACAGTGTATGCAGGATTGAAACGTACGTATGCATTGGAGAATTGGGAAAAACCGTATTGCATGTTCATGGTTATGCTTCAGAAATCTGCCAACTTCAGGACTTTAGGTAACCTCTGTAGCCTGTTAAAAGTGATGTCAGGAAAGCTGGCACCATCTGACACAGTGCCCCTTTGGCTTGATGCACATGTGGAATGGTTCGCACTTATTATCCATAAAGGGATCTGGTCTATGGCAAACGCTTGCATCAGCAAACATGGCAGCGAATTAATAATGACTCTCAAATAAAGTTCCCAGGAGGGCACTTCCTCGCAATAATTAATTGTTTTTCTACAAAATAATGGAACACGGTGCCTCAGAGAAAAATAAGAAATAATATCCGCATCCCTGTGCACTGCTGCTTAACACATAACAAAAATAGTCATTCATTTTGCAAATTGCATCATAAACCTGGGCTGCTCTGCCACTGGATAGTACAGATTCATTTGCTATGGGATAATGCTGTCTGAATACTAAGGAAACAAATTCACAGATTTTTATTCAGGCGAATCATTTCTTAAATGACCCTGGTCGGGTATTACCCTAGCCGGTGAGTGCTGTTGAAAAATGCCCCACATTCCTGTGCGAGTGATTGATGCTCCAGGATTATGTGCCAGGGGGCTATGTCTGAGTCTGGATACATTAAAAGACGCCAGCACTGTCAATACGGGTTGAACCTGTGAAACCAAGCTTTCTAGAGGTTGCAATGGGACTGAATGTGGGTGAAGTGCATTGTGGGAATTGCCGAAGAACTCCTGACACCAGAAAGCAACATAGGAACTAATGCTGTGACCATAGGTGGAAACCTAGATCAGCATCTGGAAAAGTTGAAACTTCCATCAGCAAGATAAGAGGTGTATTCAACACACCGCACCAAGGGGCATATTATCAAGAAATGGCGTTAAAATTAAAGTTACTTCTTTAAAGGACGGAAGTAAGTATCTACTCAGGGTGGAAATTGCTAAAAAACACAATTACAATTCCTGGGGTTGCATGGAAAGGGTTTAGAAGAATAAAGGAAAAGGATTTACAGTGGAAATTAACTTTTACAATGTATTTAAGCTTGTCTAAATGTGCCCCTGCTGCACTTACACATACAAAATTGCTGTTACGTGGGAATAACTCTAGCACGACTCTTGGTAAACTGTGACAATTGAGAAGTCCTAGGTATACCATTGACTTAAGCTGTGAATTTGAAACATAACAGAAATGTACTCTCAAAAGTATGCATAAGCCAAAGACAATATGGGGCATATTTGCAAGCTCCTATTGCAACAGGAACGTCACTTTAGTGACTTTCCTGTTCCGATATGGGCCTCACCTTGTTTACAAGGCATTGTTAAGCCACTTAACATGGCCTAATGCTGCCTTGCAAATAAGGCACCCTTTCACGCTATACTTAGCATGAAAGGGGCAGGTAATAGGTGTTGTGGTGGGTGTTCCACCTCAACACCCATTGGTTTTGACACTGCCCCATATTTACAATGGTGGCGTAAATATGGGGCAGCACCAAAATGAAGACCCTGGAAAATCTGGTCCTACCCTGGCGAAACGAGGAGTAATGCTTTATGCAGCACACATAGAAACAGCATAACACCATTGATTGTTAATGAACAGGAAGGTAATTCTTCCTGCAGATAAACAATCATTAAAACAAATGATGAGTTGCAACTTCTATGTGTGCTGAACACAGCAGCACACATAGTAATTACAAACCACCATTTCAGATCGTTTATGTGCACAAAGGGACACCTTCTTGCACATAAACATTCCTTGCCACTAAATGCAGGCACCCTTGCACTACGGTGCAAGGGTGCCTGTGTTGGCGCTAGGATGCTAAATTTAGTGCCAGTGCCGGAAGAAACGCAGGGCTGCACAGTAATATTTTAAATATGGTGCAGCCCTCCGTTTCAGAAGTGGCGGAGCGCGACGTTAAGCCAACAAGACTAAGGCTGCGCTCCGTCACTTTTGTAAATCTGTCCCTATATTTCTGATTTATTTTGAGATTTGCTTCCATAGCAAAGTATAGCTTCGCAAACAAAATTCATAGAGCTGGTCCAGTGAAAAGTTCATTTGAAGAGAAAGTGTAGGAGAGGCTGCATAACAACCTGGACCAGAATTCCTGCTGCTACCCTCAGCCAATTAGCTGAGTCTGTGGCGCAGAGAAGGTCTCTTCACTCATGTAGTGCAGGAAATACTATCATTGGGGATATTTACTCCAATAAACAAGGCATGAAAAGGAAAAGAATAAACTTGAAATGAACATCATCAGAGTCAGTAAGTTTGGCATCAACGCGACAATATATGCAACTAAAGGGATGCAGAAATGTGTTTCAGTTCAATAGCACATTAAAGTCAATGCTAAAGCACTGCCACTGTATGCAGGTTGTGGTGATATTGGGTATACTAGTGGTAGAATAAGTTGTAGTACTGGCGATGGATTTGGAAGTGGCATGGATTTAGTGGTGGTGGTATGGTGATAGTGGTGTTGGTGGTAGAGGTGGTGTAGTAGTGGTGTGGTTGTGATATTGTGGCTGTGGCAATGCTGGTGCTTTAATATTGGTTGTGTTGTGGAATTAGTGATATTAGTGGTGAAGTAGTTTTTGTGGTGGTGTATTGTTGGTGGCAGTGATACTGGCGGTGGTGGTGGCATTCAGAGTACTGTTGCTGGTTATTATGGAGGCGTTGGTATTGGTGGCCAAAACAGGGGATGTCACTGGAGATTGGTATTGTCATTGATCGTTGTGGTATTAGTGGTGGCAATTGATTTTGATTTGCAGTGGTATTGGTAATGTTGTGCTGTGGTATTGGTAGTGATGGCATTCGTGATGGTGGGAAATTACCAGTGGTGTTCTGGTATTTGTGGTTGTTCTGGTATTGGTGATGGTATTTATATTGGCTGTAGAGGTGTGTGGCATTGGCAGTATTGTTGGTTGCGATTTGAGTGGTACAGTGGTGGCATCAGTGGTTGTCATGGTATTGGTGGTATTTGTATAGGTGGTATTAGTCCTGTTAGTCCTAGTATTGCTATTTCAAGTATGAGATAAACAATTCAATTTGACAAAAATTGTGTAGGCTGATCGTACTTCTTACATGTAAAATAGTCCCTCATGCAGTGCAAAGCAAGCGCTGTATATGAGGTTGAATACAATTAAGAAGCCAGTGCAGGGGGGTGAGAAATATATTACTGTGCGTGAAGCCAAACTCCAGTCTAAACATAAATTAAAGAACCGGAAACAAAACAAAAGGCTGATAGACAGCTTAGGTGGTCTGTAGCCACACATAGAGACCAGACGGCAGATAATAAACATCATTGTAAGTTTTACAAGATGGAGCTCGATGCAGGCAAGGTCGGCATTTGTCTCAATAACTAGAGCATAAAAGCCAGCAAATAGAGGTGGGTCAATGTCTTTTCCAAAAATGTAAATATTGCCACGAATTACCTTTTTTCGTTTCTATCCACATCTGCAAAACGTATAGCAAAACGTCTGCTTTGCCGTGTTTTATTATTCTGTGGGAAGGTTTTTTTTTTTTGGAGGGGAGGGGGGGGGGGCAATAACTCCACACAGCCAGTGCAAATTTGCAAAGAAGTGGCGTACTCGCACCTCGAGCTAAGTAGATTCAATTACAGATTTTGCGTTTTATAAAGCAATATTTTCGTGCTTGTAGTAACTGTACTGCTCATAAATATGTTTCATTCATCACCTTGCAGTATCGGCTTATTATGACTTCTCGAAGGTGCATCAGGTAACACAGATGTGATCCTCTGTGTGCTTCCAGCAGCTGTGCGATACATCATAGTACCCATGTGCCTCTGGTTCATGCAGCTGCAGAGGTCACAGTGAGATGTTGTCTGTGCTGTCTGTTCCAGATTGGACAGATGGAGTCACTTGAGGGTTCTTTTATATTTAGATATGGTACTGTTTTTCTCTACTGCTGCACCGGTGCACATTAGGCACCCTTGTGCATTGAACTCACCCTGGCACTGTGCATGATGTCGAGCACAGGTTTTGTACTGCAAGGCTACCTTTCCAATACAAAATACTATGCTTAGGCATAGATTAGTACTTTTCCAAGTTTGTTTGTGTGCTGTCTAGCAACATTTGAAGAAAACAAATCTTTTATCTAACTTTACCACTGCTTGGAAGAGGCGTGCAATTTTTATGCAAGTCCCTGTTTACCAAAGTTAGTAGAGATTAGTATCAAAACCCTTGGGTGGTTGCATGTCACTGCACATGTGCCACCCATGGTATGATCAGTGTCACAAAGTAGTTACATAACTTGTATTAGATTAAGGTCACATTCCTACACGAAACAATTTTTGCACTGTAAAGTAAATCCCAGTACAACACTTTGTGGCACTTTGTATCACGTTTTTGACGCAAACCTGGTTCAAAATATTAGTGAATGGGGGCCAAGGTGTACATTAACAAGGGACAACTTCTCATTGGCTGCTGCTATGCCCATAGACACTAGTGATACAACGTTTTCTGCCACACTCTGGTGGAATAGAACTGTTGTATCCTACAGTGTGTATTAGGTATTTTGTAGAATACTGAAGGTGTCACAGAGGAAGGTGGAATGTTGGGGAGACTTAGACAATGTTAGATCTTGGTGAAATGACCCTCTCCAGATACAATGTTATACGTGTATTGAGCTAAGATGGGAGCTGATACAAAAAAACAAAAATTTAACACAAAGAGGATATTTGAAAACAACCGTTGAATAGTTGTGATGGGGTAAGGAACACACACGCTGCTTCATTGAAATTTAATTTAGCACCTGCATGCCCTTTTACAAGGATTTTCTCTGTGTCTGCAGTGTCCTTTGTACTCCAGGTCATGTCTTCCAGCCCATGGACCTCTCATTTAAGACAGGCACCATATTGGTCCGAACTAAATGCTAGACTATGTTTAAATTACGATCTGGATTCGCCAGGCTGTAGGAAAAGCAATTTCTTGCTTTCTGACATTTTTGCTTTGCTCTCTGCAATGGCCCTACGGTGAGTGGTAGGTACTGGACCTTTTTAGAAATTTCAATTTTAATTAATTATTTGAGGACTAAGGCAAGAAGAGTAGGGCAACTAGTCTGTGAGTAACTCTTTTATGGCTAATGCAACTATTGCAGTCAACCCACCAAAGGAATTACTGTATATTCCAGGGGAGCCACCAGTTCATCGGTTACAATGGAAGGAACATTTGTTTTAATCACATCTTGACAATTAACTTCAATGGAATTCTAAAACCAGAAAAGAAAAAAAAGGTTTGATATTGCATTCTCTAGGTTCAGAAGGACTAAAAATTTACAGTCAACTTTCAAAAATAGATATAATTGGAGATAGTAATGTTTTTTGATGAAGCCATTAAACAACTAGACACTAATATTTCTCCTAACATATACATTTGAATAACTAGATTTATCTTTTCCCACAGTAAAATGATTTAGTAGACGAATATGTCACAGAGTTAGTAATATTGTCTTCGGATTATATATCTGGCACGTACGTTGTCGACCTTTGTGTCTTGACTCTAAACTGTTGTATTTGCATTTCTCATGACCATAATACACTTCTTCTATTGTGACGTTTTGGATTTATACTCACTGTCGAGTCACTTTTTGTGTAAATGCCTGAGATCTGGAAATCTGTTGATTGCCAATCTTACTGCCGACTTATTCTTTGTTTTATGTTTTCAACTTGTATTGTTATTTAATAAATGATTGACTTCTCCAGCTGGAGAATTTAAACATAGCTCTCATTGTAGTTCTATGTGCCACTGCCTATTACCTCATGAAGGGACCAATGTTTTTGTTATAGTTGCATAAATACTTTACAAATCCATTAAAGCTGCCGCCCACAGATACTAATGACCCAGTTTCTTACAAAAATATAATGTTTTTCCAAGATGACAATTTAGCCATGGGGAAGGACAAAGAAGACCATGATAAGAAATTAGGAGAAGTACTCAACATTTCGAACAACATGGTCTAACAATAGAGCGGCCTAAGTGTAAATTTGCCAAGGAGAAAGTCACTTATTTGGGTCACGAAATTAGTGATTCCGGCATTCAGCCAAACAAGGTATTACTATGTGCTATAAGAGATGCACCATGTCTGAAAAGCAAAGACAAACAGAAATCCTTTCTAGGGTTGGTAGAATTTTTTCAAAATTTGTGAATAATTTTTTTATGAGAACATTTCACATATGGAAACTGTTGAAGTCTACTGTAAATTTAATTGGTCAAAAAATTGAAACCAAGAGTTTATTGATACCAATTAGTCTATTTGTCGTGCTCTGGCTTTACAAGGCTTTGATACGCAATGTACTAGTATTATTACCACAGATACCTGTAACAAGGGTTTGGGGGAAGTATTCTCACAACATAATAACAAAGGTGACGAAGTAATCATTGTCTATGCCTCTAGACCATTATCTCCCTCTGAAGAAAATGATGCAGTAATTGAAAGGGAAGCTTTGGTGTGCTTGGTTCCTGGAACACTCTTGTTTGTTTATTTGAGGTAAGGAAGTAACCATAAGGTGCAATCACAAACCTTTGGTAAAAGTTCTGACAACAGTGGAAATGTCTAAGGTGTCTTCACGTTTGGCTTGCATCTCCATGACTTACTGGATTTAATGTACAAAATAGAATATATACCTTGAAAATGATATGCCATAGTAATATTATAGTTTAGAATGCCCACTACATTAATGATAAATGAAGATTATTTAATGGATAATATGTAAGTAGCCTTAGTGTGTGATGGTGGGGAGCCAGCTTTTGGAAATGAAGAACAGCAAAGTAAATATGGAAAAGATAGTATTATACAAAATGTATTACTTTGCATAAAGAAGAGGATATCCCCTACTAAACAGAAATCTAATTCTGATTACTACACTCATGCATCACTTACAGACTTTCATATACTCACTATTATCATCACACTGAACCCAACTATGTTTCATGTACATTTTATTTAGATGATTGTTGTCATTTACTAAAGTCCTGAAGAAGGTGGCATATTGATTCCGCCAACCAAAACGCTGCATCAACAACTTTTTATTGTATAACTTTTTGGAATAGCACCTGTGATTTTGATGAGATTTTTTATTCCTTTTTGCTTATTTTGCACTTGAAAACGCTATAGACCTCTTTTCAAAGAAGATCAACTGTTCTGTATGTTCCTCTGAATATATTGGATCAGTACATTGATGTAAAAAGAAGGGGGTAGAGGAGATCATGTGCAAAGTGGAACTTAACTATATGAAGTTTTAGCATAAAACGTTTTAATGTTTTTAATTGTCTTTTGTACATGTACGTTGAATTAACATAATAAATATCAGACATTTTTTGCATATGTTTGGGTTCAGTGTGATGAGAATAGTGAGTATATTAAAGTCTGTAAGTGATGCATGATTGTAGTAATCAGAATTAGATTCTGATAAGTAGGGGATATCCTCTTGTTTATACTGCTGAATACCCTGTCCCCTATCTGTAAAACGGTACCTCTCAATGTTTGCTAATAATTACTTTGTATAAACACTGGTTGGCCTAACAAAAGTGATTTAGGTCATTTGAGATTCTACTGGAAAGTACGTAAAAGTTATCTTCTGCTAATGATACATAAGAGGCGAAAAATTATTTCCCCCACCTATTTGAGAAACAGAATAATTTCTATGTGTCATTAAGGGCATCTTGAAATTATAAAAACCAAAACAACCATTAAAACAGTTATTGGGGAAAGGGTAGCCGCATAAATGGTGAAAGTGTGGCAAGGTAGTGTAACGAAACAATTAGAGCACCTATGAGCAAGTATTCGGGTCCGAGTACTCCATGGGAAAGTGTTGCTGTAGACATTATAGGACCTGTAGGTGAATGTCAAAAGTAAATAATTGTATAAATGGATGTATTATCAAGGTGACCGTACATTAAAATCATTATTAAAATAGACACTTTTACAGTTCTCAAGTGTTTTATGAGATATTTCAAGGCGAAGGCATTCCCACATGTCTGATTAGCGATGATGGAGTGCAGTTTACTTTGGACAAAGCAAAGAATTACATGAATGACTGTTGAATTCTCCACAAGATGACATCTGTGTAAAATTCCTGTGGGAACGGAATAGTGGAATGATTTAACAGAGTTCGTAAGAGTGCTCTACAATTAGCATAGAAAAGTAGGTCTAATTGGGAAAAACAAGTATATAAAACCCATTGGTCTTATAGAATTACTGAAGTTGCTGCTACTGGGTTTTCATTTTGAAATCATGAGTGGTAGGAAACATAAATCAATATTTAATCTGGTTGGGTACCCTTATCTTATGAAGGTGTCTGGTCATCCAAAGTGGTCAAGAAAAAGGTATCTAACAAACATAATGAATATAAGGAATATTATACCAAGAAATAAAGGATTAAACCCACAGGAATAACTGTTGGATAATGGGTTGGTTAAAAATTGAGAAACCCAGAAAAACTCCTAAGGGGGTTAGTAATTTGTATAAGCCCAAATGTGTTAAGCAAGTGTTAAACAAATTGACACCAGTTGATGATGGTAGATATTTGCATTTGAGTAGGGTAGTTCCCTACATCATGCCCTTATAAAAAAGAATGGTAAATCAACCCATGCAGAAAGAGGATATTGATGATGAATTTGTGTATAATAATCTCAAATTCAGATCTCAATTTGGAATTTTGTGTGGATTATGTGTTACTGCATTTCCTAGCTGTAATAACCTTACTCTTCACAACTTTCTAAAAGTTGGTTTAGTTGTACGTGGTGTAGTTTTGTCTGTGCAGGGAAAAGAATGTATAGAATTTTTATCAGCATTGTAAAAACGGTGTGTGCAGTGTATTACAGGGTGTTTTACATCACTTGCAGAATACTCCTTGGTCACAGAAAAAAGGACTTACCCTAACTTCATGGAGAGTTGATTATTACTACAAGAACCTATATTCTACCTACATAAATTCCTCCTTTAGATTATTGGTTCTCTCTGGAATGTACTAAATTCACCCTACAAACTAAATCGCCTCAAGCTTTCATTGAAATCAACTCTCAGTTGGAGCACACTCGTTAAATGTTCAGTACAGGTTGTGAATCGTTTTTATCGCTGTTCTGAAGCATAGCTGTTAAGACGTTGCATCTTGTTCAGTGGATGTAGTGGGCCTATTATTGGAGACCACTCACCGTGAAGAGACCACCAACCTCAGAGCAGTGATGCACAGAGTATTTCCAACCCGCTTACTGGAGTCTGCTCAAGAATAAGCATCAATATGACATGCTATTGATTCCAAGCTGCTGCAATATCATCCCAATACTTGACATGGCACTGGCCACAACACTAGTAAATGCAAACATTAACATACCAGCCTAGGAAAACAATTGACCTCCTGGAGGTTTGTGGCATTAGCGGATCAATAGTCTGCCAATGTCAGGATTTACAAAACACTTCTAGCTAGCTACATTGGTTCACATTAAAATTCCCATACACATTATTCCTACATTTTCATCATGACATCTTACACAGTAATTCAGTGGGTGGTGAGCCCACAGCAAAGATCTATGAGAACCTTTAGGTTACAGGAGCTGCTAGAATCCCTTACTTAAAAGGGAGTGACTGCTGGTACTATCCTTCTTGGGCAGCACAACCAGAACCTGCAACTCATTACCTCCAAATCTGCACATAATCACCTCTCTGGTAAGTTTCAAAACGGACCTGAACTTCTCCTCCAACAATATTTTAGGTAAGACACTGCAATCAACTCTCGTCACAGACACCTACACTACCTCATCCTTTTTACTGCTGTATATATCCTTTGCACATTCTGTTTTATTTAATGATCTACTACCATGTTTTATTACCAAATGGAGCAGCACTCATTTTATCCTCCGCAAAAGGATGAAATTCTATGTCATGCCTCCTGGATTTGAACCTGTGATTTATGCTCTATCTTTCAAACATTTGCTCACCGACTCTCTCCAGCCCTATTCCCCCTCAGGTCCCTTCATCAAGCCTTCCTCTTGCCATTTTGAGGTTCTTTTTTATAGGTGTTTTTCAACCAATCTCAGCTCTTTTTCTCAAGGTTCAGTTTGTCACATTTTCTCACCAAGGGTTTCTTCACACAGTAATTAGAACAGTCTTGTTTAATTGCTAATATATCTCTGGCAGATGTCAGCAATTTCTCACAAATCTCTCGGGAAGAGATTCTCCACGGCCTAGGCTTATGGCTAATGTGATCCTAATTATCAGTCCTATTGAAGGAGAGCAAGTATTCCGTTAGTCGTGCCGTGGATTTTCAGACCTCTGCCAGATTCTTAGCAGGTCATCTCAATAGATCAAAAGGCTTTTCTCCTAGCACAAGCTCTTTGCAGAAAGCATTGGCAAAGCCAATAGTTCTAGTCTTGGAAGGCTGGTACAATTGCTATTTATATATATATTTTTTAAATAAGTGCAAGCATATGCTTCAAAAATATAAAGGAAAAAATGTGCTGTCTCCTAAACATGGTCTCCATGTGCTTATAATAAAACTTTGAAATTTTTGAAAATGTGCCTTAATGAGGTTTTCTGCTCCGTGCACTTATTAGATTTATTATGTGTGATAGAGACAAGAATAAAGCAAAACCAAGCATGCAAATCACAGGCAACATAAATGTTGCAATGTCACTTTAACACTTTATAGCAGCAACTTAGCCAAGTATTGGCAAAACCAGTAGGTCTCACCTCTGGGGCCTGTTGGCGTTGTAATGGTTTTTGTGATGCCTTACAACATGTTAGGCAGATTTAATAAAGAGCATGGCTACCCCAACATTGGGGCGTCCCAGCGCTAGCAGACGGGGGGCCAGGAAGGATGAACTAAAGGGACAAGAAAAGCCATATTTTAATCAGTTTCCTGAAAGCCCAGTGATCTAATGTGCTCCGAGCAGCAAGAGGGGCGGCATTCCACAGGGCGGGAGCCAGTGTCTTAAAGGAGCATCCTCCCTCTCTCTGCCTACGTATTCTTGGAGTACAGGCGAGGTGCAAATTGACAGAGAGCAGAGCCCGCGCCGGAACGTATGAAGAACAGAGCTCTTGCAGGATTTGAGGGACTTAGCCATGTAAGATCTTATGAGTAGTGCAGGGAGTCCTAAACTGGACTCTTTGCTCAATCTACAGCCAGTGGAGACGGCGAAGGAGATTGGAAACATGACAGTCTTTTGGTAAGGCAAAGAGGGTACGTGCTGCTGCATTCTGTGCCCGTTGGAGTCCAAGTAGGAGCCCATTACAGTAGTCCAGGTGAGACAACACTACTGACTGGACAATCGTTTGGTGGATAGATGCATCAAAGAAGCCCATAATGGGTTACAGGCCGCATAAAAGGCCAAAACAAGTCCCTACCACTTTTTTCATGTGGTGCTCAAATGAGAGGGCATTGTCCATCAGGACCCCTAGGTTCTTGACTTCAATTTTTGGTTGAGGAGGAGTGCCTAGAGCCCTCGGCCATCATTGGTTGTCCCATAGACGGATATCCCGACCTACCAGAAGCACCTCAGACTTGGTGAAGTTCAATAGTAGGCAGTCATCTGCCATCCAGTCTGAGATGGCCAGAAAATCTTCTTGGAATTTTACTTGATCCTGTTTCATGTTGTCAGAAAAGGTAAACACCAACTGCGCATCATCAGCGCATGATACCATCTTGTTGTTCCGTGCTTTTGCCAAGAGGACCAATGGGTGAACATATACGTTAAACAATGTAGGGCTCAGAGCAGAGCCCTGCGGGACACCACAGCTAAGGGAACAGACTGGATCGATAGGGAGGGGCGTGGACCTGAAAAGTGCGCTCGGTCAAAAAAGATGGAAACCAGGCCAGAGCCTTACCTTTGACCCCAATCTCGCCCAGCCGTTGAAGTAAGATCTTATGGGAGACTGTGTCAAAGGCTGCGCTGAGGTCAAGCAGGATCAGTGCCGAGGTGGAACCTTCGTCCAGCGCAGCCCGTAGCTTCTCTGTAACTGCCAGTAGGGCAGAATCTGTGCTGTGTCTGGACCAGAAACCATTTTGAGATCCGTCCAGAATCTCATTTGCTTCCATTTAGTGGGTCAGGGTGGTGTTTACATGGGACTCCATGATCTTAGCCAGATACGGGAGTAAAGAGATTGGGCGGAAGTTCTCCGGGAGAGAAGTGTCTAGTGTGGGCTTCTTCAGTAGAGGGATCACCTTAGCGTTCTTCCATGACTTAGGAATCTCCACAGTTTGGAGTGACCTATTAATCAATTCTTGCCCTCAATCAAGACGCAGTCATGAAATTTTCTAAAAAGGTCGGGATTTAGCGGGTCGTCGGGAGAGCCAGATTTGACCTTCGCTGCAAGCACATCCAAATCTTTAGGAGACATAGGGCGCAGATCTTGTAAGAATAGGATGTGACTGTCGTAGAGGCATTTACTGGAGGTTTGGGGACTCTTACCCTCGATTCCAGGGCACTGTAGATGCATTCCACCTTATTGATGAAATGCTTGGCCAGTGACTCACAATGTGAGTTATCAGAAATGATATTATTAGCCTCTGCTGGGAGTTTCACCATCTGGTTTTGGAGGGGTTGGGACTTGACGAAATCAGGTTGGAATAGAATGAAGCTTTGGTCTTTTGGACTCGTTTGTGATAGGCTTTGATTGCTTTCCTGTAGGTGATTTTTTCTCTTTCATTATAGGCAGATCTCCAGGCCCGTTCTAAAATTTTGCATTTCTTCTTTTCCTTGGCCAGGGTCTCGCTATACCATGCGTGGGTTTGGGTGCATTTGGCACTGCTTATTTTCCTTGGAATACATTGATCAAGTGCATTATTGATCCAGCCCGTAAAAGCACTATGAGCTGCCTCTAGATCTATGGGCCATTTTGGGCTGGACCGATTTAATGTGGATAAAAAGGTTGGCACCTCCAATTTGTGCCAGGAGCACTTCCAAGAAGATTGATATGGAGTGCGCACACGAGTGCCTGCAGTATGCAGGTGATGGAGCACGGAAAGAGCACATCCATCTCTTTCACAGGCACAGGGAAATGAGAGTGGTCCGTCAAGGTCAAAGGGAGGGGTGCATAAACTTCAAGCGATGGGAGATTAGAAAAAACTGGATCGAGTAGGTGCCCTACTGCATGTGTAGATCCCTCCACTAACTGGGTTAGTTGGCAGACAACCATGACTGAATAGTAAGAAAAGCTTATGCCATGCTGGCCATGTCATTTTGTAGGCACACGCACAACACATGTGCGCACCCACAAAATAATGCTGTTGATTTTTTTGCTTTTCATTTACTGATCCACATGGGATCGGTAAATAAAAAGAATAAAAAGTAATTAATTGTTTTTTAAAAGTTGCTGGTGGAGAGCAACATGGAGGGTGGTGGGCATAAACAACAGGGAGAGTGGGACAGAAGCTAAACTGACTGGTGAGGGGAAGCAACATGGAGGGCTGGGGAAAAGCAACATGGAGGGTCCGGGGGTTGTAAGTAACATGGAAGGTGCGGGTGGAGGAAGCAACAGGGAGGGTGCAGGTGGGGAAGCAACACAGAGGGAGCAGATGGGCAGAAGCAATATGGAGGTTGGAGAAGTAGATGTGGCGAATGTGAGTAACACGCACAGGATGTGTGCACACTCTCACAGTGATGGGAGCCAGTGGGTGTAGAAAGCTGGACCATTGCCCCATGGTATGTGCTGTGGTGGTTGAAAGCAAAATGTGAATGATAGTTCAACCAACCGATGGATAAAGTCGGCTTACCAAAAGCCAATCTATGTGTATGTATTATGAATCAACTTTGACAAAAACAAGCTTGCGAGGCAGCTGAAGCTCTCTCCAAGGCCAGATCTAAAAACAATAACTAAAATGCCATCAAATTTTAAATAAACTGGAGAAGGTCCAAATGCTCATGCATAGATTCAGTTTATGAATCTAAACTGTGTTTGTTCCTGCTCTGGCAGTAATGCAAATTTCATCGGCTTGAGGCCAATGTTAATATTAAACATGTTATGATACTGTCTATCCAGACCTGCATTTTCAGCCTTTTATTTTTTATTCTGATAAACACTGAGGCAACACAAACCTATATCTGTGCATTGCCCCTTTGCGATAACTATGGCCATTTTAATCTATAGACCTTATAGAATGAACAAATTATTTCTAGATGAGGTATAGATGCTTGTGTATCATTTCAATGCATTGAATGTATTTCTAGTTCGACAAATGATACAGAGAAACAGCCTTTAGAACAAGGTTTTTACCATGTTGTCTCTTTACCACACATTTTTTACCACGCATGGTTTTAGAACGCATATGCTTTTACAACATATGCAACGCATTTAAGGTAAGTTCAGGGGTTTGGGGGTTCTCCCCTCACAAATACCTTGTGTATAATCATGTTGCATTCAGCATTTTAGTTATTAGGCAATTAGAATGTTTTGCCAGTGACATGTTTTGTTTAACGTGTAACAGTCAATATAGCAGTAATCAGCATTTGATTATAACTACATAGTCAGTCTTCTGTACATATCCATTTTCAAATGGGGGGAAGGGTATTTAACTGGGATTGTTGATGTCGCCAATTAGATTGATAAAGGCTGCTGCGCAACCGAAACGCGTATCTCATCTAATGCGGGGTCGAGGGAGACCTGAAATACAATAAATTAGCCTTATTCCTGCCTTATTCGAGTACATGCCTCTTCTTCATTGGAGTTGGATGTTTCTGTTGATATATACATATATATATAAACAATGCATGGTAAAGGCATACGATGTATAAGCATATGCGTTCTAAAAAAATGTGGGATGAAAAATGTGAATTTCCCTGCATTGTTCCATCATACAACCAATTATACGTGTGAGCACTCCAACAAACCGATGCATTCAAAGGTAAGTGCTGAGTGTGTTAAAAAGAAAAATATTTTGTTATACCAGCATGAATTCTAAAAGCAGTTTTATCAATATTTGAATCCTTGCTTATAATACAAGCATCGTGTTCATCTATACGCTGTCTGAGTGAACTGTTTGAGGCACGTGTAATCGACTGATATTTTGCACTACAGTAAATCATCAAACGTTAAAGCGCTCATGACAGATGTTGGCATCTTATTTTTATCCACCTTCAAAAGATGAAGTGGTGAATCAGCCTCTCCTTGCAGTCAAACCTGAGTGCTGTGTGGTGTGGCTTAGGTCAATATTGCTGGAGTGTTGAGCTAATCCTCACTTCCATCGTTGGAGTTGTCAGTAGATGTCACAGCTCCCTCCTAGAGCAAACTGGTGTGGGTTTTAAAGTGGTGTATTTAAATGTTGCATTTTATATTTACAGGACCATTTTTTGGGCCTGTGTTATACGGGGCGTATTCACAAAGCAAAATTAGAGCACATCAAGTAATACTCCGATAGTAGTCATTCACATACTATTTCATTCCTTTGTGAATTTGTCCCAAAAGATTTAAAATGGGAAAATTCTGTGAATATTCAGATAATATTCATATGTAACTTGTACAAATAGAATGGACTGTATCCTCTTTGCACTTTGACTAAATGAGAGTTGAACGTTTCAGGGCCGAATCACAAAGACATATAAAGGTCCATAAAGGAGTACTCCTCTAAAACTATCCCCTACACAAATAAATGCTTTTGCCAATTGGCCCCATAGTATTAACTCTGTATTCATCTTTCTGACATTTACATTTAGATAGGACTGTGGACAGTGACGTGAATCTGCCTTGGTTATGCATTTGTGATTGACTCCTCCGAGTTTTATGACCTAATTGGTACTCATCTAACAATGAAACTAATGATCCTGTTCAGGTTGAAGCTTTTTTATAACCAGTAATTTGACTGCTGCAAGTATTGTAACCTGGGACTGTGTAGCCCAGGATCCCAGTACCTCTGAGACAGGATTTTACTGACACATCTTTCTTCTATGAATGATATAGACTGACAGGCGGCTTGATTATTCCGATGAGATCCTAAAACTTATGCCAATATTGGTCAAAATGTCAACATTGGATAAAATTGTAAACTTGGGAACTTATTCTAGAGTACTAATTGAAACTGTCTTAGCTACAGATACTAATTTGCATATATTTCAATGGAGCTGTCATCAGTGAACAGGGAATGAAGTGAATATTTACAGTGACACCTAATATATTTATGTATATAAATATATGTATATTCTCCATATGGCTTTTGACGACAAAGACGCCCAGGACATCGGGTCGGGCCTTGATGGCGACATCACCGCCCAATAAATGCAAACAAAAACTCTTGTACATTCCCTGCAAGAGAGTCAAACCCTCCAAACAAGAGTAGTTTCAAACTCCTTTATTCAGGCAGGTAAACCAGCAGCATGTCAACATGCATAACGCGTTTCAATCCCAAATGGATATTAATCATATGCAAATTCAAGGGGCAGGTGTTTGGGAAACTTAAATACCAGTCAGACAGAGAGGAAGGACTTCAGTACAAGTGCTTTTTCCTTTTCGTGAAGTACACAAGCAATGAATACGTGCAACCCACTGTTTTTTTCATATTTAAGCAATCAAAATACATCAGTCCAAATCCATACTCTGTTAAATATATTTGCTATTGCACTCTTTTTTATAATGTTCGAGTTGGAAAGTCCATGATCACAATTTCGTTTCTTATCATGACTACAATGTCCATAATGCTATGCACCTGCGATTTGAAAGCCCTGGGACCACTGCCTGCCCTTAAAAATATTTTGAGAGCCACTCACAAAGGGGAAGGGGTACCGTGGGGTTTACCAGCCTTCTGTGAAGGGTGGTGAACTGCGACCACAATTGCGGTCGCAAAACAGTCATACATAGCTTTAGGAGTTGCTATTAGGAAGGGTCACCCTTGGAACGCCCCTTCCTAATAGTGAGTTGCTAATTCTATTTTGCGAGTTGCAAATTGATTTGCGAATCGCAAAATAGGATTAGTACATGAGCCACATGTTTTTTGTGGTCCCAAATGGGTAAAAAACCCATTTGCGCCCGCAAAAAACGTTAGTACATCTGGCCCCCAGTATCTGCACTTTAAACATAGTAGAACAGTGATCGTTATTGACAAAGCAGCCACAGTTCGATGGCTGCTATACTAACGCACTTGTTTCTGGTCTATTGGTTGTTTATGTAAATTTAAAAACTAAGCCTTGATAGTTGGTCTAAGTATCATTGTAGTAAAATGAACTTTACGACTGTCAGGAAGAAATTATGGTAAAAATAATACATTATTATCATTGAATTAGTTAAGTGGCAGCTAAAACTGTTGACTTGTTGGAGTCCTGTCAATGTTTATTGATTTTTGTGATGAACAAACTATATAAAAAAGTGTATGCAGGAACATAGTCAGAGTCGGGACCAAGGTGCAAGTCAGCACTGAAACGCGGGGCTTTTTGTGCCTTTTTCGTAGTGCACAATAAACTTTAATAACTACACCGGAGTGCTGTGGTTTCCTTTAATGCCACTGGAAATGCTTTTCTGAAGAAAAGCAAATCCAGTGGCATTAAAGGAACCCACAGCACTCCGGTGTAGATATATATATATGCAGATTGAGAAAGCCTGCTGTGAGAAGTGAAATGTGTCTCTGTTTGCTGGGTCGGAGGAGGCATAATTCAATAAAGAAGCCTTTACCTGAATAGCCCTCGAGTGCGTGCTCTTTTTCCTGATGGAGAGTAGAGGTTATTTGGTTAATATATATATATATATATATATATATATATATATATATATATATATATATATATATATATATATATATATATATACAGAAACTGTTCCAGCCCCGCAAAACAAGAACAAGCGGGGAACTGCTGGCGAGGACCTCTTAAAGAACATCCAATTAAAAAATGGAGCAGGAACACATCCAATTAAAGTGCAAGGTGCATATTTATTGGAAAGCACATCAAATTCCAAGGATTAGTCGGACATAGTGCCCGCCACTAACACGTTTAAAAATATTATCTCCCAATGACGGTCCTCACTTGTCTGGCACCGTTTGACGAATTTCCACAAAACTTTAAGTGCTACTTCTTGACTAGTTTGCTAATGGAAAGTTTGGGGTGATCTGTCAGCTGAGGGGCCGAGAAAAAAGGGGATGCCAAAACACATTTTCCCCATTCATTTTTCCTTAGGAACTTTAGACACAGCTACAGCCCAAACGACTAAACAGGTTTACACTAAATTTGGCAGCAAGCTAGATCTTGGTCCAGAAAGAGTGCTTTTTGTGATTTGGTGTAAATCTGTTCTGTGTGTTTTTTGAGCAATTAGTGCTCAAAAACATTGGATATTACACACCATGGAGGATCTGCAGGCCAGCAGATCGCTTGGCGATATCTGATTGGCTACCACCACAACAAAAAAGTAAAACAAAAGACATAAGAGGACAGGGTAGGGATACCCTGAGCCTCTTATGCCTAGGACCAAAACCAGTTTTAAAAAAAACATTTTTGCCGCAAACTCACGCATTTAAAAAAGTTACCCCTGGGGTGGTCCAGGGTCCGAGGTGGGCGTTGAACTGACAAATAAGGTGAAGGGGGCATAAGTCAAGAGACCCAGGGGACCCCATCCCCCAGGAATGACATCTTATTAAAGAGGCCCCCCTCCGAGAGCCTAACGGGGCTCTGGGGACTGCTTCCCTAAGGCAGCCATATTAATAAATGGGAGGGGGCTGCATGCCCCCCCTCCCAGAGCCTTTAAGATGCCCTGGAGACCCCATCCTTGAGCCAGACTCAGGTATGGTGGCCCAGGGTTCTCAACCTCCTATACACTGTCTTTTCCATGCACAAGAGCGTGGGCAGGGAATGTGAAATGTTCTCCCACCACCCAGGATCACAAAGCTGCTCCCACCCAGTGGGAGATCAAAACGTTTTCCCTGCCCATGCACTTGGATAGGAAAAATACATCAAACTGCTCCTGGCCTGCGAGAGCAAACAAAAAACTGCTCCTGCTGGCTGGGGGCAATGCCGGCTCCTGCTGCACCTGCGATGGGTGCAAGCTGGGAGCCGGCGGTGCTGCAGGGGCCCTGAGCCTCCCTCAGCAGCCACCAACAAGGGAGCAGCAGTGTAATGCCCGGGAGGGCAAATAAATAAAGCTAGCTCCTGCAGGATCAGGAAGCCAGCTGGGCTGCAGGGACCCCCAACAAAAGTAATTGCCTGGGGTGCCCTGGATGGGCACAGGAGGCACCTTTAAATAAAAAAGAATGCTGGCTCTTGCACAGCCCTGAGAAAATGGGGCCACTTGTAGGGAGCTGGCAGAGCTGTGAGGGCCCAGGGACTGCCCGCTCAGCCCCTTATAGAAAAAAAGCAGTGGGGATCCTGGGTGGGACCAGGACACCCACAAACAATATTTAAAAAGATGAAAAAAAGTGTGTAATAAATGAGCTGTCACAGCAACTCATGCATTATTCACTGCTCCTTCAAGTGCCACATAATGGCCTGCAAGAACGATTTAGACATTTTTTATTTTTGGTTATGTTCCTAGGGGGGGCACCAGCCCCCAAGCAATGTTGCAAAAAGAAACAGTAAGTCTCCTTGGTCATTTAAACCATGACCTTTGGAGATCTTACTATATTTCTTTAGAGCTTTTACCTGGCTGGATCCTTTGCTCTATAGCCAGGAATGCAGCACCCTCTAGGGGCCTGTTCTATGACTGCCATTTATGTGGCGTAAAGATGTATAAACAAGATATTAGGACCTCTTGTGGTTGTTTTTGTGATTACATTGATTGGTCTAAACAATGGTAAAAGAAAGATTTAGAGACTTTTTTTAAGCAAAATATGTTTGACTATTTTTAAAAAAAGGCTCACAGACAATTTTTTGAATATGTTTTTAAGTAATCAATATTGATAAACATTGATTTGTGTGTATTATTGAAATATACATTTGATTAAAATCATTGGCTGTGTCTCAGTGGGTTTCACTGCCTACCGAGTCGCTGCAACATCTGAAATTACAACATTGATGACAAAACTGTATGGAGGGGTGCAAGTCATAATTAAGTGAGATTTGCACTGCGTTGCGTTATTCCAGATTTATGAAGCCACTCAGGGCCACTCAAGGTGGTCTTGTGAGACTTCATAAGTTGCATTTTGGGCTTGTGTCGCACTTGCACCATGTTGCGTGGTGCAAGAGGGGCGCAACTTTCCTCATAAATATGCCCCTCACTTCATTCACTGTTCACCGATCACAGCGCCATGAGCACTTGTACATCTGTTTTGTACCTATTTTGCCTTTGCCTTAATATATATCAATAGATGATATTTGCTTAGGGATGTTGGTCCAGCTTGTCATTTTTTATGTACAGTAGGCGGCAATTGCCAAGGAGCAGACGATTGATTAACCATCACTGTTTTACACTGCCAATATCAGAAATGGGTTTGTCTGGTATCAGCATATAATTGACCTAACATTAGGTGAACGAATCCGAGGGAACTATTCTTCTCCTTCCTAATTCCTTACATTAATGGGACTGGTACCTACTGAAAGTTGACGTGTTCCATGACAGTATCACTTTGTGATTCCCTCTGATAACCTCAAATGATTTTTTGCATAAAGAGAACATCTGCTCCACCATCTGCTAACAGCAGATTTGCTTGTTTTGTTTATAATGTTCTTCTTACATCACTTTTACTGTCTCTAAGTGCTTTGAAAAACAAGTGTTTCTATTACTCAATTTGGTGGCAAACACCTTGCCAGTCTACGAAAGATGGGAGTCTGAGTATGCCTTCCAGGGATTTAAACTATGACCGGCATATCACCTAGCCATCCTTCCAGATATGTCTGTGTACATTTTTGATATTTACTGTACTGTTTTATTTTTATTTTTCAAAGGTTTTATTGAATTTTGTAAAGAAAAGACATAATATCGTAATGCAAATGTATTTGTGTTTGCTTCTGTTATATTATTTTAAACTAGAATGAAGACTAGTAAATATCATGGATTCATTTTACTCTTTGTTGGTGATGATGTTGATTGGGAGATAGGAGAAGAGGGATAGAAGAAGAGAAAGGAGTTAGAGACAAACAAGTGCATCGTTAGATGGGTGATGGATGCATAACTGTAAGGCTCAGTTTAAGAGATAAAATCAATATTGATAACCATGAAGATCTATATATAGAGGATGTGTAGGGATGAGATTCTCCAGGTCCATGGGTATGGGTAAAGTATGGAGCATAACTATGTTATTGAGGGGGTCCACTGTTTGAAAGTATAAGTCCAATTTGTTCCATAGCTTGTGCATTGAGTGGGTGTGAAAGGTAACACTTCCATCAATGCAGACCCAAGCCCACCATGCACGATAAGATAAATTCTTGTATGACTTCCATTCACATAGCATACTTTTGATTCCTATAGTCAGCAATAAGTCTAGGAGGTGTAGGTTGGGGATTGGTGAGAAGGACCTCAGACCTAGGGTTACAGTATAGTAATTTAGTGAGATATTAGCATTAAATACTTTGTTTATAGTGCGAAGGACCTCAGACCTAGGGTTACAGTATAGTATATAAGTGAGATATTAGCATTAAATACTTTGTTTATAGCTTTCTCAATCTTGATCCAGAATGGTTTCATCATTTTAAAGCTGACTAGCATATTTTCAAGGGAGCCTGACAAACCATGACAGTTCCAACATAGGTTGGTTCTAAAGTTGTATGGACTTTTTAAAAATTGCCCTTGAAGTTGAGCAACGCTATCAAATTTTCAAAAGAATGAGAATTCTGTCAAGCCCTAGGCAAATTTCGCTTGTGGAAGAGTTTTTCTGCATAAAAATGTGTTTGCAATGACATTTTTTTGCAAAACATGCAAGGGAAATAATGTTTCCACCTAAAGTGCCTTGTAAACCTACATGCCCGGATGAAAAACAATGCAATTTCACACACTCATGAACTTCGTTTTTTAATCCTAGCTTTGCCTGATACCTTATCACGATTAGTACTGCCACTTTTTATAATGAGAACTGTCACCACTGTGTAGGAGCAGCAGGCATGGATCGGGGATGGTGGGGCAGAGGGTGCGTGGAGGGGGTGGGAGGGATAACGGGTTGTTAAAAAAGAAAAAATGTGACACCGCTCCCCTCCCCGTCGTCCCGCTGTCGTCTCTCCCGGCCGATGTTCCAGGAACAGGGGCCAGCAAGGCTCAGGCTCCTCTGAGCCTATCACAATGCTGCAATGCAACTTTGTGATTGGTCTGAGTGCCGTGGTTCAGCGCTGAGCCAGGGAATGGGAGCCTGGGCATGTTCTCCACCCAGGCTGTAATGCAGCCTAGGTGGAGGACATACAAAGTGCGAATGAATGTTTGGCCGGCCAAACATTCATGCGCACTTAGGGAGTGCAAACCACTCCTTCCCTGCTTTGTCAGCAGAGCAGCCCTGCCCACCCCACCTGCAAAGCTGCAGCAGCAGGGAAACCATAACATGATAATACCCTCCAGTTATTATCATTTATTTTTCCTTTATTTCACTGCTGCAAAGCAGTGGGACGACGCGCCTCCAACTTAGCGGAGGAGCTGCCACTACAACTGTGTTTCGCTGGATGTTTTGGGAATGTGATTCTCTACAGACCCAGGTTCTCTTTTTACCTGTGCCATATATTGTTACATATAATACTCTAAATTAATGCTAACAAATTTCAAGAAAACATACCATGCTCACGCCAGTTGTTTTTCTGTTGTGTGAAGGGCATGCGCCGGCACAAGATGCTTTTAGCCGCAAGCTTGCTATCAAAAGATGCAAGGAAGTTGGCAGAATTTGATCGGCTGAGCACTTCGACTGGATGCTAGACCCATGTTTCTAGGTTTATTTTTGGTCTTGTATGCTGTCGTCATTTTCTTCCCTTCAGATCCTACCCCCACGCTGTTTTCCAATTTATCTCTGGGCCTATTTTCAAATGTGTGACTCTGCATGGCTGTTACTCATGCTCCACTCACACTTTCCTTCCTCCTTTTCCTTTTCCTGGCATGTTTCTCCCTCTCTCCTTTCTCTAAGATTAATCCTGCGCCCCCCAGTTCTTGCACAGGGACTTGTCACTTCTGGCTCCTGCTCAATGGAAACCTGTGCCCAGCTACTCCTACCTCCTTGATGCACATTGCCTCGGCGCGCATCATGATTCAGTGGACTGTTATTCAGAACATTGGTAAGCGCAATGTTCAAGCAAACATTTGGTGGTGCAGGCACACCACAGCAATTTTAATTCCGGGTGCCATAAGTAAGCCTTGGTTTGCATCAAATGGCATAAACAATAATTAGGCTAACTAAAGATAATATGTAGGAAACAGTCTTATAATTGGTGGACAACAGATTGCCACATATATCACACTTCCATCAGCCCATTTAAGGTTTTGGCTAAAATCTATTGAAGCAGTGGGTTTCATTATAAAATACACCATGACAGCACTAAGCTCCCCTAAAGGGCGAAGCATCATTGGTCACTTGTCTACCGCTCAGACATGTCAACACACAGGGGTGCGGCAGCAGGCAGTCACGGCACACTCTGCACTCTATTTGGTGTTGGTTGGTAGTGGATCACGTGCACTCTGGTAGGCAAAATTCTCAATTTTACTTTCCATTTCTATTCACTCTACCAAGATGCATAATGACGGACACGAATGCAAATACATGAAAATATAAATTATGAATGATAATGGGAACTGCAGCTAGTGATCAATAGTGGATGTTAAATGTTCTTTCTGCCTTCTTGTGTGTGTGAATAATACCGCAAAGCACTGTCTAAACACTCAGCCAATCAGAATGAGTCAATGGCAATTAATTATCACTAAACATCACCAGCATTGAGATTATGCAGGCAGGCAAAACCTGTCGGCACAATTACTTGAAAAAACTGCATGGGATCACCCAGTTGACCAATGTCACCAATATCAAGGTAGCATTTGATAAGGGATGAACTTCAAGTCATTGTTTTGCCATGATTTGAGCATGGATGGAACATGCTCTTCAGCAGTGTCAGCAAGTTGCAACAATTACAGGATGGCTTTCCTGAAGAATTCAACCCAAAACTCCTGACCATTGTCAAGCCCCTAGGCTCCTACATAGACATCAACCTCAGCGTTACTGCTTCCACTGTGTAAAGGAAAAAAATGTTTTGCATCCACTTTGTCTGTTTTGCAAAGTGAAGGTCTTTCTATCATAACTGGACAGCGAAAAAAGGTATTGAAATAGTGGAACTAACCAGTGCTTAATTTGTAAAACAATAAGTTCTGGTGCCCAACATTTTGCAGAGAAACCTGCAGCTGGTGCTATTGAATGTGGGAGTGCTGAATACCAAGGCTGTGTAGTCTTGATTCCACCTCATGCCTCTTTCAGCCACTACCAGACATTGCCTGCCTTTTTATCTCATGCCTGCATGTTCTTTTCATCGCTGCTTTCTCCCTTTGTCACAATTTTTCAGTTTTTCTCTTCCTTTTTTTGTGCTGTGGGTGAAAGTCTGATAAGGAAATATAAGTGTCATTCCTCAAAAATGAGTGCTGGTGGGCTCCACCTGCAACCACCATCTCAAATTAAGCTATGAGTCTAAAATACCTCAGTGGAAGCACCGCCAGCGTACTGGATGGCATTAACCGCTAAAGAATATGTATGCACTGCAGTCCACCAGATCGAAGATCTACGACAGTAAGGCACAAATACTTTGATACTGGGAGGACTCTACTGGGTTTCTTCTGCCAGTGGCATAGCTTCGGGGGGTGGGGGGTAGTTGTTTGGGGTGTTTCACCCCACTAAAAATGTACTTTCTGGAACATAGTTGGATACAGGTGCTTTCAGTCAGGTATGGTGAGGTGTTTGTCGGATTTCACAAGGAATTTTACATAAACACAGACTAAAAAGCACACACTCTCACCCTCTCTGCATTGAAAATCTTAAAAAATTTTGATATCTTACAAAAAAAATGTTTTTCCCTTACTTAGTACACTCACCAATCCGCATTTGGCTTTCTTTATACTGCCCTTTTATCCCCTCTCATGTGCCAAGTTTTTCATATAATGTATTTTGACATTATATGTTAGTGTGATTGTTGGAAAATCTGAAGCTCACCCCAACCCTTAATCTTACTGACCATGCCACGACTCTCCCTTCTGCCTTCTTCCTGCTTGCATCACCTTCAAGATCTGCTGTGTAAAGTACGAGGTGATGAACTCAAGCCCCCAACGTGCCTGGAAAGCCAGATTGAGATCTACAATGGCTCTCTGGTCATCTGGAGCCTCAACACTAGGCCAACCAGAGAGCATGGAGTTCTACAGAGAAACACAGGAAGAGGAGATGGATAGGAATAGAGAACAAGGTACCCAAATCATAAAGCACTATTTGCAGAAGTGTGCCTCACTCCTGGGAATTCAGGAATAATTCACAACTAAGCCTGCAATATTACAAAACTACATACAGAAAATTCTCTGCGATTCTACACCATAAGAATCAATTAACTTGGGACAGAACAAGAGATAACTGAAAGGTTCATTCAGTCCTGGAGATCTAAACATTGCAGCAGAAAATCTGTGTGCCTATAAAGAAATGTGTGGAAGCGTAAACTGTCACTCCACATAAAGAAACAATTCTCTGCCTCTAGCATAGCACTGTCTGTCTGTTGCAAATTGCACAACAGAAAAGGAATTCCCAGTGAAAATCCTACAGCAGCAGAAATAAAACATCTTAAATAAAGCGCCAGGGCAAAATATGCTCCACTGGTCTCACGTCAAGTGAAAACGCACAGTAATGCCTGTGGCAGAAAAAAAGTACCAAAAGAGTTGGTGATATTTTTTGCAAGGGTGCAGCCACCCTATACCTGACAGATGCTCAAATATACCATGGTGGGGCACTTATATTAGGGTGCTGTTCAAGGGTTTCAGGGTGTTGGTAATAGTATTTTGCTCATTTTGCCAGCATTCTAAGGTTGAGTATCAAATTTGCCATGTATTTTTTCCTCAATAAGACAGGTAAGCAGTTTAGCAGCAGGTTTTGCTGCTAAACTGCTTACTCTGTCAGAGGGCTCCTCGGGGTATCATTGTGAGTGCTCAGAGATGACTGATGCATGTTACTTATTGATCAGGAGACTAATCTTAGAGATTCATTCCTCAGACAGGTATCCACCAGTTTACAAATAGTGCCGGGACACTTGTATCGAATGCCATGACAGTTTCCACAGTGGCCCTACATGCAAGGTCCATATTGGCATGTAAACTTCTATATTACTTCAGTTTACAAAACAAATATGCCAGTGGAAGAATTTTCCCTGACCCTTCATGTGAAGCATGGATTACCGTAACAGCTTCCACAAAGTGCTTAATTTGAGCCGGTAGTTTCCGGTGCTGAGCACCGGCACTTAATTGTCAAAACCGCACTTATGACAGTTTGACACATGGTGGCACTGCTCATGTAATTTAGAGATGAGCAGAACAACGGTTGTTTGTGAATGCAATGTACATCAAAAAGTACTAATATCTGTCTCCTTAACCATTCCTTTAGTTTTGGGGACCTGGAATATTCTGCAGGCAAGAGAGATGGTTAGTAGTTGGTTTGGCAGCAATGACAGCGGCAGTGGGTGGTGCAAGCTGCAGGGCCCTCCTGGTCAGTGCCCTGGCACTTATTATTTTACAAATTAAGCACTGCTTCCACAGAGCACACCTTTAACAAAACAGATCACAAGAGGAGGATTATCCATCAAAATTGTATTTGAATGTGATTAAGGTCGGTGGTCCATTGTGCTTTGAGATGCACTGCTACACACAACTCATCAGTTGCAGCCATTTTCCATGGTTTGATAGTGGTAAACCTCTCCCTAACACCTCTCCTTATGTTGTTATTACTATGGCAAGGCCCCCCCTAAAGTAGTTACTCCTTGCAATGGGTCTGTTTACCTATATGCATTCAAGACTCATCCAATCTGAATGTAAAGACTAAATACCAGAATGGAAAAGGCACTCAGACTTTTCATATGTCAGTGTGTGAGCTTTGAGTGGGATGCAGTAAGGGTTATTTACAAGCCCCTTGTGCTGCTGGTGTGTCACTTTTTCCCATATTAAGGGTCTCATTTACTATATTTTGACGCGTGGCAGCACAACAAGCCTTCCTGCTGTGCTGTCATGCGTCAAAATAAAAGAACATGAATGTGTTGTATCTACAAGATACAGCTCATTCCTGTCCTTGTCCCCTGCACCGGAGCACAAACAGCAGCTGTGTGCCAACGCAGACACCCATGAGCCAATGTGCAAGGGTGCCTGAGTTGCAGGAATGATTGTTGTTGTGCAGGAAGGGACATCATTCATGGTGTTGTGCTTCTTCTATGTGTGCTGCAGAATGCAACACAGATAGAAAGAGCAAAAAACGAAGAGAAAAAATGTATTTCTTCTTGTTGCACCACTCCTATACCTCCCCTGGGGAGGCGTAGGATTCTGACATATTTCCAAGGTTATGACATTTTGTAAATCTGTGAATGCGTCAGGTTTCATGGATGTTGTCTGGGAACACCCACAACAACACCCATGGAACGCCCCTTTCAAGCAGAGTAATGAATGAAAGGGGTCCATATTTACAAGGCCATGAAAAGTCATGCACAGTGACTTTGCGTGGCATTGTAAACATGGGCAGTAATACTGCGCCATCGGTGCATCAAAAAAAGTGACGCACCGGTGGTGCAATGGGCTTGTTAATGAGGCCGACAAAGTGATGCATGGGCGGTGCATTAGGCTTCTAAATAAGTCCCAGTGAGTCTGGGGGGCGTTGTGGGACACCTTGAAGTGACGCAGGCCCGCTGTGCAGTGCAACAATAGTGCTAGGGTTGCTACCTTTCCCAGAGAAACATACTGACCATTTGTTTATGTTTTAACTTTCTACAAAAGGCCTGAACACTATACTTACATAGAACTTTAAACAAAAAAGACTGTTTCATTTCTAACATGGTGCTTATGTCTTTGTCTACTTAACAATATCACTCAGAAGTGGTGGCTCGTTGAGCAGTGCAAAATAAAATAAAATGATATTAACAAGAAGTTATAATCATTGTATTTTTCTTTGAAGGACTCCAGTCAAGTTGGACAGGGTGGGGCTGGGCTCACCGCCGTCAGAGGGAGCAGGAGTGGTTTGCACTCCCTTCCTAAGTGCACATGATGG
This sequence comes from Triturus cristatus, assembly GCF_964204655.1. Lineage (NCBI taxonomy): Eukaryota > Metazoa > Chordata > Amphibia > Caudata > Salamandridae > Triturus > Triturus cristatus. The sequence continues at coordinate 679,114,420 of NC_140589.1, forward strand.
CTTGACTGCCCCTCTGGGGCCAGCCAAACAGCCATAGAACATGCCCAGTCTCCCAGGTACTGCCTAAGCGGCCAAACAGGCCTCTCAGTCTAATCCCCACACTGCTCTGAGAGCCTGGGTGCTTCAGGTGGCAGAGTGCGAGGACGGACGAGAGACGTGTGGCGGCACAGAAGGTACGTTTTTAATTTTTTTTTTCATGCCTCCCTCCCCCCACCTACCACCCCCGTACAGAGGCAGCCGCCATTGTCACTCAGGGGTCATTTAGAGAGATTTAGAACACATTTGAAAGTGCGTGCTTGTCATAATTACTGTTTAAGTAACTACAGATACAGAAAAACAAAACCAGCTTGGTGATTTTCCTAATTTTTGTATAGGTTGAGACATTAAAATACTAGTCATGACGGTAAAAACAAGCATTGGAAATGCAATAGGTCTCGCCTTTGTTTAAGTTAAAGCCTTTTGCTTTGCTAATGGTATTGTGTTATAGCTATGTATAATGGAGTGTATGTATGTGATATGCTGTGGTTCTATGTTGTTAGAATAGTATTTGTTAGCTGTGTAGTAGGTTAAAGCATAGCGTTAGGAGGAGAAGATTAGTGTTTAAGATTTGGGAAGTAGAGTGAGCAGAAGAATAGCATGAGGGTTAAAGTAGTATAGTGAGGACTTGAATAGCATGAGGCAGAAGAAAGGTGCAGGGGGAGAGCAGTATGAGGGAGAAGGAAGAAAGCATGGAGGAGTTTAGCGTGATATTGAATGAAGGAAAGTGTGGAGAGCAGTAGGAGGCATAAGGAAGGAAAGAGGAGTAGAAGAGTAGTAGGAGGGATATGAAAGGAGTGTGAGAAGTAGAAGAGTAGTGTGAGGTAGAAGGAAGGTAAGATTATTCGATTAGTATTAGGTAGAAGGAAGTAACTTCCACACTAGAATGTCTTAGGTGGAAATGGACCTCTGTAATTCGCAATTAAATTATAGCTCCACTCAGTGCAAAAACGAACTTCCTTTTCAGTTTGTTTTCTTCACGATTCTATCTGCACCACAAATCAAAAGCCGCCCATGGGGGCACTAACAGACGCATGCTTATTACTGCATCAGATGTAGTGTGAGAAAAGGGGATGAGAAAAGAACTTAACAGAGAAATGTATCACGCAAGAGTGGAGCATGAGTGGAGCAGGAAAGGTGAGTCAGGGAACTCGGACAGGCCTTCGCCTTAGAAGGGTGCACTGCTATAAAGACCGGCAACGCTAATTCCGCCATGTTCTGATCAGCCATCCCAGGAGCCGTTAACAGGCAAAGCCTGTGCAGCTCCTGCCTACGCCTGCCCTCCTGCAGTGTGTACTCACCGGACCTCGTGAACTGCTTAGGCACCCAGTGGCCGAACTAGCTATGCACGTACAGTAAAATGGCGTCGTGTAAAATGTCATACGCTAGGGACAGGGCAATCCCACCTCCCGGTACCCACCTGCCCTGTGCATGCAAAGAGTATGGGCTATGATGCCCATGAAAGGGCTGCAGTATACATGGTGCCCGCCTGCCTTCCAGCACTATGTATACCGTCCAGTATATGGCTCTCATGCCACCAAGACAGCTGCAGGACAGACTGAACAACCCACTGTATCGCGACGTTACGCTACATTGGGGAGTCTCGGGGGTGGGGTGGGGTAAGAGGTGGAAGGTCCACTCCCACACACCTCTCCCCTTGAGGCACCGAGTGCGGCCATACTCCCCCGAGGATTGCAGCTCCTTGTTTACTTCACACCTCTCCCCACTTTAGGTACCGAGTGCTGCGACACTCCCTTGACTCTCTGAGCCGGGTGATCGGTTATAGCCTGAGCGGGTCCAGCTCCTCTCATTATGCTGATAGGACACGGATACACCACCAAGGGCCTGAGTCTGCACAGACGCGGGAACGGCTGCATCTGGACAGCTGTGCCCTTCCATGTACCCGCCAGAGCTGCAGCTGAGATCAGACACCCCTTCTCCTCCAGATCCAGTTTCCCTGCTGCTGGAGTCCGGGGAGGCAGCGGCTCTCCAGCTCCGCGGGCACAGGGCCCTGCTCGGCACATTCCGGACACATTAATCGGTTCCACCCTGCCTGACCGGGCCAGGAAGCCGCTCCCGGTGGAGGTAGGGCTGAGGCAGTCAGGCCAGCCTCACAGAGAAGCGGGGCCGAGGTTTCCCTCAGAGACCCGCAGCAGGAAATGTGGGTACAGTCTTGGGGTTCCGAGGCCAAAGTTGAGAGGGGCAGTGCCGAGGCTAAAATGAGTCCTGGAATGAAAGAGGCCGCGTCACTCACAGATACCATGGGTGGGGAATACAACACCGGGCGACAATCACAGATCAACAACTGTGGTGGAGAGTTCGAGTCTGTGTGAGGCCTCACCAACAGGCCTACAGGTGCGGCTTGTACAGGCTTTCGTGAGCCCCCAGGCACAGACGTGCAGACGTACAGGGTACAGAACTAGGTTTAACTTAAGAGTAGTTTTGTGGCTTCATTAACAGACCCACCACAGGGGTAGAGAGTCCGGACCTGTGGCTTCGATGACATACCCGAAGCAAGAAGGAAAATTACAGGGCTGGCGCCTCGTTCTTTGATCCGCAGACATGTGAACTCAGGGCTTCATTCACTGACCATAAGCACGTATGGAGAGTCCAGGGTTGGGGCTTCACTCTCAGACCTGAAGGGTAGAGAGCTGCTGCTTCACTCACAGACACACAGAAGGTATAGAAAAACCAAAGGCGGAGCTTCAAGCACTCTCTCGCTGCTGAGACAACAATAATAATAACTCACAAACTCACAGCACTGCCACGACACATTCAAGTAATGGTGAAAGAAAAGTGCAGACAGTAATTATAAAACCCACCGTGTCACGCCGCCAGTAAAAGATCCAGTCCTGGTGGGCGCGGCCAAAAGAGGACAATGTGGTAACCAGGAGATACTAAAAAGCCTCCGTTACAATCACAACACACCATTTAGCATAATCCATGACGCACAATGATGCGCACCAATGGAAATTACGGGCGGAGCAGAAACTCAGCTTCTTAAAGTATATTGATTCCAAGAAGACCTCGCAGAGCGAGCAGCGCTTGCGCGCTGCAACTCCAATGAGACCTAAAAATGGCCCTATGGCAGCCTTAAGTAGTGCAGGCAGACAGAACTATGGCCACGGAAGGCACTGTAAACAACCTGTGTTTCTGTGTATGTTTTAAATGGAACTACACTTGTGAGCAAAACACGTTGAAGCTAAGATCCGTGTCTCTATGCACGATTATTTGGCCTGACAGGAAATGTACCCTGGATCTGATCTTTGCCCTCAACATTCACCCACCATACCCTGTTCCTTCTATAGGTACCACCTCGAGTCCTCTCGCCAGGGTCTAGTTGTTTCTCCACCATCCCCTCACAGGATCACCCATCCGCAGAGCATAGAATCTTAACTTTTCACACAAACAACCGCACAAAAACTGCTCCTTTTTTCATGCACGTTTGAAAGTATTTGCCGCACTGCACAGATATTTTGTGTCCTTGAGCAGCATTTGAAACCCTGAAGAGTAAGTAGTCTGTCGACTTGAAAATAGAAACGTTGTTAGAAGGTAGCAGTTTTAAGACTGCAACAGTGTTGTCATAGTTGGTTTCTTCTCTATCACTCTTTGTTTTGTTTTCTTACTTCATCTGGAGAAAAAAAAATTATGCTTATGTGCCCTTGACTCAATGTTTTGAGAGCGAATATAAAAATCAATGATTTTAAAATTCGAAACTAGCACCATGTTGTTGCTGATTATTTGAATGCATGGTGGAGCTGAGAAAAACAAACATCTTTTGCTTGTCGTAGATCAGTGGTTGGAACCAGCACTGAATTATTATTTGAATCTGGGAACTCTCACTGAGTTATTGCTGGAAGCCAGGGACTCCAGCCTTAGCATTTTCGATGATTTGAACTAAAAAACAATACCAACAAATGCAGAAACAAGCATACGACAAACAAATATACAAATAATGAAATATTGTATTTCATTTACAAACAAATATTTAAAAAAAACAAAAGTTTAATAGGAAAGTTGCAGTATTTACTAAGTTCAATGAGCCCACTCATTGTCCCTACTGTATTCTGTTTGATGCACTTGCAATGCTCCCCCAATTCAATCTGAAGATACTAACTTAATTTCCCCCCTCCAATTTTAAGTTTTTTCACATTTACATTTCAAATTTTCAGTTCTACATTTTGCTTCTTTATTTATATTTGCTTTAATAATCTGTTTATATTGTTTAATTTTCCTGAGTAGGCTATGCGGACGCCCAGGGGTCCATGGACCACAGGTTAAAAACCATTGTTGGAGATGATGAGAACCTAGGGAAAAGAAAAAACACAAATGAATGCTCATTTTCCAGAAACGAGAAAGGTTTAACATTCAAAGATGTTCAGTGGGGTCCTACAGTTCCTTTGAAAAGAAGTGAAATGAAACATTCACCCCAAAAAAACTGTTTGCAAAAGGCTGTGGTATTGAGGACAATTTCCTGGCTGGCATTTTCAATCCTAGTAGAAAACACCTTGGTTAATACAGATAACTTGCTATGTGCTGCTTTTATAGACTTCACCACAGCTTTTGACAACGTCAACAGAGGTAAGTTTTGGGAAAACTCAACAAATGGAGCATTCCTCAACCTTTACTGTATTTCTACATACAAATCTCCGGCAATTACTAAAGAATGTCTCTTGTTCTGACAAAAGCCAACTGTGTAAAACCACCAAGGGTAAATTATTGCCAACCATTCAGTTTGGCATGATTCTTTTCAGGGACAAACTGGGTGATTGGCTTGAGATAACGCAATGTAACTGCTATCGCCACACATTCCAACTCCTGTACGCCACCGCCCAGGCTCAGTTAAGATTGGAGTTCAGTTTGACCAGCTACAAACTGCTTCTTCAAGCTAGATCTCTCTTGTATTGTAACAAGTTAAGAAAGGCAGACCCAGGGAAGTTGTGCGGGACTGTCGCCTGTTTTTTCCTTTTCTGTTTGTTTATCAATAAAAAACATCTTTGAAAAAAAAGAAAGGCAGACCCCAATACCCCGAAGTTCCATCTATGGACTATAATAAAGACAGGCAGCTCTGGCTGGTCTTCTTACCTGGAAAGATCCCTAAAGTAATTAGAAGCCATTCATCTCTGAAATAGTGGGCTTTCGGGTAAACTTTTCTCCAAAATAGTGTGTAAATAGGGTAAACTGTTATCAATCAACTTGGATGTTGAGGATTTGATAAAAAATCTACGTAATAAACATAATCTATTAGCTACTATGTTTCAGAGGACTTTTATTGTGCTGTAACTTATTGCAGGTCATTGATTGCTGTATGATTGAATCTTATTGCATATTTATGATATGACTGCTCAGATGATTTGTGGTTCTTTGTGTTTTTATGATGTGCCCCTTTCTTGCAATGGTTTTAATTAATCGAGCAATAAAGTGTTCCTACCTACTGACTACAGAGCAAAGAGACACAGGTATCACAAACAAAGATTTTTAGCTTATGGGGAAGACCCAATGAACTTCTGCTCTTTTGAGAAATTCTAAGATGTTTTATATATAGGGCTTTATACTGCACTTCTACCGGTTCTAAGCAATATAATTCAAAAATATGCTTGTAAAGCTTTTGGACTACTGCAGTTTTTCTTTCATGTTGAATATACCTTTTGTAAATAAGTTGTTGATTTTTGTAAAACATGTGCTAAAGAAACACAGTTTATTTTTGCTGCCCTTCTCAGATTGGCACCTCATTCTGCCTCACAAAAGGAGGCCACTGTTTGCACGTTGCCAGAAACTTGATCTAGGAACCCTTGCTTCCCAAATTTCCATAGGACATACTGAGGGCCAAATTCATCAATATTTCATGCAACACAATGCAGCAAAACAACTAGCTGCACTGCGGGAAAGGGAGAGGGCAGGAATGACACATATTTACCAATATATGGCACATCCCTGCTCTCTGCCTATGCTGGCCCACAGTCTGCTGCCTAGCGCCAATTCAGGCACCCTTGCGGCAGGGTGCAAGGGTGCCTGTGTTGCAGGCAGGATTGTTTCTGTGCAAGAAGGGACAACTTCCCTCACAAAATCAATCCTTTGAGGCTTTTTCCTCTTTCTGAGTGTGCTGCAGAATTCAGCACATTGAGAAAGAGGAAAACACAGGGAAAAATAATAGCTCCTCCCCAGGGAAAGCATAGCATTTTGAACCATTCCCAGGTTTACCAGTCTTAGTAAATCTTGGAATGCGCTAAAATCCATGGATGTATGCATGGGAACACTCACGCTCCCCCCATGGAACGCCTTCCCAGGGCAGAGTAGCGCATGGCAGGGATTTACGCTGCCTTGCATTACAACAGATGTGCCAAGCGATGCAGGGCCATGCAAGGCGGCCTTGCATTGCTTGTTAAATCTTACTTTAGTGTTACATTGTGCTTGCGACACCATGCGTGACACAACGGCAACTCGATACATTGATAAATCTTGCCCTGAATGTTTTCCTCTCAGCCTGCAACACAGCATATCACACACCAGAGTGCAATTTAATAACAGGGCCCGAAATCTTCCAATTATTGACCCCCATTAACGTAGTGTGACTTAATTAAACCAGAACATATGCACAATAATTTCATCATACATGAAGTATTAAAAATAACCTTATCACACTTCAATTAAACCATAACCCTCCATCACATTGAAAAGCTGGTATAATTTTTACAAAAATCATAATCCATATGCTGCCTGGTGCACAGAGTAATCAACAAGAAAGCATCAACTGGACATTTGTTGTGGTAACCCATATCCTGAGAAAGACTCTGCTAAAATGAACCATAGAGGCGACACAATGAAAACTAGAAGAGAGTTTATGTCACTTTACTATATACCATTAAATGTGTTTGTGCATCGTAGGTTAGCTATTTTTCTATAACCTATATCTGCATCTCACTTCACTCGTACTTCTCTTTATTGGCAATAAAGTGATTTATCGAACAGTCTCAATAAACAATGAGTGAGGCATCGTCAACTCACTGTGTCCTTTTGATTGTCTTTATCATGAGTCCCTCCTTAAACATGTATATATTTTTCAATTATGAATTTCATATTTAAATATATACATAGAAAGATAGTTTTGCTAGTAGGCCTTTGGGGCTACGTATTTCCTCCTTCCGAATTCTAGCAGAACCTCCATTCAGGTCATTACATTTGTGACCAGGTTTGATTGCCTCTGCTACACAAGGCTCCAGACTCTTGCAGAAAAGATGAGAGAGGGATTTTTTTCTCTCCAGTTGTTTCTAGTAAATTTCCTCATGGGCATCCTTGGGGTCTGGAGGGTTACGGTAGCCCTTAAGCTTCTTCTGTCGCTTTACTTGGCTGCAAATGTTTTAGCGAGCGGTTGGGTGTATCACAATTCATACTGCCCCAGGGGAGTATTTTACCTTCTCAAGGCCAGCATGGGCTAGTACAGCAAACACGGGCTAGTACGGCAAATACGGGCTAGTATTGCAAATTTGCTTAACAAACAATACAGGCCTCATTCATGAAAAGTGTTACATCTCGTGATAAAACAGCGATGCAACATTTTTCACTGCGCCCTCCTTGCGACACCATGGATGCTCCGTATTTACTGTACAGTGCTCCATGTTGCAAGGATTGACAGAAGCGTCAGGAATCTTGATGTATCTGTCAGCGCAAAACTCATGCATTGCTGGAGTTGTGTCATAAGGATGATGCAACTCCAGCAATGCCTAGGGAGGCCTTTGTGTATTGAACTGCGTCACCCTTATGCCTGCTATGAGGCAAGCATAAGGTTTTGACGCAGTGGCGTTCTAGAAGTGGGCAGTGAAATCTGATCGATTTCACTGCGCCATTTCTACGAGGCTTTCTGGGGAGGGAACAACCACACTGCATACATAATACCTGACACAGGTATAATGTGGCGAAGGAGTTTACAGAGTAACGCATCTGCCTAGAGGCATTACTTTGTAAATATGGCACAACATGGTGCATTGTTTACGCCGCTGCTGCGTCATGAAAAGTGATGCAAGGTGGTGCAAAAGTGTCGCAAGGGACTCATAAAAAAGCCCCTACATTACTTGAACATACTCTACGACCCCCCTTCCCCCCCGGAAATGATAAAGCCACAAACATTGTCAAGGTTTATTTTTCTGTTTGTGTGCTTTACACACTCCTCTAATGTGACGCAGGCAGATATACTGATGTGCCATTTCACTGTGCTACAAGCATCAGTATTCTCCAGTAATATCTGTTTCAAAACCTCAACACTGTATGCACGCTGATATCCCCTATATTTCTCAGCGAGAAAGTAGCATCTGTCATTTTAATTGCCAGCTATTATTTAGGTTACATTATTCATTTCTGTGGAGTAGTATCAACCCCAGTCCCGGTGTGCTGCAGAATGCAGATATTAGCGCGGCGGCTAGTCAGCTCATTTGCTATGCAGCCCGTAATAATGTAATATAATCTCACATATGATGGACTGTAATGCATTACACCGACATATTAATATTAGCTGTAGGAAACGATTAGTGATCTGAATGCTTCTGTAAATTTCCAGCAGACGACTGCGGGCCCGGTACAGCAAGAGTTCTTCAGCCTGCTACATTACAGTATCTATCTGCTGGGAATGCAGAATTCCAGCTGGGACGCATAGAACCCAGTAACTGAGTAAGGGGTTAAAGAGTCTGCATGACCCATTGCGGATTTAATCGCTCTGCTGCTGAAACAGCCAATGGGATTGCAAAGCTTGGTTCCTCTTATCAACCTCCATAATTAAGTCTAATGAAGCTTCACTGTTTCATATCTTTGATTAATGGATATTGCTTGCATAAGAGATATGTTCTGGTACATGCTGTATTTGTGTCTATTTTACGCGTCTGCCGTGGGGGCTGCGGTAAGGTAAAGAAAATAGCCCTAGGAAAAGGCTGTGAAGAACTCCAGCCATTCTTCATATAATATTGACCTTACAGGTAAAAATGATAGCACGATATGACTTATTGTTGTCCTTGAAGCAGTGCTTAATTTGAGATGGTGGTTTCTGGTGCTCAGCACCAGCACTTAATCAACACCAGCGCTTTACATGAGCACCAGTTGTGGACACCTTAATTCATGGTAGGCACAGGGAGATTAAGTGATTTGCTCGGAATCACAGGATGTTGAGCCGGCCCGAGACTCGAGCCTGGTTCCCCAGCTCCGAAGTCGGCAGCTCTGGCCATTACACCACACCGTCTCCCCACTTTCATGGTTAGTCGTTGGTTCTGTTTAGGCAGCGCTAACAGGAGAAATGGGCTGGTGCAAGCTGCCTCCTGCGGAGAACTCCAGCACTTATTTTTTTTCACAAATTAACCACTGCCTTGAAGCAAAATGTAACTCAGGGTTAACAATATACAGAAGAGCAGCCTCTACCATTTCGAAAGTGTACTATTAGGGTAACAAGCGCTGTATAAATGCAAAGCTTTTTTCCCTCTTTTATCCCTCTGCTATCCTTCTCAATCCAAATAACCGACTAATACCCACAACTCAAATTATTTTCATATTTCACTATACTAATTCACCACTAATCCTTGATGGGTTCTGGAGTAGCGTGCTACTCACCAACAAAAGCACTTCAACACCCATCAGGGGTAACATGCGCTATATAAATGCAAACCTTTTTCCCTCTTCTATCTCTACGGTATCCTTCTGAATTCAAATAACTGGCTAACCCATCCATCACTCAAATTACATTCATATTTCACTATACTAATTCAACACTAATCCTTTATGGGTTTCGGAGTAGCCTGCTACTCGCCGAAAAAGCTCTTCAACGCCTCGTCAGGGGTAGTAAGCGCTACATAACTGCAATTACAATACAATACAATGTGTTACTCTTGAGCAAAGGTCTTATGCCGTGTTGTCTGTGGCTGGAACACAGGATAAATGGGTGGAAAATAAATTAACCACTCTTTATACCCTTTGAGGATGTTCGACATTACAGGCAAATATCATTTGACTGGTACCAAAGAGAAACTCAGGATTAACAATATTTTCACATGTAGCCTCTACCTTTCCTAAATGTGACTCTTACTCTCTTGACCAAGGGTCTCCAGTATTTCTTCAAATCATTTTTATTACACTTACACCATTCTAAGAAATTATTATCAATTTTGTATCTCTTAGAAACCATCTCTTCCCAATGTCACTCAATGGATGGTAAAATGTGACCCTCTATTTTTATAACTCTCTCCCTTTATATCTTTCTACTGTTTGATTTTATTTCTACACCCTATTTCTCCCGAACACCTTCTCTCTAGCGCGTTTTCCCCTCTACACAAGCTCCTTCTTAATTGAATCGATCGTTTTTAAGGTTTTGTCTTCTTAAACTAGAAAACGATTCACTTCTGCTTTTAACATGAGTAAAATGTTCCAACATATTCCAGGGTGGTAAGTGCTTGGGAAAAAGTTTGAAATACCCACAACTCTCTACTTTTGTAGTTGTTCACAAACTTATTGCGAATTCACACCATGAGACTTCCACTCCATGTGTAAATCAGACATACATGTGCGCATTTTGTGATGAGTTCTTTAGTGCTCACCGTGTTTTGAAAAGTTGAAGTAAAGGGCTGCATTATAGTGCATGCAGCATGCTCTATTTCTTAAGCTTTAGTGATTGAGGTCCAATGCTATGTACTGTACGGATATGCTTACAATTTCGTTCTCTGGGTTAATGGTCCACGAGGACAGAATCTCTAGAAGACTTGATTTTGGAAGTCACAAGATACAGGAGTACATAGGGAGTTGTAACAACAATTTGAACATGGATCCTTTGGGCTAACCAAACACTGGCATTAGAGGGATTGCCATATTACAGCAGAGGAAGAAAGTTGACTTCATAAAACTCCATGACATTCTGAGCCAGTGGTTCATCCGAGGTCAGGCCATTCAAGAAAACAACCTCTTATAAAAGTGATTTTATTTCAACCAGGGAGAGGCTGCATAATTACCCAAATGCGATCAAGAAAATGTTTATGAGAATCTTCAGCCCGGCATTTGATGAGGATTGATGTAATTGGCTAACAACCCCCCCCCCCTAAAATAATTATGGAGGGAGGCAGGCCCTTTAAACTTGAGCCTAAAGATGAGTGAGAGAATGGAAGCCCCCTTCAAATGAGTAGTGCAGTGGCACGTTTTAGACCTTTGAGCCTTAGGATGGTCTTTCATCAAACTTTTTTCCTTACTCCTTCATTTTTTGATGATCTCGTTTTTGTTGGCCTTAGGTCTCCGTGTACTTTACACGTGCTAACTAGTGCTAAAGGGCATATTCTCACTCCCTAAAACATGATAACATTGGCTTACACCAAATAGGCACATTTAGTTAACTTATAAGTCCATAGTAAAGGGATACTACATGCACTCAGGGCCTGTAAATTAAATACTACATGTGGACCTGCAGCACTGACTGCACCACCCACTAAAGTAGCCTGTCAAACATGTCCCAGCCCTGCCATTGTATTCTGTGTGTGCAGTTGTAAAATGCAATTTCGGCCTGGCAAAATTGACTTGATGCCAGTCCTAAGCCTTCCTTTTTAATGCATATAAGTCAGTCTGGGGGTAGGCCCCAAACCACCTAGAGGGCAGGGTGTAGTGTATATAAAAAGTTGGACATGCTCTTTCAGCTTATATGCTCTGGGAGTGAAAAGCTCTTAAATTCGTTGTTCACAACTGCAAGGCCTAACTCTCCCATATGATAACATTGGGGTATCCTATTACATTTAATAAGTGATAACTTTCATTTGAGAGCACGTGGCAATACCAAGTTTGGTGTCTAAAGAATTGTCATTTAAAACTGACTTCAATCGTAGAATCTGATTTTAAGTCACAATTCTGAAAATGCAACTTTTAGAAAATCGGCATTATCTTGTCCTAACCATTTTGTGCATATAGCCTGCATCCTGGATCACATGGCTAGGGTGTAGCTGGCAGTTGGTCTTTGTGTATTGCTCCCAGACAGTGAGCCAAAGGGGGAAAAGGTGTTGGCAGGATGCGTCATCTCTGACTTGATAGGGGAGCACAGCTGTCACCTACCACAACTGTACATAACAAAGCCTCTGCCTCAACACCTTCTCAAAGGGTTTGGCCCTAGTCTTTTCTGACCCCAGACAAGCTAGGTCCAGAACATAGAGCCAGGAAATTCCACACACCTCTAGGGGTGGAAACTTCTGGAACTTCCTCCTTCTTGAATGCTAGCATAAAGTATAACTATTGGACCCTCAGAACCAACTCTTCAGTACACCTCTAGACCACTGGAAGACTCAGAACGACTGCTGTGCTGCTCTAGTGCAAAAGGACTGCTACTCTGCTGTCCAGCTACTCTGCTACCTTGCTGCCCTGCTCTATGAGTGAGAAGGACTGGACCTACCTCTTGAACCGAGGACCACCAGTGGAACTCCAAAGGCTATTTGTCTGCCAGCCCAACTGTGGCCTTGAGGGCTGAACTGATGCAATGCAATGCATATCCTCATAGGCCTGCGTCGGGACCACTGCTGTGCGATACATCCACGAAGCAGGACGATGCATTGGAAGCCTTCATCAACTTCATCCTCGTTGACAATGCAGAACCTTGCATAGGAAGCCTTGTTGATGTCTTCCCTGGAACCTCTGCTGCGTGATGCATCCTCGATGCAGGACCTTACATTGCCAACCACAGCACATTCTAACTGCCAATGCATGACCCATCCTCAACGCGGGCTCTCGCAACGCTCTCCAACCAGGATTTAAGGTACTTGTTGAGTGAGCCTAGCTTGGTCCCTGCATTCAGCCCTGGTTCCACCGTGGTCAGCCTGAACTTGTGACTTTGTCCCGGTCAGGCGCAACCAGGTAGCTAAAGTTGGCACTTTGTGCTTCTAGGCACTATCTTAACTTAAATCTTGAAAATGGCATATCCTCAGTTCCACTGATTGAATTTTCATCAAATAATGTATTACATTTACTCTAATTCTCTAAATTTATGTGGGATTTTTATGTGCTGTGTTTTCACTTTATTACTGTTTGGAGTGCAGCATGAATACTTAACACATTGCCTCTAAGATAAGCCTGACTGCTTTTGTGTCACGCTACCAGAGGGTTAAGCACAGGTTAATTTGTGGATTGTTTGTGTTTCACCCTAACATGAATGGTGGTTGCTGCTTGAGTATGTTTTCAGCCCCCTCAACCAGTAACCAAGTTTTCTACAGCACCCCTATAAGCTTCATCACCACAGTTAATAGTGTGTGTAATTGTATGCAGTGTCACATGCTTGTTATTGCCATACACAGATCAGTTTCAATGCTCTAGTCCTATGGGACGATTGCTCCCTGCCCCCATACTCTTCAGAACAGCTGTCACTTCCTAGTTAGGAGTTTATGGGTTGCTGTCTGGTTTACCCCAAATTGCCAGGGTTACATCCAGCACATGCCCTACGTCCAATAACTGCAACATTTGTACCCATGCCTACTGAGTTATGCTCGCACTGGTAGGAGTATCAGGAGTTGAACAAAACCTGCTAGAAAATCTCATCTTTAGATGATATGACACAGCCCTACCTTGAACCCAGACATTTCACACAAGCTTTGGTATTTTAGATTAAGCAATCATTTTTATGTTCTATTTTCTGCATATGATATGAGTGGAAATGATTGTAAAGATCAGAAACTACTGAGCCAGTAATAGATACAAGATGGCAGTTGTTAGATACACACCACACTTAATTCATTCTTGATCTCTAATCAATTAGTCTAATCCCCTCTCTGTGTTGTAACAAGCTGATTAACAGCATAGTTGTTCCATGAAAAGCCTCCCTGCATGATTTTCGTACCTTCATGTCTAAAATCTGAACTCTACAACAAACAAATGATGGGCGGAATGCTGACAATGCAGACATTCACCCCCAGTCAAGAGATCTGGGTTAAATCCATCGTTCTTTTGCCCACTACACCACCCCAGTTTAGACATGGCCATATGCAAATCAGTCTTGACCCTGTGCCTCATGGGAACAGTCCAGCCCGAACTGCCAAGCCATGTCTTCCCTGGACCGGAATCAAGCATCCTAGGACCGGTTTCTGGCTATCAGCCGTCATCAGCCAGGATAGCTTGACTCCAGTGGCGTAGTGAGCACGGGTCCCACGTCTGGGAATACCCATCCCACTTAGGGCGAAAAGCGTTACAACAAACAAATGATGGACGGAATGCTGACAATGCAGACATTCTCCCCCAATCTGAACTCTGCCTTTCTCCATCTGTACAGCAACCACTCAGTCTGTGTGTAACCTGGCACCTCACACGGGTATCTTATATACCTTTCTTGCATATGGTCAGGGCTGGACTGGGGAACCAACAGCAGCTCAGGCAAAGAATACTAAAGCCATCCCTTCTCCCTTCAACACCTTGAGCTGTCTCTCACTTTCCAGCCATGCATTAGCGCTTTCTTTTCTCCTCTCTCTCTCCTCCTTTCTCACTTTCTCTTTACCTTCTCCCTCCCTCACTCACTTCTTCTCTCTCTGGGAGCTGGGGATAGCAACAGAGGAACCAGGTGCGACCATGAGCTTTCAAAACCGGCCTCCAAAGGCTCCAGCCTACCAGGTAAATGTCAGGTGGAATAAAACACCTGTCCAGCTCTGTATATAGTGCTTTATGGACCAGGCATGGGTTAGCTTGCAATTGGCTTCTGTTTTGCTCCCGCAGAACTGTGAAGGATACTTCTCTTTAAAATTGTAGGGACTGCTATGGTACCATCACTCCTTCCTTCAAGACAGAACTTGCAAGGTAATTTCACCTCATAGACGCATTTCAGCTGCCCTGTTTATTACTATGGGTGTTATCAATCACAAAGTGAGGGGACAGGGAATGATTAACGGTCCAGTACCCGTGCTTCCACCTAACCATTCCCTTCAAGAAAGCAACCGACTACTTTAAATACCTGGGGCTGTGGATCTCTATTGGGAACACAAAACACCATATAGGTAACCTGCCCCCCCTGCTCACTAAATTAGAAGCGGACACAAACATTGGAAGGCCTTGCCACTCTCTCTGATGGGTTTGATGGATTTTCAAAATGATAGCATTACCCAGGTTCACTTACATACTGCAGAACAGCACATATGTCAAACCGCACACATCTTTCCAAACATTGGTCAGGTTGTTATAGTCCCTCTAATGGCAGGATGGACACTCGCGTATGGCCCTCGTGACATTCCAACGTTCATCATACGAGTCTGCGAGAGCACGCCCGAATGTTAAGAAATACTACAAAGTGGCACAAGTCAGTGTAGTAAATCACTGGGCTTACACAACCCTGGACGACCCTGTATACAGACTAGCCCATGCCGCATTGGGTGAGAAGGAATATCTCCATGCCTTATAAGGCAGTAAACCGGCGGATGGCCTATGCCACCTTGGTAACCACCTGGCATTGCTTAACAGACGAGATGGGGTGGGAAAAGTGACTGCCACCAAAACCCCCAATGTGGCAGGGGACCAAATTGGGTCCATTGAACGCCCTCCCAGGAGGCCGTACATAGGACCTGATAGGTCTGTCCACCCTGGCAGGCATATGGGATGTAAACAGGATAACCCGTTTGAGGATCTGAGATGGGAGTATGATATAGCTCCCAGTCAAATGTTCAGGTACTTACAACTCCGCCATGTGCTCTGCAATCAGATCGCACCTGAGGAACAGACAATGGAAAAGTCCCCCCTGGAGAGATGGCTGCTGAACGGCTAAATGACCGCCAAGACAATCTCTCTCACCTATAGAACCTTGATGGTGAGCACACTGGGAGACCTGAGCATGCTACAAGAGCGCTGATGGGCAGATATAGGGGACATAGATGACAGAGACCATAGGGACTCTCTCCAATTCCTCCTTGAGGTGGCCCTACAAAGGCGCCTCCACCTGATACAACTAATATATCCTGCACAGGATCTACTACACTAGGACACTGCTACACAAAATAGGGCGAGCGGACCATGATAAGTGTTTGCGAGGGTGCGGACAGCGCAGACCCTTCCTCCACACACTGTGGGACTGCCCGATGCTGGGATGGTACTGGCCAGGGATATTGACCAGGCTAGAGGCAGCAGTGGGTACACAAATAGATGGATAGGCACCCCTGGTACTGTTGGGAGTCTGAAATGGATCAATAATCACACCATATCAAAAGGTGCTGGTTAACCTGGGTCTGTTGTTGGCAAAAAAGGAAGTTCTGCAGAAGTGGGGGAGGGCAGATCAACCATGATTCCAGGACTGCGTGAAGGAAATGAATAAATAACGAAAAACAGAAAAAATGGTACAAAGGCAGATGATACTCCAAGAAATACGGGATAATATGGGACTGCTGGGATATGGGAGAAGACTAGTCCAGCCAGAAAGGGAGGGACATTGTCATTTGTGTACATGCTCCCTCGACTTAAGAGGGTTAATTGGGCCACCCCGTGGTGTGTACAAAAAGGGAGGGATAACATTGGTGTTTCACACCTGCAAGGAGCAGGATTGTACCATAGTCTGGGAGAAGCCACTGGTGTTCATCAGGTCATCAATAAAGACGGACTTTCATCGAGAACTATACCTGAGGGGACTAAAGAGATAATGTGGTAATCCAAGTCGAGGCAAACACAGAAGGGGGAGGAAGGGGTGGGGTGAGGCAGTGCATGGTTTGTAGTTGTATTTTGTGTTTTTTTGATAAATTGCTTCACAGTGAGAACGTTGCCAATGATAATATAATACTTGAAAATCAATAAAATCTTGATAAAAATTTAAAATTGACCTAAATGGTCGGCTTGGGTAAAGAATCTACCTGAAATTCAGCTAACTTTAAGTAAAATTATAGAAAGTTACATCTTGCGATAACATTTATCCCCAAAATGACGTGACGTGATGTATTGGCACAATCTTGGTAATTTCATCTAAATTTAGTAAATTATCAAAGTTACACCAATTTCTCATGCGTTATAACATTTTTGCCCAGATATAGTTATTATAGATTATCAGAGAATGGCAAAATCTTTTTTCCGGCTGGTTAATGTGAACCTTAGAAAATGTTACAGTTGTGCACACATTTTGTTAGTTGGCACAAACTGAATGGCTTTAGTTAGAAAATTAGCAGGCCCGTTATTGAGACCTTATAATTTATCAATGAATGAACAATGACAATCCTAATGTCTGTGTTCTGTTGAACTTTTCAAAAAGACATGCTACACATGTCAGTGCAACTGGGCTCTTGTTTTTGCACTGCATGAAGTTGCCTCCTTGTAGTTTAGGAATACTTTATGGAGAGTATATGTGGGCTACTGCATCTTGCCAAGAGGCTACATAATACACACACAGAGGGGAAGCACAGTTTTGCAGGCTCTAGCACTGGTTTGGGGGGGGGGAGGGGTTTCAACACAGAAGACAACACCTGGCAACTGATTATGCAAATAACAATTAATTATATTTCTAAGACCATACACAACACCAAATAACATTCTCTGCAACAAAATATAAACTTCACTGGTCACCCATACTCTTTTTTAATGTGTCAGGGTTCCTTCCATTACCTGCCAGACAATATTGAAGACAGGGTTCTTCGTTCATTGCCTCATTGCTTCATTGCTTCAGTGAATGTGGCTTGGTCCTGGTGATTCATTCATTCACCGTCAAGACGTTAGAGCCATTGATATGCTATCAGAGACCTACAGTTTCAACTAGAGAGATATGGTTTCACAGTCAGGGAATTAAAGCGCAGCAGAGATAAAAAGAGGATTGTGTTCCCTCCACTATGCAAGGAGATGGTTTGGTGACCAGGTCTGGATGAAGGCCAGACAGATTTCTATGAAGATGAAATAGTCTTTAAACAGCAAATTGTGTTGAGATATGGGTCTGCCCTCTCAGCAATGCGAGGCAGGTGTTGTTCCTGGGTGAGTGGGGCCATAGAAACCTTCACCACTTCAACATTTCTAAAAAAAGCCAACCCTAGATCCCATGTGTCTAAATAACTACAGGCCAATATCTCTCTTGCACTACTCAGTGAAAATATTGAAACGTTTCATCAGCAAAATACTATCTCACTTCCTAGAAATCAATCATCTACTGGAAGACAAGCAGTTTGGTTCCAGCCGGAGCATTGAACCGAAACAGCCCTATTGACAGTCATGGATAAACTTAGAATGTGAGAAAACAAAGGCCACATGGTCATACTGATTCTACTGGATATGTCTGCCATGTTCGATACTCTCAACCATGATATCCTCCTTGATAGGCTCTCCTCAATTGGAGTGGGGTGCACGGTGTCAAAGTGGTTGCAATCCTATCTGTCTAATAGACAGCAGCCCACAGCCCTTCACCCTTACCAATCTGAATACAGGGACACTAATCATGGTGTCAAACAGGGGTCAGTCCGCAGTCACTCCCATATTATTCAACATATACATGAGCCAACTGATCCCAATCATTAAGTCATACAAAATCAACTTATTCAATTGTGCCGATGATACCCAACTAATCCTGTCTCTGGAAGGAGATCAATCACTGTCACTAGATACTTTCCACAAATGCATGCAAAGAACTGCAGCATGGCTCAAAGCCAATACACTACATTTTAATGGTGATAAGGCAGAGATTTTATGCTGCCCAGCGACGAAGGATCCAACTCCCCTTCATTCCAATTTCTGGCCCATACCATCAGAAAAGCCTCCGGTGCCCTCAGAGACAGTTCGGAACCTGGGTGTAATTTTTGAAAACTAGCTCAGCCAAGAAACTCAAGTGAACAAGATAACTGGAATTTTATTCTTCCTCATCAGAGCGTTGCACAAGATACTCCGAATACTCCCCATCTCATCCAGAGCACTAGTGGTTTGAAGTAGAATTTTTGAGCATACTAGATTATTGGAAATCTTTGCGACTGGGAGCTCCAAACTTCTTAATTAAGAGATCATAGAGAGTACAAACGGTGGCAGCCAAGTTGGCCCTAAATAGACTTCATTGGCTCTCACTGGTACAGAGAATAAGGTTTAAATCGCTCTGAATTGTATTTAAGGCCCTCCATTGCCTCGGACCAGCTCCCCTTCAAAATAGACTTAATTGGCATGCCCGCAAAAGAAATCTATGCTCCTCATCAGCCAACCTGGTCAGTATGTCCAGGATCATCAAAACCAGATTTGGAGAAAGAGCATTCATGACTGAGGCAGCTCGATTATGGAACCAACTCCTAATAACCCTGATACAGTCAGGGGGGGCTATTGCACTTCAGGAAAAGACTAAAACATGGCTCTTCCCAAAAGAATAGAACATACCTGAAACATTATACTGGCCATGTTGCTGAGGATCACTGCCACACTTTCTTTATGGCACTATGTGTTCGTAGGGGAGTAACGTAGGGCCAGGATACCCGTGGGGTGATATTGCGCTTTACAAATGACCCAAATAAATAAATAAAGTGGCTGGGAATAAAGGGTAACAAAGTCGTAAGATTGGGGCCCAATGGTGCTGATGTAACTAAATTCCCTTGGCTAAGAAGGGAAAATAAAATGTTATTTATTTGAGGTTTTATACAGTGAAGATCACATTATTATCAATGTGAGAGTTCTTAGCATAATGGATCACTAAATGATTAAGTAAGGGGGGAAAAGGTTTTTCAACTCCTATTCACCCTTTGTTGCTCTGGTTGACAATTAGACAGGTGGAAACATTAAACAAAATAATCAATAGTAAAATCCAGAACAGTTCAAACTGAATCCTGACACTTTATCTTGATCCCTAAAGGGCGAATGACTAGACTCCTAAAAAATTCCTCACTGTAAGGGACTTCATATGCTACTGAATTCCCACCAAACAGTGGAAAAAGGTTTGAATACACTTATAGTTTATAGCTTACAGTACATTAGTACATCAGTCTTTGCTGAATAATATCTGAGCCAGCAAGCTCTGGAAATGGAGGCTGGATTGGAGCTAGACCATTCATATACCAGTCAGTGACCACCCAAGTGAAGGAGTGCCAGTAGCAGGCATTTCATTGCAGGCTGAGAGGGTCTGCCCTTTTTGAGACACCCTTCAGCAGTGTGTTAGCAGGGCAAGCAGGGTCTCAGGCATGAGGAAATAAAATCACCAGAAAGGTCTTTCTTTCTTTTAGGTCCTTGTCAAAGCGAACTTATGGATTTTGGGGGGAACATAATTGACAGCCATAAAAGGTTAAAAAAGAAGTAGAAGCCTTCACCAAATGGCTCCAACATGAACATTTGTAAAAGTTCATCCTCTGTTGGCTCCTCCAAAGAAATAACAGGTTTACGCATTTTGGCCTTTCTAGAATTGTAGGCTTCATCAGGACCGGAGGTTGACAAGTGACCAACTACTTAGAAAAAAGGGCAATAGTTTTCTTACCCTTCTTGCTAATCCTCATATGACATTTTAAAAGAGAAGGTGCACTCAAACCTTTTCCCTATGTGGTGCTCGCACAGTCACTGATAACAACTTATAAGATGTCATCGGGCCTTGTTGAATAGGAACGCCTGGTTAGTCCCACACCTAAGAGCTCAATGCCTGGTCCCCTCTACATGTTGGCTGAATGGGCACCTCTGTCGGTCTCACGCCATGTTGGTAAAGAGCGTAATTTGCTTGTCCTTAACTATCCTTAAGTATTTGGTAAGCAGAGTAATTATCAGAGTTATTTTGTGTTTGGGGATGATCCCCACGACTATTTCGAAAAACGGGACTGTCCAAATTACAGGGAAAGATTGAGCAGAGGAGAATATGTTGTGTTGGTTCATTTGGGTAGAGAGAAGAGAAAAAAGCAAGGCAAGGACAACTGTTTGATTACGCTTAGAAAAGAGACACTAGGGACATTTAGATCTTGATGGAGAAAAAGGTAGCAAAGCTGCCCTCATGGGATAATGCAGTGGCTAGAGGATTGAAAATGGACAATAATAATTTAGATGCTCTTCAGCAGTTCACAGAGATGAATGTGGAGGAAAAAGAAAGATTTAACATTTAAGAGCTTGGGAAATCACTGAGGAAAAGAATAACTGATTGCCAAATCAGGTTTTACACCACTTTCAAGGGAGTGTGTAAAATGGTACTTGTAGATGAAGAAAGCCAAAGCTCCAAATCAGAGATGAAGCATGTTTAATAAGTTGATCAGAAGCAGAGACTCCAGCTTCATCAATACATAAATGCAACTGCTTGCCCTACCAAAAGTATACATCCCACCCTAGCAACCACCCTACATTCCAATTCCCTACATCATTACATGGTTACCCGCACCCTGCATCATAACCTAGATACAGAACACCACAGATTGCTTTACTGCAATCTTCGTTTTACAGGTGGCTAGCCCCTAATCATGGGGGAGACTTCTCCCTCAAGAATTCACATTGCGGAGATTTGACCCTGTGTGCGGAGACTCCCCCATGCCTGTGGGGCGTCTGCCACAAGTGTGGAAGCCCTTTGTGAATCAGTCCGCAGGTGTGGAAGTAAAAAGGATAAGAACAGTAGGATGACGGATATGGAGCAAAGCATGGTTTGCCGTACAGAGAGGTGTGCAGAGGCTGTTGTAGGAGCATGGCAGTGAGGGAGAGGAATATTTAGGGTATGGATTGCAAATGGGTGGTAAGTAGACTGTCCCGTGATCAAAGGATCAATGGGTACCCATCAGATTGTCTTAAGACCGTTAAGGCAAGGTGTTGTCATTGCTCTAAAGCTGGATTTCATGGTCCTTTATAACATTTGGGAGTGATCCAAGACAAGCCATTTTCTCACCTACTGCGATTAGGCAGTGATTATGTAGAATTACAAAACCACAAGGTGTTACAAACATTTTACACCTAGTGCTGCATAACCCATAGCCTGAAGGACATTCCTCCATTTGCCAATTACACAATTCTAATCAGTGGTCTAATATGACGTGCTTTTGCAATGTCACTTTGTTAGGTCATTATCTACCTGGCTGTTTGATGCAGTAGGAACCTGAAGCTGATCTTATTTTACGTTTTGGGATTTTGCAGAACATTTTTGTCAAATGATAAGAGGTAGCAAAAATTATTTAAAAATAAATAATTTGATGCTGAAGTATCCTCCATAGGTCTTTCAGCAATGTAGAGAATAGGCACGCAAGCGTTATGCTCTAAATTCATTCTTAATTACACAAAAAAAGGTACACCATATGGCTAAGACTGTTCATGACTTGCCTGCAACCGTGACTCCTTTTTCCAATTTTTAGTATGGCAAGAACTTGCACGGAAGGTGGGTTCCCGAGCGATAAGTGTACATGACTGTGGCTGACACATTTACAAATTTTTCGTTCTTTCATAAATGTGTACATTGCTTTAATGTATACATTGCTAGGTTTTTGTAAGTCTTGCTTGCCAATGTTGTTTTCCATTTTAATGAGTGAGGGCACTCTCAAAGGAAGAAATGTGGGGGCATATTATCAACGGCCAGCGATAATTATCAATGGCCATGCTTAGTGATAATTTTGTTATCGCAGGCTATCTCTGGAATTTATCTCCCTGATAGCGCGTTACTAACAACGCGTTTCTCCAGGGCGATAAAAAATCCAAAGACAGCGAGGTTATTGCCGTTTTGCAGGGAACGTCGCTGGTTTTCCAGCGATGTTCATTGCAAAACGGTGATAACCTTGCTGATACGACCCACAGGGTCGTATCAGCATAATCCACCCCAATGTTAGGGATAGGTAAGCCTGCATTTTAGCAGACGCTAGTTTTTGGAGAAAACAGCGGTTTCTCCCAAAACTAACGTGTGCTAAAATGCTGGGGCAGCCTTGTAAATATCACGATGTGAACATCAGTGATATTTACAAGGTTGTCCTGCCCAGTGACGCCCACTTTGCATCTCATTAGAAATGAGAAGGGAGGCGGTGGGTAAAAGGGTGCTAACATGCGCTAATGCATGTTAGCACCCTCTTGTTAATAGGGCGATAGTTTTATCTCAGCTTTTTTGGCTTTAAATGCCAAAAAAGCAGAAATAAAGCCCTTGTAATATGCCCCGTGTCTCCTCCGCGAAGGGAGGGCTGTGCCCCACTGTTCTTAAAGGAGAAGATTTGCAGATTGGTCTGTTTTACTGCGTTTGCAGAACATGTCAGTATGAGTGAGTGAAAAAACTGTTTTGGCACACTGGGCAATGAAAGGTAGGCACCTTTGATTTTGCCCCAATTTTGCATGAGGTTGCTGTGACAGCTGAAAGCCACTTCTTAAAAGTAGCTGCTTTCCCAGGTTAAAGTAGAGCAACCAGCTCGCCATGAGCTCAGATTCAACACTGAGATTCTTCTCCTCAAATTGGATGACCCGTGATACTCTCGGCCAATCGAAGGACGACGACACTTGATCTTGAAGTGTCAGATTGCTTTACACTTCCTTGCCTCATTTGTGTCTCCAGTCTCCACCTGCCCCTACCTGTTCTGTGAGTTTAATGTCTGCATGTGAGCATGAGTGTGCGTGTGTGAATGAGCTAGTGTAAATCTTTGTACACATGTATGAATGTTTGAACAGCACTCCTCTCAAAACAAAAGGACACAACGCTGTGTCTTTGACAAATCCAGCCAGGGTTTATTCAGTGGCTGTATGAATGTTTGTGTTGGTGAAAGAGGGTCAATGAGGTTCACCCATGCTCCCAGGGGTCCCTATGTGGCATTTGGTGAGCATTTTTTTGTCATGTGCTGTCTATCCCTATATCACATTGACCCATCTATGGCACACTGTCACCATTCCTGCAAAATGCTGACTATACCTAGCATAACCGTGACCAATCTATTACATTTTGTGGCCAAGCTTGACATAATTCCATGCACCCCTGGCAAAATGGTGAAGAAATGCTTGCCAAATAATGGACGTCTTTGGTATTTGATGATGATAAATGGGCATCATTATGTAAACAAGGCAAAATAATCATTTCAAGCCCATAGGACCACATCAAACCAAGTCGTTCACTGATCCCAGAGTGACCCCAGGAAGAATATCTTCGAGACCAGGAGTAGTAGACGCTTCAGAGTCTGAGGTGGAGGATCGGCATTCATGTGATGTGGGCCACAAAGAATTCCCATCGGTGTCCATAGTGGCAGCTATTTCGACCACCATCGATTATTCCAGAGCACCTGTGTCTTAGAGGGGCATGTTGCCCCACATCTGTGGGAACGTTAGCGCATGCGGTAGAAGAACGAGTAGGCCCAGAGGTACGAGATGCTCAAGTCATGTAGCTTCTTCCTCACTGCCATAAAGGAAGCACTTTGAGTTTGGACCTGCAGAGAAAAATCAGGATACAATGACAGCTTAGAATTGTCCACCACAAATTAGCTGGGGGCTCGGGCCTGCTGCAGAAGATGATCCCAATCCCTAAAATGGAGTAGGCGAGCCACCACTGGCCACGGTGGGGCACCAGGACGAGGCTCCTGAGCCGGCACTCTGTGTGCACGTTCCAGGGCATTGAATTTGGAGACCTGCCAGAACCTGGACTCAAGAAAGGCCAATAACAATTCTCTCTGCGTGCTTGGGCAGCCCCATGATGAAGATGTTTTTGCGTTGAGCCTGTCCCTCCTGGTCCTCCAGGTGGGCAGCCAGGTGTTGGGTCTGGGCCTCTAGGGCTTGAATGCAGTGATCCATTGATAAAACCACCGGTGTCAGTATCTGAATGGCAGTGTCCAGGGTAGCAACCCTCACCGTGACCTTCAGCGAATCCTCACATATATGGCCTAGTTCAGCGGATAGGGAATCGATTTTGCCCTCCAACCACTTCCCTGGGGCGTCAATGGCAACCAAGAGTTTGTCAAACTTGTCATCCATATGCAACTTGTCCCTCTCACCAGCGCCCTGCTTGATCATCTGCTGGGAGACGCTCACTGTCGCGTCATATTTAGTGCATTGTGCGCACCCCATATTGACAACTCAAATGAGCGTGTGAACCCAACTGACACTTGGCGCATCAGCACCAGATGGATAGGGGAGTGGGGGATCAATCAACACTAGCGCCCCATACGGTACATCAGGGAGGAAGGAGCACCAGTCCTGCAAAAAATATAAACCACACCGCTGGGGTCACAGGCACAGTGGAAGGTAGCCCTTATGGGATAAAGGAGGGGCCAGTAGGAGACTGGTGGGGCTCACAGGTCCGTAGTGCAGAGGAACTCAATGCCCAGGGCCCTTGGCTAAACAAGCAGGAAGGGGTTCTAGGACCGTGGAACTCACCGCCGTCGTCATAGGTGATCCAGCGCTGCATGGCCCCCTGTGTCCCGTATTCTGGGCAGTGATATGTAGGTGCTGGGGGCACCCTGAGATCAATGATCCCCCTTGATGCGCCAAAGAAGCAGGAGGGGGCACTTTCCACCAAGAATCATCGCATTGCCGATTCCGCAGCGATCAGAGCACAGACGCAATCTTAGCCAGGCAACTCTGCCACACCCAATAATCTAGTTTAAGACAAAAGGAGCTCGACTCTCACCACTGCGGGCCCAGAACCGGCAGCACGAGAGAGTGCATACGGTGTGCCAACCCCCAGATGGTGCCCTCTGGAAGGTGGGCCGTCTTCCCTAACTTCAATCACAGCCAAGACCATGGGTCTCAGTAGGGCAGCCATCACAAAAAAATCGGGGCAGCCATCTTGCCTAGTAAGCACTCCAGCTCTGGAAAGTTGTGTCAGGCTCCTAGCGTAGCCCAGTCCTCCCAAGGATCGTGGGTGGGGCACCAGGGTCCTGGATGGCTCCAGTTCCAGTGGAGCGGGGAGGTCAGCTGCTGTCAGTCGGTGTCGGGAGGATCGCGGGCGGTGAGGAACTCCATCACCCGCATTCTCAGTGCATGGCAGCTGGCCCCACCCGCTAAGAGTCTGCCACTGTGTGACAGTAATTTATGTATTTGCTTAGTGAAAATAGCAAGCTAATGTCTGAGGACGCAGAACGTTTTCGCTAAGTATAAAAATGTGGTACCTCAAGACTAAATAGAGTTTGTTTCATTTCATGTAATGACAAACTTCTCATAATGGGGAATTTAGCCTATTTATCCAAAATACAAAGTCTGTATTTATTGGTAAAATTCAAGACTTTTATATAAACTAGCAAGAGAAGGTTTTAGACAAAATAGTTATATCTCTGAAATATATTTAAAACTGTTATTTGAATGACAATTTCTGTTGTCCTCCAAAGAGTATAGTTGGTTTGCCTGCACTGGTGCAGAAGATCACTTACGGCTATGTTTGTTATTTTGTGACTTGTGTGGCGGGTTTTCATTATCTATAATGATAGTTTTTATGTTGTCAGTGCTACGTCTGAGCCCTCAGTATATACGAGTGAAGTAAAACTGTTTGCTGTCTTAGCCTGTAATCTCTTTGTAATTGCTCTTTGAGCCTGCAATATTTATTTACCTCTGCTGTCTGCAGCATGTGATTATAAGATCTGTGTAGCTTTCGTTTTGTTAACCTTGTCCCTTCCATGCAGATTCTTAGTCATAACATATGACTGACTGCAAATCTATTTGGAAAGGGCACGATGGGAAAATGGGGTGAAGGAAGATGCTGACATCTTGCATGGCCAACTTTTCATTAACGGTCTTCAACATAGCTCTTTAGCCAACCTATAGGAGACAATGGGCCAGATTCACAGAACTAACTTAAGACAAAATCCTAAACTTACTACCATTTTGGTATTCACAGAAGGCAGTTACTCATTTCGGTATTCACAGAAGTTAGGAGTTCTAACTTTAGGACTCCTAAATGCCTTCTGTGAATACCGAAAGTCTTAAAGTTAGGATTTTTCTCAGTTTAGGAGTAGTAAAGTTAGGACTCCCAACTTTAGGACTCCTGAATGACTTCTGTGAATACCGAAAAGTTAGGATTTTTCTCAGTTTAGGAGTAGTAAAGTTAGGACTCCCAACTTTAGGACTCCTGAGTGACTTCTGTGAACACCGAAAGTCTTAAAGTTAGGATTTTTCTCAGTTTAGGAGTAGTAAAGTTAGGACTCCTAACTTCAGGTTTCCTAAACTGAGAAAAATCCTAACTTTAAGATTTTCGGTATTCACAGAAGGCATTTAGGAGTCCTAAAGAAAGAGCCTCTTATCCTAAATAGGGTACCATCACTGAGTCCATGTCAGCAGAAATAGGAATTCCACGATTGAATGCCCTGGCAGATTTAAACATCAGCAAAATATTTGTTATGCTGAAAGTGTCTGTGTCTCTATCAACAGAAAATTTGCAGAATTGCAGAAATATTAAATTGCATTGTTTTATATACCAGAAGATGACTGTTAATTAAAAAATGTATGGTTGATATGCAAGTCCTGGAAGATGTTAGAGCTGAGCTACATAAAAGATAAAAGGTCTGATCTCAAAGGCATTTATGAGTACGAGATGTAGTACTCCTGTAGTAATACTATACGCACTCTTGAAGGCCTTTGAGAATAGACCCCAAAATGTATAAATGGGAACATTCAGAGAATATTCAAATACTATTCCTACAAGTAGAAAGGATTGTGCCCTCTTGGCGTTTTTACCAATAGCGGTTGGACGTTTTGTGACCGATTCACTAAGCCGTTTATGAGTACGGGAAGTATCCTTTAACCATGCCTCGTCATCATCTACAAGAATACATATTGGGGTGCCCAGTACAATTGAGACATCTAACACTTTTGTAGACTAATGAACAAAGCATCAGTCGAATTTCAAAGGGCAGCCTCCATGCTCATTTCCTTTTCACAAGATGCACCTGTGCAGGCTTTTAGCCCCACTTATATCTAAATAAGGAGGTCAGGTCCCTGCAAGGCATTGATTTGATGTCTGGTAGCTTTGATAGCTTCCAGCAACCTTTTTAGTCAGACCAGGTGTGCTTAAATACTCCAGAGTTTAGTCACTCGAATTATGAAGTAAGTAAACTCTTTTGTAACATTTCAGGGATTGGCAGTAAATTGGCCAATGACAGTTGGGTCAAACAGGTATCCAAATATCAGATGAGTTGTCTCCGAGAGACCTGACCCCGCAATGATGTGCATTTAAATGTTTTTTATTCAATTTTCGCTCCAGAGATGCCGTCAACCTCAGGACGAGATGACGGTGGTCTTTTAACTCTTCCTTTCTGGTTAGGGTTACGTTGACTCGGCTTTCTTTCAAATAATCTGTTGTCTGTTGTAGGATTCCTACTAATGGTGTTGATTAACTTCTACCACAACAAGTTTGATAAAAACAACTTAAGTGTTACTGGTTCCCTTATGAGTGCAATAGATAACTGGTTGCACGGCTGACAGTAGTGTTATAATATGGGGTGGAGATTTTAACCACAGACTTTGCTCCATCTCAAATGACAAGGTATGCAGAGTGCGGCCTGAGGATTCCTGTAATCCTTCCCCTTTCGAGCACAATCCCTGTGGTGACATCATGAATACATTTTTAATTACCTGTGACCTCCTTTTTGCAGTAGATCTGGTTTCTTCAGAGATTTGTGAACAGGTACCATTCACGGGTAGAGACAAAGGCTCTATGATTGATTTTATTGTATTTTCTAAGTCATTGGTTGAGAGCGTATGCAAGTTTTCTATTGGAAAGTGCCCAATAAGAGACCATAATTAATTGAAAGTTTATTTTAACTTAGAGTTGCCCTTAGTGACTCATAATAAAATGGCTGCCCTTATTGAATATTCCAGAAATAAGGGGGTACCTCACAAATGGAGAAAGGTTGACCCAGAGGTATTTTTAGCACGCCTTTGAGAAGTGAAAGGGGGACACTGTATATATGTCTGAGTATTGGCCCTGATCTCACAGTTGTATTGGAAGCGTTCCTGGGAATATGCAAGATACCAACTCACCTGAGGATATGAATACCCCATTAAAGATAAGAGGGCAGATTTATGTTAGACTTGCGCCACATTTACACCGCCGTTGCGTTACTTTTGTGACGCAGCGGCGGCGTAAACCCTGCGCCACGTTGCGCCCTATTTACATCGTGACGCATCTATGGAGATGCGTCACGGTGTAAAGCCCTGCGCCACATTAAACCTGCGTCAGGTTTAATGTATGCAGGGTGGGCGTTCCAGCGGAAAAAGCCTTGGAAAAGTGACGCAGTGAAATCTACAAGATTTCACTCAGTCACTTTTCCGACGCTGCTGCGTCAAAACCTTGCGCCTGCTTGAAGCAGGCGTAAGGCATGACGCAGCATATAAGGTATGGGCAGCCCCTAAACATTGCTGGAGTTGCATCGTGGTTGCGACACGACTCCAGCAATGCGCCGCCCTTACGCCATCAGAGGCGTCACGCATCTGTTTATCCTTGCGCCACGATACGCTGCATTGTAAATGCGGCGCATCATGTGTGGCGCAAGGGTAAACTTGCGTGATGCATCTTTCCTTGCGCATCTCTGCTGATTTGCAGGGATGCGCCAGGAAACATAAATCTGCCCCAAGGTATTCAAGCATATTGATGGGGAAAATGGAGTTATCAAAGGGAGCGTGACTGTCAAAGAAAGAAAGATAGACTAGAAAGAATATTTTGGGATAAGGGCATTAGCATGAAGTTTGCCAATGTCCTTGAGAGAGAAGAAAGGTGAAAAAGTCACAAGAGGAACAGGAAAATTGATGAAAAATAAAGTGTGTATCGGGAATCGTAAATTGAAAACGTAGAAGGGCAAGTGGAGGATCAGTGTGTCCCTCCCCAATTTGCTTTCCCTTGCAGCCTGTTGTACAGTGATGAATAGATTTGGCACTCGGTTTGCTATAGTTAAAACCGCATACATGTAGGCAGGGGTCTATGGTTAGTAATTGTGATTGTCAGCGCATATGTTGGACAATAGATCACAAAATATTTCAATTGCAACTGTTACATTTTAAGTGAGGCCAATGAATTGATGAGTGTAAAGCTTGGGAAGAATATAACCAGTGATTAATTTGAGTTGGTGGTTGTAGGTGGGGCACTCATTTTTTGGTCTGCCATTTACTTTTCCTGAACAGACAGACTTTGATCGAGAGCCAGAGAGAGAAAATCACAAAGACGGAGGCAGAGAATGATGTAAAAACAGTGACAGAGAAAGAAAGCAATGATAAAAAGGAGCCTTCAAAAGTGAGATAAGGGGGCAGGGAGTGTATGGTAGTCAGTGCTTTTAATGGGCCGGTACTCACCGGTACTGAGTACCGGCACTTCTGATTTTTTTTGCCGTCAGTACCAGCACTTCTCTGTAGCCAGGGAGAGGACCGGTACCATGATCCACGGCACGGCAGGCGCAGGTTAGGTTTCTCCTCCAGTGCAGGGCGGATGCCGCTCTGCTTCCGAGGAGCTTGTAATGAACTGAGCCGTGAAGTAGCCTTTGCAGAGTTGCAGCACCCATTTGAATGTCCCCAAACTTCAGGGGTTTGAAAGGGCATGTGTCACGCTGTGATTAACAGGACAGGATCTCTAGACAGACCCTGCACTGTCAATCAGGTGCGCAGCAACATTCCGGTGAAAGTGCCATCATGGCTTTCATTATGTGTAATGAGTTAATCTGTTCTATTGACATAAACACATTTCTTGTGTGTTTTAATATGTTCTGCAACTAGTACAAAAGTCATTATGTATGATCATATCTTGCCCTTAGCCCCGCCTCTAGCCCCGCCCACTTGCCAGACCTCTATTTTATTGAGTACCTGCACTAATCTTTACCCATTTAAAGCACTGCTGGTAGTTGTTTAAAGAGGAATCGGGTGGAATCAAGCCTACACAACCTTGATATTCGGCATCCAACCTTCGATAGTGCCGGCCACGGGCTTCTGAGCAAAACTTTGAGCTTGGCTCTTATTCTTTTAAAAATTAAACACTGGATATAATGTTACCTTATCTTTGAAATAAAAACGTTAGTTTGATTATTAGTTTAAAAAAATGTGTAATTCATCATGGAATCGAGAGTAATTATAAATATACTGCATTAAAGTTGTCAAAGCTGAAGAAAGCATTCTAAGTAGGACATGTTTACAATAAACAGTGTATGTTATTTGAACACATGGTATTGAAACCCATAAATAGAAATATTTTTGTATGAAGAAAAACAACAGCTATTTGGGATAGTTCAAAAATATCTTTACCCTGAACTCATGGATGTCACTTAGGGGTCACCAGGAGTCGCAGCTGCCCCTTCCGACCCCTGGCACTATCTTTGTGACCCCTGGCCTCAGAGGTGGCAAAATCAGTGCCAAGAATAGAGGGAAGGCTCCTAATTCCTTATCTTTTGCCCATTTTTAATCATATTAATACTGAACAAAACTGTATTATTCGCTATTAGTGTAATAACAAATCGAGCACACTTAGAATACTGAAAGTAATTATTGTCTATGGCACAGGCATTTTTGCAGGAATTCCTAGCATGACAGACCCATGTGACAAAATACTGGCACTTTGGGGTAATTCATGGCATAAAGGGCACCAATGGTAAAATACTGGTACTGGCATGTTTGAGGTAATTCAGGGCATGTAGTTCACACGTTGGAAAATACTGGCAAACTTGAGGAAATTCTTGGCATGTGTACTCCAGTGGCAGAATGCTGGTGAGAGGTAATTCTCGGCATAAAGGTGGACAACTTGGCACATGAGAGGGTTGCAACCCTGATCAAATGCCGGCCATGACATACTGGGGTAATTCTTTACATAAGGATCACCTATGCTATGTGGATCGCATATGTTGCAGAATTTTGGCACTGGCATATTTTATGTATTTTTTTTATATAAGAGGCACCTTGGAACATGGGGGGCGTCCGTCGTGAAAAAAAATGCTGACCTGGCACAATGGCACAATGGAGGTCATTTTTCAAATATGGGGGCACCCATACCACATTTTGAAAAAATGGGGTAAACTCTTGGGTAACTTCAGAATTCATTGGCTTGCCATTCCATGAACTATTTGAATATTGTGTATGTGAAAATTGTGATTTAAAATGCACCTTTACCCCTTTCTTTTCAAATTTATCTTGGGGGCAAAAGCCCTCTAGAGAAGAGTCCTACCTTACTCACTTTGCTCTCGTGCTACATTTCAAGGTAAGTATTTCCTCCCCAAACTTTCAAAAATCAAGTAAGCACCATAATATAGCCTTATAGCCCACCGTAGCGGGCTATTCCAGCTATTAAAGGCCCGCTCCAGTGTTAAAGGCCCGAGCCGAAGGTGAGGGCCTTTAACAAGAAAGCGGAGCTTTAATAGCTGGTATAGCCCAGCTATGATGGGCTATAAGGCTATTACAACATTCTGCCACTAGAGGGTAACTTCAGAATTCATTGGCTTGCCATTCCATGAACTATTTGAATATTTAATGAGTGTATATACTGCGGCTGTGGCATTTTAGCAAATGTATGTGAAAATTGTGATTTCAAATGCACTTTTACCCCTTTCTTTTCAAATTTATCTTGGGAGCAAAAGCCCTCTAGAGAAGAGTCCTAGCTTACTCACTTTGCTCTCTTGCTACATTTCAAGGCAAGTATTTCCTCCCCAAACTTTCAAAAATCAAGTAAGCACCATAATATAGCCTTATAGCCCACCGTAGCGGGCTATTCCAGCTATTAAAGGCCCGCTCCAGCGTTAAAGGCCCAAGCCGAAGGTGAGGGTCTTTAACAAGGGAGCGGAGCTTTAATAGCTGGTATAGCCCAGCTATGATGGGCTATAAGGCTATTACAACATTCTGCCACTAGAGGGCAGAATGTTCTAATAAATAAAACAAAGGCCTCTCAGAGCGGCGGAGAGTCCTTTGTGAAAACAACATTGGAATGTTGCTTTGCGGGCCTTTACCGGCCCATAGAAGCTCGGAGCACTCCATTGTATTCAATGGAGTGCTCCACATTCCAATTTTCTAATATAGGTGATTTCTAAAACTGCATGTTTTATGCTATTATTCTTGTATATAACATAATGGGGAGAGGATGTTGTCCATCGGCTAGACCTCCGACTTTGGTGCTGGAAACCAGGGTTCGAGCCTCGGGGTTGCGTCCACATCCTGTGATTCTGGGCGAATCACTTAATCTCACCGTGCCTGAATGTGTAACGTAACCGGTGCTCTATGTAAAGCGCTCCAATACCTTTGCGTCGAGTTTGCGCTATATAAAAATAAAGGGTACTGTACACCTATTGTAAAATGTGGTGGCCCTCAAGTTCAAACCTTCAAAGCACATACATTTGACATGTTTTGAGGGCAGCTTAGGCAAGGATACATCAAAGTATATCCATGTGCATAGCTAGAACATATTTCACCAAATCTAAGCATCAATGACAGCGTTCCTATGTTCAACGAAACAAACACTGTTGTTTTCTGTCCAGCATTTTGAAGCC
Source organism: Triturus cristatus (assembly GCF_964204655.1). Classification (NCBI taxonomy): domain Eukaryota; kingdom Metazoa; phylum Chordata; class Amphibia; order Caudata; family Salamandridae; genus Triturus; species Triturus cristatus. Next base: position 679,147,695 of record NC_140589.1, read on the forward strand.
TTGGCGACGGAAACTTTTTATGACCAGTGTCAAAATATAAGCACACATTTCTGTATCCACTCTAATGGGTTTCCTTCACATTAATGTGGAAAAACCTTAGTACGTTCCATTGCTAATAACAGCAGTTCTAATGGATTCTATTTATACAGAGTCCACTTTGCAACTAGATGCTGTTTTTTATGATTTGCATAAAAATGTCATTGCTGTAATTTCCACATTATTGTTGAACTGGGAGTTAATTATCGATGTAATGAAGGCTGTAGAGATGATAAAACGAGATTTGTTTTTGTCACTGGATGATGCCGGCGGATTATTAATGCGAATCTTATAAATTATAAACTTATTTTAGCGCCGTGTGATTTCAGGGATGAATGTTTCCTTTCAAGATGCTGAAATAGCGCCTGGGATGACGTAAGCAATATTCTGCAATATCTGGCCGCCCCACAAACAGATGAACAGTTGTAGGGACCGAAGAGAGAGATAACAGACCGCTTTGTGCATGCATATGATTCCTCTCCACAAATCTGAGGCACTTCTAATACAAGCAAAGAAAAGGTTTAGCCAATGTGCAACATTTCTGTCATTTCTCATGACCACTAATGTTCTGCACAATCGCATACAATTTAAAAAAAAGTAAAGCTACTCCTAGCGGCTTATGAAGAACAATTCATTTAATTTCCTGGATTCCTTGCACCAATTCTCTCTTCCCCAACCCAGTACTTAAGTAAATGAGAAGGTAGTCTTGTCTACTTAATTAAGACTGCTTCCTCAAGCCTTTCCCTTTTCCCCAACCCTCCGGTCTATAAAGGATGTCCAATCCATCCTCACTTTCTGTTCACAGCAAGCCCATTGTCTGATCTTAGACAAAGGTCCCTTAGCATAGCTACCTAGACAAGGAAGGAAGATTCGGAGTAATGAAGATTAGCAAAAATTATTTAGACATCACCTGCCTTCATCATTCCGTTTCTTACCTAAATGAGGATGTACTATAATGGTATTCCTTTTTTTTTTCTTCCTCATATGACCTCCGTAGCTACTGCCACCTCTCGACCTGTCCCACCACTGGCGCAGATAACTTTTTGGTGGTACTTAATCTCAGCTGATGTATTCCAAATGGGGGATACCCGTTTATACTCAACTTGAGCTGACCCAGAGGTTTTAATCATTGGAAGTTTTCCTATACTCAGATCTAACATAAGGTGACCCAAAAACTACTCTAGAAGGGTCATCTAACCAATTCCAAAACAACCCAATGTCAGGCCTTTCCCTGAAAACATTGTATTCCTTCATTGGAAGCCATGTAACCATCAAAAGACACACCACAATGCGGCGTAATGCAATGTTCCTCAACTAGTAGTGAAACATTATCTTTGCTCAGACTAAAGACTCCAAGACTACCTTTCTACAGAAGACATGTAGCGGAAATTAGAGAAGATGTCTGAGAAACAAGGGGGCTCTCCCCATGAAGTATAAAGTTAGTGCCTTGCAGATATTAGAAATGGAAACCTCACTCCATACTTCACATGGGCCTACCATTTCATGAGTAGAGTCAACCTATATAGACTCCAAGATATTCATTCTAACTTGTAAGTTAGATGTGGAAACAACAGACTCCCCCCAACAAATAATTTTTGTCATAGACAGTTGCAGTCATATTTGTAGAGGTGTGGGGCATTCTTCAGGACATTGTAGCCCTCTTTGCTGACTGAATGTATTAGAGGAATTATGAAAGAAGCAGGTATTTATAACCAAAAGTCTAAAATAAAACTTGCAAATCCTCCTGGTTGAGGCCCCGACCTTCAGAGGTCTAGTGATTTGATCTTAATGGTTCTATTGTCTCATCACGGTGGAATCAGGGAACAGGGTCTCTCCGACACCTGTGTTCCAGTTGGGAGTACTTCCATCCAAATGAGGAGGTTTGAAAATTACAGTGCTTTTTGGCATATTGTGCAGGAAGGTGGAAAGTCCATCTTTGGGCTATCATGGGTTAATGATGCCGAAAGGCACAGTCCTATCGGAGAGTTGCCACAGGTGTTGAGCCTTTTGCAGCCTAGGCGCTTTTGTAGATGCCCAGACTGGATATCCTTGTGGACCTAATGATGAGGGAGAGAGCATTAGGTGTGACGGTCTTGACGTGCAGGTCCCCTGATAGTTACAGTGGAACTGTGCTTTGTTTCTGGCTCAAAGTGGGTGAATCGTTTCTCATGTCTGTGGCACTTTATTCCATTGCTTTGCCACACATTTGTATGAATGGTGCCATGAACTCTAAAATACATTCCACGATGAATACTTTAAATTATAAAGTCAAAATTAGAGTTGGGGGGGGCTTCAGACAACCTGTAAATGATGAGTGTTATCTTGCACATTTAAGCAGGTCTGCATGTATTTTTCTACTAAAGCAAAGATAACTTCTGCAGCCTGCAACAACAACTACCAATCGGTTTACCTCTGGTTTTGGCGAAGAGTGATTCATTAATAAATTCTTTTTCATTTGTTTGAAGATTCCGAAAGTCCATCATAATGCCATGTCAGATGACAAACTAGCTATCACAAATTTAAAGATAGTTATGTTATGTTAAGTAGTTTTATAAAGCCCCCAAATACCAATAAAGCGTCTTGGTGCTAGCTGAGTGAGCAACCTGAGCAAGCTGTGGTGGCTAGAAATTATTGTAAAGTAAAAAGCCATGTCTTGAGAGCCTTCCTAAAGGCTAACAGATCTAGTAGAGATTTGATAACAAGGAGGAGAGAGTTCCAGGCCTTGGATGAGTTCAATACAAATCTGCAGCCGCCCCATTTAACTCGTCTAAAATGAGAAACTGAGAAACTGATACAAGTATCGATAAGGCTGATCTTAGATGTCTTGATGAAGGTAGATGGAGAAGGCTGATCTCAGGAAGGCTGGACCTATACCGTGTATGCCTTTATAGACTATACATAGTGAGTTAAAAATGATTCTGACCCTGACTGAGATCCTATGAAGCTGTTGGATAGCTGTGGAAGCATAGTGATATTTGGGAAGTTTGAATAGAGCCCTTGCTGCAGCATTTTGCACTGTCTAAAGTTTTTTTAGCACATGTTTCCGTGTCTTGACATAGAGACTATTACAGTAGTAGAGTTTCGACAGCATTAGAGAGTTTATTAGTGATTTCTGAAGGGGAACCGGAATATAGGTCAGGATCTTCTTGATTAGCTTTAAGGTAAAAAAGGCGGCAGATGAGACAGAATTAGCCTGAGTTGTGTAAGATAGAACTGTGTTAATTTTGACTCCAAGATTTTTTACTGATTTAACCAGGAGAGGCAGGGAGCCTAATTCGGGTGGCCACCAATTATGGGACCAAAGGGGTGGTTGACGTCCGAAGAGTAGCACCTCCGTTTTGGTGGAATTTAGTTTGAGACAGTTAGATGACATCCAACTGGTGATTGCTGTCACGCAATCACAAAATTTGGCAGCTACGTCTTGTCTTTCCTTTGAAAGCGAGGCAACAATTTGTGTGTTGCCTGCGTAGGATGTTAGGGGAAAGCCAAAAGAATGGATCAAATTTACTAGTGGCCTAACATAAAGATTGAATAGCTCAGGGCTCAGCGCCGACCCTGTGGAACCCCACATGGAAAGGAAATTTAGGGTGATGTAAAATTTACAAGACACACTGATTGCTTTCTATCAGTCAGGATTGATTTGATAAGTTTCAAGGCTATTCCAGATACTCCACCTGAACACAAGCGATCTAGTAGGAGTCCATGCTGAACCATATCAAAGGCTGCAGAGAGATCTAATAAAATCAGGGCTGCCCCGTTACCTTGATTGAGGGATGCTCTTATCTCCTCAGTGGCTTTGATAAGAGCGGTTTTATTACTATGAACTGACCGAAATCCAAACTGTATGTCATCCAGGAGGTTATTGTTTAAAACATGTTCCATCAGTTGTGCATTCATGAGTTTGTCAATGACCTTAGAAGCAAGTGGTAGACCGGCTAGGGGTCGATAATTATTACGTTTCTTTGGATTTAGTGAGGGTTTTCTTTAGTAGATGGTGAATGGAAACTTCCTTCCACTGGGAAGGAAAGATACCTGATATGCATATCTGCTGAGAGATGTCTGCCAGATAGGGACCTAATTAAGGTGCAACATGGCTTACCCTTTTAGGAGGGCATGGGTATAGTGGTGAGCCTAATCGGGTGAACTGTAGCATTCATCCAACCTCTTCCTTAGTGGAAGGAGTGAAGCAATTAAGAATAGATTGGGACCCGGGTGTTGAACTGGAAAATTGCTGTGGTGTTACTACGGGGGATGTAGAAGCAAGGACGTTAGAGACACTTTCCACATTTCCACAAAAGGTGTCTGCTAACAAGTTGCAAAAGGAGTGAGATGGAATAACAGGGCTGGAAGCGGTGAGCTGGGCTATAGTGGCATACAATGTGTTTAGATGAATTAGAGGAAGATTCTATTTTTAAGGTGTTGAAGGCGATTTAGCTTTCAGAAGACAGAATTTATAATGTGTCAGGCATCTCTTATACTCTGTCTTTTTCTAGTTCATCATAATGGGTTTTTCGTCACTTTTAATGCCTTCTGTAGGTCTGCTTTAATGACCTAAGGTCTATGGAAAACCGAGGTGCAGAAGTGTGTGACATCTATTAATATTGGTCTTGAGTACTTGAGCAGCCTGTTGTACTAACTACAGCATAAGTTTAGCATCTTCACCTCTATTGAACTATGGTGGATCCGAGTAGAGGCAAACGTGGACTAAAGTGATGACTGTGGATCCCTCTATTGTTTGCCAAGCAAAGGAGTTATTGTACAAAAGTCATATTGACTGATTCGCCTATCAGTACTAGATAGTGACTGATCTTGGTATCGTATGAATATGTGTGAGTGGGTGGGCATTTCACTAATATCACAGGGACCTTCTTATGCTTCCCTGGGGGGTAATAACAATAACACGTAGAGCCATGTATTTCCTAAAGTGGATACCTTTGTTTACATGTAGGAGGGACACAGAAAGTCCTCTGGGGTTCTGGTTGCCCTGCAATATGTTATGGTTGGAGTCTTTGGGAACATGTCAAACAGGGGTCTGCCTTTTAGTGCTATTATTTTATATTCTGGAGTTTAAAGGCAGCAGTGCCTAAAGCCACTTGAGGAGCACCTGGTTCTTTCCAGAAGGCCTGATATTTGATATGTGATCTTGGGCCAGGTAGCATTGGTTCTTAAGTGAAACGGTTTGAGAACATTAAAATTAAACACCATCCATGTCCTAAATTCATTCACGATCAATGGAATTAAATTTCTTTAAACAGTAATATTCAAAGTAAATTAAACTGGACCACCAGTTAGTTGTATGTGCTGAATTTCCTAACCTTTTAGACTTCCTTACTAGCCTTATTAGCCCGAAACAGAATCCCTTTTTTAACTCCCATGAAGCTGGGCACTGTATGCTAGGTGGTTCCAGTGTGATGTTGCATTTGGCATACCTAAACAGACAGCCCAGGCGTCTACATCAATCTTTGAATCTACAACGGATCTCAAACTCTCCAGAGCAAGAATTCAAGTGACCTCATGACTTTATCTCAAACATATAGAAAAGGGATTTAACAAATACAAGTTGTCCATCTCTACAACAATTCCCCTTCCATTAATTGGACTAACTATTCTTGCCTGTGGTGCACCTTCATGAAAATAAAGGACTAAGGGTCTCATTTATAAAAAGTGACGCATCGCTGCGTGAAAACAGCGATGCGTTACGTTTCATTGCGCCCTCCTTGCGGCATGCTGGATGCATCATATTTACAGTATAATGCATCATCTCGCAAGGAGTTGCAGATACATCAATATTTCTGACGTATCTGTAGGCGCAAACATGAAGCATTGCTAGAGTGTGTCACGAAAGTGGCGCAACTCCATCAATGGGTCATTTCAAATGGGCAAGACCCATTTTAAATGTGCCTGCGTCAGTCTTATGCCTGCTGTGAGGCAGGCGTACGATATGGACGCATTTGCGTCCTAGAAGTGACGCAGTGAAATCACATAGATTTCACTGCGTCACTTCTACGAGGCTTACTTATGTCAAAACGCCCACCCTGCATACATTATACCTGGTGCAGGTATAATGTGGCGTAGGAGTTTACAAAGTGACGCATCTACGTAGATGTGTCACTTTGTAAATATGACACAACATGGAGCATTTTTCACCCTGCTGGTGCGTCACAAAAAGTGACGCAAGGGCTCATAAATAAGCCCCTGAATTTTTTCTATGCCTATGCTGTTGTGAAAACCCTGGGATTATGGGTCACTACAAAGAGTGGGAACAGCTCAGGCAGTTTCTGTACTTTTGAAGCAGGTCCTTTTCAGAGCACTTAAGTGAGACCCTTTTCTACATCTTGTTATTAATACAATCATTACTTGATGAGCCTACAAAATGAGTCTCCCTTGAGGTGAATTTTTGCATTGGTGTAACTAACCCCTCTTACTTTACCACTTGCACCCCAGATATAAAAGAACATTAAATGCTATGTTCGAGGAGTGGGTTTTCTGGTAATAGTCTGCAAGTAAAGGAATGGCGCTAAAGAGTACCAAGAGTACATGCTAGCCTTCCATGACTCAATGATGTAATTTGTAAACCGGATATTTTTGTACAACTTAATCTGCATATTGTGCTACGGTAATATCTTGCTGCTTTACGGATGAGGAGGCATTTGGCAGCGGTGGCTCCTCCGCAATGGCAGCGGAGCGTCAGTCCACTGGATCTGAGCCAGCAAGTGAAAAATAAAACAATATCTTAGTATAGTTTTATTTTTTATTTGCTGGCTCTGAGCCAGCTGGTGCAGGGAGGGGCAGGGCCGGGCCATGGGAGGGGGGAGGAGGAGTGCTATGTGCACTTTTAAGTCCGCATGTGTGTTTGGCCAGCCGTCTCAAGCCGGCCAAACACACATACCCACTTAGGTTTCTGCAGCCTGGTTGTATTGAACAGCCGGGCTGGAGAAATCAAACAGAATTCCTGTCCTGAACAAGAGCAGCGCTGGGATTGGATGGTAGTCATGGCGCTTTCGCAGGGACTCCTAGGACAGGAACCTCAGCAGAGGAGCGCAAGGCGGACGGGTGCACCAGGTAAGTGTTTATTTTAATTAATAAACCCCCTCTGCGTGCTCCCCCCCATGCTTCCCGCTGGCCCCCTCTCCCTCCACGCACCCACCACCCCGGTATTTTTTAGAGTTGGCCGCCACTGACATTTGGCCTGATTTAGAGGAGGAAGGTAATACTAAACTCTCCAAAATAGAATTCTGAGCATTTTACAATATTATCTTTCTCTAAATCAGCAGACAGATTTCCTGCAGTGATCTGTTTTGAATTACCGGGTAACACAAGGTCTGTTTTGCGGTATGATTCCTTTTCTGGATTTACATTCTGTGCATCTATTCTGCCATCTAGTGGTTGGGTCCAGAATCATGTTTTGTCTAACTTCTCTTGTTTTTTCTTTGGGGCGTTGTAGACCACCATTAGGTAATAGGTCATTCCCCTGTGTGATGTTAGAGGTGGGCCCTGGAAGTTGCTGTGCATGGTCGCGATCTTCAGATTGTCTTTTTTGATATTGGGTCTAGAAGAACGGCAGAGGAGCTCCGAAGAATTTCATCAAAACAGTGAAAAACCATGTGTTTTCCACTGAGAAACACTGAAGATCACCGTGAAGCACAGCATTTGAAGGATGGAGAAGGTTTGCCTTCTCAATCCTGACACGGGACCTCACTGGTAAGTACCACGTGGTTAGAGAATGCAGAGGCATGGAGAACACCCCCTTTAAATTTTGGCCCAACTGCCATCACAAGTTCGCACAGAGGGACCCCCATGAGGTGTGCAACTTGTGTCTCCTGAAAGACCACAGCGCTGAGGACTGTGAGGCCTGTGCAGAATTTGGTCCGAAGACGAGACTTAAAAAGCAAATGGGGCACCAAGCCATGGCCACCACCCAGAGAAACCAGGAGGCTCTTAAGGACCGAGGCCCCTCTAGTGAAGATGAGTAGAGGAATTTCAAGAGGCTGAGCTGGGAGAGACTGGCGATTTGGAGATCGAAGATAACATCATCAACATTGAACTGATTTAGGCCGTGAGGAGTGAAGCGAGAGAGGCCGAGAAGGCCAAACAGCAAGAGATTTAGAGGAGGATGGTCAGTGCCTAATCTGAGCCAGCGCTTGCTGTTGGGGGCCACGGGCACTCACTTTTGGGGACTGGTACCTATTTTTCCGTGTCAGACTGTTCCTGAGATCAGGAAAGGGAAAACACATAAATGGCCAAGAAGGAGGAAGAGAAGGACCGGAAATCCACCACTAAGGGAGAATGTAGGAGATATATGGGCAGGAAATGTCTGCCCGTGGAATAAAAAGGCCCAAGTTGGATGCATGGCGACACAGCCTTGCTCTTTGGAAGGCTGACACATAATAGTGCCTTCCGCTGACTTCCAAGTAGTGCTCTGGGCACCTGCACTCATTAGTTTACAAATTAGGCACTGAGGATGGTAATACTAAACACTCTGAAATGGAAGTGGTAATTTCACCGATGGATTAGTATATGGAAGAAATTATGTCATCACTGCTTTCCTGAGCATTATACAGTAGTATCCTTCTGTAAATGAGATCACAGAATTCTGATGGCGATCTGTTTAGACTTACTGGGTAACACATGGTCTGTTTCATTCCTTCTATCAGCAAAAAAGCAAGGCGGAAGACTTTTTATTTGCAGTGCAAAACTGACATGACACCAGGGTTGCCACTTGCTAAAAACAGGGCATAATGCCTGTGAGCCAGTTCCACCTAACAGATATCTTCAAAATGCACTGTTTAATTTAAGCCAGTGGTTTCTGGTGCTCGGCACTGGCACTTAATTGTCAACACCGGCACTTATGACACTCTGCCACATGGTGGCATGTTTGTCTAATTTAGAGTTGAACACAGCAACAGTCGTTTATTAATTCAGTATATATTAAGTTGACTAGTGCTTGCTGCCCAAGCCATTCTTAAAGCTTTGGGTTCTTGGATAGTCTGAATTTTTATACATGTAGGGTGTGATGTTTAGTAGTTGTGTCGGGTCTATCATTGGCGGCAGATGCAGGGGCAATGGGTGAAGTGGCCTTTTGATGAAGGCCCTGTCACTTAAGTTTTTACAAAGTAAGCACTGGCTACATAAACATAAGTCTGTTGCCTGCACTAAACTGTTTGAGTTAGTTCCGAAATTCTTACATTATTATACGTGTGTGCAAATACTGAAGCTTGAAAGAAGCTGGCTGATGACGACAACTGAGCTCTAGCTATTGATGGCTTAGCCAGTGTAGTGGCAGCGCAGCCCAGAGCTGGAAGTGATCAATTGCACCGTCTAAGGCACTACACTGGCTACTCTATCAGTTGCTGTAGCAGAAACTGTAGAAACCCAGAATTGATGTGATGACCATTTGCATTGCACATATACAGGCTTTGCCAGTCTTCCTGTTGGATTGTCAATAGGGAAGCCAATCCACCTTAGCATGATTTGTACTATGTGTGGATGAGCACATTAAGTTTAAACTGACAGCAATCTACTTGCTGTGTCTCATCAACTTAGCACCACAGCTTTTCAAGTGCCATGCTGCTGTGCTGTATGCTCTACACTAAGTCCTGTGCTGAATGCTCCTGGAGGCTGTTGCTCTTTTAGGCCTGCAAACAGGGCAGGATTGGCCATTCTGCCTCTCTGCTATGTCCCCGGCTGGATGCAGGCTTAGTGGGCTGCTTTCTGGGCATGATGGGCTGCATCACTCAGCCATGTCCCAGTGGTCCAGTTGTAGTCATGGCCTCTTGCAGCGTGGGGATTATTTGAAGATTTCTGCCAGGGCTGATCTTGGTCTCCAGCCCGTCCCTGCCTGCTAATCTGAGGCTCACATTGCAGCAGCTGCAAAAAATATGTAGGTTGAAGTAAATGAAACTGATAATGTCAATAACATATGTGGTGGGCTTCATTCACTGGTTGGGAGAGGGTGGATAAACTCAAGAGGGCTAGGACTAAAGGTGACTCCTACATGATCTCAGATCCATGTTGGTGGGAGAGGTGTGAACCAACTAGAAACAAAACGAAATCCCCTTCTACTATGAGGATCATAAAGACATCAAAGTTCTCGGAGTCTTCCAACTTTCGTACCTTAAATTAACTGGTTGCGTTTTTCCATCCTACAGTTACTTGCTGTTTTTTTTCAAACTCCAGAAGCTAGTATCCTCCACTGACCCTCTGTAGCATGCAGCTTAAGCCCTGTTAGTTCCAGGGTCACTCTTGTCTTTGCATTAATTTTAAGCATGTTGTGCAAATTGTCAAATGCAGTGTACTTATTCCAGACCAGTATCCTCAATTGAGAGAATGCCCTGGTACGGGTTCCTGTGTTGTGAGTGGGAGAGGGTGCCTTATGGTGCCAGTTGGTGAGCATAATATATTTTGAAAGGTAAACATCCAATAAGCATCCATAAATAACTACATAATCCACAATATAAAAAATTGTAGGCCATAGGTAGATTATGATATTAAATTCACTATTTAACTCGCATGTGTACATTATAATGGAAGAAAATTGAAATTGGACTTTACTTAATTGGGGGCTTATTTACTAGTTTTTGATGCAGGGCAGTCCGGCGGCAAGTCACTTTGCTGCGCTGTCCTGGGTCAAGAGAAAAGAGCAGGAATGCGCTGTACCTCTGGGATGAATGTCCTCTTCCACTCCACTGCACTGGTGCACAATTGGCTGCCTTGCGCCATTGCAGGCTTCCTTGCAGCATGGTGTCTGTGTTGTAGGAATGATTGTTTTTGTGCAGGAAGGTACACATACAGAGTGTAGGCTTTTTACATATTCTCAGAGTTACAAGTTCTTGTGACTCTGGGAATGTGTCAGAATCCTTGGGTGTTGCATGGGAACACCCACTGCAACACCCATGAACAACTCTTTGATGCAGAGTAAGACAAAGCAGTGACTTGCACTGCTTTCCCTTACTCTATATATAGGACGCCATGACAGTGGCTTTGCGTGGCCTCATTGATATGGGTCTGCAGTCTGCACTGCCGGTGCGTCAAAAAAATGATGCATCAGCAGCGCATTGGGCTTGTAAATAAGGCCCTGTTTTTATATAGCACTTCATACTACACATCTGCCCTTTCAAAGCACTGTAAATAAAAGATGTTATTGTTACCCAATTTAATTATAATTTCAGTTGTGGTGCTTCATTTACCAACCTTGAAGAAGGGAAGGTTGAGTGGGCCTTGTCCACATTCAGATTGGGTACTTGTAGTTCAGTGCAGGTTTCAGTGGAGACTATTTAACGCATTGACACATCCAGTCAAATTATGGAGTCACTATTTTGCAACTGAAATCGACTGGGAAAAAAATCACAATGCAATTTTCAAATACATCCTAATGTTGAGACATTCAAAGCTCTCATAATGTGCAACTAGTCAGACCTGATGTGACCACAAATCTCCCACTACTTGGACATCAAGGCTCTCATTTCTGGGGATTTGGCATACAGAAACACAGCAAGTCAGCTTGCTGTGCTACCCTTTGCCAAAGTGAAAGAGCAGGAATGAATCGTATTTATGCAATGCAGTGCATTCCTCTCCTTTCCCTCTGTGCTGGCACCCTTTGGGCAGCCTACTGCCGACACAGGCATGGTTCAAGGGTATCTGTGTTGTCAGCAGGATTGTTTTTGTGCAGAAAATGGCACCTTCCTGCACAGGAATAATCCTAAGAGGGGTTTCCTCTTTCTATGTGTGGTGCAGAAGGCAGCACACATGGAAAGAGGAAACAACGAGGAGAAATAAAGGTATTCTTCCTCTGTACGCCTCACGTCAGGAGGCGTAAGGTTTTGGCGCTTCCCCAGGTTTACATGCTCTCGTAAATCTGGAGAAGTGTCAAAATCCATGGGTGTTGCTTGGGAAACCCAAGGCAACGCCCATGGAATGTCACCCTAGCGCCGAGTAAGGCAATGTAGTGATTTGCGCTGCCTTGCCTTACTCCATATCTATAAGACCTTTGAGGCCATTCAGAGCCTTCAATAGTGGCTCTGCGTGGCTTTGCGTAGCTTTGCGTGGCTTCATAGACATAATTTTGTGATTTGCTCCCCCGGACCGTCACAAAAAACGAGGCTCCAGCAGCACAAGGGGCTTGTAAATATGCCCCCAAGAGTTCTTACAATATTCTTTATATTGACATGTGCTTTGCATCTTTAGATAGTGGCCTTGTGGGATTAAAAATCGACCTCTGGCAAGAAATGTTTCCAGTTGAATTGCTCGAGGCGAAACCACCATCAAATACTTATAAAATTACCTCGAAATCCTATTCAGTTTTGAGTGATCAAGTGTTTTAAAATCAGCCACCGACTACAAATTGCCATTAAAAGAACATAAAATTCAGCTAAACGACCTTTAGTTGGGAAACCAAAAAAAACTACTAACATCAAGGGGGTTGAATCAGAGATTGAGAATGTTAATCATTTTCAAGAGGTTTTGGAAAAATTGAAATGGCCCTTCTTCGAGCCTTAACTATAGCGGCACTTTCAGAGTCTGACCCACCAGAAAAGAGTACCAACCCACCCTTCAGTCATTTCTCCCTTCCTTTTTTGTTTCCTTCCATCCATCAAACCACCCTTCAAACCTTTCCTCTATCATCTTTCACATTTCCCTCTATACACCAATCTATTCTTCCTTATTTTCTTGTCGAGAATTACCTGTTCGTTAACGGGTTCGATTTGAGGCAAAGTGACCAGCTATTGAAATATTCAGTGGCCTCTTTTTTTACAGGTACAACTGAGAATTTCACTAATTTGGTCTTAAATGTTTTTTGCACATTTGCCTCCTGGCACATCAGTTATTTTACGCATTTAGCACTGGTCTGGGTCTAACTTTCTTTTAATAAAATGAGATTGCATTGTACAATGGAATATATACTGCAAATAAATTACATTAGAACTATCCATCTGAAAAAATGCGCCACTGTCCCAGATAATATTTCGTGGCTACCCCCATCCATCGTATGTATATTGACACCATGTAATACTAAATAGCTTACAAATTTCACAATGACCCAGAAGGAGTTGCAGTTGTGAATGTTTCTGTGGTAGGAGAGCATAGGGATAGACACCTGTCAGCTTGCCATTGGCAAGATGCAGATCATTCCTCTAGGTTCTGGGCCACCTCTGTGGCATAGAAACTGAGAAACTGTTGCTTTCATAAAGCTTTGAACAAACACTGAGATGTACTTCAGGAAAGTAACTGCACTTTTTCCATTCCAGAACACTGAAAATGCATTAGCATTTGTTGGATCAGGTTTCCCCAGCTATTTTGCAGATATTCCACTTTTTGCCTTGCACCACTTTCCATACTGTGACAAAATGAACAGCCCTTGAGCCCCTATCACACAGCAAGTGCTGACTCCACTTCGCACAGCAGCATTAAGTAGCACCTTTCTCTTGCTATCAAAGCAGGAACATCCTTGCAGCACACAAGAGGGATCATTTAGTCCCCTGTAGACCCTGTGGTGCGGGTGGGGGCGGGTGGGGGGACTTGACCCTTCAGGGTGCCTCCATTCTGCCCAAAGCCAATGAATGTCTGTAAGATATGGGAGACTCAGGGGCCTGTATCATATTCACTCATCACATTCAGCAGGGGCCCAATGATTTTACTTTACGCCACTGCAAAAATTGCTGTCAACCCGCACTGTGTTGCGTGTTGCTTGGCAATACACGATTGAGGTTGGGATTCGGTTGCCGGTGACGTTAATGAATTACATTGCAGTGTTAAGAAATGAACTCCCTTCCCCACAAGGAGCCACACTTCCCAGCCCACTTTACACTGGTTGCATTTGTAGCTTTCTGGTTTTGCAGACATGGCTGGCTTTGAACTTCACACAAGAGTTCAGGACTTTGACCTTTAGTAAACTCTGGTCAAATGAAAACTGAGAGGAAGCAAGTAGGTAGGTGTGGCTAGAAAAAGCGGGAGTGAGGGAAAGGGTTAGACGAGTTATGCTGTAGGAGGGATTGCAGGGCTCTCTTGTCTAGTTTGAAAGTTGCCACTAAAGGCTGATTGAGAAATATCAAAATGCCATTTAAACTCAATAGCATTATTGTATCATTCTACTTAATCTATGTTTATTTACCAAAAACACCCTTCTATCTCGTTTACTAACAATATGCATCATATTACTAATCTTATACTAATTAAAGATTTGTTTCCCTTGAGAGATGCTACTTCTGGAGATGCAATCAGTGTCACATATCATTTAACTTTATTGTCATTGGGTCCAAAGTCATGGAGTTTCATACTTTTTGAATGCCACCAAAGTTGGAAGGGGCAGCGTCAAATTGCCTTTGATGACACTCGGGCTACCAAAGACAGCTTTGAGGAGTTACATTATGGTGGCTAAAACAGTAATAGAATTCGAGCAGGTATAGATTCAGAAGAAGAGGACTGACAGATTGCTAACATTTATGATGTGCTCTCTGCCTATAGGAAATGTTTCTCAGTGTTACCTAAAATAAGTATGTCTTCAAAACCTTCCGAAGGTGATCATGGGGGAGGCTGGCCCAAGATCCAATGTTAAGAAATTCCAAAAAGAAGGCCCTTAAAGTGAGATGTTTCTCCCTCGCAGGACCTACCTATCTTTTTAGGCCTCACCTGCAACAGCAAATGCACTGCATGCGCTCTTGCTTGCAAGAGTTACTGTATACAACAAGAGGCTTACTGCCAGCTCTTTGCTTACCATTAGTTGGCTTCATTGTCACTCCTATTTGCTGCCTTCTAATTTGCCAGGGTCTACTGCTTTTCTTCCTCTTTTTTTGGCTGGAGCATGGACCAAGTACTGATTGTTTCAGCTTGATTGCTGTCCTTCCACTGTGATTGGGGTAGTACTTCTATTTTCTCTTCTTCCCTGTCATCCTTGTTGAACCTCTTGCCATTTGTAGCTATGTTTTACTATGCTACACACACTTCAAAGAAGACATCTTCTTCTTTAAAAATGGATGTTTATTGGGACCACAGATGTTATCTGCTTCTAAATGTAGTTTCTCTAAGACATGGACATGGGAGCAATTGCGTTCTTGATGTGATAGGATTTTTTGCCAAACTGCATATTTTTTCTTTTTCGCACATGGGTAGATTAACTGATTTGCTCAGAATCACAAGAGTGCTGGGCTGAGACCTAACAAGCCTTGGCAAAGCCAGTAGGTCTTGCCTTTGTGACTATTGGCTCCGCCATTGCCATTTGTTCATGCTGTACAGCATGTGCATTGGCAATTTTTGAGACAATTTGTATCTGCACCTTATAGCAGCATGGCTGCTGTGCAGCTTGGCTATAATTAATAATAATAAAAATGTAGTCTGATGCATATTTTCGCCACACTGCAAAACATCCATGCTACTGTGCAGAATGGCTACACAACGTTGCTAATGCCAATAGCTCTCATAGGCAGGATCTATTGGCTCTGCCAATGTAGTTTTTCTTGGTTCCCGGTTAAGGTAATGTTATGAAACCCTAGCAGAGAGATAGGATGGGAAAGAAGCAAAAAGTGGTGGCTTATTGATAAACAAATCATACAGAGTATAAGGAATGTAGGAGTGCAAAGGAGAGCAAAGTATGAGAAAAAAACTTGTTTACCTTTTATATTTGTGCTTTACAACAACATTATGGTGATACCTATTGTTATATAGTGCTACACTGAACGACTGTTTCAGAAGGAGTTACTTTCAGTCAGAGCAGTTGCTCATAACAGCAAAGCACAGCCAGTCCACCTTTTACACAGTGTATTTGAATCTTCTCTGCCTCTCCATATATCTTAAATACGCTGAGTGTCTTACAGCAGCAGTATTTCAGCAGAGACCATGGGCAAAGTGAAATGTGAATTATTCATTTGCTGTTTTAACTGTTTCTATCTATATAATATCAACCGAAATAAACACATTTTAGTCTACTAAAGAAGGAAACGGGGGCAACTTTAGGATGCTGTGTGTTTAAGAGCTACAAAATCTAAATTTAGACAGTTCTTTGTATCTTGCTCCAGTTTATGCAGGGAAAAACATGTTTATCAGCATCTGTGTGTGAGATCCCAAGAGGAACGCAATGAAAATTGCTGTTTCAGTCGGTATAAAAGTCCTCCATTATATCTAGTCTATCTACTAAGAAGAGAAAGTGGATGTTATTGAAAAACTATATTCAATCCGAGACCATGTTCTACATGTTCACAACATTGATCTCTTTTATCCACTATAACATATATGCCTGCGTTAAGTTTATTTAACCTGTCTCGTATTTACTGATGTTCCATCATGGTTGGTAAGAAAAAGCCTTGTACGTAGAAAACTATGTAGGGACAGGTACCCTGACTGTTAATTATATGACTAAAAAACGATCTGGCCATATTCAAGCATAATGCCACATACTGAGTGGATTTATAAGTTCACAGAACAGTGAGGCGAGTTGCAATATAATTTTCCTGTGCTTTGTAGGGTACTTTATTTCTTATAATATATGACCCCACTCTTTCCATAGTTGGCAAGTGGCATCATGACACATTTGACACCTTTATTTATTAATAGGTTTTTAGCCAAGATCCCTCGGATTTTAAGCACAAATCCAGAATTTAAAATCGAAACTACATGCAGAATGCAACATACTGTTAGCTAGAAAGCGAGGAATGGCAGAAAGTGTCACTACTTGAGTCTCCTGCAGAATAGCCGTCTTCACACTAAAAACATTGTGGGGCATATCAGCAAGGCAAGGCGATAGAATTATCGCCGCTTTTGCAGCCGTTTTTGGCCGAAAAGCGCCGATAAGTTTATCGCCTGATTAGCAGGCTCACGCTAATGCGTGAAAACTTGCGTTAGCATAGCAATTTCTAACGCCCAGCTTTGTATCTCTAATGAGATGCAAAGTGGGCGTTCCTGACCTGACATGACAGGAGAAATGTTGCTAAGCGACATTTCTTCTATCATCAAGCCCCACGCTATGAAGCATAGCGTCAGGAAAAGTAGCGATAACCCCTGTTATCGCTACTTTCCTTACGCCTGCTTCAGGAATGACTTAGCCATGATATCCTATGGAAGGTGGATATCATGGCTAAGTTTGTGAGTCCCTATCATCAAGCTAACGCCACATTGCGTGAGATTATCGCTGGGTTTCCAGCGATAATCTCGCGTTAGGCAGTTAGCGCGAGGATTTTTATCACTTTTGAGATAAGCATTGCTAATAGCACGCTATCTCAGCGATAAAAATCCACGCTAGCCGGCGATAATTATCCTAGCGCTAAGTGCGCTTAGCGATAATTATCGCCGGTTGTTGCTGATATGCCCCTGTATTACTTGATCGTAAAAAAGGCTTGAAGAAAACAATTGTCCTCAGCCTGAAAACAAGTCCTTCCATTAATCATCTACTGTTCTGGGTTGGGATCCTTCGAAGAAATTGCTGCATAAGGAATTGTAATTTCTTACAGGATGTGTTTCAGCCACCATGTTGTACTCATCCATTGCCCTGTCTGAGCTGCGGCAAGACTGGGACACGGTGCTGCATGTTTGGAATTACCGCTACAAGGAGGACCTGAGGCAGCATTTGGGCCCTCACTTTCCCTCAGTGTTTGAGAGAGGTGGCACACAGAGACCCCAGCACAGTCTCTATGACTTGGAAGAGGTAGAGGTTTCTTATCTTCACCCTGCTTCTGGCTCATAAAGAAGGTGTTTGATGGCAGTGTATGACTTTCCTCAAATCTTCTGATGGCAATGAACGGCTGCCTGATCTGTGCACAATAGAGTTTAGGGCAGTGTCACATTACTGCTTGCTTCAAACAAGTTATTAGAAGTAACACAAGAACTAGCCTGCAATAATAAATAAAGTACAAAATAATGCTCCCCCATATTTCACATCACAATAATGCATGATCTTGATGAAAGGTCCAGTTAGGGTAGGGAATTTGTGTTGAGTCATGCAGCCTTACTTATATTTATTTGTGTAACAGGATAGGTTCTAATATTTTTTATTAGTTTGGTGTTTCTTACAATTGCACCACCAACCAATTGATTATCTATGTATGGCCAATAAATCATCAGAGCCTGGTGCTAAATTATCTACAAAAAATACTTCATGTACATAATGCAAAATGCTCTACTTGTTCATTTTCATTTATGGACCTTCTGTTTTTTTCTCTACAGCATACTTCTACACTTCGTCCATTTTTTGAAGATGCCCGTGTGATCAAAAGCAAAGGTTATGAAGTCGATCCTGGATGGCCTTGCAGACACAACTTTTCGAACCATCACAACTGACCTTCTCTACATGGGTTCCAACGACGTTCAGTACGAAGACACTAAGGGCGAAATGGCCTCCAAACTTGGGTATTTCCCACAAAAGTTACCTTTGTCCTCCTTCAGGAGTGATCATTCTGCAGACAAAATGACTATAGGAGATGATAATCTGCTCAGCTTCTATCCTCTGGATCAGTTTAATGTCACTGAGTTTTTTAATCGGTCTGTATCAACATTCAAGGAAAATGACGATAACATGAGATGTGGGGAGAATTTCATGGACATGGAGTGCTTCATGATTCTAACTGCAAGCCAACAGCTAATCATTGCAGTCCTTTCCCTTACGCTAGGCACCTTCACAGTCCTGGAGAACTTTTTAGTACTGTGTGTCATTCTACAATCTCGGACCCTCCGATGCAGACCCTCCTACCACTTTATTGGCAGCTTAGCTGTGGCTGATCTCCTCGGAAGTGTCATCTTTGTCTACAGTTTTCTTGACTTTCACGTGTTCCATCGAAAAGATAGTCCCAATGTCTTCTTGTTCAAATTGGGAGGAGTTACAGCCTCATTCACAGCTTCAGTAGGTAGCCTTTTTCTCACTGCTATAGACAGGTATATTTCCATACATAGGCCACTTGCTTATAAAAGGATAGTGACAAGGACAAAAGCGGTCATCGCATTTTGCATGATGTGGACCATTGCTATTATTATTGCTGTACTTCCTTTACTTGGCTGGAACTGCAAAAAACTCAAATCGGTCTGCTCCGACATATTCCCACTTATCGATGAGAACTATTTGATGTTCTGGATTGGGGTCACGAGTATACTCCTGCTGTTCATTGTGTATGCCTATGTTTACATACTCTGGAAGGCCCACAGTCATGCCGTTCGAATGCTGCAACGGGGCACTCAAAAGAGTATAATTATTCACACTTCGGAAGATGGCAAAGTACAGGTCACTAGACCGGAACAGACGCGCATGGACATCCGGTTAGCCAAAACCCTGGTCCTTATTCTGGTTGTCCTCATTATCTGCTGGGGTCCGCTCCTTGCAATTATGGTCTACGATGTCTTTGGAAAGATGAATAACCCAGTCAAGACTGTTTTTGCCTTCTGCAGCATGCTCTGCCTAATGAATTCGACAGTGAATCCCATCATCTATGCTCTGCGGAGCCAAGACTTGAGGCATGCTTTCTGGAGCATGTGTCCCTCGTGCGAAGGGACATCACAACCCCTTGACAACAGTATGGAATCAGACTATCAGCACAGGCATGGGAATAATGCAGGAAATGTTCACAGGGCTGCTGAAAACTGCATTAAGAGCACGGTTAAAATCGCCAAAGTGACCATGTCTGTCTCCACGGAAACATCTGGCGAAGCAGTATAGGTTGTATAATAATATTCGGTCTACACATCTATAAATCTTTGAAAAAAGTCAACAGGATGTGTTCAAGCTTGACCTTCTGGATTATGTGATTAACAATCCCAATGCCTACCCTCTTCAATATCCCAAAAGACTATAACTGTGATGGATGCACATTTAAAAAAAAAAAATCTCAAATCAAGCTTAGAGGTTGGATTGATCAGTGATCAGAGAAACCACTAACAAGTAAAAACAAACAACAACAAAAAGCTGGTAGTGCATATGGTACGGAATTTCCTATGCTGCTATGTTCCTCTGTCCATATGAGCTGATTGTCCAAGATGAAGTCATGCGCTACCGTTAAAGAGGCTTTCAGGAGATCAATATGCTCGCCTGCAAGGTATGATCGCATACTGAGAAACACTCCTGACTGTTAGCTTGTAAAAACAAAACAAACAATATTAAACTTGCTGGGAGGAGCATTTCAAAATGTAGGTAGATATGGGCACCCTCTGACTTGCATATTGGATTGGAGAATGGCTGGTTGTGGTAAGAATGATTTACATCATGAATGTTTTTGGAAGCATTCAAGAAAATGGGAAGTAGGAAAAGAAAATTGCATCTCCAGCACGGCTTATTTTCAACAAATGCAACTGGCTTTCATCAGATTGGATTAAAGAAGTCATGGTTGTAATTATATGAAAATCTACTCTCCTTGGTTTAATTTGAAACATTATCGTGAGAAACATATTTTCAAGATTGTTTCTCATTATTTTGTGAAATTGGCCAATGGTTTGTGAATTGATCCTCTCTCTTAGATCCACTGTAACCCATTTTAGGGGTATTACAACCCGTGCTCTTTCCGCTTGAGCATCTGTGCGTGTTGGCATGATGCTTGTGGTTGTCTAACTAAAACAAAAAAAAGATCTAATTGGAAACCATGCAAACAATGTATCGTAGGTGTAAACCGCAACGAAAACACTCAATTAGAGGGCTCTTGAGAGATACCTTCAACTCTCCTGATCTCCAGTGGACCCAGAGAAATATCCTGTATTTACACTAATGAGGGATTTATTTAGACAGGATTTATGCACTAAATTGCTATGTGTTACAAATTCTTGTGCAAATACCTCCCTCGAATTAATTCATGTTTAGGATTCGACACTTCAATGTTAATGCAATAATATTGACAGGGAACTGTGCTGGCATCAAACCACTGTAAAAGCAATCTGTTTGTTCTTTCGCTATTACAAATGTCAGCATTGTTTATTTTTTTCACGTAGAGAACCTAATATCTGTATGCACTTTGCTATAATGTGATGTATTTTTGTGAATATGGTCTAAAGGAATTTAGAGAAAGCAGGTGCTGCTTTCTCGAGTTGGGATGTTTTTTTAAAGTCATTTGTGAGTAATTGATTGCATCGTGACAGAGGAACACTTGTATTCTGCACAAACTCTACTTTACTGTCTTAAAGGCAGAAGAGACGCTAGCTGGCTAGCATGACCGGAAGTAAATACGTATAAGGGAATAGTTCAAGCGACTCTGCGCCTGCGTGGGCGTGCTGTCCCACTGCGGGGCACTAGCTGTAAACTAGAGGGTGGGGACGGGGTTTGATTAACAAGGTCTCTTAGATGGCAGCACTTGGTAGGCTCCAAGCCAGGGAAGTCTAAAGTTGTGTTTTTTTGCGATGTCTACTTGAAGAGGTGAAAAAGTATTTTAGGATAAAATCTGTTCTGTGTGAACGTGTATATAAATATGGTGGATGGCTGTGTGCGTGTGTGCTTTTTCGTGTACTGTATTGTAAATATGTGGGTCATAGTATAACTGCAAAGATGCAGCTATGGCCAAGTGTTATCTTTACCAGTTGTTGCACGTTTTGCACAAGGATTCGGTTTCAAAAAATTGAGTTCTTTCAGCATAGTAGGGAAAAGAAAACAGTTCTAGTTTCGGAGAATCCCTAGTAAAAGAAAGTAATGCTGGATATTATTTTTATAATAAAATATGAGTGTTATCGAAGGTGAAAGTTCAGCTGCTCTTCATGATGGGAAGCCACCACGCATGTTCAGTATTTGCAGTGGTCAAGTATGAGCAGTATTCATGACCGGTGGGAGAGGGGAGGAACCCATGACAACAGACACTTAGAAGACAAAACAAATTGGAGCTATGGATTGTAAGATATGCATGTGTTGGCCTCTAGTACTGAAGGAATTTCTGCATACCTGGCACCATGCATGAGTTACTAAATGTAGTTCGACTATAAGGCTTTTGTGTATGGGCTTCCAATTCTGGCCCGCCGTAGATGAAGTCATGTGGGTCGTAGCTAAGAAACCACTGGCATCACCGCTAGCAAAGCCATGCAGAGGGCCTGACCTGAGTATGTTTTGAAGACATGGCAGAAGGACTGAGATTCTCATTCTATCCAAATCTAATAAACCCCACTGTGAAATCATTTTAGGAGACCCCTTTTTTGGAAACTGTCTTTCTGTGAATGCAACACCACTGTAGAGCATTTTTGTGCATTTGAAATTCTATTTGTATGTGATAAATTAAGGGACAATGGGGCTGCCATGGCACCAGACCTGGTGCTTATTCATCATTTAAGCTAATAATAAGCTGTGCTCTGTGAAACATTACCTTGTATCTTACGAAATGTCCATCTACATGTATGGTAACTGGTGAACATTCATTTCCTTCGTCATTTGCTAGTTTAAGCAGTTGACTGCAAAATACGGTATATCAAGTTATAATATGGTATACTTGTTTTGTGCTAAAAGTCTTTTCAACCCATATTTAACCTATGATTCAGCAAGAATTATCTTTAATTTGCTGTACTAGTTATAGTTAGTAGCACAGCAAATAATTTCCATCAATGCTTTTACACGTATCCACACAACTATTTCCACCCGTCTTTGCCTACAAAATAAGTTGCCTCAAGCTTCATTTTCCATCGTTGAATGTCTATCACGAGACCAATCATATCATGTACAAAGATTAAATCTTTAGAGTCAGAAATGTATATTTGTATCATATGAAACTGTCTTCTATCTGCTGTTGGCAATTGCTATAAATGTTTTCTTGCGCTGGACCTTCGATGAAATGTTGAAAATGCCAATTTTGAGATGGACGAAACATTTTGTGTACTTGTATCAGGAAGAATGTATGTAAATATATATATGATGAATTGCCAGAGAAGGACCTATAGTGATCTAAAATCACCAGTCGTAGGATAGACAGATCTTTATGCTCCTGTGACATCTTAAAACATTAATATGGCTTATAAAACATGTGTATGCTGCTCCCACTAAGGTGAACTACGATGTGGCGGGAGTCTGTCTTAATAATAGAGCATTAAACACGCCAAACATTTTTTCCAGTGTTTCAAAATGGAAGACCACAACTCTTTACTGTCTGCAACTCTTCCATTATCACATCCTCTAAACAGATTATTGTATTGTTAGATGTTTGTTGACCTAGTAACATCCTTGTAAACCGCTGCAATATCTTTTGTTTTGTAACTTGTAAAAACTTTGTATACAAGTACTGGTAAGATTGTCTTTAAATTAGCTTCAACCATTCGACTACCTAAAGCAGAATAGTACTTCTGTAACATGTACAATGTATTACTATCATGCTATATTTTATTTCAATAATGTAATTAAACTGTTATTTATTCAAAAATATAGTCATTCTGTTTTTGTTGCTCAGCAACAGGGGGTCTATGGCAGCTGCCTTGCTTCATTTGTTGAGTCTTTTGTAGGATTTCAAAGCAATGAATGCCCAACTGACGACAGCAACAGAAGCTCATGCAAAAACAATGATGTCCAATAGCCAAAGGAGCAAATCATGTCCGCTTGGAGTAGCAGTTGATTTTAGATTGGTTCCATGAAGACATCTGTTGAAAAATCAAGTAATTATTTTCAGTTCTGTGATTGTTCTTGCAATCTGTGGATATTCACAACATACAAAATGTTCCTGAAAAATCTTCATAATTTCTAGTAAAACTTCCCAAGTTTTTTTTGTTTCTGCCTGATATCTGCTGAACAGTCTCGGAGACTTTATGCTATGTTTTGATTTGCAATATGCCTCAGCTTCATTGCAGAACTGCTGCTGTGAAACGAGCCTTGCCTGGGGTTACTTAGCTCACACTAGTGTCAAATAAATGACTGACCTAATGTAACAAAAAATACACGTCATACACCAATGCAAATAAGCTTAATTGTAAGATTGCAAAGCATTTTATAGCATAGTCGATAGTTCTGAAAACATGACGTGTGGCTGGAATTAACAAACACATTAGGCTGACACATATTTTTTAAACTGCAACCTATTTCTACTAAAATGTGAAATTAAGTCAAATTGCCAATCTATATCTGGTGACAACGTTATAATTTTCACAGCCTAAGTTTTGTTTTGGCAACTCTCTTATCAGATTTAGTGAGGAATAGGAGAAATTCTTTCTACGCCTGCTAATTTCATGTTACATGAATATGCAACACTGCATACAATTCTCAGCAGGAAAAAACTTTATCCAGTTTTGCACAGTTTTATTCAATGTACGACTGGTTCGAACAGAAAATGTCTTGTGGGAGACATTTTTTTCCATCAAAATACTCCCGCTGTTTTTTATCACACATGAATTTTGAACACAGAATATGCCTTCACGTTCTATTTTTAAGTCAAATATTGTTTTGCAAAATTTCGTGAACATTAGCATAATTTTTGCAAAATGTCAGGAAATTTCAAAATGTCATACTCTATTTGCTAATAATATAGGAGGAATGAAAGTTAACTTTTTTTCCAGACAGAAGGTAGTATCTGTGCATATTTAAAGTTTCGGATATTTTCTGATCTAGTCCGAGTCCATTTAGTTTATGCTACTGGAAGCAAAAATGTGCTGCTTGATAAAGGTCAGGAAAAAGGGGACGAGACATTCAGGGTCATATTTAACAAATAATAACTCAGCACAGCAAGTCACCTTGCTGCTCTGTGTGATAGGGAAAACCCATTCTCCACCCATGGGACGCCTCCCTGGGGCAGAGTTACACAAAGCAGCGATTTGTGCTACGTTGCATTACCCTAGATTTATCAAGCCATGCATGGCCACACAAGGTAGACTTGCATGGCTTGATACATCAAACTTAAGAGTTGCATCGCTTTTGCACCCTGTTGCGTGGTGCAAGGGTGACACAACTCTTTCATAAATATGCCCGCTAGTATTTATCACCTCTGTAACAAAAAGTGTAAGCACAGGTTGTAAGACAAATTTTAGCACAGGCTAGCATGGTAAGCTTTGACTTTACCTGGCTAGGAATATTAGACACGTTGTTTGCTCTGAAAAAACATGTTTGCCTTCTGCAAACATTTTGTTCCTGAAAGCTGTGGTAAACGAAAGTTAGTAGTTACAAAAACCTGCTGACCTCTCAGGTATTTCCAATCCACTAGAGTGCTAGAATCCTGAAGTGGACGAAGACCAGTCATGAGGAATGAGCCTGTCCAAAGTTCTATTTTTGTTATTACATTTTAATCTTTCACTTACACCTGATGTCTACATTGCAAGATCTTTATTTCACACATGATTATTGAATCATTGGTTTGTTATGCAGCTTTTATGCAGTGTTTTCTTTGAGATCTGTCATGTTGCTCAGGCCAAGCCACCTCACAAAAGTAAAAGCTACCTTCATTGAAACCTGTTTGCATCTCAGGACTGGACTGTTGAAAATTAATACACATGGTTGGTTTCTTCCAGGTTTTTGTTATGGGATTCAGTTTGATTATCGTGCCAATCAAGCATTAAAAGTGTAGACATAAAATTCCTTCCTAGGACTAAGTTTTATTATTTGTATATAAGGGTTTATGAATCTTCATTTTGTAACTTGGATCATTAATTTTGTATTCCATTTTTCAATGTTGTTAAAAAATCTACAATTGGATAAGGAGTGCAGTCTCGCTGTCAGACATAGTTGTACAAAGAAAAAATATTGGGGCATATTCTCAAGGATCTATCACCGAGTTAGCGGCACTTTATCGCCGCCAAAGTGGCGATAAATTTATCGCACTATTCACTAGCTAGTTTTCCGGCGATAGGACCTGCAAAAAACATTGTCACAGATGACACCGGCAACTAACGCTAATGAGATGCAGAGTAAGCATTCCCATGCAAAAAGCCGCAACAACACCACTTCGCAACATTCTCAACGACCAGCCAGATCGGCGATAACTTCACAAAACATGCGATAAGGCGTGTTAGAAGCAGGGATTTAACACCTGCTCTTACCTGGTGTTAAGTCGGATGACAACCTGCACCATGAAAGGGAGCCCAACTCAGAGCCAGACCTGCAGAACGACAGATGCCATGGAGCCACTGATCATGCTGCTCGGAGCCCCAAGAGGGCCAAAACACCCACCTTAACCACCCACAGGCCCCCCTCGGGCCCCACCCCGGACAAAGAGATATCACATCAACTGCACGAAATCCTGAACAAAACAATTTGCATGATGTCGCACAATCACAACAATCAACAATCATGTGTGGTCAGAAAAAGGAGAATCAGTCATTTATCTTTGAATTTCTAAACAAAACAATTTATTCAAATTAAATCAAATACAACTGTGTGGAAGAGTCATGGCGGGTCTTCTCTGAAGATAAGATGGTGTGTCATGCGCTCATCTAAGGACAGAGAGAGAGAGAGAAAGAGAGAGAGCATGAAAGGGAGAGAAAGAGAGAGAGAAAAAGAGAGAACGAGAAAGAGAAAGAGAGAGAGGGAGAAAGAGAAAGAGAGAGAGATAGAGTGAGAAAGAGAGCGAGAAAGAGAGAGAAAGAGAGAGAGAGAGAGAGAAGGAGAAAGAAAGAGAGAAAGAGAAGAGAGACAGAAAGAGAAAGATAGAGAGAAAGAGCAAGAAAGATCGATACAGCGAAAGGGGGAGAGGGAGAGAGTGTGCAGACACTGCAGACCCAGGCCTCACTGCTCACCTGCTGCCACTGGTGTGTCTCCAACCACGTGCCGGTACACACTGCAGTCCACCAGGTCCCTTCTCTGAAACAGTTAACCCGAATCATGAATGGCAGAGGATACATCATTGCACATGCCATCAGCGCTTGCCCGCACCTGCGCACACATTCTGCTGCACACCAGCCCCTCCCGCCGCCCAGCGGTGATTGGCCGCCCCTGCGCAACCAGGCCTCGCTGCTCACCTTCCGCCACCGGCGTGTCTCCAAGAGGGCCCACCAGGTGCCAGTGCAAGCTCCAAGCCCGGGTCCTGCAACCTTGGCAGCCTCCACTTCATGCAGCCCCGCTCCGCGGGCCACAAGGTCACACACCTGATTCTGGGTCTTGACTACACAATGGCAGAGATCACATCAGTGCACAGGGCATCATCGCAGGCTGCACACCCTCCCAGCTCTTTAGGTGCCACTAACTCTGTGAACTGCGAGGCAACGCCACATGGTGGTAGGCCCGTGCTGCCCCCGGCTCAGGCCTACACTGCGGTCCAGCAGGGCTCACACAAATCCTTACCAGTCCGGACCACCAGGACGGCGCATCATTGAAGGCTGCACACCCGGTGCACCATAAGCCTAAGGCCTAGTCTCATTTGCAGCGTGAAAGTCATATCAAATTTCGAGAATGCAAGCAGTTGTCAGACTAACATCAGGGATGAAAGCACCTTTGTCCCAATACATAATGCAGAAGGACATCTGCACCTCCGACCTTGGTCTTGCATGCTGCCGGCACCCCCTGAGAGAGATACCATAGCAGGTGATGACGACTCCCACACTACGCACATCGCAAACGAAGGAGCAACATATCCACACCACACACACAGAAGTCCTGGCTAGAGGTACTCTTGCATGGAATGCCCTTGACCTTTGTGTACACAACTACCCATACGTCCAAACGTTGCACACTCATAAGACTCATTGCTCCGAGCTGTGGCATATCATCCACATAACTGCCGCAGGCCTGAGGAGTGCCGGTGATACGAGAGCCACCAACGCAGAACATCCCGGGCACATGCACAACGTCTGTCACGTGGAACTGTACTGTGACCGAATGCTGCCTGTTAGTGTCTAATGCATTGGTCTGCATGTTGTGGCCCTTGTCTTGCCCGTAATGACTCGTACATGCAAATTAAGTCTACGCAAATTCACTAGTGTTCAAATGTGATAAGTGTTGATTGGAATGACAAATTGTGTGCCTCAACGAGCATTGTCCGTACACAGTGAGGGACTGACTGACGCATTTCACTGAGGGGTGAGTCCCTATTGCCAGCTCCAGCTCTGTGAGCCAGACATTGTTGTTGGTATAGTTGCTGATAGACCTGTGCTCCTACGTTTCTTCAGCAATGTGAGTATGGTGTCCAACTTCTTGCCATGTGTATCAATGTGATCCATCACTACAGGCTGTGTCCACCCAGTTGAGTGTGAGTAGGTATGGGAAGAGATGTTCTGTTGTCAAATGTGATGGGGGACACTACTTTAGGCCTGCCAATGACTTAGACATTACACACACAGCCCTATTCCTAACATTGCATGGGGCAAAGTTGTGAAAGTGCATTGAGGCCACAGCTAGTGCACACATTCCCAGTCATCTCACTGCCTATGTGTGTCATGGTCACACATGCACATTGCTCTCATTTCCCAGGGTGTACTATTTTGTTCAAATAATATCCTTACATTCATTCATACTTTCAAACTTGATCAATTATGGACATGACACATCTATGTCAATTTGAATGTTTTATTCACATTTGTTGGGGTTGTCGGAGCTGGAGCAGTACATGGCCATGCAAACACCACATGACATTGTAGACCAGGGTAGGGCCAGCCAGAGTCAATTAGGGATTGACAAGTACATCAGAAGAGGTAGAGGACAGTCCGCAGTGTGATTGCTGTGTCATTGTAGAGCAAACAGAACATGGCAGTCCATGTCGAGGTCCAAGGTGAGTGTCGCAAAGTGTTCCGGGGACAGTGGGAGGTGTTGTCACAGGGCATGATGCAGAGGGCAGCACAAAGCTGAAACAGGGCATATGGCAGAGAGGATTGCTACTGTTTCCTTCTTACTACACAGGTGGAATCACCTTCATCTTCGTCATATGTGTCATCTGTCTGACATGTGGGTGCGGATGTTTGGTCTGCAGCACTGTGTGCCACTGACACATCAGGAGCCGGAGATGTGTGTGTGGAACTATCAGTAGCATTCATCTGTGACTGCCTTAGTGGCAGCAATGCCATGATGAGGATCTGCAGGGCATGGAAGATACCAACAACTTTTCGCTGGTGTGCATCTGTGGCAGCCATTCTTTCCGCATGAATATGCTCGATGTTCTCCATTATTCTCATCATCTGTGCCAACTCTCAGCTGACATCGTTGAGGCCACTCTGAGTGGGCAGTTGTTCTCCTCTCAGAGGCATGTCTCCAGCGGTGTCGGGCATGGATTGTTGGACATTATGGTGCGAACAATGGGTGTCCGTTAGTGAGTGTAAGTTGTCCCTGACTCAGACACCCACGTATGTCATCCAGTTTTGCTGCCATGTTGTCGAACCCCACCTGCACATGTTTGGCCACCTCCTTCTGGCAGTCTAACACCTGGCCTTGGAATGCCATGTGTTCTTGGGTGAGGTGCTAGGAGCCAGCCGTGGTGGTGGGTGCTTCCTACTGTGTGGTCTGTGCAGGGGGTGGGGTTCCCTCGATGCAGCTGGCCTGCACTGAGCCTGGGGGTGGGGTGTGTAGGCTGTCCATGAGCCATTGGAGGGTGTCGTGGCAAATGTCCAGGGGGTCCTCTTCATCATCACTGAAGAGATGTCTGGTCTACTCTGCAGGAGGTGTTGATTGTCCCTCTGTAATGTACAGGGGAGATGCTGGTTGACATTGTGTTCCATGTATGTGTACGCATTGTACATGTTTACATGCAGACTGCATGACAATGTACATTATGACTGTTTGGGAAGAGCTGACTATTTCATGCTGGACAGTGGACATTTGAACTACACCAGGGATGTGAGGTTGTACGCGTACACCCTCATCTTACAGTTTCCTACTATGCCAGTTGTGATTGACCAGTTTCTACGCACAAGCGGAACCAGTGGTGTCCTCTGTTCTGCAGTGAAAGTGTTGCACTTCGTAACACATTGTCGTCAATGTTGATGTGCTGTTGTTGCTATGAGTATTTGCTGCATTGTGGGTGAGTAGCCCCTGCAGCTGTGCTTTTGCTGCCCTTATCACTTTGAGGCGGTGTGCCATTGACTTCTGTGCTTCTAAAGTGATGAGATTTTGCAGACTTGGCTGATTTGGGCTCTTGGGCATGGTCTATCCGCAGATGTGTTGTTGCCGTCAGGGGTTGGGTGTGCATGTGGATGTGCCAGGGTGTGACCTGCTCATTTCCGGATGTGTTCCACACTCAGTCACCTCAGTGTTGTGGCGTGCAGCATGTCATGATTATTGGACTGCAGCCATGCTATTCGTCATACAGTGTCACTTGCATTGTCAGTGTGACTCATGGACATGCAGATTTGCTGGTTTTCACACATGTGCATGGGTTGATTGAGGGATTGGTGTTGTGTGGGGGGACACCTTTATGCCCATAGTGGACATGGGCCTACTTGCTGTTTGTATGTGTGCTGCAGTGTGCCAAGGGGATCAGGGACATGCTCAAGAGTCATTGTGGGTGTGCAGTGTGCTTGACTTAATTGTGCATGTGTGCCATTGTGCCCATCTCCCCTCGTCCCCCAGTCCCTGTTTGGTACTCACCCTGGTGCTGTTGTGTCAGGTCATGTCGGGCAGTGTCCGGACCCCCAAGTCCTGCCACCGTCTCCCCACTGATGACTGTGGACACCATTTCCTCCATCTCATCCAGCTCCAGTCTGCATTGCTACCTGATGGTTGTCAGCGAGTTTCTTCTTGGTTTTGCGCTTCGCATCATTCCAGCGCCTCTTGACCTCTCCAATTGTCCTCTTCCTCACTACGACTGCATTCACCTTGTCCAGGATGGCCTGCCATATTGCATTTTTATTTGCCAATGGCACGTTGGAGGTGAGGAACAGTTGTTGGTGGTGTTCTATTACCTCCGTGATGATGATCCTGTTTTCCTACGGACTGAACTTGGTCTTCCTCGTTTTCTTCTCCTTGCCCTTCTGTGATCCCGAGGTCCCAGGCAGGTCCTCTTGGGGGCTTGTGGGGTTCTGGTCATCCTCTGTACTTGCTCTGGCTTCCTCCATAGTGCTACACAGTTTGAATTATTTTGTTTGTGTTTTTCGGTGTTTTTACAGTGCATTTTCTCTCATGATGCGTGGGAATTGCAGGCCTGTCGCTGGTTATCGCTGATTTTTGCAACGCGATTGGCCACATCGCACCTTTTTCGCGTTCATGTTTCGTGTTTTTTCGGTGTCGCGTTCGTTTTAAGTTGGTCATTTGGCGCGTTATCGTGAGACTATCGCATGGTGCCGCCGGGTTGAGAATATAACGTTAACACAGCGTTATTTTCCTGTGATAGACTGCGATGTGCAAAGTGGCGTTAAGCAAATTTTGCGATAGTTATCACACGTTCTTGAGGATATCCCCCATTGTCTTCGGTCTTTATGATGAAGCAACTTCTATGGAAGAACCTCTTATTGTCATGGAAGGAGAGGAGGCAGGCTTTGAAGAGATTATAAGGGCATTTGAAGAGGAAAAAATGAATTCAAGTGCAAATGACCTAGAAGGGACAAAGGGTGGCTTACAACATACATTGCTGTCATTGATTCGAAGACACAGGTTATCACCTTTTCATCAACTTTCTGTAAAGAAAGTGTTTCCCTGGATCAGGAGAAGGAGAACTCCAATTTTTAACATGTCTCTGTTGGAGATGGCCCTTTTTGCAGGTTTATCCCTAAACTTTTTGCTTCTTACTCCTATTTTTTCCTGACCTACTGTTGTTGGTATTTGGACTCTGGGCACTTTATCACTGCTGATCAGAGGTAAAGTGCATATGCTTTCTGTGCAAATTGTGTTATGGATTGGTGTTTCCATGATTGGCATATTTGATTTACATGTCAGTCCCTAGTAAAGTGCACTGAGTGTGCCCAGGCCTGTAAATCAAATGTTGTTAGTGGGCTGCAGCACTGGATTGTGCTTCCCACACAAACAGCCTGTAAATATAACTCTGGCTTGCCATTGCAGAGCCTGTGTGCAGTCTGGGACTGCCATGTCAACTAGGCAAGTGTACCCACTTGCCAGGCCCTAACCTTCCCTTTTCTTACATGTCAGTCACCCCTAAGGTAGGCCCAAGGTACCCTTGTGGGCAGGGTGCAGTGTATGTGAATGGCAGGACATGCCCTGGTGTGTGTGGCATGTCCTGATAGTGAATTAGTGCCAATTTCGTTTTTTCACTATGGCAAGGCTACGTGTTCCCTTAGGACAGAATGGGGAGTTTGTTTATAACATCTTATAAACATAACTGGCCCTGGGAACGAGGTAGAAAAATAAAGTTTAGTATGCCTGATCTCAGAAACTAAAGATGCATCTTTTAGTGAAGGTGAATTTTACATTATGTGTTTGAAAATATCCCTTTTAGAAAGTGGGTATTTTCTTGCTCAGTCATCCAGTAGGCCTTTGCTAGGTTTGTGGATTGACTATCTGGGTTTTGGATGACAGGGGCTGGGGAGGAGCCGTGGCTCCAGATAGTCTAGGTGGGTCAGGAAAGGGCTGAATAGACCTTGGCTGCATTTAGAGTAGGGGGAGGAGATTTCCTTTCACCTGAAGGCGCCTGGTCTGCCTCTAACAATGCCGTCTCCACTTCCTACCAGGAAGCTACACCAGAGAGGGCAGAACTAGTTCTGGCTGGGCACAGACACTCTCTGCCTGAGAGGACAAAGGATTTTGGGCTATAAAAAGTGGAGCCCAAACCCCTGAACGTTAAAACTCTTTTAGACTAAGAAGACTGCCAAGAAGAAGAGCTGGAGAAGCTGTGAGGATTAACTACCACTTTGCTGAGTGATTTTCTGTGTTGGCATGCAGGGGGTGCTTCTGTCTTGGGCAGTGAAAGGAATGGACTGAACTTTCTACAACTTCTTTCTTTGAGTATCTCCAAGGGCTTGAGGTAGAGCTTGCCCCCTGTTCAAGAAGTCTCAGGAACAGCAAAGACTTCAAGTTCTTCTGCCCTCAGCACTGGGGACTGTGTGTTTTGTGCTTCAACGGAAGAAAAAGCAACCCAACGCTGTCTACAATGCCGTTGCCGACTCCATGTCCTGAAGGCACTGCAGAGGGCCCCACCACCCTGGTCTCACCGACGATGCCCATGCGGACACCACCACCGAGCCGTTGCTTGCACCACAACCTGTGGGCACCGCACTCCACATCGCCTCGCTTCATGATGCCACCTTGGTATCCCGACGACGCCGCTCCACTCCGAAAATGACACCGCTGCTTGCACCATGGTTCAAGGGCACCGCTCGTAAAGTTACACGACGCAACGCTCTTATTCCGCACCGCAGCCTTGGCCTACCGATGCCGGTGCCATCGACTCCAGTTTGTCAGCCGGCGACAGTGCTTCACCAACAACGACGCCGCTGCTTGATCCTCGCAGCATGAGCTGAGGGCACTGCACGCCGCACCGCTGCATTTCGCACCGCAGCACCCGACACCTGCCGACACCAGCGCTCCTGACTTCAACCACAAGGAATTCGATCTGCAACGCGTGAAATGAATGAAATGAAAGAGGCATTTGTAGAGCGCATGGCTACCCTAAGGCCTCCCAGCGCTGAGAACCAGGTAACAGAGATGCAGACTGCTTATGCGATGGGGAAAAGATGCGTCTTCAAGAGTCTACGAAAGGGTAGATATTTTTCCTCCATTCGAATGGAGTGTGGGAGGATATTCCAAGTCTTCTATGCGACATAAGAGAAAGAACGACCTCCGCGTCTGGACCTGAGAATTCTCGGAACCATGGCCAGGTGTTTACTACCAGAGCGAAGGTGTCTGTTAGGATGGTACGGGGAAACTAACTTTTGAAGGATTGGAGGGCCATTCTTGTTCAGGATCCTATGCGTGATGCATAGGGCCTTAAATTGGATTCTTTCTGCGACCGGAAGCCAGTGCAATTGTCTGATTGCTCCTTTAGCTGATTCTCTCCGCGGGATTTGTAGGAGAATTCTTGCTGCGCAGTTCTGGACCTTCTGCAGAATGCTTATTGTGGATAGGGGAGCTCCTAAATATAAGGCATTAGCGTAGTCCAGACGTGATAGAACCAATGCTTGAAGGAGCAGTTTTTTTGCGTGGAATGGGAGAAGAGGGAGAATCTTCCTGGCTGTTTTCATAATCCCGAAACAGCACCCAGCAACCTTATTGGCCTGTGTCTTCATATCTAATTTTTCGTCCAGCCACACTCCTAGACTCTTAATGTGTTTTTTTGGAGTGGGTGGAGATCCCATGCAGCTGGGCCAGGACCAAGGCAGGTCTGGGGGCAAAGGCTTTCCCAGCAGCATGAGCTCAGTTTTTGATCCATTCAGTTGGAGGCAAGACTGTTGCATCCAAGCTGATATTCCTTCAAGGCATCTAGAGAGATTGCATTGTGGCTGTCCGAGATTTTTGAGCGAGACAATCAGCTGAGTGTCATCGGCATACATCACTATTTGTATGCCAAATTCCTCCACAATCTTGGCTAGGGGACTCATATAAATATTAAAGAGAGTGGGGCTAAGGGAGGAGCCCTGGGGTACTCCACTCTTCAAGGGAACCTTCGTAGAGGACACGTTCTCCTCGAAAACCTGGAAAGTGCGACCTTCAAGAAAGGAGGCTAACCAACTCAAGGCTGAGCCAGTCACCCCCATTTCGAGACACCTTGAAATCAAGATTTGATGATTAACGGTATCGAAGGCCGCACTGAGGTCGAGGAGAATCAATGCAGCTGATCCTCCTGAGTCCATGATTTTCCTTGTTTCTTCCACTACCGCAACCAGGGCGGTTTCTGTCCCTTGATGAGATCTAAAGCCGGTCTGTGTCCGGTGCAGGCAATTATGTTTTTCCAAATAGGAGGAAAGGGTAATGTTAACATGTTTCTCAGCAATTTTAGCTATTCCCGGAAGCAGGAAAATAGGGCGATAGTTAGCCATTAATTCCGGGTCTGATCCCGTTTTTTTTAACAGGGCTTTCACCATGGCTTCCTTCCAGAGTGCGGGGACTTTACCTGCTGCAAAAGAAGAGTTGATCAGTGTAGCAATGACTGGAGCTACTTCTAGGGCAACCTGCTGCAATACAGTGGGGGGCGCCTGATCATTTGGGGATCCTGATTTGAGTTTATTAAGTAAAGACACCACTATGTCTGTGTCTAAGGGCGGGAAAGATTCCAAGCTTTGATCTCGACGGCCTGTATTTTCCACCATTAAGAGGTCTTTATTAAAATTATTGACGGTCGAGAAGGCTGAGTAGATC
Source organism: Triturus cristatus (assembly GCF_964204655.1). Lineage (NCBI taxonomy): Eukaryota > Metazoa > Chordata > Amphibia > Caudata > Salamandridae > Triturus > Triturus cristatus. The sequence continues at coordinate 679,182,736 of NC_140589.1, forward strand.
GCCTGGACCTTGTCGTGAAAAAATTCTGCTAGATTGTCACAACGCCCTTGTAAATCAACCGGTGTCATTGATGTTACCGAAGGGGTGGTCAGGGCTTTGAATATTTTAAAAATTTCTCTGGGAGCGTTGGGCGCAGACAAAATCTTTGCCTCATAAAACGAAGATTGGGCTTTGGAAATCTTAGTTTTATACAGTTTTAAGGCATCACGATAGATTTTCTTTTTTTGAGATGAAAAATCTTTCCTCCAGTGCCTCTCAAGCACCTTGCAGTTCCGTTTTAGGTCTCTTAGTTCCATGGTATACCATGCCACTTTTTTTGTGCCTTTTTTGATGTCTTTGAGTTTTATAGGGGCAAGTACATCCAATGAATTTTTAATCCATTGATTAAACTGTATGTTGGCAATTTTGGGGTCGGAGTCAAGACTAGGCCTTGTTTCTTTGAGAATAACAGCCCATTCCTCTCTGGAGATATTCGACCAGCTCCGGTTCGGAATTTTGGAGTGACTTTCAGCCTTCCTGCTCACGGAGGTCGGCCAAGAGAACGAAATTAGGTGATGGTCCGCCCAAGGGACCGGCAAGGGAACCTCTATCTGGAGGTGGATATTAGAAAAGATAGGATCCAACAGGTGTCCCTTAACATGAGTGGGGCCCGTCACTTTCTGGGACAGCAGTAAGACCTCTAATGCATCGATTACTTCCTCCACAAAGGTAGCTGATCGGGTTTCGAGATGTAGGTTGAGGTCTCCCAGCACAGTATAATTAGGCAGGGAGCTGACTGCAGTGGAAATGTTCTCCACCAAGTCACTGATGAAGGATCCTATGGCTCCTGGAGGTCTGTATATTAGCATGCCTGAAAATGTACATGTGGGAGATAGCTTAATAGAAAAGGAGCAGCTTTCACAATCCCGGATAAGTCCCTCCGAGATTCGACAGCCTAAGGACTCCCTGTAAATAATGGCAAGTCCGCCTCCTCGGCCACTGCATCGATCTTGCCTCTGGATGGAGTAGCCTTGGGGGAGCGCCTGAACTATCGAAGGGTTAGACCCATCCGTAAGCCAAGTCACAGTGAGAAATATTACGTCTGGTCTGGTCTCCTCTAAAAGTAGTCTAATTTCTAGCGCGTGCTTAGGTAGAGGACGACAGTTTACCAGCTTCATGTTGAAATTGGTTTTTAGCAGAGAGATCTTATCTATCTGATCTTCGAATTTCAGGGCAAACTTACAGTTAGTACAGCTAATCTGTTCAAAGGGGGGGCCCAAGCAGTGATGACATTTGTCCGTGCCCCGGAGTTCCTTCAGTTGTTCAGCTGAATATGGGTGCAGAACTATACCTGCAGGTGCAGGGGGACTGGCCTCTGGTCTCGGATGGGCGCGGACGGGCGCAGACGGGCTTGCCTTAGGCGCTCCTTCGGCGCGCCAGCGGCGCGCCCGCTGCGCGCGCTCGCCACATCCCCCCTTTTTGACCCCTGACGTGCGTGCTCTGAGCGGCAACTGCACCGCTAACCTCCTCCTCCCAAGATGTCAGCCGCCCCGTCGCCCCCGGAGTATTGAACACAACTCCGTTTCTGTCCCCACGCTCAATGCCACAACTGTTCAGCAATTCAAGTCAAGTGAGGTAAGTAGTGCAAATAGCAATGTCATAAAATACCAAATGTTTTTTAAAAAGTCGATACACAACACATTTAAAAGCAATGTTAAAAATAGCAGAGTTAGAATGATAACGCACAAATAATGAACGTGCAGCTTCCAAAACTGCTGCCTGGTTCAAGTGCGCGCTCGCCACATCCGCCCTTTTTGACCCCTGACGTGCGTGCTCTGAGCGGCAACTGCACCGCTAACCTCCTCCTCCCAAGATGTCAGCCGCCCCGTCGCCCCCGGAGTATTGAACACAACTCCGTTTCTGTCCCCACGCTCAATGCCACAACTGTTCAGCAATTCAAGTCAAGTGAGGTAAGTAGTGCAAATAGCAATGTCATAAAATACCAAATGTTTTTAAAAAAGTCGATACACAACACATTTAAAAGCAATGTTAAAAATAGCAGAGTTAGAACGATAACGCACAAATAATGAACGTGCAGCTTCCAAAACTGCTGCCTGCTGCCTGCGTGTGACTTCAAGGGCCCGACGACTCCTGCACTGACCTCTGGACTGACGCCTGCACACACCGTGCTTTCGGAAGCTCAACAAGAGGTCACCGACGCCCTGTTTTGCAGGTCTTCCCAAAACCGTAGCTGGCCCGTGATGCCGCTGTCAACCAGAACTGTTTGGATTTGTTTGTTCACAACGCCGTGATCGCCCTGGACGGAGCTATCGACTTCAAAGAACTGCATTTTAAGTTTATTTTGATAACTGAAGATTTCTAAGTACTATATCGTGGATTTTTATCGTTTTTTTGGTCTTGTCTTAAGTATAGTGAAATATTGGATATTTTTCTAAACTGGTGTGGTGTCCTTTTGTAGTGCTTACACTGTATTACTGTTGGTTATGTGCAAATGCTTTACACACTGCCTCTAAGATAAGCCTGACTGCTCGTGCCAAGCTACCAAGGGGGCGAGCAGGGGTTATTTTAGGAGTGTAACTCCCTTATCCTGACTAGGAAGAAGGGTCTCTGCTTGGACAAAGGTACCTACCTCTGCCAACTAGAGACCCCCATTTTTAACAGTCTTACTCTGCAACCAGTGCTTAATTTGAGCAGGTGATTTCCGGTTCTTGGCACTGGCACTTAATTGCCAGCACCAGAGCTTATGACAGTCTGCCACATGGTGGTGCTGTATGGCTAATTTTAGTATGAGCACAATAATAGCTGTTTACTAATTCAGTTTACATTTACATTGACTAATCCTGAATCCCAAACCATTCATATAGCTTTGGGGGCCTGGAATTGTATGAACTGTCACACTTTTAAGAGCATGATGGTTAGTTGTTGTGTTGGCACTGTCATTGGCAGCCCTAGCAGAGGCAATGGATGGTGCAAGCTGTAGTGTCCTCCTGATGAGGGCCCTGGCACTAATTGTTTTTACAAATTAAGCACTGTCTGCAACAACAATCAAAACTGAAACTCAGATCCCAGAACCCTACCAGGAATTTGCCAATGTGTTCAGAAAGACTTGAGTAGATTATCTTCCTTATCACAGGATTTATGACTGTTCCATTTTTTTGGAGCCCATTGCAAACATTTCTAATGGAAGGATTATCTGGTAACTATCAAGGAAGTTCAAGTATCAAAGGAGTATTTTGGAGAAAACTGAAAAAAAAGGATTGCTTAGACATTCTACATCACCCACAGGGGCCCCCATATTTTAATTCAAAAATCAGATGACACTTTCAGGCCAAGCATGAACTGTCGTGAACTCAATATTCTGACTATCTGCATTAGGTTTCCAGTGCCTCAGATTTCTTCATTGATGGATCAGATCAGGACTGTCAAAGTGTTATCTAAACTAGACCTGAGATTGACCTACAACTTAGTTCAAATCCAGAAGGCAAATGAGTGGAATGCTGTTTTCAACAAGCAGTATGGCCATTTTTAATATTTCATCAGCAGTTGTCAAGCATTTTGTTAATGACATTTTTGGAGACATTGTAGATTAGTATGTGGTTATGTACTTCAATGACATTGAAGTGTTCTCAAACTCTTCTATGAAACATTGGGTGCATATAAAAAAAAGGTTTTCTTGACCCTGAAAACATGCTTTTAGTGCCAAGGTTGAAAAGTGAAAGCTTGAGAAATCATAAGTTGGCTTCTTGAGAGTTCTAATTCCTGGACAATGGATCCTTATGGACCCAAATAAAGTAAAGGCTTTTATGAAATGGTCCTCACCAAAGAATGTGGAAGAGGTCCAAAAAATATCAAGGATTATTTAATTCCAATAGGCACTTCATGTGTCATTTTTCTATGATTGTAATACCTATAACTCTGGCACTAAACATGAATTATATTTAAATGGGATTTGAGCAATAAAAGCTTTCACTCACTAAAAGAATTGCTCACATCTGCTCCGATTCTACACCATCCCGATTGTGAGCTCACTTTCATAGTAAAAACAGAACAGATGTCTCAACACCTGCTATTGGAGCCATCTTATCTCTGAGGGATCCAGAGACTGAAGGCCATGAATTTTCACTCTTCCACTTGATTATCCAGCAAATGAAATGATAACATCTATGACAGAAAGTTGCTAGCCATTATGGAGGACTTTAGTCAATTGTGACAGGGTCCAGAGGGAGCTAAGCACAAAGTGACAGTATGGAAGGACCATTCAAAAGGTTGGCTCTTTGACATCAATGAGATGTAACAATTTAAGACATGGAAGATGGATCCTCTATTTCTCTAGATTTCACAATGATATTTTATATTGCTTGGGAAAGAGACATGGAAAAGATGATGCCTTCTCTTGCCCTGTGCCAGAAAAAGAAGATTCTGACATTCCATCTAAGAGTCCTACTATCCAGTTGCAAAACCCCAGTGATGATGAATGTGTTAATCTTATTCAATAAGCATAGCATAAGATCAATGGGAAACAATGAATAGTAAAGGCTTCAAATTAGAAAATAAAGAAACATGGACTACTGTTTCATAATAATGGTCTTTTGGGTACCTGAAAAGGAATAGCAAATACTCATTCTTTCTTGGACTTTGACATCCGTGCAGCCAACCATATGGGAATAAGAAATAGATTAGAACTTACCTTAAGATACATTTGGTGGCTTACTGTAAGGAATGATATGTCTTGTTATTAGCGGTCAGCAAATGCCTGTAGGTGTTTTACAAATCCTTGATCTAATATTTCCATGGAAATTATTGTGGAACATTTTCTTTCACAAGAATATGCAAGTCTTGCAGTGGCTGCACATTATTTTACTAGATTTGCATATTTGGTAGCCCAATCAAGTTAACCAGGTGCTCCAGAACTAGCACAACATTTGCAACCCATACAGTAAGGTTAGTTGGGCTTCCACGGGGTTATTATTACTCTCAGGTGGTTACAGTTGATAGCTAAGTTCTGAAAAGTCTTCGATTCCTGGGCAGGGTGAATTTCAAGTCCATGACATATCATCCACATATGGATGGACAGACTGAACGGTTGAATCAGACATTTGAGCAGTACTTGTGCTTAACTATGAAACATCATGAAAATTGGGCATCTTAGGTCTCCTTAAATAAGCTAACATACAGAAACTCTCTTTATAGTGCATTAGGAGGTGCCCCATTCAACTGTATGTATGGTTTTCAACCTAGTATATGGCAGTGATCGACCACTACAGTTCCCTCTGTTACCACTCTGCAAAAAAACTGCATGACATCCAGAGATCTGTTTCAGAATTAATTTAGGCAAAGGCAGAATACAAAAAGATTTTTTAATAGACATCGAAGCCCCATCTCTAGTCATGAAGTGGGAGATAAGGTTTGTATCACCACCTCTCAGTTCCAGTTACCAATCCTAAGATTATGCCTCAATTTGTGGATCCCTTTAAGATTCGCTCAGCTGGTTGGTTCTTTTGCTTTGCTATTAGCCCTACCAGGAATATGGAGAATCCATCATGTGGAACATATAGCATAAATCCACCCAACCAGTACTTATAAAGGCTTCACAGAAATGTGAAGTAGATGCTATTTTAGACTCCTTGGGCCCGATTCACAGAACTAACTTAAGACAAAATCCTAAACTTATTACCATTTTGGTATTCACAGAAGACACTTACTCATTTCAGTATTCACAGAAGGCACTTACTCATTTTGGTATTCACAGAAGTTAGGAGTCCTAACTTTAGGACTCCTAAATGCCTTCTGTGAATACCGAAAGTCTTAAAATTAGGATTTTTCCCAGTTTAGTAGTAGTAAAGTTAGGACTACTAACTTTAGGACTCCTAAATGCCTTCTGTGACTACCGAAAGTCTTAAAGTTAGGAATTTTCTCAGTTTAGGAGTAGTAAAGTTAGGACTCCTAACTTTAGGACTCCTAAACTTAGAACAATCCTAATTTTAAGACTTTCGGTATTCACAGAAGGCATTTAGGAGTCCTAAAGTTAGGACTCCTAACAACTGTGAATACCGAAATGAGTAAGTGCCTTCTGTGAATACCATAATGAGTAAGTGCCTTCTGTGAATACCAAAATGGTAGTAAGTTTAGGATTTTGTCTTAAGTTAGTTCTGTGAATCGGGCCCCAAGATCCAAAGGGGGAACTTTCAAGACCTCATAGTATGGAAGGCATATGATGCATCTATATATACCCAGGTTAGTGAAGGGCTTTTATGTAGCTTTCCCACATTAGCCGTCATGGAGTCAGGAGAAGGGCTCTGTCTCGAGGGGATTACTGTCAGGTTTTTATCCAAGTGAACATAGAATACACATGTGTAATAAAGTTCAAAGAAGATACAAGAGCATTGGTCATCGCAAGAAAGACTGGCAATTGTGGAGGACTGACTCTTGGATGCTGGTCCATACAAACATACAGGATGGTAGAACCATTCATTTGTGGGTTGAAGCAAGCAGAAGCAGTGAAGCAATCTGTTCCAGATTGTCATAAAAGAGGTAACAACTAGCAAACTGGTGCCTGGCAACTTTAGATATGTTGAAGTGCTCTCGCTTAGTTCATCATCAGCATTGCTTCCCTAACCTCCATTGTTTTGATTCTATCATCAGTTTGTATTCATCTTGCTTGCCTTGTGCTGCTTTTTATTTTGCCTTCATGTTAGCTCTCAATGACTGTTCAGCTTGTCCTTGTGATGTGGTCTGTCGGTATCCTCAGTGTTGGTTCCTCTGGGGCCCGAGGCATTTCCAGGTGCCTTCAGAGCTCCTCATTGCCAACTCCTCTGATTGATCTGGATCCTGGTGAGACCCAGATTGTCCCTTACCACCGCCATTATGTGCATGGATACCAAGAGGTTGCTTCTGTGATGTCAGATTGAAAGCATGACCTGTTATCTCGTACTTTCTTCATCCTGTGCTCCGTTTTTTCCCTTTTCAGGACACTCTCTTCAAAGTTAGCTGACACTCTCCTACCTTTCGAAATATTCATTCAGAGGGACCACAATATTAACCACCTCTTTCTTTCAAAGGACAGGCATTCCTAGAAGATGGGCAGAGACAGCAGCCTTGAGCAAAAAATGGGAGAACATAACAAGTTCACCTTCAAGCTCCTCACCCACTCACACAAGGCGCTTTAACAAGACCGGCCCAGCCTACCTCAACAAACGACTTTCCTTCTACACCCCCAACTACCAGCTCTGCTCCGCCGACCTCGCACTCGCCACTGTTCCGCGCATCCGAAGAACAACCACCTGCGGGAGATCCTTCTCCCACCTCGCCGCCAAGACCTGAAACACCCTCCCACTTACGACAGACCCAAGACCTGCTGACCTTCAGAAGGCTACTCAAGACCTGGCTGTTCGATCAATAGTGCCCCCCCCAGCACCTTGAGACCCTCACGGGTATGTAGTGTGCTCTACAAATGTTGTTTGATTGATTGATTGAACAAGACACTGCAGGAGAAGCAGAGCATGACAGCATGACAATGGATAACTTCTAAATTAGCTCTGCTGTCGAGATCCTGCCATGGCCTTTATCTTGTTATAATGGAGTCCTTCCCTGCTTCCAGCATCACCAACTTGTCTCTGAGGGAGTGAAGATAAAACTGAGCCTCTATGTTCCCACTACTGATGGGAGTATCTATGCCCTCTCCATCTCTCAAAAGCCCTGCCATCCCTCCAGTAATGACGGCTTCCAAGTATGTACCTTTTACATTCACTGTAAACTCAACCACAGATATTCTATGACACAGATCATCTTAGAGTGCTGCTAGTCACTCTCTGGCAAGCTGCCCCATACCACTATACCCCGTATACTGTCGGTGAGGACGAAAAGCAACCCTCGGATGCCCAGCGTAACCAATTCTAGAGAAGGACCCGATTGCCATCTGTGAGTTGGGGTGAACGGTCTGGGTAAGCCAACACCTGAGTTTACAGCTCTTTGCTCTAACAGCCGCAGATACCAATTCTGGTATACCATGGATCCTAAATCTGCAAGGTGGCCTATGGGAAAGGCTGCCTGAAGCAAAATAAGACTCCTTCCTTTCCTCCTTTTTGTAACCCAGAGTCTTGAAATAACTATCTTCACCCCCAGTGGCCTTCAATCAGTCAATCAATCAGTGTTCTTATAAAGCACGACTACTCACCCGTGAGGGTCTCAAGGCGCTGGATGGGGGGGTCTGCGGTTCAGTCGTAGAGCAATGTCTTGAGGTCCTTCCTCAATTGTGGCAGTGATGATGATTGCCTGAGGTGTAGAGGCAGTGAGTTCCAGGTAGGACAAGGATCTTCCTGCATCTGTGGTCTTGCGGATCGGTGGAATGGTGGCCAGGGCCAGTTGGGCGGAGCAGAGATGTCTGGTGGGAGTGTAAAAGGAGAGACGGTGGTTGAGGGCTTTGTTGGCATTTGTGAGAATCTTGAAGGTGATTCTCTTGTTGACTGGAAGCCAGTGAAGGTCTCTCAGGTGGTTGATGACGTGGTTGCGGCATGGGGTGTTCAGGATGAGTCTGGTGGAGGCATTCTGAATGGTCTGCAGTTTTTTTAGCTTTTGTGGGTGGTGCTGGCATAGAGTGTGTTGCTGTAGTCAAGTCTGCTGCTGACCAGCGCATGGGTGACCATTTTCCTGGACTCGGTGGGGATCTACTTGAAAATCTTACAAAGGAGGTGGAGCATGTGGAAGCAGAAAGATTCAATGTCGTTGATTTGGTGGTTCATTGAGAGCGAGGAGTCCAGGATGATGCCAAGATTTTGCGAATGGTCACTGTTTTCCTGGACAGCGGACATCTTGGATTGGGCTCTATTGAGCAGGCTGCGATCTGTGACTTTCATTATGTGGAGATATTCGCCCAATCTCATATTGAATATACGGTCCTGATCAAAGCCGTTTGTTTCACTTTCAAGCTCTGTACATCATAACCATATATATATATGATTATGTTGTCCCTCAGTACAACAGAGCACGCCTATGCCCTTTGATGAAGTATGTTGATTCAGTTACATTCTTTCCGCCATTAGCTGTCTACAGTGCACACTTCTTCTACCATACATTTTCAGCTTCCCTTGTGATCACCTTTACCACTTCATTCTGCAACGCACACTTCAACCATTATAGTATTCCGTCTCATTTCTTTATAAGACACTGACACCTGGAACTCATGTCTACTAAGCCTAAACATCTCGGCAGCTGTCATTTTCTGAAGCTCTGGTTGGCAGAAAGAAGAAAGAGGGCAACACAGTATTACCAACAGTGAATGGCAGAGATAACACTCGAAACACTCATAAGAGAACTTAAAGACATCGAGGCATGTCACTACGGTGGAATCATCGACTACTGTGGCAAATGATAAAATGAAATCCATGCATATAGAAATGTTCTCCTTTTGAACACAGCTATCACAGAGACTAGAGTTACAGCACTAGAGTAAAAATTGGTGTAAACTCCTGACTGGGACACAGAGGTATGGAAACTGCCAAGAAAGGTGGTTACACTTGAAGATCAAAGCTGGTGTGATAATATAATGCTATACCAAATTCCTAAATCAGAAGAATCCCAGAACGTACCCATTTTTTCTCTACTTTATTATCAAACTTACTAGGTAATAACTTTCACCACTTTCTGGAGTTTGAGAGCACGCACAGACTCTGTACCAGAAAGGCTACTAGAAAGAATATCATGTATCGTATTAGACACTATCAGGTCAGACAAATTCTTCAGACCTCAAGAAAGCACAGTCCTTATCACTACAAAGTTAATATTGTCTCATTTTCAGGAGACTTCTCCTAAGAGATGAGTATGATAAAGTAAAATTACATCCCTTCATCCTATCCTCAAACAAAAAGATATGGTCTCCTTGACCGTACCCTCATATTTGTGTCTGTGCGAGACAAAACCAAGGAATTCACTGACCCTTTGGAGCTGGTGTTCTATGTAGTAAATTTTGCCTCTATGGACACTTCCCCCATAGACCAGAGAAAAGAACCGCACACAGCGATTCAAAAAGGCGAATGGGACTCAGAAGGAGGACTCAATGGAGCCCAAGGCTCTAGGAATACGTAAACTCAAAAGCACAGAGACAAGAAAGGCCTGCCTCCCAAGACAGGAATACATCCTAATCCCCATTAAAACCCTAACCGGTTAGTATAATATGTATCCCTTTTTGAAAATATTCCATTTCATTATTTATTAAGTACCTAGGTCTTCCTTTGAAACTCACTGACGGGCTCCAAGTTGTACAGAATGACGCTGCTAGGCTGGTTCTCAGCCTTCCTAGGAGGTCCCATGCCTCACCCCTGTTTCTTAAGCTACACTGGTTGCCTGTTAGACAACGCGCAAAATTCAAGGGCCTATGTATCGCTCATGAATCCCTTTATGGTCACGCCCCCAGCTACATTAGGGATCGCCTGGTTAAGTATGTTCCAGGACGTTTACTCCGATCCACAGATGCTTTCCAGCTAGTCTGCCCTCGAAGCAATCTGGCTACCAAGGGTGGGCGAGCTATTTCTGTTATCTTACCACGTCTTTGGAACCAACTGCCAGATGCTTTACGGAAAGAACCAGGTTTGTTCCCTTTTTGAAAGCTACTGAAAACGCTGCTTTTTAGAGACACTTCTTAATATCCCCGTTACCAGGACTGTCTTTGCCGGGCCGATTGCAAATCTCCTTCTGTCAGCGCTAAGAGACCTGTCGGTATACACGCGCTATATAAATTCCCCTACAAATACAAATACAAATTTACTGAGGCTTACCATGGCTTAATCATCCCTTAAGGATGCTGAGCAAGATCAGCAAGATCAGACTTGTTCTTTTTTTTCCGTGAGCGATCGGCGGATCAACAGAAGGTTGACTCTCCTTGTTAATTTTTATTCCTTATTTTAGATAATATCCTAGTCATGTCCCAAATATGAGACAAAGTCGCCCCCCCTAAGTCTATTCGATGTAAGCGCCCTCATGATGCACATCGCTGGTTCTCTGACAGCCTTAAATCTCTTAAACTGAGACTTCGCCAAGCCGAGCGCCGCTGGCGCCGAAACTACGACCCCTTAGCAAAAGCCCACTTCCTAAATCTATCCGGAGAATACAAACACGCAATTTCAGTTGCAAAATCTGCCTATTTCTCCACAAAAATTCTCAACTCTGCGCAAAAATCCAAAGACATCTTTGCTATTGTGGAGGAACTCTCACATCCGGACAGAGTGACCATCAAACCCCTTCCCTCTCAGGCACTCTGTGATTCCCTCAACCACTTCTTCGTGGACAAAATTAGTAAAATCAAAAATAGCATTTCTTCTGGGGCCCCAGCAATGTCCCTCCCAGAGGCCGCCCCTTTTCTCAACTCTTGCTCCCTGACACAGCTCCCTCCTATACCCAAAGAAGACTTCTTCCCCCTGCTCCACAAAGTCTCATCTGGTTCCCCCACTGATTGCTGCCCTCCAGCAATTCTCCGGACCGCCTTTTCAACCTGCCCTGGCCCTCCACTGGCCCTCCTGAACAACTCTCTCCTGCTCGGCGTGGTCCCCAGTCAGTTTAAGAACGCCGAAGTGGTCCCCATATTAAAAAAAACCAACGCTGACCCTACGGTCTTGGGCAACTTCCGCCCTATTTCCCTTCTACCCTACCTGAGCAAGGTACTTGAGACGCATGTGACCAGCACCCTCAGCTCCTTCATCGAGGACTCCAATTTTTTGGACTCCCAGCAAGCTGGGTTTAGACCTGCCCATTCGACAGAGGCGGTTATCCTCTCTGTTATGGAGGAACTTTGCAGAGGCGCTGACTCCAACATCAGCCAAGCCTTGGTGCTCTTAGATCTGTCAGCGGCCTTTGACACGGTCGATCATACCATCTTAGTCGACCGTGTCAAAGAGGCAGGCATCAGCGGGACGGCCCTCAATTGGGTTTGTTCCTTCCTTGCGGACCGCCATCAATCGGTCCGTCTTTCCCAGTTTACGGCAACCCGGACGAGAGTCACCTGCGGTGTGCCGCAGGGTTCATCCCTGTCACCCCTTCTCTTTAACCTTTACCTCACCCCCTTGATCCACTCCCTCCGCGGCAGGAATGTCACTGCATTTAATTATGCAGATGACATACAGCTCGTTTTCAATCTCGACTCCTCGGACGAAGCGGCTCAAGACTTCCAGTCCACCCTTTGCCATATCAGCAATTGGATGAGCACTCACCATCTTAAACTCAATCCCGACAAGACGGAGCTCGTTCTTGTCGGAGGCCTATCCAACCCCTGGAACTCCACCTTTTGGCCCCTCTCCCTCGGCCCTCCCCCCCACCCTGCTGACAAAGTAAAAAGCCTTGGGGTTTACATCTCCCAAGACCTCTCAATGAAGCACCAGGTTAGTGCCACCGTGTCCTCCTGCTTCTTTCAACTCCGGAAGATCCGGAAAATAGCCCACTTTCTGACTACTGAAGCCCTCACCCTGGTTCTGCTGGCGTTAGTCATCTCTCGGATCGACTACGCCAATGCCCTGTACGTTGGCATCCCACAATACCAAATCAACAGACTGCAGCTGATCCAGAACCAGGCAGCTTGCCTTATCCACCACCAACCTCAACATCACCACGTTCGTCCTCTCCTTAAGGCCCTCCACTGGCTTCCTGTCTTGGAGCGCTGCAAGTTCAAACTTGGCTGCCTGACTCATAAATCTCTGGCAGGCACCGGTCCGTCCTTCATTTCCTCCCTCTTGCATCCCTATACCCCCTCCAGGAACCTCCGCTCCTCTCATTTTGCGCTCCTTCAGATTCCCCGCTTCAAGCGCAAAAAACACGGAGGTCTCAGATTTTCCTTTCTGGCACCCTCCTTTTGGAACTCTCTGCCGCTGGAACTGAGACTCTCTCCCTCTCATCTTCATTTTAGGTCTCTCCTAAAAACTTACCTCTTCCATGGCATCTACTCATAAATCCTTTTCTCCCCGTCTTCTGCCTCCTGCTGAATAAAGTAAATAGCGCCAAGAAACCGTCCGGTGTATGTCGCGCTTTATAAGTAATTTTTACATTACATTACATTACATTACACCTAACACCAGCAACAAGGCCACCAACATGGTATTGGATCCTAAATAGGGTCTGTATAAATTAGTCCCTTTCTCAACCCATGGTAGCTGACACCGAGCTCCAAGGTTTAACTTGAGAGACAGGCATGTAAAGCATTTAAAAACACCAATACACTGAATAGGTAAAATACAACACACAAAACAAATCCCACACCAATTTATGAAAATATTAAATATTGTTATCTTTAAAATGACATCAACACCATCAAAATCAAATGTAGGGAACCAGAGATATAACGTTTTAAAGAATAAACACTTTCTAATGCTTAGAAACCAATAGCGCCACTTCTGGGCATCTGGTGGCACTTGACCAGGACAAAGTCAAAATTTGAGGCCTACCTCGATGGAACCCTGCTCAGATACTCCACGCGGGAGGCCATGGTCAAAATGTTACCTTCCACTTAAAAACTTTTCTGGAGCTTTTCTGTAGAGGCCCTCGATGCTCTCCACCAGTCTGGATGCGGTGAGGGTCGCCGGCTTGACTTTCCGCAAGCTCCCGGTCAAACCCTGGAAGTCGGACCTCCAGGGCTCTTCAGCAGCATGAACCTGGAATCCGTGCCGTGTCGCGATTGAAGGTGGCTGGCTTGGCCCTCTGGAGCTTTTTCCAAAAAGTTTGCCAAACTTTCCCAAACTTCTGGAGGTCATTCCAGATAGTCTCCTGGTGCATTTTAAGTGTTCGAAACACAAATCCAAGGGTCTGGAATCTCCTATATGGTCTTTGGCAGGTCTGGACTTCAATTCCCACAGTGCACTTAGGCAACCACCTAAAACTCCACTAGACGCACATCAGGAGAGGGACTCTGGCTGGAGAAGGGTCAGTTAAGCTCTATTAAACTGTAGCTGCAGGGAGTTCACTCCTTACTCCTTGAAGGAAGGTAAAGTCCTCAGAGCTGTATCCCCAGATAGTGCAGCAGGCGAAGTCTTCACCAGGCAGGCCCTTGGGTGCAGATCAGGATTTCAGCAGGACAATCTTCCTTCTCCTTTTAGTTTCAGGCAGAGACATGAGAGGTACCTCTCACACATTTATGCAGTGTTCCAGGCGACAAGCAGGGGAGCACCCCTGTCCAATGAGGTGCAGTGAAACACCCCAAAGCATGACAACTTCCTCCAAAGTGTGGCATATTCTTATCTTAGAAAGCACTATTCTCTCAAAATCCATCATGGCTGATCTTTCAGTAGAGCAGCAAGAGCTAACTAACCAGACTCAGAGTATGGTTTATTTCCATAAACTCCCCCACTCACATCTGTGAATTCCTTCCTCAAGCCTTCCATCTGGTAGGGAGAGGGGGTGGTCCTGGTTGACAGGTTTGCTTGGCCTGTTCTTCCTGTGAATGCTTTATGGTTCAACCCCCTACTCTGGCATTCCTGTGGCCCACAGAGATCCATCCATCAAATAGCCTCTGCCTGGCCAGGCCACTTATCACCAAACTAAGGCAGCTTGGCTAATCCCCTCAGGGTTGGCTAATCAGGGAAGAGTGCAGAGGCTAGGTTTTGGCTTGCTGAAAATAAAGTCTTATAACCTATTTTCTGTACAAGTTATGATAAATTCAACAATGCTAAATTGCTGGATCAATCAATACCATTCTGTTCAGTCTTTGAATTATATTTTCACAATTTCCTAGCAAAAGTTATGTGTCCATAACATATTGCCATGTTAGCCTATGAGGCCAACTGTCTTCAATGGGAAAAATAAAATGGGCAATTTCTTCCTCATCATGGTTTATAAAACCTCTTTTATAAAGCTTGTGCACATAATTACAGGAGCCCCAACCCCTGGAACACTTAGGGGAGACCTGGGGGGTTTCTAATATGCAAACACAATTTTGGTTATTACTTCACAGGGCCCATACCATCAAAGTCGAGTTATCAGTGAATTGTACTTTTTAAAGCAGTGCTGTAACACAGGTCTGCTTTTAAAATTACCTCAGGACTTATAGGTAGTTTTTATCCCCTTGCCCTTTTATCTAATAGAGACTTATAGGGTAGGTCATGCCAATTATAAGTGTACCTCAATGTATGTGCATGTGTCTGACTATCAGAGCCCAAGAGACAGTCAGAGTCAGATTCAGATACCACCAATTCCATTCAGCACAAAAAACAATGGGGGTGAACAGGCCAAAAATAAGGTGACTTTCTAACATAATACAAATGGACTCACAAGCTAAATTGAGGGGGAAAACTCTTAGGGTCTCATTTATAATAGTTTGATGCGTGGTAGTGCAGCAAGCCTTCCTGCTGTGCTGCTGTGCATCAAAAGAAAAGGGCAGGAAAGCACCGTATCTACAAGATATGGCACATTCCTGTCCTTTTCCCCTGCGCTGGCGCACAATGGACTGCCATGCGTCAACGCAGGCACCCTTGCGCCATGGTGCAAGGTTGTCTGTATTGTAGGGGTGATTGTTTTTTTTCAGGAAGGTGTCCCTTGAGGTGCAGCACACATAGAAAAAGGAAACATGAGGAGAAATAAAGGTACTTCTCCTTGTTCCGCCTCCCGGAATCTGACGCATTCCCAGGTTTACGGAATCTTGTAAATCTGGGAATGCATCAGGTTCCATGGATGTTGCGTGGGAACACCCAGAGCAACACCCACGGAACGTCCCTTTCACACAGAGTAATGTGTGAAAGGGGCCATATTTACAAGGCCAAGAAAAGCCGCACAGGGTGGCTTTATGTGGCCTTATATATATAGGCTGCTGGTGCATCCAAAAAAGTGATGGCGTAATGGGCTTGTAAATAAGCCGTTTAGTTTCCTGAACTCCAAAAAAAGCAGACATAGCTCTGCTGCAAGAGACTCACATGCCACAACAAAAAGCAAAAAAAAAACTTTGAGACTGGGTGGAACAGGTTCTTATCTCTTCCAAATCAGCCAACATGACTGACGATTGAAGCTGACACAGCCCCTTCTGAAAGACATTCTTGTCTGTAAATATCTCCCAATCAATATTCAGTAAACATGGATAGATTCTGATAGTAGACATGTCTTTGCCAACATAGTTCACCAGTCTGGTAGCCTAATGTTGATTCTCTGGTTGTTTTTATCCCCTGTTTTTCTCCTCATCTTTGCCATTTTTCTTCTTAGATAACCCCTACGTTGTACGTCTTGCGCGTGCACATGCGCACACGCAAGATGTACAACGTAGGGGTTATCAGAGAAGAAGGACGGCGCGGACGAGGAAGGAGAGCGGCCATGGTGAGGAGGAGGCAGTCACAGCAGGTAAGTGCCTTTTTTATAACTTTATAATGACTTTGGGGGGTGGGAGGGCGCGTAGAGGCACTCCGCCTGCTCCGCCAACCCTTAAAAATAAAGAAGGCACAACAGAAAGAGAATCATGCATTCAAAGCTGCAGAGGACTGGGCCACAGAGGATTCTGAGACATCATAAAAGAAGGCAGCTGCAAGGAAAGGAATGACACCCCAGAGATTTCATTCGAGGAAGGAGACCCAGGCAATGGACAGAAGAAGAAGAGACCAGTATTGGACAGGCAAGTCCTCTGCATTGCTTATGGACGTGAATCCCTGCCCCGAGTGTGCAACTGTACTGTTGTGTGGATCCCTAATGTAGATTTTTGTTGTCATAGGCAAACATAGATCATGCGTGTATGCCATGACAGAGGTCTGTCCCATGAATTAGCAGTCTTGTTGGACCGAGAGGGCGCACAAAGCATTACCCGCATAGAGGTCGAAGGCTATTGCCTCCACCAGGTGTTAAGCAGCACAGGCATTGTGGTTGCAGCATAACATAAAGTTATCAGTAAGTATAAACAAGTCCTTTTAAACCTGTTTCACTGGAGTGAGCCTGCAGACTCACTCACTATTTTAAAGTTCAGATGCTGTGTTTTTAACTCACACTTGGCCTACATCAATTGGATGTAGAGTGCTGTGCAGTGCAGGAGTGGTGACTCTGCACTGGATGGATGTGTGCCTGGGAAGGATGCACTACAGGGATAGAGTAGTGCTGTGCAGTACATACATGGTGAGTGCATGTAATGGGTGTATGTATACTACAAAGGATACATTACATGAGAGATACAGCGCTGTGCAGTGCACGCTCAGTGAAATCATGAGCTGGGTGTATGTGTGCTTTTGAGAAGTACAAAACATGAAGGGTGAAATGTTGTGCAGCACACGCATGGTGAATGTGAGTGCTGGCAGTGTGTGATTTCGCAAGGAGCACAGCATGGCACAATGCGGAAAAGCGATAGTACTGAGCAGTGCGCTCAGAATGAATGTGTGGGCTAAACGTATATACGCGTCTGTGATGGCACAATGCATGGGCATACTGGATAAGTGTATGTGCTACGGCCATACACTGAATGCAAGTGTGCCTATAATGGTACATTACATGGAGGACCCTGGGATCCATTTTGGGAAGCCCAGGCCTGATATGAGGAGTAGAGGAATCCCCCCAGGCAGATTTGTGTATTGCTGCATTCCTTTGAGCTGGGTGGAATATGCTGGAAAAGCATGAGAGGTCCTGCCCCTGTACACTTCAAAAAGGTGCTCTTTGATTCAGTGATAGATCACAAGGAAAGGGCCTGAACACATTTCAAGAAGGAGAGGAGGCTAATATGGGACTCATAAAAAGCAAGGATGGTGGTCTGGGATGAACCTTTTGATGCACATATTACTGTGCTTAACATCAAGGTGAGACTATCAGCTTCAGAGTCTCTCCTACTTTAACGGACAACATTTCAAGATGAAGATGAGAGAGAAACGTGTTCTTCAAAAGAAGAAGAACCCCAACATAAAACTTCAAAGACCCTGACACTAAATTACATTTGATGGCTGGAGAGGGACCATAAAGAAGAAGGGGTTGAGACCCCAAAATATGTCGTCCTGCAAGCAGCTAGACATCTGTATGAGGAGGGAAAGTATGCAAGAGTTATGCATGTGATCGGGACTGGCAGCTAAGACCTGCTAGCCTCTTTCCTGGATGAGGGGACATCACCCAGGGAAACCAAGACCATCTGCTCTGTAGATTGAAGCACCAGCGCCTGTCTACTTGCCAAGACCAGTGTGTCCTGTGAGAAAGAGAAGAGCACTGGAGGGAGCTAGGTCCAGTGGGAAGCCCAGTCAAGTGGACTCCCAGTGTGACGTGTGGGGTGTGAGGAGATGACTGCTGCACAGATTGAGTCACTGCCCATGTGTAGATTCCAGTCAACAAACCCCGTATGAAAGGAGGGGTCCACCATGAAGCTAGCCATGAGAGAATGCAGTGCGGAATAAGTGAAACTGTGTGGTGCCTGTAGAGGCATCCCAGTATGCCAGGAGGAAACGCTATGAAAGTTATCGCCCATCAGAAGGGTACAAGCCTGCGAGGAGCCTAACAGTGACCCCATATTCCAGGAGGTGCCGCTGTGGTAGGGTCTACTGTACGGCAGGGACCTGTGCCTTGGTTGGTAGAGTTACGGCAACCCCGTATGCCAGGAGTGATTGCGAGGACTGGGCCTTCATCTGAGAATCAAGAAGCAACAAGGATTAATTTGGAGCTGCCCCTCTGTAAAACTGAGGAAGACACCATGTTTGCATCAACTGCATCATCAGGACCCCAGCCAGGAGCATGGTAATCAAACCCCCTGTGTGGGAAGGCAAGACTTACTGTGCAGGAAAAGCACCTGGGCGCCTCTCATTGCTGCTGTAGCCAGCCTCATATGTTCAGAAGAGAGCCTCATGCAACTGACTCTCCACACATTACCAGGAAAGTGGCTTTCTGTTGCAGTAACCCCCCCATTTTTTGCAAGACTACTGATGCACTTTTACTTGATGTGCCCTGGGTCCCTGCCAATCAGGTTCCCAGGGCCTGTGTTCTTCCCCAAAAACTAACTCAATTGGCATCTCTGGTCACAGGTCAGTCCCTGGTAATTGGTACCACAGGTACCCAGGGCACTGTGACCAGAGAAGGCCTCTAAGGGCTGCAGCACTTATTATGCCACTCTTAGAGGTCCCGTACCACAACACTCACACACTGCCTTTGCAAACAAAGTGAAGAGTCTACATGGTACACATCTCTGTTTGACAGGCCTACAACCCACTGCCCTGGCATAGGTCAGTCACCCCTCTAGCTGGGTGCACTATACCAGTGGTGAGGGTACAGGTGCATGAGCCTTGTACCTCTACAGTGTCTAAGTCGATTCTTAGACATTGTAAGTGCAGTGCTGCCATTAAGAGTATATGGAGCTCGGAGGTTGTCATTACGAACTCCACAGCACCAAACTGGCTACACTGAAAACTGAGAAGTTTGGTATCAAACTTCTCAGCACATTAAACCCACACTGATGCCAGTGTGGGATTTAATGAAAAATGCACACACAGGGCATCTTAGAGATGCCCCCTGAAAACGAACCCACCAGACATGTTTCTGGACCCATAGGTCGATAGCCTGTTGCTCTCTGGGGCCTGAAAAATGCACATCCTGGGATGAGGTGCCAATCCTCCTCCCCCAGGATGCGCAGGGTTCACGAAGGGGAAGCTTCAAAGGCTTGCCGCCTTTGTGAGCTTCCCCAGGCCAATAACTGCTTTCAGCAACTGATCCCCACTGGTTCTGACCCCCACTTTGGGTG
The DNA here is from genome assembly GCF_964204655.1 of Triturus cristatus. Lineage (NCBI taxonomy): Eukaryota > Metazoa > Chordata > Amphibia > Caudata > Salamandridae > Triturus > Triturus cristatus. The sequence goes on from NC_140589.1 coordinate 679,202,378, forward strand.
GGAGAACCGGTAAGAAAAACAAGTGAGGAAGAGAGGTGGGCCCAACTCTGCCAACTCCACCCCTCAGGTGGGGCAGGCGAGGTGAAGCACAACTCTCAGTCCATGCCATCTTGAAGATGGGGGGCTTCAGCCACCAGGGACAGGCACGTGCCCTCCTCCCCCTGGAGGGTGGCATAATAGGGGGTATACCCACCCCAGGGAAGGGACCCATTGGTCCCTGCCTTTTACCTACCTGTAACGTACCTAAATCTAGTATTAGAGGCACCCCTGAACCTTGCTTCTTCAGATCCAGACAAGATTCAAGAAGAAAAGAAGTAGAAGGACCGAACAGCCGTGCAGCAGCTAACAAGAGGAAGACGCCCACTAACTTGGCCCCAGCCCCAGCGGCCTGTCTCCCCCTTGAACCTGCTCCTGTGAAATCCTGGTGTGTCCTGCAGCCAGCAACCTCAAAAACCCCGGAGGACCTGCCTGCATTCACTTCCAAAGACTGCTTCTCCCGTGAACATCGGATTTGTTCAACTGCAACCTCTGGCAGCAGCCGGAGACTGCGAATCCGCCCCACTCTGCACCCTCCATCCACTGCCTGAGCTCATGTGGGCAAACACCACAAGGAGCTCACCCCTGCCATCCTGAACCGAGATCCGGTGACCCCTGACCTGCCTCAAGCCTCCAGCCAATGCCTGCAGTCTAAAACCAGAAGGCCCCCCTAACTTCGACCAGGAGCTGGTAAGAAGATCCGACCCCAAATGGCACCCTGCTCCCGATGCCCCACGGCCTTGTGTGCCCAAACCAACGGTGCTTAACCAACCCCCAACTTCCCAACTTACCTCTCGAAGTGGTGGTCGCACCCAGAAGTCCTTGGTCTCCCTGCCTGCAGTGCTTTTGTAAACCGGAGGTTCTCCATTGAAAACAAAAGGGCATCCAACGTCGTAACAGCACCCTGCCGCCCTAGTGGGCTGAGGGTGCACCTTTGGTGCTAATTTGTTTCCCCATTTGCCTTGAGCTAAAGTCCAGGAGCTTTGCTCCCACAACCCAGTGCACCCGGCCGCACTAGTGCCACTGATGGTGTAACACGAGTGCATCACTGACCCGGGGGGACCCCTCAGTCTAACCCCAGAACCTCAACTCCAAAGACCGATTACTTACCTAAAAAACGATAACCATATTTTCCTCCTTAGGATAACATTGACACTTTTTCCTGAAAAAGTTTCTGTGTGGAGTTTTGAAACCTAAAGAAATTCTTTAAAATTGTACGATTTAACAAAAACGCTTTTACTCACCTGTTTACAGGAAATGTCCCAGTTCTGCATCCAGGCATACAGCACTGAGTAAGAAAAGTAATCCAAAAGTAACTTACCTGCTTATTTACTGAAAATCCCATTCATGTCAATGTACTGTATTTACAAGTGATTGCATTTCTCTGATACAATACTGTAAGTCAAACCATAGTACATTTACAATTGCAATGGAACTGTTGTACAATCAGCATTTCCAGCTGAAAAGTATTTACTGCTTACCTGTGCCAGGCTTGCTTGGTTCTAGAAATAAAATTACTAAAATAATATTTTTATACAAAAACAATTGGTCTAAAGTTCAGTCTTTGAGTGTGTGAATTCATTTGCTGACTGAGTGTGTACAACAAATGCTCAACACTGTCCTCTGATACTGCCTTACTGCTCGACCACATTACCACAAATAGAGAGTAAGGTTCTATCTAACTTTACCTCTGCCTACCTTTGGGGTTCCACTCGACTCTGTGCACACTATACCTCACTTTGGTATAGTGTATACAGAGCCAGTTTCCTACAGCGCTGGAGCATTTAAGACTGGTTACAGGACTGTCAGGCGTGGGGGGAACTCGCTGAAGAGGCTGCTGCTGCACCAAGAAACGTTGACTATTTTACAAAGAGTCAGAGTGGACTTTTGAGTTAAGGCTTGCTAGTGAGCATTCTCTGGATGAAGTCACCAATGAATGGGGAATAATCACTACCACAATATGAAGAGCGGGTGTTAGATGGATTTTCTAGCAAAACACTAGAGCCCCGGCCTCAAGTGAAAATGTTTTATACTTTATACATGTTGTAATATTGCTTTTTATGCGTAGAGTTAGCCATAAATAATTATTTTTATTATAAAAATAAGTGTTTGACTGCACAATGATTTATTGACATTGCTGTGTGCTCTTTGAGTTATTAGTCATGTTCACTCCCTTGAGGACATATTGGACTGCTCAACCATAGCTACCATGAAGAGTCAAGTGCAGAAGGGGTATTTGGCCCAGTTGCAGAAGATCCACAGCAAGTTGCCACCGGGATATCAGAAGTAAAAGACCTCAACAACCACAGTTGGACCCAGTAACCCCTGCATGCCGTGTGGCCCTCTGAAAGAGGTTCTGACAACCAGCACAAGAGCCTAAGGTTGACTTAGAACATGGAAATCAGCATCGAGGACTTCGCATATGCAAACTGTGCTGTTTCTCAACGAAACAGGAGAACACCGGGTGCTGATCTACTATCTGGGGTGGATTGTGCAAAACAAGTGACAAGCAAGGGAGCTCAAGGGGTGGGTCGGTGATGGGACCTCAGAGAGTCTTGTAGATGATAAAAGTGAGACTATAGGGCACGCAAGATTGATGATTCAGAACTCAGAGGGTCAAGCTTTGCTGGCCAGAAAATTCAGAAGACTAAATAGGAAAAGGAAATGATAAGGAACATATTTAAACAGTATAAAAGTCAAGATAGGATATAGAGAGAGTGATGCCTATAATTAACTTAGAAATACATAATTTGCTGTTACCTTTGGGTGTTTTCCAGCAGGGCAAGCTCTTAGACCTGGAGGGAACCACAGACCTGCCAAGCCTCGTTATGGGAAACCTCAAACAGATGGAAACCATCCAGCAGTAACACTTCCCTCAGACTAAAAATAACTTATGAGCTTTCTAGAGTGTGCCAAGTTATTATCTACACTTTGTTTCCACTTTTTCTCATATGTACGGGCCCCTAAATGACCTATTAATAATACAAACCTGAAGCAGTAACAAAAACCCTCCTTGGAAGATCTTTTCAATACTTCAAACAATCTGTGTAATAACCCAGTGTCACAGTGTCCAGTTTTTGCCAAACCTTTCCATCTGCAAACAAATGCTTCAGGCATAAACTTAAGAGGTGTAATATCTCTACCTGACGAGCAAAGGCAAGGGTGAGACTATACAATTCAATCCTTTCATTATCTGGGAAATCAGGTATTCTATTAGAGAAAAGAATGGCTGGCAGTTAAAGGGCCATTAGAGACTTTTAGGTACTATCTGGAAGACAGGCTTTTTGTTTTTACTCTCTGACCATGTCCCACTCGATAGAAAAGCAATAACACACAAATATTAAGGTGGTTCCTCCCACTTCAATCCTATTGTTTTAGAACTGTTCATAGAGCAGGGCAATTAAAGACAAATGTAGAATTACTTTATCTAGAGACACGTTGAGAATTAACGACCTTAGCAGTGGCGACTCCTCTGCTATGACGGAGGTGCATTGCCCCACTGCTTACAAGCAGTGCAAGAAGAGGAAACATAAAATGATAATAACTTTCAATTATTTACATTTTATGTTTGTGCTGTTTTGCGGGCGACTGGCTGGTGAGTGGGTCTGCTCTGCTCGCGGAGCAGGGCAAGGGAGGAGTGGTTTGCCCAACCCTGAGTGCGCAATGCTTGTTTGGTCGGGCTTCTCGGGCCACACAAACCTGTCATATGCACTTTCCCCGTTCTCCATGCAGGCTGCATTACAGCCTACATGGAGAACATGCCCAGGCCCCCATTATCTGGTTGAGCGTTGAACCAGGACGCTCAAATTCAATTTCAATGCTGCATTGCAGCATTGTCATTGGTCATGGGAACCTGGGTGCCTTCCAATCACAATGCTGCATTGCAGTGATGCGATCGGTCAATCAGGCCTGGCTGTGCTTCCTGTTCCTCGAGGAGAGCAGTGGCAGAGATGCGGGACCCACTGGAAAGGTACGTTAATTTTTTTAAATTTATTATGTGCATCCTCGCGCAACCCCACCTCGATACCACCCGCGCCGCCCCTGCCCCGCCACCCCCAAACCAGGCTGGCCGCCACTGGACGAGGGGCATATAAAAGAAACACTTACCTGGACTCCATGACAATTACACCATAGGGCACACTTTGAGAAGTCGAGAGAGCAGCCTGGTTAAATCAAGGCGCAGTGCTGGTGTTTCTAGAGAAGAGGGCAGAACAGGGTAGACGATCCAAGCGGGAGGTGGACTGCGCAAGATGAGTGATGTTAAATATATTTGAAGAGGGGGGCTGCACTGGGACTTCTTGTAGATGATAAAAAGCAGAGTATGTAACATGACAGACTGATCATTGAAAACACATTCTAAAAAAAAGAAATCTAAAGGAGGAGGAAACAAAATAAAAAATGTAACAATCGAAAGAAACTGACAGGGTAATATGTTATGGGTCAGAAAGATTTAGAAGGATAAAAAAGAAATGGAAACGATAAAAAAAATATATAAAAGACAAGATAGCTAGAACATAGGGAGAGTAAAGGCTAGAATTTATCCATAAATACATGCCTTACTTGTCTTGTGACCCCTTTGTGTTTTTTTCAGGAGCAAGTTCTTGAGCTTTGGAGGGAACCACAAACTTGCTTAGCTAAAGTACTAGAAACCGTTAGCCAGAGGAAAAGAAGAAAAGGAAAGGAAGAATAGAGAAATCAGACAACAGAAAGTTTATTTAATAAGCAAATTTAAAGGACACAGTATTTATTTTCAATTTTTTAGTTATCATTTAAAAGAATCGGAGACCTGTCTCTTGTCAATAAACCATAGAGTAGTCTCCTTTTCACTCACAATTCAGAGGTAGCTCTGCTTTCAACATTATGCCCAATAACAAATGGTATTAGGCCCGATCAGCAGACTTCCATGAGTCCAATTTTCATGTCAATATTTATTGTTCCTTCCAAAACCAGCGCTCTGTAACCCTTTCTGCTTACCCACTTGCTCCCCCTTGCTTCTGACGGGGAGCCTTTTGAAAGTCAGACGCTAGACATGGAGCACATCTTGGATATGCTAAGGCTAGGAGCTACTAGAACTGCCCATTAGAGCTGCAAAGTTCTAGGTAGCAAGCTCATGGATCAATTTCACAACTGAGCAGCACAGGAACCTCGGTGGCTAATTTGGTGATGTAATTTAACCTTAAAAATGGACAGAGGAAGGGATCAATCTCAAAAGACAGTGCCATTTACTGCATTATTGTTCTTTCTCTGTACCAACAAACAAATATTCTGTTGCCACCTTGACAACATCTTTGGCTCATGTTGAATTTCACCATGAGGTTTAAGGAGTGAAAAGCATGAAGCCTTAAATAAGGGGACATTTCCCAAAGCAAGTTGTGTGACTTGTTTGATGTGCACATCAACAGCGATTAAGTGAAATCCTTAAACTGGAGACTGCAGAATAAATCTATCTGTTTACTACACCAATACAAAATAAATAAAGTGAAATAATTGGGATTAAGATGAAAAGCAGATACACGGGCCGCTCCACAAAGGCATTGTTGGACTATGTAAAGTAGTCCGCTGGTAGCATTCTTTTATGTACTCTTATGTGCCCTAGTGAATTCGCCCCAAAACATCTCAAATGTGAATATTCATGCAACAATGCAGATACAATTGGTACAAATAGAAAGGTTGTGCTTTCTTTGCACTTTTAGTGATTTTGACTTTTCAGGGCCACTCTACAAAGAGTATGTAAAAGAGTACTCCGGCAGTAGTATTTCCCTTCCTCATAAATGCTTTTGAGAATTGGCGCCTTCGTATGTAGTCAAGGGTACTCCGAAATGAAATACATAAAGGCAACAAAACATTTTTTTTTATTAGAAACACTTGAGATAGGTCTCATGAATAATTATTTCATGGGGAAATAAAAAGTAGCTTCTTCAGGATGAACAAATGTGAGGAGAAATATCTCCTGAAAAAGGATGAATGGACGTTCATGACAGTACATAGGGGATATGTTTATTATTTGGTTAGGGTCAAAAGAAATATTGATAACATAACATATAACAAATAAATAAAATAGATTTGAGAATATGTGTCACCAACTTTATTCCAAAATATGAATATCCATTTTAAATGTGAAACTCAGAAAAATACACTAATGAATGGCAAATATCCAGGAAAGGATATAGACATCATCATCTGATTTTGCACTTTACTTGAAAAAGCGAGGTCCCAATTCACAATGATATTTTCATCACTTACTCTTTGAGTTCTCCAGAATTCCAGAAATAAGCCAGGGCTCTGGACTCATTCAAACACTAAACAATATGATTTTAATCACTTAAGGCAAGTACTATGGGGCAGATTTACAATAACTGGCACATCCCTGCATATTAGCAGGGATGCACCAGTTATTTTGCGTGACGTAACCAAACCCTTGCGCCACCATGGATGCGCCGCATTTACAATGCGGCACGCCGTGGCACAGACACAACTGTCGGTGTAAAGGTGACGTAGTGCTGGATTCGTGTCATAAGCGTGACCCAACTCCACCACTGCTCAGGGGCAGCCTATAATTGCTGTGCTGCGTCACTCCTTACGCCTGCTACAAGCAGGCATAAGGTTTTGACGCAGCAGGGTCATAAAAGTGACACAGTGAAATCTTGTAGATTTCACTGCGTCACTTTTACGAGGCTTCCTTGTGACGGAACGCCCACCCTGCATACATTATACCTGACGCATGTATAATGTAGCGCAGAGCTTTACAACGTGACGCATCTCCCTAGATGCGTCACGTTGTAAATATGTTGCTTACTGGCGCATTGTTTATGACACCGCTGCGTCACAGAAGTGACTCAACGGTGTTGTAAAGATGTTGCAAGGGGCTTGTAAATCTACCCCTATGTCCATAACATCTGAGAGCTTTTATTGTAGCTCCAAGTGCCTTTTTATGCGTCAGGTAGAGCCGTAATATCTCAAGGAAACCTGATTGCAAATAGTTAGGTTACTCCACACTCAGTTTTTCTGCATGTGGTAGAACCTGACCACTAAAACCAGCAGCCAAGTCTCATTCCTTGTTTTCTTCTGCTCAGATCATTGACAGAATATCGACAAAAACAATATTGGACAACAGAACTATCGGGACATAAATATTGTTGTCAAAAATATTGACCTCCTTTCTTCATAATGTAACTTGAAAGAAATTATTTAGATTTATTAGTAAATGTTAACAATTGTAAGTAATACATTTAGGTGCCAATTCCAATCCTGTAAAACCCGGGTACGAATGGTCGTACGGAGCGTATTCTCCGTACGACTCGTACCCGGGAAATCCACCTTACAAACCAGCAAGTACGATTCGTACAGAAATAACATTTCCGTACGAATCGTACAAAACTACGTACGGCGCAAAAATACCAACAATTCTGATCCAGGACATCGCGTACGTGACGTCCGTACGGAGTCAGGCAGCGTTTTACGGACCAGCAAGTACGATTCGTGCCTACGTCACTCCGCACGGCTCATTTTTTACGGCAGCCAAAAACTCCCGGGAAATTGAGTACGACGCGAATAAGGAGCAACGGTACGCGACAGACAGCCATGGACCCCATCCTACGTGTCATCCCGGCCCTCCTAGCCTACAACCTGGTGCACCGAACCCGACGCACACGCCGCAGAAGGTGAGAAAAACACCCATGGTTCAAGGGGGGGGTGAGGGGCATGAAACATACCCCCTACACAAATTAAAACATACAATATGGAGGACATACATTACCTCCATGGTCTGGTCACTTCGGGGGGCGTGTCCACCAATCCCTGCGTACCGCAACAGCGGAAGTGGATGTGTACGCGTACCCATCACGACTATAATGGTGGTACGGACCGTGCCCATGCTCTGAGGACGTGGGTACTGTCCGTACCACCATTGTAGTGGTGACATAGGGGTACGCGTGGAACGGACCGTACCCACGCCCTCAGGGCGTGGGTACGGTCCGTACCACCATTGTAGTGGTGACGTAGGGGTACGCGTGGTACGGACCGTACCCACCCTATGAATGCGTGTGTACGGTCCGTATCACCCGTACCCCTAGGGCACCAGTACATTTGTGATACAAGGCGTACAAACGCCACAAATGTTGGCTTAGGGCCTGGTGCAGCATATAACCAGTATATTGGGATGTGTGTATGCCCAGGACAGCAGTGTACTGCACCAAGGGTGCGGGTGGGTGGCTGCCTAGGATTCCCAGCAGTGGAGAAAGACATGTGAGGTGTGGGTGCCTATCACTCCCAGCAGTGGCATAGACATGTGAGGGGTGGCTGCCTAGGATTCCCAGCAGTGGACAAAGACATGTGAGGGGTGGGTGCCTATCACTCCCAGCAGTGGACAGAGACATGTGAGGAGTGGGTGCAGAGGAATACCAGCAGTGGACAGAGACATGTGAGGGATGGGTGCCTATCACTCCCATCAGTGGACAGAGACATGGGGGTGGGTGCCTATCACTCCCAGCAGTGGACAGAGACATGGAGGTGGGTGCCTATCACTCCCAGCAGTGGACAGAGACATGGGGCTGGTTGCCTATCACTCCCAGCAGTGGACAGAGACATGTGAGAGGTGGGTGCAGAGGAATACCAGCAGTGGACAGACATGTGATAGGTGGGTGCCTATCACTCCCATCAGTGGACAGAGACATGGGGGTGGGTGCCTATCACTCCCAGCAGTGGACAGAGACATGCGGGTGGGTGCCTATCACTCCCAGCAGTGGACAGAGACATGGGGGCGGGTACCTATCACTCCCAGCAGTGGACAGAGACATGTGAGGGGTGGGTGCCTATCACTCCCAGCAGTGGACAGAGACATGGGGCTGGGTGCCTATCACTCCCAGCAGTGGACAGAGACATGTGAGGGGTGGGTGCCTATCACTCCCATCAGTGGACAGAGACATGGGGGTGGGTGCCTATCACTCCCAGCAGTGGACAGAGACATGTGAGGGGTGGGTGCAGAGGAATACCAGCAGTGGACAGAGACATGTGAGGGGTGGGTGCCTATCACTCCCAGCAGTGGACAGAGACATGGGGGCGGGTACCTATCACTCCCAGCAGTGGACAGAGACATGTGAGGGGTGGGTGCCTATCACTCCCAGCAGTGGACAGAGACATGGGGCCGGGTGCCTATCACTCCCAGCAGTGGGCAGAGACATGTGAGGGGTGGGTGCCTATCACTCCCATCAGTGGACAGAGACATGGGGGTGGGTGCCTATCACTCCCAGCAGTGGACAGAGACATGGGGGTGGTTGCCTATCACTCCCAGCAGTGGACAGAGACATGTGAGAGGTGGGTGCAGAGGAATACCAGCAGTGGACAGACATGTGATAGGTGGGTGCCTATCACTCCCATCAGTGGACAGAGACATGGGGGTGGGTGCCTATCACTCCCAGCAGTGGACAGAGACATGCAGGTGGGTTCCTATCACTCCCAGCAGTGGAAGAGACATGTGAGGGGTGGGTGCCTATCACTCCCAGCAGTGGACAGAGACATGGGGCTGGGTGCCTATCACTCCCAGCAGTGGGCAGAGACATGTGAGGGGTGGGTGCCTATCACTCCCATTAGTGGACAGAGACATGGGGGTGGGTGCCTATCACTCCCAGCAGTGGACAGAGACATGTGAGGGGTGGGTGCAGAGGAATACCAGCAGTGGACAGAGACATGTGAGGGATGGGTGCCTATCACTCCCAGCAGTGGACAGAGACATGTGAGGGGTGGGTGCAGAGGAATACCAGCAGTGGACAGAGACATGTGAGGGGTGGGTGCAGAGGAATACCAACAGTGGACAGAGACATGTGAGGGGTGGGTGCAGAGGAATATCAGCAGTGGACAGAGACATGGGGGTGGGTGCCTATCACTCCCAGCAGTGGACAGAGACATGTGAGGGGTGGGTGCAGAGGAATACCAGCAGTGGACAGAGACATGTGAGGGGTGGGTGCAGAGGAATACCAGCAGTGGACAGAGACATGGGGGTGGGTGCCTATCACTCCCAGCAGTGGACAGAGACATGTGAGGGGTGGGTGCCTATCACTCCCATCAGTGGACAGAGACATGGGGGTGGGTGCCTATCACACCCAGCAGTGGACATAGACATGTGAGGGGTGGGTGCAGAGGAATACCAGCAGTGGACAGAGACATGGGGGTGTGTACATCATTATCAGATGACCACAACTCCATGGGTGTATGTACGCATCCCTAATTTTCGACTATGTTGATAGTGCCATAACAACCTATCACTCCCAGCAGTGGACAGAGACATGTGAGCGGTGGGTGCAGAGGAATACCAGCAGTGGACAGAGACATGTGAGGGGTGGGTGCAGAGGAATACCACCAGTGGACAGGGACATGTGAGGGGTGGGTGCCCATCACTCCCAGCAGTGTCCCACTCCCATGAGGATGGATGTCTTTCCCCCACTGCATGACACACCACATGTGGGTGTGAGGACAAATGACACATGCATACCCACCGCTGGTGGATGCAGCACAATACACACACAGAAATCATGCCACAAGACTGTATAGTCATGTCAATGCCTACTAAACTAAGAGAGCCAAAGGGAACACACACTGTCACGCACATCCCAGGACTGATAGGAATGTACAGGTGCTGGGACAGCCACCAAGATGTTGTCTCTCATGGAAGGAATAAGGTTGAGTTCCCACAGATACAATGCACACAATTGTGAGTCAGGTGCCCAAATACCCTTCAGAACAAGTACCATATGTGTGCTAGGCTGGGATTACACACATGCATAGTGCGGAAAAGGGAGAATTTCTCCATGAAGGCATGTCAACATACTCAATACACAAGTACAGTGACTAGCAAGGATGGCACAGACGATGCAGCCGGAGACATTGCTGAGCAGGCATGGCCATAGTTGAAGGGATCCGTCACCAACAAAGGGAATGTATACACAGGTCAGCACAACAATTGTGCATCTCTCTGCAGGAAAGATGTCAGGTGCCACGGAGGAAGGGACACTCCTTGGTACTATGTCTAAAAAAACAAATAACACACACGACCAAAGATCCTTTGCAGAGACCTTGTGATGGCACGCAGATCCCATGGTCCACCTCATGACCATCAGACTCGAACCTTTGCCAGAAACATAACACATTACCACAGCCACAACTCCTGGAGCATCAGCACCAACATCAATATCTGAAATGCAATAGTGTTCAAAGTAAAAAGAAAATGCTTTAATCAGTATAATTATTTTTTTTCAAGAACACTATATACAAAGGCCAATGGCCAGTCCAGAATAGAAGTCCTTGGGGGGACACATGGGCACACGTCTCCCCTAGCTTACCTGCACAGTGGAACCCTCAGGTTCGTCGACTGGGGGGGGGAATCATGTGGGGAAGGACCAGGCACTGCAGGGACAGGAGGTGTAAGGGTAGGTGTGGTGGGTGCAGGGCCGGACGCCTCCACCACAGGGGGTGGGGCAGCGCCAAAGGTGGAGGTGAGCTCGGCGCTGCACACTTCTGCCAGGGCATCCAGAGTATCCCCTGCACCAGAAGAAACCACAGGCACAAAGGAGGGGGGGGTCGGAGGGATGGGGTGCAGTGCTTCTGGGGGAGTGGGTGGACATGGGGGCGACTCAACTTCCCTACCCGGGGAGTGCCTTGCCCGCTTGCGGGCTGGTGACACAGTGGGGCTGAGGCCCAGCACAGACATGTAGCTCTCCTTGTCTGACTGTGTGGCAGGGGAGCCAAGGGGAGTGCTTTTGGAGGGACTGGGTAGTGAGGCATGCGGACTCAGACTGTGGCTGCGTGTATGTCTGTGTGCCCCAGACCCAGTGGGTGTGCCCTTATCCCCCTGAGTGTGCGTGCCAGGAGGTGTGTGCTTGCCCTTACGTGGTGGTGTGCTGCCTGTGTCTGGTGGGGTGCGTGCTTGGGAATGTCTGGGTGTGCATGGGACAGGCATGGGAGTGGGAAGTGTGGATGGGGCTGGGGTAGTGGGGATGAAGCGCTGCAGGAGACTCACTGCTGCCATCAGTGAAGAGTCCATGGACCTCAGCAACATCCGTCGGTCAGACATCGTTGCTGACATGCCCTCCATGAACGATACCATCTGTGTCAGCAGCGTGGTGTGGCCATGGAGGACATTCAGCATCGATGTCTGGCTAACCTGCAACTGCCACTGAATGTCCACAGACTCTGCAGTGAGGGCAGCAGGGGTGACAGGGTCAGGGGGTGTGGTGCCTGGCACGAAGGAGACATGGTGGTGCCCTGCACGGACAGAAGGGACCGGAGCAACTGGGAGGGCAGTGATGGGAATGGAGGAGGCGGGGACAGATGTTGTGCTGCTGCCAGGTGTTGTAGCAGCCTCCGCCCCCTCGATGAGTTCAGCCTCGGACCCGTCAGCGTCGTAGTTGGTCTCGCCACCAGACAGGTCCTCCGCCTGACTCCCCTCGCCCTCCGGGCCACTTGCTCCCGCAGACTCGGCAGCACTGGTGGCACCGGTGCTGGATCCCTCCTCCAGGTCCGTGCAGGTGTCTCCCTCGGTTTCCTCCAATGATGCTATGGGCAAGGTGAAGATACAGAAAATAATCAGTCATCTGTATACATCTGACACATGAGTCAAAACAAAATAGGTCACAGTGCATATCAGGCAATGCATCATGAGTAACATCTAGATTACTCCGCACATATGTAAGCCCTGTACTCCCCAGTTGGTTGACCCACCATGCCACTTGGAAACAAGGAAAAATAGGACACAACAGCCAAAAACTTGAATTAGAAATATACTGAGAAGCTAGTGTCTGGGAACAGTTGAGCACAGCAATACTATGAAGGCATTCCACCTCTTGTTTACTGTGAAAGTAACAGACCTCAATGCTGAAGGTGTCCCCACACTCAGAGACCTGTAAGTACTTTGGAAACCCAAACGAAATACATTTTGATCCCTTGGGAATCACACCACTTTACACAATCTACATGTTTAGAATGTGTGAATGTGCCACTTTGTGAACAGAACACACATGTGCCTGTATAAAAGAAGTCACATAAGGAGGTGCACACAAAACTACATTTACACAGTCATTGTATGAGCTGCCAGCCTTATTCAAAGAAGCCACTGTTAGAAAGAAATGGGGTTTCAGAAAGTACATATACATGGGACCACAGCGGTCTGGATGACTTGACACTCGTAAGTTGGTATCAGCAAAAACCAAGGACTTACCCAAATGCCACCACACTGTGGGAACATGGATATGTATAATCTGAAAAACAGTCTTTTTCGAACTGTGCCTTTCTTTAAAATATGCCAGCGTGTTCCCTGAAAGTGTAAAGGTGGTTTCTTGTGTACTTCCTTGGGAGACATCTGTCATGCAGGCACATTATTGTCCTTCACAACAAAACATCAAAGTCAAGCATTGAAAACATGAAGACATGTTGACAAGTGTAGTGAGTGCCAAGGTACAAGACTTTTTGACTAACAACTTGAATCATGCCACCTGTCACATGGCCATCCGTACCATGATGACACAGTTGGCAACACATCTGACCCACTGCCTGTCATGTGGAGTGGCACACATGTCCAAACACACGACAATGCATAAGCTAATGGGCCAGCAATTGTGTTGGAATAAGGCACACCTGCACTGAGGAGACACCCTCATGGCAAGCCAGAATGTCCACACAGATGTCAGCACACAAAGACAAAACTACGTAGCATCTGGACCACACACTGGTGCCAAAAATGGATGAGCAGGAATCATGTATTTAAACTTTTGACACATGCTGCAAAGCACAAACATTAAACCCTGCACAACATCACTGGGTCACTGCATGTTGAGTGTCTGTCCAGACAATTATCACACACAGGTCAGACCTGGCAAGGAGACATAAGGTTTGGACATGTAGGCCTCGCCCGCACAAACCCCCCATACCTGAGACAATGTGATTGAGACAGATCAAGAAGTGACATCTCTTAATCAGGGTTTACAAAAATGTGCATCAAGAATTTCCAAATGTACTCCACATCACCTTGTGAGGCTGCCAAGAAATATTTGTGACAAACAACCATCAACAGGTAGTTGTGAATAGACACACAGGCACTGCCCAGTGTGAGTATGCACAAGCCAAATGGGGTCACCCTGTCCAGTGGACACATGTAGCACACTTTAGATAAATACAAATGAGGCCAGGGAACAATGTCACAGAGGCCAACCTATGCTGAACACACAGAGAATGGGCACAGTGTTGGATGACACACATGATTACGAGGCAAGGGTGTCTCAGGGGACTGTAGTGGGCACACTACTCCATGGTCCTGGAATGATCTGACTGTAACATGAGCAACCGTCCCGGCACTATGCATATCTCCCACTCATGCACATCATGACTGAGGCCACAACATCGGTCATGCATGCTGCAAGTCTGTTCATTTGAAATCTCACACTCCTATGTTGAGACTCAGCATCAGTGCCAACAAATATGGACCCCCAAATGACTGAACAGGACAGGGCACAGGCAAGGTACCAACACATGTCACAGACCACCCCCACACATGATGCAGAAAGCAATGTGCACTTGGATTAACTGGCAGTCTAGATGACCATGTGCAATAGTGATTACACACAGACCAGGGAACACATGTCAAGGAGGGGAAGGGAGGAAGAACAGCACCGGTTGACTTGGGGGAACAGGATATGCACTGCACATATAAACCCTGGCTGTGTATCCAGGCGACTGAGCACTTCCAAAAGCTGGTGACACACAACAAACACACATGTGCCTACCCCCTCATTGCTGCTGTCTCTCCTGTAACTGCCTATCCATGTCAGGGAAGACCACCGCCAGGACACGCCTCATCTGGTGGGTCAGGTGTCGGCACCTGCCATGGGGGCATGGAGGTGAGTCCCCCAGCAGGACCCGGGCGATCCTCCGGGTCCAGCACCGGATTTCCTGCCACCGTTTTCGGACTTGGGCTAGGCACCGACTGCGACCCTCCACCGATCTCACTGCCCTGACGGCCCGCTTCCAGATCTCCCCCTTCTCGTAGGCAGTTAGCTGTGAGGATGACAAAGTGAGACAACATCACTACACCTGCTCCATGTCAGAGAGACACACATTTGAACATCTTTGATACGTTGAACAGGGCATAGGATGCTGCCAAGGAATAGCATCTTTGTCATACGGACATTGGCCTCTGTGGAAGCCCCAATGCACTACGTGGCATTGAAAGTACACAGGTGGCATGAGGGGTGCGACACACTCCATGATCATGGCACACACTGTGCATCACAAGCAACACCAGGCTGATGGACAGCACCTCCGAGCAGTTACATGCCCCAGGCCACTGACGCAACCTCAGCAGAGTAAACAGACACACACAGGCACAGATCAATCACATGCCATTGGCAACAGTGGATACAAACCTCACTCTGCACATGTGCCACTTGCCTGTGGGGTGTCACAGGTGTGGGGCTAGCTCACCAAGTCAGACACACAGCACGGCTTACTTCTCACATCAGATGGGTAGAGCTGTTGCCTCCTCCATGCAGCTGTGGTGCAACACTTCACATATACACTCACCCACATGACAAGGAACCTTCACACACATCAATGTCCAGGGGGCGTACACATCACTTGGACACTCTCAGCACAGCTCCACTCAACTCACACACATCTGTGGGTACAGTCACCTGTCACACCGGGGGACCACTGAAACACCTCAGGACTATAGACAAAAAATGCCACAAAGGATTATCCAGGCTGAATGTGTCATGCACTATGCAGTGAATGTCACAGTAAGCATAATGCAAGTGAGGAGTGCACACATGAACTACATCATGCTCTGCATGGGAGACATAAGCCATTCCCCCCGGGACCCACTCTAAACAACATTGCATGTCTGTCACACCTGGACACAATGCCAGAAGTGACAGTCACAAAAAAGGTGCACAGTCAAAGGTAGTGGAGTCAGCACTCACCTGCTCCTCTGGTCTCCCATACAGGCTGGTGTACTGTGGGAGGATGACATCCAGCAATGCCTCATTCTCCTCCTGGGTGAATGGCTGGGCCCTCTCCACAGACCTTGACATGGTGCCAGAGGAAGCACAGACAGCAGCAGTGTTGTCAACAGGAAAGTTGTGCAGGCAAGTGCCCTCTCATGGCAGACTTATATCTGTCTTGCTCAGGGGCATTCATTTGGAGGAGTACATAGTGATTGGTCAGATTCATTCGCATCTTACATTTACTCCAATCCCTTTCCACATACACCAGTGACAGCATTTGCATCGTTCAAATTTTGAGCATCATGTCAAGTTAACAACCACTTTGCAACATTGTATTTTGTGGCCAACTGACTTTTCTAGGACACCTAATGGAAAAATTTGAACTGAAAACTCTGTATCCTTGACAACCAGCATGCATTTAGTGCCTAATACTTGTCCCTTATGTGTCCCCTATGTAATTTTCAAATCCACACACAGGTACGGTGCGTTTCACACGTACCCCTACAGCACCAGTTGCACAGTGCGTTTGACACGTACGTGTACGCACTGGTAGTACACGTACCCGTACGTGTACTACAAGTGCCTACACGTATGTGTACTACCAGTGCCTACACGTACGTGTACTACCAGTGCCTACCCGTATATGTACTACCAGTGCCTACACATACATGTACGCACTGGTAGTACACGTACCCGTACGTGTACTACCAGTGCCTACACGTACGTGTACTACCAGTGCCTACACGTACATGTACGCACTGGTAGTACACGTACCCGTACGTGTACTACCAGTGCCTACACGTACGTGTACTACCAGTGCCTACACGTACGTGTACTACCAGTGCCTACACGTACGTGTACGCACTGGTAGTACACGTACCCATACGTGTACTACCAGTGCCTACACATACGTGTACTACCAGTGCCTACACGTACGGGTACGCACTGGTAGTACACGTATAGGTACGTGTACTAGCAGTGCCTACACGTACGTGTACGCACTGATAGTACACGTACCTGTACGTGTACTAGCAGTGCCTACACGTATGTGTAGGCACTGGTAGTACACGTAAATGTAGGCACTGGTAGTACACGTACGGGTACGTGTACTACCAGTGCGTACCCGTACGTGTAGGCACGGGTAGTACACGTACGTGTAGGCACTGGTAATACACGTACGTGTGTATGGTCCGTACCATGCGTGCTCCTACGGCACCACTATTATAGTGATACAGACCGTACACACGCCCTCTGAGCGTGTGTATGGTGCGTTTCACACGCTTACACTGTTGATAGGATGCACACACGAAAGGAATGGAGATCTCAGACTCACACAAGGATGTACATCAAGTCATTGTCATTGCTGTCCTACATGTGCAGGGCCTAGGTGTGTCAGGCAGTGATATTGCCAATGTCTCCTCATGTATTTAGACAATTGATGTGTGATGACCTGTGTACACATGTCATGTGTGATGGGGCACTATGTGGCACACTTCCCTTTCACACTTTGCACATGTGTGCATGTAGTACAAACGTGTCAAGCACAACATCACTGGTATGGCACAGTCACCACCACCCGCAACTGTCCCCTGATGCCAGGGACAGGGACACTAACAACTGACATTTAACGACCAGCGTGCACCGTTGTGACTATGTCATGTGTGTGTCATGTGTTCCCATGAGCTTGCTGTTGGTGTTCCGTCAACTGCATCTGCTGTTGCTGCATCCAACATGTGTCTGTGTGTAGATGGGCATGGCACACATCTACGCACACCATGCCACATGTGGATTTCCACGTAACGTGTGTCTGTATGCATCAAACATGATATTTTCACATGAGGACAGATCTGCGTCATCTCAATGTCTGTGTTTTCTGTTTTCATGTGTACCCCTTCATCGCAATGTGTGTGATCTGTACATTTGACATTCCATGTGATCTGTGCGTCTAGCTTGCCGTCAGCTGTCTGTATGAGATAACCTCCTTCAAATGCAGATATGTGGATGTATGTCACTCGTGTGATGTCTCTGGCTGTTCACTGACACTGGCCCACAGCTCGTTTCAGGGCATGTCATGCAGACTTGACAATCAACGGGTGTAGCTGGCTTTTTGTAGGAGTATCACCTGGCTGGCATACGTGTCCTGGATGTATTGCACAGACCAGACTCTGCATTTAGCAGATGTGTATTAGCAGTTGAGCATGTGCTCAGTTCATTGACATTGATGTTGTTATGTTCTCACTCTTCGTTATTCATTCCAATTTTCTGCAGGGCACCGCCTGTCCCCAGACCAATGTCAGACTTGGGTGCCATGAGGGAACGTGACTGCATACGACGATACAGATTCACCCAACAGTTGATTGAGGACTTGACCACGAAGCTGGCACCACACCTCCAACCACAACACAGGTGTCCTACTGCGCTAACCCCCAAGATGAAGGTGATGGCAGATCTACATTTTTTTGCCACAGGTACGTTTCAATTCACCATAGCTGATGTTGGTGGCATGTCACAGACGATGTTCAGCCGTGTCCTGCATGATGTTTTAGCAGCCATGTTGGAGCACCTGGATGAATTCATCCATTTTCCGACTCCAGAGGAGTTGACAGGTGTCAAGGGTGATTTCTATGCTCTGGGAGGGATGCCCCATGTCATTGGGTCCATTGATGGGACACATGTGGCTTTGGTACCACCACAGGCACAGGAGGTCGCCTTTCGCAACCGTAAACATTACCACTCTATAAATGCCCTTGTGGTGTGTCTTGCTAACATGCTGATTTCCCATGTTTGTGCACGTTTTCCAGGGTCAGCACACGATGCCTGCATCATGAGGCGTAGCAGGGTGCCACAAATGATGCTGCGGCTGCACAACGAACGAGCATGTCTTGTTGGTGGGTATACTCTGTTCGTCCTGTGTTTTGCGGTATCTTTGTATCTTACGGCATCTCCTGATCCACTTCTTTACATGATGTTTCCATGTAGGGGACTCTGGCTATCCCAACATGCCATGGCTGATGACGCCTCTCCGCAACCCAAGATCAGCTGCAGATCACCGTTACAACAATGCACACGGGCAGACCAGGCGAGTGATTGAGAGGACGTTTGGCCTCCTGAAGAGCCGATTCCGGTGCCTTCACAAGACAGGTGGGCCCCTCCCATATGCACCGGCAAAGGTCTGCAAAATCTTCCTTGTGTGCTGCATGCTGCACAACATGGCAGTGTAGAAGGCAGTGCCACTCATCCTGGAGCAGCATGAGCAGGAACATCCACCCGTGGAGGATGAAGGGCTTGGTCACGAGGCAATGGAGGAGGAGGAGGAGGAGGATATCCGGAGTCAGCTCATACGCAACTTCTTCTCATAATGGTGAGTCACTGGGTCTGAGTGTGCACGCTTGGAGTCTTGTGTGGCATGTGTTGCAATGTGTGTGTCTAGCTGACTGTATGCTAAGTGACTTAGATGTATGTTCTGATGTGTCACTCGAGTGATGCTGTCATTCCACTCATTTTAGCTGAGACACTACATTTTTAATTCGCATGGTGACAACATTATTCCGGTAGAGTAAATGACCATGTATGCGGATAAAAATCTTTTAGCTGACTTCTTGTGTGTCTGTCATCCACAGGTTCTTGCGCATGTTGTCTGGTCGTGTCATCGTTGGCCTCCTGCTATTCCTCATGAGTATTGCAACGTGTGCTGAATCAGCGTTCCATGCACGGACATGGGGAAAAGTAATTTTGGGTGAGGATTGCAGCACGGCATTTTGGGGGTGTTACGTGTTTGGAATGTGTGGGGACTGCTCCTGTGCATGTTGGGTTACCATGCATACATGTCGACTCACCATGGGGCACATGACATGTAGCATGACTCCCATGAATTTATAGTCAACCTTTGTGACAGTCATCTGTAATGGTTTGTGGATTCTGATGAAGGCATCAATGTGTGTAAAACTTCCCTCAGAAACATATGGGATGTTACGGGTGGACATAGTGTGGGATATCCCCATAAGTGGCTCAATGGGGAATTGCAGCCTCTCCGTGTGCAGCAGGGGGTGTTTGGCTCATCCCCTTAACTTGTGTGCCAGGCCATTTGGATTTACTACATCTGTGTTGTGAAGGGGGTGTCCAGTGTAGGTCCCACATGTTCAGCCAAATGACCTGTGAGTCTGTTCATATTGATGCATTTCCCTTAGTGTGAGCCTGAGTAATAAAGGGGTTCCTCACCCTCCAAGGTGCCTCATCTCTGTCAATGCAGGTCTCTTGCCACTTTGCATGCGGCATCTCTGGCATAGTTGTCAAAGATTGTTCATATGAGTCTATGTGTAGTTTGGCTACATGCATGCAGTTCTTCATGGGTTAGAATCTCTATTGTGTGTGAAGTCCATGGTTGTGTATGTATTTGGGCATGTTGGTCCCCATGACGGGCCGTCAACGCCACATCCAGGGTGCATCTGCACAACTCAGCTTCAACATCCCGCACCCCATCCACATCACCGTCCACCTGAGATAGCTGCAAGGGATCACTGTGTGCTGCAGGATGACCTTCACACTCCTCACACACACTCAGGTGGCAGTCAACAACCCCAGACCCCAAAATCAACCTTGTACATCTGTCATCCAAGACCCCGTTGGCCCAACTCTATGCATCCGAACTTGGCCTGGCCACCATTCTTCACATCCACAAAACTCCAGCATGAAGGAGATGGTTCTCCCACCTGGACAAACATACCTGGGACTCCCTCCCTGGGAACTTCCACATGAGCCATGACCTCTAGGCCTTCATCATCCTCTTCCTGATTGGTGTGTCCGCACAGTATTGCAAGCCCCCCCTCAGCAGCTTAAGGCCATCACGGGTGAGTATTGGGCTCCCAGGCTGTATCGGATGATACATTGTGACCCATGTGTGTCCTGTATTGGACTCAGATCCCAGGGTATGGATGGCTGGAGTTAGTTCAACACTCAGGCATAGTTTGACATTTACCCACACATATGTTGTGGACTAATGCAAAATGACTGCAACATCTAATAATAAATAAATAGTTTTATTCTCTATGGGGTGCGTGATTTGTTAGAAAAAAATAAGGTGCTCTACCGGGTGCATAGAATCCAAAGTTCACAGGGGGAAATGGGATCCTTGGCATTTGAAGTCATCAGAGTCCAGACCACAGTGTTGGTCATCATTGGTCAGACTGTGACCAGCAAGTCCATGTGGCAGAGAATGTCAGTGAATGATGTGCTGCTGTTGCGCATGAGGGCCAGGTGCCAGGCCAGGTGACCTGGGAGATGTGGATGGTCCGCTGCCTCTCACGGTCTTTTCCGTGGACGACCCACCTTCCTCCAGGGACCCTCAGATGCAGGCCTTGACGAAGCTTGGGACGCTCCGTCGGACGAATCCTCCTCCTCCTCCTCCCTCCCTGTGGCTGGTGTTGGTCTTCGCCTGGTGGCACAGGGAGGGTTGGCCATGTTGTCGGCGATCCGATGGAGTGAACGGCTTATGTCTGTTTGCACCGCCAGGAGCTCAGCCAGTCTTGCCTCCATCCGTCCTTGGTGTTGTTGTTGACTGGCGTGTTGCTCGGCCTGCTGATTCTTAATGTCTGTGAGGGTCGCCACTACCTGACTGATGGCCCTGGTGTCACGCCGGTATGCCTCCATGATGTTGCGTACGTGTGACATAACGGTCCCAACAGCTGTCTGGTCAGGTTCTCGCCTCCGCCTCCCTCCACTCCCACCACCCCTGCCCACACGAGCCTGGCCTGCCGTTGTGGGCACATCGGGTCTACGGGACCCCTGAGGGATGGCAGTTGCTGTGTTGTCTGCCTCCTCCTGGGTGCCCAGCAAACCCTGTCCCTCCAGGTCAGACTGGCTCAGTTGTTCAGTGTGGGCAGGGCTCCTGGGTGTCTCCTGGGATGTGGCAGTAATGGGGGTGGTGGTTGGCACAGATGTATCTGAAGCAGGTGCTGCAGGGGCTAGGACACCAGAGGGGCCAGGTGGGTTGGGATCATCCGCGGAGTGTTGTGAGGTGTCGCTGCCAGTGGGATCAGGTTCCTCCCGAGCCTGGGACTGTGGTACTTCCCCCCCCATTGTTGGGGGGAGATCCATGACGTTGCCCTGTGTGTGTGAGAGAGACAATGTTAATGCTGTTTAATGCGCCATCCATGTTTTCATACATATTCTAGTTGCCACAGTTCCTCCAGGTAGTTGTATGTGCCTAGCATTCACATCAATGTTCACTTGTGGATGGGTATGTTGCAGGGGACTGATTGAAATGTTCTCCAGGGTGTTTGACATGTCGAATTTGGGCTTGGATGCTTCTTTGGCTGTGGCTTGATCTTGTTGTGTCACATGTCCATTGTGAGAGTGGGTAACTCCATTGGCTGCCCCGGGTGTGTGTGCTTGTGTAAGGGGTTAGTGATCATCCCTCAGCCCGATGCTGTTCAACATCCACATGGCCCCCCTTACACAAGTGGCCCGCCACCACAACCTCAACATCATCTCCTACGCCGACGACACCCAGCTCATCCTCTCCCTCACCAAGGACCTTCACACCACCAAAACAAACATCCACGAGGGTCTGAGGGCCATCGCCGACTGGATGAGGAGCGGCCATCTGAAACTGAACTCGGACAAGATGGAGGTCCTCATCCTCGGACCCACACCATCAGCCTGGGACGACTCCTGGTGGCCGACCGCTCTGGGGACAGCACCGACACCCACCAACCACGCACGCAACCTAGGATTGATCCTCGCATCCTCCCTCTCCATGTCCAAGCAGGTCAACGCCGTCTCATCCTCCTGCTACAACACCCTACGCACACTCCACCGGTTCTACAGGTGGATCCTGACCGAAACAAGTAGTACAGTGACACAGGCCCTCGTCAGCAGCATTCTCAAAAATATGGAGCTCAGGGGGTCAATAGGCAGGTCACCCCCCCACTCATAAACTATACACAAAACAGGACCTGCCCAGTAAAAATGTATTAACACAGTGAACACGTTATTATCAGTAACGCTTGCACTTTCAAAGCTGTTGTATTTGATATTGCATGTGCGGCCAATTTTTGCCATTCACCAACCGGGTCTGATGTCACTTGCTTCTTTAGAAAAAATCCTACGTGTCTAAGTATTTATGAAGGTGTTTCCCTGATAATCTATCTCCCAAATAGTTTGTATAAGGCGGAAGACCAGACAGTACCAAATAATTATGGTACCTATTCAAAAACCACAGAGATAGAAAAAAGGTGGGAAGGGACTGGCAGTGCCTCACGGAAGTAACCCCAACGAGGATACGCAGACAGGTAAACGCCTGCTACCTCACGTTCTAATCATAGGCAACTGCCGCCCAGAAAGGAAAAGAAGGAATAAATCAAAAAACCTCAAATCAATCCCAAAAACTGGTGTCTAGTGAAACTTATATTCTAATTTGTGTCTGTGTTCAAAAACTGAGAATGTCGACCCAAAAAAAAGAGGAAGACTGAGTCTGATCAGGACCCACGTCAATCCAAGTTAAAACCGAGCAAGACTACACTGGCTGCATGATTCTTTATTCTGTGCTGTGTGTCTGCTCATTAAAACCAACATGTTTCATTGCCTGTTTAAATTAGCGGCAACTTCTTCAGGGCTAGGGTCGACTGGCCTCTCTGCGTTGCTAGTTCAGACCAGTGATCTATCTGTCTGCACCTGGGGGAAACACAATTAAAAAACACACATTCAGCTTCTCACCCACATTGCTCATATGGGTCCTTCATACATATATGAGAGTGATTTGTGTCTTCGCTGACTTGCTAAAAAGAATCGGTGCCTGCAACACCTTTGACATTAATATTTACCATGAAGATTGCTCTCGTTCAGCATACCTCAACCCTTCAAAAAGATAGGTATGTGCTACATCCAATACTACTCCTGGACTGCTTGCCCAGTGGCCGCGGATTCGCGTTTCTGAAAAGCACAGAAACACATCCAGTTGTTACACACACAAGCCAAGATGTTACAGCCCCCACTGCATGTGTGACTGCTGTCGCCCATGCTAACGCTCATCACATCGTTTCTACAGGCTGCTGCTGGTGGTTACAGCCTATTGCTACTGCCCCGATATGTGTTGCATTCGTACAGAGTCTAAGGAGCTCCGAGCCCCCGCTCGGCTCCCGTGCATGTGGCCTCCTCCCTGAAATTACCACTGATGTCTGACGTTAACAGCTAGTGAGTCCGCGGGACCCCACTATTACAATTCTTCGGTGACTTCCGCCCGCCATGAGGGGAGCCCCTGTGTCTATAGGCAACCCGCTAGTGAGTGTTAGGTCAAATATATGTGTCGGCAAGATTCTATCATCAATACACAGCCTGTGCTCGATCTCACCTCGTCAGCCCTCTGGTCCGGATGCTAATCAGCCTTCATCACGGACAGGACAACTACTTCCGGTTTAAATACGTGCAGCGCGCTGCCTGCGAGCATGCGTGGATGTGTGTCAGTGTGTTGAAGTCACCGGCGGCCATGTTGTGTAAGCCGCCGTGACTGCCTGGGCAGCACCTTATGTATACTGTCTCACTAATACGCAGAACTCACTTTAAGCACTTCTAAATTACTGTATGTTCACTCAACAGAATTGCAGTGACTAGATAACTTCACGGTTAGTGTGTGTTATATATATTTAATTACTATCAGTGCCTGCTCAGTTTGTAAAAACCTGCTCATTTATTGAAGAAACACACGCGAGTGGTCAGTGCATGGTTTAGATCACCCATGACCTATAGCTGACGGACTGCTATGTGGGTGATGAAGTACTTGAGGAGCTGCTCAAACCAATAAGAGACCCAAGTTCAAAAAGCGGAAATGAATACCCAATTCATCGCATATGGATACCTGGCAGAGATGGTTTGACAGGAAAGATGTGTTAGTAAGTAGGCTATTGAGTCAGTACCTTGTGCCATTCAATGTAGTCATTTAGACCCTGTTGGTCCACTTTCTCTTGAAAAATCCAGCGTGCCTCCTTTGTTATTAGTCTGGCTTCCATATTGTGGAGGTCTCCCATTACCCTCTCCAATACAACCCACCGGAGATCTTTGGGACTGTGTTGGGCCGTCAAGAAATGTTGGATCAGTTTCGTAGTTAATTTACCCAACCGAATTGTGCTGAGATGTTCTTGTACTCTGACCTTCACTTTGCGTGTGGTAAGGCCAATGTAGTGAAGGCCACAGGGACACGTCAGTCTGTAAATGACGTTACTCGTATTGCAGTTGCTAAACATGTTGAGATACCATGTTTTGCCTCCTGCTAGAATGACACTTTTTGTTGATGTAGTAAGTTCACATACTGTGCATCCGCCACATTGATAGTGTCCTGGCGGGATCCCTGTTTCCTTAATCTCACATTTGGGTCGTGAATGCACTAAACGGTCTCGTAGATTAGTAGATCGCTTAAAAGCAAAACGGGGTTGAGGCATAATCATGGTGGGGGTATTCAACAGGGACCAATGTTTCCTAATCATTTGTCTGATTTGGGTGGACAAGGGGCCAAAGGTGGTGACCACAGGGATACAGACCCCTTTAGTCTTGGGTGTTCTATCCAAGAGGGCAGCTCGGGGAGTATTCAAGGCTCTTTTTTTGGCCTGTTTGATGACCTTGGTCGGGTACGCTCGTTCCTCCAGTTTGCAGGACAAGGCACCTGCTTGTTCGACAAAATCCTCAGTGGAGGAACAATTCCTGCGATATCGCAAGAATTGCCCTACAGGCAGGTTATCCCTCAGAGCCCTGGGGTGGTAAGATCTGTAATGCAAGAGGGAATTTTTGTCAGTGGGTTTCTGATGGACATTGTTGGTGAGTTTGTGATTCACCACTCCTCGTCAGCAGAAGACTGGACTACGGCAACGCACTCTACGCAGGACTCCCATCCAAACACCAACGGCGGCTACAACGCTTCCAAAACGCCTCCGCATGACTGATCGTCAACGTCCCCCGCCACAGCCACATCACCCCCCTCCTGAGTGACCTGCACTGGTTCCACATCGACAAGAGGATCACCTTCAAGCTCCTCACCCACGCACACAAGGCACTCCACAACGCCGGACAAGCCTACCTGAACATCAGACTCAGCTTCTACACCCCCACCCGCCAGCTCTGCTCTGGCAGCCTCGCCCTCGCAGCTGTCCCCCGCATCCAATGTACGACCGCCTGCGGCAGATCCTTCTCCTACCTCGCCACCAAGACCTGGAACACCCTCCCAACCCACCTACGACTGACCCAAGACCTACTTGCCTTCAGAAGACTCCTCAAAGCCTGGCTCTTCGAGCAGTAGTGGAACCCCCTCCCCTCAGCGCCTTGATACCCTCACGGGTAAGTAGCACGCCTTACAAGTACCCTGATCGATTGTTGATTGATTGACGGTGCCTGCTGGTGGGTGTAGTGTGATTTGGCAGTGGGTCTCCCAGGTGATGTATCTGTCCCCCCATGGAGCATGCTGCCATGTCAGTGAGTGTGAGTTCCTGTCCTAGATATCTGAGCTTCTTGTGTTTGTGTTTGAGTTTGCAGTGGTCACAGGAGGGCCTTGTGCTGCCTACAGCAGGGCCAAGTGTCAGCTACCTTGTCAGTACTTTGCCAGTCCCTGTGCATTGAGCATGGTGCATGGGTATGTACCTGGGCCATATGGGCTGAGGGCCGGGGGTACGGCGCTGGGGTACGGGGCGTCCAAGTACGGGGCTGGGGTACGGTGGTGGGGTATGGTGCGTACAAGTAAGGGGCTGGGGTGAGAGGAGGTTGTGTGAAGGTGTGTAAGTTAAGGTGTATGGGTGCAGTTGTCTGTGTGTGGTGTCTGTCAGCAGTGGGTCTGTTGCAAAGGCTCATGGTTTGTGAGTGTGGGCCCTTTTTATTGGTCCATTTGTGGGTGTGGCTGGGTTTGAAATTTTGGTGGGTGTGTTATAAGAGGTGGTTGTGAGTTTGGGCCTCTGTTTGCCTGTTTGGATGTGCCAGGTCAGTCTTTTAGATGTTTTTTCTACTGTAGACGTGTTTTGTGGTGTTGTGAGAGTCGAATTGACCCTCCTTGTGCTGTTTTACAGTGTCCTGGTTCTGTACGAGTCGTTTTAGTGTATGTAAGGTGCGTACATATGTGATGTTGTTGTACAGGGCTCACATATGCATTGTTGTTGTACGGTTCGTACATACGCGATGCTGGGGTACGGTGGTGGGGTACGGTGCGTCCAAGTATGGGGCTGGGGTACGGTGTTGTGGTACGGCGCATACAAGTACGGTGCTGGGGTACGGTGCGTCCAAGTACGGGGCTAGGGTACGGTGGTGGTGTACGGTGCGTACAAGTACGGGGCTGGGGTACGGTGGTGGGGTACGGTGCGTTCATGTACGGGGCTGGGGTACGGTGCTGGGGTACGGTGTGTCCAAGTACGGGGCTGGGGTACGGTGGTGGGGTATGGTGCATACAAGTATGGGGCTGGGGTACGGTGGTGGGGTACGGTGCGTACATGTATGGGGCTGGGGTACGGTGTTGGGGTACGGTGCGTACATGTACGGGGCTGGGGTAAAGTGTTGGGGTACGGTGCATACATGTACGGGGCTGGGGTATGGCACTGGGGTACGGGGCTGGGGTACGGCGCTGGGGTACGGTGCATCCAAGTACGGGCCGGGGGTACGGCGCTGGGGTACGGTGCGTCCAAGTACGGGGCTGGGGTATGGTGGTGGGGTATGGTGCGTACAAGTAAGGGGCTGGGGTGAGAGGAGGTTGTGTGAAGGTGTGTAAGTTAAGGTGTATGGGTGCAGTTGTTTGTGTGTGGTGTCTGTCAGCAGTGGGTCTGTTGCAAAGGCTCATGGTTTGTGAGTGTGGGCCCTTTTTATTGGTCCATTTGTGGTTGTGGCTGGGTTTGAAATTTTGGTGGGTTTGTTATAAGAGGTGGTTGTGAGTTTGGGCCTCTGTTTGCCTGTTTGGATGTGCCAGGTCAGTCTTTTAGATGTTTTTTCTACTGTAGACGTGTTTTGTGGTGTTGTGCGAGTCGAATTGACCCTCCTTGTGCTGTTTTACAGTGTCCTGGTTCTGTACGAGTCGTTTTAGTGTATGTAAGGTGCGTACATACGTGATGTTGTTGTACAGTGCTCACATATGCAATGTTGTTGTACGGTTCGTACATACGCGATGCTGGGGTACGGTGGTGGGGTACGGTGCGTCCAAGTATGGGGCTGGGGTACAGTGTTGGGGTACGGTGCATACAAGTATGGTGCTGGGGTACGGTGCGTCCAAGTACGGGGGTACGGTGGTGGGGTACGGTGCGTACAAGTACAGGGCTGGGGTACGGTGGTGGGGTACGGTGCATACATGTACGGGGCTGGGGTACGGTGTTGGGGTACGGTGCGTACAAGTACGGTGCTGGGGTACGGTGTGTCCAAGTACGGGGCTGGGGTACGGTGTTGGGGTATGGTGCGTACAAGTACGGGGCTGGGGTACGGTGGTGGGGTACGGTGCGTACATGTATGGGGCTGGGGTACAGTGTTGGGGTACGGTGCGTACATGTACGGGGCTGGGGTACAGTGTTGGGGTACGGTGCGTACATGTACGGGGCTGGGGTACGGCGCTGGGGTATGGGGCTGGGGTACGGCGCTGGGGTACGGTGCATCCAAGTACGGGCCGGGGGTACGGTGCTGGGGTACGGTGCGTCCAAGTACGGGGCTGGGCTACGGTGGTGGGGTATGGTGTGTACAAGTAAGGGGCTGGGGTACGGTGGTGGGGTATGGTGCGTACATGTACGGGGCTGGGGTACGGTGGTGGGGTACGGTGCGTACACGTAAGGGGCTTGGGTAGAGTGCAGATATGGGGGGTACGGTGCTGACATATGGGGGGAGGGGGGGCTGTACGACTCGTAACCTCGGGCACAGGTTTACACGGATACGAGTGGTACGGCGTTCGCTCCATACGGGGCCTTTTCCATGCGCTTGTGTTTTCGGAAGGGCGGTACGGATCGTACTTGCGCGCTCAGACTTCAGTTTTACGATTTGTATGTAAAACTGTCCGGGGACGTCTCGTAGACTTTTCCCGAAGCGATTCGTATGTATTTTTCACGTACGAATCGTACTTCACCAGTTGTACGGGACTTGTACGATTCGTACGTAAAAAAATACGGATACGAGTCGTACGGTAATTTTTTTTAAAGGATCGAAATCGGCACCTAAATGTAAAAGAAATTAAACATACATATATAAAATGTAACATATATATTTACTTAAAAAAATCAATAAATAAATGTAATACATTTTAAAATGTTGTAAATATATTAAAAATTATAAATATATATATATATATATATATATATATATATATACACCTGTAACATAAATATTTAAAAAAACATATATATATTATAAATTAAAATATTAGAATATTTAAATTTTTTTCAAACCTACATTTTGCACTACATGGAGCATGGAGGGCAACAGTAGAAAAAGTGTTGGAGAGCGGAGGTGTAAAAATTACCATTCCCACTCCAGAAAGTGCAACATTAGGGAAAGCGTTGGATAGCGTAGGGAATAAAATTACTATTCCCACTCCAGTGACTGCAACAACAGGGAAAGTGTTGGATAGCCGAGGGGAAGAAATTACTATTCCCTCTCCAGCGAGTGCAACAGTAGGGAAAGTGTTGGATAGCAGAAGGGAAAAAATTACTAGTCCCATTCCAGTGAGTGCAACAGTAGGGAAAGTTGGATAGCGTAGGGAATAGAATGACTATTCCTGCTCCAGCGTGTACAACAGTAGTGAAAGTGTTGGATAGCGGAGGAGAAAAAATTTCTATACCCACTCCAGTCAAGTCAAAGTCAAATGGTCTTTATTCGGATATAGAATATCCATAAAAGTACAAGTCATCACCACCAATAGGATACAATACACAATAACATAAAACACACATGTTAAAATAAGTTGAATATCGAATCAACATTATTAATAGCATGGACAAATGTGCAAAAATAGCAATAAAGTGCAGGTAAGTACAATGTGTGTAAATCACAAGACAGTTGTGCAAAATAGTGATAAAGTACTAGCAGGTTCAATATATACATTATACAGACAACAAACCCAGCTATATCGATGTACAAATAGCCGTGCGTGGATATTGAACTAAGAAATGTTCATAGTATTTCTCGATCGTACCGCAGATTGCAAAAATGAGCTTACTCTGAAAATCATGTCATCACTTCCTAGCCGCAGTATTTCATCAAATGCCAATTTATAATCAATAATAGCATGTGATTTAAAATATGAGATCAAATACTGTTTAGTGTATCTGATATAGAAATTAGAGAAAAACAGAAAGTGTAAAATTGTTTGTTTATGACCAGTTCCACATGGGCAGAGCAGGTTCTCTAGGTCTTTATTAAAACCGAGTGGGAAGCAAAGTGAGTATTTTATGCTCCCATCCCTAAGACGGAAGAGCAAGCTCCTATTCCATCTTCCGATATTTTTCTTAAGATAATCCTGTGGCGTGTCATTTTTATTGCCTGGGAATGTCAAAATGGAAGTATATCTAACTATTGAAGGTTTGAAGAGCTCTGTATGTCCTCTGGCCCTTCGGAATGAATCATACAATGCCTCTCTCACGGTTTTTATATTCATACCGTCTGTATTTTGGGGATGGGAGAAAATATGTTCCAATTTCACACTGGCTAGACTTTTCTTAACAGCACTAAGCCAAGGTATGAAACTACCCCTTTCGCATTTAAGGCAGTCGTTGATTATTTCCTGAGTTACAATTGCTGCTGGGTTTCGCCAAATCTTTAGCCAGAACAATGCAGGCCGAGATTTGATAAAATCCTCGACATAATACAAACTTAGGGGCAGATTTATGTTTGACTTGCGCCTCATTTACGCCGCTGTTGCGTCACTTTTGTGACGCAGCAGCGGCGCAAATCCTGCGCCATGGTGCGGGGTATTTACAACGTGATGCATCTGGGAGATGCGTCACGTTGTAAAGCCCTGCGCCACATGTAGGCGTTCCAGGGCAGGTGGGGACGTTCCGGTGCAGGAACGCCTCCTAAAAGTGGCTGAGTGAAATCTACAAGATTTCACTCAGTCACTTTTGAGCCCATGCTGCGTCAAAACCCTGCACCTGCTTGAAGCAGGCGTAAGGATTGACGCAGCAATGTGAAGCTAGGGCCCCCCAGAGCATTGCTGGAGCTGCGTCGCGCTTGCGACGCAACTTCAGCAATGCGCCACTTTTACGGCACAGATGCGTGACGCATCTGTGCCGTTTTTGCCCCATGGTGCGCCGCATTATAAATGCGGCGCATCCATGGCGATGGAGCTGGGGCGCAAAATAACTGGCGCATCCCTGCTGATATGCAGGGATCCGTCAGTTATTATAAATATGCCCCTTAGTTCTTTGTGACATATGTAGGTGGGTGAAGAGATTTGAGCCCCTACTCACTCCAGTGACTAATTAATTAATTAATTCATTAATTAAAATTAACAGTCAATTATTAATTACTTAATAATAAATTATTTCCCACAATTAACAATATAAAACCTAAATTAAAAAAATACTAATAAATTCCCTATTCCCCTATAAACCCACAACCTGCTACGAAACTAAAACGCAAAAGTTTATTAAAATAAAATGAATATCTACCAAAAAATTAACACATATATTAAAAAACAAAAGCAATACTTGAACAAAAAAACTGAGCACATACATTTAAAATACAGACTACAAGACATAATACTAACTAAAAAACGATATTTTTAACGACGATATTTTTGCTAACGATATTAATGACTTTCATATTTAAAAAAACAATATTTCTTACCCCAAACTCGATATTCTGGACCACGATGTTCTTGCTGTCGACATTTCTGTTCCTCGATATTTCAAAGTCGAAATTAGTGCACATCGACATTTCCAACTCAATATTCTGACTCTATACCCTTCTGCTCACCCCACAAGAAAAATAAAATCCCTCCCTTCCCTACTCCACCTACAACCTAACCCACGCTCAGTCTTGTGCATATACATGTAACTCCTGCTCAGAGCAGGTGGTAAATATGTGCAGGAAACCTCCAGGGAATAGCAAATTCTGAGTGGTTTTATGGCTGGATAAATCGGCCCCCCAGGGTAATTCTTCATTCCATGAGGCTTTATTCATAATTTCACAGTGTTGGTGTGAAATCACCACATGGCAATTGTACAAATTCAATTTCACTGTTACTCCAGTATTATGCAACTTGTAATCAGGGCCTAAAAGTTGAAATTATCCATTTAGATTATAATAAGATGTCTAACCCACTTTCGTACATATTTGGGTAAAGGGAAGTAGAGCCAGGTGAAACAGAAAAAATAACCAGAAATAAAACAACAAATAGTTGGACAGAGCAGAATGAAAGAAACAAAGTGGAAAACAATAAATACAATTAAGTCTTCCTTGTGTTAAGGACATGATACTTGTAATAATCGATTAAAGTTGATGAGGGATGATTGGTCATTGTTGCACACTAAAGGCCTGATTCACAAAGGTAAACATACACGTTTGTGTAAGTTCACTCTTTCTCAGTATTTACAAAACTGCATTTTAATAGTATGTTTACGAGTGCGGAGACTCCGCAGTCGGGGTGGAGAACTTCACACATGAAAGGATAGGCCTGTCGTATCATTTTATGTGCGGAGTTCTCCGCCTCGACTGCGGAGGTGAATGGCGGCGTGTCCCGAGTGGAGCATATTTAGAATATAGCGGACATACACACTGCATTTCCATACACCTGATCAAGTCACTAATTGTCGGAGAAACCTGTGCAAGGTTTTTGCAGCATTTAATGCTAGTTTAGAGGAGGAAAGTAATTTATTTTGCTGGTATCACCGCTGAGGGCTTGGGTTTTAAAATGACTTAATGGGAGGAATTGAATAAAGGAATGATTATTATTAGTAGATTTCTATAGCACGCTAATCACCCGTTAGGGTATCCAGGAGCTGTCCACGGGCATGGGGAGAGTAAGTGATTTGCCCAGAATCACGGGATGGGTGCATTAATCTACATTAATTACCTGTCTGAACCTTCTGATTGCAGATATGAGACTCTCAATGCTAAACACATACAAGGGTTTATATCTTGCACAGTTAGAGATTACTGCTGGGGGAAAGTCTAGGCGCAAAGATTGCGTGGATTACTATTTCAGTGGGGAAATACTTTGTTAGTGTGATTAGACTTACAGTTGATTGCTTCTTGGTGCTTTATTCACACGCCCTGCTGTTTTCTTCTGTTTTCGCCCTCTTCCGTCGCGGCTGCGTGTTGTTTGTGCGGAGGGCGTTACAAAATCCAGTCAGGCTAGTGTTTTACAGCACTTCCGGTGGGGCACGGCGGTGCACCTACCGGCATCACAATATTTAAAATCATGCCTTGGCGGACGAGTGCAGGGGGCGCGCCACTGGCATGCCCAAGGCATGCCTAAGGCAAGCCCGTCTGCGCCCGTCTGCGCCCGTCCGCGGCCGGCCCAGACCCCCTGCTCAGTTTGTTTCGCATCCTCACCTCATTTATTCCCCTCAGGCCCTTCTCAGATTCCGACCCACCCTAACGCTTGCTGCCAAGTTCTTGCGCCAGAAACAGGCATTAGGCATTGCACTAATTGCTTATTCGACATTACTGCCTCTTATTTTGGGATTGGGCCTCACTTTCCCTCTGGCATAGAGACCACCATGTATGCGATCCGACCATTGTTTGTCTAGCTAAGGAATTTGGCTGTTTAAGTCTTAATTGTCGCTCTCTTCCGAAACATCAATTGCATTTATTTCATTTCCTCGTTGAGACGGATCCTGATGTGGTTTACCTAACAGAAACCTGGCTTCATGCTGGATCCATGCCTGACATGATTGCGGCACTTCCTAAGAACTTTGCGCTGCTAGTTATCAACCGATCACAGAAAACTGGCGGTGGGATTGCCATCATTTTAAAAAAAAAACGACATTTGTAAAATTGAGGCACTTACAATTCCTAATTGCTAAGCTTTGCTTTTCTCTATACCTTTCTTCCCCAAATTTACCCTCTCTGGTGCTCTTGTCTATCGCCCCCCGGGGACATCTAATAATTGGGGCTCTATCTTTGCTGAATCGTTAACTACCCATATTCTCCCGGTGGCTAACTTCTCGGTGCTTGGTGATCTAAATTTTCATCTTAACGATCCTAATAACAAAGCAGCTTTAACTCTTATGGATGATCTGATGATCATGAACCTTCCACTTATTAATTCCTTACCCACACATTCAGCAGGGCATCTCTTGGACCCTATTTTTCTAATCTCCCTACCTTGTCCACCGCACCTCCTATTCGATTTGGTTGATCGGATCACTTTGCTTTCCCTTTCTCCATTATGTCTTCTCAGGCCACTTTGTCTCGACCTTCCGTCCTGTCAAAAAAGAGGAACTGGTCTAATCTTGATATGAAGGCACTCAATAAGCAGCTTTCTAACACAATGCCTACCATTACTTCTCAACTGGACTCTGATCAACTTCTGGTGCATCACTGGCTTGTGGAGGCTCTTGACTCCACTCTTCCTCTCTCTGCCATATCCCAACCCAGAGTGCTTCCCCCTGCCCCGTGGTTCACCGACTCCCGTCGACTTGATAAAAAACACTGTAAAGTCTTGGAGAGATAGTGGAGAAAGAATTATGCTCCTCAGGCTAAGAGTGCCTATTTGGAGGCATTGAAAAAACATCATTCTCTATGCAGTTCATCAAGGGCTTCCTTTTATACGGACAAGATTATGACTGCCCAAAACTGTCAGAAAACTTTATTTAAAGTTGTGACGGAGCTTTCCGCATCAAGCTCTTTCCAGCCGTCCCCTTCAATGAAACGAACTTGCACTGTTCTTCCATGATAAAGTTGTTTCTATCCATCGCCAGCTTGATTCTGATTCCTCCTTTCAAGACAACCTCATCTTTCCTAACACGCAACTATCTGATTTGGGCAATATCGCCCACCAAGCTCTCTCATTGGTAGAGCCTGGTCAAATTGAGGCCTGGCTCCCACTTGATTTGACCTCCGTTCAATGTTTACTGGGAACTGTTAAATCTGGCTCCCCACTTCATCCGCCTCCTCCATCTAAGCTCAGACTTTTAGATGAGTCTGCCCTTGGTGTGATTCTCACTCTTCTCAATCCCTCTTTAAATTATGGGCAGGTACCTCAAAATTGGAAACACGCACAAGTGATCCCTCTGCTGAAAAAGACCGGTTTGGACCCCCCCTGTTGGTCAAATTATTGACCCATATCTCTCCTTTCAACATTTTTCAAAATATTGGAAAGACACATGAATTCTCAACACTACGCACATGTGACATTGCACAAATTATTCCATCATTTGCAGTCGGTTTTCGTCCTGGTCATAACACCGAATCAGCTCTGCTTGGGGTGACGGAGGATCTCAGGCAGCAGCTTGCTAGGTGTGGGATGGCAACACTCTTCCTGTTGGATTTGAGCGCTGCCTTTGACACAGTCGCTCATTCCATCTTGGGGAATCGTCTCAAAGCCTCAGGCATTGTAGGTGTGGCCTTGCAGTGGCTGACCTCTTTTTTAGAGGGTCGCTCCTTTCAGGTCTTTTCACTTCCAACTAAATCAAACTCAGTAGCCTTAACATCAGGAGTACCACAGGGCTTAATTTTTAGTCCTCTGCTTTCTAACCTTTATGTTCACCCCCTGGCTGACATTGCAGAAAAATCTGGTTTGACCATCTTCCCTTATGCAGATGATACACAGATAATTTTCTCTCTTTCATCTGCTCAGCATCAGGACTCCTCATTACTCCAGCTTCGACTACGTAACATTTCCTTATGGATGTCCAGCAATGCCTTAAAGTTGTCTTGGGGAACAATCCCAAACTTTGGGGAGCTAGTCATTGGCCCATCTCCTTGGGACCTTTACCTGCTCCGGTCACAAATATTAAGAACTTGGGTTTTACCATTGATGGTAAGCTTTCTCTTGAAGCCCAAGTGTCTGGAGTTACTGAGGCTTGCTTTGTGGTTCGTAAGTGGTTAAAAAATCCTCTGGTTAATTCCACCTGCCGCCCAAAGAACCGTGCTGCAGACTTTGGTGATCTCCAGACTTGACTATGGCAATGCACTTAACTTGGGTGCGGACTAGGCTTCTGTTCGCCATCTTCAACTCATTCAAAACGTGGCCGCTCGCCTGCTTTTTCGGTTGCCTCGTCAAATCTCTGTCTCTTCTCTGCTCCATCAACTCCAGTGGCTTAGGGTTACCAAACGTATTGAGTTCAAGGCCCTATGTTATATGTTTGAGTTTAGCATGGCTTGGCACCCTCTTACATTCAAAGCCTTGTCCAGCTTTACCTACCCCCCGCCAGCCTCTCTCTTTTTTCAGTTCCTAGAGTACGGCAGACCCATATGGGAGGTCGCTCGTAGTCCTACCTTGGACCTAAATTGTGGAATTCTCTTCCTTTGGAACTGAGGATCTGTCAGTCCCTTTTAACCTTTCATAAAAAAGCTAAAGACCCTCCTTTATAGTCAGGTTTAACTCCCTTTACCAATCCTGCTGCAACCTCACTCAGCTCAGCGCCGGGAAACCCTGTTGGGTAGCTGCACGCTTTATAAATCGTTAAAATAAATAAATAATATATGCACAATCAATAAGGCTTATATAGGGCACCATTACCTTTTGATTGTGGTAAAATACAGAATGTTATGCTCTATTTGTTTCCATTGTTGCCTACTGTTGTCTACTGTCCTAGTGCGCACTGTGTTTTGCTAGCTTTACAGCACGTGGTGCCTACTCTACAAAATATCAAGTATATTGTATTGACCGTACTTGTTTCTCATTTTTATAATAAACAAACTTCTCCACTCTGCAGCTTTTATACCCTTGTACAGTATTATAATGGCAGATAGCAAAACAAAATCAAGCCTAATACGCTCTAAGGCAGAGCCGCCTAACCCTAACTCTCCTGTTACAAACAAAACCGACATCCACAGCACAATGGACATGATCCTAAAAAAAAAAGCAGAAGTACACAAATTGGCCAAGTCTACCAAAGCTAACACTGATATGATGCTAAACAAAATCCCAAATATTAGAATGGACATGAAAACAATCAACAATAAAATTGCGGAGGCTGAGGACAGGATTAGGAGCCTTGAGGAATCACAGGCAAACTCTAAAAAGATCTTTCCTTTCTGAAATCTACAGCAGTATTTCTTCAAAAAGAAATCTCAAATTTGGGAGATCGTTATAGACGAGAGAATATATGCATCTTTCGCATCCCTGAAAGGGCCACGGACTCTACAGGCTCATGCATCACCTTCCTAGGAAAATGGATCCATCAGACAACAGGTACCCATTTCACCAAAGAACTGAATTCATAAGGAAAAATAACTCTATAAACTGGAATGGTAACAAATTCTACATAACTCAGAACTGCTCTAAGGCCGTGGTAGGTATGAGGAAAGGCTTCCTAGCACCTCGACTAAGACTGAAAACCTTGAACATTGAATTCTCTTTTGTGGACCAAGAAAAATGTTGCATTTTTGTAAAAGGAACTACTCAAATGCCAAAGAATTACAAAGACTTATCAAAATTCTTAGATGAAAAAGGTGATTCCGACATGGATACTTCCACAAAGAGTAACTGTAGCAAAACTCCTAAGCATTAAGTAGCTTCTGTGGAATTTTGTATCCTTGAATGTATCTGTTAGACTTGGCATCTTTGGTGTGGTTTTTGCCTCTGCCTCCTGTATTTTTTATGCTGTGCTGGATTTTGTTTATGCTGGCTTAGATCTTTGGGCACTTTACCACTGCAGATCAGTGTCAATTATATTTACAGTTGGTTCTCTCTGATTTGCACATTTGATTTACTGGTAAGCCTCTAGTAAAGTGCACTGAGTGAGCCAGGGCCTGTAAATGAAATGCTACTAATGGGCCTACAGCACTGGTGTGCCACCCACATGAGTAGCCCTGAAGAGGTATCTTAGACCTGCCAATGCAGTGTCTGTGAGCAGTTTGTTAACTGCCATGTTGACTTGGCCCTAACCTTCCCTTTTCCTACATGTAAGGCACCCCTATGGTAGGCCCAAGGTACCCCCCTGGGCAGGGTACAGTGTGTGTGAAAGGTGGGGTGGGTATTGCTGTGTGTGACATGTCCTGATAGTGAAATACTGTCCCATAGGATAGAATGGGAAATACTTTGTAACATCTTACAAGTATAACTTCCCATTGGGACAAGATGGAGAAATAAAGTTTAGGCTCTATAAATTCAGAATTTAATAACACATCGTTTAGTAAAGATGGTTTTTAAATTGTGTGTTTGAAAATGCCACTTTTAGAAAGTAGGCATTTTCTTGTTTAACCATTCTGTGCACCCCTGCCTGGTTGTGTATTGACTGTCTGGTTTTGGAGTGACAGGGGCTGGGGATGTGCATTCACTGTAGACAGCCACTGGGGGCTTGGGGGGTTTAGGTGTACCTGGCCCTTCCTGGATGACTCAGAGCTGAGCGCAATAGATCTTGGCTAAATTTAGAGTAGTGGGAGGAGGTTCCCTTGCACCATGCTATTTCCACCCCCTGTGGTCATACTGCACCAGTGAGGACAGAACTGGTTTGTATTGGGCTCAGAGACCCCTGCATAAAGCGAACAAATACATTTTGGGGTATAAGTATTATTCCAGAAACCCCCAAACCTTAGATCACTTGAGTCCAGCAAGAGAAACCTTTGCCAAGGAGAAGAGCTGAAGAGCTGTGAGGAGGAGTACTGCCCCTTTGCTGTGTGCTGTGTGGGGATGGCCTGTAGTTTCTGTTTCTACCAAGGAAAGGACAAAGACTGGAACTTTGCTGTCAACCTGCTTGAAGAAGAATCTCAGAGGGCCTGAGTGTGCTGGCCTCCTGTTCTGCAGTTTCAGGGACACAAAGACTTCACCCCCAGCTCCCCTGAACTCTATTGCTGAGAGTTCTGACCTGCTGGGAGGTGCTGTTGGGAGTTGGAAGAAACCGAGGAGAAGTAAAGAAAGCCTGTCTCGGATGCTGTCAGTGATGCTGCTGTGACACCCCCACCTGCACCAAGGCCCAGGACACCGCTCGTCAAGTGAACGTCACACCGCCCGACCTGCACCACAGCTCCGACGCCCTTCAATGCCCTTCCACACCTCCAGTTATCAGCATTTCCTGACGCCAGCACTCGCACCGACTCCGTCATCTCTAGTGCCTGCATCCTGTTATCGCGGCGCTGATAACCGCCTAGGCTGACTCCATGTACTAGCTGACTTTGCACCATCACTGGAACCGCCGCCTCGCCGCAACTGTCTTCCCCTGTCCTGGATTCGACACATCGCCTCCTCGTGGATGCGCCACCTCGCCTCCCCCGTGGCAGCAGGAAGCCAGCCTTAACCTTTGCACCGATGCCTCACCTCCACGACGCTGTACATCATCATAGACTTTGTTTCCAAGATACTGTGTGTTTGGGGGTCCCTTCGACGCCACATACCTCGCAGTTGGCTCCGTACTTTGGATTTATTGTTGGCACAACATCGTAATAGCCCCAGGTGGAGTTATTTGTTTTGCATTAACTGTTCTAAAGTCATATCTTATTACCTGTATGTCGGATGTTCGTCATTTTGGTCTCTTGATGGTTTAGATAAAGATACCTTATTTTTCTAAACTGGGGTGGTGTTCATTTGTGGTGCTATCACTTTATTACTGTGTGTTTTGAGTACAAATACTTTACACATTGCCTTTGGGATAAGCCTGTCTGCTTGTGCCAAGCTACCAAGGGGGTGAGCAGGGGTTATCTAAAGTGTGTATCCCCCTTATCTTGATTAAA
This sequence comes from Triturus cristatus, assembly GCF_964204655.1. NCBI lineage: Eukaryota > Metazoa > Chordata > Amphibia > Caudata > Salamandridae > Triturus > Triturus cristatus. The sequence goes on from NC_140589.1 coordinate 679,242,172, forward strand.
AGCAAATGTCCCCATTTGGACAAAGGTACCTACCTCTAACAACTAGAGACCCCGATTTCTAACAGTATCCTTATATGTAAATCAATTGGAGATCTTGACAATCTCCATATTATCCATTGTGACCTACTACATCACTTTTGTTACCACCTCATTCTATTGAATCACATGTCTACTAACAATGCTCCTCACTGTGGCCATAAAGAGCCATGCTTCTAACAAATCCTAACTGTTACTAATACTAGTGCTAAAAATTTTCTTTTTAGAGGCTAGACAAATCCATGCTTCTAATTACTAGCGTGTCTCTTTATTTTCATGATTAAGCAATTGCTCAGAGTCGCTAATGCTGTTTCTCAATTAACATTGCACTCTAAACCAAAGTATCTAAGATGTTTATTGATATATCTAACAGTTTCACCCAAGGTATGATACTCTTCACTACCTAACAATTTTTTTTATTCTTAGTAACTTCTTAAGTAATATTTCATTGTCAGACCCTTTATTTGGTCTTTAAAGTTCTCCCTTACATGAACACTTCAAGTTTAGATAAACACATCTTTAAGCAGTAGGAGTCTGCTAGATTCCTGTTTGTTATATGCTACTTTCTAGTATTGCTATATGGTGTTCTGCCTCTAAACAAATATAACTTGTCGACACACCCAGTGATGGTCTACAATCCTCTATATCGCCACTCTTTACTAGTATATCTCGGGGGAGGGAGGGGATTTGGGGGCATATCAGCAACAAGAAGCGATAAACATCGCTAAGTGCGCTTAGCGTGTTCCAACTTAACGCCGGCTATCGCTGAATTCTATCACAGAGATAGCGCACTATCAGCAGCGCCTATCTCCAATGCGCTAGGAAATCCAGCGATAGCGGCGAAAGTGTGCAATTATCGCTGGAAACCCAGCGATAACATGACGGTGATATTCAGAACCTTGTTGATAGTGCAGGGCAGACTCATCCCTACAATTCACCTCCCATTGGATGTAATGGGTAAGTCAGTTCTGAAGCAGGAGGAAACAAAGCTGCGATAAGCGCGGTTAGCGATATTATTATCCGTGCTACGCAGGTTTGCGCCCTCCTTTTTGATAGGAGTAGCTCGTGTTAGCGACATTTCTCAGGTTATTTTACTGCGGAACGCCTACTATGCATCTCATTAGCAGTGAGATGCTGGGCGTTAAGGAAATAGGCGCTGAGGCATGGATTCACGCGATAGCGTGACCTTGCTGATCATGTGATAAAATTATAGCCGCTTTTCGCCCGAAACAGACGCTAAAGCGGCGATAATTCCATTGCGGAACCTTGATGATATGCCCCTTGGAGAGTTAAGATTTTTGGAGATGTTTCTTTTTAGTTTTGCATAAGTACTCTTTCACTACTCACCAGATTAGGAGCATTTCTTTTTTGATATTCATGGTTATTTGACACTCATTCAGATATGCGCTGTTGATCATCTCATTGTGTCTTACACACATATGTAGGGTTACTATAGCAAATGCTACTACTCCTCTGTTATGTTAATAATTATGATCTATTATTGCTACCATAGTTTTATTGATGAATGGATTAAATTACTGTACTTGAACATGAAGGGTTTGAATCACCTGGGCAAAGGAATAAAAATCCTACCTTACCTATACAAACTTCAAGGCGATATTGTCTTGCTACAAGAGTGTAAGATGGATATAAAAACACAATTTTTACTCAAACAGAGGGGGATCAGTGATATAGTGTGTCCTCCCACACACTGAACAAAAAAAATGATGTCTTTACTCATATCAATCAGAATGCTAGAATCAACCGGAGCTCTAAAATTACAGACAATGAAGGCACATGGATCATTTCTAAATTAAACAAGGATAGACTTTTACGTAGCCAATGTATACGCACCAAATAGGGATGATTCAACATTCTGGACTTCCCTAACAATCAAACATTAAACTATTCATGATGATGCATTACTCATATCGGCTGGTGATTTTAACTTACCACTAGACCCTAGTATTGATAGATATTCTCCTTGCAAATATATGGCCTCTAAATCCCGTACAGTTATGAAAAACCTCTGTACGGTGTGAGATGTGTAGGCAGGGGAACATGGGAGCAGATGAGAGAGAGCTGCTGTGAGGCACTCTCACAGTACGCCATCGATATTGACAGATTATGGAGGATGAACCCTGCTGATTTAGGCTTACCTTTATGCACTCCTTACTGCATTGAAGCAGACGTTTGGCAGCCCGACGAGGGGGCAGACACGGTGCTGGGGAATATGTGGCCACTTGAGCATATGGACATTATTATTGCAAGGACATACCAAGCAATAGACGGTATATTCTGAATTGCAATAAGAAGCAATTTTATCTTCCACAAGCTTTTTGGATCTTTATTGTTGATCCTATAGCTGGGAACTATTTTACTGTATTTGTATGCCTTGCATCGCATGCAGGTTGAAGAAGCCCGTGATTGAGTCGTTTTTGGGGGGCATGGATTGGAAATGGCTGTGTATTAGGTGATCACCCATAGATTTCCCTCTTGTATAGGTGATCATAGGTCTGAGTGGGAGGTCTCCACGCAGCATCTGATCTGTTTGTAGGATTTTCCAATTTTTCTTGAAGATCCTAGGCACCATATTTACTTTTGCTTCCACAGCACGGAGGCCATTGATGGAATAACCTCTGGCTGTGAAGCGTTCGAAAGCCCTTATCTTTACTTGCTGATATTCAACTTCTTTTGTACAATTGCGTTTGATACGCAATAGTTCTCCATATGGTATATTGGAGATTAGGCTCCTGGGGTGGTGACTTCTTGCGTGTAGGGTCGAATTTCCTGATGTAGGTTTCCTGTACAGTCTGGTTAGAAGTCTGTTATTCTCAATGTACACATCTAAATCCAGATAGCAGACTGCCTCACTACTAATGGTGGCAGTGAAAAATAGGTTCAACCCGTTGTCATTCAGCGATTTGCCGTACTCCTCAGCCGAGGAGCGATCACCTCGCCAAATGACAAACAGGTCGTCTATGTATTTTGCCCACAGAGTGATGTTATCAACCCATTTTTCCTTCCTTCCTGCCCAGGTCACATGCTTCTCCCACCAGCCAACAAAGAGGTTTGCGTAGCTGGGGGCAAAGCACGTGCCCATCGCAGTTACCCGTTGTTGTCTATACAACTGTCCTGCAAAAATGAAGATGTTATTTTCTAAGCAGAACTTCGTCATGTCGAGGAGCATTTGATTAAGCTGTTGGAATTTCAGTGGCCTTTTCCCCCAAAACCACTTGATTGCATGCAGGCCCTGAGTGTTGTGAATGCAGGTTTATATGTTTGTAATGTCTAGCGTAATCAACATCATGTCTTCTTCCATTACTATCTCCTCGATCAATCTCAAGAAATCCTGCGAATCTTGTACATAGGATGCAAGGTCTCTCACCATCGGTGACAAAAACAGGTCAACATAAATAGAACAGTTTTCTAGGAGACTTTACACAGATGCCACAATTGGTCTGCCAGGGGGATCTACAAGATCTTTGTGGAAGTATATGGGAAGGACAGGGTTCACGCAATGTGCAGTGGTGTGTGCATTGATGCAAAGCAGCTAAAAGTGCACAAGAGCTATCGATGTGTGTGTATATATATATTCACTGAAAAAACCATAGGTTTCAGGGGCGTTATAGTTAGCTGGACTCATACAAAACCATTGAAATTCCCCCGTTATAGTTAGTCCAGCTAACTATAACTCGCACGTCCGCAATGCACTGCTGATAACGTCACTGTTAGACCCGGCCCTCGTAACATAGCTAGACCTGACCCCTGCACCTCACACCAGCCCCCAAACCCACGGCCTAGCCGATTCTTCCCATCAGAACTCACACGCACCCAACTCGGACTTCCCGTCCGTGGCCTTCCTCCTTTCGGCCACACCGGGCCCGCGTGCCCCCTTCATGCAACAAGATGGCCGCCCAGCCCCAGCGCGACCCTGGCCTAGAGGCGCCACTCCGGCTGGAGAACATCGCGCTCCCCCGGGGATGAGAGAGGGAGGAGCAGTTTCTATCACACCTCTGCGCTTCCCTGGGAAGGTGGGTTTCGATCGACCTGCCGGCCCCCCGAGGGCTGGCTCCACGCCTGCTGGGTGTCTGGGACTCCTCCCGACCCGGCCCTGGAAGGATCAGAAGGACAATGGCAGGAAACCCCAACAAGCGACCCCCAGGGGACCAGACCCCTGCCTGCACAGACTCCGGACATCAAAGAGGAGTCGCCCTATAACAAGGGGTGCTCTGGGACTGTCCGGCAGATTCGCCTTGGAAACACCTGAGCCCTGCTGAGTGACTCGCGGCTCCCTGAAGATCGTAAGACCTCCGAACTTGTGCTTGAGCCCTGCTGAGTGACTCGCGGCTCCCTGAAGATCGTAAGACCTCCGAACTTGTGCTTGAGCCCTGCTGAGTGACTCGCGGCTCCCTGAAGATCGTAAGACCTCCGTACCTGTGCTTGAGCCCTGCTGAGTGACTCGCGGCTCCCTGAAGATCGTAAGACCTCCGAACTTGTGCTTGAGCCCTGCTGAGTGACTCGCGGCTCCCTGAAGATCGTAAGACCTCCGAACTTGTGCTTGAGCCCTGCTGAGTGACTCGCAGCTCCCACAGACTCTCGTGGTCCCGCCGGACCCCACGACGACAAGCGTATCCCCCAGCTCGAGGATTGTGAGCTGTGCGCCGGGTACGCTCCTGCATTTAATTCCTAACACCAAAGACTGTCCCGCTACCTCCTAACCCCCCTCCAAGACCTTGTGAGCCCGCGCTCTACTTGTATATATTTTGCCTTGCTGATCATAAAGATCCTACCACTCGATCTGATAAAGATTTGCTCTTAAGAACTCCTCGTGTGGTGTCTCTCTGTCGTGTGGTGCCGAGTGTACGATCCTAGAAGCGAGGTTCCTCCCCTGAGGAGTCTCCCGCCAGTGCCCGGCTACGATACTTCGAGGGTGGGTCTCAGGGCAGTCAGGGCCCCCTCCGGGCCCCTCTGAGGTCGCCTTCTAACATTGGTGGCAAGCGACGGGATTCGAGCTCATCATCTAGAGATCGTACCGTGAACGGCTGACGCACTACCGACAAAGATGGCAGAAGGAAACGCCGTGGTTCTCACAGAAAACGACACCAGTGCCGTGTTCCAGGTGGAACAGCTGGAAGAGTACACTCACAAAGAACTAAAACAATTCTGTAAGGAACTCAAAATCGCTACCACTGGTCTCAACACCAAAGAAGATATGCAAAAGGCACTGAAAGTTTGGGTGGATTCTGGGGCCTCCCGCCCAGAAGGAGCAGGGGAGCCCCACGACGAAGCTGGACCCTCCCAAGGAGAACGCAACAGCAACCAGGTGCGAAGCTTCGTACCAGACGGGGGCCCATCCCCGGAGGAACTCACAGACAGAGAAAAAAGTCGCCATCACGAGCTGGAATTAGCCAAACTCAAAATTGAGGGCGAGTTGAAATTAGCCAAGAAAAAGCTAGCAGTAGAACAGTTGCGAGTCCAAGGAGAACTAGAAGAGAAGAAACTCCAACGAGAACACGAGGGAAGGAGACTTCAACTGGAGCATGAACGCAGCTTGAAGGAAATAGAACCGAAAGCAAGAAGCGAAGAAGCGCGGCCCCCGGGGAACCGGGAGGCGGCCGCCCCGGCGGAGCAGAAGGTCCACATCCCCAAGGATGTGGTCAAAGAATATTTCAAAAATGATGACATTCAGCAGTGGTTCCGGGCCTACGAGGTCGCCATGACCTCCCATCGGGTCCCGCAGAAGGATTGGGGGGCTGGGTTGTGGGGACGATTCCTGAGCGAAGGGAGAGACACCCTGCTCGACCTACCCACCTCCATGCAGACCTCTTATGACCATATGAAAGCGGCCCTCCTCACGAGGTACGGCCTCACCCCGGAGATGTACCGCCAACGGTTCCGGGACTGCCGGAAGATCCCGGGTACCACCTGGGTGGAATATGTGAATTTCTTCAGCCGTGCCTTCGATGGGTGGATCAAGGGAAGCAAGGTAACCACCCTGGAAGAACTAACCGACCTTATGTTGTGGGAACACCTGGCTGCGAACTGCTTTGTGGAACTACGCCAGCATCTGCTCGACAGCAAGCTCACGGACCCAAGAAAGCTGGCTGTCGAGGCGGATCGCTGGACCAACACCCGGGTCTCCCGGGGCCCTTTAGGAGAATACCCCCGAGCCAGTCAGGGACCATCCCGCCAGAGAGGGGGGGGAAACCAAGGAGGGCAGAGAGAGTCCCAGGCTAGTCCCCCGAAGTCCCAACCTCCACCTTTCCCGGCACCCCCACCAGCTGTATCCGGCCCGCCCCTGTGACGGGGCACCGGGTAACCATCACTTGTTTTCGTTGCCAGAAGCCCGGGCATTACGCCAACGACCCTGAATGCCCCATGGCCCCACGCACCACCCAGGCAGCACCCCCCGCTAGACAGATAGCCAATGTAGCACTGGGGGAGGAGGTTGAGGAGGCCGAGGAGTGGGAACCCGCCGCTATGGCCCTAGTATCCTTAGGAGATAGAGAGATGGTCCCTGGGAGCCTCCTGCCCCCTAACACAAAGAAATATGGGCAGCTCGTAACGATCAATGGCCACCAAGTAGAAGCCCTCCGTGACACCGGGGCCAGCATCACCGGTGTCCTCAGCCATTTAGTCCACGAAGACCAGGTCCTCCCCAACGTATTTTGCCCTGTCATTTCAGCCGACAACACAGAAAGCCTATGTAAGGTAGCCCTGGTGCCCTTTGAGTGGGGAGGGGTGGTCGGTAAACTGAAGGTCGCGGTAAGAACCTCCCAGCCCGTCGACTGTCTCCTGGGGAACGACCTGGAAAGTTCACCCTGGAGACAAGTCGAGCGCAAGACCCACCTAGGGATGATGGGCCTCCCTGAGTGGGTGTGCGCCACCACTCGATCCATGGCGGCTCGACTGACCCCCCTGAGGGAAGTCGACGACGCCCGACCCCTGAAGATAGGATGGTCCCGGCCGAGGGTCCCCACATTCCCCCACCAGAAGAGTCGATCGCCAGTGACGAACCCCGCCTTCCGACTCCCACCAAGTCACCGAATTAGGCAATCTGCCCGAATTAGCCCAGTGGCACCACGAAGGGGGCCCCTCCCGAGAGGAGTTCTGCCGAGAGCAGGCTACCTGTCCTTCCCTGGTCGGGCCCCGGCAACAGGCAGAGGCCCAGGCCGCCGGCGACCAGACGGGGACGCACCGGGTGTATTGGGAGAATGACCTTTTGTACAGCGAACAGAAGTCGGTGGAGCTAGGGTCCGGCCGGGTGCTGGTGGTACCCCTACGCTTCCGAAACCTCCTCCTGGGTTTGGCCCACGACGTCCCCCTCGCAGGCCACTTGGGCCAGGACAAAACGTACAGTCGCCTCGTGACTCACTTCTACTGGCCCAGAATGAAAGCAGATGTAGAAGCCCACTGCAAGTCCTGCCCCACGTGCCAGGCCAGTGGGAAGAGCGGAGGAAAGCGCAAGGCTCCCCTCCAACCCTTCCCTGTCGTCAGTACCCCTTTTGAGCGGGTCGGGATCGACATTGTAGGACCTCTGGACCCCCCAACTTCCCAAGGGCACCGGTTCATCCTCGTCCTGGTGGACCATGCCACCCGTTACCCTGAGGCCATCCCCCTGCGCACCGTCACAGCCCCCGTGGTGGGCCGGGCGTTGATGGGAATCTTCTCCCGCATGGGTTTTCCCCGCGAGGTCGTGAGCGATCGCGGTACCAACTTTATATCCCGATACATGAAGTCCTTATGGCAACAATGCGGGGTGTCCTATAAGTTCACCACCCCGTACCACCCCCAAGGAAACAGCCTGGTAGAGCGGTTCAACCGGACTCTGAAGGGGATGATCGCGGGCCTGGAGGAGCCCCTCCGGCGTAAGTGGGACATCCTGCTCCCCTGCCTCCTATTCGCATACCGAGAAGTTCCCCAGAAATCCTTGGGGTTCATCCCCTTTGAGTTACTCTACGGGCACCCTGTAAGGGGGCCCCTCAGCCTGGTCAAGGAAGGCTGGGAGGCGGCGCCCCGAGGCCCCCCCGAGATGTGTTCCGGTACGTCCTGACCCTCCGAAATCAGACTAGGAGGTTCCGGGAGATGGCCGAGGCCAACCTGGAGGCGAGTCAGGAGGAAATGAAGCGCTGGTACGACCAGAACGCCACTCTGGTCGAGTTTCAGCCGGGCCAGCAGGTATGGGTCATGGCCCCCGTGAAACCCTGCGCCCTCCAGGATAAATGGACCGGGCCCTTCAAAGTGGTTGAGCGGAAGAGCCAGGTCACGTACTTGGTGGACGTCCAGTCCCCCCGGGACCCCCTCCGGGTCCTCCACGTGAACCGCCTCAAGCCCCACTTTGTGCGGACGGAGCTGAGCCTCCTACTGGCCACTGATGACGGGTCCGAGGAGGAGTCAGATCCTCTCCCTGATCTCCTGTGCACCCAAGAGAAGGACGGCTCCGTAGAGGGAGTGAACCTTTCCCCATCTCTCACTCCCCAGCAACGTGAAGATTGCCGCCAGCTCCTAGGGCAGTTTCCGGACCTCTTCTCCCTGGTCCCTAAGGTCACCTACTGGTGTGTCCACGATGTGGATACCGGGGACAGCCCGCCAGTGAGACACCGGGCCTACAGGGTCCCTGATCGGGTCCGGTCCTGTATCCAAGCCGAAGTCTCGAAAATGTTGACCCTAGGCGTGATCGAACCCTCAGACAGCCCCTGGGCCAGCCCCGTGGTCCTGGTCCCAAAAGCAGCTGCCCCCGGGGTCGCACCGGAACTCCGCTTCTGCGTGGACTACCGGGGACTCAATGAAGTCACCCGAGCCGATGCCCACCCCATTCCCCGAGCCGACGAGCTCATTGACCGGCTCGGGGCTGCTCGGTTCCTCAGCACCTTCGACCTCACCTGCGGCTACTGGCAAATTGCGCTCAAAGAGGGAGCCAAGGAGTGGTCTGCCTTCTCCACCCCGGATGGGCACTATCGCTTTTGCGTGATGCCCTTCGGGATGAAAAATGCCCCGGCCACCTTCCAGCGACTGGTAAATAGAGTCCTGGCCGGGCTGGAAAAATTCAGTGCGGCATATCTCGACGATATCGCAGTTTTTAGCTCCGAATGGAGTGAGCACCTCCAGCACCTCCGGAGGGTGCTGACCGCCCTGCACCAGGCAGGCCTCACCGTGAAAGCCAGCAAGTGCCAGATTGGGCAAGGTTCGGTAACCTACCTGGGGCACCAGGTCGGAAGCGGGCAGGTCGCCCCCCTACAGCCCAAAATCGACGCCATCCTAGCCTGGGAACCCCTCACGACCCAAACGGAGGTCCGAGCCTTTCTGGGCCTCACGGGCTACTACCGGAGATTCATCCGGAATTACGGCAGCCTGGTCGGTCCCCTCACGGGACTCACGTCCAAAAAGCAGCCCAAGAAGGTACAGTGGTCCCCTGCCTGCCAAGAGGCGTTCGAGGCCCTGAAAGCAGCCATGTGTACTGCCCCCGTCCTCCAGGCCCCGACTACTCCAAAGAGTTTGTAGTACAAACTGATGCCTCCGAGCATGGCATCGGGGCAGTCCTCTCCCAGGTAAATGACCAAGGCCTCGACCAGCCCGTAGCCTTCCTCAGCCGAAGGCTATTGCCCAGGGAACAGAGATGGAGCACCATCGAGCGCGAGGCGTTCGCCGTAGTCTGGGCCCTCAAGAAACTACGCCCTTACCTGTTCGGCACCCATTTCAAGGTCCAGACCGACCATCGCCCCTTGCGATGGCTCATGCAGATGCGAGGAGAAAACCCCAAGCTACTGCGGTGGTCGATCTCCCTCCAGGGGATGGATTTCACCATGGAACACCGCCCTGGGACTGACCACGCCAACGCCGATGGCCTCTCCCGGTTCTTCCGCCTCAGCGAAGAGAACCCCCAAGAGGATGGGTAGTTCTCTCCGGCTTTCAGCTGGGGGGGACGCATGTTAGACCCGGCCCTCGTAACATAGCTAGACCTGACCCCTGCACCTCACACCAGCCCCCAAACCCACGGCCTAGCCGATTCTTCCCACCAGAACTCACACGCACCCAACCCGGACTTGCCGTCCGTGGCCTTCCTCCTTTCGGCCACACCGGGCCCGCGTGCCCCCTTCATGCAACAAGATGGCCGCCCAGCCCCAGCGCAACCCTGGCCTAGAGGCGCCACTCCGGCTGGAGAACATCGCGATCCCCCGGGGATGAGAGAGGGAGGAGCAGTTTCTATCACACCTCTGCGCTTCCCTGGGAAGGTGGGTTTCGATCGACCTGCCGGCCTCCCCGAGGGCTGGCTCCACGCCTGCTGGGTGTCTGGGACTCCTCCCGACCCGGCCCTGGAAGGATCAGAAGGACAATGGCAGGAAACCCCAACAAGCGACCCCCATGGGACCAGACCCCTGCCTGCACAGACTCCGGACATCAAAGAGGAGTCGCCCTATAACAAGGGGTGCTCTGGGACTGTCCGGCAGATTCGCCTTGGAAACACCTGAGCCCTGCTGAGTGACTCGCGGCTCCCTGAAGATCGTAAGACCTCCGAACTTGTGCTTGAGCCCTGCTGAGTGACTCGCGGCTCCCTGAAGATCGTAAGACCTCCGAACTTCTGCTTGAGCCCTGCTGAGTGACTCGCGGCTCCCTGAAGATCGTAAGATCTCCGAACCTGTGCTTGAGCCCTGCTGAGTGACTCGCGGCTCCCTGAAGATCGTAAGACCTCCGAACTTGTGCTTGAGCCCTGCTGAGTGACTCGCGGCTCCCTGAAGATCGTAAGACCTCCGAACTTGTGCTTGAGCCCTGCTGAGTGACTCGCAGCTCCCACAGACTCTCGTGGTCCCGCCGGACCCCACAACGACAAGCGTATCCCCCAGCTCGAGGATTGTGAGCTGTGCGCCGGGTAAGCTCCTGCATTTGATTCCTAACACCAAAGACTGTCCCGCTACCTCCTAACCCCCCTCCAAGACCTTGTGAGCCCGCACTCTACTTGTATATATTTTGCCTTGCTGATCATAAAGATCCTACCACTCGATCTGATAAAGATTTGCTCTTAAGAACTCCTCGTGTGGTGTCTCTCTGTCGTGTGGTGCCGATCCTAGAAGCGAGGTTCCTCCCCTGAGGAGTCTCCCGCCAGTGCCCGGCTACGATACTTCGAGGGTGGGTCTCAGGGCAGTCAGGGCCCCCTTCGGGCCCCTCTGAGGTCGCCTTCTAACAGTCACATATTACATCACTCATGACATGGTCAGTGACATCACTCATGACATCACTGATGACATCTCAAATGACATCACTGATGACATCATCCAGTGAATGTGTGTTTTTCTGAAAATTACATATGTTTTATATATATATATCTCAAGGTCGATGGAAGAATAAATGGGTATATAAGTGTCTAAATGGATGATTTGTTTTTGAAAAATTGATTGTATAACTGACTGATTAAGTGTATCTTAGTGAATACATGGCTTAGTGAGTAATGTTTAAATGTGTAAATATCTGTATCAGTCTCTCACTTTGTGTATAAGTGGCTGCATGGGTTGGTGAGTAGCTACATGAGTGTCTATATAGGTTATTAGTTGGTTTTTTGAGTATCAGTATGAGTGTCTGAGTGTCTGTATGGTTCGGTGGGGGGTATTACGTAGTGCATAGGTGCATGAATGAGTGACTCACTGTTTGTATGTGTTGAAGACAGCATGTGTGCAGGACTGTATGGGTGGATGAGTGTGTGCATGGGTGTGTTAGTGAGTGATAGACTGTCTCAATAGTGTCTTTATGAGTAACTACATATGTTTTAAACTAGTATATGTGACTATTGGTGTATATAAGTGAGTATATGTGAGAGTGAGAGATTGAAAGAGTTCCTGTATGAATAAGTATGTGTTTCTATAAGTGATTGTTTAAAATACTAAGTATGTGTAAGTTTCTGTAGAAGTAAGTGTGGTGGTGTGTGTATAACTGTATATGCAAGTAAATGGATGTTTGATTCTTTATTAGCATGAGTGACTATGTGTGTGAGTAACTCTATGGATGAGTGGCGTTGTGTAACAGGATGTATAGGTGTGTGAGTACATATGATGAGTGAGTACATGTATGAGTGACTGTATAGGAATGTTGGTGAATGAGTGGATGTGTATGTGGATCTTAGAATTACTGAATAGGTTGTTGTAACTGGTATTGGTATGTCCATTGTTTTGAACATTGTAGTTTCTATTTTTGAATGTGTGTATCAAAGGTTATATTAGGGGAAGAGGAGATCTGCCACTCTATCACAAGGATGATGTCATCAGTGATGTCATTCGTGATGTCATTTGAGATGTCATCCGTGATGTCATGAGTGATGTCACTAACCACGTCATGAGTGATGTAATATGTCACGTCATCAGCAGTGCATTGCGGGCGCGCGAGTTATAGTTAGCTGAACTAACTATAACGGGGGAATTTCAATGGTTTTGTACGAGTGAAAAGTCCAGCTAACTCTAACGCCCCTGAAACCTATGGTTTTTTCAGTGAATTTCTAAGGTTTTTTAAATGCTAATTCCTAACTATAACGTGCCTGAAACCTATGGTTTTTTCAGTAAATTTCAAAGGTGGTTTAAATGCTAATTTCTAACTATGCCTACAGAGATAGGACATGTGAAGAAAGAAGAAAAAACGCACAGAAAGAAAAAAAAGAAATGCAGAAAGAAGCAACAGAAGTCCTCAAAGACGAAGAAAAGTGCAGGAAGAAGGATAACGTGCAGAAAGAACAAACAGAAGAGCAGAAAGAAGCCTTGTTGCAAAATCATCCTGTACCCTCAACTTTTTCAGACGGATACTGGTGGTAACTGAGTCTGACTAACCAGTCCTAGAGCCAGTGCTATGTTAAAAGACACTCAGAATACAGTGAAACTTCCTACATACACTAGGGAACACTATGCATTGGGGTCCCCCTGTGATCAGCATGACCTCCTCTGTAAGCCCCTAGTATATAATAGGGCAGGGGATTAAAACTACCTCTTAAAACGTGCCACAGAGCGTGTTTGCACATGTCACCTCAGGCCCCGTCCCCTCACTTCCCCACTGTGTAAACATGCCCTGTCGCCGTTTTAAGTTGGGAGATTAAGTCCCCTTGAATCCTGAGGGTCCCTAGGGTCCAACTAGACCACTAGGTACCTCCAGTAAGCGCCACAGAGCTGCGTTGCAGAGAGATGTAAAAAGGGGCACGGCCTAGACCACCTCTCTGCAACGCAGCGGAGTGGTGCTTACTGGAAGCACCTGGTGGGCTAGTTGGCCCCCAGGGTCCCTCAGGATTGAAGGGGAATTATTTCCCCAACTTAAAACATGCCACAGGGCTTGTTTGCACACGTTAACTCAGGCCCCGTCCCCTCCCATCACCACTGTGTAAACACGCCCTATGGCCGTTTTTAGTTGGGAGATTAAGTTCATTTGAATCCTGAGGGTCCCTAGGGTCCAACTAGCCCACTAGGTACCTCCAGTATGCGCCACAGAGCTGCGTTGCAGAGAGGTGTAAAAAGTGGCACGGCCTGGACCACCTCTCTGCAACGCAGCTCAGTGGCGCTTACTGGAAGCACCTGGTGGGCTAGTTCGCCCCCAGGGGCCCTCAGGATTGAAGGGGAATTATTTCCCCAACTTAAAACGCGCCACAGGGCGTGTTTGCACACGTCACCTCAGGCCCCGTCCCCTCCCTTCACCACTGTGTAAACGCACCCTGTGGCCATTCTAAGTTGAGAGATTAAGTCCCCTTGAATCCTAAGGGGCCCTAGGGTCAAACTAGCCCACTAGGTACCTCCAGTAAGCTCCACAGAGCTGCGTTGCATAGAGGTTTCCCACCTTCCCTGTGTGGTCAGCTAGCTGCCCCTGACCCCCTCCCACCTTCCCTCCATGGTCTTTGTGTATGCCACCGTAGTCTCATTGTTGCTCTCCATGGTGTGTCTTGTTTCTAGTGCCCATCCTGCCTGACCTCCATGGTCATCTTGCTGCTCCTGCCCTGCCACCTTGCCCCCAGCCCTCTGTTTCCATGTGCAGACCCCCTATTCCCTCCCTCCTGGCTTGTCTGTTCCATTGTAATGCCACTGATCCATCCCTCCTGCCCTTTATGGTCTGTTATGCTGCAGCTTTCTCTCCTGTCTGTCCATTATGGTCAGCTAGCTACCATTGCCTCTTTCCCATCTGTTCTCTGTTGTCCATGTGCATGGTCCTGTCCCCTCCCTATTGCTTTCTATGGATTGTTGTGCTGCACTTCCGTCCCGCATGCGTTGTGTGGTGTATTGTGCAGCTGCAAACCCTGATGCCTGCCCTGTAGGGTCAGGGTGGTGCACCTCTCCATGTCCCTCCTGTCATCTGTTATCTGAGTCCATGTCCCTACCCCAATTCCTCCTGCCTACCATGATTCAATGTACCATACTTGCGAACATTTTGAACTTGGTAAGAGGGAGATTTTGAGAAAAAACTGGGGTATTGATTTTCCCCTTTGAGTTACATTGAAAAAGAGGAGATTGTAGACAGGAGACAGATCAAATAAAGCCCATTTGAGCTTAAAAACATTGGACGTTTCCTGGCTGAAACGGGTCTGTTGGCATGTATGGTTGTACTACCACAGCCTCTTCCTTCTGCCCACAATGGTCTATTATAGTGCCACAGCCTCTCTTGCCAGTCCTGTATTGTTGGTTTGTTGCCCCTGCCCCCCTTTCCACTGCCCTCCATAGTCTGTTGTGCTGCCACTGCCCTTCCTGCCTGCCCAGTGTGGTCAAATTGTTGCCTCTGCACTCTCCTACCTGCCTTCAATTTTCAGAGTCCGTGCCCCTGGCCTCTGCCTCTCAACAGTATCCCAATGAACAACTAGATTGCTAACATTCTATATTTATTACAAAAGTGTGGAACGCCTGATGTCATCTTGATGTAATCAAAACTGTAATACCTAGAGTATTTCCTTTAGAAATTACATATATGAGAGGGTCTTATTTGCATCAAAATTATGGTTAGTGCTCTAAAAAACTAAAATGGGGACATATTTTCTGAGTTTTCAAATAGCGATAAAGAACTTTTAAATTATTTGTAATCTTTATGTTTTTTTATCCAGTTGACCACTTGATTAAATGTTGCACCTTGGCGAGAGGATGTGGTGTTACTTCCAGAGCTGCAGACTTTGCAACTGGGGAACCAGGTTGGAGTTTCTGCTTCAGCTCAACATTCTGTGATTGTGGTCAAATCACTTAATCTCCCCATGTCTACAACCAAAATTAATTTGATCTTGTGTGATGTAACCAATGCTCATGTAAAGCATTCCAATACCTGACAAGTCTGCACTATATAAAACTGCAAATACACAAAAAATAAGTGTTTTGCACACTTCTGTCATTGGGCTACATGTGGGCTACATATGGGTGATATTTGTGCTGCATTTAGGCTCTTTTGTGTCTGGTGGCCATCTTGGGAGATTTATTTGTTATGAAATTTCCTAATTTCCTCATTTACTGCAGTCTCCTCAGTAGGAAATGCTTTCAGTTTTTTACTTTGATTCCATCAAGAAGGTATTCAGATATGTCACACATTTGCCATAAATTCTGAATGTTAGCACTCTAGTTGCTCATTAGATCACTGTAGTAAAGCTACTGCTCACCACGGAAGTCTGCTGCTGGTATTAAAAGTGCATGTTTCAGTCTGCATATCAGAATTTTTTAATGAAATAGAAGAGGATTTGAGAAGTCACTCAAAATGTGCCCTAATTTTTCTTTCTTCAGCACTAATCATAATTTCTATGGCAAAATGAACCCCCTCATTGTGTTCCTTTTTAAATTAAATGTTTTAGGTGTTACCCGTTTATTCCAATCAAGATGGCTTCAGGTGTGCCATACTTTTGTCATAAGTAAGACAGTAAGCGCTCTAGTTGTTCTTAAGAACACTCTGGGACATTCTGTCATTAGGCTATACTTGGGCTACATCTGGGTGATATTTGGGCTACATTTGGGCTCTTTTGTCTCTGGTGGCCATCTTGGGAGATTTATTTGTTATGAAGTTTCCTAATTTCCTCATTTACTGCAGTCTCCTCAGTGGGAATACTTTCAGTTTTTTATTTTGGTTCCATCAAGAAGGCATTCAGATGTGTCACACATTTGCCATAAATTCTGAATGTTAGCACTCTAGTTGCTCATTAGATCACTGTAGTAAAACTACTGCTCACCAGGGAAGTCTGCTGCTGGTATTCAAAGTGCATGTTTCAGTCTGCATGACAGAATTTGTTTATGAAATAGAAGAGAATTTGAGAAGTCAAAATGTGCCCTCATTTTTCTTTCTGCAGAACTAATCATAATTTCTATGGCAAAATGAACCCCCTCATTTTGTTCCTTTGTAAATTAAATGTTTTACGTGTTACCACTTTATTCCAATCAAGATGGCTTCAGGTGTGCCATACTTTTGTTATAAGTAAGACTGTTAGCGCTCTAGTTGTTCGTTAGAACACTCTGGGACATTCTGTCATTGGGCTATACTTGGGCTACATCTGGGTGATATTTGGGCTACATTTGGGCTCTTTTGTCTCTGGTGGCCATCTTGGGAGATTTATTTGTTATGAAGTTTCCTAATTTCCTCATTTACTGCAGTCTCCTCAGTAGGAAATACTTTCAGTTTTTTACTTGGTTCCATCAAGAAGGCATTCAGATGTGTCACACATTTGCCATAAATTCTGAATGTTAGCACTCTAGTTGCTCATTACATCATTGTAGTAAAGCTCCTATGGGAAAATGCATGGGGAAAACGCGTTTTGGGACCCCCCTTTTTTCTCAGCCCCCGCTTGACGAATCACCCCGAGACTTTCAGGGTAGGAGCTGAGTGAAGCGCCCCATTAGTTTTAAAAATTTCACGAAGATAAGTCAACCGGCGCCAAAGTTATTCAAAATAGAATTTTCAGATTTCCTATGGGAACTCGGTCCTAACTATAACTATCTACTGGCGACCGCCAGTAGATAATATATATATATATATATATGTGTATATATATATATATATTTATTTTTTTTCACTGAAAAAAACATAGGTTTTACAGACGTTACAGTTAGGAATTAGCATTTAAAAAACCTTTGAAATTCACAAAAAAAACATAGGTTTCTGGGACGTTATAGTTAGTTGGACATTTGACTCATATAAAACCATAGAAATTCCCCCGTTATAGTTAGTTGAGCTAACTATAACTCGCGCGCCCGCAATGCACTGCTGATGACATCACATATTACATCACTCATGACATGGTCAGTGACATCAGTGATGACATCTCAAATTACATCACTGATGACATCATCCACGTGATAATCTGATGCACATATTGATGCCCTAATATAAACTTTGATACACCCACTCTAAAATACAGACTACTATTTTTGAAACCATACACACAACAATGCCAGATACTACATACCACCGACTATTTCCAAGGTCTACACACACATCCAGTCACTTATACATGCAGTTAATCATCAATACAGTACTATAATATGCACTCATACACCTATACATACAGTCACACTCTGCCACTCATCCATAGAGTTACTCACACACCTAGTCAGTCATGCAAAGAATCAATCATATACCCATTTACTCATGTATACAGTTATACACACCAACTCCGTTATTTATACACACACCACATCACTTATTTATGCAAATACTAACACATACTTACTGTCTTATACAATCACTGATACAAGCAGACACTCAGTTATACACCTACTCTTCAAATAACTTACTCTCACGTATATTCATTTATATACTCCAGCATTCACATATACTGCCTTAAAACATATGTAGTTAGTCACACATATACCACTGAAACATTCATTCACGCACCAACACATTCATACACACACTAACTCACCCATACAGCCCTTCCCAGATGCACTTTTGAATCCATACAACCAGTGAATCGCCCACTCAGACATCTATGCACAGTCACACACCCCCCACCCACCCACACAGACACTCAGGCACCCATACAGATACTCAGACAACAAATCAATAACCCATATAGACACTCATGTAGCTACTCACCAACCCATGCAGTTGCTTACACACCAACTGAGAGACTAATACAGACTTTCACACAGTTTAGTCACTAACCCATGCATTCAGTAACACACGTTCAATCACTCACTTATACAGTCAGTCACGCACCCACTAAATAATCCCTTCAGGCCCTTGTAAATCCACTCATTCTTCAATACACCTTGGCATAGATATATATGAAAAATTATTGGACTTTACAGAAACACACATTCACTGGATGATGTCATCAGTGATGTCATCAGTGATGTCATTTGAGATGTCATCAGTGATGTCATCAGTGATGTCACTGACCATGTCATGAGTAATGTAATATGTGATGACTTCAGCAGTGCATTGCAGGCGCACTAGTTATAGTTAGCTCAACTAGCTATAACGGGGGAATTTCTATGATAATTCCAGGGTGAACACTCCGTGGCTGAAACACAAAGAAGACTTCATAAAATGTATGAAGTGTAAAGCGTGCATGCATGGTAAGAATACATCAGCAAATTTGCCGGGGTTATCTAAAACAGAAAGAAAAATAAAGGGACAGTACAATTGCAAAACCGAATTTGCTGTCTACGTGCTAGGATGTCCTTGTAATCTTCAGTACGTGGACAGTACAATCCTTCCGGTACACAGGAGAGTGCTGCAGCACCTTAGAGTGATAAGTCCTATCCATTGGCACGCCATTTCGAATAAAACATCCTAATAAAAATGTGCAAGGTTTAACATACTTTGTCGTAGACTCCATTCCGCCTCATGTTTGAGGAGGAGACAGAGAGAAGAAATTAAGAAGGTTAGAATCCTGTTACATATTAGAGCTAGATACGAGGGCTCTGGCCGGGCTCAATATGGAAGAAGATTTGTATACACATCTGTGAACTCTCTGGAAGTCTAGTTAGCCATACAGGTTCAAATAGTTAATAAGCTCCATCAGATTCTCTGGTTTTAATAATCTTAAGTTTTGTTTACACTTGCACTTTTTTGTTAGTCTTAGGCACAATGTTGACAAAATACAGAAATTAATTAGCGAAACCGCAAGAATATATAAAGATATAAAATCTGGTCATCAATGTCAACAAGACCAAATACATGGTTCTGCATGCGGATACCACAAACTGCCCGATCCCAAAGCTTGACGATCTACCGCTGGAACGAGTATCGGTCTTTGATTATTTGGGGCTCACACTAAGTAACAAAATGGATTGGGGAGCCCAGATCCTAAAGGCTAATCTGAAACTGGTCCAAGTCTCTGGGGGAATCCTGAAGATGTACCGGGACAGCCCGATAAAGTTAATTGGCCCGCTTGTAGAGGTTTATAAGGTCCAGGCAAGAGGAGTGGCGACATATGGCGCTGAACTTTGGGGCCATAGCGCAGTCCAGTCCTTAGTAAGGTCAGAAAATCATTTTATGAGACAACTTTTAGCTCTACCCAAGAGTACTCCCCTCCAACCCCTTAGAATGGATCTTGGAATCCACCCAATAGCGGACCTGGTTGCTTCCCGCCCGGTCATGTATTGGCGCCGTTTGTGGAGCACACCAGAACTCACCAACTTTAGGGAGGAATTAAAATCAATTATGACACTACCAGGGGCTGGCACCATTTAATGGCTTGTATACATTAAAAGGTTTTTAGGCGCAATTGGTAGGGAGGATCTTTGGCTTAATCCAGAGGAGACCTGTGTTGTCCTACAAAAAAAACAGTTGTCAAAAGCGATAGAGGAATACAAAATGTTGCAAATGCTACGCCTAGAGCCTAGCACTAACATGACCTCTGTATTCCTCGAAATGAAATTAAGCTACAGCTTTGAGCCCGCACTGGATTTGATCCAACCATTGCTTGCCAAGAAACTTTACATCCAATTTAGGCATGGATCTCTCCCTTTGTTTTCTAGGACGAATAAATGGCAAGGTTCTATAATTCGTTCTTGCCCAGGGTGTAGTTTGAATGAAGAAACTGAGGCCCATGTATTATTTTTTTGCAAGGCTTACACTAACCCACACAAAAAATGGATCATTCAACTAGCCAAAAACCTTGGTGTAAGAAACTATAGAGAACTACATAGGATAATGAAATCTGACACCTCACCCCTATTCGTCACAGTAACTGCAAAATACCTTTTCTCTATGTGGGTAACAAGAAAACACCTAGCATTGTAACGCCTTTTCCTTATTTTCTCCAAGCCATGTATCTTTTTATTGTATCTTTGTGCTAAACATCATTTACTTTTTATGTACACATAACGATTTAAATTATTGTTTTATGAGAGGTTTTAAGACTATTGGTTATATATGTTGATTCTTTTTAAATGTGATGTCTGCACTTTTATGGCAACTTTGCCGAAATAAAGTTTTCTGACTGACTGACTGATTATAAAAGCCCACTTTGGCAGGACTGATCATACTTCTTATTGTATAGAGTAGAAACCAATAGGAGATAAGCGCACTGGGGCAAAATTGCTGAAAAAGAACCGTTATTGAAAAAAATTAATGAAATCCCTGATTGGGATGTATATAATATCGAGCAATGAATTGCGGGGTAATATGTGAAAAATGATGTAATCGAATGGGTGAAATAATGCCTAATATATTTTGGCTATGCAATGAGCAAAGTTATGCTATGCGGCACTTTATGTATCATTAGAAATGTTTTTATGGCAATAACGTAAAAATGCTGATAATGTCTTAAAATGTGGTAGAATGTATTTCTTTGACGATTCAAAGAAATGGTTTTATTAGCTGCAGCAAAGGCTGAAATTTAAGTATGCACTTGCAAGCATTGCTGTAATTCTTTAAAAAACTACGAGTCTGTTTGTTATGGTATTGTGTGCGCAGCTTTACACGTGACACGTCACATGCACGGCATTTAAAAATGGTTGATTTTGACAAAAGCTTGGTTGGTGAGCAAGCCTTCTGGTACAGGCGAAACACGTCCGATCAGCCGACAAATAAAACCTTATTTTTGTCAAAACATAGCGTCGACAGTCCTTGGTTGCTGAGGAGTGTCAATCATATAAATAGAGACCGAGCTTGGGTAGGCTGCTGTGACGATGCGCCCTCTGGCTAGGAGTTTGCTATACAAGCAATTCGAAGAAAAAAAATAATATATATATATATATATATATATATTCACAGAAACAAACATAGGGTACAGGGGTGTTATAGTTAGCTGGACATTTCACTCATACAAAACCATAGAAATTCCTCCGTTATAGTTAGTTCTGCTAACTATAACTCATGTGCCCGCAATGCACTGCTGATGATGTCACATATTACATCATTCATGACATGATCAGTGACATCACTGATGACATCACTGATGACATCTCAAATGACATCACTGATGACATCACTGGTGACATCATCCAGTGAATGTGGTTTAGTTTGACATTTAAATATGTATTATATATATATATATATATACCAATCTGTATTGAAGATTGAGTGGATATATAACTGTCTGGATGGAGGATTTAGTAGCTGTCTGACTGTCTGTTTAAGTTAGTAATTAAAAGTGTCTCACTTAATACATGGATTAGTAACTAAACTATGTGAATGTATGCATCACTGTCTCTGTTGTTGTATAACATGCTGCATCAGTTGGTCACTAACTACATGAGTGTGTATATTAGTTATTGATTAGTTGGGTGAGTATTTGTATGGGACACTGAGTTTGTTTGTGGTTGGATGGGGTGTGTGTAACTCTATGCATAGATGTGTGAATGGTTGATTGACTAGGTGTATAGGTTTAAGAGTGCATGTGGAAACAGTTGTTTGGGTGACTGACTGTATTTATTTGTGTGTTGGTGAGCGAATATATGTTTTAGTTGTACATCTTCAACAAAGTAAAAAAATAAAAGGCATTGTATGTGAGAATTGGTGTATATAAATACGTGTATATAAGAGTCAGTGATTGTGAGAGTAACTATATGAATGAGTGTATAATTGTAATGGTGATTTTTTTAACATATTAACTATGAGTTACTATGTGTTTGAATAAATGAGGTGTTGTGTGTATAATTGTGTAAGTGAGTAAATGTAAGTGTGATTAATTTTTTTCATGAGTGAGTAGGATGACTGCATAACCGACTAAGATGACTGCTGATGTCTCAATGTCTATATATGTGTATAAGTGCATTCGATAGTGTTCTATTACTTAGTGACTGCATGTATAAGTGATTTTGTTGTTGAGTGGGTAGTTGTGTGTGTAGACTTAGGAATCAGTGAGTGGGTACGTAGTAACTGGTATTGGTGTGTCAATGGTTTCAAATATGGTAGTCTGTATTTTACAGTGAGTGATGAAAGGTTATACTAGTGTATGATGAGGTGTATCAGATTGTCACATGGATGATGTCATCAGTGATGTCATCAGTGATGTCATTTGAGATGTCATCTGTGTTGTCACTGACCATGTCATGAATGATGTAATATGTGACATCATCAGCAGTGCATTGCGGGCGCGCGAGTTATAGTTAGCAGAACTAACTATAACGGAGGAATTTATATGGTTTTGTACGAGTGAAATGTGCAGCTAACTGTAACACCTCTGAAACCTATGGTTTTTTCTGTGAATTTCTAAGGTTTTTTAAATGCTAATTTCTAACTATAACGTCTCTGAAACCTATGTTTTTTTCAGTAAATTTCAAAGCTTTTTTAAATGCTAATTTCTAACTATAACGTCTCTGAAACCTATCGTTTTTTCAGTGAATTTCAAAGGTTTTTTAAATGCTAATTTTAAAGTGTAATAGAAGTTATACCTATTTTTTTGTACTGATTTTCTACAGTTTTTTAACTGTTTATTGATATATATTTTATTCATTAAATAACATATATTTTTCTGAAAATTGCAACAAAAATTTTTTTAAAAATTCAAACTGAAATATTGTTTAATGTTTTTGTTTTATTTTTTATTTTAATATATTTATATTATTTTCTTTTTAAAAAAAATGTTTCCCTAAATTTTTCGGAGTCGCCCACCCAAAGCGTACACATCACGGTGGGTGTGCGGATTCTAGCCGCCATTTTAGAAACATCGTGAAGGATCCACGTACGGTGTGCGACGGCTGTGTGTTTTTCAGTTACATCATATACATTTAATATTACGTGATGTGCGGGATTCGTATGCGACCAGTCCGCGACTCCTGCTCCCGCGCAATGCCGACACATGCGCATTACAGTACACAACGCTTGCGCGGTGGCGGGTCCCGCGTGACGTCATATACGTGCTGGGACGCGCTGGGTGCGCGACTCCGGCTAATTTTTTTTATGTTCTAAAATGATATTTATGTGTGTTTAATATACATATTAGGGCAAGAGACTAAGATATTGATAAAAATAAGATATTTGTACTTATAATAAACTTATATTATTTTTAAATATATTTTCGGGTGCGTGCTTCGTGAGCGCAGAGTGCGCGGATCCCATGTGAGCTAAAAAAAAAAGATTTCATTGGTTCATAACATTTCCCACTGTAACTATTGAAGGACCCCACCCATCCACCCATTTTAATCATTCTTGTTGGAGCATCTTTAGAGAGACATCTCTTTTCCTACAAGAACCCTTTTTGCTTGTTTTTTTTTGGTGTTTTAAAAAAAATATCAAACAAAATGGCATCTGGACAGCAGCAGCAGCAGGAGGAAGTATCTTCTGAAGAAGAATTCTTGCAGGAGGCACCACGTCCACAGAAGCCGGAATCTGTCATGTGGAAATTCTTCACTTTTCCACCTGGAGAGAAGAAAGTAAATGCGAGAAAGGTGACGTGCAAAATTTGTGACCGAGTGCTGTCAAGAGGCAGTGAAAAAAAATACTCTTGTGGCACTGCTTCCATGTACAAGCATCTCCGGACCACACATCCTCACAATCTTGCTCGGGAGGAAATGAGGTGAGCTGCTTTGAACCCCTCACCTTCTGTGGCAAGTACATCTGGAGCGCCCTCAGGAACACCTGCAATGGACATTAGGCCAGAATTCGCCTTTCTCGAGCAACACTACGTGAAGTGTAAGAAACTTATATGCTTCGGTGAGCAGTCGGTGGATGCAGTTTGTGCTGCGCAACGCAACCATCGTTGTTAATTTTTTTTGTTTTTGGAATGATAAGCAATTCCAAATGTTTCCTGTTTTATTTGTTCTTTTTTTGTTAAATTTTTGAAAAAAAAACAAAAATACAAAATTGTTCAAAAAAATAAAAAATAAATACAAAAGAAAAAAGAAGAAAAAAAAGTTCTTACCTTATCTGGTTAAAGAAAGAACTATCATTGCAAGGTAATTTGTGAAAGTTTGGTTGAATATATGTATACAGCATGATTGACTGAATGAATGCATTAGTAGTGTATGGTGAATTTATAGGTGAAGATTTATGAGGAAGTACTGCAGCGTGACACTGCAAGCTCTTTAGCTGCACTGCACTTTGGCACTTCCGAAGCACAAAGATGTGACATATGTACATGAATATGTTGCAACTCTGTGCTTCCCTCTGCACCGCTGCACAAACTGCAGCCATGCGGTGACACAGGCACCCTTGGACCATGGTGCAAGGATGTCTGTGTCGTGTGGAGATGGTTTTTGTGCAGGAAGGGAGACCTTCCTGCACAAAAACAATCAGTAAAGGCATTCTCCTCTTTCAATGTATGCTGTGGAATGCAGCATGCATTGAAAGAGGAAAAAATGAGGAGAAATGAAAACAATTCTCCTCGTTGCGCCTTGCTACACCAACTCTAGGATGGCGCAGCATTCACACACATCTCCAGATTTACGATTTCTCATAAATCTGGAGATGTGTCTTGTTCTATGGGTGTTGCGTGGGAACACCCACAGCAACACCTATGGGACGCCCCTTCAACGCAAAGTTCTGTGTATCAAGGGGTCGTATTTACAAGGAGAGGAAAAACCACGCAGGGTGGCTTTTCCACTCCTTGTAAATATGAAGGAGTACCTGGCGCCATCACTAAGTTACACAAAGTGACGTACTGGTGGCGCAGGGTGCTTGTAAATCTGCCCCATAAGTGCTTAGGTATTGGCAGACTGATACAATAAGAACATAGTGCTGGATGGGTGATTGAAGAATTGGATGAGACTGACAGGAGGTATCCTATGCTGCATGGGTACTACTTCAGTATTTAATGGAGTGGACCAATAGTATGTATCTGCTTAGAGACTTGTAGGGATTATGCACAGAATATTTTATGTGTACCTGTGTTGGTGCCTATGTCATTTTATAAGAATACCACTAGTAATTGGAATGATGACAGTGCTGCAAACACTTAATTTATAAGTGCTTACATATTGGTGGAGTGATAGGCTAAGTACATAAGTGATTAAAGAAGTGCATGGGACAGACTGGACGATTCCTACACTGCTGATTACTAACTGGGTATTTAGAAGAATGTATCAATAGTATGTAGCTTGTTAGAGGTCTGCTTGGATAGTGCACACAATATTATAGATGTACTTGTGTTAGTAGCTAGGCCATTCCATATGTTCATGACTAGTAACTAGAATAATTACAGTATTACAAACAGAGTGTATAGTGAATTTATAAGTGCTTAGGTATTGGTGGAGTAATAGGATAAGTAGATAGTGCAGGATGGGTGATTGGAGAAATGCATGGGACTGACAGGAGGATTCCTACACTGCATAGGTACTAACTGGGTATTTAGAAGAGCGTATCAATAGTTTGTAGCTGGTTAGAGGTGTGCATGCATAGTGTACAGAATATTGTACCTGCACTTGTGTTTTTGACTATGCCATTCCTTAAGTATACAACTAATAACTGGAGTAATTTCAGTGTTTCAAAGAAAGTGCGTGCTGAATTTATAAGGGCTTAGGTATTGGTGGAGTGATAGGATATGTAGATAGTGCTGGATGGGTGAATGGAGAAGTGCATGGGACAGACAGGAGGATTCCTAGACTGCATAGGTACTAAGTGGGTATTTAGAAGAGAGTATCAATAGTATGTAGCTGGTTAGAGGTCTGCATGCATAGTGTACAACATATTGTACCTGCACTTGTGTTAGTGGCTAGGCCATTCCTTAAGTATATAACTAATAACTGGAGTAATTTCAGTGCTGCAAAGAGAGTGCATGCTAAATGTATTAGTGCTTAGGTACTGGCAGGGTGATAGGATACATAGATAGTGCTGGATGGTTGAATGGAGAAGTACATGGGACAGACAGAAGGATCCTAGACTGCATAGGTACTAACTGAGTTTTTAAAAGACTGTATCAAAGCTATGTAGCTGATTAGAGTTCTGCATAGTGCACAGAATATTGTAGCTGTACTAGTATTGGTGGGTCTATGGTTTCGAGAATGGTAGTCTGTATTTTAGGGTGTGAGGAGGTGCATCAGATGATCACGTAGATTATGTCATCAGTGATGTCATTTGAGATGCCATCAGTGATGTCACTGACCATGTCATGAGTGATGTAATATGTGACGTCATCAGCAGTGCATTACTTTAATCCAAAAAGCTGGCGGCCATATTGGCCTGGTCACGATGTGAAAATTCAGGAATTGATACAATAAAGAAAAGAAAACAAGTGTTAATATGCACACAATGTCATTTCAGCATATCTTGCCCCGTGACCGCCATACCTGTATGTTCGTCAACATGACTTATTCATAATAAACATACTTAGAATTGCAAACATCAACATAAACAATGGACTACACATTACTTTAAAGTGAAAGGCTAGCGGCCATATTAATCTGTGCACGTTGCGTATTATAATGGTTCTTACACGAAAGAAAAGGAAAAAAAGGGGTGTTAATATACACACACTATCCCTGAATAAAGCTCTAGCGATTATAGTTTCATTCCATTCACTGCTCATTTGAGATGTCATGAGTGATGTCATGAGTGATGTAACTGACCATGTCATGAATGATGTAATGTCTGAGGTCATTAGCAGTACATTGCGGGGGCGTAAGTTATAGTTAGCTCAGGTAACTATAACTGCTGAATTTCACTGGTTGTGTATGAGTGAATTCTAAGTCTAACTATACCATCCCTGTAATCTTTGTTTTTTTCAGCAAATTTCTAGTTTTTTTTTTAACGTTAAGTAAGATGCATATCACAATGGATGGTGGGGGGTTGGAAGCAGGGTCTGGCATTGTGCTGCCCCCACCCAAGCTTGCTGCTCCTGCCTTCCCTCCTCCTAGCCATCCATTGTCCAAGTCCATGTCCCTGCTCCCTTATTACAGCCCTGTGTGGCCGTTGTTCCGCCACTGGCCTTCCCGCCTTCTCTGAACAGTTAGCTTGCTGCCCCATCCACCTCCTCCATATCCTCTGTTGTCTGAATCCATGGACTAGCCTCCTCCCTCCTGCCATGAATGGTGTGATGTGCTGCCACTGCCCTCCATTTAGAATGATGTACCAGTCCACTCCTCCTGCCCTCCATTGCTCAATTCATGCCCCATCATTCACCTCTTGCTTAGCCTCTGTGCTTAGCTTGCTGCCCCTATTCTCCTTCCCCCTGCCCACTGATGTCTTTGTGCATGCCCCTGCTCCGTCCTTTTTGCCCACCATGTTCCATGGACCTGCCACTCCTATCTACTTTGAGTGTTCTGTTGAGCTGCCACTCGCCTCCCACCTGCCTAGCATTGTCAGATGACTGTAACCTGTCCCTGCCACCTCCACTCTGCCTGTCCACATTCCATGCCCCTATCCCCTTCCTCCTGTCCTCCATGGTCCAATTTACTGCCACACCCTACTGCCCTCCCTGGTCTGTTGTGCTGCAACTGCTCCTCCTGCCTGCCCTGACCCTCCCTTCTATCCTCCATGGTCCTTTGTGCATGCCCCTGCACCCTTCTTCTTGCCCATCATAGCCATTGTGCTGCCACTAATCCTCCTGCTTGCCATGCATGGTCTTCTGTGCTGCCATGGCCCCTCCCACCTTCTCTGTGTGGTCAGCTAGCTGCCCCTGACCCCCTCCTACCTTCCCTCCATGGTCTGTGTGTGTGCCATCATAGGCTCACTGTTGCTCTCCATGGTGTGTCTTGCTTCTAGTGCCCATCCTGCCTGACCTCCATGGTTATCTTCCTGCTCCTGCCCTGCCCCCTTGCCCCCAGCCCTCTGTTTCCATGTGCAGACCCCTATTCCCTCCCTCCTGGCTTGTCTGTTCCATTGTAATGCCCCTGATCCGTCCCTCCTGCCCTTTATGGTCTGTTATGCTGCAGCTTTCTCTCCTGTCTGTCCATTATGGTCAGCTAGCTACCATTGCCTCTTTCCCATCTGTTCTCTGTTGTCCATGTGCATGGTCCTGTCCCATCCCTATTGCTTTCTATGGATTGTTGTGCTGCACTCCCGTCCCACATGCCCTGTGTGGTGTATTGTGCTGCTGCAAACCCTGATGCCTGCCCTGTAGGGTCAGTTTGGTGCACCTCTCCATGTTCCTCCTGTCCTCTGTTATCCAAGTCCATGTGCCTACCCCAATTCCTCCTGCCTTCCATGATCCAATGTACCATACTTGCAAACATTTTGAACTTTTTTAAGAGGGAGATTTTGAAAAAAAACTGGAGTATTGATTTTCCCCTTTGAGTTACGTTAAAAAAGAGGAGATTGTAGACAGGAGACAGATCAAATAAAGCCCATTTGAGCTTAAAAACATTGGATGTTTCCTGGCTGAATCGGGTCTGTTGGCATGTATGGTTGTACTACCACTGCCTCTTCCTTCTGCCCACAATGGTCTATTATATTGCCACAGCCTCTCTTGCCAGTCCTGTATTGTTGGTTTGTTGCACCTGCCCCCCTTTCCACTGCCCTCCATAGTCCGTTGTGCTGCCACTGCCCTTCCTGCCTGCCCAGTGTGGTCAAATTGTTGCCTCTGCACCCTCCTACCTGCCTTCAATTTTCAGAGTCTGTGCACCTGGCCTCTGCCTCTCAACAGTATCCTAATGAACAACTAGATTGCTAACATTCTATATTTATTACAAAAGTGTGGAACGCCTGATGTCATCTTGATGTAATCAAAACTCTAATACCTAGAGCATTTCCTTTAGAAATTACATATATGAGAGGGTCTTATGTTATGTTATGTGACGTTAAAAGAGATTTGTATAGCGCACGTACACCAGAAGGTTTCATGGCGCTAATTGTCACAAGGAGACGCGGCGGGCGGACTAATTGTATGAAAGTGCAAACAGCTGTGTTTTGAGGGCCTTTCTGAAACTCAATAAGTTTTCCTGCACTCTGATGTCCAGAGGTAGCGAGTTCCAGAGACCAGGTGCGAGGTACGAGAACCTACGCCCTCCCTGGCGTTTCCGTTTAATGGTCGGGGTAGCTAGTAGCATGAGGTTGCCAGACCGTAGGGAGCGGCGTGGTATGTATTTCACGATCAGGTTACTAAGAAATTTAGGGCTCTTACAATGCAGGGCTTTAAAAAGAAGGCAGCCGGTCTTAAAAGCTGCACGTTGTGCGATTGGGAGCCAATGTAGTTTAGCCAGAAGGGGGCTGGCAGAGTGCCATTTGGGTTGCTTGAGTATTAATCTGGCTGCCTGGTTCTGTACCATTTGAAGACGTTTAAGCAGAAACATGGGTAGGCCAAAGTAGATAGAATTGGTGAAATCGAGACGCAAGAGTACAAGGGCGATCACTGCCTGAGTAAGGGCCGAAGGGGTAAGTAGGTGAGCAATTTTCTTGAGTTTCCTCAACTGAAAAACACATGAGGATACTACGGACCCCACTTGTCCCCTGAGCGAAAGGTCGGCATTCAAAGTCACTCCGAGGCTTTTTACTGAGGGGGAGGGGGAGGGAGGTGGTCCAAGGTTGGCAGGCCAGAAATGAGGGCCCTACATGGTTGCGCTAATGCCTGTCAAGATTAGTTCAGTCTTGCCAGGATTAAGTTTGAGATGATTGAGACTCATCCAGCGCTGAATGTGTAACATGGTGGCTTGGAATTCAGAGGCTGAGTTTGGCCCGTCTAGTGTGAAAATAAGTTGAAGGTCATCTGCATAATTAAAAGTTGTGACCTTCATATTTTTTAAGGAACTAATGAGGGGTCTGAGATAGAGATTAAATAAGAGAGGGGAGAGGGATGATCCCTGGGGGACTCCGCAGGAGGAGACCATCCTGGGAGCGGTGAAAGTGCCTAGACGAACTGCCAGCGTTCTGTCTTGAAGAAAAGATTTGATCCAGTTGTAGGCGGAGCCTTGTATACCTGCTTGTTCGACACAGGATAATAAGATATGATGATTCACCGTGTCGAACGCGGCTGACAGATCCAGGAGGATGAGGGCCTGGTGATTGCCTTTGTTCGCATTTGCTCGCAGGGTATCTAGTACGGCAAGGATGACCGTTTCAGTGGAATGTGCAGGATGGAACCCGGCTTGATTGGGTTCCAAGTAGTCGGATTGTTCGATGAAATTCGAGAGGGACTTGGTGACGTGGGCCTCAAAAATTTTTGCTAAGAAGGGAAGCAAAGAGTTGGAGTGATTCAGAGGGTCAGCCCCGGGTTTTTTTAATAGTGGGACCACTATCGCATTCTTAAAAGCAGAGGGAACCTTACCTTGGGAGAGTGATTCATTTAAGAGAGGGAGTACAACATGGGGGAGGACGGACAGAACCTCTTTTAGAATATGAGGGGGACAACAGTCGTTGGGTGACCCGTATTTGACTCGAACCAGTAGTTCTGAGAAGAGCTGGGGGCATAAAGCTGGAAAATGATCCAAGGTAACAGGATTAGTCGTGACCAGATCAGTGTGGTCTGTGCAACATATGGCGGGGATACTGGCCTTTATCATGGATATCTTGTCCAAGAAGAATGAGTTCAAGGAACTACAAAACTCCTGAGTGGATGGCTGATCAGGGTGAATTCTATCTAAATTACATAGATCGTTGATTATTTGCATCAAAATTATGGTTAGTGCTCTAAAAAACTAAAATTAGGACATATTTTCTGAGTTTTCAAATAGCGACAAAGCACTTTGAAATTATTTGTTATCTCTATGTTGTTTTATCCAGTTGACCACTTGATTAAATGTTGCACTTAGGGGAGAGGATGTTGTGTTACTTCCAGAGCTGCAGACTTTGCAACTGGGGAACCAGGTTGGAGTTTCTGCTTCAGCTCAACATTCTGTGATTCTGGTCAAATCACTTAATCTCCCCATGTCTACAACCAAAATGAATTTGTTCTTGTGTGATGTAACCAATGCTCATGTAAAGCGCTCCAATACCTGACAAGTCTGCACTATATAAAACTGCAAAAACACAAAAAATAAAAAGTGTTTTGCACACTTCTGTCTTTGGGCTACTTGTGGGCTACATCTGGGCGATATTTGTGCTGCATTTGGGCTCTTTTGTCTCTGGTGGCCATTTTGGGAGATTTATTTGTTATGAAGTTTCCTAATTTCCTCATTTACTGCAGTCTCCTCAGTAGGAAATGCTTTCAGTTTTGTACTTTGATTCCATCAAGAAGATATTCAGATATGTCACACATTTGGCAAAAAATTCTGAATGTTAGCACTCTAGTTGCTCATTAGATCACTGTAGTAAAGCTACTGCTCACCACGGAAGTCTGCTGCTGGTATTGAAAGTAGATGTTTGAGTCTGCATGTCAGAATTTTTTAATGAAATAGAAGAGGATTTGAGAAGTCATCGGCGTAACAAATACCTCAGCCAAACTTGATCGTTCCATTTTTTATAAACACCCTTTCAAATAATGAGTCAAGAGATCGAGGGCTAAAAACACCCAGAGTCTGATGAAAGAAGCACAATCATTTATTGATATTTATATTTATTTGTTTTTATTTTTTACAACATACACAGCAAAAAAAAGAATAATAATTTGAAGAAAAATAATGGAACACCTCTTCTTGAACTATATCAGTGGTAAAAACCACCCATAGTCTTTCTTCTAGCTCTTTAAAAATGACACCACAGTGAAGGCGAACACAACCGGGCCAGCAGAGATAGAGTCAGCACAAGTCGTGCTGCACCAACCTGATAGGTAGAAGCAAACAACGAAGAGAGCTACGATCTACAAAACCGTAACGTATTATCAAAATATGTGTTAAATGAGTATTATTTTGTGTCATCAGACAGGTGACTTACTCGCTGAAAACCCGTTGACGTCCAGTAACGAGGACAATAGGTAAATCAAGAACGGCGCGAGCGAGGGGACTGGCCACATCGATTATCTGAGAGGAGTGTTTTTTACTAAGGGAAATGCACCCATAAACATTTTGTTTCACTGCGAACTTAGTTCCTACAACATTCCAAGTAACAGCAGCATTGTAATGACTATTTTTGACCTTCTTTCGTAAATACTTACCAACCAATAATGCGATTACCGCACGCTGCCATTTGGTCAGGACTCTTTACACTATGAATTTTAATCTACCACACACTAACATCTAGTTGTAAAGAAACAATACAAATTGACATGAGAAAGATTGAAGGAGTTGGCCAGAACGTGAATCTAAGGGAAGCGCCCTACCATAGGAACTGTACATATTTCGTATCCAATCACGGGTAGCATCACCAAGTAAATTATATTTAACACCAATATTGAGACGCCCTAATCATTCACTCAGAATGCTAGCAAATATTTTAACCCTAAGTACTAACATCTCTTACGCTATCACGCTGTGATAACTTTTCAACACTCACACATTGTTAAGTACTACCCAGCGAATAAGAGACCTGCTAGAATTCCTATCACTTTTGTTTAAAGAGCGTAACAACAGCTAACATAATTTAATGTAACATCAACTATGAAACATGTAGATTTTTCACCCAGAACGCTGATAATTAACCACTTCCTGACACTGTACCACATTTATGTTATCAATCCACATGATAACAAAGAAACAAAACATCAAGTGATATTCCAACTATACTCGAACCCACAGCAAGCAAAGATTAGAGATCCTCACTAATAGGTCTGCCATAGGAATTTGCCTTGTTATAAAGTGTTGCCATTTTATAGTTTCTTGCACTGTCTTAGCACAAAGACAGCATGACCATTTGTGAGAATACAGACCTGATATTCTCCTTTATGTTTGTTTGTCTTGTTTCCTCCCTTTTTTACAGGTACTATCTGACCAAAGCAGAATAGGTCTCTCACTATACCCCTTTCCTACATCTTTTCACTCTAGGTCCTGAAGAAAGCCCACTTGACCCCTCGGGGCAATCGCAAGGGCTGAAACATGTCGACCTTTTTATGGATATATTAGGTGCGGGAGATTCATAATAAATCCCCCTACGCACGGAACTATTTTTAAACTATCTCGAATTCAGATTTATTAAAAAACTTTATCTGGCTGTACGAGCATTTTAACTATTCCCTTTTTTTCTCACTGCACATAACCCAACCATCACTGATCACTACTGCACTAACCAGTGGTACACCTCCCGGTGGAGGAAGCATAAAAACTAACCCAATGATGATGCCGTCACGTTTTTAAAGAGAAAGGCAGAGAACCAAGATATACCGCCACCGCTACCTCTGTACGTGAATGAGGGTTTTTTATCAGTATAGCATACGAAAATGTAAAAAACCCTGGTTACTCAGGACAAGTGATCCATTCCCCACTTGATTTTTTGATATAGAATAAGGAAGCGGAATGGATCGCAGTTCCTTCTTTCTCCCCCCTTCTTGATTTGTTATAGATTTGAGAAGTCACTCAAAATGTGACCTAATTTTTCTTTCTTCAGCACTAATCATAATTTCTATGGCAAAATGAACCCCCTCAATATGTTCCTTTAAAAATTAAATGTTTTAAGTGTTACCAGTTTATTCCAATCAAGATGGCTTCAGGTGTGCCATACTTGAGTCATAAGTAAGATAGTAAGCGCTCTAGTTTTTTTTTTTTTTTTTTTTTACGTTTCCAAAACCTTTATTCAGCATGAATGCGAAATACACAGCCCCTCGCCTACAACCATCTTGTGGCCGGCGGCTTGATACGAGAATGAAAATGAATGTTATACACAGCTGCCTGCCTACAACCCTCCAGGGGCCGGCTGCGGCATAAGAAGCAGGATAATTAGCATGCCACTGTGAATGACCATCACCCATCAACCACGAAATACTTTGCATTGAAACAGTCGACCCTCAGTAACATGCAGCAGTGGTATAAAGGTGCCTCGCAATCGCGCACAATGACCGTCTCACCTCCCATCCCCGTGTGCTGCCTGGCCGAGGGACAGAAGGTGGGTCACTACCGTAGGAGCGATGTCTAGGAAGGTGAAGGGGGAAGCGGGTAAGAAGGCCCGCTATGTCTGTGGGTGTGACAACAGATATGCCTGTAAGGGACCCCAGATGTCAGTAGGCCTTGAAGCGGAAGGCAGAAGTTCAGCATATCGAAGTAAAGTATCCTGACAGTGTACCATATCCCCGATCCAATCCTTAAATTTGGGAGCTCTGCCCCGTCCCCATCTACAGGCTATCAGACGTTTTGCCAGAAGAAGGGCGATAGTGGCAAATCTGCGGACCGGTTTTCGTATAGTTTTGGTATAGCTCAGGAGTGCCTGTGTCGGAGAAGGTGCCAGTGGGACATCTATCATTTCCGAAACGCCGGAATACACTTGTTGCCAATAGTCGGCAATCTCCCGGCATCCCCACGTCATGTGAAGGAAGTCCGCTCCCGGAGCGCGACAGCGCCAGCATAGATCGTCCTCTCGAAGGCCCACCCTATGCATGTGTTCTGGAGTACAATAGAGCCTATGTAAGAACCTATAATGAATCACCCTAAACCTGCTACTGGAGGAGATCTGTTCGGTTTGTAAGCAGCAATAGCTCCAGAGTTCGTCATCTATGGGCAGTCCTAGGTCTTCCTCCCATTTGGTACGTGCCCTGCAAGGCAAGAAGTCTAGAGTAGTGCGTAGCGAGTGGTATAGGGTAGAGACTGCATGAGCCGGAGTGGTAGCCTTAAGTAACCGATGCAGGGGTTCCAGCGTGGGTGGCTCACTAGGAAAGTCCCCTTTCAATGCACGAATACCACTACGAAGCCTGATATATAGGAAGGTGTCCATGAAAGTGGGTGCAGAGTGAGCGAACATGTGAGATTGGGAGCGGAATTGTCCGTCATGATAGAGGTCCCCCCCTGTTGTAATGTGGAGTTTGGCCATAAAGTTTTTAAACAGTTGTTCCTCTAAAAGGGGCAACCGGGGATGGTATGCCAGAGGAAGCAGTGGAGAATAAAGCAGCGGTGCGCGTGCTACCTTCGCAATATATCGCCACGCTAGAATGGAACTCGAGATCGTGGTGCGGTACGCCGTATGTGTCTCTGGTGTACTGAGTATCGCTCCCTCCAGTGGAATAGGCGCAACCAGCCAATGTTCCACAGCCGTCTGTGGCAGGAAGGGCGTGGGGCGAATCCAGTGATGAATGTAGTGGGCCTGCGCGCTATGATAATACATCTCAAAGTCCGGGAGGTCGAGCCCTCCCTGCGCGAATGGACGAGTCAACACCTCCCAACGGAGACGCGGCTTCCTCCCCCCCCAGACCAGGCGAATGAGCTCAGACCTCAAAAGACGAAAGAAGGACTTGCCAGGGTAATATGGGATGTTCATGAAAAGGTACAGGAGTTTCGGAAGAACCACCATCTTAATTAAGGAAGCGCGGCCCGCAAATGAGAGGGGCAGCGTGATCCATCTAGACACGCATGCCTGGATATAGTCAAACGTGCGGCCATAGTTCATCCGCATTAACTCTTCTCGGTCATGGGAGAGAAGTATGCCCAGGTAGTGAACCTCATCCATGTCCCACCGTAGAGGGTAGTCCAGAGGGAAAGGCTGAGCGGCTGCAGTCAGGGGAAATATAGTGGATTTTCCCCAATTGATATGGATACCAGACATACCTGCAAAGCGAATAAACTCCCGGAGGACAGGGCTGAGGTTGGCAGCGGGGTCACGTATGTAGAGCGTGATGTCATCCGCGTATAGGGAGATGAGGACCTCTCGCTGAAGACAGCGCAGAGCCTTGTCTCGGTGATGTTGGCGGAGCCGGGCCGCCAGAGGTTCCATCGCCACCGCAAACAGCAGCGGAGATAGTGGGCAACCCTGCCGGGTACCCCGCGATACCACAAAGGCGTCCGATATTCGCACGTTCAACCCCACCCTAGCGACCGGCCGGTCATACAGGGGATCAATCCAGCGCGTGAAGCCCAGCGGCATGCCCATATTGCGCAAAATACAGTGGAGATAGTCCCATTCCAGAGAGTCGAAGGCCTTGGTGGCGTCCAAAAAGACCGCCACCAATGGCAAATCCGGGTCTACATTATGCATGATGGAAAATAGCATCCGGAGATTATTGGAAGTGGCCCTACCAGGGACGAATCCCGCTTGATCAGATAACACCAGGCCTCCCAGTAACAACTGCAGCCGGTTAGCTAGTATTTTAGT
The DNA here is from genome assembly GCF_964204655.1 of Triturus cristatus. Classification (NCBI taxonomy): domain Eukaryota; kingdom Metazoa; phylum Chordata; class Amphibia; order Caudata; family Salamandridae; genus Triturus; species Triturus cristatus. The sequence continues at coordinate 679,278,550 of NC_140589.1, forward strand.
CAGGATTTTGGCGTCACAATTAATTAACGAGAGAGGGCGGTATGAGTCGCAGCACTGAGGCGGCTTCCCAGGCTTCAACAAGGAGGTAATCAGTGCCTCCTGCATTGACGGAGGAAGCGTGCCCGATTCATGCGCCTCCATGAAAACCTCCCGGAGCACCGGAGCTAGGATATCCATATACGCCTTGTAGAAGTCCATAGGCAACCCGTCCAGGCCAGGGGCCTTTCCCGGAGCCATCTGTTTGATCGCATCTCTAACCTCTTCCAGGCCGATCGGCTCTGCCAGGAACTCCCGTTGACGGTCAGAGAGCCATCCCAGTGTAAGCTCCCGAAGGTAGTCGTCCATGTCCAATGCACCGACCCTAGTAGTAGAGTATAGCGTGGAGTAGTGTGTAGTGAAGGCCGCCAGAAGCGAGTGCGTGTCACGTAAAGGAGTCCCATCCTCCCCCTCCAGCTCCAGCACAAAATTAGAGCCTCGCGGTGGGCGGACCGCTCCCGCCAAAGATTTACCGGGTCGTTCTCCTTCCCCGTACGTGCGAGCTTTGAAGTACTTGCCCCGGAAATTCACCTCTCTTTCAGCGGTGGACATGTAGTCCGATAGCGTCTCGCGGTACTTTGCCTGCGCATCTGTATTGTTGGCGTAGTCTGGGCTATGTTCTAGGGTGTGGAGTGTAGTTTCCAGTTTACGCAAGGTATCTCGCAAGGTCCGTAGTACCCCGGAGCTCTTAGAAATGCAGAAGCCTCGTATTGTGACCTTTAGCGCCTCCCAGAGAGTGGCCGCCCGGTCTACCGTTCCCCTGTTATGGGATAGGAAATCTTCTAGCTCTTGACACAATTCGGTTCGAAATAGTTCATCAAGTAAGATGGTGGGTTGGAGTCTCCAAGTCTGAGGTCTGCCCATTATATTGGGTAGACGGAACTTGGTCAGTACCGGGGAGTGATCGGAGTACGTACGGCCCACATGTCGCACCTCCACTAAGGAGGGGGCTAGGGCCCGATCCACCATAATGTAATCTAGTCTGGCCCAAGTTGCATGTGCATGATTCCAGTGCGTGCCTTCCATAGAAGTCGGGTGTAAGTGTCGCCAGGTATCCACGATCTCATGGGTGTCGCAGATGTCCCTTAGGTATCTGTGTGTATTAGTGTAGTGGTGCATAGATGGGTTCGACCTATCCAAAGCGGGGTCTAAGACAGCGTTGAAATCTCCCCCCCAAATGAGGTGTGTGGATCCCACTTCTCTGACCTTGTTCCAGAGAGCAATGAAACTGCTCGGGTTATCACAGTTGGGGCCATAAGAGCAGGCAAGGGTGATGGTCTCGATACCTATCCTACCCCACGCTATACAATAACGACCCTCGCGATCCGTGGCGGTGCCTATGGGAACATAGGGAACTCCCCTTTTAACTAGGATAGTAGTGCCTCTTGCATAAGACGAGTAAGGCGCATGAAGTGAATGGGCAGCCCATCTGGCAGCGAAGGTGGCATTGCGGAGAGGGTCCATGTGAGTCTCCTGAAGAAATACAACCTGAGCATGCAACCTGTCTAAGGCACCCAAGATTCGCCTACGTTTCCTTGGATCCCCCAGGCCACGGACATTCCAGGTAATAGCAGTGAGCACTCCTCCCCCCTCCAGCTCAGTGCGTGTGGTGTGGGTCATTTGTGCCGATAAATGAATTATGGATTAGGAGGCGCAACTGGCAGCAAGGCCATAGATGTATTGGTCGAAAAAAGGTGGCACACTGTGCTATTTCAACAAGTATGTTGGCGGTGCTCATGCTGAAGACCAACAACAACCCCAAAACAGTCCCTGGAAATCCCACCCCCCCGCCCACTTCGACATCCCAATCATGTCGGGCATCCCCAACCCCCATCCCACCCCCTCCCACCACTGCAGCCCAATCCTGCCGGAATTCAGACCCCCTCCCATCCTTAACAACAAACATATACGCAAAAGTGGGGTATACCCTGTGGGGGACTCGCCGGTGTGCCGGACCTGCCCGTCCCAATCCCCTTTTTTTCACCCACCACACCATCACCCCATTGGGGGAGGAGTCCAAGTGGGACAGGGGGGGAGTGCCAGGGCGAATCCCGTCGTCAATGTCCAGACCAGTACCCTGTTAACAGTAGGCGACAGCACATACAGGTCCCCAAACAGTAATGTCCGTTCATCCCTTACATCATAGAGAGAGGGCGAAAGGCCAAGGCAGTCCTACATTGGGCCAGCGGGAACGGTCCCTCCCAAAAAACGTGATCCCCCCAAGCTCCACAGCCAAAGTACAGGTCACTCAAAGAGAAGAATCAAGAGCGAGGGGGAGCAGGCAGTGCCGAGGAAGAAGGAAAGACCCATGAAGGGGTAAAGAGACAGAACATGAACCAGAACAGCGGTACTCATCAGTCTGGTGCAGACGTCGGAGAGCTGGAGCCCGATCCCGTTACAGGACCGCGTCGCCGAGGGGCAGCAGAAGGCTGTTCTTTCAGAAAGTCCTCCACCTGTTGCGGATTGCCAAAGAAAAGGGGCTTGCCATGATGTGTGACCTTGAGCTTGGCTGGATATTGCATGGAGTAAGGAATGTCTCGTTGCTGTAGTTTCTTCTTTACTCCTGTAAACTTTCGACGGGCATCCTGCACTGCCTGGGTAAAATCCGGGTAGAATGAAATGGTGACGTTTTCATGCAGGATCGGTTGTTTCTCCCTGGCTAGGCGCAGTACGGCGTCCCGATCCCTGTAATTCAGAAATTTGATGATGACAGGGCGCGGCGGGGCCCCAGGGACTGGACGAGGCCCCAAGGAGCGGTGGGCTCGCTCCACCACCAGCTGCGGCGAGAAAGAGTCCCTTCCAAATTTATCGATCAGCAGCCGCTCAATGAAATCCTCCATACGGCCCCCACCGCTGGACTCCGCAAGGCCAATCAGGCAAACGTTGTTCCGCCGGGAGCGCGCCTCCAAATCTTCATTTTTGTCGGCAATGACCTTGAGCAGTCGGTCCATCTGCGTCAACTTAGTTGCACCAGCCACTGCGCCATCCTCCAGCTCCGATATTCGCCCCTCCGCCTCTTTCAGGCGCTCTCCGTGTTGGTCCAGCCGGTGCACCACCGCCTCCAGGCGTGTGTTCATGTTGTCGATTTTGGTGTCAATGGATGTTAAGCTCTTCTGCATGCCGAGAAGGATAGCTTTCCAGTCCACTTCCTCCTCCTCGCTGGGACCCAACTCGCCACTCTCCGCAGGCAGCGCTCGCGTTTTCTTTTTGGGGGGGTTGAACTGTAGCGTCGCTTCTTTCGCGTCCGATTTGCCCATGGCGGCTTCAGACGAGAGCCAAGATCTCCAAGAGTCAGTCCGCCAGGTGAGTTCAATAATGTATGCGACTACGTGAGCACCAAGTTGAGGGGGCCAGCCACAGTCTGCAGTGCCAACACCAGCTCACCAGACGATCAGACCCCTCTAGCCGCCAGGATTCTGCAGTTCAGCTTGGCTTCCAGGCGCTCCGTGTAGTCACAGCACATCCTCAGCCCCCGCAAGGACAGGGCCGCGCCACTCCGCTCCGTAGGCCACGAGGTTCAGGCCCGTGGGATACACCAAGCCAGGCCCAGAAGAGACGTCCGTCGGGTAAGGGCTCTGCCACCAGCCCCCACCTCGATGCAGCTCCCGGTGCCCCCGGCCACGGCACCCCCGCGACCCCCGGGCTCAGAAGTGCGCTCCCCTGCCTCAGTGCGGGCGGGCAGGGTATTACACGCACCACGTCCGCAGCCTCGATGCAGCAAGGTCCTCTCCGCGTTCCCTGCACGTCCGGCTCATCCGGTAGGCACCGGCAGTCGCGATGTAGGGAGGGGGACGTACAGGCCCACCGCGGCCGTCCTGCAGAGGAAAATGATCCAAGGTAACAGGATTAGTCGTGACCAGATCAGTGTGGTCTGTGCAACATATGGCGGGGATACTGGCCTTTATCATGGATATCTTGTCCAAGAAGAATGAGTTCAAGGAACTACAAAACTCCTGAGTGGATGGCTGATCAGGGTGAATTCTATCTAAATTACATAGATCGTTGATTATTTGCATCAAAATTATGGTTAGTGCTCTAAAAAACTAAAATTAGGACATATTTTCTGAGTTTTCAAATAGCGGCAAAGCACTTTGAAATTATTTGTTATCTTTATGTTTTTTTATCCAGTTGACCACTTGATTAAATGTTGCACTTAGGGGAGAGGATGTTGTGTTACTTCCAGAGCTGCAGACTTTGCAACTGGGGAACCAGGTTGGAGTTTCTGCTTCAGCTCAACATTCTGTGATTCTGGTCAAATCACTTAATCTCCCCATGTCTACAACCAAAATGAATTTGTTCTTGTGTGATGTAACCAATGCTCATGTAAAGCGCTCCAATACCTGACAAGTCTGCACTATATAAAACTGCAAAAACACAAAAAATAAAAAGTGTTTTGCACACTTCTGTCTTTGGGCTACTTGTGGGCTACATCTGGGCGATATGTGTGCTGCATTTGGGCTCTTTTGTCTCTGGTGGCCATTTTGGGAGATTTATTTGTTATGAAGTTTCCTAATTTCCTCATTTACTGCAGTCTCCTCAGTAGGAAATGCTTTCAGTTTTGTACTTTGATTCCATCAAGAAGATATTCAGATATGTCACACATTTGGCAAAAAATTCTGAATGTTAGCACTCTAGTTGCTCATTAGATCACTGTAGTAAAGCTACTGCTCACCACGGAAGTCTGCTGCTGGTATTGAAAGTAGATGTTTGAGTCTGCATGTCAGAATTTTTTAATGAAATAGAAGAGGATTTGAGAAGTCATCGGCGTAACAAATACCTCAGCCAAACTTGATCGTTCCATTTTTTATAAACACCCTTTCAAATAATGAGTCAAGAGATCGAGGGCTAAAAACACCCAGAGTCTGATGAAAGAAGCACAATCATTTATTGATATTTATATTTATTTGTTTTTATTTTTTACAACATACACAGCAAAAAAAAGAATAATAATTTGAAGAAAAATAATGGAACACCTCTTCTTGAACTATATCAGTGGTAAAAACCACCCATAGTCTTTCTTCTAGCTCTTTAAAAATGACACCACAGTGAAGGCGAACACAACCGGGCCAGCAGAGATAGAGTCAGCACAAGTCGTGCTGCACCAACCTGATAGGTAGAAGCAAACAACGAAGAGAGCTACGATCTACAAAACCGTAACGTATTATCAAAATATGTGTTAAATGAGTATTATTTTGTGTCATCAGACAGGTGACTTACTCGCTGAAAACCCGTTGACGTCCAGTAACGAGGACAATAGGTAAATCAAGAACGGCGCGAGCGAGGGGACTGGCCACATCGATTATCTGAGAGGAGTGTTTTTTACTAAGGGAAATGCACCCATAAACATTTTGTTTCACTGCGAACTTAGTTCCTACAACATTCCAAGTAACAGCAGCATTGTAATGACTATTTTTGACCTTCTTTCGTAAATACTTACCAACCAATAATGCGATTACCGCACGCTGCCATTTGGTCAGGACTCTTTACACTATGAATTTTAATCTACCACACACTAACATCTAGTTGTAAAGAAACAATACAAATTGACATGAGAAAGATTGAAGGAGTTGGCCAGAACGTGAATCTAAGGGAAGCGCCCTACCATAGGAACTGTACATATTTCGTATCCAATCACGGGTAGCATCACCAAGTAAATTATATTTAACACCAATATTGAGACGCCCTAATCATTCACTCAGAATGCTAGCAAATATTTTAACCCTAAGTACTAACATCTCTTACGCTATCACGCTGTGATAACTTTTCAACACTCACACATTGTTAAGTACTACCCAGCGAATAAGAGACCTGCTAGAATTCCTATCACTTTTGTTTAAAGAGCGTAACAACAGCTAACATAATTTAATGTAACATCAACTATGAAACATGTAGATTTTTCACCCAGAACGCTGATAATTAACCACTTTCTGACACTGTACCACATTTATGTTATCAATCCACATGATAACAAAGAAACAAAACATCAAGTGATATTCCAACTATACTCGAACCCACAGCAAGCAAAGATTAGAGATCCTCACTAATAGGTCTGCCATAGGAATTTGCCTTGTTATAAAGTGTTGCCATTTTATAGTTTCTTGCACTGTCTTAGCACAAAGACAGCATGACCATTTGTGAGAATACAGACCTGATATTCTCCTTTATGTTTGTTTGTCTTGTTTCCTCCCTTTTTTACAGGTACTATCTGACCAAAGCAGAATAGGTCTCTCACTATACCCCTTTCCTACATCTTTTCACTCTAGGTCCTGAAGAAAGCCCACTTGACCCCTCGGGGCAATCGCAAGGGCTGAAACATGTCGACCTTTTTATGGATATATTAGGTGCGGGAGATTCATAATAAATCCCCCTACGCACGGAACTATTTTTAAACTATCTCGAATTCAGATTTATTAAAAAACTTTATCTGGCTGTACGAGCATTTTAACTATTCCCTTTTTTTCTCACTGCACATAACCCAACCATCACTGATCACTACTGCACTAACCAGTGGTACACCTCCCGGTGGAGGAAGCATAAAAACTAACCCAATGATGATGCCGTCACGTTTTTAAAGAGAAAGGCAGAGAACCAAGATATACCGCCACCGCTACCTCTGTACGTGAATGAGGGTTTTTTATCAGTATAGCATACGAAAATGTAAAAAACCCTGGTTACTCAGGACAAGTGATCCATTCCCCACTTGATTTTTTGATATAGAATAAGGAAGCGGAATGGATCGCAGTTCCTTCTTTCTCCCCCCTTCTTGATTTGTTATAGATTTGAGAAGTCACTCAAAATGTGACCTAATTTTTCTTTCTTCAGCACTAATCATAATTTCTATGGCAAAATGAACCCCCTCAATATGTTCCTTTAAAAATTAAATGTTTTAAGTGTTACCAGTTTATTCCAATCAAGATGGCTTCAGGTGTGCCATACTTGAGTCATAAGTAAGATAGTAAGCGCTCTAGTTTTTTTTTTTTTTTTTTTTACGTTTCCAAAACCTTTATTCAGCATGAATGCGAAATACACAGCCCCTCGCCTACAACCATCTTGTGGCCGGCGGCTTGATACGAGAATGAAAATGAATGTTATACACAGCTGCCTGCCTACAACCCTCCAGGGGCCGGCTGCGGCATAAGAAGCAGGATAATTAGCATGCCACTGTGAATGACCATCACCCATCAACCACGAAATACTTTGCATTGAAACAGTCGACCCTCAGTAACATGCAGCAGTGGTATAAAGGTGCCTCGCAATCGCGCACAATGACCGTCTCACCTCCCATCCCCGTGTGCTGCCTGGCCGAGGGACAGAAGGTGGGTCACTACCGTAGGAGCGATGTCTAGGAAGGTGAAGGGGGAAGCGGGTAAGAAGGCCCGCTATGTCTGTGGGTGTGACAACAGATATGCCTGTAAGGGACCCCAGATGTCAGTAGGCCTTGAAGCGGAAGGCAGAAGTTCAGCATATCGAAGTAAAGTATCCTGACAGTGTACCATATCCCCGATCCAATCCTTAAATTTGGGAGCTCTGCCCCGTCCCCATCTACAGGCTATCAGACGTTTCGCCAGAAGAAGGGCGATAGTGGCAAATCTGCGGACCGGTTTTCGTATAGTTTTGGTATAGCCCAGGAGTGCCTGTGTCGGAGAAGGTGCCAGTGGGACATCTATCATTTCCGAAACGCCGGAATACACTTGTTGCCAATAGTCGGCAATCTCCCGGCATCCCCACGTCATGTGAAGGAAGTCCGCTCCCGGAGCGCGACAGCGCCAGCATAGATCGTCCTCTCGAAGGCCCACCCTATGCATGTGTTCTGGAGTACAATAGAGCCTATGTAAGAACCTATAATGAATCACCCTAAACCTGCTACTGGAGGAGATCTGTTCGGTTTGTAAGCAGCAATAGCTCCAGAGTTCGTCATCTATGGGCAGTCCTAGGTCTTCCTCCCATTTGGTACGTGCCCTGCAAGGCAAGAAGTCTAGAGTAGTGCGTAGCGAGTGGTATAGGGTAGAGACTGCATGAGCCGGAGTGGTAGCCTTAAGTAACCGATGCAGGGGTTCCAGCGTGGGTGGCTCACTAGGAAAGTCCCCTTTCAATGCACGAATACCACTACGAAGCCTGATATATAGGAAGGTGTCCATGAAAGTGGGTGCAGAGTGAGCGAACATGTGAGATTGGGAGCGGAATTGTCCGTCATGATAGAGGTCCCCCCATGTTGTAATGTGGAGTTTGGCCATAAAGTTTTTAAACAGTTGTTCCTCTAAAAGGGGCAACCGGGGATGGTATGCCAGAGGAAGCAGTGGAGAATAAAGCAGCGGTGCGCGTGCTACCTTCGCAATATATCGCCACGCTAGAATGGAACTCGAGATCGTGGTGCGGTACGCCGTATGTGTCTCTGGTGTACTGAGTATCGCTCCCTCCAGTGGAATAGGCGCAACCAGCCAATGTTCCACAGCCGTCTGTGGCAGGAAGGGCGTGGGGCGAATCCAGTGATGAATGTAGTGGGCCTGCGCGCTATGATAATACATCTCAAATTCCGGGAGGTCGAGCCCTCCCTGCGCGAATGGACGAGTCAACACCTCTCAACGGAGACGCGGCTTCCTCCCCCCCCAGACCAGGCGAATGAGCTCAGACCTCAAAAGACGAAAGAAGGACTTGCCAGGGTAATATGGGATGTTCATGAAAAGGTACAGGAGTTTCGGAAGAACCACCATCTTAATTAAGGAAGCGCGGCCCGCAAATGAGAGGGGCAGCGTGATCCATCTAGACACGCATGCCTGGATATAGTCAAACGTGCGGCCATAGTTCATCCGCATTAACTCTTCTCGGTCATGGGAGAGAAGTATGCCCAGGTAGCGAACCTCATCCATGTCCCACCGTAGAGGGTAGTCCAGAGGGAAAGGCTGAGCGGCTGCAGTCAGGGGAAATATAGTGGATTTTCCCCAATTGATATGGATACCAGACATACCTGCGAAGCGAATAAACTCCCGGAGGACAGGGCTGAGGTTGGCAGCGGGGTCACGTATGTAGAGCGTGATGTCATCCGCGTATAGGGAGATGAGGACCTCTCGCTGAAGACAGCGCAGAGCCTTGTCTCGGTGATGTTGGCGGAGCCGGGCCGCCAGAGGTTCCATCGCCACCGCAAACAGCAGCGGAGATAGTGGGCAACCCTGCCGGGTACCCCGCGATACCACAAAGGCGTCCGATATTCGCCCGTTCAACCCCACCCTAGCGACCGGCCGGTCATACAGGGGATCAATCCAGCGCGTGAAGCCCAGCGGCATGCCCATATTGCGCAAAATACAGTGGAGATAGTCCCATTCCAGAGAGTCGAAGGCCTTGGTGGCGTCCAAAAAGACCGCCACCAATGGCAAATCCGGGTCTACATTATGCATGATGGAAAATAGCGTCCGGAGATTATTGGAAGTGGCCCTACCAGGGACGAATCCCGCTTGATCAGATAACACCAGGCCTCCCAGTAACAACTGCAGCCGGTTAGCTAGTATTTTAGTCAGGATTTTGGCGTCACAATTAATTAACGAGAGAGGGCGGTATGAGTCGCAGCACTGAGGCGGCTTCCCAGGCTTCAACAAGGAGGTAATCAGTGCCTCCTGCATTGACGGAGGAAGCGTGCCCGATTCATGCGCCTCCATGAAAACCTCCCGGAGCACCGGAGCTAGGATATCCATATACGCCTTGTAGAAGTCCATAGGCAACCCGTCCAGGCCAGGGGCCTTTCCCGGAGCCATCTGTTTGATCGCATCTCTAACCTCTTCCAGGCCGATCGGCTCTGCCAGGAACTCCCGTTGACGGTCAGAGAGCCATCCCAGTGTAAGCTCCCGAAGGTAGTCGTCCATGTCCAATGCACCGACCCTAGTAGTAGAGTATAGCGTGGAGTAGTGTGTAGTGAAGGCCGCCAGAAGCGAGTGCGTGTCACGTAAAGGAGTCCCATCCTCCCCCTCCAGCTCCAGCACAAAATTAGAGCCTCGCGGTGGGCGGACCGCTCCCGCCAAAGATTTACCGGGTCGTTCCCCTTCCCCGTACGTGCGAGCTTTGAAGTACTTGCCCCGGAAATTCACCTCTCTTTCAGCGGTGGACATGTAGTCCGATAGCGTCTCGCGGTACTTTGCCTGCGCATCTGTATTGTTGGCGTAGTCTGGGCTATGTTCTAGGGTGTGGAGTGTAGTTTCCAGTTTACGCAAGGTATCTCGCAAGGTCCGTAGTACCCCGGAGCTCTTAGAAATGCAGAAGCCTCGTATTGTGACCTTTAGCGCCTCCCAGAGAGTGGCCGCCCGGTCTACCGTTCCCCTGTTATGGGATAGGAAATCTTCTAGCTCTTGACACAATTCGGTTCGAAATAGTTCATCAAGTAAGATGGTGGGTTGGAGTCTCCAAGTCTGAGGTCTGCCCATTATATTGGGTAGACGGAACTTGGTCAGTACCGGGGAGTGATCGGAGTACGTACGGCCCACATGTCGCACCTCCACTAAGGAGGGGGCTAGGGCCCGATCCACCATAATGTAATCTAGTCTGGCCCAAGTTGCATGTGCATGATTCCAGTGCGTGCCTTCCATAGAAGTCGGGTGTAAGTGTCGCCAGGTATCCACGATCTCATGGGTGTCGCAGATGTCCCTTAGGTATCTGTGTGTATTAGTGTAGTGGTGCATAGATGGGTTCGACCTATCCAAAGCGGGGTCTAAGACAGCGTTGAAATCTCCCCCCCAAATGAGGTGTGTGGATCCCACTTCTCTGACCTTGTTCCAGAGAGCAATGAAACTGCTCGGGTTATCACAGTTGGGGCCATAAGAGCAGGCAAGGGTGATGGTCTCGATACCTATCCTACCCCACGCTATACAATAACGACCCTCGCGATCCGTGGCGGTGCCTATGGGAACATAGGGAACTCCCCTTTTAACTAGGATAGTAGTGCCTCTTGCATAAGACGAGTAAGGCGCATGAAGTGAATGGGCAGCCCATCTGGCAGCGAAGGTGGCATTGCGGAGAGGGTCCATGTGAGTCTCCTGAAGAAATACAACCTGAGCATGCAACCTGTCTAAGGCACCCAAGATTCGCCTACGTTTCCTTGGATCCCCCTGGCCACGGACATTCCAGGTAATAGCAGTGAGCACTCCTCCCCCCTCCAGCTCAGTGCGTGTGGTGTGGGTCATTTGTGCCGATAAATGAATTATGGATTAGGAGGCGCAACTGGCAGCAAGGCCATAGATGTATTGGTCGAAAAAAGGTGGCACACTGTGCTATTTCAACAAGTATGTTGGCAGTGCTCATGCTGAAGACCAACAACAACCCCAAAACAGTCCCTGGAAATCCCACCCCCCCGCCCACTTCGACATCCCAATCATGTCGGGCATCCCCAAACCCCATCCCACCCCCTCCCACCACTGCAGCCCAATCCTGCCGGAATTCAGACCCCCTCCCATCCTTAACAACAAACATATACGCAAAAGTGGGGTATACCCTGTGGGGGACTCGCCGGTGTGCCGGACCTGCCCGTCCCAATCCCCTTTTTTTCACCCACCACACCATCACCCCATTGGGGGAGGAGTCCAAGTGGGACAGGGGGGGAGTGCCAGGGCGAATCCCGTCGTCAATGTCCAGACCAGTACCCTGTTAACAGTAGGCGACAGCACATACAGGTCCCCAAACAGTAATGTCCGTTCATCCCTTACATCATAGAGAGAGGGCGAAAGGCCAAGGCAGTCCTACATTGGGCCAACGGGAACGGTCCCTCCCAAAAAACGTGATCCCCCCAAGCTCCACAGCCAAAGTACAGGTCACTCAAAGAGAAGAATCAAGAGCGAGGGGGAGCAGGCAGTGCCGAGGAAGAAGGAAAGACCCATGAAGGGGTAAAGAGACAGAACATGAACCAGAACAGCGGTACTCATCAGTCTGGTGCAGACGTCGGAGAGCTGGAGCCCGATCCCGTTACAGGACCGCGTCGCCGAGGGGCAGCAGAAGGCTGTTCTTTCAGAAAGTCCTCCACCTGTTGCGGATTGCCAAAGAAAAGGGGCTTGCCATGATGTGTGACCTTGAGCTTGGCTGGATATTGCATGGAGTAAGGAATGTCTCGTTGCTGTAGTTTCTTCTTTACTCCTGTAAACTTTCGACGGGCATCCTGCACTGCCTGGGTAAAATCCGGGTAGAATGAAATGGTGACGTTTTCATGCAGGATCGGTTGTTTCTCCCTGGCTAGGCGCAGTACGGCGTCCCGATCCCTGTAATTCAGAAATTTGATGATGACAGGGCGCGGCGGGGCCCCAGGGACTGGACGAGGCCCCAAGGAGCGGTGGGCTCGCTCCACCACCAGCTGCGGCGAGAAAGAGTCCCTTCCAAATTTATCGATCAGCAGCCGCTCAATGAAATCCTCCATACGGCCCCCACCGCTGGACTCCGCAAGGCCAATCAGGCAAACGTTGTTCCGCCGGGAGCGCGCCTCCAAATCTTCATTTTTGTCGGCAATGACCTTGAGCAGTCGGTCCATCTGCGTCAACTTAGTTGCACCAGCCACTGCGCCATCCTCCAGCTCCGATATTCGCCCCTCCGCCTCTTTCAGGCGCTCTCCGTGTTGGTCCAGCCGGTGCACCACCGCCTCCAGGCGTGTGTTCATGTTGTCGATTTTGGTGTCAATGGATGTTAAGCTCTTCTGCATGCCGAGAAGGATAGCTTTCCAGTCCACTTCCTCCTCCTCGCTGGGACCCAACTCGCCACTCTCCGCAGGCAGCGCTCGCGTTTTCTTTTTGGGGGGGTTGAACTGTAGCGTCGCTTGTTTCGCGTCCGATTTGCCCATGGCGGCTTCAGACGAGAGCCAAGATCTCCAAGAGTCAGTCCGCCAGGTGAGTTCAATAATGTATGCGACTACGTGAGCACCAAGTTGAGGGGGCCAGCCACAGTCTGCAGTGCCAACACCAGCTCACCAGACGATCAGACCCCTCTAGCCGCCAGGATTCTGCAGTTCAGCTTGGCTTCCAGGCGCTCCGTGTAGTCACAGCACATCCTCAGCCCCCGCAAGGACAGGGCCGCGCCACTCCGCTCCATAGGCCACGAGGTTCAGGCCCGTGGGATACACCAAGCCAGGCCCAGAAGAGACGTCCGTCGGGTAAGGGCTCTGCCACCAGCCCCCACCTCGATGCAGCTCCCGGTGCCCCCGGCCACGGCACCCCCGCGACCCCCGGGCTCAGAAGTGCGCTCCCCTGCCTCAGTGCGGGCGGGCAGGGTATTACACGCACCACGTCCGCAGCCTCGATGCAGCAAGGTCCTCTCCACGTTCCCTGCACGTCCGGCTCATCCGGTAGGCACCGGCAGTCGCGATGTAGGGAGGGGGACGTACAGGCCCACCGCGGCCGTCCTGCAGAGCGGCCGCCGAGCCAGCCACAGTCCACGACTCCCCCGCGGCTCGCAGGGCCCGATGAATCCCCGGTCTCGCGTTGCTGGGAGCCTCCGCTCCGAAGGTCCGCTCCTCTCGCTGCCCCGTCCGCGGCGGGTAATATCTTCACCGCCAAGGCGCCCACGGACTTGAAACTCGCACCGAGTGGACCCGCGACCTTCAGCTGTCCATCGGTATCGATTGAATGTCGGTAACTGGCCTGTAGGATGTTGTTGCAGGGTTTATGGTCGCCCGGCTGGCGAGAGCCTCACTAAAGCGCGGCCATGACGGTCCAGCGCCACCTAGCGCCCATTAGTTTGCCCAGTAAGCGCTCTAGTTGTTCTTAAGAACACTCTGGGACATTCTGTCATTGAGCTATACTTCGGCTACATCTGGGTGATATTTGTGCTACATTTGGGCTCTTTTGTCTCTGGTGGCCATCTTGGGAGACTTATTTGTTATGAAGTTTCCTAATTTCCTCATTTACTACACTCTACTCAGTAGGAAATACTTTAAGTGTTTTACTTTGTTTCCATCAAGAAGGCATTCAGATGTGTCACACATTTGCCATAAATTCAGAATGTTAGCACTCTAGTTGCTCATTAGATCACTGTAGTAAAGCTACTGCTCACCAGGGAAGTCTGCTGCTGGTATTGAAAGTGCATGTTTCAGTCTGCATGTCAGAATTTTTGAATGAAATAGAAGAGGATTTGAGAAGTCACTCAAAATGTTACCTAATTTTTCTTTCTGCAGCACTAATCATACTTTCTATGCCAAAATGAACCCCCTCATTTTGTTCCTTTTTAAATTAAATGTTTTAAAAGTTACCACTTTATTCCAATCAAGATGGCTTCAGGTGTGCAATACGTTTGTCATAAGTAGGACTGTTAGCGCTCTAGTTGTTCTTTAGAACACTGTGGGAAGCTGCAGTAGAACACAAAGGAATCTACTGACAATCTCTGCCCTTGTTGGATGTACATGTTTTACTGAGAATATCAGACTTCATTTTCACATGACTGAGAAAGATAATGTGAATTAACAGAAAATATGCTCTCAGTTTAGCTTATAGATCACCATCCAAACCTCTATCCGTAAAGCATGAGGAAATAGTTTTCTCTCAAACATGATTCATGATATCCCAGCAGAAGGCTTTTTCACATGGTAAAATCACCTTAGAACACACCACAATTCCTAAAATGAGTATGGTACCATCAACAAATGATTTATAATGTAACTAAAGTCTTAAAACCTTCTATTAACGGCAATGCTTTTTAATGAGGTGCTATCATGTATATTGGTCCCAAGATGGCTGGCAACACTTCTTGGATGAAGTGCTGACAGCCAATCAGATTTCACGATGAGATGTGTGGTTAGGATCCGCCCAGATATATATGTGAATTTACTTTTGATTTTCTCAGCAACTACAGAACGGATTTACACCATTTAACCAAAAGGCACCAGTGTGAACCAAGGACCACCTCTTTGCCAAATTTGGTGTAATTCCGTTCAGCAGTTCGGGCTGTAGCTGCGATTAAAGGTTCTATGGAAAATTGCATGGGGAAAACACGTTTTGGGACCCCCCTTTTTTCTCGGCCCCAGCTTAACAAATCACCCCAAGACTTTCAGGATAGGAGCGGACCGGAGCATCCCACCAGTTTTGAAAATTTTGCGAAGATTCGTCAACCGGCGCCAAAGTTATTCCAAATAGAATGTTGTAGATTCCCTATGGATAATGGGTCCTAACTATAACTACCTACTGGCGACCGCCAGTAGGTAATATACATATAAGAACTGACAATCTGTGAGCAAGGGCAACCTCCCGAAACGCATCAGATTTTGCAGCTCTACAATAAAATATTTGTGCCTGAATTTGGGATTCGTGTTGTCCTTGGATCGCCGAAAGGAAGTGCTGAGACAGCGTACTTTTCTTCATATTACCTACTGGCGGTCGCCAGTAGGTAGTTATAGTTAGGACCCTCTTTCCATAGGAAAACCGTAACATTCTATTTGGAATAACTTTGGCGCCGGTCGACGAATCCTCGCGAAATTTTCAAAACTAATGGGGCGCTACGCTCCGCTCCTACCCTGAAAGTCTCGGGGGGATTCGTCAAGCGGGGGCTGAGATAAAAGGGGGTCCCAAAATGCGTTTTTCCCATGCATTTTTTCATAGGACCTTTAGTCCGAGCTACAGCCCGAACGGCTGAACTGAATTACTTGAAATTTGGCAGAGAGGTAGTCCTCAGGTCAAGGAAGTGCCTTTTGTAGGTTTGGTGTAAATCTGTTCAGTAGATTCTGAGAAAATAGCCTTTAAATCAATATATATATCTGAGCCAGCGTACGGTGCGCTTACGGTGCGCTTACCGTACGCGTACGGTGGCGAGCGCGATTCTGATTGGCCCTTAGATCTTAGTAAACATTCGAATCGGTCGAAACCAGGAAGCGGCGGCCGCCATTTTCTCTCTCGCACTCTGACATGGGGTTGAAAAACAAAGTGCAAATCATGTAAAGGGGCTGTTTACACAGCTCCCAAGCACCTAGCCATGTCGAGGGAGTCCCCAACGATCCCCCAAGTGAAAAAAGGCAATTTAAATTTTTTCGAAAATTTTGCCGATTACGCTTACCGTACGCGTACGGTAAGAAATAATAACAAAAAAAAAAAATATCCACATTCTCCCCACCCCGTGTGCAAAAGGTGCCCGAAGGTCACCTTTTGTGCATGGCTCATCAGAGATAAACAAAACATATATTTTACCTGTCACAACGATGCTCATCATATGACCTCCATGTGCGCACGGTGCGCGAAGCGCATCGTGCGTCCATGGCCCATCTAGCGTAACGTGGGCACCGCGTGCTCACTGTGAGCGCACGGTGCGCGAAGCACACCGTGCACGCACGGAACGAACTGCGTTAAGTGGGCGCGCACGCCACAAATGGCGTAAAGTAACTTAGCATTTAAAAAACCGTACAAATTCACTGAAAAAACCATAGGTTTCACACACGTTATAGTTAGGAATTAGCATTTAAAAAACCTTGCAAATTCACTGAAAAAACCATAGGTTTCACACATGTTATAGTTAGCTGTACATTTCACTCGTAAAAAACCAATGAAATTCCCCCGTTATAGTTAGTGCAGGCAACTATAACTCACGCGACCGCAATCCTCTGCTGATGCTAATACTGTATTTAGACACTTATTTGCCCATGTCTTCTTCCATAAATTTTTAGCTATACATATATTACAAATATTTTTTTTTCATAAAGACACATATGTCATCAGCAGAAGATTGCGGTCGCGTGAGTTATAGTTGCCTGCACTAACTATAACGGGGGAATTTCATTGGTTTTTTATCAGTAAAATTTCCGCTAACTATAACATGTCTGAAACCTATGGTTTTTTCAGTGAATTTGCAAGGTTTTTTAAATGCTAATTCCTAACTATAACGTGTGTGAAACCTATGGTTTTTTCAGTGAATTTGTACGGTTTTTTAAATGCTAAGTTACTTTACGCCATTCGTGGCGTGCACGCCCACTTAACGCAGTTCGTTCCGTGCGCGCACGGTGCGCTTCGCGCACCGTGCGCGCACAGTGAGCACGCGGTGCGCTTCGCGCACCGCTCGCCCACTTTACGCAGTTAGTGCCGTACACGCAAGGTGGGCACGCAGTGCGCTACGCACACCGCGTGCCCACGTTACGCACCGTGCGCACATGGAGGACATATTATGCGCTTCCTTGTGATAGGTAATCTGTTAAATTTAATTTGTAAGTGATGACAATAATATGCCATGCACAGAGAGTGTTTTTTTTTTTTATTAAAATTTTTAGCGTAAGCGCACCGTACGCGTACGGTAAGCGTAATCGGCGAAATTTTCAAAAAATAAAAATTTACCGTTTTTGGCCTTGGGGGATCTTTGAGGACTCAACTAACATGGCTATGTGCATGGGCGCTGTCTAAACAGCCCCTTTATATGTTTTTTGCCTTTGTTTACAGCCCCCCCCTCAGAGTGCGAGAGAGAAAATGGCGGCCGCCGCTTCCTGGTTTCGACCGATTCGAATGTTTACTTAGATGTAACAGCCAATCAGAATCGCGCTCGCGCACGCCACCGTACGCGTACGGTAAGCTTACGGTAAGCGTACCGTAAGCTGGCTCAGATATATATATTGATTTAAAGGCTATTTTCTCAGAATCTACTGAACAGATTTACACCAAACCTACAAAAGGCACTTCCTTGACCTGAGGACTACCTCTCTGCCAAATTTCTAGTAATTCTGTTCAGCCGTTCGGGCTGTAGCCCTGTCTAAAGGTCCTATGGAAAAATGCATGGGAAAAACGCGTTTTGGGACCCCCCTTTTATCTCAGCCCCCGCTTGACGAATCCCCCCGAGACTTTCAGGGTACGAGCGGAGCGTAGCGCCCCACCTATTTTGAGAAATTCGCGAGGATTCGTCGACCGGCGCCAAAGTTATTCAAAATAGAATGTTGCGGATTTCCTATGGAAACAGGGTCCTAACTATAACTACCTACTGGCGACCGCCAGTAGGTAATACATATACATATATATATATATATATATATATATATATATATATATATATATATATATATATATATATATATATATATATATATATATATATATATATATATATGTCCAAACAACAAAACTCCTCCAAGCAGAAGAAGCATTTCAGCGTGGGGTGTGCCTTCATCAGACGCCCTTCTCATTGGAAGATCACCGACACCCTCCTTTTGAACTACTGCGATCCTCCCACTGGGTGGGGAAGTCAGCTGGCTCCTCCTGACAGATTGCTCACAGCTGCAGTCCAATGTCTGAAGACTGCAGCCCCCAGAATGCATCTTGGTGGTAAGTACAAGTGGCGGAGTCCGTGCTCAAGGAGCGCTGAAATATCAGGCAAAAGGGAGGTTTTTAAGTTGTTAAAAGGTGAGTCCAGGGTCCAACGGCTTCCTCGGGTCCCCATAACGCTCCAACCTCACCATCCAAATGTCAACAGGGCAGGGGCAATGGTAACAATGTGCCAAAGTCCTTCGTGCAGTCACGAACTGCAAGGCAGTCGTCCTTGTGTAGTTTGGCTTTAGAGGGGGGCCTGAACCAATCCGATACCTCGGAAAAGAAAAAACAGCTACAGGAGCAGGTCCAGTGATGTTCAGGCCAACTTGCAGAGCGGGGCATCTGTATCGCGTCTCTGGCTGACGCGCAAAATATCCAAACAAAACTCCTCCAAGCAGAAGAAGCAGAGGCCACACAGGGGAATCCTTCAGAAGCTCTTTATTGGACCATCAGGGCATAATGCATTTCGGCGTGGCGTGTGCCTTCATCAGATGCCCTTCTCATTGGAAGATCACCGACACCCTCCTTTTGAACTACTGTGATCCTCCCCCTGGGTGAGGAAGTCAGCTGGCGCCTCCTAACAGATTGCTCACAGCTGCAGTCCGATGTCTGAAGACTGCAGCCCCCAGAATGCATCTTGGTGGTAAGTACAAGTGGCGGAGTCCGTGCTCAATGAGCGCTGAAATATCGGGCAAAAGGGAGGTTTATAAGTTGTTAAAGGTGAGTCCAGGGTCCAATGGCTTCCTCGGGTCCCCATAACGCTCCAACCTCACCATCCAAATGTCAACAGGGCAGGGGCAATGGCAACAATGTGCAAAAGTCCTTCGTGCAGTCACGGACTGCAAGGCAGCCGCCCTTTTGTAGTTTGGCTTAAGAGGCGGGCCTGAACCAATCCGATACCTCGGAAAAGAAAAAACAGCTACAGGAGCAGGTCCAGTGATGTTCAGGCCAACTTGCAGAGCGGGGCCTCTGTATCGCGTCTTTGGCTGACGTGCAAAATATCCAAATAAAACTCCTCCAAGCAGAAGAAGCAGAGGCCACACAGGGGAATCCTTCAGAAGCTCTTTATTGGACCATCAGGGCATAATGCATTTCGGCGTGGGGTGTGCCTTCATCAGACGCCCTTCTCATTGGAAGATCACCGACACCCTCCTTTTGAACTACTGCAATCCTCCCCCTGGGTGGGGAAGACAGCTGGCTCCTCCTAACAGATTGCTCACAGCTGCAGTCCAATGTCTGAAGACTGCAGCCCCCAGAATGCATCTTGGTGGTAAGTACAAGTGGCGGAGTCCGTGCTCAATGAGCGCTGAAATATCTGGCAAAAGGGAGGTTTTTAAGTTGTTAAAGGTGAGTCCAGGGTCCAACGGCTTCCTCGGGTCCCCATAACGCTCTAAACTCACCATCCAAATGTCAACAGGGCAGGGGCAACGGTAACAATATGCCAAAGTCCTTCGTGCAGTCACGAACTGCAAGGCAGCCGCCCTTGTGTAGTTTGGCTTTAGAGGCGGGCCTGAACCAATCCGATACCTCGGAAAAGAAAAAACTGCTACAGGAGCCGGTCCAGTGATGTTCAGGCCAACTTGCAGAGCGGGGACTTTGTATCGCGTCTCTGGCTGACGCGCAAAATATCCAAACAAAACTCCTCCAAGCAAAAGAAGCAGATGCCACACAGGGGAATCCTTCAGAAGCTCTTTATTGGACCATCAGGGCATAATGCATTTTGGCGTGGGGTGTGCCTTCATCAGATGCCCTTCTCATTGGAAGATCACCGACACCCTCCTTTTGAACTACTGCGATCCTCCCCCTGGGTCGGGAAGTCAGGTGGCTCCTCCTGACAGATTGCTCACAGCTGCAGTCCGATGTCTGAAGACTGCAGCCCCCAGAATGCATCTTGATGGTAAGTACAAGTGGCGGAGTCCGTGCTCAATGAGCGCTGAAATATCGGGCAAAAGGGAGGTTTTTAAGTTGTTAAAGGTGAGTCCAGGGTCCAACGGCTTCCTCGGGTCCCCATAACACTCCAACCTCACCATCCAAATGTCAACAGGGCAGGGGCAATGGTAACAATGTGCCAAAGTCCTTCGTGCAGTCACGAACTGCAAGGCAGCCGCCCTTGTGTAGTTTGGCTTTAGAGGCGGGCCTGAACCAATCCGATACCTCGGAAAAGAAAAAACAGCTACAGGAGCAGGTCCAGTGATGTTCAGGCCAACTTGCAGAGCGGGGCATCTGTATCGCGTCTCTGGCTGACGCGCAAAATATCCAAACAAAACTCCTCCAAGCAGAAGAAGCAGAGGCCACACAGGGAAATCCTTCAGAAGCTCTTTATTGGACCATCAGGGCATAATGCATTTCGGCGTGGGGTGTGCCTTCATCAGACGCCCTTCTCATTGGAAGATCACCGACACCCTCCTATATGTATATACACACACATATACCAATAACATTACATATATATATTTTTTTTAATTCTACTATATATTAAAACATTATACTATTCAAAAATCTTTAAACTTAAATTTCCCACTACAGTCATTGCAACAGTAGGGAAAGTGTTGGATAGTGGAGGGATAGAATCTACTATTCCCACTTCAGTCACTGCAACAGTAGGGAAAGTGTTGGAATGTAGAGGGGTAAAAAATACTATTTCCACTCCAATGAGTGCAACAGTAGGGAAAGTGTTGGACAGTGGAGGGGTAAAAAATACTATTCCCACTCCAGTGAGTGCACCAGTAGGGAAAGTGTTGATAGTAGAGGGGTACATTTACTATACCCACTCCAATGAGTGCAACACTAGGGAAAGTGTTGGATAGTGGAGGGCTAGAATTTACTATTCACACTCCAGTCAGTACAACAGTAGGGTGATGAGTGTAACAGTGTTGGATAGCGGAAGGATACAATTTACTATTCCAACTCCAGTGAGTGCAACAGTAGGGAAAGTGTCGGATAGCAGAGGGATAGAATTGACTATTCCCACTCCAGTCAGTGCATCAATAGGGAAAGTGTTGGATTACGGAGGGGTAAAATTCACTATTCTCGCTACAGTCAGTTCAAAATAAAAAACAAACAAAATATCAACAAAATAAAAATAGCTCAGATAGGTAAAGAATAACTTTCTAAGAATTACTTTTCCTTAATATTTATTAATATACAAGTTCACCATTGAATTGAATTTTGTAATAATCGTTCAAAATAGCAGTTCAATAATTTCACTAGCTGGTCCCTTTCCCAAGTTAGCCATATTAAAAATAGCTATTTGGGCCATGTCACTGTAGGGAGCTAGTATCATTAATTTTCCACAAGTCCCACTTTTAAATACCTAATTGGCTACAAGGCTTACATAAAGGTGACTTACTAATATTGAAAAGGTGGTGGTTTCCCTGTTAAAAAGGGTTAATTTAACTGGTTGCACTACAGCTTTTTTACTGCAGCAGTCAGGCTACAATTGTAGTCCTGAAGCCATGTTTTCCTTTGTTAGACTAGTAGATGGCACAATAAGTGCTGCATTTAGCAGCTTACATTTTAACTTTCTATCCCACAAGTTTTTTTTCTGCACCATACATTATGGCAGTATATGAAAATTAAATACACCTATCAGTGATTAGCCGATTTCTACATGTTTTAGGGTTGGAGCACATACACTGGAAACTGGACAGCAGTGCCCCACTCTGCAGAGTCTAAAAGTTAGCAATACAATTCAGCAGAAAAAGGGGGTGACCTTGCAAATATGGGCAGTTGCTCACAGAGTTGCCCTATAAGCCAGCAGTGACCAGCTTATAAACAACAACTCGGAATTAGGGAAGGACATTTTAACTACTTATCCTGATACAGGATGTGGGCTAATAGATGGGAAACAGCAACCTAGCTCTCCATATGGAGAAAGCGAATGGAAACATGGATTATGGGGATTGTTGAAAGGTCGCTAATCAGATCAGCTGAAGTAAATGAAAGATATACTGCCCTATGATTGTCTCTCAGCAGCATAGAGGGTATTAAGGTAAGCAATGGTATGTCATCTACATTTCTGTTAGTAGAGGCATTATGTGTGAGGCTCACGCCAATAGTCCCTTTTGGATCTTTTCACACAAATGTAAATGTAAATATTGAGTAAACTACTGGTTACTCAAGACTTTTATTTGAAACTAGCTCAGAACTCATTAAATATAATCAATGGTATAAACTATAAACAAAACCTGTTATCTCTCTAAATCAGCGGCGTAACTGTTTTAAAGACTTTTATATGACTTCCCCATTAAAAAGTAACATATCAATTTAAAGATGTATTAGCATTTCATATAAATATTAAGCGTAATCTCATAAATACACTGTAAAACACAAATATTAAAACTGTGTCATGATATAAATTACATTTACACATTTCAACAAAGGATTACTATTTCATTGTGCCTGAAAAACGCTGTGCTTATTTCCATCCACCCACAATTTATCTGCAAAGTGTTTTGCATTTACATATTTCTCTTTTGCCCTGAGGCACTGACATTGCATTACATTTTGTTACTAATCTAACATCCAGGTTAACAGCCAATAGAAGCAGCAAATTTCCCAAGGTAAAATTACTGTTTGATGTTCTTCCGAAGAGATAAACACATAACAAATCATTGTGCTTCCTGCTTCTAAACACAGTATAAGTAAATGTGTTATTGTGTGGGAGGGGTGGAAGATGCCTTCGAGCAGAAACCAGAATCACTGTCAGGTGAACCACAAAAGTCACTAAATTAACTTTTCCTGAACCCTCTGGTAGCATGGCGCCAAAACAGGCAGTATTAATGTAGAGGCAATGTGTAAAGTTTTTGTTCAGCACACAAACTGTCATAATGTGAAAACACAAAGCAAGAAAAATCCCAAACCAATTCATAAACATAGAATACATTTTAATAAATGAAGTGATTCCAGAATGACAAAAGTGCAATAAGTAGATTCGGACATATTGAAAGTTTTTATTCAAAATAGCGCCAAGAAGAACAAACCTTCACTTGTGGTTATCTGCTCACACTAGACCGGGGGAAAATAGCATTTTCAGGCCGTTCGCAATGGAGCGCAGGCCGGATCAGGTTAGTCCGACTGAAGAGTTACCTTCTCACATCTGGCGCAAAGAGTTCTGTTCATTTTGGCGAAGGCAACGAGGAGAAGGCTGTTTGTGTGAAGAGCAAGTTGAATGTCACAGACGGTAACGGCTGTAACTCGAAAAGCGAGTTGTCGCTGGAGCTTCGCATTGGTGGAGCACCGCAAATGGTTGCTGTTGGCATGAAGTGAAGGTCTTGATTTGTCGGTCATTGCAGACGGTTAATTCCGGCGTGAAGAGCAGGTCCCAAGGGAGGTGCGCTATGGTGGTCATCACAGGCGCCAGAGTTTTGGCTCGAAAATGCACATTCATTGTTTCAAAGAGACCAGACTTTGGGATTTTCATCTTTTACTTAGGGGAGAGCTCTTACTGATGACAGTCAAGGGTCCAGGAGCTCGGGGGCACCTCTTGAGGATGAGGACTCACTCCAGCAGAGGCCAGCAGCAGACATCAGACTGGTCCAGGGAGGTACAGTTGGTGTTGGCCAGCTGGGCAGTTGCAGGGAGACCTCTGGAAGCTTGTTGTGTCCCGGTAGCTCACACAGGAGGTTTGCCAACTGACCCCTAGTGTCACTCTGGGTAGCCTGGGATCAAGGTAAGCAAGTCCCATCTTCCTTCTTCTTAAAGCAAGGCAGTTCTTTCAGGAGCAGGGAAGGGCAGTCCTTCTAGCAGCAGGGCAGTGCTTCTTCTCAATATTCTATATGGTCCAGGAGCGTTCTGATGAGTGCATCTGAGGGTCCTATTCTACCTTGTTTCAGCCTTTGTGTGGGGGAATTCTCTGACTTATACCCAAAACTGGTTCTTCTGATTCCTTCTCCTGGTCCTGGCTCCAAAGTGTCTTGGGTGAACAAAGTCATGGCAGGCCTGGTTCCAAGTTCCTTTGTGTGTGCTGCAGGCAGGGCCCACTGAAGTGTAATCAGGGCAGGGGGCAGCTTCTCCCCAACCATCCTGTCAGGAAGAACCTCTCTTCTCACACCTAGGTTTCCTTTGACTCAATATCTGGAAGCAGTACACAAACCCCCACAACATTGGCAGAAAGGCACAGTTGGTTGGGACAAGAACATACCAGCTTTCTAAAAGAGCCATTTTCAAAATTGTTCCTTAAAATACATCTTTAACATTAAAGAGGATTTTGAATTGAAATGTATTTGAGTATAAAGATAATTTTTCTATCTGCTTCCAATTTGAAGTGAGCACATATTAAATGCAATAAGGTAACCCAGTGCTAGAATACTGAAGAGAGACCTTACATCAGTGAAAAATACTTTCATGGTTTTTCATTGTCTGCACATGTAACACTTAAGAACACATATACCACGTTTTAAATAACATGCACCATGCCCTATGAGTCTTTAGGGCCTGCCTCAGGGATGACTTATAAGTATAAAAAAGTAAGGTTTAGGCCTCACAAAACGTTTATTTTACCAGGTTTAAATGGCAGTTTAAAACTGCACTACAGACTGCAGTGGCGGGCCTGAGACATGTTTTACAGGACTACTTTAGTCGGTGGCACTATCAGTGCTGCTGCCGACCAGTAGCATTTGATTTACATACCCTGGGTACACGTAGCACCATTTACCAGGGATGTACATGTAAATTGAATGTGCCAATTAGGTGTAGACTAATTTTGACATGTTTTAGGGAGAGAGCATAGGCACTTTACCACTACTTAGCAGGGTAAATGTGCACAGAGTCTTAAAAGCCAACAAAAGGGGGTCAGACAAAGAAGGCAGAGGAAGGCAAACTTTTGAAGTGACCCAGCAGAGAGGGCCAGGTCCAACACCCAGAATGAAATGATATGGAAATATTAACCATTACTAAGGCATGATACACCTCCCTCAGCTTTGTAACAATGATGTTATTGTGATTTGTTTTCGAGCTCAGAAGAGGGATGTAATAGCAGCTATTTCAGGTGTATCCAATACTTTATTAACCCACTTGGGATAAACCCAACAATTCAAAACAAATTGTGATTGGGATACCACTGGGCTTTCATCCTCTTCCCACTAGTAAAGGAAATATCTGCCAAATAGACTGGATGTAAATGGATAGCAGCTTATGGTTTCTTTTAGCATTCATTAGTACCCATATGTTCCTCACATACTTGCATAGATGAATGGTCAACAATATATTGTATATCGGATATTTAGAGGTAATCCCCAAGAGGTCAATCTAGATGCTTCTTGATTCTATTGAACTGGTCCTTGTTATGAGTGCCATAGGAATGGATACCCCAAGCTACGGTTCAACACACAATCATCCTGCAATTGTGTGAAGGACTTGGGTGGACCGAGAGTGCAAACGAAGAAAGAGGTCGGTCTTGAAGATCATAGGATGCTGCTGCAAGGAGACCTACTATAAGGAGACTATCAAGGGTTGAACAGGAGGGCATGGCCAGACTTTCAGAGTCAGCAGCAGTCGAGGAAGAAGAAGCAGACATACTCAGGGCTGTGGGGAAACAAACAAAAAAAATTACACAAAACTTTGCAGGCCAGAAGGCCACACTAGAGTACACCTGTTGTCTGGCGCACACCACCAGAAGCACAATAGAGCAATACTTGTTTGAAATCAGCTAGCAGGGGCAGAGATATTTCAACAAGTCCCAGTCATTTGTGTGAGGTGCTGAAGTTACCACAGCTGGAGCCAAGGGGCTTAGCGGCATTGAGTGCATCAGCTGACCCCAAGTAGGACAATTGAAATACTGTGGGAAGCCTGTGTCCAGGTCAGGTCCCCTGCCCAAAACACAAGAGCGCTGTGACACTACTTGTTTTCAACTTCCACCCATTACAGGTTCGGACCACTAAATTACACTTTGCCTCCTGAAATCCTGGAAAGCCCTCAGGCCTGTCCTTTGTTACAGCAAAGAGGGGTCTTCCCAGACCACCATGCACACCCGTACTCCCTGCCTACTCATCACACTTGGTAATCAGAGTTCAGGGAGAGTAGGAGGGAAGCATCTTCCCCACCTGATCTCCAGGATTAGTGCCCAGACCAGGCGAGAGAAGACAGCCCATGCTGAATGGTCCTGCCCTTGAGGTGTCCGGGTGCCCAAAACTGTTTTTGAAAAAAAAGGAAGAAAAATTCTTCAGCAGTCTATGGTCACATCAAAGGCATAGCAGTGGACCAAAGGCATGCCCTAGAATACCACGAGGCTGCTGTACAATTTCCATAATTCTTGTTGGGGTACCTCAGAAGGGCAGAGGCAACACTAAGCGTGTTTTAATAGTGAGTGTGGCTTCTAGGAGAAGTCCAGGCCCTGGCCACAATCTTATGTAAATTGCGTGCAAGACACCAGAACCTGGCTTTAGTGACTCAGATGGTCAGGCCATTTCTGAGTGCTCCAGGGCTGAATTTTTGTGCCAAAGTCAAATTCTCCAAAACAGACAGCCACCAACCAGGTCCCTGCCCTAAGAAGGCTCACAAAGGAGTGGGGTTAAAACGCAATGATACATCACCCAGGGGAAAGGCCACCAGAAAATCCATCATTAGGGCTTTTTAAAGAACCCTGTCAAACAGGATCATAGTCACTTCTAGATCACTGGGTTCTATTCCCCTGCCTATGTTCTAAAACATATAGGGAATAAGTTCTTTCAAATCACACTTCTCCATCTGACAACTCTATAACAGTTTATAGACTGCTTTCAATTTTTAACATGCTTTAGAGCACTCTCTGCACTCTTTTCAAGGCTGATGGATTTTATCTTTTGATAGTACCATTTAAGCAATTGTTGGAATATTGTTTGATTTCCAAAGATTTTTGTCCTTTCATGTACATATTTCATTGATTTAGAGTGCCTATAACAACATATCATATGAAATAATAAATTGTGTAATAAATGAATTCTCTTTTTTGTTCAGTTAAAAAACTGTGTAATATTCTGCTGTGGGGGGTACTATTTTCTGCATATTTTTCATATTAGGGGCCAACCTTTCCCAGTTTTTAAGGACCCTGCACTCTTCTTTGTGTATAGCTTCTTGAGAAGATGTTGCTGCTGGGATTGTATGTTTGAAGGGACAGTGAGTGCCTTACTCAGCCACGCCACTAAGGATGAAGGAAGAATGTCTGCTCGTCTGGCAATTTTGTTTTTTGGTCGCAAGGTGGAGATACATGACAACCTTAAAGATTTATGGAACAACACGTGTCTCTAAATAGTAGATATATCAGGTGAGATTCTTCAGGACACAGGAAGTCATGTCGATATCCGGCTTTGCCTGTGATGAACGTGACAATGCTCTTTAACTCTTCATGGGACAGTTGGAATCCTGAGCAACTGCAGGGACAGGCCTTGGTGTGCTCTCACTTTTTTGTAGCTATTGGTTACCAAATGAACAGCTCATGCTTTCCCAAGATGGTTACACGCTGTTTGACTTGGGCCAGGGTCACTTTCAAGCGATACATGTGGAACGAGACGAAGTGCTTTCTGCAAGGTGTGTGTGTTAGTTATTGCAGTCACTGGCTAATGTGACCCTGGTTGCAATAATCCGCACAAACGCTAAGGATATCAATGCTAGCCAAGGGCACGTGCATTGGGTGGACGGTATTCTGCACAGTTTGTGGCAGAGAGTCACGTGAATATCAGAGGATGGGCACTTTTTAATGTAAAGGCATTTAAAGATACCACACATTCAGCATTACATAATGCGCCCTGTGCCTCCTTTCTAATGCCAAACAGCACTGCATGTCATTTGTGCAGCAGGCTTCAGAGCCACTGCGACAAGGCCCATGCTGCTTTACAGAGCCACAGTCAGAGCAGAGAGTTCAATTCTGTCGCCATTTCCGTGTCACATTAAGAAAATGACGAGCAGGCAACCCAACCTTTTCTTGACAGCGGCATTTGTCGGCTTGTGCTTGACTTTTCACGAGCTCCGTGAGGGTTTCAGTGTGAGGCCGCTTGATGCATGCTGTCTCGTGGTGTTTTCATTGAGTCTAATGATGCAGCAGCCACCTCTCAGAGCACACGATGACATCCGTGACATCCTCACCGAAAGGAAAACCAACAGCCTTGGTACATAAAGAGATCTGAAAATCTGTGTCATCCTTTTTTATAAAAGAGATTTGTTGTTGTTGTAAGGCGTTCTGCGATCCAGCTATTCAATTTTAATGGTTGCTTTGAGTCTGTGGCCCCCCATATCTAATAATCATTCACCGGCCCCTGCTTTGAGGCAGCATAGCTGTGCATCTGCTCCTTGCCTCTCCTTGTGCCCTGGTATTCCATAATGTGTTGGTTTTGTCCTGACAGGACTCTTCAACTTTTGACTTGTACCTTCTGGTACTGCACCAGCCATCATGGCGCATTCACCTCTGACCCTTTGTTACTGTCTCGCGGTCAGACATCAGCGTGATGAGGCCTGTGGGGGCCGTAAATTGTGGAGCGCCGTGTTCAGCTCTGCAGAAGCTAGAGGCGCTCTGATGGATGAGAGGAATCCGTATGTCAGCGGGGTTGAGGCACGAGGCAAATATTGTTTTAATGATTAGGCAACGCTGTAACTAGCTGCGCGTGGCCCCTGGTTTTCATTTTTCTGACTGCAGCGTGTCTTTTGTCATTATTTCAGCTGCCCAGAGTTGGCAGAAGGGGTTAGTTAATTTCTACAAGGAGAGCATAAATGAGAACAAAAGTGGCAGATATTCTGACCAATTAGACTCAACTACGCCTGAGAGGCTTCAGAGGCTGTATTATGCAATGGGCCCAATGTCCCTGTTTGCACTATGGCTCACCTTAAAGCAGGTGCCCAGGCGCAAACAGTCTCAGTGTGCCCTATTACAATTAATACACTGCCCCCAGGGGGCCGTGACCTAACAATTGCCCTGGGTTTAGAGCATTCGTGAAAGACAGAGAAACTGCTTGAAGCTGCAGCTCCATCTTTCACTGTACAGGCGGCACCCACCTGCACCTCGAAGGGGTACAGAGATCCCCTGTGAGGGACTTGACCCAAAATTTAAGGCTCTCTGAACTGAGAATTTAATAAGACATATTTTGGTAAAGATGTTTTTTAAATTGTGTGTTTGAAAATGCCACTATTAGAAAGTAGCAAAAAGTGAGTGTTTGATTGGCTCTGATGCTCCGTCCATCACCACCCCCTTTTGTACCGCTTTGTTCGCCATAAGTTGGCAGGGTATGCTCAGACGTAAGTCCCTTGCTCACTTTGCCACTGGATTCAAGCAAGCCTGGCTGAAGACGGCTGAAATGCCAGAAACCGGTCCTAGGAAGCTTGTTTCCAGTCCAGGGAAGGCATGGCTTGGCAGTTCGGGCTGGACTGTTCCCATGAGGCACAGGGTCAGACTGATTTGCATATGGCCATGTCTGAACTGGGGTGGCAGAGTGGGCTAAAGAACGGTGATGGATCAAACCCAGATCTGTTGACTGGGTGTGAGGGTTTGATTGGCTCTGATGCTCCGTCCATCACCACCCTCTTTTGTACCGCTTTGTTCGCCATAAGTTGGCAGGGTATGCTCAGACGTGAATCCCTTGCTCACTTTGCCACTGGATTCAAGCAAGCCTGGCTGAAGACGGCTGAAATGCCAGAAATGCCAGAAACCGGTCCTAGGAAGCTTGTTTCCGGTCCAGGGAAGGCATGGCTTGGCAGTTCGGGCTGGACTGTTCCAATGAGGCACAGGGTCAGACTGATTTGCATATGGCCATGTCTGAACTGGGGTGGCAGAGTGGGCTAAAGAACGGTGATGGATCAAACCCAGATCTGTTGACTGGGTGTGAGTGTTTGATTGACTCTGATGCTCCGTCCATCACCACCCCCTTTTTTACCGCTTTGTACACCATAAGTTGGCAGGGTATGCTCAGACGTGAGTCCCTTGCTCACTTTGCTACTCGAATCAAGCAAGCCTGGCTGAAGACGGCTGAAATGCCAGAAACCGGTCCTAGGAAGCTTGTTTCCGGTCCAGGGAAAGCATAGCTTGGCAGTTCGGGCTAGAATGTTCCCATGAGGCACAGGGTCAGACTGATTTGCATATGGCCATGTCTGAACTGGGGTGGCAGAGTGGGCTAAAGAACGGTGATGGCTCAAACCCAGATCTGTTGACTGGGTGTGAGTGTTTGATTGGCTCTGATGCTCCGTCCATCACCACCCCCTTTTGTACCGCTTTGTTCGCCATAAGTTGGCAGGGTATGCTCAGACGTGAGTCCCTTGCTCACTTTGCCACTTTGGCACAGGGTCAGACTGATTTGCATATGGCCATGTCTGAACTGGGGTGCAGAGTGGGCTAAAGAACGGTGATGGATCAAACCCAGATCTGTTGACTGGGTGTGGGTGTTTGATTGGCTCCGATGCTCCGTCCATCACCACCCCCTTTTGTACCACTATTATAAAGTAGGCATTTTCTTATTTAACCATTCTGTGTCCCTCTGCCTGTTTGTGGGTTGACTGTCTGGTTTTAGAGTGACAGGGGCTGGGGATGTGCATTCATTGAAGGCAGCCACTGGGGGTGTTGAGGTGTGCCTGGCCCTTCCTGGATGACTCAGAACTGAGCTAAATAGTGCTTGGCTGCATTTAGAGTAGTGGGAGGAAATTTCCTTGCACCTGAATAAGGCCTGTCTACCTTGTACAAAGCTGTCTCCACCCCCTGTGGTCATACTGCACCAGTGAGGACAGAACTGGCTTGGACTGGGCTCAGAGATTTTTGAAAAAAGAGAACAAAGACAAAATGGGGTGTAATTAGTAGACCTTAAACCCCAGAACTTTAGATCACTTCTGGACTCAAGAGGAACCTTTGCCAAAGAGAAGGGCTGTGAGAAGGACTACTGCTGTGTGGGATTGGCCTGCAGTTACTGTTTCTGCCAAGGAGAGGACAAAGGCTGGAACTTTGCTTTGAACCTGCTTGAAGAAGATCTCCAAGGGCCTGTGTATGTTGGTCGTCTGAAGTCTCAGGCCCACAAAGACTTCCTCTCCAGCTCCCCTGGACTCTGCTGCTGTCAGTTCTGACCTGCTAGGGGGTGCCTATTCTAGTTGTGGGCCTCTGGAGATTGTTCCTGCTGTTGGGAGCTGGAACAAACCCAAAGAATTGAAGAAATCAATGCATCTCTCTTCTTGCAGCTGTTTTTCCCGACACAGCACGACCATGCAAGAAGAATCTCCATGGATCCCCGTGCCGCTGCTGAACCAATGCAGCGGCTGTCGTGGCTGCATGGACCGATGCATTGTTGAGAGCTGCTTGTCGCCGCCACATTGATCGCAGACGCATCCTGGAGTTCCACACTTCGCATCTGTGCAGCAAGTTTTCCAGACGCATCAACCGTGGACCAGAACCGTCTTGGAATCGATGCATCACTTCCCCCTACAGACCAGATTTGATGCATCACATTGCCTGCATGCAGCTGAACTGTTGCATTGCCTCCCCAAGGTCTCAGGAACAGACGCATCTCTTTGTTTCTCGACACTTCCCATCTCTGTGTCTGTTTGGCCTTGTGAATTTTGACGCATCTACAGGTACTCTGTGTAGAATCACGCATCCATATTTTTCTATGGACCCAGTTGCTTGAAACCTTTGAAAAGTCATATTTTTATTACATGTATGTTGGATTTTTGTCATTGTGGTCCTGTTGAGTTTGGATAAAGATACTTAATTTTTCCTAAACTGATGTGGTGTCCATTTGTGGGGCTATTACTTAATTGCTGTGTGTTTTGAGTACAAATACTTTACACATTACCTTTGGGATAGGCTTGTCTGCTTGTGCTAAGTTACACAGGGGGTGAGCAGGGGATATCTAACGTGTGTATCCCCCTTACAATGACTAGAAGCAAGGGTCCCTATTTGGACAAATGTACCTACCTCTGCCAACTAGAGACCTCCATTTCTAACAAGCTGCAATAGCGGCTTACAGTTGAAAAGTCGCATAATATTTCTTATAGTTGGGTTCACAATGACAAACCCTCTCCTGTAGTAAAGAGGGATTTGTCATTAAAAGCTTAGAAATCCCACTTCTAGAAAGTGGACATTTCTCTGCTGTAAAACTCTTTGTGTGCCTTTTAGTTTGACTCTAGTCCACACTGGAGGCTGTGGAAGCACTTCTGTGCATTCTCTAGAGACAGGTTTAAACATTGGGCATGCGACTGGAACAACAAACCTCTGCTATTTGAGGACCTGGCTGGCCAGATTGGAGGAAGATGTTTTGACACTTGGCCTCTAGGAGCCAGATTATGGCCCCACTAAAGATTAAAATCTGCAATTCATGGCCATGTGTCAGCCTGGACTGAAATTTAGGGGAGACATCTGTTGTTCAAAGGGTAACCTTCTGACCCACGGCCAACTTCAAAGGCACACCACAGTATAACTACTGGTGCCATACTTCAGCAGGCAAGAGATACACTTGTGGGGACGTGGTACCATTGATCCTGGACCTGCGTGGTGTACACTGCCAGAGGATTCTGTAGTGCACAAGGAGAATTACTGCCATTGGAAGGGACTGTGCACCTTTCCTGAATAGTGGCTGGCATGGGCTGACTACCTGCTGCTATGTTGCACCCTGAAGTTTCTTCTCCAAGGGCTTGCCCACGTCCTCTTGTGTCGGTCTCAGGTACATCAAAGTCCTCTGGCAAGGAACCCACACTATCTACCTGTGACACTGTGCCTGGAGACCAGATTGCAAGGCGCAGAGCCCCAAAATTACTTCTCGCATCTAAGCAATGTGGCCCCTGCATCGAATTCCCATGACACGCATAAGTGTCAATCTCATCATGTTATAAATGTAATCACATCAAAAGTATACGCACTGGTACTCAATTAGAAGCTCCAGGCTATGATGCATTTGCAATCTAACAAAAGGACTACTTCATCACCAGCATCTAAATCTAATGGTAACTCAAATTGTACAATGTAACCATTCTGAAAATGCTATGGAAATGATGGGCAGGCCATCAAAGCAATGTAGATCATGAAAAACACACAAACTGAAGATTACCGTGGGATGACCTAGGTGGCTGACCCAAAGCCTACCCCTCCCCCATCTCTACCACTATCCCTATATACTTCTTATAGTACCTTTTTAAAGATTAATAACATGTGGTCAACAGACACATACATATACCTACATCCAGACCTTATGAGCGCCATTTCTTTGGCTGCTAATGCACGTCAGTTATCAGTCATAAAAATGTTTTATCTGTGAAAAACAAATAGGTCGTTATATTCTATACAAAGCCATACCTGTAAGACCAAAGCCGATACTCACGCCATTCCTTTTTCATGTACTCGTATTTAGACCGTAATCAGAACCCCGAAGAGATCTAAACAAACTGGAAAGGGATATATATGGTTAAGGAGCTGTACAAGCTGAATCATGAATATGGACTTAAAACACGTTTGATTATTTTTGTTTATGTTTTGGTTCCATCTAAACTTTCTAGGGCTAAACCACTGACATTAAACTGCAGTGACTATTATACCCATGGAGAAAATATAATTTCATTCCAGTTCAGCCATCTTAAAATTGGACCCCCATCAAGTGAAGGGTGCTAAATCAAGGGCGATGCTCTAGTGTTGTAATTATATTACAACAATCAGGAGGCGGGTGTTGCCCCTGAGTTAGCATTTTCTAGAGGATTTTATTAATTATGGACTCAAAATTGCCACTGCTTTTTGATGATGGTAATGAGTAGGATTTTGCCGTGCTGCAATGTGCTATCACCAAGCATTTGTGCTGTGACAATACCACACTGTTTTAAAACAAAGAAAAGTGTTAAATATGAAAAACGCTTGCTGCACGTTTAACCTAATTACCTGTCTCCAAATAAGAGTATGAAAGTGTAGCAGAAGACCAGTTTTTATTCAGAAATGGCTCCCACCTGTGCTACCAGATTCCCTTAAATACTAGCTCTCTGCTGCCAATAGATTGTAACTGCCTTGACATCTTGAGGAGGCTGCAGAATGGATTTAGGAGAAGGGGTACAAGTTGCAATTCCAAGTGTGGGACTAAACTTACAGGTAGACAAGAATGACTGGGTTCCTTCTAACCTTGGGTTCCCCTGCTCCTGGAGGGTATCAGAAACACAGACCTGGAATATGTGTGAGACTCTTTGTTGAGAACCGTACGTTTATGGTTCCCTGTTCCCTTGCTTTCCACCATCAACTGTTGCAAAACAAGCTTCGGATCCTGTACTACTTCCTTAAATGATGTGTGTAGATCCAGTATTGGTGCCAATGCCCGGATTTCCACATATACCAGACTTCCCTTTGAATAGTGCTTCGACCAGTTTCCTTTTGTCAATTAGTATCATCCATTTCATTAGTGGTTTATCGGATTTGACGTAGGAGCCAACTAGTGTCACTTATTTCCAGGGCAGAAAATGTTGTTGATGATGGAACTTTTTCATAATAGAAACAAACTTGATCTGAATCAGGATGTGCATTAAAACGTGGTCACCAGTCGGGTATGTTTCCGATACTTTTACACGTTCAATTGGTCAACAGCAGATTATCATTGCAATGCTACATGTCCCCGATTTTTCCTAGAACAGGAGCTTACTTTCTCAAGTACTGTATCGAAGTAAAAAAGGATAATGAGAGAAAGAAGTAGAAGGCAGAGTAATAAATAAAAGGGAGCAAATCATATCAAACGTAATTAGTCGATTTATTTCAATTAATCATTACGACATGGTTACATTTTGGGCAAAAATCAATGGAAATGCCCTAGAGAGTCAGGACATTTCAGAAATACTATGCCATAGAATTTTTTTTAAAAATCAAGGAACGGTGTTTATAATTTGCAAGACCTTCCTCTTTACTCCTCTAAAGACAAATCGTAATGGTAGAATTGTGTGAAATGTCCTCATGTGAGATGCGATCACTTTTCACGGTTTTGCTCCCAATCCGAACAATGTGATCCAACATTCAACCTAGAACTAGGAGCATGAAAAATGTAACACCATCCGAGGTGACATGGGAGTCAGTAGAGAGCGAGACCCTCTCAGTCCCGTGTTAAGCAGATATATGCTCGAGAGTGATGGTAACAAGTAGGAAAGAAAAAAGGACAGTGAAAGACCATAACATAACATGAATTTATGTTTTGAAGTGTTACCGGGTAGGAGACAGGTATGACATAATCTTGAATTAGCCAGCATTTAAATAACACATTTTGGGGCATGTAGACTTCCACTACAATCTGACATACAGTATACAGACAATTGGCATAGTACAATATGCGTAAGGGAAGCCAATCGACTTTTTGTACTTACTCCCACACACTTTCCTTCTTTATTTTACATTTTGGAAATGTTATAATAAAACATAATCCCTTTCGTGAAGTAAAAAAAAATCCCTTTCAGCAAAAAACTTGATTCCCTTTTTCAATGCACGCCAGAAATTGCTTTAAAGAAATCACAGAGGAGCAGGCGCTGTGCAGAGTGTGTATTTGCTTCCTGAATCATGTCTTTTGGTGGACTGAAAGAGATGTTATGACTCAATGTATTCCTGTCCTGGGGGGGGGGGGGTAATAGAGTTTACAATTTTGAGTCCCAACAGAGGTCTGAGTGACAACCACGCAAGTAAGAGATGCAAGGGCAACAGGATGTTATGAGATGCGTCTGGAGC
Source organism: Triturus cristatus (assembly GCF_964204655.1). Classification (NCBI taxonomy): domain Eukaryota; kingdom Metazoa; phylum Chordata; class Amphibia; order Caudata; family Salamandridae; genus Triturus; species Triturus cristatus. The sequence goes on from NC_140589.1 coordinate 679,314,424, forward strand.
CTCAACCAGATCTCAGGAGATGCCCAAGTGCCTCGCCATTCAATGGATGAAAGGCCAGCACATTAAAGCCATACATAGTGTGGGCACACTATACGGGGGTGGCCATCTGTCCCACAATGAGGCAAGTAGTGGCTAGACGCTAGACCATTTCCAACTAATGTGCCCACTCCACTGAACGTCTCACATGAAATATCGTGAGAACAAGGAGTTGCCATGCCGGATGACTGCACTACGTTTCCACTGTTGTACTGCTAACAACATTTCAAAATCAGAATTTGATTAATACACTCTAGCACCATCACGTCGGGGCTCATTGGGCCTGAGACTCGATCTCCACAGGCAGCTCATAATCAGCTTCTACACTCTCCCTGCTAAGCATTTATTCTTATATGTGTTTTTGTCACAAACTATGCTTGAAGTTGATTTTGTGTAATATGTTAGCACTACATTTTGAGTGTATATGAATGTGATGGAGCAGGGTTTAGCAAAATGAAACCTGATCGAATCATGTATCCCCATAATTTGTACTAACAGTAAGTAGACGTAGTAAGTCTAACGTGCACCCACATAAACACAGGGGAATTGCTTTGTGCATGCTTTAAAACTAACCCGTAATCACACTGTATTGTAATAACTGTTGTGTTTTTAAAGAAACGAAGAAATTGCATGAGAAGGCTGCAAGTGCTTCAGTATTTGCATGTCACATTTTGCTTTTAAAAGTAATGATTAATGCTGCTTGTTCACATTTTGGTAATACTGGGTAACATTAACAAGAAATGGTTGATGGTGGGAGGTAAACAGTGATAGTTATATTACCCTAAAATAAATAAATGTTCATTTTTATTCACTTTAGTGGGCTGAGTGAAGACTCCATTTTATTTTAACTTGGCAATGGTGGGAGCAGGGATTGCTAGGAGCGAGTTCATTCTGCCATGAGGACAGAAGGCTGTGCAATGAAGATGACATAAAGAAGTGAAGGCCAGTTTGTGCATCGCCTGCCAACTACTGTACATGAGCGTGGGACCGGAGGTGTCCTCAGCAAAAGAACTGTATTTTACTAATAAAGAAATATACATTTGTAACTAATGTGTGAACATGTGAATAAAGTTGAGATCCAGACCCTGGGAACAGTTGTAGACAAAGAAGTGATGAAGAAATATTTTAAGTCATGGTGGTGTGACAGTACCACCTCTCCTGCCCACCAATCACAGTGCGAGTTAGAGCGTAAATGCAACATTTTCAGGGATATACATGTCGGTTTAGACTATATATTTGGGACTTTAGGGGTGGGGTTAGGAGAGTTGACGGGAAATGCTGTTAGGAGAGAGAGAGGAGGGAGATACGCCGCTGTCCGTCAGGTTTTCCTGAGAGGCCTAGCTGACCCATCTTGTCCTGTACCTGTCCGGATTCTCTGCGTTTTCCTGATTATCCTTTGGGAACCTTGGTCATCCCTTGGGACCAGGGGTGGTCTTCCTACTTCCCTTCAGACCGTTAGGTTGGTATTTAGCTTAGGTGTCCTTTAAAATCTCTTAACATTGATGTATCCATTTTTGAGCTTTTGTCTCTCCACCTATCAACTCCATCAACAATGAATGGTTATGTATAGTTCTAGATGAATCTATTGTCTCTTCATCTATCTTTCTGTGAGGTATTAAATATATATATATATATATATATATATATATATATATATGTTGTTTGGCTTATTCATTTTTGCTGAACCCTTATGTCTCTTTCTCTATCCACCCCTTCATTGCATATTTGTCATTGAATATTGAGTCTGTAATCAATGTATATGAATCCCTTTCATGAGATTAGTTATTTATGTAATTGTGACCTAAAAGCATTATGAGCATTTTACTTTGAATTTGAGATAAACCACATATATTAACCTTACCAAGAGTCTGACGTTTATTTAATCCAATGTTTAGTACAATTAGTCTTTTATCATTGCCATCAACTATTCAACTAAGAGATCCATCCATCAAGTAGAGGAAGAGTTGATAAATAAATTAATAGTTAAGGAATGATTTAAATGATAAAACGTGCATTCGAAAAAAAATTGACACCCGGCGTAATCAGGAATTTCTGGGTTGAATGTGTATGGGCCATTGAAGTGATTTGTGATGTATTGATCCCTGATTAATGGGTAGTATTGGCGCCGGATAGAATGCAATTCAATGCATACACATTTATATGTCATAGCACACTCAGATGGCGTGCTTGTTGTATCCCTCCTATATGTTGTTTGAGACCTTGGAAATAAAAGAAAAGGAGCATGTTCTCATACACAAAGACAATTCAAAACTAAAGCAGTCTATCACCCTAAAAGCATTTTCAAATGCTTGAGAAGTGACACCACCCAATTGTCAGTGACTCCTGATGAGTCAAATCAACACATATGTGAGTATTTGGAACTACAGAGTATGTTTGGGAAAAATGCATTAACAGCAGACAGTACTGAGGTCCCAAAGAGTCAGTCAGTCAGTCAAAATCACTTTAGTCAGTTAATTAAAACCATAAATGCATTCTACAGAATAAAAAGGTTTAAAACAGTAATATGACATAGGCTTATACCAAGAATAGAACACACACTTCCTAGTCAAGGTGAACAAACAATTCATCAAGTACATCTTTAAAATTGAATATAAAAAAATAATCGCTATATTCTAGATCATGGGAGTCACTCTCTCTTTTTTTGCCTTATTCTGACTACAGCTGTTAAAAAACTTGTGATGTTAAAAGTTTCCCAGACATTAGTCAGCATCTGTAAATATATAAGCACTGGTTTCACCTGTAAAAATCCTTTTCCCTTTGAAATTGGAAAAATGAAAGGTTTCCTACTGTGCAGAAAATGCTCACAAAACAAGACAAAGTGCAATGTGTCCTGGGTGGAGAAATTGTGACATGTGTAGACACCCAAGTCCTCCTCCCTTCTCCATCCCTGAGGTTCAGCAAGTACAAAATGTAACTGCCTGAATCTTGTTAAAAGAAAACGATGATTCGGGTTGGTTACCACATTTAAATAGGGTTCAATTGCAGAGGAGGTTTTTAATAATTGATGGGAATGTACCGTTGGTTATACCAGTTCCCTGGCCTCTCTTTCCGTAAGTGCCATATAATGGTAAGATTTCTTGACCCACAACATAGCTCCCTTCATGAGATTCACTGGGGGGTTATATAATTCAGGCCGTCCTAATTGCACTGCAAGCCTTTTCACATAGCTTAGCCAGGGATACTATTTGCTGGGTCTAAAGCTAAACAATCGCGCATAATTTCGCGATTCATTTCCAGTTCAGGGTTCATCCAAGTTGCTATCTATTTGAGTAGAGGTGCCATTACAATTAGGTCTGCCACAAAACCTACAGCAGTCTCCTGATTAATTATGTATGACGGGGTTGATTGCGGCACAGATAGCAAATTTCTTAAAAATGTATTTTCAACTATTAAGATATCCTTAACTTCTTTATATCCCCATATGTCAGAGCCGTAATTTGAGATAGCAATGCATTTAGCTCTGTATATATTTAACAGTGCTTGTATTGGTTTTGCCCCTAGCCTACGTGCAAAGTCAAGGACCGCTGATGTGGTTCTGGCCATTACATTTCTTTTTGGATTCATTTGCGGGGCCCATGTACCCCTATCGTCAAATAGGACGACTGAGTAAGTAAATGTGGTAACCCTGGTGATCTTGTTTCCTTCACAATGAAGTGTTTTAGGCCTTCTGGGCTTGCAGCCAATTATCATTGTATGAGATTTTGAAAAGTTTACAGTTAAGTCCAAGGACCTCATAAAAATGGCAAAGGAGGTTAAAAGACACTGTAAGCCAACCGCAGTTCTAGCTAATAAGGCATCATCGTCCGCCTATAGAAGAGCTGGGATCAGCCTTTCCCCTACACGCGGAATGTCTTTACTGGCTTCCCCTAAGACTGAGTCCAGGTTGTTGATATATAAGGTAAAAAGTAGGGGGGCTAAAATGCATCCCTGCCTTACTCCATTTATAATGCGTGTTCCCTGGGTACAATTCCCCCTTTGATCAAATCTCACTGTGGCTGTCAGATCCCTATGCAGGTCAGCAAGGAAGTAAACAATGTTCGTGTCCACGCCTAATTTGATTAATATTGCCCATAGCTTGGATCTATTCACATGGTCAAAGCCCGAGGAAAGATCCATGAATACCAAATACAGTGTCCACTTCTTGGCGATGGTATACTTCCCAACTAGTAGGTGCAATTTCAAACACTGAGCCATGGTCCCCATCCCTTTCCAGAAACCGTATTGCTAATTTGAAAGTGTATTGGTTTCATTTAACCAATCAGTAAGTTTGGATCCCCTCGGTTACCCTTTTTAAAAACTGGGATGATAATTGACTCAGACCATGATCTAGGCATGCCAAATTTACAGGCCATATCAAAAACGTGAGGCAAAAGTTTTGACCATAATGTCACAGTAGATTTAAAATGATCGTCCGAGACACCGTCTGGTCCAGGAGCGTTATTGCTTGTCATTTGGTTTATAGCCTCTGCAACTTCTGTTTCTAAAAAAACTGGGTATATACCTCAGCCTCAAACAATGTGCCTGGGGGTCCTTGGTTCTCTTGGTCGCCATATATATGTTTAAAATGATTAAACCACTCCTGCTCTGGTATATTGCATTCTAGAGGGCTACCCCTTGTTTCCTGGAAAATGTTATTAACAATTTCCCAGAACTTAGCACTACTTTTAATAACCTCTATGGACAAAAGAACCTTCCACGCCTCATTTTTTATCTCAGATTTGCATGTATTTTTGGCCAACTTATAGGTTTCCTAATAGCTGCTATTATACTTTTATCTTGTGGTTTATGTTTTAGGGCCACCAGCAACTTTTGGTGGGCAACTGTACAATTATGGTCAAACCATCTCTCCCCTTTATTCAGAAATTCCTTATAAGGGCGTTCAAGGTCGCAGGCCACCTCGTTACAGATTTTAGTGTAAGCTATAAGGATCTCTTTGTCACTTATATTATCGTCTAGACAGAGATCAATTTCCATTCCAACAATGTTCAGTAAGTTCTTGTGAAAATCCTCTGGCACTACCTTACGCCACTTAAGTCTACGGGTTTGGTCTTTTGTTTTGAAGTTAGAAGTGGGGACACTTCTATTTTATTTTAAGTTGTTCTTAATGCCCCCTGCTAGTGTAATATGTATGGAGTTGTGGTCAGTAAAATGTGACCATGTAGTGGTATATCCTATCACCAGGGGTGCCAAGGCAGTTTTAATAAAAATATAATCAATAGTGGAATTCATTCCCCTTCCTTTAAAAGTTGGAATGTCATCTCTATCATGTGAGGTATTAGGATATGATAAACCAAATTCCGCTAAGGTACCCTCTAAGAACCCACCTTCCAGTGAATGTTCGAAATGTGTCTCCAAAGGATTACCTGGGCCTAAACTGTCAGTGACGTGACATTTAAATCTCCTAAAACAATAAATAGGTGTAACTTGCTTTCCATTATAAGACTCAAGGAAACAATTCAGACTGGCCAAATGTTCATTTGCAGCAAGTCTGTTAAATGAGTTATAAAAAGTAACAACAAGAATTTTGGGTGTGTTAGTGGGCGTAATCTGTACTGCTAGACAGTTGAATTAACCTGAGTCCAATTTACAGTGGTTGCCTATAACCTTTAAGGAGATTAGGGTTATTAAACCGCCCTTTGTCCTACCAGCTACAGACGGTCTTGCTGGCTCAAAATAGGTTGTATACCGTCCAGCCAGAAGTTATTTTCGGTTTCCCAGGACTCTTGAAGCCCAATCACATCGTACTCTTTTAAAAAAACGTTCTACCTTTCATGGTCAATCTTGTTTTTTAGTTCTGCTATGTTCCAACTTAATATCTTGGCTTTCTCCCCTGTGTTAGCCTCCTGCCCCTGTATGGGCTTGGTAGTATGGTCCACATGACTATCACTAACTTGCCCTTGCATATGGGAACGAGGGATAAGTCAATCATTGCTATCAAGCTGGCTCAAAGGGGCAAATCTATTTGCAGTTTCAAACCTACTCTCTTTGGCCCTTTCTTCTGCTGCAACAGCGGGAGTTGGATAACATTTGAGTGGGTTAATGGTATTTATGAGAAGGGGCTGGCCATCATTGTGCTTAGTTCTGGCAATAGACTTATAGGTCCAATCTCCTGCTATATGTCTTTGTGGTCCCTTCCGGTCTCTGACCCGTTCCCCCATAACTGGAGGATCAAAAAAAAACCAAGGGAAAAACTGAAATCCCCCCCGGGCCGCAATTAGAACTCTCCTGATAGAGCCAGCCTGCTGCAAAAGCGTTCGACAGGGTTAGCTGGCCGTTTTTGAATGCCACTCTAGTCAAATTTAATCTTGGGGACAACTTTGAGAGTGCAATTATAAATATATACAAAAACCCAGCAGCCAAAGTGCTGGTTAACGACGCTCTCACTGACAACATAAAAATAAAGAGAGGCACAAGACAAGGGTGCCCCCTTTCCCCACTACTTTTTAATTTTTACATAGAGCCTTTAGCGTGCCTTTTGATAAGGGAAGAGGGGATAGTACCTTTTAAACATCAAGACTGGGAAAAAAAAGTCGCACTGTATGCGGACGACTTAATGATATTCACTGGCGACCTAAATAGCTTACTCCCAAAGATAGAAGAGATTATAAATCAGTTCGGGGTAGTCTCAGGATATCTTGGGAGCCAATCAAAATCGGAAATCTTAGAGTGGAATACAAACTCTGGAAACCCACTAGTGCGGGAAAAAATAAAATACCTAGGGATAGAATATATAAAAGATATAGACAGGATAGCCAGCATGAATTTTGCTAGAATTCATAAAGACATAAGGAAACTCCTTAAGGCGTGGACAGGCTTACAATTGTCTTTTTTAGGGAAATTCAACATAATTAAAATGAGTATATTACCAAATTTTACATCCCTATTTAGTTCTATCCCGTTGGATTTCAAGACAGAGCAGATAAAAAAACTGCAAGGGGAGATATCCAGTTTTATTTGGGCGGCCAAGGGGGTAAGGATTGGCTGGAAAAAACTAAGAAGAAATAAGACGCAGGGAGGAATCGCGAGCCCGGATATACTGGAGTATTGCAGAGCCTTCTAATTTAAAAACAGAAGGAGACTTCTGGTTAATTGGGAAGCATGGCCGACGTACTTGAAAGCCTTAATCCACTCTGATAGAGACCATTTTCTTTACAAATTCGGATATCCCAAATATTTCAAAAAGATTAAACTAAAGACATTGAAATCAGCTGCAAAAACCTGGTATGGAATAAGAACGATCCTAAAAATTCCCTACTACAGCAAGTATGCACCAATCTGGGACTCTCCAGGTACCCCTGATTGTCTAAAAGACAGACAAGTGACTCCCCCGAGGGAAGGAAACATAAACAACTGGGGACAATTATTGGAAAACAACAAAATCATAGAATGGGAGATCCTAAACGAAAAGACTCAGGGATTGCTAGCGAGATTCAAATACTATCAACTCAATAGTTGGATAAAAGACATAAAGGAAAATCTACAAGGGGACGATGACATCGAGCAAAAGCTATTGAGCACAAAGCCCTTCAAAAAGGAAATATCATTTTGGTACTGGGCCCTTATAAGAGCTGGGGAAACAGAATATAAAGCCCCTAATGAAATCTGGGGGAAAGCCTTGCCAGGGCTAGACATTCTCCACTACTGGCAAACCTCAATGGCAATTTTTGGGCGCGTGGTAAAATCCGCCCCACTGAAGAAAAATCATCTATTCACGGCACACAGATCATATTGGACACCAAAAAGGCTGACTAAGATCAACAGTAATAAGGTAAGAAAGTGCCCCAAATATGGGGAGGAAAGAGCAGATGATCTGCAAATGTTCCGGTACTGTATTCAGCTGGAGGAATTCTGGAAACAAACAGGTAAGACACTTTCCGAGGTGCTGGAACAGCACATAGAGGTAAGCATGGAAGTAGTTATTTTGGGGATTAATCAACAAAATATAAACTATCCCACAATGAATAAGGATCAGGAAAATATCTTCTTATTAATACTGCTGGCCAGAAGGGAGATATGTAATAATTGGGTAAAAGATACACCACCAACACACAATGAGTGGCTGGCTTCCATATTAAGGGTGTACAAATTAGATAATCAAGGGAAAAAGAGTAAAAAGTTTAAATTCTGGAATATTTGGGAACGTTACAACCAAGTGAACAACAGGGTGTCCAATGATTAAGGCAACGGCAACAAAGATTTCAAGCTGGGCCGTGAACTGAGTAGTCATCATGACTAGCTTCCCCAATTCCAACAATCTTGTGCCTGGAGATGGACAAAAAGGGGCCCTAGAGGACAAGGCTAGATCTATCCCTTACATAACACCGTAAGGATACGGCGCATTGAGCACAGAGTGTTTAAAGGGGCCCCTGACTCCTCCAAACTCCCAAAAACTTTGCTTGATGAGGACTAAAAAAAAAAAAAAAAAAGATAGAGCCAGCCTGCTACATCCGTCCGAACAAAGGTAATGACTATATAATCACCATCATCTGATTTAGGGCGACTTCCCACCCCTCCCACCGGCCTGGCCATTATGACATGTGAGGAAGCTCTGAACATCTTTTACTAGAAACTGCAAACGATGCCCTGGGTCTTATCATGTCCGGGCTCCCCTTGTCCTCCATTAGTGCCTTGGGATGTGAGGGTGATGGAATTTCATTGTCCCAAATAAGGTCACTGGCTGCCACTACTGGGATTAAACCAAAATCAGGTTCTGGATTTAAGGGCAACGGTATAACAGATGGGTCAGTATCAGCCACTGTTACCTCAAGTACCACAGGTCCCAAACCCAACTGGGCCTCCACATTATGACTCTCAGTAGTTATAGCTCCTACAACTGTAGTTAAGTAGGAGATAATAGAGGCGCAATTGTGTGGTATCTCTGCCTTAGTCTTTACAGTGTCTGAGGTACATGGGAGTTGTGGCTTCTTCATGAGTGAGGGGTGGCCGGCCCGGTCTCTGTCGGCCGCAGACGGGCACAGATGGGCCCGCCCTTGACCCGGGCACTCCCGTGCTGCGGGGGCCCGCAGGTGAGTTTATAGCACCTCCAGGTGCTAGGAGATGACAATTGCAGCTACGGCCACACCTGAGGCTGGGACTTGTGGTCCTGTCCCCTCTCCCCTCCAGCAGCACCACCAGAGAACTGGTCAACAGGGTTTCCTATGCTGCGTGGGCCCCCAGGTGAGTTTATAATGCCTCCAGGGGTTAGAAGATGACGATCGCGGCTACGGCCCCACAGGAGGCTGGGACTTGTGGTCCTGTCCCCTTTCCCCTCCAGCAGCACCACCAGAGAACCCGTCAACAGGGCTTCCCGCACTGCCGGGCCTACAGGTGAGTTTATAGCTCTTGGAGGCGCTAGGAGATGACGATCACGGCTACGGCCGCACAGGAGGCTGGGACTTGCGGTCCTGTCCCCTCTCCCCTCCAGCAGCACCACCAGAGAACCGGTCAACAGGGCTTGTCACGCTGCGGGGGCCCGCAGGTGAGTTTATAATGCCTCCAGACGCTAGGAGATGACGATCGCAGCTACGGCCGCATGGGAGACTGGGACTTGTGGTCCTGACCCCTCTCCCCTCCAGCAGCACCACCAGAGAACCGGTCAAATTTCTTTGAGCCCCCGTCCCAAAGAGTCTCTCAATACAGGCTACAGCTTTGCAGGACCACTGCATCCTACAGCCCACCTTTATGCTGAGCTATCATTAAATACATTGCAAGAGGCAGACTATGGGGCTGATTTAGACTGGGGAGGACGGTCCGTACTCCATGAGGTCGACTGTGTCCTGATGGAGTACCCAACCTCTGAATCAAGGGATATCCATTGGCTCAGCGGACATCTCTCATACAGGCAGGAACTGCCGTCATGGTGAATCCTGTCAGTGAGTGAGTAACTCTTTCTCGTTGGCTGAAGCAATACCCCCAGCAGGCAAAAGCTACCACTTCCATCAGGGGCAGGTGATTTCACACACTGCATAACCTGCGCGCACCTTTGGGTAGATTGGCACTAAGCAGTCAGGCATACCACAGAGGCAATGTGTAAAGCATTGGCACAGCTCTCACTCAGGATAACTACCCTGAGCGTCACAAAAGAGACTTCATACGTGATGGATGTAAATAATGTTTGTATTCAACATACATAATAATCAACACAACATGAACATGTATTTCTGGGCGTAAATCACATTTGCAATTATTATTAGCAGTAGTAAGCCCAACCGCGTTTGAATGACATCAGCAATATGCACACTTGGAAAAGATCCCATTCTACAGGCCCCCACCCAGCACCCTTATGCGGTGCAACATGTTGTCTACCCCAGGCCCACCCTACCAATTCTTATAGTTGAATACTACACAGTTAGTGGGTGCAACCTGGTCACAATGATATCAGAAAACCATTTTTTGCAGCACCGTGGGCCGAGGCCACATGGGGAAAATCAATGTCAAACGTAATGCACTTCTAGCAAGAAGTCAACGTGTAAGGCAAACTGCCAGTCAGTGTTATGAGTCACAGGCTGTCCACAGGATGTCACTCTCACACCCACACACACACACACACACACACACACACTCAGTGTGCACGATAAGTGCTGAGACGGATATCAAGCAGGTCTGAATGGAACATGCTGGCATACATATGCACTCAGTACCTTAATGTAACTGATACTCAGCAGGTCATTTGATTACACAATGCATCCCCCATGGCCCCAAGACTCCCTCCACCCTCCAACTCATCCTAACTATCCTACACCGCTGATTGGAGACACCCCATCCTACCCCCAGACACTAGATTGCGCGCGGCCAAAGTCACTAATAGTTAGGGTCCCAGGGAAGCAAGTAGGGGTAGGTAGCAAGATTAATTAGGAGGCAGTCGTCAAAGGGGGTTTGGTAGCCACTGAGGGCAGTAGTTGGTCACACCAAAGGGGTCCACAAGGGATTTCTGCAGCAGCCAGTTCTGTGAAGCACAGGGGTTAGAGTAGGGGGTTCACACATTTCTGTTAGTTTAAGGAATGTGTTCTGGTTAGATTAATTTATTTATGATACCACCTAGCCCACTACTAGGTTGGGATATAACAGCTCATTCAAAAAATAAAATCATTAACTAACTCATTCAATTAGGAAAATTACAAAACATGTTTTATTCAGTTATTAATATCACAATAAAAATCATTCTTGTTAAAAATTGCTAAAATCTCACAAACATGTATCACACAATTCATGTAGAACAATTCATAAAATGATCACAATTTTATACAGGACGTAAATCACAATACAAACCAACATAAACACAAGAGAAAAAGAAGTTTCTAGACAATACACTCTGTCTTTGGATATAAGATATCCTATGGGAAATTTAATTAAAAACCCGGCCTGGTTGCACTCCTCATTTTGTAAATACAGGATCGGATTAACCCTAGGATTAGGTAAATCAATATGCGTCGACGCGTTTCTATGGTTTAACTTTTTATTCTATCTTTGTCAAGACCGTAGATACATTTTTTCTCTGTTATTATCCTGTATAAGGCAAACATACATATAGGAATATATTTATATCTGTCTAATACACAAATGATCTAAATAAACAACAACCCATATACATTGTTACTGTGGTACAAAACTATATTCTACAATTCTTACTTGCATTATTAAACATTTACACAATGCTAATAATTAATTTCCTTATCTGCGTACTCAAGTTGCCTCTCTGTCAATTTAATCGGTAAAATCAAGTCCAACATACAAATCAGTGTGCCCAGTTCCATGTATATCCCAGGTCATAAGTCTCCTAACTTCTCATCCCACTTCCTACTCTTTTACGAATAACAACTAGGGACTATTTAATTACCTTTGATTTGAGAGGGGAGCCTTCAGCTATTATAATGTCCGATACATTGGTTCTTCCAAATATATTTCTTCTTTTTGCCCACAGTTTGTCACTAAACAAAAAGGGAAAGAAAAGCTACATTGTCTGCTATTTGAATTTATATATTGTGTCCCTTATAAATAATTCATTTAGGGAGAGCTTCCTACCTTGCTTCGTAAGTATTATCTGTGTGGGTCCCACACAGGCTTGTTAGCTCGATTGTTAGATTCGATACTTTAAACTTGGCCCGTTCAAAGAGCTACCATTAATTAGCACCTACAACATAAATATAATATGTATTGATACCCAGTTCTAAAATGTGCGCATTGACCTAAACTTCTACTCTTATATTGACATACCTTGCTTCCGCGTTTATTGTATGCGGGGTGCTCACAAACCAACCAAACTTCTCTTTCTTTAACGGGTCGGGGGGATTCCAAATACTCCACCTCATCTCTCTGGTTTGTGCTGTATAGACAATACATAACAGATGTCTATCACATTTTTTTCCAGAACCTATTTATCGTCTATTCTCGATCAAATGTTTAAATGCACGCTTTGATATGTATATATATGCGTGCAGGAGCCGATGCTACCCTTCCATCAGCCTTCCTTGCCTTGAACATAGAACCTATTTAGTGTCTGTTCTTCTAGCACAAATGTTTAGATGCACGCAAAGGGATATAATTATAGAGACCAAAAAGCGGGAGCCGATGTTACCGTGCCCTCAGCTTACTTTACCATGTGCATGATACCTATTTAATATGCAAACATAGAGGTCCATTAGGATGTAGGGCGGAAAAACACCCCGACCGCCATGGAAGCAGAAAACAACCGCCCGCCGGCCCCATGGGAAAACCGGCGGACAAATTAGCGTTAACTGCCAAAAATAAATGACCACGGCGGTACTTGTCCCAGAATAACCGCCCGTAGCGGGCGGGGATGGCCAAAATCCGTCGGCGGCGGTCGGAATCGCGGCGGAAAAACAACAACCCGCAAGTATAGCGGAGACACCGCCCTGGAAATTAGTATATCCCAAACGGTCCCGCGGTACGTACCGCCATATCCGACCGCCGCGGTCACACAATGGATTGAATGGGAGAGCCAACGGAAGAGCTGAAGCACAGCCACCGCGGCGGACGAACCGTCAAAAATATGGCGGACAAAGCCAAAACCCCACAAGAAGGCCAAAAAGTGCACACAGAAAACTAGACATGCCTCCCAAATACACAACACACAACCCAATGACACAACCACATGGCAAAACTAAAAATACAAATCCCAGGACAACACACCTGTCAGCAACACCCCAATTGGACATAACCACATACTGTGTATAAAACCAGCCCTTTCACTGACCACAATCCCTTGCAAAACTCCAGGAGAGAAGGGACACATTCCCCAGCTGACAGGAGAGGCAAAGGACACAACATCACCAGCCACACCACACACAGCACCACCACCACCTCCAAACCAGCACAACTAACCCCCTGCACAACACACACCATACACAGCACAACCACAACCACCACTCACAACCCTGCACCCACAATCACTTTGCACACCACACACCATGGCCACACAGAAAATGCCCAAATTCACTGAGAGTGAGTTCACTGGTAGATGAGATAGTCAGAGTGGAACCACAGCTTTTTTATACCCTGGTCCAACAGACACCATTAGCTACAAGGACACAAATGTGGGCTAGGATAGTCCAAAGGGTCAATGCAGTAGGGACCACCCCAAGATCAAAAAAGGAGATCATGAAGCGGTGGCATGACTTGAAGAGGGCGGTCTAGGAGAGGAGGAGCAAGAACCGTGAGCTGGATCAGAGGACTGGCGGTGGCCTCTCATTCCACTAAAAACATTCACACAATGGGAGGAGAAGGTGCTTGCCATACTGCATCCAGAGAGTCTCACAGGAGTAGCCAGGGGAGTGGAGGCTGGTAAGTACAAACAAATGACTACCGCCACTCTGCTATGTACTGTCTTGCACAACTACAAAGCTACACCACCTAGGACACACACCATCCATCTGCACCCCACACTCACATGGCTCACAGATCCAACATACACCCACTCCCATTCACCACAAACATAGCTAACAACATAACCATGGGGGCATGTGTACAGGCAGACAGCTCTACAACAACCACCAGGCCCCCTGGCCCACACCTGAGCAGGATGGATCCCTCCCCCATCCCACCCAGGAGCAGTTGGAAGCCATTGCAGTACAACAAACAAACTTACAGGTAGGTAGCCATCTTCACAATGAGAGTGTCTGAGGGTGTGGGACCTGCACCACTACTCCCACCATGCCCCCTGTCCCACAACCTAGCAAGATAGATCTCTCCCCCACCCCACCCAGGAGCAGTTGGAAGCCATTGCAGTACAACAAACAAACTTACAGGTAGGTAGCCATCTTTACAATGAGGGTGTCTGGGTGTGGAGGGCCTGCACTACTACTCCCACCATGCCCCCTGTCCCACACCTGAGCAGGATGGATCTCTCCCCACCCCACCCAGAAGCATGTGTCAGCCATTACACAACCCTCATCAGACTTACAGGTAGGTAGCCATCTTCACAATGAAGGTGTCTAGGGGGTGGGGGGCCTGCACCACTACTCCCACCATGCCCCCTGTCCCACAGCCTAGAAAGATGGATCCCTCCCCCACCCCACCCAGGAGCAGTTGGAAGCCATTGCAGTACAACAAACAAACTCACAGGTAGGTAGCCATCTTCCCTGCGAGGGTGTTTGTGGCTGGGAGTGCTGCACTACTACTCCCAACATTGCCTGTGTCACACACCTCAGCAGGATGGATCCCTCCCCCACTCCACCCAGGAGCAGTTGGAAGGCATTGCAGTACAAAAAACAAACTCACAGGTAGGTAGCCAGTATGTGCACCCACACATTTCCCCCAAATTAAATGGTGCCATATGACAACACCAGCCCTCACATTGCACAAAGAGCCATACCTACCCATTGCCAAGCACAGTGTGCACACAGGTAAGCCAAGGAAACTGTCACAACCACCAAAGTGTGACACACCAATGCACAAGCAGAAGAAAGCCTGGGCACACTCGTGCACAGCAACTAGTTACATGTGCATCACCATGGGGCAAGTGCAACAAGGACCATTCTCAAAATATGAAAGCATGTGTGGTGGCACAACTCAAGATGTGCACATGACAGAACAAAGGGATGCAGGAGATGACAATGGCCAGTCCATGGCCAGATGTGACAACTAAACCATGTGTCCACAATTAAGCACATGTTGTGCCAGCCCCTAGATGGCAACAAGTCCCAGTAAACCTCAATTGGACACGGTTCGCATGGTATGCCCTGACACCTCACACCATGGACAAGTAATGCTTGTACCACTGTATCATGTCAGGGAGCACAGTAGTGCATGCAGTCAACAATGTGATGATATGTCAATTGTGCAGTGTACAAAATGTGAATGACA
Source organism: Triturus cristatus (assembly GCF_964204655.1). NCBI lineage: Eukaryota > Metazoa > Chordata > Amphibia > Caudata > Salamandridae > Triturus > Triturus cristatus. Next base: position 679,329,802 of record NC_140589.1, read on the forward strand.
CACAGCTAACCCAAAGCTTGACGGGTGCACTGCAATGAACATTTCCCATCTGACCCACAGGTGACCAAGAACTCACTGCAGAGGACAACACCAGCAACCTGCAGAGCCAGTCTCCACCCCCGGTACAAGGACTCTCGGATGTTGACTCCCAGGATTCCATGGACGATGAGCTCGAGGCCGGCCCATCTGGTGTGCCAGGGAACAACAGGTCCCAGGACCCCAGCATCCCCCCCACCACATCTGCGGCAACAACAACTCCACAGCAGTCCCCTGCTGTCAAGACCTGTGCAGCCACAGCCACTACCACCACAACCAGTGCTGCCGGCTACACCCTCCCTGTCCCAGAGGATGCCCCGCACACACCCCCCATGGAAGAGGGCAGGGAGAGGATGCGGTTGCCCACAGTGTGAGGCAACAGGTCCGTGGCAGCAGGGCAGGTGGGAGGGGCAGGGTCACCCAGGGACACCGGGAGGCTGGGACCCACTCCCTGGAACACATCACCAGATTCCTGGGCGCATACGAACAGGCCCAGGGACGAACGGGCCGGTTGGTCGATCTGTTGCACGAGCTCATCCTGCTGATGAGGTCCATCGACAGATGCATGGGACAAATTGTGGACCTCTTGGGCCAGCAAGTGGCGGTACTTAGGGACGGGCATGCGCCCCAGACAACACCTCCGCCTCCCTCTGGTGGGCTGCACACTGACAGTTCACCATCCTCCCCTGCGCCCACAGAGAGGGGTGAGTCCTCAGACCCCACTGGCCCTGCAGCAGGGCCCCTCCCCAGCCAAACGACCAAGGGGCCGTCCCAAGAAGACCCTGGGAGTATCTGGAGGCAAAGCACCTGCCAGACGCAAGTCACGGAGCCAGCCATGATGGCAACCCTCTCCACCACTGCATTGACTCTTTGGACTGTTCTACCTGACACTGCCTTGTGAATGGCATCTGCCTGTTGGACTGGGTCAACACAGCAATGTGGTGACTACTCGACCATCTCATCTACCACGACTGTCAACTCACCCCCCCAATGGAAATGTACACCCCCTTGCATCTCACCATAGTAAATAAAATATCCTCACACACATGTTGTTGTGTCTGCTCAGTCTTTATTGCAGGGTGTACAGTCTTCAACATGATCACGATGTACCCAGACCATGGGCTGTATGTAGGCAAAGAGAAGTTGAAGGCACCTAGGGAAACACAACAGAACAACTGTCACTAGTCTGGGTGGGGCATCAGAGACATCACACAAGTCCTAACACAAGGATAACCCAAAATGCACATGTCACAATGGCCCCCAAGTGTCAACATACACGTCCTGTTGATGTTCCCAAATGACATGTCCTAGAAACATTTCCAACCACCACTGAGTCTACAACTGGCTGATGCTACAATTCTCACATGCCCCTTCACGACAACAGCAATCACATCAGACAATGGGTATGTTGCATATTGCCACCCACCGTCAAGTGAAGTAGCGGGTGATGAGCTGTTCACGCAGGTCAACACCTTACTCCTCTCCACTGTCTAATCAAAGGAGGGACACGGAACCAAGTTTATAAGGTCCTGCTCATAGGCACCAAGGAGAGTACTATGTAAGAGATTGAGCAGTTCCTGATTGGTAAAGACTATGAAGGGGGGGGGGGGAAAGAACAGGTCTTTCTTCAAAATGCCCTCACACACCCCAAGGGATGTCATGCTTCATCATTTGGGCATTTGCCCCTCGTCAAGCCGGCGCTGCAATGCCTGATGGGCTCCCGAAACCGGGGCTCTTTTTCGGGGATCTTTTGAAGAAGCCGTAGGGTGCGTGTGGGTGTGAGGGCTGGGTAGTGCACAAAGTATGAGGTGAGTAAAATAGGTATAGAGCCGTCCTACTTAATTCAAGTGTTTATTGTTGAGGTAGCTCTAGCCTAGTTTGAAAACTATGTAGAAGCCTTTATTTAGGAGTAATGTTCCTTAAGGGCTAGTATGTGATAGAAGTGGTCAACATGTTTCGTGCCCCGGCTGCCCCATAAGGGGTCAATGGCACTTCGTCAGGACCAATGTGAAGTGGTGTAGTGAGTGCACTACCGTCTAGCACTATAAAGTCAAATTGCTAGAAGCGGTAGGGGGTATACTAAAGAACTGGTACTGGGGCCCAGAGCGAGGGTAGGACGATTGCAAGTTGCCCGCCTACACTTCTATCGGAGCAACCAAGGTGCTCTGGTTCAATCCCCGTCAGCTGGGACTAGGCTACGAGGGGTCTTTAGTATACCCCAGTACCAGTTCTTTAGTATACCCCCTACCGCTTCTAGCAACTTGACTTTATAGTGCTAGACGGTAGTGCACTCACTACACCACTTCACATTGGTCCTGACGAAGTGCCATTGACCCCTTATGGGGCAGCCAGGACACGAAACATGTTGACCACTTCTATCACATACTAGCCCTTAAGGAACATTACTCCTAAATAAAGGCTTCTACATAGTTTTTAAACTAGGCTAGAGCTACCTCAACAATAAACACTTGAATTAAGTAGGACGGCTCTATACCTATTTTACTCACCTCATACTTTGTGCACTACCCAGCCCTCACACCCACACGCACCCTACGGCTTCTTCAAAAGATCCCCGAAAAAGAGTCCCGGTTTGCACTCCTGGGAGTCTAGCATCCAGCATATGTGTAACTAATCAAAACCACTGTCTCCTACCTAGCTGCTGTACCGGTCACACCTTGATGCGTCATTACAACCTGGCACATATCCACCACACAATGACCACAGTCGGCGCTGGAATGATGAATTTGTTCATGAGCAGACATGAGAGGCAATGCTAATTAGATCAACATTCATCAAACGAGCATTGCTGTGATTTGCACTGGACCTCAACACATTGACATGTGTACACATTGTACAGTCCAGGACTACACTGTCCTGCCTACACCAACATCAAATCCTCAAGTGACATGCGAGTGGGTACAGACAAATGTACGTTACACACACACAAACATGGCATGTGTAGCCATCAGTGAAGTAAATTGAACATTGGCTTCATGTGCACAATGATGTGCCATTGAACATGTTGGCACTATGCACTGTTGATGTGTGACAGATGGACACCGCCATTGTATGGCACCCATATCGTGGTAGCTACCACCCGGCACTGGCGGTGTGTTCCCAGCACCCTGATTCACACAAGTGTGGGACTCATAAGCATGTAGAAATGCCCATATGGCAGTCGGCATGCTCCGCCGCCTGAATGGCAGTGCCTCGTATCAATGCATGGCACCCATATCATGGTAGCTACCGCCTGGCACCGGCGGTGTGTCCCCAGAACCCCCATTCACACAAGTGCGGTACTCATAGGCATGTAGACATGCCCATATGGCGGTTGGCATGCTCTGCTGCCTGAATGGCGGTGCCTTGTGTCAATGCATGGCACCCATATCGCGGTAGCTACTGCCTGGCACCGGCGGTGTGTCCCCAGCACCCCCATTCACACAAGTGCAGTACTCATAGGCATGTAGACATGCCCATATGGCGGTTGGCATGCTCCGCCACCTGAATGGCAGTGCCTCGTGTCAATGCATGGCATCCATATCGCGGTAGCTACCGCCTGGCACCGGCGGTATGTCACCAGCACCCCCATTCACACCAGTGCAGTACTCATAGGCATGGAGACATGTGGAAATGGCGGTTGGCATGCTCCGCCACCAGAATGGCGGTGCATCGTGTCAATGCATGGCACCCATATCGCGGTAGCTACCGCCTGGCACCGGCGGTGTGTCCCCAGCACCCCCATTCACACAAGTGCGGTACTCATAGGCATGTAGACATGCCCATATGGTGGTTGGCATGCTCCGCCACCTGAATGGCAGTGCCTTGTGGCAATGCATGGCACCTATATCGCGGTAGCTACCACCTGGCACCGGCGGTGTGTCCCCAGCACCCCCATTCACACAAGTGCGGTACTCATAGGCATGTAGACATGCCCATATGGCAGTTGGCATGCTCTGCTGCCTGAATGGCGGTGCCTCGTGTCAATGCATGGCATCCATATTGCGGTAGCTAACGCCTGGCCCCGGCGGTGTGTCACCAGCACCCCCATTCACACCAGTGCAGTACTCATAGGCATGGAGACATGTGGAAATGGCGGTTGGCATGCTCCACCGCCAGAATGGCGGTGCATCGTGTCAATGCATGGCACGCATATCACGGTAGCTACCGCCTGGCACCGGCGGTGTGTCACCAGCACCCCATTCACACCAGTGCATAGGCATGGAGACATGTGGAAATGGCTGTTGGCATGCTCTGCCATTAAAATCGCGGTAGCGCACCCCGGGCCCCAGTGGTGTTACACCTCCATGGAGCTCACCCTAGAGCCAATGGGAAGCTTGACAGCGGTGGCATGATGCAATTTTGAAGATCACGGTAGGCGTGCTCCGCCACCGCGGCGGGGTCATTGGCTGCATTTGAAAGATGCACCATCGCGGTAGCGCACCCTGGGCCCCAGTGGTGTTACACGGCCATGGAGCTCGCCCTAGAGCCAATGGGAAGCGCGATAGCGGTGGCATGATGCAATTTTGAAGATCGCGGTAGGCGTGCTCCGCCACCGCGGAGGCGGTCATTGACTGCATTTGAAAGAGGCAGACATGGACCACCGATTGCTGCAGCTTGGCACCTTTGAAACGACCCCAGGGGCCTATATATGTGGGAATGAGCCTCACATTGCCACTGCTCACAGAGCCTGCTGCCTGAGACCCCTCACCTGCTGCTGCCTCCAGGGACTGCTGCCTGAGATCCATCACCTGCTGCTGCCTCCAGGGATTGCTGCCTGGCACCCCTCACCTGCTGCTTCCTCCAGGGACTGCTGCCCGGGGACCCTCACCACCAAAATCCCCTGCTGTTGTCTCATGTCCACAGTGATGGCAACGACAGAGAAGATCCATGCCAGTCCCTTCATGGGCGAGGAGCTGGAGGTCCTGGTGGACGAGGTGCTCACACAGTACCAAAGGCTATATGGTGCCCCGCCCCAAATGTCGTGGTGAGTCTTAAACAGTGTTGTGGTAGGGCAGGGGGGCCACACATGTAGTGGACTGATGCAGTATGTGCCTGGGAGTGTGGAGTAGTGTAATGCACTGCCTGACATGCTGTCTCCAGTGGGAGGGTGTGTGTACCCAATGCCACAGCTTTCCCTCCCTGCACATGTAAGTAGGAGTGACCTGTGTTGTGTTGTCAGCCATACAGTGACACAGAAGGTTGTTCATGCTGTAATCAGGACAGTGATTGCTTGGCTGGATGGCTGTGTGTGCCCCTGTAGTCCATCTCAGTGTGAGCCCAGATGGTCTGCACAGTCCCCGTCTACTAAGACAAGGGCACATCACTTTACTTACAGAGTATGACATCAGTCTTTTCACATTGCACTCCAGCTGTGGCCCATCTCAGCACTGTAGATTGCACACAACCTCCCTTGTGAAGGGCATTTTCTATTTGTGAGATCATGTCCCTCAATGTGACATCCATGACACAGTTATCTATTCGCAGGGACATTGAGGGCTGCACAGTCTTGGACACAGTGGGTCACCCCCCCAACACAGGTTGATATGTGATGTATGTGTTGCTCAAACCAACAATTGACTGGAGATGTGGGCAGGCAGGTTTCAGTGCTGGCATCCTGCATGCGTGTGAGATGTGCAGGGACTGTGTTCCCCCTCACACCTGCATGCTTTAACATCAGTTTTTTCCATGCAGGGGTCACATGTGAGCTGTACTATAGTCTCTGATTGATCTGGCGTTGGATATGTGATTTGGTTTTATCTTGCTGCTATAATGATAGATGTCGTTACATGGCTCTGTATACCTGATCATTTCTCCCTCTTGTCTCCCATGCCTGCAGCTCAAGGTACTCCAGTGTAAGGCCGTGTGGAGGGCCATTGCAGCGAAGGTGCGAGCCCTGGGGGTCTCAAACCGACGGTGCACCCTCTGCCACAAGAGATGGGATGACATCAGCCGGCTGGCAAAGAATGTGGCAGAGATGACCCTGGGGCTGCTTCCTCGCACTGGGCGTCTGGCACGGCGCAGAATGACACCACTAATGGGGCGCATCTTGGCTGTGACACAGCCTGAGCTGGATGCACGTTTGAAGGAGCATCAGCAGCAAGACAGGGGCGGGCATTTGGGGAGTCTGACTTTGGATGGTAGTGGCTGCGTGTGTACAGAGCCGGTGCCAGTGCTGGCCTCTGTGATGTTGGTAGTGTGATGCTGTGGCATGTAAGTGGCTCCTGGCCTGGGAGCCTGTGGCATGCATTTGCTCTACCTGGAGTTGATTTGGAAGCTGTGCCTTCACATTGCATTCTGAGTTGTGCTCTTCAGGTTTCTTCTGCATTGGTATAGTCTTGGGAATCCCATGGGAGGGAACAGCAGTGTGCCCAATCTGACTGTGCGTACATCAATGTGTCCATATTGGGGAGGGCTAGATATCTTACAGCAATGTGCACATTCTATTGTCCCCAAGGTACGACATGGTGGGTGGCATGGGCTAATGTCCATTGTGGACTGTCATGTTGTAGTCTGGGTCTGTGTTGTCCCCTCCTGTTACATCCAGTTCTGTCATTGGCAACAAGTTGTGTGCCCCCATCATGTCCCTAGGTGTGCTCAGAACTAGTTGTGTGTCTGTTTGAACAGAGGCACAAGCAGGGTGTTGTGCTGTGTGGTCATCACATGGCTCACTCATGCCTGAGTTTCCAGTTTCCATGCACTGCTTGAGTCTATGTAGTGAGTTTGCACGATGTGATTGCACAGGGTGGTGTGCAACATGTAGATTTGCTCAACGTTTGTCATGCATTGCTTGCATATGTTTGTTCCGTTTTTGCCACTGACCTGACCCTACATCTCTCTCTCCCATGCAGCATCACCTGTGGTTATGGAGGGACAGGAGACGGACACCAGTGGGGGTGAAACAAGCACCACAGCTGCCCAGGAGCCCAGTGACACAGATGTCACCAGCGCATCAGAGGGGGACAGGAGTCTGCTGGAGGAGTCTCAGCCTGGGACGCAAAGCACCACATCATCCGATACCAGCGGCGATGCATCCATGTTGGAGGGCACAGGAAATGGGGACTCTGCATCGACTTCCACCACACAGCGGCCATTGCCCACCCTCACAGCAACTTCCTCTGGTGCTGTCCGTGTTCACCTCAGTAAGAGGGGAAGAGTGTCCTTCACCCCTGGCACTGCTGCCCCTGCCCCTGTCCCCCCTGCTGCCATCAGTGCTGAGTCTGTGGAACTTTTGCGCCAGCTGTGTGTAGGCCAGACAGCTCTCCTAAATGCCTTCATTGACCACGACAAGAAATTGGCCCAGGTGGTTGCCTTCATGGAGGGCATACATTCCGACGTGAGTGGGCTGCACCAGACAGTCCAGGCTTTGTCATCAACGGTTATGTCTGCCCTGCAACAGGAACATTCTCACAGTCCAGCTCCGGTCCCTTTGTCCACCCCCCTGGCAGTGGCCAGGTCTGACGATTGTTACCATGGTCCACATACATCAAATTCACGATACAGCACACAGAGCACACAGCAGCAACCCAAGCGGTTCCGTGCGCAGACACCATCCCCACAGAAGACCAAAGGCACCCCAGAGCGCAGGGAGAAAAGCCCGTCAGGCGATACTAGGGGAAAATTAGCAAAGCAGCAGACCTCAGGCACACATGCCTCAGTGGCGTCCCCATCCAAGGACTCTCCTGCCCCCAAGGCATCACGCAAAGATAATCGTACAGTGTCTGTGCCCACCAAGGAGGTGGTGCATGCCAAGGGTACACCTGGGAAGGGCTCAAAGGCAGTATCACCAACCACCTCGACTCCCATTCCAAGCCCAGTGAAGCAGGGGCCGGAGGGGACTGTAGGGGTGACACCTAGTAAACAGGGGAAGGGGGGGCAGAGGTGAAGCAAGGCAAAGTGTTCCGCTGGGTCCAGTACATCACCAGAGGGGCTGCCAGCGCCTGCACCTGCTGCAGCAGTGGTGGTGAGTGTGCCTCTTGTGCCCACACCACTTCCCATTGATCCACAGTCAGTCAAGCCATTTAGGATCCCCAAGAAGTGGAAGGGCACCCCTCCACAATCTTTCAGCCAAACCGTGACTCCCGTCTGCATGACTCCACCTTCACGTGCCACTACACCACCTGGTCCAAGCAGCCCTCCAGCCTGCCAAGACACTGATCGCTCTACCTCAGCTGTTCCGCTCTCTCCCCCTTTAAGTGTCCCGACAGTCCCCGAGGCACAGCCAGCTCCTAGCCTGCCTGACAGCCAACTGTGAGTGGTAGTCACCCTCTCACACCTGTGTCTCACACAGGAGGGCCTGTACTGCACATTGTTGCCCCCTGACTGTGTTGCTGGCCATGGAACGGTACAGTCGCACACATTCCCTGTGCAGCTTCTCATGGACATGCTCTGCACTCTGCCCTGGCCACTGGCCTTGTTGTTCACTGCTGTGTTGGACCCTTGCCTGTGCAGCTTCTCATGGACATGCTCTGCACTCTGCCCTGGCCACTGGCCTTGTTGTTTTCTGCTGTTTTGCCCTTGCCTGTGCAGCTTCTCATAGACATACTCTGCACCCTGCCCTGGCCACTGGCCTTGTTGTTCACTGCTGTGTTGGACCCTTGCCTGTGCAGCTTCTCATGGACATACTCTGCACCCTGCCCTGGCCACTGGCCTTGTTGTTCACTGCTGTTTGGCCCTTGCCTGTGCAGCTTCTCATGGACATGCTCTGCACCCTGCCCTGGCCACTGGCCTTGTTGTTCACTGCTGTTTTGCCCTTGCCTGTGCAGCTTCTCATGGATAAGATCTGCACTCTGCCCTGGCCACTGGCCTTGTTGTTCACTGCTGTTTTTCCCTTGCCTGTGCAGCTTCTCATGGACATGCTCTGCACTCTGCCCTGGCCACTGGCCTTGTTGTTCACTGCTGTTTTGCCCTTGCCTGTGCAGTTTCTCATGGACATACTCTGCACCCTGCCCTGGCCACTGGCCTTGTTGTTCACTGCTGTGTTGGACCCTTGCCTGTGCAGCTTCTCATGGATATACTCTGCACCCTGCCCTGGCCACTGACCGTGTTGTTCACTGCTGTGTTGGACCCTTGCCGATGCAGATTCTCATGGACATGCTCTGCATTTTGTGCCTCACTCTTCTCTTCTCATGGTGCCTATCTGTGCAATTTGTGAATAAAAACAGTTGCTCCAGTTGTCTATTTTGTCAGTGTCCTTACTGAATAAAGTTCCTTTGCTGTGTGTAGATGGTTTACTGTGCCACATGGTCTGTGTGGCACTTCAACATGGTCAATGTTTGGGCTCACCTGCTCTCTTTTTTTCAGGGGTGACAGGGGCTTCAGTTCTTCTTGGCCCAGATACTTGTGGTGGCAATGGTGTCAATTTCGAATGTTTAGCAGTAGTCATTTACTTGATTAGTTCATGTTGGCTCTATTGTACACATGTCAGGTTGGGAGGCACTGCCAGCACAGGGTGGGTTTCTGCACACAGTATTTCAGGCAGGCTGTCCAGGGTCATCATGTGTGTGTTCTTCCTATATGTGTGCCCAGTGGTGTATGTGTGTGGTCATCCTAGTCTCATGGCTTACTTTCCATATGTGCTCTTGGATGACCAGGTATTGTGCAGTGTGAAGGGGTGAATTTGTGGGGAGTGTTGATGTGTGCATGCCTCTGCAATGTCAACTACACACACATGTCACCCAGGAGTTGTGTGCCTGTTGTTTTGATTGTTCATCCCTGTGGATGTGGTTGTATGCCCATGTGCGAGTTATATGTTGTGCACTGTGCAGTGTGTTGGTTTGTCCTTGCAGTTCTGGCTGACTCCTACTTGTTGTTTTTGTCACTTGTGAGTATGCAGAGAGTGTTACTGGCAATTCAGTGTTGTGTTTTGTTGCACATCCCTGTGTCTGGTGGCTGTTTGTGGGGTCTGTGCAGACCTGCTGCTCCACACTGCCATTGTGGTTGTGTTTTCTCATGCCTTGCTGTCCCATGGTGCCTTCTTGCCTCCAGTGTGGCATGTTGTGTGTGTTGTCATGCCATCCCCTATCTGTGCTTCAGCTGCCTACCAATTGTGGGTCTGCACCCCCTCTCTTTGGGTATGGTACACTCCTGCATGTCCCCTACTGACATGCAGTACACTGGACTTTGGTGTGAGCTGTGCCCTTGGTTTGTATGTGTGTGTGCCTCCCCATGACTTCATTTGTGCAACTGTGCTTTGTGGTGCAGTTCTATGTCCAGGGTCAATGTGTCACTCAGTGCATTTCCCCAATGGGTCATGTGTGATTTACTGGTGCTGTTTGTCAGTCATGGTTGCTGCTATGCAGTTCAACTGTGTGTGCTGCCCAGTCCTATGGTCAAGTTGTTTCCACCTTTGTGTCCCAGACTTGTGCATCTATTGGGTGTTGTGTTGGATGTATGTGTGTTGTTTGTGTTATTGCTTCACTTCCTGGGTGTGCTGTTGTCTTTGTGCTGTGGTGTATGGTGTTGTGTGGGTTGCTGTTCTGTCACTGATGTCGGTGTGTGTCTGGTATGCTTGGTGTGCATACACAGCTTGTTGTGCTTGCTGTGCTGTGTGTATGTTGCCTTGTGATTGCCTGTTGTGCATCCCCTGATGTCATGCTATGTTTGCTATGTGATTGTTCTGCCTGTGCATCTGTTGCTTGTTGGCTGTGGCTGTGTTGTTCTGTGATGGTGCACTTCTTGTGTGTGTTGTGGAATGTTGTCTGTGCATTGTTCCTGGGTGATAAGGTTGTGCACTCCTGTTGTGTCTGTGCTCCCATTGCCTTTCCCCAGTTTAGCTGCACAGGGCATGTCTGTTGTTGTTGTTGTGGCTCTGTGTGTGTTTCAGTTGGGTGATGTGTTTGTCTGTTGTATTTGTTTCCACATTTGTGGCGGCATCCCTGTGTGTGTGTATGTGATGTTTGTGGCTGAGCCCAGGGTGTGTGGTTGTTGCCTGTCAAGTATTGACAGCCTTCAGTGTGTTTGGCACTGGTGTTGTGTGCTGCTGGTGTGAGTTGGGTATGTGTGTAGATTCTTACTGGTGTTTGTCAGTCCTGAGGTGTGTAGATGGTCCCTGTGTGTAGTGCTGCTTGTGTACTCCTGTGAAGTAGTTGTATGTATGTGTGGCTGCTCCCAGTTTGAGTTCAGGGCCTTCCTTTCATCCTTGTGCCTATACATGGTTTGCCTTGCTGTCTCCCTGTGTGGTTGCACTGAGCTGTCTGTGGTTTGATTTCACTGACTGTGCCAGCCATGTGTGCTTTGATGGTGTGTGGGTGTTGTCCTCTGTTCCTTGTGTTGATGTGATGTACACATGCTTGTTGTGTGTCTCCATGGTCCTCCATTTGTGTGCAGCCCACTTTGGTTTCACTATTTGTTATGCTCTATTGCTGTTGGCATGTGGGGTGTGTATGTGTGTGTGTGTCAGTCTGTGATATGTATGTGTGACTGTGCAGGCTGTGTGTGTTCATTTGTTGCTTGTCCTCATTGCTTTTTCCCTGAGTGTGGTGTAGTGTGCGTTTCCCTGGCCCTGTGCTTCTGTGCTGTGTGTTGTGAGTTCCTGTGCAGCCACTCCTGCATTGTGTGTCTCCAAGATTGTTGGTTGTGTCGTGCAGGGTGTGTATTGCCCTGGCTTGTTGTTGTGCATGGGGTGCACAGGGGGGTCACATGACATGTGCCTTCATTGGGTGTGCTAGTGTGTGGGTGTGGCCCTGTGGTCTTTGTGCCCTGCCCATGCCTGGCACTGGCCCTGCCTTCTGCATTGCGCATGTATTTGCTTGTGTTCGCCGCTGCGGTGACGGACCGGGACATTGTTGCATGGTGACGGTAGCTGTGTGTCCAGGATGCAGCGGGGTGAATTTGTGGCAGGTGGGTGATGTGTGGGTGCCCTTGGGGATGTGTCCCTATCCCCCCTACGGTGTCTGATGTTGATTTGGACCCTGTGTCAGGCCGTGGGTTGTGTGATGTGTTATTGCGTACCTGCGGCGGCATCCGCGGCGGTCCATGAGTTCCTGTTAATGTAGCAGGTACAGCACCGGAAAGACGTGTCGAGGTGGGTCCATTGGTTTCGCACTCCGCTGTCGAGTTTCCGCCGTCTCTGGTTGGGCTGTGTCTCCGCTGCGGTACGTCTGCTTGCTTGAGCCATCCTAATTTGTGGACCGGGGCGGACGTCATTCCGCACGGCGGAGGGTCTCCATTGGCTCCCACCGCCGCGGTGGCGGGCATGCTTTGATGGCGGTGGTCGTCGCACCGCGGCAGTCGGTAATTGGCCTATGTTTGAGCATACTAATATGGCGGACATGATGTCCGCTGCTAGTGGGCGGAAAATGGCATTTTTCTGCACCGCCAGTGCGGCGATTGTAGGAGAGTAGGATCTGCACTTATGTTGCCCCCACTTTTTTTCTGATGTTAACACTGGTTTCTGGCTATAGTCTGGCTGGGACCCTGCTAATCAGGGCCCCAGCCTCTCTGTTCTCTCTAAACAACTTGGAGTGCATATTAGATGCACTAGTGATTGGATACTGTGGTACATTATGAGCCCCTAGTATATGGTACCTTAGGTACAAAGGGCATAGGTACTTCACAGGCCTACCAAGGGCTGAAGCATGTATTATACCACCCCTGGGAATCAGACTAAATCTGACACCACAGGCCTGCTACTGCAGCCTGGATGAGGTAGTGTTAGCACTCCTCACAGAGATATAGGTTCCCTATATCTCACCTATACACATATAAACTTATCAGTCACCCCTAAGGCAGGCCCTATCAATCCTGAGGGCAGGGTGCTTGGTTTCCATGTGAAGGGGTGCCTCTGCCTGAGCAGGGCCCCTCTGCAGCTCTGAGTCTATTCTCTGTGGCTGTTTGTGGATGCGGTCAAACCATACACTCTTAAGTGCATTATAACCTCGCGGTAAATGCTAACTCTGGGATGGCTGCATCAAAACATGTCGTGTTTGGTGTCAAACGCTTTGGAATCATACCCCCACACCAGTAACTGGTGTGGGAGTATGATCCCACCCTTCCAGAGGGTAAGACACGTACCCACTGTGGAAACTCGGTAGAATCCTGAAAAGCCCGGGCATCACAAAATGGATGCCACAAGCACAGACACTGGGCTGCCCTCCTGCTGCTGACCGACACTCGCAGTGGAGGAGGCCCAACAATAGGCATCCTGTCACAGGGAGGTGTCACCACCTTCCAGACAGGATTTAGTGTATTGGGGCTGGGTGGGTGCACTCCTAGAGTGCTATGAAGTCCTGCACTGGGGGAGCAGTAGGCTCCTCTGTGCATATGCCAGCTCAAACCGGTTCAGGGGCAACCTGCCCCTTCTCTGGCGCGAAACTGGACCAAGGGAAGTGGGTGTAGCCACCCACTCCCCTGACCCTCCCATAGGAAGGGTCATAGCGCTAGTCCCTCCCTTCCTTTTAGTATAAGTTAGGAAACCCTTGCCATTGCAAACTAGATATCTCTGGACGACGCTCTGAAGAAGAATCCTGGACCTTCGAAGTTCTGCTACCTCTGGAAGACTGAAGAATCTCCCTTGGAGTCAAGGAGTGACTCCCCTGCTTGGCAGGCACCAATACTTTGAATCAGCAGTCACAAACTTTCCCACTCCTGCCGGAGTCCGAAGTCCCTGCAGCCCCGGAAGTGGATTTCCTGATTTCTCCAAGGCCATTGTGAGTCCCCAGCGAAGCTGAGGCAGGTGGACCCCACGAGTGACGAGGAACAGCAATACCCAGGTACCGTGCACTATTGTCGAGTGCAATCCCTTCACGACATTCTACGAACTTGTGCATTGGATCAAGTGTGGTCCAAGCCTCCAGCAGGATTTTCACCAAAGATCAGAGGCCTACCTCGTCCCGAGTGACCATGGGCTCCTGTGAAGTGAATCCTCCTGAGGCGTCTTCGCGATCCCTTGCCAGCTGGCTTGTGGGTCCCCCGAAGACTTTTATACAGAACCAAAGGGCTATCCTTATTGCTCCAGGCCTGCCCTGACTTACCCTCGCTGGGTGAGTCCCTCAGACCTTGCTGGTCTGCACCGCTGACTTTCCTCACTTTCCACGAGACTTGCTGTTGCCAAGGCTTGTTGGCTCCAATCCCGTTGCCGACACCTCAGTAAGCTGCAGACTTCATGGGACATGCCGAATCCAGCTCCTGGTTGTCGTCGACGCCTCTTGGACCTCGTGGCTGAAGAGTCAAGACACCTGTGATCACCTGAAATCACCCGAGGACTGTGGGCATCCATCTTCCTGGGCCCGGGTCACTGGCAAGTGACTGTGAACACTGTCTCCTCTGCTTTCAGGTCTTCTTTCTTCTGAATCCATCCTTGCATTTCACCGGACACTTCTCCTGTCTTCACAAGCAGCAAGTCTTCTTTGGCTTCCATTGAAAATGATGCCGTGACCCGACACCAAAAGACACCTATGCACCCGGATTCCCTGGGTGAGGTAACTCCAGCACTACGGTGCTCCTGTGTGTGTTAGCTCTAGAACTACTCACCCTGTAAGTGACTTGCTTGTAGACTCTACCGAAGTATCCTAAAACTTTAAAATTCCGACCGCGACTTGCTCCATTGAAGTCTATTGGGATCCGCGGCTGTGTTCTCACACTGCATGTGTCTCCCGTGGGTCCTTTACTTACCTGCCTTGGGTGGATTTGTGAGGCCCCAGTGCTTCTACAGGCCCTAGGCCTTGTCCCATCGCAAGTCGATATTCTTATACCTCTTTTTAAGTATATGGTCTGGTACGCCCCTAGGACCCCAGCCATATAAGTGCTTAACTTGTTGTGAACTGTTCATTTTTGCATATGTCCCTGACTTCTAATCTCATAAAGAGATTAGTAGAGTGTGTTAGAAATATATATATTTTATATTTATAACTGTGTGGTGTTCATTCATTTGGAAATTCAAGAGATTATAAGGTAAAACAAGCTGCTTTACATTCCTCCAGAGACTTAGCCTGAAGGCTGCTCTCCACAGCTACCACTAGGATAGCTTTCTTTAAAAGGTTGTCTTAAACCTATCTACCATAAGAGTCGAATTGGTCGGGTGCAAGGTGGCCACTTTAACTAGTGACCAGCATATGCCAGGCCACCTTCTCACATTGGTGGGCAGCGTGTGGGATTACAGCTTGCCATTGTTTTACCAGCAAATCTCTATTTGAATTACTAACTGAAAACCACTAAAGGTACTCAAGGTACATATAAAGTCAAGCTTAGTATCAATAAGTTCTACTGAACTTAGAGCTGTGTGTCAAGGGATAGCACACCCTTTCTACAGCTCAAGCTAGGACCAGTAGGCCACAAACTAGTGTAGGTAGTACAACACTGCACAACACTAGAATGTCCTTAAGGGCTGAAGCCAGTGGGACCACCCAACCTCAGTATAAGGACATGACTTTCTTTGATTTGAAAGCCATGTGTGCTGCAAGGCACCTGAGGATAGGAAAGAGTCCCTCCCCACTACACCTGATAGATCTGTTAACAACAGATGATCTTAGATGAGCTCTAGGAGCTAATAGGTCTGAATCAGGGGGTGGGTCAATCATAGTCTCTGGGTCAGATGATGAAAATCAAGATGACCAGGAATCTGTGGTTGAAGGGCCAGATCCACAGGGATCTGTAAAGGACAGAGGAATGCTCCCTAAGAGAACTGACAAAGTGGAGGAGAGGCCTAGATCCTCTTCAAGGGAATCTGACCACTCCTATCACTCTGGCAGAGAATCTGTCCAGCAGAGGAACTTATACCTTCCTAGAAACCTCCTCTGAAAGAATGTACAAACTGCTGCAGTATGCAAGATTTGCCCTCAAAACCAAGCAGTTGGCATTAGATAAGGAAGCCGCTCCAGAGAGCTTCTAGAAGAGAGGGTTTAGAAACCCCTGGTGGCAGCAACAGTGTCCCTAGAGTCAGAGATTACATTCCAGACCATAGGAACCTGTCCAAGGTTGTTCCTCCCTACCAGAGTGGGGATGATATCCACAAATGGATAACTGCTATGGAAAGGGCATGTAGAGTACAACAGGGCCCCCAAAAGCAGTGGACAGCAATCTTGTGGCTCTCCTTTTCAGATAAAGGTAGAGACATGCTCCTCACTGTTAGAGAAGAGGATGCTGATGATCATGAAGTCCTGAAGAGTGAATTAATAGAGGGGTTTTGCTTAACCACTGAGCAGTACAGGTTGAAGTTCCGAGACACCCAGAAAGCACAGACTCAGGACTGGACTGACTTTGTAGATTGTGCAACCAAGGCTCTGGAGGGTTGGGTGGTTGGTAGTAGAGTTAAGGGATTGTATAATCTTATGATGAGAGAACAGATCCTTAATAATTGCCAGAACCAGTTGTTGCATCAGTACCTGGTGGACTCTGATCTGACCTCTCCCCAAGAATTGGGAAAAAAGGCAGACAAATGGGTCAGAACCAGGGTGAGGCAGACAACCCAGAACCACAGGGGTGACACTAAGAAGCAGGATTCTAAGGGCTCTGAGAAAGGTGGGGATAAGTCAAAAGACCAGAAGTCTTCACAAGGGCCCCAAAAATCAGCATCTGGTGGGGATTCACAGTCTAACAAAGGGATAGGCCAAAAGAAGCCCTGGTGCAAATTGTGTAAACAGAAAGGGCACTGGACGTCTGATTGTAACAAGTCCAAAGACCAAACCACCACCACTCCTGCCCCTAAGGCAACTGTTCCCCCTAGTGCAGCTACTGGTGGAGGTGGTAATGAGAATAAGGGTGTAGTAGGGTTGACCCTGGGTTCTGAAGTGGACTCTGGCCTAGTCAAGGTACCCACTCAGGCATTGCTGATTTGTGATGGAGACATTGATATGTCCTTCCTAGTGAGCCCCAGTAATCTGGGCAAATACAAACAGCAGCCTGTAATAAATGGCAAACAGGCTTTGGCATTTAGGGACACAGGTGCTAGTGTCACCTTGGTGGCAGAGGATCTTGTGGACTCTGGACAGATCATCCTGGGCGAAATGTACCAGGTTACCAATGCAAGCAATGTCAGGACCAACCATAGTCTGGCAGTTGTGAATTTCTCCTTAGGAGGGGTAATTGGCCTCAAGAAAGTAGTAGTCAGTGCAGACCTCCCTGTAGAATGTCTATTGGGCAATGAACCAGAGACTTCAGCCTGGTCTGAAGTAGAGTTATGGACTCATGCTGAGATGTTGGGCATACCTGCAGAGGTTTTTGCTGTGACCAGGTCACAGGCCAAAATGCATCAAACTGAACCAGCTCTGGATCCTGAAAGTATGGGCCAGGTGCTACCCAAGAGGAGGAGCAGTAGGGTTAAGGCAGTGCCTTCCCCTCTGTCTCAGATCACAAATTCCCCTCCTGAGGGAGGAGAAGCAGATCCTGAAGAAGGAACTGCCCCAGAGGGACTTGAGCCTGATCAGGTTGAGTTCTTGGGGGCAGGGGGACCTTCTAGGGAAGATCTGAGCAAGGAGCAACAGTGCTGCCCCTCTCTTGAACCCCTCAGACAGCAGGCTGCTGCTGAGGCTGCTGGGAGTGCTAGTGGGTCCCATAAAATGTGTTGAGATGAGGGGCTCCTATATTCTGAGGCTAGAGATCCAACCCACCAGGAGGTTGGTAATACCTCAGACGTTTAGGGGGTTCCTCTTGACCCTAGCACATGACATTCCTTGAGCAGGTCACTTGGGCCAAAACAAGACCTGGGAGAGGCTTGTCCACATTTTCATTGGCCACATATGTCATAGGACACCAAGGAGTTTTGTCGCTCCTGTGTCACTTGCCAAGCCAGTGGCAAGTCAGGTGGCACAACAAAGGCCCTCCTGGTACCACTACCTGTGGTGGGGGTACCCTTTGAAAGGGTAGGGATTGACATAGTTGGTCCCCTTGACCCTCCAACAGCATCTGGGTACAGATTTATCCTGGTGGTAGTGATTCATGCCACCAGGTACCCAGAAGCAATTCCCCTGAGGACCACCACAGCCCCTGTGGTGACAAGAGCCCTCATTGGAGTTTTCTCCAGAGTGGGTTTCCCAAAGGAGGTCATATCTGACAGAGATACCAACTTCATGTCAGGATATCTAAAAGCAATGTGGAAGGAGTGTGGTGTAACCTATAAATTCACTACTCTCTATCACCCACAATGCAATGGTTTAGTTGAGCGCTTCAACAAAACCCTAATGGAAATGATTAAAGGCCTCCCAGAAAAGCTTAGGCGAAAATGGGACCTTTTACTTCCCTGCCTTTTGTTTGCTTACAGAGAGGTTCCACAGAAGGGGGTTGGATACAGCCCATTTGAACTTCTGTTTGGGCATCCTGTAAGAGGCCCATTATGTTTGGTGACGGAGGGCTGGGAGTTAACTCTCAAACCTCCCAAACAGGATGTGATGGACTATGTACTTGGTGCCGCTCCAGGATGGCCGAATACATGAAAAAGGCAACTAAAAACCTGGAGGCCAGCCAAGAACTGCAGAAAACTTGGCATGACCAAAAGGCTGTGCTGACTCTGTACCAGCCAGGACAGAAAGTGTGGGTGTTGGAGCCTGTGACCCCAGCAACTCTCCCAGACAAGTGGAGTGGCCCCCATACAATTGTTGAGCAAAAGGGAGAAGTCACCTACCTGGTGAATCTTGAAACTCCCAGGAGCCCCCTTAGGGTGCTCCATGTCAACAGATTGAAATCATATGTTGACAGGGCTGACATGGGCTTGCTCATGGCAACTGATGAGGAACAGGAGGAGGAGAGTGACCCTCTCCCTGACCTGCTCCCACAGAACCCTGATGATGGGTCAGTAAATGGTGTTGCTTTGGCAAGCAGCCTCACTGACCATCAGCAAACTGAATGCAGACAAGTTCTGCAGCAGTTTAGACATATGTTTAGCCTGACCCCAAGTCAGACTTTCTGGTGCACTCACGAGGTGGACACTGGCGACAGTCTGCCTGTCAAGAGTAAAATCTACAGGCAACCTGACCATGTCAGGGACTGTATCACGACTGAAGTCCAGAAAATGTTGGAACTAGGTGTAATTGAGCCTTCAGATAGCCCTTGGGCTAGTCCAGTAGTCCTTGGGCCCAAATCTCATACCCAGGGTGGTAAGAAAGAAATGAGGTTTTGTGTAGACTACAGAGGCCTCAATGCAGTCACCAGGACTGATGCCTATCCAATTCCCAGGGCAGCTGAACTGATTGATACTTTGGCCTCAGCCAAGTATCTAAGTACATTTGACATAACAGCTGGCTATTGGCAGATCAAGTTACCTGAGGATGCCAAGGCCAAAACAGCATTTTCGACCCCTGGTGGGCACTACCACTTTGTGGTGATGCCCTTTGGTTTGAAGAATGCACCTGCCACTTTTCAGAGGTTGGTGAATAAAGTTCAGACAGGAATGGAAACTTATTGCTCAGCTTATCTAGATGATATTGCTGTCTTTAGTTCCTCCTGGCAGGATCACCTGGTCCACCTCAGAAATGTTTTGGAGGCTCTGCAAAAAGCAGGCCTCACTATCAAGGCCACTAAGTGCCAGATAGGGCAGAGTCAGGTTGTGTACCTGGGCCACCTTGCAGGTGGAGGCCAGGTTCAGCCTTTACAGAGCAAAATCCAAACCATCATGGAATGGGTTGCTCCAACCACCCAGACACAGGTGAGCGCCTTTTTAGGCCTGACTGGGTACTATAGGAGATTTGTTAAGGGATATGGATCTATAGTGACCCCCTTAAATGATCTTACCTCAATGAAAATGCCATAAAAGGTTCAGTGGACAGCAAGCTGTCAGAAGGCATTTGAAGACCTAAAGCAGGCCATGTGCACTGCCCCCATCTTACAGAGTCCAGACTACACCAAACAGTTAATTGTCCAAACAGATGCTTCTGGGCTGGGTGTGGGAGCTGTACTGTCTCAACTGAATGATGAAGGTCAAGACCAGCCAGTAGCTTTTATAAGCAGAAGGCTGACCCCTAGAGAGAAACGTTGGTAAGCTATAGAGAGGGAGGCCTTTGCTGTGGTGTGGGCCCTGAAGAAGCTGAGGTCATACTTGTTTGGCACTCACTTTATAGTTCAGACTGACCACAAGTCCCTCCTATGGCTCAAACAGATGAAAGGTAAAAACCCAAAACTTTTAAGGTGGTCCATTTCCCTACAGGGATGGACTATACAGTGGAACATAGACCTGGGACCCAACATGCCAATGTAGATGGACTCTCAAGGTATTTCCACTTAGAACATGAAGACTCAACTGGTCAAGGTTAGTTTAGTGTCCCTGCGTTTGGGGGGGGGGGTCGTGTAGAAGAGTAGGATCTGCACTTATGTTGCCCCCACTTTTTTTCTGATGTTAACACTGGTTTGTGGCTACAGTCTGGCTTGGACCCTGCTAATCAGGGCCCCAGCCTCTCTGTTCTCTCTAAACAACTTGAAGTGCTTATTAGATGCACTAGTGATTGGATACTGTGGTACCTTATGAGCCCCTAGTATATGGTACCTGAGGTATCAAGGGCATAGGTACTTCACAGGCCTACCAAGTGCTGAAGCATGTATTATGCCACCCCTGGGAAGCAGACTAAATCTGACACCACAGGCCTGCTACTGCAGCCTGGGTGAGGTAGTGTTAGCACTCCTCACAGAGATATAGGTTCCCTATATCTCACCTTACACCAGGGGTCTTCAAAGTGTGGGGCGCGACCCCCAGGGGGGCCGTGAAGTGATAGAAAGGGGGTCGCGCATTCCCAGTCACACTTCTGCCCAGGCACAACAAGGGATTCAGCCCCCCTCCTCCCCCGTAGTGTGTCTCAGCTCGAGCTGCTGTGGGCTCCGCTGGGCTGTCTGCAGTCTTATCTCCTGAGTTTTTCACAGGTCGTTAAGGACCATTTGCAGATTTACATACCTTTTGTAAAGTGGTTACTGAGGCTTAGTTTTTTTTCTAGTTCCAGTACCCCCTGGGCCCCAACTCTGCCTTTTCCTTACATTTGTATTTCACATTTACTGCTGTAGTGTGAGAATGCATTTCATGAAAATAAATATAAAGTAGGGTTGCAAGAAGAAAAATACCAGCCATTTGATGTTTAAAGAGCCTGCAAAGGCCTCCTCTTGACACTAAATGGGATTGTAAATAAATTCATATGCATTCATTCGTAATGTGACTTTTCTGTCTTTGTTCCCTTTAATTATCAGTCATGGATCATTGAGGCAGCCCTAGAACACAATTAAAAGTGCTTTCTATTTATATTTGCTGTTCCAAGTACGCACAGATGAGTGCTGAAATATACAGCTTTAGGTGACTGCTTATTTTTGTACTGTCTGGGACATCAAAATAATGACCAGGCAACCCTAACCATAGGACTGGAAGTGTGTTGCAGGATCAGCATATTATTTATTTCCTCAACCCTCGATCCCTGATTAATGTCATAATAGCAATAGTTTAACTTATATCTTAAACCCTACGCTGCCGTCAAAAATATGAGTTACTTCAAGTGTTTGGGAATGCACCCTGCATTCAGAGAACTCACTTCTCATTCTCACACTTCACTTTCACGCTCACCCTGCACTCACAGCGATCGCAATGCACTCACACTGATCACCATGCACTCACATCATTCACCCTCTCACACTGCACTCACAGTGATCACTCTGCAATCACAATGCACTTGCGTTGTTCACCCTGTACCTCAGCCTGCAGTCACACCACTCATCTGCACTCATGTGACACCTCATTCACCTGTCCCCTCACTGATCAATTTGCAACTTGCTCAAACAAGCCCCTCATTAACCATGCATTCATTCGTCCCACTCTGCACTTACATCCGCACCCAAATTCGTGGTCACCTCACTCACCCTGCAGTCACTCCTCTTTCCCTACGCTCACACTGTTGCATCACTCACCATGCACTCACATGGGCATACTTCTCATCCACAGAGTGCAGAGGGTTAATGTGCCTGCTACAAAGAACATGTACTATGCAGATCACAGAACTGCGAGTAAACTGAGTAGCACTATAAAAAAAATGTTTGTCAGAAAGGTGCTACAGAGAGATGAGGTGCTTTGTTGGTGAGTGGTAGTGAGGGAATTTATGGAGAAGGAGGAAACGGGGATGGGGCACCAAAAAAGACTGTTGCGCCGTGTGTGGCCAGTGCTATGGCCAGCCCTGCCTGGTAGTGTAGGTCCCCTCCCGAAGTTTGGGTCTAGTCGCTCCCATGCTTCTGCCTACTAATATTATTATTTACATTTGTAGTGTGCTGCTATTACCAAAAGGTGTCCTGGGGCTAATAGCCATCTGCTGCCTGAAGGCAAATGAGAAACATACAGATGGGGAAGGAGAACCAGCCACATGGGGTGACCTACAGAGCACAGAGCCAGGTTTTTATATCTTCCTAAAGGATAATAGAGTCTTGGTGGAGCGAAGCAAAGGAGGGTGGACGTTCCATAACTGTCTGGCCTGCACCAAAACAGCAAGACAGACAATTCGTGCCTTCCTGAATTAGGGAACAATAAGCAGAGTGGCACAGGCCAAGAGGAGCATACGGGTCTAACCCGTGTGCTCGGTGAGGAGAGATGAGAGGATGAGAGGATGAGAAAGGACAGCAAGGGAGTGAGGGAATTTGATTGAAGAGGTCAGGGATGAGGAGAAATGTGAAGTGCTGAAGGGAAGTGCGGACACGCAAGAAGTGAGTGTGAGGGAAAGTTGAGGGCACAGAGGAGGGCTACTGTCAAACTGTGAGAGAAGATAGCTGAGAGATGATCTGTGACCTAAAAAGTAATTTGATGCGACATTGGTGAGGGACAGCAGCGATAGGGGAAGAGAGGGAGTACTGGGGAGGGTGCTGAGCAGTGATTAATTTGTAATTAAACATGTGCCAGGAACCTCACCAGTAGGCCACCGCAACTTTAACCACCCACCCATTGCCTTGCATGTGCGGCCAATGTCAATACCTATGCAACTACCAACCATAACACTGTACAAGTGTGACTATTTCAAGCCCCCAAAGCTATAAGAATGGCATGGATTTCAGGAGTTTATCGTTTTTAATGTATATTGAATTAATAAACAGCTGTTCTGCTCATCTCTAAATTACACAGACAGAGCCATCAAGTGGCATGTGGCAGACGGTCATATTGCCAGTGTGCACAATTAGGTGCCAGTGCGGAGCAACGGAAACCACCTGCTCAAATTAAGCACTGGTGGTGAGGTAACAGGGGAGAGGGACATTGGTTCAAGAAGGTGTGAAAAAACAAAACATAGATGTGAAAGATGAATGGGGAACTGGAGAGGTGTAAGATACAAATAGACAACAATTTGAACGGAGAGACTTGAGATGAATGAGAAATGCAGATGGGCACGGGAGGTGACAGGGCCAGAGAGGCCATGAGATAAATGCGAGAAACTGTTAGAGATGAGGGCAGTGAAAAGGCAGAATGGCAAGAGGTGATTAAGGGTGAAGTGAGAAGTTGAATGAGGAGAGTTTAGAAGTTGTAAGAAGGGGTGAAAGAAAATGGCCTGCAAAGTGAGAGAGGGATCCAGGATTGGGAGAGGAGAGAGGGATGGAAGGGAGGGGTGAGAGGAAAGTGGCATGGGGAAATTGCTTAACTCTGCACAAGACCGCAAGGGTTTTAAGGGACCCCTGCTGCTCCCGGCCAGGGCCAGGTGAGCTTCTAATGTGGCAGCACGTATTACTGCGGAGTGGAAGGCCCATCACAAAGGTTGACTAGACATCTTTCTGATGTTAATTGCTGTATTTTGATTATAAACTGGTACTGATGGGGTGAAATCTTTCCACAGTGTTACTGTGTGCAAAAAAATTCAAAATAATGAAGCAATTCTATCCCAAAATAACGCTGCATCACATAACATTATTTAAATTTTCTTCCCACACAATTTAGTCAAGCCTGTCGTGTAATTTGGTCCTCACCTGCCTCGTAATTCCAGAAGCCCTGCCTACAGGTTTAGAAATGTTTATCAGGAGGGGGTCCTTACGACTGAAAATGTTGAAAGGGGGGTCTCGGCACCCAAAAGTTTGAAGACCTCTGCCTTACACACACATATACACCTATCAGTCACCTCTAATGCAGGCCCTATCAATCCTGAGGGCAGGGTGCTTGGTTTCCATGTGAGGGGTGCCTCTGCCTGAGCAGGGGCCCTCTGCAGCTCTCAGAGTCTATTCTCTGTGGCTGTTTGTGGATGTGGTAAACCATATACTCTTAAGTGCATTATTTCCTCGAGGTAAATGCTAACTCTGGGATGGCTGCATCAAAACATGTCGTGTTTGGTGTCAAACGCTTTGGAATCATACCCCCACACCAGTAGCTGGTGTGAGAGTATGATCCCACCCTTCTAGAGGGGAAGACATGTACCCACTGTGGAAACACGGTAGAATCCTGAAGAGCCCTGGCATCACAAAATGGATCTAAACGTACAAAGGTATGCTGTTCCTATAGAGGCTGTCAAAGATTGTAGAAAAGTATGAGTCAGGAGGAGATTCCTCCTTTAGGAAAGAGACCCTCACACATCCGGCAGACTAGCTGTCATATATCGTCAGCAGGTGGCCCAGATGTCAGGTATCATCATCAGGTCTGCTCCGAATCGGGGCGGCGCTGCAATCCCCGATCGGCGACCTCAGAGGCGCCTTTTAGTGGAGATCTTTATTCCATTCATTGCCGGTTGGTGAGTGCAAGTGGGGGCCCTATTGTGATGCCACCAGCACAGACACTGGGCTGCCTTCCTGCTGCTGACCGAAACTCGCAGTGGAGGAGGCCCAACAATAGGCATCCTGTCACAGGGAGCTGTCACCACCTTCCAGACAGGATTTAGTGTATTGGGGCTGGGTGGGTGCACTCCTAGAGTGCTTTGAAGTCCTGCACTGGGGGAGCAGTAGGCTCCTCTGTGCATATGCCAGCTCAAACCGGTTCAGGAGCTACCTGCCCCTGCTCTGGCGCGAAACTGGACAAAGGGAAGTGGATGTAGCCACCCACTCCCTGACCCTGCCATAGGAGGGGTCATAGAGCTAGTCCCTCCCTTCCTTTTAGTATAAGTTAGGGAACCCTTGCCATTGCAAACTAGAGTCCTGGACGACGCTCTGAAGAAGAATCCTGGACCTTCGATGTTCCACTACCTCTGGAAGACTGAAAAATCTCCCTTGGAGTCAAGGAGCGACTCCCCTGCTTGGCAGGCACTAAAACTTTGAATCAACGGTCACAAACTTTACCGCTGGAGTCCGAAGTCCCTGCAGTCCCGAAAGTGGATTTCCTGACTTCCCCAAGGCCATCGTGAGTCCCCAGCAAAGCTTAGGCAAGTGGACCCCACGTGTGACGAGGAACAGCAATACCCGGGTACCGTGCACTATTGTCGAGTGCAATCCCTTCACGACGTTCTACGAACTTGTGCATTGGACCACGTGTGGTCAAAGCCTTCAGCAGGATTTCCACCGAAGATCAGAGGCCTACCTCGTCCCAAGTGACCGTGGGCTCCTGTGAAGTGAATCCTCCCGAGGTGTCTTCGCGATCCCTAGCCAGCTGGCTTGTGGGTCCCCTGAAGACTTTTCTACAGAACCAAAGGGCTCCCCTGGTTGCTCCAGGCCTGCCCTGACTTACCTTCTCTGAGTGAGTCCCTCAGACCTTGCTGGTCTGCACCGCTGACTTTCTTCACTTTCCACAAGACTTGCAGTTGCCAAGGCTTGTTGGCTCCAATCCGGTTGCCGACACCTCAGTAAGCTGCAGACTTCGTGGGACACGCCGAATCCAGCACCTGGTTGTAGTCGACGCCTCCTGGACCTCGTGGCTGACGAGTCAAGACACCCGTGATCACCTGAAATCAACCGACGACTGTGGGCATCCATCTTCCTGGGCCCGGGTCACTGGCAAGTGACTGTGAACACTGTCTCCTCTGCTTTCAGGTCTTCTTTCTTCTGAATCCATCCTTGGATTCCACCGGACACTTCTCCTGTCTTCACAAACAGCAAGTCTTCTTTGGCTCCCATTGAAAACGACGCCGCGACCCGAAACCAAAAGACACCTATGCACCTGGCTTCCCTGGGTGAGGTAACTCCAGCACTACGGTGCTCCTGTATGTGTTGGCTCTAGAACTACTTACTCTGTAAGTGACTTGCTTGTAGACTCTCCCGAAGTATCCTAAAACTTTAAAATTACAACCGCGACTTGCTCCATTGAAGTCTATTGGGATCCGCGGCTGTGTTCTCACACTGCATGCGTCTCCCGTGGGTCGTTTACTTACCTGCCTTGGGTGGATTAGTGAGGCCCCAGCGCTTCTACAGGCCCTAGGCCTTGTCCCCTAGCAAGTCGATATTCTTATACCTCTTTTTTAGTATATGGTCTGGTACGCCCCTAGGGCCCCAGCCATATAAGTGCTTAACTTGTTGTGAACTGTTCATTTTTGCATATGTTCCTGACTTCTAATCTCATAAAGAGATTAGTAGAGTGTGTTAGATATAAATACATATATATTTTATATTTCTAACTGTGTGGTGTCCATTCATTTGGGAATTCAAGAGATTATAAGGTAAAACAAGCTGCTTTACATTGCTCCAGAGACTTAGCCTGAAGGCTGCCCGCCACAGCTACCACTAGGATAGCTTTCTTTAAAAGGTTGTCTTAAACCTATCTACCATAAGAGTCGAATTGGACTGGTGCAAGGTGGCCACTTTAACTAGTGACCAGCATATGCCAGGCCAACTTCTCACAGCGGAGGTCCCACCGCCCTACACCCTAATGGACCCCATAATGTCTAACAACTATCCCAAAAAGGTAAGATACAAATGCCTTGGGGATAAAACGGGAGCCATCATTTTGTTACAGTAAGTGTGGTATAATTTCGTCGCAGACGTAGAAACTCCCCAAAGGGAATGTTATCTTTTACATGAAAATTAAATAAATTCAAATAGGAGAGTAGTCGCATCCTTGGAGACACTGTAAACAAACAAACAGAACATATACGGTAAAGTCAAGTATTTTCTTATTGACTTCCAGGTCAAGATGGGCAGTGGTAGCACAAGTCGTATACTGGTCACGACTGTGCTCGTTTCAACCAATAGGAATGGAGGCTGCTTTATTTAAAGTTGACGTCCTCGCTTTAGGTCTTTGAACAAAAAACAACAAGGAGGACGAGTTTCAGGCGTACCGCTGCATCTTATCAGGTGAGAATAGGAGCAATAGTGTACGAGCGCCATGCGCTTGGGGAGAAGGAGGGCAGAGGTCTAGAAAGCCTAATTCTGCAGTTATGAGAAGGAGGGCAGAGGTCTAGAAAGACTAATTCTGCAGTTATGACTATATCCCCGGGGGAGCAGAGAATAACACAATTCTGGCTCCCGTTTTATCCCCAAGGCATTTGTATCTTACCTTTTTGGTATAGTTGTTAGACCTTATGTTTGCATATTAAATTGTTATCATGCACGTGGTAAAGTAAGCTGAGGGCAGGTAACATTGGCTCTCGCTTTTTGGTCTCTATAATTGTATCCCATTCCGTGCATCTAAACGTTTGTGTTAGAACACACACTAAATAGGTTCTATGCACAAGGCAAGGAAGGCTGATGGTAGGGTAGCATCGGCTCCTGCGCGCATATATATACATATCAAAGCGTGCATTTAAACATTTGATCTAGAATAGACGATCAATAGGTTCTGGAAAAAAATGTGATAGACATCTGTTATGTATTGTCTATACAGCACAAACCAGAGAGAGGAGGTGGAGTATTTGGAATCCCCCCGACCCATGAAAGAAAGAGAAGTTCGGTTGGTTTGTGAGCAGCCTGCATTCAATAAACGCGGAAGCAAGGTATGTCAATATAAGAGTAGAAGTTTAGGTCAATGCGCACATTTTAGAACTGGGTATCAAATACATATTATATTTATGTTGTAGGTGCTAATTAATGGTAGCTCTGTGGACGGGCAAGTTTAAAGTATCGAATCTAACAATCAAGCTAACGAGCCTGTGTGGGACCCACACAGATAATACTTACGAAGCAAGGTAGGAAGCTCTCCCTAAATGAATTATTTATGAGGGACACAATATATATACATTCAAATAGCGGACAATGTAGCTTTTCTTTCGTTTTTTGTTTAGTGACAAACTGGGGGCAAAAAGAAGAAATATATTTGGAAGAACCAATGTTTTGGACAATATAATAGCTGAAGGCTCCCCTCTCAAAAAAAGGTAATTAAATAGTCCCTAGTTGTTGTTCGTAAAAGAGTAGGAAGTGGGATGAGAAGTAAGGAGACTTATGACCTGGGATATACATGGAACTGGGCACACTGTTTTGTATGTTGCACTTGATTTTACTGATTAACTTGACAGAGAGGCAACTTGAGTACGCAGATGAGGAAATGAATTATTTGCATTGTGTAAATGTTTAATAATGCGAGTAAGAATTATGGAATATAGTTTTGTACCACAGCATCAATGTATATGGGTTGTTGTTTTTTTAGATCATTTGTGTATTAGACGGATATAAATATATTCCTATATGTAAGTTTGCCTCATACAGGACAATAACAGAGAAAAATTAATCTATGGTCTTGACAAAGATGGAATAACAAGTTTAACCATCGAAACGCGTTGACGTATATTGATTTACATAATCCTAGGGTTAATCAGATCCTGTGTTTGCAAAATGAGGAGTGCAACCAGGCCGGGTTTTTAATTAATTTTCCCATAGGATATGTTATATCCAAAGAGAGTGTAGTCTAGAAACTTATTTTTCTCTTGTGTTTATGTTGGTTTGTATTGTGATTTATGTCCTGTATAAAATTGTGATAATTTTATGAATTCTCTATATGAATTGTGCGATACATGTTTGTGAGACTTTAGCAATTTTTACCAGAATGATTTTTATTGGGATATTAATGACAGAATAAAACATGTTTTGTAATTTTTCTAATTGAATGAGTTAGTTCAAGTCAAAGTCCACTTTATTCGATTAATTAAAATCATAAAAGTATTCTACAACAAATATCATACATTCATATATCTTATGAAACAGGTTAAAACAGTATTAAACAGTAGGTGGATTTTAAAAGCAAGTTAAAAAGGCATTATTTACACAAAATTCATTACAGTTTGCACTCAACACTACAATAAACATGAATTCGAGTATCTGTCCTCATCTGTGATTCCAATCTTAACCTTGATCTCTTACGTCTAACAGATGCAGCCAAAAAGCTAGCAGTGCAATACATAATTACAGGGGAATGCATCATCTGTAAATATAACAACGCAGGCTTGTACTGCGTAAAACCCAGCTCCTTCAGAATTGATTTTAAATATCGGGTACGAGGTTCGTGATAAAAAGAACAGAAGAACAGAAAATGGGCATTATCCTGAGTGGAGAAACCATCGCATTTGCATGGGGACGATTCCTCGAGCTTACACCAGTCTTTCTCGTCCCGCAGAACCATATAAATTTGGTTAAAACGGAATTTGGACAGTAGCCACCTATGAAAAGAATTAGTGACCACTGACAAATAAGGAGCCAACTCAAAAGATGGGGTTATCAATACATGAGCCCTCACAGAGGGTTTACATAACTCATCCGCTTCGCGCTCGGCCATACGTAATCTGATGAAATTGGTCTTCACCCACAGCAAATCAGCTTTGCACAGGGATTCTGGACTATTAAAGATTTCAGGGCGTCCCAAATGTGCGGCCATAGATTCAATATATGACAGCCACTGAATATCCCTCCTGTGATCTAATATAAGACAGTCTTTGATTATCCTGTGATTAAGGCTGAGGTTCGGGTTAAGCCAGAGCTTGATCCACATCAAGAGTGGAGCTAGATTGATTATATCTAGAATGTAACCCAAACCCAGCTCAAGATGTAAAGAGTAAAGAGTTAGTTAATGATTTTATTTTTTGGAATGAGCTGTTAATGACAACAGTGTGGGTGGTAATAGTTATATCCCAACCTAGTAGTGGGCTAGGTGGTATCATATATACTGGTGTCCAAGGGATTGTCTGTTCAAACTTGCTAAGGGTACCCTATTCCCTTGGTCTCAACAAGGGGTCTCTCTCTGTCTTATAGATTAATTTATTTGCAAGGGCTTGAGGGTAGAGTTACACCACATTTGCAGTTATTTAATGAGATTATTTTCCCCCATGTTCTCTGACTAGGGCAGCTTTGAGAGGGGGTGTTGTTGCCAGATTTTAGTCATTTTTGGAATTATGCCCTGTTAATTCCTGAAGTCTGATTACTCTCTGGGAGGGAGTTGCCAAGTGTGGCACACTACAGGGAGTGTTAGGAACTGGTTGAATGGTATTGACCTGGAAGCTGATAAAAGTATGCGATAAGGCAGAAGATATTAACTACTAGTCAAAACATGCTCAGTCTTGGAGAGTATGCTCTCTAATTTTAGAGGCAAAGGTCTGCAATAATGTCCTTGTGCATGATTAAAATAGACCTTAAGCGGATTTTGGAAGACAAACAGCCCTAGCAAAAAAACCTTGTTTGAATGCTCTGTATTCTGGAGTCTTTTGAGAAGACAAATATTCAAACTAATGATTACATAAATGTGAGCTTATCCAGATTAAGATGCTCTTTCTTGTTGTTTGGTGCAGGCTTGTTCTTTAACATAGCTTCTCTGTCATACCATGGGACCTCCTGGAGACTATTTTCTGAAAGGTTGATCCTTTGATCATTAGTAAGACCTGTCCTGTGCAATGGGAAGGCTGATTTATGTGGGTGATGTTAAGTGAAAAAAGATCACAGTGCCTGGTTTCTTTATGTATCAGTATTTTGTTTCTGAATACCTTATGGATAGATTGAAATCCCAAATCAGTGTTCATATTACTCCAAAGTGTTGGTCCAAGTACCTTGATAATCAGTAAACCTGTTTTTTCTTTTAACTTCTGGGGTTGAATCAAGAATTCGAAGGGGAATTGGGGATATTGAGACTGGGGCAGTTGTACTGTCAGGAGACAGTATTCAAAATTACGTTGAGCCCCTGTCTCAGAATGTCTTTTGTGTCTTAAGTGTGATTCCAAGGCTTTCAAAATCTGGAACATTAAATTATTGCTCCATCCACAAGGTGAGAGCAGATAAAGAGGACTTAAGGATGTGGAAAGTGTTTTCATGCTTTTTCATTTTGAGACATGTCAAAGCAGGCAATCGAAAATTCTGATGTTTGACTATAATAACTTTTTACAACTGAGTTTTTGCTGCTCATGCTAACTCTGCTCCCTCAATGTGCCCATCTTTGAGGGGAGGCAAGATGAGCCTTGGCACTAGACACGTAGATTTTGAAAACCAGCTTGCTTTATATTTTTGTTATCTATAGAGGCCTCCTGCCAGCTCTAATTAGCGAACATATGCAACTGCTTGTATTCAGGGTGAGAGAATTGTCTTTAACAGAATATACATTTGCACATTGCCTTTGCTCAGGGGGCTGTCTCCATTGCCTTTGTAGGAGAATCCTCCAATGACATGGACTTGTTCTTACATTACAATTAATAAAGGACAAAAAGTTGCAGGATATTCTGGGTGCACTTTGCATGAGATATCTTTCAGTGGACCACCTTAGCTAGCTTCCATACAGCTGGCAGTGTGCCAGATGATAGAGAGAGAGGTTACAAACTTTATGATTCACCAGATTGATTACTTCAACTGCAGCTGCTAATACTGCAGGGGGAGAGGAGTCCAAAGGAGTGCCAGATTTGCATTTCACAATTGTGGCTGCAGATTGCTCAAGGAAAATCGTACTGAACTGAGCAAAATTACCGTTATCACAAGGCTTCACAGGTGGAGGTACAGCAAACAACGTTGGAAAATTCATTTAGATAGCAACGATCTTAACCACAAATAAATCTGCAAGCCTGTTCTTTAGAGGGGGCAGTTACCTTTCTGGAGGCCTAAGGGGAAAGAAAAGATTTAGCAGTCTGAAAGCTGACCTGGGGACTACTGGATGCAGCACTCATTTTAACTGTTTAATGGAGGCATTATAGAGCCTGAGAGCATTTTTATATCTGTTTTTGCTGTCCAAAGAGTAATCTTTATGCCACTCTCCTCTTTAGTTTTTGCACACTCATTTCAACAGCCAAAGACAAGATGAACCAGGCGGAAGAAGCACCTTTGCACCTCTCCTTCTTCTACTGGTAAGGGACCAAAGAATCAGTGGCCCATTAAAAGTTGTGTACATATGGTCCAAGTTGTTCATGGTCCCTTGTGAACTCTTTTTAACATTTTAAATGCCATCAAATCACTAAATTATTGTTTACCCCTATATCAAAAGGCTCTTAAAACTTGATGTTTTAAGCATCGTCATTGCTACTATTCTGCACTCTTTGCCTGAACACATTAAGGTGATGCTGCTGTTGTGTGGGCAGTCCTAGCTGGTTTTAACATTGCATTCTGTTTTTTAACTAACCCCATGTGCGTGATAACAACAATCTTTTCAGAGATACCTGTCACTACTCTGGAATGAGGGAATTGCGAAAATAGCCTTCATATGCACATCTACTAATCTTTGTACTCAGTGTTGTGGCCAACACGGGCCAGAATTTAACCTTGATGAGTTCCACAGTGAATTAAAAACAGTGATCGTCTTTCTAATCACAAAGAACGCTACCCTCTTTTCTTGGAACATTGAGAAAATCATTTGACAAATGATGTAAGTAGCGATTTACAACTGAGCCCTGAAGAATTCCCAAGAAGGGACAAAACGCATTGTCTACTTCTGGAGGATGGATTTCAGAAAAAGAATAAAGGATTATAGAACCTGCAAAAGTGACTCTGTATATTTAATTGCGTGCCATAGAATATTGGTTTTGTAAATACGTTGATTGACAATTGAGTGCATTTTGAAAAAGACTGTCTCATTCCTAATGCTTTAATAGTGACATTTGGAGAAGAAAGTGGGTGCTGATCACTATCTGTGTTTTACCCATTCTGTCTCTGTGGGTAAATGTGATAGTACATTGTGGCTAGGATTCTTATGAGATAGCCATGTCACCAGTCAGTGAAATAATTAAACACAGCCAAAAGATGAAATATGATTTTAACATTACCAGGTTCACTTCAGTGTATAAAATATTAACCATGCTTCTAAACCCTGCACCTTTAAAACAAAGTAAGAAGAAACAATATTTTAGTGACATCCCAAAACGACAACACTCAAGCAGATTAATTTTAGACCAGTCTCTCTTGCTACTACATTGCATGACAAAGTTGCATTGTTTTAGCCCTTCAGAAAGAAACAAATATGACTCAATCTTTCTGACTTTACTTTCTTTAAATGGTGTTTTAAATTGTGGTTGTGCAGGTGTTTGCGAGTGTTTTAATGCTTACAGGGACAAAGGCTGTTTACTTTTTGGTGGGTTTTTTATCAGTTATTATAGGTTTAAACCTAAAACAGGAGAGCCTACTTATGGCAAAGGTATGAACTCCATAATATTGGCCTCCATACATTGCAATGCAGATTTTACATAGACCTGGTGGGCAGAAAATCATGATGTTATTAAAGACATGGAGGGAGAACCCCAAATTCTTCAACCTTACTTTAGCAGCTCTCTCTGGTTACTGGTTTTGCATTGTCTATACATCAGCTTCAGAACCTAGTCTGTACTGCTAGAAAATAAGCAATGCTTGTGGTCCCATTTTCTTTGATCTCTCTCGCTCTCTCTCTCTCCTTCCATGCACCCAACTACTTACTCCCTTTTTTCATACCTTAACATTCCCTCTTTCCCAGTGTGGACGGAGCAGGGTGTGGCTTAATTCATAGGTAAGGTTATATACCTATAAGACAGTGCGCATGGTATTAGCACATATACCTTCCTAGTCCTTGGTTTTCTATAATACCCACTTATTGGAAATGTAATCACAACATCTTAACCTTGGATTGTTTCCACTCAACTAGAAATCTTTTGTTTGGTGACTCTCAAAAACGTTCAAAATGTTCTCTGCACTAATTATAAGCAATAGTTCTGGTGACGTAATTTCTAAAACGGCAACATAATCGTGTCTTGAATCCTGTTCTCTTCTTCTTCCCACAGGTGTTCTTATAAGATATGTGGTTACAACGCACCACACAGTAAGAACGTTCCCTTGCTGAGAACTTGAGCATTACTTCACTTTGATGCTTGAACAGATAGCTGCTTTATTCTTCTTTCTTTATTTTCTTGTCTTGAGGGCAACCATTGGTGAGAGGATGCAAAGAAGAATAAAAGGACAAGACCGGAGAGCTCCAAGTGAAGCAGGAGTTCAGGAAAACCCAATCAGTAATGAGGATCAACAGAAGCTTCTGCCTCTGTGGTGAGAGTCTTAATAAGAAGCAATAAGTCATTACTGGGAGTGGTTTCAATAGAAAACTGCCCCCAAGATGACTGCTGCTCTCGCAAGATCTCAAAGTACAGCAAGAGCGAGGTCATGACTTTCCTAGTCAGGTTTCCAAAATGGTGTGAGCCCCTGCCAGTCACCTCCACCTTACTCCACACGTTTGTCGTCCAAGGGTCCCCATACTGGTTGGACACTTCTGACACCCAGACTGGTGTCTCAGACTAAAGTGGGACCTACTACGTTGCAGCAACTTAGTCTATTCATAGAGCCCACCATGAGACATTCTACCACTCAGTCTTCTCCATGCCCTAAAAGAGGACAAGCGACACTTCAGATACTGCACTATTCTATGCAGTCTTAGTACCCAACTATGAAATGGGACTTTCAATTAAAGAGTTTTTAACAAGTTACATAGGTGCTGCAGGAGGTGGCCAATTAGGCTGTAAATAGCTCACAACAACCCATTTAGTAGCACAAAGATTTAACATTTTACTTGAGAGGATGGCTCTTAGCTTTATTCCAGAGACCAAGGGTCTCCTTTCCGTCACTGTTGGTCTTGAATGCTTTTTTGAGAGATTTGAATGGACAGGTGATCCTGAACCTGCTCATATCCAGCAACAATCTTTGGTTTCAGTACCAACATATTCGACAATATTGGTATTTGATAGCCAAATAATGTAGCTCCTTCCAATTGACTACATATCTCTGAATCAAACTAGATAATCAATTTGATCCAATAAAACACACTGACTCTTATTTTAATAGATCAAAACAACAACTTTAAGGGACTGAAGCAGAACAGGGCTATAAAGCATACTTAGATTGCAGTTGATCGACTAGTCAAAAGTAATATTGGTCTGATGTTCAAATGTCTTACATAATCTGTGTGAGTTGTATATTTTTCACAACTTTACTGAGCACTGTGCTATATGCACTTTCTAAACTTTGCATATGTATCCCTCAGGATAATAACTAAGTACACATGACTAGATGGTTTGCTTAATAATAGTGTCCCTCTCTTCTTTGTGGCTATAGGCAATAACATACGCTTGCTACAATTACATTTCTATTAGTTATTGTACTAATCTATGTATTGTCATGTTTACAATTATAAGACATCTTGATAGCAATGAATCCCAAGACTTACTGAATAATATTATCCTTGTTATCATGTTCTTGTTCAGCATAAGGGTGTGTTACATTTTCCCCACAGTCATTATATTTATAATTCTTTTGTAAGGATTTACAAACACACTAAAAGTATATACGAAAGTGTCAGAGATTTACACACTGAACGATGTATCTTAGTGATGAGACCATTGGACTGTATTGCAAAGTGTATTTGGAGGATGAAAATATTGAGGACTGTTTTGATCATAGCTATAGTTCTTCTCATAATTTTGATCTCATCCAATAGCCTATTGTCACTATTAAATGTATTGTAGGAGCAAGGGAACTACGCCAACCTATACCTTAGCGGCTTTTTATGATAAAAAACTTTAATAAAAATAGGGAAGATGGAGAAGGTAAGGATGTGTTTTGTTTAGAGTGTGGCATTTTCTGTTAATGAACAGGGTTGTGCAATAAATTAGAACAAGAAGGAGATTTGAAAAACTGAAAAATCTTAATGTTTGACTATATTAACTCCTATCTACCATGTTTATCTGCTAATGCTAATTCTGCTCACCCAATGTTCCCTGGAACTTGAGACGTGTGATTTGCAAGCTAGCTTGTTTAGACACAAGAACTTGATCTTCAACTGTCCAATGACCTCCAAAGAGACTCACAAGGGATAGATTGCTGGCCTCCTGTTCAGAGCCAGAGGGACACAAAAGGCTTCCTCTAACTTGAACCCACACATAGACTCAGCCTGAGTGAGCCTTGATCCTCCAAGTGGTGCCTCTTCAGACCTAGACCCTTGGAAGTGGTGCTGAACGTGCTAAAATAGCCTCAATACAAAAGGTATGATTTAAAAAAAATATTGGCTAAGAACTGCTCTGGGAACCTGTAGGAGACCTGCTTGCATATCACGCTGAGGTACATCGCCAGTTGAATTGACTTAATGGCTCCTCCCACTACGTTCTTCTCCGCAGCAGCAAATCCTTTTCCACTGTCCTTCGCCAAAGAGGTATCCGACCTCATGGAACTGTCTTTGGCTACAGTCCTCTGCCTCGTCCTGCTGAAGATTTTTGACTTCCATTTCTGTAACTAAGTCCGAATGTAGAAATCTTCACTGTGGCTTCAACCCAAGGCCATGCGATGACGATATTCCCCCCTCAGACAATTCCTGCAGCTTTACCTTCTTAGAACATTTTCTTCAAGAATTTTTCTATGTCAGAAGGCAAGCACTGACCAGGCCCAATCCACTTCTTGTATCCAAGCTGCGCTCTGTCGCAATCAGCCATATTATTCGACTTTGAGCCAGTCTCACACAACTAGATGTCTGCGGTTGGCGCTTTGATCTTTTATGCATTCGTTTTTACAAAAAACGTTAACAATTTATATCTCCAGTTCTATTGATTGAATTTGTTGTTGTTTGAGTGGCAAATAATTTATGGAAATTTACTCTTAATTTTGAAATTGTTTGGGATTTTTCTTGTGTTGTGTTTTCACGTTAATGCTGTTTGTGTGCTGCATAAATCCTTTACACATTATCTCTAAGTTAAGCCTGACTTCTTTTTGTGGCAAGCTACCCAGGCTTAAGCACAGGTTAATTTTGCGAATTTTTGTATGGTTCACCCTCAAGGGACTGTGTCTGTTGCTTGACCAGGGCTCAACCAACAACCTAATTTCCAGCAGAGTGCCATTCAGAAATAGGAAGGCTTCCGGTAGCACATAGTGCTTGTTGTAACTGGATTCTGGGTGAACGCACGTGGAGTGAAAAGCATAGGCTATCAATATAATTTTTTTTTTTTGGTAGGCAACACATCCGTATTTTAAGGGGCCTATCCCATTTTTCCTGCAATTATAGACAGTTTATGTTTTTTGTAGAATGAGTTCCCATGACAATACACTCTTCCAATTAATATGGGGAATGTAACAGAAACATAATTGTCACATGGTTTTCTCATTATTTTTTGTAGAGCTAAAGTATAGGGAGCACTTGTGAACAGCCTATATCTGGCAATGATTTTCCATTGCAGTTTGGATTCAAATATATATCCTTAATGGCACATTAGGGGGCATATTTACAAGGCCTCTGCGCTACCGGAGCATCACTTTTTTTTAAGCTCACAATCCTGAGCCATATTTACAAGGCCACGCAAAAGGCACCCTGTGTGGCCTTTCAAGGCCTTGTAACTATAGTACCCTTTCACTAATTACCCTGACATCAGAAGGTGTCCTCAGCAGCTAACATTAGAGTACAGATTTTGATTATATTGGATTTCTTCACGTATTACTCTTGTTCTGGATTCAAAAGGTGCACGCTCTAGATCTCCTCCTTGGTTTTTATTTTTCATGGATTCACATCTAGCTCTTCCTCACATAGATATCTTTCAGTGTCCAGCTGCACTGAACGGATATGATGAAAGAGTTTGGCATGATTTGAAGAGACATTGTCAAGCAGAATGACGAGGCCTCATTTGTACCGCGACATAGAGTTAACGGTTTAATAAAGAATATCTTGTTTAGAGGTTCTGCCATGTTCAATGTTTATTGTTTTGTTCCAGGGTGTAGACCTGTATGAAATTTCACATGCTATCTTTGCAGATAACAAAGTATGGGTTAACCTGGTCAATGAATGCAATTGCAATCACATAGATCAATGCTGCCTCCTTTTGGGAAACTGTGAGTTATGGCCATCCTGTTTACAGACTTTGACTCTCTAAAAAACTAGAGATTAAAAAAATGCGTAAGATATTAAACCAACTAGCAGTGATAAATCCTTTTTGAAAACCTTGCTTCTGGTTTCCAGGGAAACATGTTTTATCAACAACATTGCCCTACATTTTACAAATACGTTTTACACTACAAATCCATGCTGCATAGGAGTCATTCCATCACTGTACCATACAAAGTTGATATATGAGTTACAAATATAGAAGGGGAAGGTGTCTCACTTACCTTGTGATCCGGAACTCTAAGTTCTGCTATCCACAGCATTGGGGAGGGCAGGGCTCAGTGATAAAACATTCCTATAATAGGAAACAATCACATGCATTAATTTTTTGCATTGGACAGTATGATTATTAATTGGCGTAGATGGATGTTGACCGCTCTTATGAGGGCTAAGATCTGCATATTGTGGCATTGCCATATAACACAGATACCCTCCCATCAAGAATGGTTAACAGAACTTTATTGATTACCTACGTAAGAGTATTAGAGTCCAAGATCAAATTCAGGTATTTTATGAGATTTGGGGTTAATTTTTAAGCCTATATGAACTCTAGCTATCTTTCTCTTAAGTAAAGTACACTTCCTTATCCTCTTAGCTGTGATGATAATTGACATGCTTTCATCTGTGGTCTAAGTCTGGGATGGAATTTCTGAGGTTGGTGACTTAATTAATTTTTTGGTGGGATGTATGTTATGTTGTGTGTGGGGACCTTTTACCTTAGGAATTGCTTAAAATGTGCTTGTTGAGCGAGGCAGCTCTTTTGTTTCTAATTGGATTTTTTTTTCTGAAACTCTTCTTGTTGTTTTTTGGGGTGCTTTTTAGTACAAGATGTATATTAGTGTTGATTATTTGGTATTTCATTGCAGTTGTTATTAGGTACAATGAAAATTTCAGTATAGAAATGTATAAAAAAATAAAATCAACTGCAGCCATCTTTACCTTCTCCTCAATTGAATAAAGAATCTTCTGACAACTGCTGACTGAAATGAATAAAAAAAGTGTGCAGGGCAAGGATCGAGGCCCAAGCCTCTAAACCAAGGAACCTGATTACAAAAGTATCTTTTTTCAAAATGTAGGTTAGGTTATGTATATTATATATTTATTTTTTAACATTCTTTGTGTTGTCTTATGTGTTAAGTGTTATTTGTTGTATGTTATTTTTATGTGTTATGTTATGTTCTTATGTCATATCATGCTATGGTCTAAGCCACAGGAAAATCGTAACCTCTGCATTTTCCTCATAAATCTGAATTTGCCTTACTGGCTGCATAATATTCTGCAGCGTAAGTACACAGAAATGTTGATAGCTCAAATGGATAAAAATTTCCAAAAAAAAGTACACAGAGGGTGCAATGTGGCATCATGTTTACTCGTCACCTTCAGCTGTGTTTGCAGTAATTCGCTATTTGAACAGGTTACAAAGTTGCCTTTAAGAGTGTAAACATTCCCATTTGATGAATTTCGAGAAAAGCTTTTGTCTAGCGCAATACACAATAACCTTAACTTCCTAAATATAATTCAAACAAAGCTGCTCCATGTCTTGAATGCTATAGAGCCTCCTAGTGAGACCCATGCATTGTAAATCTGAAATGTATCATACTGTTTTGCATAGCTGTTTTAAAGGAGAGAGGCACTGAAAAAGAATATTGTGATAGAGGCACGCCTGGATGGTACTCCACAAGCATTTAAAGGTTACCCATTATGCCCTGCAGCTGATTCCAGCTGTTGGCACTGTATCAGGCGGTGTCTAGCTCCTCTAGAAGAAAATACTACAAGACTCCAATTTAAATCTTAATTCAGTATCAATCCCCAATAATCATTCTGCTCTTATGTCTGCTAATAATGCTTTACTTCGTGAAAACAGAAGAAAGGGTTAGAAAAGAATTGTGTGTACTATATTATTCCGGAAATATGTGTTACTTCTCGGCACGGAATTCCTGAAGCCTTGGGGGCATATTTATTAAGATTTAATGCCAGGGTGTGTCACTTTTGTGGTACAGCCCCGATACGGAATCATTTTTATTATTCACTAAGCCATGCACAGCCACTGCCTTGCATTACATTACATTGGGGAGACGATCCATGAGTGGAATATGGATGTCCCATGCATCCCACCATGGATTTTGGTGCATTCCCAGATTTACAAAGACTTGTAAACCTGGAAGTGCTTCAAAATGCTACACCTTACCCAGTGAGGCCTAACGAGGAGAAATATATTTATTTTTTCTTGTTATTTCCTCTTTCCACATGTGCTGCATGCAGCACACATAGAAAAAGGGAAACACCATTAAGGATTTATTTTTTGCAGGAGGGTGTGCCTTCCTGCACAAAAAAATACCGCCTGTAACATATACACCCTTGAACAATGGTGCAAGGAAGGGTGCCTGCGTTGGCACCAGGAGGCCGCAGAAATGTACCATATCTTAGTTGACATGGCACATTTCTGCTGTGTCCCTTTTATGTAATGCATTGAAGCAACTTTGCCTGCTGCCCTGCTTTGCGTGAAAAATTAGCAAATCTGCCTGTTTATGTTGATCGTTCACCTTTACACTGATAACCAAATTGCACCTAAACTTAGCAAACAAACCAAAAGAATGTAGGACAGGCTGCAATTTAAAGTGAAGCTCTTCATAAATAATAACGGAGTAGATTACTTAGAAATAATAGAAAGAAACCTATTATTAAATAAATAATCCTACCAAAGTCCCTCAAAAGACTGACACAAAATCTAGACCAACATAACTAATCATTTTTTTATCCATAATAAGCATAACATTTTATTACATCTCTCTAGAAATTAAATACAACAATATTACTTAAGAATGACAAAATTAAAAAAATAGAAATTATTTAAACAAAAAACGTCACTTTCACCAACCCAAAAACTAAAAAACAAACCAAATCATCACATAAAATAAATACAACCCACAAACCATAAAATTCCAAATAGTAATCATATATTTACACAAACAATTAAGGGGCCGATTCCGATCCGGGTCGGAAGGGAACTGAAAGCGATCCGGCCGGAAAAACTACAAGCCGTACGCTTGTTTTCCGGCCGACTCGTACAACTGTACGAGCGAACAAGTACGATGCGAGCTACATGAAATTCACTGACCGAGTCGTTTCCGGGTCCGAACCGCTCCTTATGTCTCGGCCGGAAGCTAATCGTAGCGTGCCATGGATGCGATTCACGACCGAGCCAGTACGATGCACGCGTCGGACAGCCTGTGCGAGCCGGAGTGTCCGGCTCGCAAATCTTCCGGGTGGTTACCTTTGGGGGTCCGCGTCGGACCCCCTGTCATCCGCAGCCCTACGACTCAGACACAGGGGGAGATGCATGGGTCTCTCCAACACAGGCATGTACGGTGCGGATTGCACCGACGCGTACCCACTGTAGGAGGCGCACTTGTCCGCGACGTACCCATTCAGTCAATGGGAGCTCATGTACGCGTCGTACAACCGGCTCCCGTTGACTCCTATGGGAGTCCGACCGAACCGAGTCCGGCAGCATACGGCCGCATTGTACTCGCTCAGTCGGACTGCAGGACTCCGGCTCGGTCGGAAAACACTCCGGATCTGACTCGGTCAGAGTGCTTTCCGACCCGGATCGGAATCGGCCCCTAAAGATAACTTTTCCCACCCAAAAGAAATTAAATAAATAAGATTTACTGTTCTGTAGCTGCAGATCTTTATCTGTATCCATGTAGTCAAAAATATGAATCCACCAAAAATATTGTCCAACAAGCTGCCAGAAAATGAAAAATAAAACAAATATAATAGAGCTCTGTCAAAGCAATCCAAAGCATATAGGAACCATAAAAAACAAAAAAGTGTTTAAAATAAAGAAGCACTCCAGAAATACAGATAAAAGTTAAATCAATCTAAAAAGCATTAGTTTATTATGAACTGAAAGTGATTTCTTTAAAAAAAAAAAACCAGAAAGTCGCAATGCCCATAGGACACGTTTGTAAACAAAAACATGTAAAAAAGAAAACCTACCTGCAAGAGAATATTAAATTCCTAAAACTACTTTGGCATCACACTAAATCATAAAAATATAAGTAACATAACACAATTTAACATAACATGACAATACATTACTTAAAAAGTGTATGAAAACCTAAAACTACAACCGAGTGAAAAACAAAACTATTAATATAACTAAATGTCCAGAAAACCACAAACACTATAACTAACCTCTAGACCTCCCCCTACATCTCTCATACCCTTAAAACCATTTAAATAGCCTTAAAAAGGACGTACTTGTTCTGACGAATACCAGCACCTTACCGCGATTTGGATGCGGGAAAATAAAATAAAAATAACACAAATAGATCACAAAATAGAAGGTAGCGGTAAAAGAAAACATTTCCTCTAAATAAAATAAGGATGAGCTCCCTATAATAAATATCTAACACATGCCAAAAGTTGTAAAAAATGTTATAAAATTGTAAAGTATTAATTAAATAATAGTATAAAATACATACAATTGTTTTACATGTACAGAAAAAAATATTGTAGGAGGTTGGCTTAGAATATGATGCACAATTATTGAAGTGAAGCACCTTGCACTAATCCAGAGAACCCTTATGGTGATTTTAGTGGTTTTAGACAACCATAGAAGTCTCTCTAAATGGTAGCTGTGGAGAGCAGCCTTCAGGCGTAGTCCAGAAGTATTG
This sequence comes from Triturus cristatus, assembly GCF_964204655.1. Classification (NCBI taxonomy): domain Eukaryota; kingdom Metazoa; phylum Chordata; class Amphibia; order Caudata; family Salamandridae; genus Triturus; species Triturus cristatus. The sequence continues at coordinate 679,372,555 of NC_140589.1, forward strand.
TTAAGCAGCTTGTTTTACCAGAACTAATCGTATAGTGTAGGTTAAACGAAAAAGAACCACATAGTATAGTTAGAAAAATTGTTATATTTATTGTACACAATCACTAACACATTGGTATATCTCCTACCTATCAACAAAATACACACATTATTGTAAAAGTAAACAGGTAAGTAAGCACAAATACACAGTGGTCTCCAGGGGAAGACCACACCATATACTAAAGTAGTGGAATGCAAACTGCGACCGAAGTCGGGACTTGGAGCAGAAGACTCCAAAGAGCTGGGGACACAAGGAACCACCCATGTTCAGTGCCTGGAACCCCAAGGAGGCTGTGTGCAGAGTGGAAACACATCTGTGTACTCAATGCAAGTCAATGGGAAAGTTGCTGTTGCAGTTTTTAAGAAGAAATACCTTCTCCAGTGTACCCTGAAGAAACCCTTTGTCTCTCCAAGACAGAAGGTTGGAGAGTCACACCATCTGCGGATACCCCAGGAACCAGGATGCCTACACCAGGGAAGTCGGGTAACTAGGTGCAAAGTTACATCAGAAACCGTGTAGACTGCAATGGAGGACTTCAGTGCAGATGCCGTTGACGAAGAAGGTGAGTCAAGTGGTCCCAAGGGTGGAATCTTGAAGAGGAGTACCTGCAAGTAGAGAAGACAGAGTCTATACCACTCAGAAGTGACCAGGAGGCACGGATAAACAATGACCACTGACAATGATGGAAGATGCAGGAGTGATAAGGTGACCTTGTTGTTGCAGCTGTGAGGACCAGATGACGCTTTGGAAGATCAGGAGCGATTCACGAGCTGTCCCACATCGAAAGTCAAGAACCAGGGGGTCGGTGTCCGGCGGGAGCGCCAACAACCCTTGGCAGCAGCAACAGGAGGACCCACAAGCCGGAGGGAGGTACAGGAGTCGCAGGAGGACCTCGAGCTGCTAACCAAAGATACAGGCCCACAGTGTAGAGGATGAGATGAGGACAAAGATCTTGGCAGGACGAGATGCTGCAGGCTGGAGTTTTTTGTAGCCTGAAGATCTCAGGAGGACAACAAGCCTGGGCAACGGCAAGTCGACAGTGCTCAGGGGTTTTGTTCCAGCAGGTTCGAAAAGGAATACTGGCCTCAAACTTGCTGAGAAGACAGTGGAGGCCTCAAGGGAGTTGCAGAACCACCCCCTGTGTTGCAGGCCTTTAGGAGTCCGTAGGACGTCATGAGCAGCAGACCAGTCAGCTTGGTTGGGCCTGCAGATGCAGAGGAGTGACTCCTTCACTCCAAGGGGGATTACTTCGGATGCCTTTGATGCCCACAGGCCTGAAGAGGAACCTGGATGAAGTACAGGCACAGACGATGCAGAAGACTGGCTGGACAATGAGCCCAGGAACAGCAGGAGTCTTCCTTGATGCAGTCTCTGTTCCAGGCAAAGGCCAACGAAGTCCACGGTGCCCAGACAGTTGAAGTTGAAGTGGTTTCGGATTTGAATCTTGTCCCACAACAAATCTGAAGAGTTAACCACAGGTAAGCCCTTAACTACCCCAGGGAAAGGGTTGGGATGATTCAAGGATCCCTCTCAGAGGAGGGGCTGGACAGAGGGTAGGATACTCCCATGTCCTTTGTCCAGTTTCGCACCACAGCAGGAGCCAACAGCTCACTGATCTGGCTCAAACTGCAGTATGCAAGGAGGGCACCAAATGTGCCCTTCAAAGCAGTCTGGTGGCGCTGGCAAATGCCCCCACCCCAGCACAATACAGTAAGCCTTGTCTGGGAGGAGGTCGTCACACCTCCCTGTGAAAGGAAACATATTGTTCTACCTTACCCTGCTTGAGCACAGCAGCAGGAGGGCAGAATCATGTCTGTGGTCGGCAGCAGCACTAACTTGCTGTTGGACCCCAAAAGGATGGTACAGGTAATACAAAGGGTTACACTAGGGGAGCCCCCCAGTCCATGGGATCCTACATCCTATACTGGAATCGGTGTTGGGGTAGGATTCCAACATGTTTGATACCAAACATGACTGGTTTCGGTGCAGCCAGTATATAGTTAGACATCTTATATTTTACTTGATGTCCACTATATGTATTAAATGGCTGACAGCACTTACAAAACTGGACAATCTATTCTGGGGTTTGTAGGGAGTGTCCTGCTCATGCACAGCACCCTCGCACTTATAACCTAGCACCCAGACATCAGGATTAAAAGGCCTGCCTTAGGGGTGACTTATAGGTTTTAAGTGCCATGACCTCAGCTATAAGGAGACTTATATCTGTTGTAAGTGGTGCTAGTACCACCTTTCACCGGCTACACTTGCAGGCCTGTAGTCACTGTTTGAGTGGTCTTTCATGGGTGGCATAATGTATGCTTAGTGTATGTCATGGTGCCAGAACCATGGGTAAGGGCTGTAAAAGCCAGATTTACATGAGTGTGTACATTTTGTTATGAATACAGGTCCTTCAATCAAACAAGAGGAGCTAAAGAGGGGAAATGTGCCAGAACGCCCTCCAATCAACAATAGTTTCAACACAAAAAGTACTGGCACACAGTAGCAAATATTTATTTTTGTTCTGGAATGGGTGGAGGGAGTGTGCTTTATCACAAACCACCAGCGCTCATTATATTATATGGTATCACCCCATCCAGTATGCTACAAAATTAAAAATTGTGTAAGTCAGTAAAGAAAGAATGAAAGAAGTGTGAAGTCAGTCCACAGATTGATAAGCTCTACACAAACCCTCAGTGATGAAGAGGTGAAAAAATGTGTAAAGAGAGAGAGAGTACCTCACGTGCGCACCACCAGAGGAGCTACTGGTTGGTTCTCACCAGCTTGCCCACGTCTATTTCATCATTGGTAACTCTCTCTCAAGAAAAATGTGTGCAGTGTCCAGTGAAAAAAAAACACATAACACAAGACGGTGTAGTGTGAAAACAAAGAAACACACAAACTGTGCGAACAAGAACAGTAAAAAAAGGGGGGGTTTTAGACTCTCAAATATTTGTTTATTCTGGTTAGGAGTCTATCCCGCTGTTTAAAAACACAGCATGTTGCATACCTTGGTAATGACGGCCAACATGTTTCATTGCCAGTTAATTTGTGGCAAATTCATCAGGGCAAGAAGGGGTCAAGGATCACCTTCTCTGGACACACACCTTTAAAACGGACTAGTTGGAGCTATGGGCCCACATACCAGCCACCAACCAGTCGCAGGGGCGTTCTAACCTCTTTACTTTCGCCTTCCTGCTCTGCAAAGCACGACCGTTGTTAGTGCCTGCGTCCTGTAACTTTACACCCAGGCGGTAACTCAGCACTGGAACCAGGAATACAGGTCCCACAGCTCTGAACAAAGTCATGCACATCCTTGAATTGTAAATTTCAACAAAACCAGTTTATACAAGACTGGTGTACCCATGCCCTAGGTACCTCAGTACCATATATTAGGGACCTACTGGGGTACACCAGTAGCCAATTGTGGAGGTACCAAAGTACTTAACATAACACATTTAGGGAGGAAGCACAGTGAATGGGGTCCTGATTAGCAGGATCCCAATCAGACTAGTCAGAAAACAGAATAACGCCATCAAAAACTGGGGGCAACCATGGAAGCAGATCCTACTTTCCTACACATATGTTAAGATTATGTTGAAAAAATGTATATAAAACAATTTAAGAAATGTTAAAAAATGTTATTCAATGTTAAAAAAAGTGCAAAATGTACAGCATACACTACTATTTAAACATATTTTACATTTGTTATTTAATAATAAACAATCATTAAAAAGGTTTCATTTATTTAACTATACATGAATGTACATTTTCAAGTTTCAAGTTCATGTTTATAAATGTGAAATGATACATTAAACAATCTTTGAAACATAAATAAAATGAGAAAGTTGTGTTTATTCTATATATATATATATATTTAAATGAAGTTCGCCACCAACACCAGTCTTTCAAGGACCAAAGGACGAAAAGCGGACCACAAAAGTCTGTGCAATTTCCAATTTATTCCAAGCCAAGCAAATCCGCCATTACGCGTTTCAACCCCCACTCGGGTCTTGATCACATGACGAATTGCGTAATCAAATCATGACATTTAAAGGGAAAGGTGCGTAGAAATGACGACACAAGATCAAAGTGCAAATGCATGGTAACTGAAAAGTTACTACTAGCAGCAATTGTTATTAAACACGCATGAAAACACAATCAACGGATAAAGTGCATTGTGAATAAATATATAAATATATAAATAAATATATATACACAAACGCTGTTTAATACTTAAAAACATTTGCTGATAAAATCACAATATGTTAAAAAAGCGAGAAAGACCAGCTGTGTAAGTAAATAAAGTTGGTTGACAAATTGAAAAAGTCCTTACACATTTGTGACTAAAAGACAAAACATAAGCAATTGAAATCTCTTAAAATGTTGACAATTGGTTTTCAATAGAGTTAAAATTGCTAGCTTACTAATTTTGTAAGAACATATCGTTATGTCTTAATTCGTCTCAACCAACTGCTAATGCGTGTAATACAATTCCGCTGTTATAATGCTGCAAAAAATAATAATAATGCCCAAGTGGGCTTTTTCAATAGGTGTGTGTCATATAATATCACAATATATCTAATCCCTCAAGTCAAATTTGAATAAATACAAACATGTAAATAATAATGTGCAAAACAAGGATTGTTTAAACAAAAAATGTTTCAAAGAGTATTAAAAGAGAATCAGTCTTATAGTTGCGATGTTTGATGCCTAAAAGTTTTTCTATCATTATGTGTATGGTTAATCATAGATGTTATTAGTCACTGCTGTACATGTAATCAAAAAATGTGAGCCCACATTTTAAATTACAGTATCATGCCAAGATTAATCCTCAGAGACATGTATAAAAATCTTCACTAGCGTTCAATCCCGAAGGTTGTTTAGTGTCTAATTCCAATATGTACCGGGTTTCCAGCAAGCGTAATTTAGCTTCTCGATTCCCCCCACGTTTTAGTGGTAAGATGGTATCAATTACATAGTATTGAAGATACAGGGGATTGCTACTGTGATGTTGTTCAAAGTGTCTAGCGACAGGGTACGCCTGGTCTTTGCATTTGATTGCTCTTATGTGCTGGAGTATCCGCTTGTGGGCCGGAAGTTTGGTACTTCCAATATATTTGAGCCCACAGGGACACTCCAGCACATAAATCGCAAATTCTGTTTTGCAGGTTAGCCTCTTGTTTATTGCAATAGGATTTTGTCTGAATGGGCTACTGTATTGGGTTTTATTGCAACCAAACTGACAAGCTTTGCAATTAGAGCATTTTCTGAAACCCTTACATTGTGATAACCAAGTGTTGGAGGCTATCACTTCAGGACTATTACTCACTAGAGAACTGTTCATTGATGGTGCCTTTCTGAAAGTCAACATAGGCTTAGTTGGAACTATTTTGCCTATAACCGGATCACCTTGTATCAGGTTCCAGTTTCTGTAAAAGATTTTTCTTAGTTTTTGATGTTGTTTGTTAAAAGTCAAAATGATTCTAGGTTGCAATGATAATTCTGTTGGCTCTCTTACAACCTTATTGACTTTTGGGGTGAGTGCCTCTTTTCTAGACAAATTTTTATATATATATATATCATAAAAAAATATTATTGATTGCAAGTATACAACTATTTCCTATTACATTTCTAAACACCGACAATACCAATTAAATAACACAAACTATTTGTACTACATACAAGTAAAATTAAAACACAGGATTTCAGACTAATATTATAAAATAAAATAAACACACTCCAACATAAACCATTTTTAAGAAAGTGTTTGACACTAAATGAGTGACATTTACTATACCCACTCCAATCTAAACCAATTTGGAGAAGGTGCTGAACACTAAAAGGGTGTCATTTACTATTCCCACTCCAACATATACCAATTTGGGGAAGGTGTGGTACATGAAAAGGATAGCATGTACTATTCCCACTCCAATTTATACCAATTTGAACATGGTGCGAAAAATACTATTCCCACTGCAATGTATTCCAAATTGGGGAAGGACATTAAAGGGGTAGCATTTACAATTCCTAATCCAACCTAAACTAATTAGTGGAAAGTGTTTGATACTAAAGGCTTGACATTTACTATTCTCAATCTGATGTAACAATATTGAGCGAAGTTGTTGGACACTAAAGGGGTGACATATAATATTCCCACTCCAATCTATATAAATTTAAAGAAGGTGTTGAACACCAAAAGGGTGACATTTAATATTCCCACTCCAATATAAATTACTATGTAGAAGGTGTTGGCATCAAAGGAATGACATTTACTAATCCCACTCCATTCTAACCAAATTTTGAGAAAGTGATGCACTCTAAAAGGGTGACATTTACTATTTCCACTTCAATGTAACCATATTAGGGGAAGGTGTTGGACACTAAAGGGGTGACATGTACTATTCCCAATCCAATGTACACCAACCTGTGAAACGTGTTGGACACTAAAGAGGTGGCATTTACTATCCCCAAACCAATCTAAGCCAATTTGAGAAGGTGTTGAACATTAAAGTGGTGACATTTACTATTGCCACTGCAATCTAACCATTCAGGGGGAAGGAGTTTGACACTAAAGCGGTGACATTTACTATCCCTACTCCAATCTAAGCCTATGTGAAGATGGTGTTGGATACTAAAGAGGTGAAATGTATTATTTCCTCTGATATCTAAAACATTTTATGCAAGGTAATACAAACTAAACATTTTATATACGCAATCAATACTCCATACTCAATCACAAATTTGCATCTATAAAATAAACTAAGAGGTAACAGATAAACACCCTAACCAAAACTACAACTCTGTGTATTCATCTTTAAACATCAACATTTCATACAAAATATTGTTATTACTTAATAATATTTTTTTTAAATTTACAATTCCTAAACTTTAAACCATAAAATAAAATCATAAACCAGAATTTGCAATCATAAACTAAAAAATATATAAAACCAAATTGAACAATATACAATGTATTTTATTTGTAATCTGAATATTTTTCACAAAATTATAAAATGGAAAACGTTTCTAAAAAAATACATAATTATTTTAATTTATCACATTTCATTTAGAATATATTTTAATAATTATAAAATATAATTCATTAAAATTCTTAATACAACATCATACATTTACAATCTTATCACATTAATTTGAGTCATTAAAATAATTAACATAACATTTATTTTAAAATATACACTTTTAAATTTCTCCCCACTCCTAGCCCCTAAAACTCAATATCCCACTTCAAAAAAATGGAAAACCATTCTTTTTATACATTAATACAACCAAAAATACAAATTTCATAACAAATAAATTATTTTACTTAAGACACAAATAATTGTTTTAATAAACATATAGAATCAAACACACTACAATCAATGTCATACTAATTGACAATTACATCCAGTGTTACATTCAACTATATTTTCTAAATCTATTTTTTACAATGATATTTAATACAAAACTTAAAACAGTATTTTTATCTTCCATATTCCTGCCGACTATATTTTTAACATTACGATAAGTTTGTATCACAATATATATTTACGATATTTTGTCCAAGCACCAATTTGGATATTACATATGTTATGTTACATCTTGTTCTGAATAGTCTTCCCATTCCCAATTTGCAAATTGTACCTGCAACATGTTAGCAAGGCACACTCTCCTTCACCTTCACCATTACCCTACTAAAAAATCCTTTCCAAAAATAATGTTTCCCCTAGATAGCAGTATGCATGCCTCACTGGTAAGCCTATGTGTTATACATTACTGTTGCATTCAGCTGTGCACTGTTTGGTGTCTCGGTTGATTCCAAGGGTGCTTGGGTGCCAAATGGTGGCCTCCCAGTGATCTGTCATGGTTGAAATGGTGCAATATTTGCACCATGCAGAAAGCCCACCCAGCTAACCCCAGCATTGCCTCACACACATTGTGGCTATCCATCCTCCTTCCCTAAACAGTAAAAGATGCACTTGGCTTTATTTATGAATTCCATTCATGTGCACTGGGTCATTATGCAAAGGCCCTGTCACTGAAGCTATATGTGTAGACGTCTGTGTACCTACGAGTCTGGTCTTGCAGGCCTCAATTATCTAATCTTCAACTGAATCCATAGATTCCCCTAATTCATGAGATATTAATTCTCCACAGAACCTTCTTCTTCATCTTCAAGGGCTTTATTTACTCCTGCCTTGGGGATCAGCCACTTGTAGCCCGGGTATCCCACTTATGATATGCGTATGTCCTGCACCATCCTTTTCAGATTGATGGACCTTTTGTTCCTATCTCTCAGATACCAAGGATACAAAGGCTCAGCACTTAAATTTAGTAAATGCATTTAGAAACTTGTGGATGATGAGTGTTGACTAACTTGGCATTTTGTAGAAAGCATATTATAGATGAGTTATTGATTAGACAATGATGGTAGGTGTGAGTACATTCAATACTCATTGTTCTAGTAATATTTTCTTACCCACCCATTTCTTGTTTGTGTCTTTTGTATCTTGTAGTCTTTGATTGGGTTGATTAAGAACATGATGGAGATCATGACGTTTCTTAACTGAGGTTCCCATCACTGCATTGCTACACCTATGAAACAGTAGAATGTGGATATGCTTGCTGCAGAGTGCATTGTGTCATTAGAAGTGACCGTAGATAACAAGCATCAAAAATATTGTTTCAGGGACTAATCAACTGACTCGGTTTGTCCATTAGACTGTGCATATTCTGAGGATTAACTAGGGTCAACAGCCAAGGATGTACACAATGCGTTCCAGAACCAGGATATCAATTGTGGACTACAATCAAAGAAAAGTATTTATGGCAGTCCATGTAAACAAACCATCTATTGTATGAAGATCGATGTGAGTTCTTAATTTATTTACTTGAGTTTCATATAGTGCTGGCTAGACCCAGAGGTATCAGAGCGCTTTACATGAGGCGAGTTACATAGGTTACAAATTACACATTGTTACAGAAGGTACATACGTTACAGGTTACATCCATTGGTTCAAGGCGAGTAGAAAGGTAAGGGGGTAATGTAAAAGGGTAGCGGGGAGGGAGATTAAGCGGAGCATAGGCATAAGGATAAACAAAGTAGGCAGAGGAAGAGAAATTCAGGGGAGAGAGGAAAGGAATAGGGAAGGTAGGCAAAGAGTGAAGGAGGGAAGAGGTGGGGGAGGGGGTAGAAGACACAGTATGGAGACGAGGAAGTAACTGTGTCTGACTTCCGGCTGGGTGGGAAATGGTTCCCCGTGGTAGAGGGGTCCTTCCCAGTCCTCCGTTATGTGTGATTCCCTTGACGCGGATGACTCTCTCAGCGGGGTCACTGAGACTCCAAGGCACAGTTGCTGGATCCCTCCCCAAAAAGGGGAGAGGAGTGCTTTGGTCATGGGCACATTCAGAAGACTGAAGGAGGGAAGAGGTGGGGGAAGGGGGTAGAAAACCCAGCATGAATACAGTGTCAGACGTCCGGCAGGGTAAGAAACGGTTCCCAGTGGAATGGGGATCAATCCCAGACCTCCACTATGTGTGACACCCTTGTCACTGTGGATTCTCTCAGAGGGGTCTCTGAGACTCGAGGGCAAAGATGCTGGATCCATCCCCAACAAGGGGATTAGGAGCGCTTTGGACAAGGGCATACTTATAGGGGCCATTTTAGGGAATTGGGTTGGAAGAGAGAGACACTCATTGTAGCAGGGTCTCCCGACTGGGGGTTCTTCCGTGTCAGTCCCTGTAGCGCATTCGTCCACGAGCTGCATGCCCTTTGGACTCTCTCGGCTTTGTTATTCATATAGCAGCCGCCGGATGAAGGGGAAGTTCACAGGACAAGCGCCCCACTCGGGGGGCTCCCGAGTATCCCACAGATGTCCCAGTCCCTCAGGCAACCTCGGTAACGATCCCAGGCCCCTACCCTCCGGCCGTACCGTACCGTTGTCGCGGGAAGCAGGTCTTTCGCGAAAACAGTTTTTCCTACTCACAGGGGGCTGAGCTGCAGGGCCATGTAGCAGGATAAGAGCTGGGGGCGCCATGGATGTCCAGTGCAGGTTCCAACGGTTGTATAGTTACAAGTGGCGATATCTTAATGTCAGAACACAGGCAATATGAGTCATCACAAAATAAGTATCTCTGTGCAAAATAACACTCCTGATAATCATCGGTATTTCACCAAAACCAATACTTGTCTAAAATTAGACATTCATTGCCGCATCAGTAAAGGATCACCGCAAATGAGAGAAAGCGGTAGTATGGAATTGTAGCAGTTAAAGAGCCTCAGCGTAGATCGAGACCGGAGAGAACATCCAGAAACCAATGTATGGGAGGGCAATCATACAAGCTCACAACACCTATTCTTTAGCACCGTTATAATTACACTGCATACCAACAAAGATCGTCATGGAGGCAAAATCGGTCTCATACTGAGCCAATCCACATGTAGAACTGGCGCTGCATCAACACTGTCCCACTCGGCAACCTCAGAGGGGATAAATGCGCACTTCCTCGTCCTCACACGGCCGCCATTTTAGAGTCAGGCACTGTTCGTCAGCATTCGTGAGGAAGCTGCAGATGGCCTCGCTATAAAACGCACCTCACAGACAGCTCACTCTGCATCTACAATGATGATCAATCAGTCGCCTCAGCTTCATTCTGGATCAGCGCCGTAGCCGGTAAGATGTTCCCCGCTTTCCTCCCTTAGACGCCATTTTAGAGCCAGGCTACATTCAAGTAACAAAAAAATCACCGCAATGGACAAAAGGCGGTTAAAAGGTGCAAAAACCTAGTTGGGATTAGGGTCCGATCAGTACAGCATGAGTTGGGTGCATTATAGGGCATTCAGTATCCTTGTTGGTCGCGCAAAGACCTCCGTAGTAGAAGTCGTTCGTGATCCGCCATTTTGAGCCTTCGAGCATTTCCTATCGGCCAAATTACAAACGATATTCTTTACGAATCCGCACACCTCTATTAGTGACACTGTCACCCTCAGGAGGAATATACGATGTTACCACGCAGCCCAAAACTCCGCATACCATTACAACACAATTTTAACCCCACAAAGGCCATAACTTCGCAAGTTTTAATCACGAAACATTGTGAACGAAAAATGCATTTAAACATCAAAAAAAGTACATTTTCTACGCAGGTGGTAACAATGTTTGCTATTGCCACGAAAATTAAAGGCTAATTTGACCTTTCGGCAGTTCTGTCTTCCTCCTGGACATGCTTGGCACGCTCGCAGTATCAAAAGAAGACTCCAATAAAGCATTCCTCCTTCGACTACTGTTATATGAAAAAGAAATGGACATTTACTTGTTTTCAAAATTCTTTTTCATTTTTTTTTTTACAACTTAAAAACAAATCTCGTTGTTAATAAATGTTCCATTTACTGAAAATAGTTATTAATTTGTTAATATAAAAACGAATACAAGTTTAATCAAATCTACATTAAAATGCTCCATAAAGTTATTTTTGCTAACGAATAGACATTATTGCCATTATTTTATACCTTACTCCTTCACTCTCTAACTCTCAAAATCAATAAATCTTAAGAAATTCAAACTTACCTTCCCGCATATCTCTCCTGCATCCATCCCGTTTAACTCGCTCTGTAAAATAGAAATAAAAAATGGTTTTCCGCTTTTGTCAATAAGAGTAATAAAGATAAAAAAGAGACTAATGTATGCGTTCCATAGCCTATGCATACCTTCAAACGCGGTTCTTCATGGGTAATATTCTTCAAGCAACTCTTGTGCAACGTTGAGTCATCACGCCGTGGAAGTGAGGATCTTCAATAGATTTCCGCAATTTAAGGGACATGCAACTTTAAGTTACCATCTGATCAGCGGCGTATCAACATTTTCATTGACTCCTGTGCCAGTTCGCCGTGTCAACTTTTTCGGGTCTGCATGTAAGTCTACAGCAGTGCAGGTAAGCTAAATTTTTATATATCTCTACTCCGTAGGGTGTGTAGTGCCAGTTCGCCGTGTCAACATTTTGGGGAAAATGTATAGTTACGGAGCTTGTCGTTTTATCCACGTGTTTGCTGTTTCCCGTATGTGTTTCAGCATGTTTCCATAAACTAGGTGCTCCAGGTAAAGTACTTTTGATGGGGCTACCGGTGCTGCAAGCAATACCTAAAAGATCTTTATTTCCTCAATTGCTGGACCTCTGTGTTGCAAGGGTAGGAAGAGAGGGAACAGATAATGTTGCAGAGGCCTGGGAATTAGCCACACCCTGAGATGGGTGACCACTCTTGCAGACCGATGATTTGCCACTGGTTGCGAATCCGGGTATGCTTCACAACGAATCCGTAATAACGAAGTCTTCATCTGCCACTATTACGCATAATTTCGGTGTCATAGTTTGCGGAGTGAAAATATATGCGGGGGTAAAAGTATGCGGCATAAAAGTATGCGTAATAGTGTCAGATGCGTTATAAAGGAACGCGGGGTAAAAGACTTTGTTGTTATGGATTCATTGTGAAGGACGTTTACCCCTCAGGAGCAGTGCCCCAACAGGAACCGAAGCCTGGTTCTCCGGTGCATCTTCAGCCACCCGAACTCCGGAATTGTTGCATTTCGTCCCCGCAATTGACAGAGAGACGGAATCAAGCCGCCATCGGCACATGGCTGTTTCATTAAGGCTACAGGGTATGCCATTTTAGGTAAGATATCCACAACTGCCAACAGAAGTGTGTAGTACACATTGGATGGAGGACTGTTATGTCCATGCTTAGTTTATGTCATGGTGTCAGATGCATAGGTAAGGACTGTAAAAGCCATATTGACATGAGTGGGTGCATTTTGTTATGAATACAGGTCTCACAGCTCTAAACAAAGTCATGCACATCCTTGAACTGTAAATTTCACCAAAACCAGTTTATACAAGACTGTATAGTTTTCTGTAATCTCAGATGAATGGCGCACAAATATATAGCCTATACCTGTTGCAAGCCAACACAAACACTGTGTGTGGAATCTTGTAGCTATTCAGTAGGATCCAATTTTTCAAGAGCAATACTGACAGTGCCATGGAAGTTTCAAAAGTCTACCAACTCTATCAGGAATTCCCCCTGCAGAATACTAAGTGAATCTGTCAAATCATTGAAGAATACCATCTACCTGAGCAGGCGTTGTATTAGGGTTCTTGCAGATCACAAGCATTGTAGGTTCTTGTGAGCACACTTCACAGTAGAAGGACATAAAATACATTTCCCAAGTTAAGTATGGAGTTTGTTGTTTCTGAGACAATAGAACACATCTGGCACGTTAAATGTGTTATTCCTTTGTATGTGAATTTATTAGGAGGTCATTGATATGAACAATAAATATGTGAAGAAAATCCTGAAGCACCTCAATTACAAAAACATGGGATATCCCGTGGACATTACAGAGCTTGAAAGACATAGCACAGTATTGTTATGCACTGTATGTAATTTGAAATGCATCTTTCCACTCATCGTCCCCCGGCATTCTGGAAGATAATTAAGTAAGATTTTTATTCCCTTGCTTTATGTTGAGCTGTCTGTTATCAATTGCCAGATGTTGCGTGTCTGGGGAATAACTTCCTCAGGGTTTCTTTGAATGCTGTGAGATTATATTAAAATGTAGTCATCAGTTCACTAACAGGATTGATCACACTGTCATATTTCCTCCTAATAAGGATAAAAGAAAGGACCACACTATTCTACTATTATTTATTGAGGAATGGTAATATACTTTTTCTTTTTTTATTTATTAAAAAACAATATATATATTGGTTCAATCCATGTAAAAAATCCGTATTCCAAATGTTAATCCTGACAGTTGCAATCCATACTAACAAAATATTTGATACAATAGCATTGACAAGCACAACAAAAGAGTCAAAGAAATTCCAACAGCAGAGCAAAATTAGGTCCTGATATCATTACACAATCTAGAGCAGTTGCTTATTTCATATATTGTATCATAGACTCCCATATCAGAATCCCAAGTTTTTGACGTTTGGTTGATTATAGGGCATATAGACTATATTCCATATTAAAAACATGATATAATTTTGCCCTCCCCATCTCAAATGTGGGAGCCTCTTCTTGAAGCCAGCATGAAGCAATACATAGGCATGCCACAGCTACTGCAATAAATAATAATATCTACATTTATACAGTGGTTGAGCATTTGAGATATTGACCCCTATCCCTAAAAGCATCATTGCCTTCGTAATTGAGATAGGAAACCATGTGAGTTCTTGAAGAAACAATTCTATTTGTTGCTTTAATTGCCACAATGCTGAACATTCAAAGAAAACGTGCACAATATCTGCTCCCTCACTTCGACACCTGAAGTATTTACCATCATTGTTTCCACCCCACTTCATCATGTGTTAAGGTGTGTGATATAAATCAAAAATGGTCTTAAAGTGTTGCGCTTGTAAGTTTGATGATAGCAGTATTTTTCTTGCCATATCTATAGAGGTCTGCATCACCTCTTCATCAACTTCTAGACGTGTGGCCCATTTGGAATCATGAGTAGCAAGATCGTCCTTTTGGGACTCCATTAATATAGAATATAATACCCCTATCTTAGCCTTTTTTCTAATAGCCCCTACAATTGAAAGCATTGTGATTCCGTCATATAGGTGATGTCTAACAAGATAATCGCGCAGTTGCAAATACTTAAAGAATTCATGATGCTGAAGTTGATAACTTTCAACTAATTCCTAGAATGAGCATAGCACCCCCCCATATAGATCACCCAGATGTCTAATCCCCCACATCTTCCAGCGCAGCATCTTATAATCCTAGAGTATTTCCGTGAACCTAAAAGTTGAATCTAATGGGGTATAATAATTCAATAGTGGGATATTCAGCCATTTATATAACCTTTTCCAAGCCTTATAAACTGAAATAATGACCTTAAACCTTGTCTTTTTGTAATAACTTGGCTCAGAAAATTTCATTAACACATTTCTAGCTTCTTGCCCTAACAAAAGTTGAAATATTGAAGGAGCTTCTGCCTCTATCACCTCTTCCCCTGTCAACAGAATGCGTATATTTTGCAATAGACAAACATAATAGTAAAAGCAAAAATTCGGTACAGACCAACCTCACCTATCTAGCGGTAACTTCATGTATTTAAAAGCTCTCCTGGCTTTGCGTTGCCCCCACATAAATCTATCGCAAACGGATTGAATCCCTTGTAACTCTTTGTTTGTTAACTCTAAAGGTACTGCTCTAAAATAATACAGTACTTTGGGAAGGACAATCATTTTTAAGACATTTCGTCTTCCAACTAGCATCAAATGTAAACATTCTAGACGGTCTAACTGGTGCTTAACCGCTGAGATAATACTGCCCCAATTAACCTTGATTAGTTCTTGTAGGGATATTCTCGTTTTAATGCCAAGATATCGAGCTTCATCAGTTACCCGGCTCTCCCCCGGACAGGCCTGATAAGTGCATACTATCTGAGTTTTGGACGCATTTAATTTATAACCGACACCTCCCCAAATTCTAGAGCCAGCTTTTCTATCTCCCTTAAAGCCTATGCAGGGTCTGCAGAGGCTACCACAATATCGTCTGCATATGCTAGAATACGTATCTGATACAGCCCACATTCCACTGACTTTATCGTGTTGCTTTGTTCAAGCATCTGAAAAAAAGGGGCTATATACAATGCAAAAAGTAGTGGGGAGCAAGGGCATCCCTGCCTTGTTCCCATATTAATAAAGATTTGCTGAGATTCCCTGCCCATTACATAGATTCTGGCTCTCGGTGCCTTAAACATACTTCGAATCGACTTAATGAATTCAGGCCCAAACCCCATCCTGCGCATAACTCGCCACATAAAAACCCACGATACATGGTCTAACACCTTCTTTGTGTAGAGGAATATTAGACCCAGCTTTTTATGGTACACATTAGGTTAGTCTATAAGAGCTATAACTCTTTGAATATGATTAATGGTGCTTCTGCCTGGAATTAACCTGTTAGCTAAAATCTTAGCATAAATTTTCCCGTCAGCATTTAACAAGGATATCGATCTATATGATCCTGGTATATTAGGGGGCTTGTCCTTCTTTTTAAACACTGCAATTGTAGCCTCGTCCCAAGATGGGGGTGCATGTCCCAACTGAGCTTCCAGGAAGGCACCCAGCATATCAGTTTTCAACACTGGAAAGAGTAGCTGATACATTTATAATGGTAATTTATCTGGACCAGCTGCTTTACCATGTGCTAGCTGTCTTAATGCTATCTCAATTTCCTCGATAGTTATTGCTTCATCCAGTAATACTTGCTCCTCAGTACTTATCCAATTCAGTACTCATTTTTGACAAAAATGTTCAATATGTGATTCTTCAAGGACATGTTGCTTGTATAGCTCTTGATAAAACTCGTAAAAAAAAACATAATACCCTTCTCTGTTTCTACAATATTACCCGCCACATCAATCAAGACAACATTCTTTGAGAGGATTGTCTAACTCTAAGTCTCTGTGCGAGACAGCGCCCAGTCGACTCACCGTATTCATATCTGCTTTGTTTAAAAGTATTATATTGAAGGGCAATTTCCTTGCACCAAACCGCATGTATTTTGGCTTTAACGAATGCCAGCTTACTATATATACTTTTAACATCTGCCCTCTGTCTGAGAGTCTTTCAATTCCAATTCCACTTCCCGGAGCTCGTCCAGTAACTGGTGAATAACTATTTGTCCTTGTTTTAATTTGACGAAGCCATAACTAAGTACCTCACCCCGTAATCCTGCTTTAAGAGTGTCCCATACAGTAGGACTGGAAGCTGATCCCCTATTTATATCAAGGAAATCCCTTGTCCACCTAATCATATGATCTCTAAATGCCTTATCATTCAGCAATTTCCTATTAAAAGTAAATGTCCTTCCACCCTTCCTCTGCCTAATCGTATACAAATCAAACAGAAGGGGACCATGATCGGCTGTGATTCTGGGCCAGACCTGCATATTTGCTCCAACTATGAGTGCCCTAGACGAGAATATATAATCTAATCTTACCAGTTTTTAATGCGGGTGTGAGAAAAACGTGTATCCAGGATCTGACTGATATATCGTCCTCCATGTGTCCACTAACCCATGATCCCTCAGTATTTGGACTAAAGCCTTAAAGACTTTGGGGTTGCGGCTAGGCCTGGGCGCTAAATTCCGTTCCGCTCGTGGAATTTGCAGAATTTGGGTAATTTTGCGTTCCGCGGAAAACGTGGAATTGCCCAAAATTCTGCGTTCCACAGCTTTGTGGAATTTTTTGCTTGTTCGTATTCTCAAAATGCGTGATCGCAAGATATTTCCCCCTGAGCACGCAAACAGCGTTTGCGAACCGGAAAAAAGCATCGCAAACAAGCAATTCCGCGTGTTTGCGGAATTTCTGCGTGCTCGCGGAGATTTTTTACCTTTTTGCAGAGCTTTGTGTAGCGCTACTAGGCAAATTCCGCCCACACATAGTTACGGCCCGCATACTTATATTTGGGACCTAAAATGTGTCCCTCTAAATGAATGTTAAAATCCCTACATAAAATTAATGGAGTGGGCATAATGCCAATTCGACATTTAGATTTTCCAATATATCAGCTTCATCTGCATTTGACCCATAAACCGAACATATAGTACACTTAGTTGTTCCTATTAAACATTCGGCGATCGCCCACCTACCATAGTTATCGACCAATACCCTCCCTGTCCCCATGATGCCACCATATGCCAGAATTGCTACGCCCCTATTGGTAGTGGACTGCCTAGTCGCGGCGAGAATTGTATAACCTAATTCTTCAATCAGTTTGCGTTTGGCCCAAGTTATGTGTGTTTCCTGAAGGCACAGGATATCTGGTTTTATAATGCATAATTCTGAGGCAATCCTACGCCTTTTATTACTATAATTAAGGCCCCAAACATTTAAAGAACATATCCGATTGTAAGGCAAGATGGCGTCCGCGCAGGACGTGTGAGTGAGGAGCTGCGGAGCAGTTCCTCCTTCCAATGACTGCACGGCCGAGGGGAGATTGAATTTTAATTGAGGAGAAACGGCAATAAGACTAAGCAATAAATATAAACTGCACATACAGACTTATCTTACGGCACTCTGGTGGCTTCGATTGTTCGACGCCGACGGCAGGTCAGTTGGAACGCTGAGACTGAGATTGAGAAAGCCGTGGCTGAGTATTGTCTGTGGGTTGGTCATCGGCGTTCCAGCGAGCGAGCTTCACAGCTGTGGTGATTGACTGCGGTGGCAGTAATGCTGTATGTTGAGGGGAGCCCCACGAGGAGAGGAAACCGCGAACGGCTTGAGAGAGGTGGCAAAACCCCTGCAGAGCTCCCGGAGGGAGTGGACTCAGCGTAGATCCAGACAAGGCGATTATTTAACTAAAGCAGCTCGCCGCCACATTGCTTTGATTCAGATTTCTAATCTGACACCAAAGAACTGTAAGTGCAACAGAGTGCTGCAACATTGTTTCGTCCTAAACGTTTCTACAGCCTCTACCGCCTAATTTGCTGAGTCTTTTTTATTTTCATCAGCTATGCCTCCAAAAACTGGATGTGGAGGTAAAACCAAGTCAATCAGCGATGCAGTGAGTAGGGCTGCCCTTCCAGCTAGCAATACCAAAGTTGGGGTAGATGAAGCTTCGGTAGAGACTATGACGCAAGAGTTGAGTAACAGAAAGATACCTCAGTTACCCCAATTATTTTTGTAAAAAAAAAAAACAACTATCCTCTGTGGCTACTCAAAGCTTGGCAAAAGGAATTAACGATGACAAGGAAATATCAATGTGTGAGTGCCCTGAGGGAACACAATGGAAGGAGACAGTATTCTGTGGGTGCAGGAGGGGCTGTGAACACGATCAAATCTGCTGCGGTATTAGTAGGGCAACAAGATGAGACAACTGCGGATGTAGTAGTCGATCCAGACTTGGAAGGTATCATTAGGGAGAGTGATTCTGGGGATGGCAATTTATTTTCTATGTGGGATACCTCATCAGATGAGGATGAGGATGAAGACTTAGGCTCAAAATCCCTTTTTTTGGACAGATCTGGGATTAGCTCTGGTAGTGAGCTCAATACATCAAATCCGGATGAAGGGAATCACGAAACTACCATGATACAAAAATACAAAAACAGAGATTCATGGCCCTTTTAGCTACTCCGCAACGGAACCAGCTCCTGAAATTGCAAAGGGTGGGGAAGGAGTCGAACAATTGTCAGTGATGAATCATCGTGGTGAGATTTCATTGATGTCGATTTACCAATGTATTACTGAACATAGGGCTGAGACACGCAAGGAAAGCGCCAAAACACATGTCGCTTGTCGAAAACTACAGGATGCTGTTAGGCGGATAGCGAAATCATGTACTGAGTTTTCGGAAAGATGGAATGAGGCTGAAGCAAGAATTTCCACACTGGAAGATGATTTGGCAAGTCAAAGGGCAGCGGTGGACTCCTCACAGCAATACAAAGAAGACGTACAAGCCAAACTTGTGGACTTGGAAAATCGTATCCGGAGGGATAATTTGCGGGTTTTAGAAATTCCTGAGGGTATAGAGGGACAAGATATTTACAAATTTGTAGTGGACCAAACATGTTTCTTTACCTCAGAGTTGACAGCGAAAGAATATCTGGCCTCAATATGACTGTTTATCTTTGTATATAAGAGCAATCTGCCCTGCTGGCTGTGCGCAATGCCGTAGTACTTTATAGCTGGTATAACTGGGTATAGCTTGGCTGTGTTAATATTATGTTTGTGGTATAGAATATGTCAAGTGAACTAAGAAATTATTTGTGACCTATTTTATTTAGATTTATGCTAGCTAGATTGGGATTGGTAGGATGGGGGGAATCTCACCATGGGCCCAATTGCCTGTAAACTGGGGAAAGGGAGTGTGGAGGGGGGTAGGGTGGGGGGGTTGGGACTTGGCGCACAGGGGGGCTTCAGGGTTGGTGTGAGGGGATGGTGGAGGGTTCATTTCATAAATAATCAATCCATGTGCACTTATTTCTGTTTTTTGCAAGACGATTAATAAGCAATAGAAAAAGACTAAGAACAAGTCAGTAATTACTGGTCCTTTACCTGAGATATGGCGGCTAAGGGAATCTGGATACTTTTTCTTTTTTTAAATGAATTATAAAATAAAACCATTTGTCTTTTTTTATTTTACATTTATGTTTTTTTAAATAATTTGCTCTGTTTATGTTATATACATGCTTATTGTTTTTTATTAATATTTGTCAAATCATTTATTCATATTGCTTAACTAATATTTTACTTTTCAAGAATATGTTTGTGTTTTCTTTATTTTTTGATGCTATATTTACTTTTCATTGTATTATTAATTACAACATTAATGTCTAAATAAAATTATATATATATTCACTGAAAAAACACCGGTTTCGGACGTTAATAGTTAGTTGGGCATTTCACTCGTACAGAACCAGAGAAATTCAGCTGTTATAGTTAGTTGAGCTAACTATAACTTGCACCCCCGCAATGCACTGCTGATGACATTACATCACTCATGACATCTCAAATGACATCACTGATGACATCATCCGGTGACTGAGTGTTTCTAAAAAGTGTAAATATGTTTTATATATATATGCCAAGGTGTATTGAAGAATGAGTGGGTGTACAAGTGTCTGAATGGATAATTTAATAGGTGCATGACTGACTGTATAAGTGAGGGATTAAATGTGTCTTACTAATACATGGGTGACTGACTAATCTCTATGAATGTCTGCATCGGTCTGTCAGTTGGTATGTAAGTGCATGGTTGGGTTGTGAGTAGCTACATGAGTGTCTATATGGCTTTTTTGATTGGTTGTCTGAGTACCTGATTGTGTGCCTGAGTATCTGTGTGGGTGGGTGGAGTGTGTGTGACTCCCTGCATGGATGTGTGAGTATGTGATTCACTGGGTGTATGGGTTCAAGAGTGCATCTGTGCGGGTCTGTATGGGTGGGTGTATGGCTGTGTTGGTGAGTGAATGGATGTCTCAGTGGTACATGTGTGAGTAACAACATATGTGAAAGGCAGTATATGTGAGTGTTGTAGTATATAAATGATTATATGTGAGAGTGAGTGATTGTGAGAGTGGCTATATGGATGAGTGTGTGCTTGTGTCAGTGATTGTCTAAGAGAGTAAGTATGTGTTAGTATCTGTATAAATAAGTGAGGTGGTGTGTCTATAACTGTGCAGGTGAGTAAATGGGAGTGTGATTGATTCTTCGCATGACTGACTAGCTGTGTGAGTGACTATTGGTGAGTGGTGGTGTGTGAGTGTCTGTATGGGTGTATGAGTGCAAATGATAGTGGCTGTATTGTTGAGTGACTGCATGTATGAGTGACTGTATGGATGAGGGAGTAGATGTGTGTGTAGACCTAGGAATCAGTGAGTGGGTATGTAGTAACTGGTATTGGTCTGTCTATGGTTTTGAGAATAGCAGTCTTTATTTTAGAGTGGGTGTATCAAAGGTTATATTAGTCTGTGAGGAGGTGCATCAGATTATCACGTGGAGGATGTCATCAGTGATGTCATTTGAGATGTCATCAGTGATGTCACGGACCATGTCATGAGTGATGTAATATGTGATGTCATCAGCAGTGCATTGAAGGGGCGCGCGTTATAGTTAGCTCAACTAACTATAACAGCCAATTTTTTCTGGTTTTGTACGAGTAAAATGGCCAAATAACTACAACGTCCCTGAAACCTGTGTTTTTTTTCAATGAATTTCTGTAGGTTTTTAAATGATAGTTTCTAACTATAAAGTCCCTGAAACCTATGATTCTTTCAGTGAATTTCTAAGGTTTTTTAAATGTTAATTTCTAACTATGTCTACATAGGTAGGACGTGTGCAGAAAGAGGAAGAAAGGCGCAGAAAGAAGCAAGAGAAGTGCAGAAAGAGGAAGATAGGTGCAGAAAGAAGCAAGCGAAATGCAGAAAGAGGCAACAGATGTTCAGAAAGAGAAAGAAAGGTGGAGAAAGCAAGAGAGTGCAGAAAGCACCAACAGAGGTGCAGAAAGAGGTCTACTTTGTTTGTACCTTACAACAGACTCATGCAAAATACCCTAATCACTAATCCTTCTCCGAAGATGTCTTAACCCTCACTTTTCTCTTGAAGGTTCAATATTATTTGACTGCTCAGAATGTTAGGCCTACCAAATATAAAACAGCAATCCTAAACATATCACTGTTGTAAGTCTGTAAAGGTATGCATGTGTGTCAATGCTTTTACCTAGTGACATGTTAAATGAAACTAAACATACAAACACTTGAATACCTGTGTTTCAAACAGCATACTCTATAAATTTGTGCAAAAAAAGTTGTATACATTTATTTCTGCTCACAATACAGGGCACATGGGTATTCAATAGTATATTTGGGGGGCTCTGTAAAACATATATACATAAGACATGTTTGCCCGTGCAATCGAATGACAGAGCAGAACTAAGAAGATTTGACCACCTATAGGAGAAGCTACCCACTTTTTAAGTTACCATCTTCAGATGCATAACACATGTGAGAATACATGTGCAAGTAGACCTATACCACAGTCACGAGATCATGCAAACCTTTAAACTCGACAGCTGGCACTTCCCATTTTAATACAGAAACAGGCAAGAGAAGTACTCAAAGGAGCAAGAGAATTGCAGAAAACACAAGTGAGGTGCAGAAAGAGTAAGAAATGTGCAGAAAGAGGCAAGAGAAGTACAGAAAGAGGCAAGATAATGATAGAAAGAGATAAGAGAAGTGCAGAAAGAGGCATGGGTGGAGCAGAAAGAGGCAATAGAGGAGCAGAAAGAGGTAAGTGAGGTGTAGAAAGAGGCAAGAGAAGTGCAGGAAGAGGTCAGAGAAGTGCAGAAAGAGGCAAGAGAGGTACAGAAAGAAGCAACAGAAGTGCAGAAGGAGACAAGAGAACTGCAGAAAGAGGCAAGCGAGTTGCAGAAACAGGCAAGAGAGGTACAGAAAGAGGCAAGGGAGGTACAGAAAGAGGGAAGAAGGGTACATAAAGAAGCAAGAGGAGTGCAGGAAGAAGCAAGAGAAGTGCGGAAAGAGGCAAGAGAAGTGCAGAAAGAAGCAACAGAGGTGCAGAAAGAGGCAAAAGAGGTGCAAAAAGAGGCAAGAGAGGTGCAAAAAGAGGCAAGAGAGGTGCAAAAAGAGGCAAGAGAGGTGCAAAAAGAGACAAGAGGGGTGCAGAAAGAGGCAAGAGGGGTACAGAAAAAAGCAAGAGGGCTCCGGAAAGAGGCTAGAGATCTGCAGAAAGAGGCAAGAACGTTTCAGAAACATGCATGAGATCTGCAAAAAGAGGGAAGAAGGGTGCAGAAAGAGGCAAGAGGAGTGCAGAAAGAAGCAGCAGAAGCGCAGAAAGAAGCAAGAGAGGTGCAGAAAGAAGCAACAGAGGTGCAGACAGTGGCAAGAGGGAGGCAGAAAGAGGCAAGAGATGTGCAGAAAGAAGCAACAGATGTAAAAAAAGGCAAGAGAGGTGCAGAAAGAGGGAAGCAGGGTGCAGAAAGAAGCAAGTAGAGGCAACAGAGGTACAGAAAGAAGCTAGAGAAGTGATAAAACAGACAAGAGAGTTGCAGAAAAAAACAAGAAAGGGGCAGAAAAAGGAAGAAAACAGCAGAAAGAAGCAAGACAGGTGCAGAAAGAGGCAAGTGAGGTGCAGACAGTGGCAAGAGGGGTACAGAAAGAGAGAAGAGATGTGCAGAAAGAGGGAAGGGGTACAGAAAGACGCAAGAGGGGTACAGAAAGAAGCAACAGAGGTGCATAAACAGGCAAGAGAAGTGCAGAAAAAAACAACAGTGGGTAGAAAGAGGTAAGAGAAGTGCAGAAAGAGGCAAGAGAGGTGCAGAAAGAGGCGAGAGGAGCAGACAGGTGCAACAGAGGAATACAAAGAGGTAAGCAAGGTGTAGAAAGAGGCAAGAGAAGTGCAGAAAGGCAAGAGAAATGCAGAAAGGTACAGAAAGAAGCAACAGAGGTGCAGAAGGATACAAGAGAACTGCAGAAAGAGGCAAGAGAATTGCAGAAACAGGCAGGAGAGGTACAGAAAGAGGCAAGACAGGTGCAGAAAGAGGGAAGAAGGGTGCTTGAAAGAGGCAAGAGGGGTACTTAAAGAAGCACCAGAGGTGCAGAAAGAAGCAAAAGAAGTGATATAACAGACAAGAGAGTTGCAGAAAGAAACAAGGAAGGTGCAAAAAAAAGGAAGAGAAGTGCAGAAAGAGGCAAGAAAGGTGCAGAAAGAGGCAGGAGAGGTGCAGAAAGAGGCAAGAGAGGAGCAGAAAGATGCAAAAGAGAAGCAGAAAGAGGTAAGCGAGGTGCAGAAAGAGAAAAGAGAAGTACAGAAAGAGGCAAGAGAAATGTAAAAGGAGGTAAGAAGAGTACAGAAAGAAGCAACAGCGGTGCAGAAGGATACAAGAAAACTGCAGAAAGAGGTAAGAGAATTGCGGAAACAGGCAGGAGAGATACAGAAAGATGCAAGACAGGTGCAGAAAGAGGGAAGAAGGGTGCTGAAAGAGGCAAGAGAAGTGCAGAAAGGAGCAACAGAGATGCAGAAAGGGTGAGGAGGGGTGGAGAATGAGGCAAGAGGGGTGCGGAAGGAAGCAAGAGATGTGCAGAAAAAAACAAAAGAAGTACAAAAATAAGCTACAGAAGTTCAGAAAGAAGCAAGAGGAGAACAGAAAGGGGGAAGTGGGGAGGATAAAGAGGCAAGAGGGATACAGAAAGAAGCAAGAGAGTTGCAGAAAGAAATAAAATATGTCCAGAAAGAAGGAACAGGGGTGGGGAAAGAGGCAAGAGGGTAGCAGAAAAGGGGAAGAGGGTTGCAAAAGAGGCACAAGGGGTGCGGAAAGAAGGGGCAGAGGTGCAGAAAGAAGCAAGAGAAGTGCAGAAAGAAGCAACATATGTGCAGAAAGAGGGATGGAGGGTGGAAAAAGAGGCAAGAGAAGCACAGAAAGAAGCAACAGATATGCAAAAAGGGTGAACAGGGGTGGAGAAAGTAGTGGCAGGGGTACAGAAATAGCAAGAGAGGTGCAGAAAGAAACAAAAGAAGAGCAGAAAGAAGGAACAGGGGTGCAGAAAGAGACAAGAGGGGTGCAGAAAGAAGCACAAGTGGTGCAGAACGAAGCAAGAGAAGTGCATAAGGACACTAGAGTAGTGCAGAAAAAAGCTACAGAAGTGCAGAAAGATGCAAGAGGGGTGTAAAAAGAGGGAAGAGGGGTGCAGAAAGGCATGAGCAGTGCAGAAAGAAGCAAGAGATGTGCAAAAACAAACAAAAGAAGTGCAGAAAGAAGGAACAGAGGTGCAGAAAGAGGCGACAGGGCTGAAGAAAGAGGGAAGAGGGTGGAGAAAGAGGCAAGGGGGGTGCAGAAAGAAGCAAGAGAGCTGCAGAAACAAACGAAGTGCAAACAGAAGGAACAGACGTGCAGAAAGAGGCAAAAGGGGTGCAGAAAAAAGTGAGAGGTGCAGAAAGAATCAAAAGTAGTGCAGAAAGAAAGAACATAGGTGCAGAGAGAGGCAAGATGGGTGCAGGAAGAGGGGTGTGAAAGAGACACTAGGGGTGCAGAAAGAAGCAAGAGAGGTGCAGAAAGAAGTAAGAGAGGTGCAAAAATAGAGAAGAGGGGTGGAGAATGAGACGAGAGGTGCAGAAAGAAGCAACAGAGTTGCAGAAAGAGGGAAGGGGTGGAGAAAGAGGAAGAGGCGTGCAGAAAGAAGCAAGAGAGGTGCAGAAAGTAACTAAAGAAGTGCAGAAAGAAGGAACAGAGGTGCAGAACGAGGCAAGAGGAATGCAGAAAGAGAAGAGGGGTGCAGAAAGAGGCACAAGGGTTGCAAACAGAAGTAAGAGAGGTAAAGAAAGACACAAGATAAGTGCAGAAAGAAGCAACAGAGATGCAGAAAGAGGAAGAGGGGTGGAGAAAGAGGTACAAGGGTTGCAGAAAGAAGGGACAGAGGTGCAGAAAGAAGCAAGGAAAGTGCAGAAAGAAGCAACATAGGTGCAGAAAGAGGTATGAGGGGTGGAAAAAGAGGCAAGAGAAGTACAGAAAGAAGCAACAGAGATGCAAAAAGGGGGAACAGGGGTGGAGAAAGTAGTTGGAGGGGTGCAGAAAGAAACAAGAGAGTTGCAGAAAGAAACAAAAGAAGAACAGAAAGAAGGAACACAAAGAGGCAAGTGGGGTGCAGAAAGAAGCACAAGTGGTGAAGAAAGAAGCAAGAGAGGTGCAGAAAGACGCAAGAGTAGTGCAGCAAAATGCAACAGAAGTGCAGAAAGAGGCAAAAGGGGTGCACAAAGAGGGGAGAGGGGGCAGAAAGGCATGAGCGGTGCAGAAAGAAGAGATGTGCAAAAACAAAACTAAAAGAAGTACAGAAAGAAGGAACAGAGGTGCAGAAAGAGGCAACACGGCTGAGGGAAGAGGGGTGGAGAAAGAGGCAAGGGGGTGCAGAAAGAAGCAGGAGAGCTGCAGAAACAAAAGAAGTTTAAAAAGAAGGAACAGAAGTGCAGAAAGAGGCAAATGGGTGCAGGGGTGTAGAAAGAATCAAAAGAAGTGCAGAAAGAAGGAACACAGGTGCAGAAAGAGGCAAGAGGGGTGCGGGAAGAGGGATGTGAAAGAGGCGCAAAGGGTGCAGAAAGAAGCAAGAGAGGTGCAGAAATAGGGAAGAGGGGTGGAGAAAGAGACAAGAGAGGTGCAGAAAGGAGCAACAGAGGTGCAGAAAGAGGGAAGGGGTGCAGAAGGAGGCAAGAGGGGTGCAGAAAGAAGCAAGAGAGATACAGAAAGTAACAAAGAAGTGCAGAAAGAAGGAACAGAGGTGCAGAAAGAGGCAAGAGGAGTGCAGAAAGAGAAGAGGGGTGCAGAAAGAGGCACAAGGGGTGTAGACAGAGGAAAGTTGGGTGCAAAAGAGGCATGAAAGGTGCAGAAAGAGGCAAGAGGGTGCACAATCAAGCAAGTGAGGTGCAGAAAGAAGCAACAGTGGTGCAGAAAGAATCAAAAGAAGTGTAGAAAGAAGGAACACAGGTGCAGAAAGAGGCAAGAGGGGTGCAGAAAGAGGGGTGTAAAAGAGGCACAAGGGTTGCAGAAAGAAGCAAGAGAGGTGCAGAAAGACGCAAGAGGTGCAGAAATAGGGAAGAGTGGTGGGGAAAAAGACAAGAGAGGTGCAGAAATAAGCAACATAGGTGCAGAAAGAGGGAAGGGGTGGAGAAAGAGGCAAGAGGGGTGCAGAAAGAGGAAAGAGGGGTGCAAAAGAGGCATGAAAGGTGCAGAAAGAGGCAAGAGGGTGCACAATGAAGCAAGTGAGGTGCAGAAAGAAGCAACAGTGGTGCAGAAAGAATCAAAAGAAGTGTAGAAAGAAGAAACACAGGTACAGAAAGAGGCAAGAGGGGTGCAGAAGGAGGGGTGTAAAAGAGGCACAAGGATTGCAGAAAGAAGCAAGAGAGGTGCAGAAAGACGCAAGAGGTGCAGAAATAGGGAAGAGGGGTGGGGAAAAAGACAAGAGAGGTGCAGAAATAAGCAACATAGGTGCAGAAAGAGGGAAGGGGTGGAGAAAGAGGCAAGAGGGGTGCAGAAAGAAACAAGAGAGATGTAGAAATTAACAAAAGAAGTGCAGAAAGAAGGAACAGAGGTGCAGAAAGAGGCATGAGGAGTGCAGAAAGAGAAGAGGGGTGCAGAAAGAGGCACAAGGGGTGCAGACAGAAGTAAGAGAGGTACAGAAAGGCGCAAGATAAGTGCAGAAAGAATCATCAGAGATGCAGAAAGAGGGAAGAAGGGTAGAGAAAGAGGCAAGATGGGAGCAGAAAGAAGCAAGAGAGGTGCAGAAAGAAACAAAAGAAGTGTAGAAAGAAGGAACAGAGGTGCAGAAAGAGGCAGGTGGGATGCAGAAAGAGGGAAGAGGGGTGCAAAAGAGGCAAGAGATGTGCAGAACGAGGCAAGAGGGTGCACAATGAAGCAAGTGAGGTGCAGAAAGAAGGAACAGAGGTGCAGAAAGAGGCAAAAGGGGTGCAGAAAGAAGTAAGAGGTGCAGAAAGAA
Source organism: Triturus cristatus (assembly GCF_964204655.1). NCBI lineage: Eukaryota > Metazoa > Chordata > Amphibia > Caudata > Salamandridae > Triturus > Triturus cristatus. The sequence goes on from NC_140589.1 coordinate 679,400,603, forward strand.
TCAGAAGAAGTGCAGAAAGAAGGAACACAGGTGCAGAAAGAGGCAAGAGGGGTGCAGGAAGAGGGGTGTGAAAGAGGCACAAGGGTTGCAGAAAGAAGTAAGAGAGGTGCAGAAAGAAGCAACAGAGGTGCAGAAAGAGGGAAGGGGTGGGGAAAGAGGCAAGAGGGGTGCAGAAAGAAGCAAGAGAGATACAGAAAGTAACAAAGAAGTGCAGAAAGAAGGAACAGAGGTGCAGAAAGAGGCAAGAGGAGTGCAGAAAGAGAAGAGGGGTGCAGAAAGAGGCACACGGGTGCAGACAGAAGTAAGAGAGGTACAGAAAGACACAAGATAAGGACAGACAGAAGCAACAGAGGTACAGAAATAGGGAAGAGATGTGGAGAAAGAGACAAGAGAGGTGCAGAAAGAGGCAAGAAGAGTGCAGAAAGAGAAGAGGGGTGCAGAAAGAGGCAGAAGGGGTGCAGACAGAAGTAAGAGGTACAGAAAGACACAAGATAAGTTCAGAAAGAAGCAACAGAGATGCAGAAAGAGGGAAAAGGGGTGGAGAAAGAGGCAAGAGGGTGCAGAAAGAATCAAGAGAGGTGCAGAAAGTAACAAAAGAAGTGCAGAAAGGAACAGAGGTGCAGAAAGAGGGATGAGGAGTGCAGAAAGAGAAGAGGGGTGCAGAAAGAGGCACAAGGGGTGCAGACAGAAGTGAGAGAGGTACAGAAAGGTGCAAGATAAGTGCAGAAAGAAGCATCAGAGATGAAGAAAGAGGGAAGAAGGGTAGAGAAAGAGGCAAGATGGGAGCAGAAAGAAGCAAGAGAGGTGCAGAAAGAAACAAAAGAAGTGTAGAAAGGAACAGAGGTGCAGAAAGAGGGAAGTGGTGGAGCAAGAGTCAAGAGGGGTGCAGAAAGAAACAAGAGATGCAGAAATTAACAAAAGAAGTGCAGAAAGAAGGAACAGAGGTGCAGAAAGAGGCATGAGGAGTGCAGAAAGAGAAGAGGGGTGCAGAAAGAGGCACAAGGGGTGCAGACAGAAGTAAGAGAGGTACAGAAAGGCGCAAGATAAGTGCAGAAAGAAGCATCAGAGATGCAGAAAGAGGGAAGAAGGGTAGAAGGGTAGAGAAAGAGGCAAGATGGGAGCAGAAAGAAACAAGAGAGGTGCAGAAAGAAACAAAAGAAGTGTAGAAAGAAGGAACAGAGGTGCAGAAAGAGGCAGGTGGGATGCAGAAAGAGGGAAGAGGGGTGCAAAAGAGGCAAGAGATGTGCAGAACGAGGCAAGAGGGTGCACAATGAAGCAAGTGAGGTGCAGAAAGAAGGAACAGAGGTGCAGAAAGAGGCAAAAGGGGTGCAGAAAGAAGTAAGAGGTGCAGAAAGAATCAGAAGAAGTGCAGAAAGAAGGAACACAGGTGCAGAAAGAGGCAAGAGGGGTGCAGGAAGAGGGGTGTGAAAGAGGCACAAGCGTTGCAGAAAGAAGTAAGAGAGGTGCAGAAAGAAGCAACAGAGGTGCAGAAAGAGGGAAGGGGTGGGGAAAGAGGCAAGAGGGGTGCAGAAAGAATCAAGAGAGATACAGAAAGTAACAAAGAAGTGCAGAAAGAAGGAACAGAGGTGCAGAAAGAGGCAAGAGGAGTGCAGAAAGAGAAGAGGGGTGCAGAAAGAGGCACACGGGTGCAGACAGAAGTAAGAGAGGTACAGAAAGACACAAGATAAGGACAGACAGAAGCAACAGAGGTGCAGAAATAGGGAAGAGATGTGGAGAAAGAGACAAGAGAGGTGCAGAAAGAAGCAACAGAGGTGCAGAAAGAGGGAAGGGGTAGAGCAAGAGGCAAGAGGGGTACAGAAAGAAGCAAGAGAGGTACAGAACATAACAAAAGAAGTGCAGAAAGAGGCAAGAGGAGTGCAGAAAGAGAAGAGGGGTGCAGAAAGAGGCACAAGGGGTGCAGACAGAAGTAAGAGAGGTACAGAAAGGGGCAGGTGGGATGCAGAAAGAGGGAAGAGGGGTGCAAAAGAGGCAAGAGAGGTGCAGAACGAGGCAAGAGGTTGCACACAGAAGCAAGTGAGGTGCAGAAAGAAGCGAGAGAGGTGCAGAAAGTGGCAAAAGGGGTGCAGAAAGAAGTAAGAGGTGCAGAAAGAATCAGAAGAAGTGCAGAAAGAAGGAACACAGGTGCAGAAAGAGGCAAGAGGGGTGCAGGAAGAGGGGTGTGAAAGAGGCACAAGGGTTGCAGAAAGAAGCAAGAGAGGTGCAGAAAGAAGCAACAGAGGTGCAGAAATAGGGAAGAGGAGTGGGGAAAGAGACAAGAGAGGTGCAGAAATAAGCAAGAGAGGTGCAGAAAGAGGGAAGGGGTGGAGAAAGAGGCAAGAGGGGTGCAGAAAGAAGCAAGAGAGGTGCAGAAAGCAACAAAAGAAGTGCAGAAAGAAGGAACAGAGGTGTAGAAAGAGGCAAGAGGAGTGCAGAAAGAGAAGAGGGGTGCAGAAAGAGGCAGAAGGGGTGCAGACAGAAGTAAGAGGTACAGAAAGACACAAGATAAGTTCAGAAAGAAGCAACAGAGATGCAGAAAGAGGGAAGAGGGGTGGAGAAAGAGGCAAGAGGGTGCAGAAAGAAACAAGAGAGGTGCAGAAAGTAACAAAAGAAGTGCAGAAAGGAACACATGTGCAGAAAGAGGCAAGAGGGGTGCAGGAAGAGGGGTGTGAAAGATGCACAAGGGTTGCAGAAAGAAGCAAGAGAGGTGCAGAAAGAAGCAAGAGAGGTGCAGAAAGAGGGAAGGGGGGTGGAGAAAGAGGCAAGAGGGGTGCAGAAAGAAACAAGAGAGGTGCAGAAAGTAACAAAAGAAGTGCAGAAAGGAACAGAGGTGCAGAAAGAGGGAAGGGGTGGAGCAAGAGGAAAGAGGGGTGCAGAAAGAAACAAGAGATGCAGAAAGTAACAAAAGAAGTGCAGAAAGAAGGAACAGAGGTGCAGAAAGAGGCAAGAGGAGTGTAGAAAGAGAAGAAGGGTGCAGAAAGAGGCACAAGAGGTACAGACAGAAGAGAGGTACAGAAACACGCAAGATAAGTTCAGAAAGAAGCAACAGAGCTGCGGGAAGAGGGGTGGAGAAAGAGGCAAGAGGGGTGCAGAAAAAAACAAGAGAGGTGCAGAAAGTAACAAAAGAAGTGCAGAAAGGAACAGAGGTGCAGAAAGAGGAGAAAGGAGTGCAGAAAGAGAAGAGGGGTGCAGAATGAGGCAAAAGGGGTGCAGAAAGAAGTAAGAGGTGCAGAAAGAATCAGAAGAAGTGCAGAAAGAAGGAACACAGGTGCAGAAAGAGGCAAGAGGGGTGCAGGAAGAGGGGTGTGAAAGAGGCACAAGGGTTGCAGAAAGAAGCAAGAGAGGTGCAGAAAGAAGCAACAGAGGTGCAGAAATAGGGAAGAGGAGTGGGGAAAGAGACAAGAGAGGTGCAGAAATAAGCAACAGAGGTGCAGAAAGAGGGAAGGGGTGGAGAAAGAGGCAAGAGGGGTGCAAAAAGAAGCAAGAGAGGTGCAGAAAGCAACACAAGAAGTGCAGAAAGAAGGAACAGAGGTGTAGAAAGAGGCAAGAGGAGTGCAGAAAGAGAAGAGGGGTGCAGAAAGAGGCAGAAGGGGTGCAGACAGAAGTAAGAGGTACAGAAAGACACAAGATAAGTTCAGAAAGGAACACAGGTGCAGAAAGAGGCAAGAGGGATGCAGAAAGAAGTAAGAGGTGCAGAAAGAATCAGAAGAAGTACAGAAAGAAGGAACACAGGTGCAGAAAGAGGCAAGAGGGGTGCAGGAAGAGGGGTGTGAAAGAGGCACAAGGGTTGCAGAAAGAAGTAAGAGAGGTGCAGAAAGAAGCAACAGAGGTGCAGAAAGAGGGAAGGGGTGGGGAAAGAGGCAAGAGGGGTGCAGAAAGAAGCAAGAGAGATACAGAAAGTAACAAAGAAGTGCAGAAAGAAGGAACAGAGGTGCAGAAAGAGGCAAGAGGAGTGCAGAAAGAGAAGAGGGGTGCAGAAAGAGGCACACGGGTGCAGACAGAAGTAAGAGAGGTACAGAAAGACACAAGAGAGGTGCAGAAAGAAGCAACAGAGGTGCAGAAAGAGGGAAGGGGTAGAGCAAGAGGCAAGAGGGGTACAGAAAGAAGCAAGAGAGGTACAGAACATAACAAAAGAAGTGCAGAAAGAAGGAACAGAGGTGCAGAAAGAGGCAAGAGGAGTGCAGAAAGAGAAGAGGGGTGCAGAAAGAGGCACAAGGGGTGCAACCAGAAGTAAGAGAGGTACAGAAAGGGGCAGGTGGGATGCAGAAAGAGGGAAGAGGGGTGCAAAAGAGGCAAGAGAGGTGCAGAACGAGGCAAGAGGTTGCACACAGAAGAAAGTGAGGTGCAGAAAGAAGCGAGAGAGGTGCAGAAAGTGGCAAAAGGGGTACAGAAAGAAGTAAGAGGTGCAGAAAGAATCAGAAGAAGTGCAGAAAGAAGGAACACAGGTGCAGAAAGAGGCAAGAGGGGTTCAGGAAGAGGGGTGTGAAAGAGGCACAAGGGTTGCAGAAAGAAGCAAGAGAGGTGCAGAAAGACACAAGAGGTGCAGAAATAGGGAAGAGGGGTGGGGAAAAAGACAAGAGAGGTGCAGAAATAAGCAACAGAGGTGCAGAAAGAGGGAAGGGGTGGAGAAAGAGGCAAGAGGGGTGCAGAAAGAAGCAAGAGAGGTGCAGAAAGCAACACAAGAAGTGCAGAAAGAAGGAACAGAGGTGTAGAAAGAGGCAAGAGGAGTGCAGAAAGAGAAGAGGGGTGCAGAAAGAGGCAGAAGGGGTGCAGACAGAAGTAAGAGGTACAGAAAGACACAAGATAAGTTCAGAAAGAAGCAACAGAGATGCAGAAAGAGGGAAGAGGGGTAGAAAAAGAGGCAAGAGGGTGCAGAAAGAAACAAGAGAGGTGCAGAAAGTAACAAAAGAAGTGCAGAAAGGAACACAGGTGCAGAAAGAGGCAACAGGGGTGCAGGAAGAGGGGTGTGAAAGATGCACAAGAGTTGCAGAAAGAAGCAGGAGAGGTGCAGAAAGAAGCAACAGAGGTGCAGAAAGAGGGAAGAGGGGTGGAGAAAGAGGCAAGAGGGGTGCAGAAAGAAACAAGAGAGGTGCAGAAAGTAACAAAAGAAGTGCAGAAAGGAACAGAGGTGCAGAAAGAGGGAAGGGGTGGAGCAAGAGGAAAGAGGGGTGCAGAAAGAAACAAGAGATGCAGAAAGTAACAAAAGAAGTGCAGAAAGAAGGAACAGAGGTGCAGAAAGAGGCAAGAGGAGTGCAGAAAGAGAAGAAGGGTGCAGAAAGAGGCACAAGAGGTACAGACAGAAGTAAGAGATGTACAGAAACACGCAAGATAAGTTCAGAAAGAAGCAACAGAGCTGCGGGAAGAGGGGTGGAGAAAGAGGCAAGAGGGGTACAGAAAGAAACAAGAGAGGTGCAGAAAGTAACAAAAGAAGTGCAGAAAGGAATAGAGGTGCAGAAAGAGGAGAAATTAGTGCAGAAAGAGAAGAGGGGTGCAGAATGAGGCACAAGGGGTGCAGACAGAAGTGAGAGAGGTACAGAAAGACTCAAGATAAGTGCAAGAGAGGTGCAGAAATAGGGACGAGGGGTGGAGAAAGAGACAAGAGAGGTGCAGAAAAAAGCAACAGAGGTGCAGAAAGAGAGAAGGGGTGGAGCAAGAGGGGTGCAGAAAGAAGCAAGAGAGGTGCAGAAAGTAACAAAAGAAGTGCAGAAAGGAACAGAGGTGCAGAAAGAGGCAAGAGGAGTGAAGAAAGAGAAGACGGTTACAGAAAGAGGCACAAGGGGTGCAGACAGAAGTAAGAGAGGTACAGAAAGGTGCAAGATAAGTGCAGAAAGAAGCATCAGAGAAGCAGAAAGAGGGAAGAAGGGTGTAGAAAGAGGCAAGATGGGTGCAGAAAGAAGCAACAGAGGTGCAGAAAGAGGCAAAAGAGGTGCAGAAAGAAGAAGAGATGTGCAGAAAGAGGCAGCAGAAATGTAAAAGGTGGCGTGGTCTCAGACCACCTTACAGCAATCCCACTGTGTGGGGATTACTGGAGGCACCTGGTGGTCTAGTTGGCCCCTAAGGACTCTTAGGATTGAAGGGGACTTAATACCCAATTCAAAACCTGCCAGGAGGCGCGTTTACACAGTGGTGCATGGAGGGGGCGTGCCTACGGCGAGAGGAACAGAGGTGCAGAAAGAGGCAAGAGGAGTGCAGAAAGAGAAGAGGGGTGCAGAAAGAGGCACAAGGGGTGCAGACAGAAGTAAGAGGGGTACAGAAAGGGGCAGGTGGGATGCAGAAAGAGGGAAGAGGGGTGCAAAAGAGGCAAGAGAGGTGCAGAACGAGGCAAGAGGTTGCACACAGAAGCAAGTGAGGTGCAGAAAAAAGCAAGAGAGGTGCAGAAAGTGGCAAAATGGGTGCAGAAAGAAGTAAGAGGTGCAGAAAGAATCAGAAGAAGTGCAGAAAGAAGGAACACAGGTGCAGAAAGAGGCAAGGGGGTGCAGGAAGAGGGGTGTGAAAGAGGCACAAGGGTTGCAGAAAGAAGCAAGAGAGGTGCAGAAAGAAGCAACAGAGGTGCAGAAATAGGGAAGAGGAGTGGGGAAAGAGACAAGAGAGGTGCAGAAATAAGCAACAGAGGTGCAGAAAGAGGGAAGGGGTGGAGAAAGAGGCAAGAGGGGTGCAGAAAGAAGCAAGAGAGGTGCAGAAAGCAACAAAAGAAGTGCAGACAGAAGGAACAGAGGTGTAGAAAGAGGCAAGAGGAGTGCAGAAAGAGAAGAGGGGTGCAGAAAGAGGCAGAAGGGGTGCAGACAGAAGTAAGAGGTACAGAAAGACACAAGATAAGTTCAGAAAGAAGCAACAGAGATGCAGAAAGAGGGAAGAGGGGTGGAGAAAGAGGCAAGAGGGTGCAGAAAGAAACAAGAGAGGTGCAGAAAGTAACAAAAGAAGTGTAGAAAGGAACACAGGTGCAGAAAGAGGCAAGAGGGGTGCAGGAAGAGGGGTGTGAAAGATACACAAGGGTTGCAGAAAGAAGCAAGAGAGGTGCAGAAAGAAGCAAGAGAGGTGCAGAAAGAGGGAAGAGGGGTGGAGAAAGAGGCAAGAGGGGCGCAGAAAGAAACAAGAGAGGTGCAGAAAGTAACAAAAGAAGTGCAGAAAGGAACAGAGGTGCAGAAAGAGGGGTGGAACAAGATGAAAGAGGGGTGCAGAAAGAAACAAGAGATGCAGAAAGTAACAAAAGAAGTGCAGAAAGAAGGAACAGAGGTGCAGAAAGAGGCAAGAGGAGTGCAGAAAGAGAAGAAGGGTACAGAAAGAGGCACAAGAGGTACAGACAGAAGTAAGAGAGGTACAGAAACACGCAAGATAAGTTCAGAAAGAAGCAACAGAGCTGCGGGAAGAGGGGTGGAGAAAGAGGCAAGAGGGGTGCAGAAAGAAACAAGAGAGGTGCAGAAAGTAACAAAAGAAGTGCAGAAAGGAACAGAGGTGCAGAAAGAGTAGAAAGGAGTGCAGAAAGAGAAGAGGGGTGCAGAATGAGGCACAAGGGGTGCAGACAGAAGTGAGAGAGGTACAGAAAGACTCAAGATAAGTGCAAGAGAGGTACAGAAATAGGGAAGAGGGGTGGAGAAAGAGACAAGAGAGGTGCAGAAACAAGCAACAGAGGTGCAGAAAGAGAGAAGGGGTGGAGCAAGAGGGGTGCAGAAAGAAGCAAGAGAGGTGCAGAAAGTAACAAAAGAAGTGCAGAAAGGAACAGAGGTGCAGAAAGAGGCAAGAGGAGTGAAGAAAGAGAAGACGGTTACAGAAAGAGGCACAAGGGGTGCAGACAGATGTAAGAGAGGTACAGAAAGGTACAAGATAAGTGCAGAAAGAAGCATCAGAGAAGCAGAAAGAGGGAAGAAGGGTGGAGAAAGAGGCAAGATGGGTGCAGAAAGAAGCAAGAGAGGTACAGAAAGAAGGAACAGAGGTGCAGAAAGAGGCAGGAGCGGTGCAGAAAGAGGGAAGAGGGGTGCAAAAGAGGCAAGAGAGGTGCAGAAAGAGGCAAGAGGGGTACAAAAAGAAGCAAGTGAGTTGCAGAAAGAAGCAACAGAGGTGCAGAAAGAGGCAAAAGTGGTGCAGAAAGAAGAAGAGATGTGCAGAAAGAGGCAGCAGAAATGTGAAAAGTGGCGTGGTCTCAGACCACCTTACAGCAATCCCACTGTGTGGGGATTACTGGAGGCACCTGGTGGTCTAGTTGGCCCCTAAGGACTCTTAGAATTGAAGGGGACTTAATACCCAATTCAAAACCTGCCAGGAGGTGCTTTTGCACAGTGGTGCACGGAGGGGGCGTGCCTACGGCGAGATGCCGTTTTTTTTTAATTTGATTTTTTTTTAAGCGGGGCTGTGTGGGCTCCCTTCCCTTAATTATTTTTGGGCTCTGGGGACCCCATCCCTCAGGGCCTGAGCATTTATTTTTCAATTTTACAACAAAAAAAAAACGGGAATGGGGCCGCGTGGCTTCCCTTCCCTGGGCCACTATTGGCCCCAGGTACCCCATCATTGGGGCTGTCATTGTTTTTTTATTTTTATTTGTTTAATTTCTCCCAGGCGGGGGTCCGTGTGTCCCCCCTCCGCTGGGCCACTTCTGGTCCCAGGAACCCTATCCCCCAAGGCCTGGCCTTGTTTTTAAAAAAACATTTATTCCCGGGAGGGGGGCCATGTGGCCCCCCTCCCCCGGGCCACTTTTGGCCCCGGGGATCCCATCCACTGGGGCCAGCCCTTAACTTTGGGGACCGCGGGGGGAGCCCCAATGCCCCTGCGGGAGCCGGCATTGCTTTTGGACACGGGGAGCTGCTAGCATGCAGCTCCCCTTGTCCAAAAGCAATATTGCTTTGCTTCATGGAAGCAAGAGCAGGTTTCCTGCTCTCGCTTCCATGAAGCAAAGCAGAATTTTGCAATGACAGGGCGGGAGCTTTCAAGGGGCAGGTCCCCAGGGCTCCAGGAGGGGGGCCATGTGACCCCCTCCCATCAGTGTTAAAGCCCTAGAGAGGTCGTGGTCCCCGGGGGCCCGTAACGGACCCTCACATTATCTTAATTAGTGCCCTGGGAGGTGGTGGTCCCTGGGGCAGTATGGGTGGGCGCCCCATGTTGGACAGGCCACACAGAGGGCTTGCTCCCTCCCCGCACGACAGGGCCCGAGCTCCGGCCCACCAGGCATACCCCCGTGACAAACCCCTGTACTCCGTCTCCCGACGGACCCTCTGCCCTCGGACCCCTACTCATCACGGGGTCCAGCCCACCGGCTTCCCCGGCCGGGTCAAGCCGCCATCTTGGGCCCTGCACCACGCGGCCGCATGGCCTCACCTCGACCCTAACCCCGGGCCTGGCCGGCCCCGACATCCCGGCACCACCATCCACCCAGGAGGTGAGCGGACCACTTGGCAGGTCAATGGGAGAACGAAGTGTCAAGAGCTCTTCCCCCGCCAGGTGCCGATCGCCTCCAGCTCCCCCAGGCGCTGGCTCCACCCCCTGCTGGGTGTCTGGACACCTTCATCCCGGACCCTCCGACCTCCAAGTGCGAGGGTCCGGACATCAAAGGGCACCAGCCCTATAACTGGGGCAGCTCCGGAGCAGGAAGGAGTTGTATCCTGGAGTCGAGAGACACCGAGTGAACTCAACCCTGACGGTCTACTGGCGCTGCCGTAGCCCGCTCTTGTGAACTATCGTCCTGCCTGCTGGCGCTGCCGCGGCCTTCTGCAACCGTCATCTTCCTGGGACCTGCTGGCGCCGCCGCGGCCCGTTGTAACGACCATCCTCACCGGGACCTGCTGGCGCTGCCGCGGACCGTCATCTTCCTGGGACCTGCTGGCGCTGCCGCGGCCCGTTGTAACGACCATCCTCACCGGGACCTGCTGGCGCTGCCGCGGACCGTACATCTTCCGGGGACCTGCTGGCGCTGCCGCGGCCCGTTGTATCGACCATCCTTACCGGGACCTGCTGGCGCTGCCGCGGACCGTACCACCTAACCACCAAGCTCGAGGATTGTGAGCTCATCATCATCTCATCCGAACTACCTGATTGGTAAATAGACTGACCCGCTACCCCCTTCCCTACCTTACGAGACTCTAATCGAGGGGACCCCTGCGTCCAGACCTCCTTGTACCATTCTACCGTATCATAACTAAGTACCTATAAAGAACACTGAACCTTATCCGTGTGTGATATCTGTCTGTGGGGGGGAAGTTACTTGTCTGTACGATCGCTGGAGACGGCTCTCCCCGGAGACCTCTCCCCCTGACCCCGGCCGGCCCTCCCGGTCCGTCTACCTTTTCTAACATTGGTGGCCAGCGGCGCGATCCGGATCAACGCGTAATCGTACAGAAAGTAGCTCACCCCACGACATAAGCACGATGTCGACCAAAGATAGCAGCTCCACCGAGAAATTCCAAATGGAGAAATTAGAAGAATACAACCACCGCGAACTGAGACAATTTTGCATAGAACTTGGCATTGCTACCACCGGCCTGAGTACCAAGGATGATCTAAAGCGCGCTCTGGAGTCATGGACAGAAACGGGGGTCACAGGACCCTCCGACCAAAGCAGCGTCACACCAGACCAAACCAGCATCCCACCAGAGGGGAACGCCACGACTCCCGAGGAGCGGGGAACGGGCCTCCCGCAAGAGGAGATCCGAGAAAGAGACAGAGTCAGATTACACGAGTTGGAGATGGCACGACTCAAGATGGATGGGGAACTCAAGTTAGCTGAACAGAAACTCAACCTCGAGCATATGCGGCTTCGAGAGGAACGAGAAGAAAAGCAGAGACAGAGAGAGCTGGAAGAGAAAAAAATAACGCTCGAGCACGAGCGCCGACTAGCGGAAATAGAACTGCGCAAACAGAATAAGGAACTGGGGGTGCCTGAGCGACCACACACCCCGGGGCCAAGTGAGAAGAAAGTTCACATCCCCAAGGATGTTGTCCGCGAATATGTCCGAGAAGACGACATACAACAGTGGTTTAAAGCCTATGAGATCGCAATGACCTCCCACCGGATCGACCGGAGTGATTGGGGAGCCGTACTTTGGGGGAGATTTATCAACGAGGGTCGCGATGCCCTGCTGCAGCTCCCCGATCACCAAATGTCGTCCTACGACCACATGAAGGCTGCCCTCCTCACCCGCTACGGCCTCACGCCCGAGATGTACCGCCAGAGGTTCAGAGATTGCACCAGGATCCCAGGTACAACTTGGGTAGAATACGTGAACTATTTCAGCCGGGCATTCGAAGGTTGGATCAAGGGAAGTCAGGTCACCACGTACGAACAACTCTTCAACCTTATGGTATGGGAGCACCTGTCAAACAACTGTTTCGTCGAGCTCAGGCAGCACCTACTCGACAGTAAGCTGACCGACCCCCGGCAGCTCGCCGCCGAAGCTGACCGGTGGGAAAGCACCCGAGTGGGCCGGAGAGGGCCCCACGACCAGAACAGAGGCAACCAAGGCCAGCACCGTCCTCGGGGAGGAGGAGGGGGCCAGGGGCGAGGGAGAGACGCCTTACCAGCAACACCCGTGGCCAGCACCCCGCCTCCGGCCGGCCGGGGCAACCCCCCGTTGCGGCCTGGGTACCGAGACAACGTCACGTGCCACCGGTGCCAGCGACTAGGCCACTGCGCCAATGACCCGAACTGCCCGTTAAATCAAACACCCAAGCCCCGCCAGGTAGCGGCCGCTGCCCTAGGGGAAGAACAATCATCGGAGGGACCCGAAGAGTACGAGCCGGCCCAGCAAGGGTGGGAACCGGCCGCCATGGTCCTGGTATGCCTAGGGGGAAGAGACATGGTTCCGCGGGCTCCCCTACCCGCCAACACCAGAAAATACGGTCAGTGGGTGACCATTAATGGACAGAGAGCCGAGGCCTTGCGTGACACCGGCGCCAGCGTGACGGCCGTCCGCTGTCATCTGGTGAAGCCCGAGCAGATCCTGCCGAACATTCTCTGCCCCGTCCGCTCGGCAGATAACTCTGAGAGTATGTGTAAGATGGCCTGCGTCCCGTTTGAATGGGGAGGGGTCTCCGGCCTACTGAAGGTGACGGTCCGGGACGATGCCCCCGTGGACTGCCTCCTGGGGAATGACCTCGAGAGTTCCCCGTGGGCCACCGTCGAGAAAAGAGAGCGCCTGGGGATGCTGGGCCTCCCGGACTGGGCCTGCATAACCACCCGATCCATGGCCGCCCGTGCCACCCCCCGTTCAGAAGAAACCGAATGGCCAGCACCTCCGCCCCCGGTTGCCCCCGTCGAGGACAACGGCGAGTCCGGCCTCCCGGACCCGACTATCGAAGCAGACGCGCAACACCAGGACCTTCCGGATCTGGCTCAGTGGCGTCAAGAGGGGGGGCCCACCCAAGAACAGTTCCGCCAGGAACAAAAGACCTGTCCCTCCCTCGAGGGACTCCGCCAACAAGCCGATACCCAAAACACAGGGGACACCACCGGAACCCACTGGGTCTACTGGGACAACGACCTGCTCTACAGCGAGCAAAGAATCGCCGAGCTGGGGGCCGGTCGAGTTCTGGTGGTACCGCTCCGCTTCCGAGACTTTCTGCTCAACCTGGCCCACGATGTCCCCCTGGCTGGACACCTGGGCCAGGACAAAACATACAGTCGCCTGGTGACCCACTTTTTCTGGCCAAAAATGAGGAATGACGTCCTGAACCACTGTCGATCTTGCCCCACGTGCCAAGCCAGCGGGAAGAGTGGTCGGAAGCTGAAGGCCCCTCTGCAACCCTTCCCTGTGGTCACCACCCCGTTCGAGAGGGTGGGGATAGACATTGTGGGGCCTCTGGACCCCCGCACGGCACAAGGACACAGGTTCATCTTGGTACTAGTGGACCATGCCACCCGCTACCCCGAGGCGGTGCCCCTACGGACAGTGACAGCTCCGGTGGTTGGCCGGGCCCTGATGGGGATCTTCTCCAGGGTAGGCTTCCCCCGAGAAGTCGTCAGCGACCGAGGTACGAATTTCATATCGAAATACATGAAGTCCCTCTGGCAACAATGCGGGGTCACCTACAGATTCACGACCCCCTATCACCCCCAAGGGAACGGACTAGTGGAGCGTTTTAACCGCACTCTCAAGGGGATGATTGGGGGATTGGAAGAGCCTCTCCGTCGCCAGTGGGATGTGCTGCTCCCGTGCCTCCTCTTCGCCTCCCGAGAAGTCCCCCAGAAGTCCCTCGGCTTTAGCCCTTTCGAACTCTTGTACGGGCACCCTGTGCGAGGGCCCCTCAGCCTAGTCAAGGAAGGTTGGGAGATGGCCCCCTTAACGACCCCTCCCGACGTCTTCAAATACATCCTGGCCCTACGAAACCAGACCCGGCGCTTCAGGGAGATGGCCAAGGCGAACCTCGAGGCCAGTCAGGAGGACATGAAGAGGTGGTATGATCACAATGCCTCCTCCGTTGAATTCGAGCCTGGGCAGCAAGTATGGGTGATGTCCCCCACTGAACCATGTGCCCTGCAAGACAAGTGGACGGGGCCCTTCAAAGTGGTCGAGCGTAAAAGCCCCGTCACTTACCTCATCGACATGGGGTCCACCCGGAACCCCCTGCGGGTCCTCCACACCAACCGGCTCAAACCACACTTTGTGCGCTCCGAACTAAGCCTCCTGATGGCGACAGACAGTGGTACAGAGGAAGACTCCGAGCCCCTCCCGGATCTCTTAAAGACTCAGGAGAAGGACGGCTCCGTGGATGGGGTCCGGCTCTCTGACGCCCTCACTTCGGAGCAACGCCAGGACTGCCGGGACCTCCTGCTGCAGTTCGCTGCCCTGTTCTCCCTCACCCCCGGGGTCACCCCTTGGTGTTTGCACGACGTAGACACCGGAGACAGTCCCCCTGTCCGGCACCGGGCCTACCGCGTACCAGATCGGGTACGGGCCTGCATACAGGAGGAAGTGGCCAAGATGCTCACGATCGGGGTCATCGAGCCCTCGGACAGTCCCTGGGCCAGTCCGGTTGTATTAGTTCCCAAGGCCGCTGCCCCCGGCACCGCCCCTGAACTGAGATTCTGCGTCGACTACCGGGGCTTGAACGCTGTCACCCGGACCGACGCTCATCCCATCCCCCGAGCAGACGAGCTGATCGACCGGCTGGGGGCCGCCCGCTACCTTAGTATCTTCGACCTAACGGCGGGCTACTGGCAGATCGGCCTCACACCCAGGGCTCAGGAACGGTCAGCCTTCTCCACCCCCGATGGCCACTATCAATTTAAGGTCATGCCCTTTGGCATGAAGAATGCCCCCGCCACATTCCAACGTCTTGTGAACCAGGTCTTGGCAGGGCTCGAAGAATTCAGCGCTGCCTACCTGGACGATATCGCTGTATACAGCCGCCACTGGTCCGACCACCTCCGTCACCTCCAAGAGGTCCTCCAAGCCCTCCAGCGGGCCGGCCTCACCATTAAGGCCGGCAAGTGCCAAATTGGCCAAGGGTCTGTGACCTACCTTGGGCACCAAGTGGGAAGCGGGCTGGTGGCCCCACTACAACTTAAGATTGCTGCCATCCAGTCCTGGCAGCCCCCCGTCACCCAGACCGAGGTCCGAGCCTTCTTGGGGCTCACCGGCTACTACCGGCGGTTCGTGAAGGACTACGGCAGCATCGTGGGGCCCCTCACGGGACTCACATCCAAGAATCAACCGAAGCGGGTCCACTGGACTCCTGATTGTCAAGCGGCCTTCGAGGAGCTGAAGGCCGCCCTGTGCACCGCCCCGGTGCTCCAAGCCCCCGATTACAGTCGGGAATTTGTGGTGCAGACCGACGCCTCCGACCACGGCATCGGGGCCGTCCTCTCCCAGCTGAACCCCGAAGGTCATGACCAGCCGGTGGCCTTCATCAGTCGACGTCTCCTGGCCCGAGAACAGCGTTGGAGCACCATCGAGAGGGAGGCATTTGCAGTAGTGTGGGCCCTCAAAAAGCTCCGACCCTATCTCTTCGGTACCCACTTCCGGGTACAAACCGACCATCGACCCCTGCAATGGCTGATGCAGATGCGGGGGGAGAACCCAAAACTCTTGCGCTGGTCCATTTCCCTGCAGGGAATGGACTTCACTGTGGAGCACCGACCAGGCCAAGACCACGCCAACGCGGATGGCCTGTCCCGCTTTTTCCGCCTCGACGAAGAGAGTCCCCAAGGAGATGGGTGACTCTCCCCGCCTTCAGCTGGGGGGGACGCATGTTGGACAGGCCACACAGAGGGCTTGCTCCCTCCCCGCACGACAGGGCCCGAGCTCCGGCCCACCAGGCATACCCCCGTGACAAACCCCTGTACTCCGTCTCCCGACGGACCCTCTGCCCTCGGACCCCTACTCATCACGGGGTCCAGCCCACCGGCTTCCCCGGCCGGGTCAAGCCGCCATCTTGGGCCCTGCACCACGCGGCCGCGTGGCCTCACCTCGACCCTAACCCCGGGCCTGGCCGGCCCCGACATCCCGGCACCACCATCCACCCAGGAGGTGAGCGGACCACTTGGCAGGTCAATGGGAGAACGAAGTGTCAAGAGCTCTTCCCCCGCCAGGTGCCGATCGCCTCCAGCTCCCCCAGGCGCTGGCTCCACCCCCTGCTGGGTGTCTGGACACCTTCATCCCGGACCCTCCGACCTCCAAGTGCGAGGGTCCGGACATCAAAGGGCACCAGCCCTATAACTGGGGCAGCTCCGGAGCAGGAAGGAGTTGTATCCTGGAGTCGAGAGACACCGAGTGAACTCAACCCTGACGGTCTACTGGCGCTGCCGTAGCCCGCTCTTGTGAACTATCGTCCTGCCTGCTGGCGCTGCCGCGGCCTTCTGCAACCGTCATCTTCCTGGGACCTGCTGGCGCCGCCGCGGCCCGTTGTAACGACCATCCTCACCGGGACCTGCTGGCGCTGCCGCGGACCGTCATCTTCCTGGGACCTGCTGGCGCTGCCGCGGCCCATTGTAACGACCATCCTCACCGGGACCTGCTGGCGCTGCCGCGGACCGTACATCTTCCGGGGACCTGCTGGCGCTGCCGCGGCCCGTTGTATCGACCATCCTTACCGGGACCTGCTGGCGCTGCCGCGGACCGTACCACCTAACCACCAAGCTCGAGGATTGTGAGCTCATCATCATCTCATCCGAACTACCTGATTGGTAAATAGACTGACCCGCTACCCCCTTCCCTACCTTACGAGACTCTAATCGAGGGGACCCCTGCGTCCAGACCTCCTTGTACCATTCTACCGTATCATAACTAAGTACCTATAAAGAACACTGAACCTTATCCGTGTGTGATATCTGTCTGTGGGGGGGAAGTTACTTGTCTGTACGATCGCTGGAGACGGCTCTCCCCGGAGACCTCTCCCCCTGACCCCGGCCGGCCCTCCCGGTCCGTCTACCTTTTCTAACACCCCCACACACATTTTTTTTTATTATTGAAGCCCCGGGGAGGTGGCAGTCCCAGAGGCTTAGGACCTGCGAGGCCCCTGCACATTATTACTAAATGCCCTGGGGCGGTGGCAGCCCCCGGGTCAGCGTTGAGGGGCAAGAACCCCCCACGCATAATGGACAAGAGCCCTGGGGAGGTGGTGGTCCCTGGGGCTGTGGGGGACCAGAGCTGCGGGGGGCGTACTAAATGCCCCGGTTGGAGGAGGTCTCCAGGGCAGAACTGTTAGACTTTATCCAGGGGCGCAGGTCCCGCTCGCTGCTCTAGGTCTAGATGCAGCAGCCTCAGATTCCAGGAAAGTCGATTCTTGGGCCATGAGCATTTAGGACCATCAAAAGGAAGAAGTAAACGATCAGTCAGAAACTGATCATGGACCAGACTGCAGCTGGTTACCTGGCTCTCCATTCATATTAAGTATGGCAATTCTATCATTATTTTCTTCACATTGATAGCAGAGTGACATGATGTTGGTCCTGATGAATGCCACAAACTTTTTGTCATCAAGGAAGAAACATGTTGACCTAGTCATATATGGGAAATATCTATATCCCTATTTCTCACACTGTTTTTTAGTTCTATCCGCCTGGGACAACCAATACATTTATTTGTCCCTTGAGGAGATAGTTTTAACCCACATTTTTGATTTACTTTGCACTCTGCCTCTCACTCATCGTATCCTTGGATGAGACAAAACACCTCATGCTCCGCTCCTGTGGGAGAGTTCTAGCCCACACTGTGCACCTTGCGGTCGCAATGTGCAAGAGGGAACCCAATGATGAAGCATGTCACCTTTGGGTGAGTGAGGGTTCTCGTCTTTACAAAAATAATTGTCTTTCTAACTTTCAACCTTTCTTACCAATTCCCAACTTCCTTTTAGGTATAGTTGGCACACCATCCGGGTATCTCTTGTGAGTATTGCATTTTAGGAGCGGTACCGTGGATGGGTATTATTCCTCCTTACATGACCTTGTTGTGAGATTATATCTTTAAATGTGCAGCAGAGGACTGGGCATCCCTTCTGACCCTGCTTTTCAACCCAGCCTACAGCTTGGGTGAAATTCCAGAGGCTTGGAGAAATTCAACCCTATGCACAATAGTAAAAAAAGGTGTTTCCTTAATGTCAAGTAACTACCGGCCAATAGCTTTGTCAGATTTCGAGGCAAAATCTTATGCCCAAATTTTCCAGAAAATCTGGGCATCAGAAAATGAGCTGCTCCCCTTTTTTCAAACAGGCTTTCATGGAGGAGCAGCCACCAATGACAATATCATTGCACTAGCCACCCTTAGACACCAAGCCACGCAGCATAACCAACTCACACTCTTTTGCTGGTTTATCAACTTTACTGCAGCATTTGATTAAGTTGAAAGACAGATTTTGTGAAGAAAACTAGCAGGCTGGGGTATTCCATCACCTCTTTTAAGGGCCATAATCTCCCTGTACTCTGGTTCGTGTCAAAACGAACCCAACAACACTCTCTGCCAAAATATCCACCACAGGAGGTTTGAAACAAGGCTGTGTTGTTAGCGCCTCTACCTTTTAATCTATACACAGCAGATCTGGGGAACTAGTTGACCAACAGCTGCCTTGCCCTCCCTCGTTCAGTTCATAGATCACTTCAAATTCTTCAATATGCGGATGATATTGTTATTATGGTCCACACCAAAGTGGGGCTTCAACGAGTACTGGCCAGCCTACATGCATATAATGCAAAGAACTCTCTTACCATCAACCCAGATAAAACCAAAAAACGTGTATTTGGTCACTTCAAAAACAAAAACAAGTCTCATGTACCATGGGTCCTATGATCATCACTTCGGCCCTCAAATACAAGTACCTGGGGGTGTGGTTCACTGAATCCACTCAACCATCTGCCCATAATAATGCATTAAAAAAGAAATCATCAGCAATCATCTATGGCTTAGCCAGGTCTAATAACAATAAAACCAGCCCGTCTGCGGAGGGAATAATGAAAGTCATTCAAGCCTCCCTTATTCCAGCACTTAAATATTGCCATCAAGCCTTTCCCGGAGCATGCTCGGTACTGCTGAAGCATGCCCAGTGTGCAGGATATAAGAACATTTTTCAACTGCCGAAATACCTCCGTAGAGCAAGACTCAGATTGAAACTTGGGCTGGTGAAACAATCCTTCCCTATTGAGGCAGAGTTCTTGACATTTTATATTTGCATACTAAAATCACCAGAGAATTCCCTCAAAGCCTGCCTCGGAGGCATTTTTGAAAATCCAAGTTCCCCCTGGAAGAAACAACTGCGGAGAACGGTAGTAACCACTGGGATAAATCAAACAGCAATCACTCTGGAGCCTACCTCCAACATAATATTGAAAAAGACCATCAACAGACAATCAGGCAGGCCTGATTCCAGCAGGATCAAGCTTCCTGAAACTCAACAGAGTTCTTGGACTCTTTAAACTCTTCGTATTTGGTAGCAAAAGCCCAGCCTTATTTGTCAGCTGCCCTCAAATTTAGAACCCGGAGAGAGATCATGTGTATGCGATTGCTGGGCTTACCGATCCTGGACTTCAATCCATCATGGGTCAATCAAGATAATGGAGGCGCTTGCAGGCTATGTAAGTACAAACGCAAATGATGGCCACGCCTTTTGTGCTGTTGTCCGGCTATGATCAAACAAAAGAGAACTCTAATCAGGCACTTATTTCAGAAACACGGAGCCAGCGCTTGCATAGAGGTCTCGGAAGTATGTCTTCCACAAGCAGAGGCTTGTAGATTTGTAAAAATACTGAGCGATTCATTACACCCTTGCCCGAACCTCTGCAACATCCTTATGAAGTCCAGAAATTGGTATCAAACTATTACACAAAGAAAGAGGGAGACAAATAACTTTGCCCACGGCACAAGATTTCACAGGAAACCTAAAGACTTGGAGCAACAGCGTGGTGCCATGCTGTTACTGGTGCACCTCGCACTACAAAGGCAGGCTCTCCATAGGAATCCAGAGCAACTTTATTAGGATTACAACTATCACTGTGCTAATGAACGCCCGATTGAGTACATTTGAACCCTTTTTAACTTGTATACATCATGGCACCAGCACTTTACTCCACTCAATTGTGTTCCAAGTAATAGCTGCAATTTTAATCTCCCCCAAATAATAGAGCAGTCATTTATTGGAGGGATTGTCATTTCTAGCATCCTTGTACTTTCCGGGAACTGCACCTCACACTTTAACTGCTACCACCTCGGGGCCCAGGCTTGGTCAATACTTACATCGCCAGAGCATCCCACATATCTCCCAAACCAACACACACCTCAAGTACTGTTCTCCACACTTCAATGCCACTCTCTCCACACTTTTTCCTTCCCTCATGGCCCTTTAAAACCTTAGGATGCCTCTTGTTCCTGCATGCTGGAAAAAACTTTTTGGGCATTATTATCAAGAAGGGCGATAACATTATCGACGCTTTTGCAACAGGAAACTGCCGCTAAAGCAGCGATAAGGGGCTTGATAATATGCCCTAGAGAATTCCAATAGAAGCCCAGTTTTGTGGTCTTTCACACCAGAACATGGGCTTCTATTGTAATTCTCTAGGGCATATTATCAACCCCCTTATCACCGTTTTAGCGGCAGTTTCCTGCCGCTAATGCAGCGACAATGTTATCGCCGTTCTTGATAATACGGCCCTACGTCTTTTTATTGTTTGTACCACACTGAAGATGCCTTTTTATACCAATTGTTATTTTTAAAGTATTTCTTGCCCAGGCTCTTGTGTTGTTATACCTTTAAGTGTTTTGTAATGATTTTATGTAAACACAATAAACTTCCATTGACTGACAGATCAATGGACCACTTTGTTCTGTATATTTCCAGGTCTATCTCCTGCAACAAGTGCTATATAGTTTCTGTCAATGTTTCATCCAACGATAAACAGGAACATATGTGAGACCAATTCCCCCATTTAAGTCTACTTTCCTTACACTGCTACAATTACTGGTTGTAATAAAGCAACAACTGTAATCGTGTGTTTGTCATAACCAGTTTGACAAACTGTAGATGAAGGACTACGCAGGCAATAACTTTTCGTATTTCAGATGTTATGATTTAAATTATATATTTTTTTATTCAGGATTCAGAGTGGCAAATTTGATGAAAAGAACAAAGGCACAGAGAAAAAGAGAGGGGATGAATACGTTCTTTAAACAAATCTCTGCCTTAATTATTAATCGATTAAACTTTGAGATGATCGACGAGGAAGTAGCTCAACTGAAGAAAACAGTACACAAGGTGTGGGACATCCAGCAACATCTGATAAAACCTATATTGCCTGTACCTTTATGCTTTTTAGCACTTGCCGTTTTGATGTGTGCATATTCTAGCTTCTCAGCAGGAAATGTGCTAGATTGGTTACAATTCACTGGCAGTTGGTTAAATAAGTAGGCATATGGAAGGAAAACAGACAAACAGAACACACAACACACACAAGCACACACACACACCCTGTTCCCATTCAAGATGGTGGGAATTAATAATAGCTTGTGCAAGCCCGTTGAGCTTGCTATCAGATAAAGCCTCACCTGGTTACTGTGTGATAGCATAGATATTTTGAAATGTCCATAAATGTTCCTTTGTTTGGAACAACTTTGAATTGTATTGACTGTTTTGTGCTAATTCAAGCCTGCATCAATTTCAGATTATATAAATACACAGTCGGATTTGATAGAAAAATCGACAAGGTAAGATAAAGTGAGAGCATGATTACATTACCAGGGGGCCTTTTGGAAGGCGGGGGCCCTGTGCAATTGAGCACTTTGTCCATGTCTTTATATTTGTCTGTGTGTAGATGAAAACATCCTCACAGCTGTATGACTCTTTTTCACTATTGTCTTTGAACGTGTTAATATACTCTTTTTCTTTTGATATATGGACAACAGAAGTAATGAGTAAATACAATGTTTAGTAATAAACATAAGTATTCTGTTATAGCATTTTACGCTAAACAAAATAAGAGTACATCACTAAAAAGACGTATATTTTCGTACTTAAATCTCTTTATTATAAATCAACCCTGCTAAGCTTTAGTTCTAGAACACATTCAGCACTTTAACGAGTGTTTTTGCTGGGGTTTGCCGCGAGAGCACTGCCGGGGCTTTCTGAGTGTGCAGTGCCGTGGCTTCCGGAGGGTGGACTGTTGTTTTGGCGTGCTGGGGATGCACTGCTGCGATCTGCCGGTTGCGCACCGCCATAGCTTGCTGGAGGTGCACTTGAAGACCTCCAGTCTCCTTCATGTCCACCGCCTTTTGATGCTTGTGCAAGAGGTACAAGGCTTCTCTCAATCTCTCTAGTAGTTTTCCTGTAGGTTAATGAAACAAAAGTTTAGCAATGCAATGCCTACATGGAGTTGAACTTATACAGGGCCGGACTGGGAACCCAAAACAGCCCTGGCAAATTTTGTTAGACCAGCCCCTTTACGGCGCATAACATGCGAGCCTGACCAAGTAGGGTTTGGGAGAGGGTGAGGGGGACTCCTCCATAGAAAGTTTGGGGAAAAAAATCATGCATGCAACAACTAGTGTTTTATTAAATATTCACCTTTATTAGCTTTTAAAGCCTAGTAAATGATGACCTTACAGTGCACCAGGATACCCAGCCACTTAAACAATTATAATTAGGCATTTTTTGAACTGTGTGGGTTACAGGTTCAATTAGAAAGCCTTTATAACAGGGGTTAAAGTGCAATTAAGATCCATTTCAATGAGTCATGCTATCATTGTACAAAAAAAGACACCCCAAGCATGTTGAAAAGCAATTTCAGTATTGATGTATTAACAAGGAAGACAGAGTTTGTTAATCATGTCATCCTCTAACAACACCCCGGTTTGTATTACAGTAATTTGCAAAGCATATATTCCTCAATTACTAAATCTTTAGGTGATTAACACAGGAAAGCCTGAAAAGGGAATTTAGTCCTTCACACTGGCCAATTTTTATCTCTAGAGCCTCTGAGGTCTGATATGTAAGATGGTCACCCCATGACAATATGCAGGTAGGAAGCTTTTCGCTGAGGGAAGGCCAGGACCGGCTTTAGCACTGATGGATGACAGAGCAACAACCTTTGTTGGGGCCTGTTGTACCCGTCCCTTTCTGCGGGATCACTCCCAAGCTTTTTACCTGCCTCCTCCTGTTTTTGCTGAATTTGTTTTTGTAGGCTTTAGGGCTCTTGGCACTTTACCACTGCTAACCAGTGCTAGCATGCATATGATCCGTGCTCAAAACATGTTAACATTGGCTTATCCACAATTGGCATATTTCATTTACTTAAAAGTCCCTAGTAAAGTGCACTATTTGTGCCCAGGACCTGTACATTAAATGCTACTAGTGGGACTGCAGTACTGCTTGCGCCACTCACTTCAGTAGCCCTTTAAACAAGGCTCAGGCTTGCCACTCCAGAACCTGTGTGTGCAGTTTAAACTGACATTTCGACCAGGCAAGTTAAGGTACTTGCCAGGCACAAACCTTTTCTTTAGTACATATAAGTCACCCCTAAGGTAGGCTGTCGGAATCCTATGAAGACAAAAAGAAATTGACTTATGAGTGATAAATTAAACTTTTTTGTGTCAACAATAATACCTCAATCATTATTGGATTATGATAATGTTTTCCAACACTTGTGTTTCATCATATTAGCAGTTCAAAGTGCTACCGGAAATTACCTGGCTGAAGCGTGTTGACTTTCTTTGGAAAAAGAAGTACACCACAAGTTGAAAAGTATAATCGAGAAAAGGATCACAAGCCTAATCACATTAAATATGGGACATTTGAACATTAGACAATTTATTTATTGTTTTTTTGGAGTGGACTACCTTGTAGAAGATCCCAATGCAGAAAGTGTACATTTAGGCCATTTAATTTTGAGAAACGTAATGTATATATAAGGACAGTGTATGACATTTGTATTTAGTATGTAATGTATACCAAATAAATGATTATAATCATATGGAATGCATACCACAGAAAATGAATATAATCATTAAAATAATTAGGATACAGCCATTTCCTGGAAGTGTTTGAAATTACTAATATGAATAAAGACAAGTGTTAGAAATCATTATGATAATCCAATAATAAGTGAGGTATTATTGTTGATACAAAAAAGTTACATTTATCCCTCATAAGTCAGTTTGTTTTTGTCTTTCTAGTACATGTGCCCTAGACTTAAGAGGGTTAATTGGGCCACCCTCTGTTGTATACACTAGGTAGCCCTATAGGCAGGGTGCAGTCTATTTAAAAGGTATGACATGTATTTTTGAGTTTTTACATGTCCTGGTAGTGAAACACTGCTAAATTTGTTTTTCACCACTGCAAGGCCTATCTCTCCCATAGGCTAAGATTGGGATTGCCTTAAGATGTCGTTTAAGTGTAATTTCCAATTGAAGAAAGAAAGAGATATGAAGTTTGATGTCTCTAGACACAATTTAAAATCACAATTTATGGTGAAGTTGGATTTAAAAATTGTAAGTCTGAATATACCACTCTTAGAAAGTTGGCATTTTCTTACTTTACCCATTCTGTGCGTCTGCCTGTCTCTGAATACAAGTCTGGTTTGAGTGACAGCTGGGCATTCCCTCTCGACAGTCATACAAAAGGGGAAGGGGAGCAACATTTGAATCCTGATGGCCCATCAGCAGGCTGATCGGACCTTTCTGAGGTATATTGGGAGAAAAGAGCTGATACTTAGACCTGAATAGGGCTGTGGCTGTCCCCACACACAGAGCTGCATACCACCCTGTAGCGAATCTGGAGCCAGACATGAAAGACAAGGACCTTTTGATCTTCAAAAGCCTTTTGATGTCTCCCCCACTTCAATGCACATTTGGCTATACTTACTGGACCTCTGAGACCACCAAATCAGAACTTTGCTGGAACCAAGGACATTCTGCTTAGAAAAAAGGAGCTGCTATGCTGTAGTAGGGACTGCCACTTTGCTAACTACATTGCTGTGTTGGCCTGCCGATTGCTGTGCTGCAGGAGGGACTGCCACTTTGCTACCGGCTCTGCTGTGTTGGCCAGTTGCTTCTTGCCTGGTAGTGAGAAGGACTGGACCTGTTCTCTACATCCTTGAGCCCAAGTTTGTCCAGGGGCTTGTTGGCTTGCCTCCAATTCTCTGAAGTCTCAGGGTCACAAAATACCTTTTGCAATTCTGCTCGTGCTGCTAGACTCTGCCATCTGTGAATCCTACCCTTGCTGAGGTGTGCCTCTAGACCTAGGAGTCAGAACTGGGTTCTGCAGCTGCTTCTGCATAAATTGACTCATCGTCCCTATTGCGTCGATCAGAACCAGCGCAGTACGGCCAACGTAGTGCCGATCCGAAGACACCCCTATCGGCTCAATGACGACGCTTTGACCTGACTGCAAGGTTTGAAGACAACACAGCACTGATCAGAGGTCCTGACTGGAAGGATTGAGGACGACGCAGTGCTGATCCGAAGACACTGCTCCGAGGCTTGACTTTGACGCATCGACCCGACTGTGTGAATTGGAACCGAAACATCAAGTCTTTGATGTCAAAGCATGCTCCATACAAAGGAACAGTGGGCCTTGTGTGGGTCCGGTAGGCATCCTGCCCTACATTGTGGTTAGCCTGGAACTTTGGATTTACCCCAGTCTAGCGTGACCTCAAGTAACCTTTTAGCACTATTGACTCTTAAGCATTGTTTTTAGATTTGATCTTTAAAAAGTCATATCTCAACGTCTACTGAATTTATTTTTGTTGGTTTAGTCTTTTTTTACTCATATAAATATTTTCTATTGTTCTTTAATGGTGTGGAGTCTTTTTGTGGTGTTTTCACTGTGTACTCTAATTAAAGTGTGCACAAATACTTTATACATTGCCTCTTAAGGTAAGCTGACTGCTCTGTGTCAAGCTAACAGGGCCCTTTAATCATTTCATTACTAGCACCCTCCAACAGTGTCCCTCATCTGTCCATAGACCCTCTCTCACATGTATTTAGTGTGTTTTATAGCACCTCTCATACCAGTGTAGGGCATTCGAATACTGTACATCACACACACACAGACAATGAATCATACTCTTGTAAATCAATGTACAGAAAATGTTACATAAGACAAAGGTGAACTATAAAGTGTAGGACTCACATGTTATCCATACTGGTAGGCATTTTTAAGAGTGCTTGGTCTGTAAAAGCACAAACTCAGGATTCAAAACATAACAGTAGTTAGTGTTGGCTTTACTAAGAAGAATGTATTTATACCCAAACAAACCCTTTTTAGCAACATTAGTATAATGAAAGACTAGGAAAAAACATAATTTTCTAACCTGTACGATGCAGTCTCAATGCAGCCTTTGATGGCAGTTCATAGCTCTCTGTGCTATATTATGATTGTAACTTCTTAATGTCAAGTAATAAAAAGATCTCAGTGACAAAAGCAGTAACCCACTGATGTATGCACATAAAATATAGTTGTGTGATCTCATGGTACACATTCTTTGAAGCAGTCATATCAACCCTCTTCGCCTACTTTAGATGAATCAAAGATGTCACTAGACAGAACTCACATCTCTCTCTACCTGAAAGATTATTCACCACAGATATCTTAAAACTTTTATTGTTGTATGGAAACTGCTGGATATACAAGGAACTCGGCAGCGGGTGTTCTTAAACCCATAACAAATTTAAAAAAACAGTGCCCCCCCCCCGGCTAACCTCTTGGTACGGTGCAGTGACACCTGTCAAAGTGCCCTTAAGCGGAGCAGATTATTCTGGCCTGCTGATTTTGTTATTTAGGGCTTATATTGCAGTACTTCTGCAAAACTGACCCCCTGTAACAAACCTGTCCCCCACCATTCTAGCCTCCTGGGGAAACATCCAATATGGCCAGTCCAGCCTTCAGCTTATAAATATGCTTTTTGAGTACTTTTTTGATCCAAGATTGCCATGTAGTAGAAAGTGCAGGAGGGGTGTATGAAGTATGAATTCGCTCCCTTTAAGTTGTACCACTTTGTAAATGTAGCCTACCTCAGGGAGCAGAATTTCCAGTAAAGGTTAAGTAATCCCTCACTTTTATTATATATACAGCGACACTTGAGAAAATGTGCATAAGAAAGATGGGGAGATTTTTAAGGAAACACAACGCAGAGCCACTCACAGGATAACCATATGGTTCAGATAAAACCCTCTGTCTCTTTGTTTGTGCAAAGGTTGTTTAGGAACTAACTTCAGAGACCGGCTGGCAGTGCCGCCCTGAGGTGAGGATGCCCAAGACATTCGCAGGAGAAACTCAGCAGCAATACCTACAGATTTAAATATGTTAAATATGGCCATCATCTATGCAAAGTGACCGAACGAAGACACATCCGCCTGTTCCTGAGTTTTTCTGGATATGAGAGCCTTACACAGCCACCGCCGTGACACCGCCTCAGCACGTTCCTGCATGGTATGGAGTGCACCATGTCATGAATTCCATACCGTGCACGGACTGGGGGTGCACTTCCAGTGAGGCACTACATGTGCTCCCCTGCATGCACCCCCTGGCCCTTGAGCGGCCCCCTTAATTGCCTCACCACCACCCTTTCCATGGCGGGCTCACTGCCATAGTGACAGTGAGGCAACTCGTAATATGCTCAGCAGCGCTGCAGGGGAACTGCCAGCATATTACTAAGCCTGACCACCACTGTCAGTCATGTGGCGGTCTGACCACCACACATGCAATACTGCGGGTAGGCGCATACTGTAATAAGGCCCTATGAGTGGAACCCTAATAAAAATGCTACAGTCAGTCATCACCAAAGTGGACCATGTCTTCACTTCAATCATCTAATTGGTTTTAGAGTGGCAGAAGTTTATTCATACTAAAATCTATCAGAAGAGACAGACACTTAGTAATGGGATCAGATTTAATGGACAGCTGATCGGTTGTTCTACAAGCTTTTCTTCTGCTTAAGTAAAATATGAAGGAATATTTAATGTGCAAAGAATTAAGCCATCTTTTCACTGCTGTTGGTAGGTTCAAAATGAATACTTGATAAACTACTGGTTAATTGAGATGAATTCTATTTGTAGTCTATGTATAAACTTAGGACTCATTCTGAGTATCATCTAGCCTATAGTTACAACAACCGACAGAGCACACTGACAGCGGTCAGCGCCAAGAGCCACGCCCCTGACCATCCACTTCCAGGTTGAGGCTCCCATCTGCAGTCTTGGGAATGCCGCAATTCTAGCCTGAGGGTTGGCAAGGAGTACCCCATTTGCTCCTGAGGTTTCTCTGGTCTTTGGAATTTCCCAGACTGAGATACAATCACCCGGGTGGTAGGCAATCTACTACCACTCTGACTCCTGCCATCTCATGTGTGGTTGTAGTGAGACAGGACTTCAGGAAGGAGCCACTACCCCCCTCAAGGGTGACACCCTCTGAGTGTGTTGTGCAGGGGTCTGGAAAGGAATGAGGCTGAGCCCAGCAGGCAGTCCAAGGGTCCAAGAATGAAAAGCACAAATATTGGGTAATAAGGATTATAGGATGGGTGATGAGTTCTGAAAAAAAGTTGAACAAGCCACATAACATGGAGAGGTTGCCATGTGAATGAAAAGTCGATTTGCTGTCCTATGTGCAGATCTGCCATGCCTGACCCCAAAGGCCTGTAGTGTGACTCTGAAATTGCTTGTTTCAGTGATTGCAGGTGATGATGCCTCAGCTGACAGAGGGCAATCAGCCACAAGCCTAATGGACCCAGGCACCGTGTGATTCTAGCTATTCGAGGTAGTTTTCTGATAGTGCTGTCACGGAACACGTCTGTCACAACTTAGTAAGCCACACTGTCCTGACTAGTGAAAAGGAAAATATCCATGCCCTGAGCACCATGAAATACTGACAGTTGGCATATATTTAGTTTTTTTCCTAGCGACACTCGGTGTGTCTAAGACTTTGATATTGCTGAAATGGGCTTGCCCAAAACCAAACAAGATGGTCACTTCTATTTTTGTACAGAAAATCCTAAAACAATCTCTGACACTAAAGTTCAGCTCCTGAATCATGAAGACACAGGCCTAGGAAGACCTCCTGCTCACTGATGAAATGAATGGAATGAAAAGACTGTGTCTCATCACTTGGTGCAAAATTCCACAATATGATCAAGCAGCAGCTACACAGAAATCCCTGCTGTAGAAAACTTCTGTAAAGTCATGCCAACTGGCATAGGGTTAGTAAAGCAGGTTTATAGTGGCAAAGTTTAAAATGGGAATCCATGCTGTCCCCTAAAGGGGAATAGGCCCTTCGTCTACTGGTGAATAGTAGCATAAATCTGCTTCTTATTCCCTAATAAATTCACAGTTCTACAGAATGTGGAGCATGGATAGTCATTCATGTAATCTCAGTTATAGAAACTGACTCGTTTTCAAACATCTTACCTTAACATTCTACAGAATGCAGAGCATGGGATGCATTTACCAACAAGCAGCTACGCATTTCACCTGCTGACAGAGTTTGTTTCTTCAGCAGCAGTCACAGCTGCCAGCTATGGAGACTGGGGGGAGGGGGGCAAACAAACCACAGCTGGACATATCCACACAACAATAAACTAGGGCACGTATACAGACACTTGGACACGATCACACACATACACACAATGGGCATGCACACACCCACACACAGGTGCACACAAACACGATAGTGAAGCAGGTCACGCACAAACACACACACTCACACACACAGACACACACATGTACAGGCCGGCAAATGAATTGAGAGGGTTAAAACAAAGATGAATCCAATGGCACAAACCTGGACATGCATGCACACTCATGCATGCATACAAGCACAGGCACACAGAGTCAGGCGAGCCCTGGTGAGCATTCTTGGGCACACACAGAAATATACACAGATACAGAGAAACACACAAGCACAAATAAATATAAACATAGACGCATGCTCCACAAAAAGATAAAAACACATCTACAGGAACACACAAACCCATGTGCACAGATATACACACTCACAAACACATGAGCTATGTGCACACAAACTATAAATCACTTACCTGGCTCTCATGTCCTCCCTCCGCCTGATCTTCTTCTCCACTCCAGCATGGGCCGAGCCAACTCTCTTGGCCAATCCTGGAGCTTATCTCATGATGTGAGAGCAGCACCAAGATTGGATGGAGCTCGCTGGCTGGAAGCTCCTTCAACCCCTGTAGGCCTGTGCTTGGTCTTCATCTAGTTGTTTAAGATGGCTAGGTGGAGAGCTTCAAAGTGCGCATATCACCGTGGCTGGCGCAAGACAGCTGGCCAAAGTGGCATGCGCACTTTGGAGCATCCAGCCAGCCACTGTTCCTGTCCTCCGCTAACGGCCCACATGTCTCTGGGCTTGGACTGCTGCAGTGTGGTGAGTGCGCACGTCGGAAAAATAAAATGGCATGAAATATTTTCATTGCCATGTTATTTTTTCTGTGAGGCTTGCAGTACTCCCATGTCTTTTGTCCAGTTTTGCACATGCCAGGAGGGTACCACGTGTGCCCCTCAAAGAGGTCTCATGGCGCCCCAGCCCAATACACTAAGTCCTGTCTGGGAGGCGATCATATTGTTCTACCCTCCCCTGCTTGAGCTCAGCTCAGCAGCAGAAGGGCAGAATCATGTCTGCAGACAGCAACAGCACTAGCTTGCTGGCAGACCCTGGAAGGCTGTTACAGGTAGTACTGAGGGCTTCCCGGAGAAGCATCCCAGTGCATGAAATCATACCTCCAACACTGGACTTGGTGTTGGGGTATGATTCCAACATGTTACTACCAAACATGCCCTGGTTCGGCACTGCCACTATATAGTTAGCCATCGTGTAATGACGGATGGCCACTATATGCACTAAAATGGTTGACCACACTTACAAAGCTGGGAGAATCGACTACGGGGTTTGTAGGGGTTTCCTGCTCATATAGGGGCACCCTCACACTTATAACCTAGCACACTGCCTTCAGAATTAAAAGCCTTAGGTGTGACATAGGTTTAAAGTGTAGTGTCCTCAGATATAAGAAAACATTTATCTGTCATAAGTGGGGCTAGCACCAACTTACACAGGCTGCAATGGCAGGCCTGTAGTCACAGTTTGAGCTGTCTCTCATGGGTGGCACAATACATGCTGCAGCTCATGGGAGAACCCTGGTGTACCCATGCTCTGTGTACCTCAGTACCATATACTAGGAACTTATAGGGGTACACTAGTAGCCAATTCCGGAGGTACATAAGTACGTACTATAGCCAAATAATGGAGGCCGCATACTGACACCAGCAAAATTGGGGGTGACCATGAAAGCAGATCCTACTTTCCTACAGTGACCCACTGACAAAATCAATCTTAATGAGTGACCCTTTGACAAAGCCAATAATCCTTCTTTAGTTTAACCGGCATCCCTTTTTATTGTGATGTTGTATTTGGTATAGGTAGTGGGTGTTCTGATTATGGGGGCCATTACCCACTAAGGGTGAAATGTAATTTGATAATGTCATCAAAGGTATTGCCATCTATCATATTTGTATATTTGTAATTTAATGCATAGTATGTAATAGTGTGTGTAACAAATGTAGTTTGCCTTTTTCAAAGTAAAAGCCCTGACTGGACATAAATGAATAGAGTATTGTTGTTTTGTGCCAGCGAATGAAGGCTGCTAGCCCACATAGTCTACAGTGAGTAGGCCTTGGACTGCTCTGATTCGCTGCCCTGAGAGAGTCAAGTGCCACAAAGGGGCTTGGCTCCCAGTAGGAAAACAAATAACAAAAATAATAACTGAATTTCTAACACCCTTCAAAAGAATCCAATGCAACATGGGTTGAGCTTCCTGGGAGAGCATCTCTGCTTCGTTCTTCTCTGCTTATTCAAGTGGTACACAGTGGAATATTGTATATCCGTAGCAGAAGATAGCCAGCTTTGATTCCTGGCAGGAAGGATTTCAGCGGAAGGCGAAAGGCTCAACATGTAGATATAATATCCTCTTTCCACTGGAAACCACAATCCTTCTGTCACCAATCCCTCCGTAGCAGCCAAAAGGTGGAAATGAACTCTTGTCATAAGATTTTTTCTTCTGTTTCACTAGCACAAGAATTGACTAGCATTCAAAGTCAAGTGAATTCTTTCAGCGCAATTTCCAGATATTTGATGAACTGAAATAAACAGAGTGACCCAGAGGCATTTCTGGGACTAGATAAAAATCTTTCCTGAAAAAGATACACTTCTGTTTTTCTATCCTTACCACAGCACCTGAGCACAGAAAACTTTGAGCTGGAATCTGTCAGCCTGATGTGAAGACCACGTTTGAAGAGCATGTTATGTTATGTTACTTTAAACAATTTGTGAAGTTCATAGCTGCCCCAGCGACGGGGCATGCCAGTGCTATTTGTCTGATGTTAACCGAATATCATGAAGAAGTCTTTGACAAGAAGATGCATTTATCAACCAGTCTTCAAAGTAAGAATGAATGAACACACCTTGTTGGGCAGAAACACTAGATCCTCTTCCGTGACCTTTAAATAAAGCTCTGTGAGATGATTTAGGGCCAAAAGTTAGCACCGTGTAAAGGAAATGCCGCTTTTCAGTTTTGAATCATAAAACACTTCTGTGCTTCATACAAATGGGTACGTGAAAAAGGACATCCAAGGCACACATCCAATCATCTTGCTTTGGTGGGGGAAGATTTGATGGAGAACAACATCCTGGTTTTTTCCCTCATCACCCTATCTGTTCACCGCCTTGAATTCTAGAATAGAACAGAATAGAACAATTAAAGATCGGTGGCTCCCCCCTGAGTCCAGTCCTACTTTATCATATGTTTACATGTAATGGTCAGTTGCTTTTATCAACTCATTTGGGATCTCCACTATGTCATATGCAGATGACACTAACTTGATTCTGTCCTTAGACAGGAATTCTTCGAGTTCTGAATTCAACTTTAAAAGTTGCCTTTCTTAGTTATCAAATGGATACATCAGAATCCTTTGAAGTGCAATACAGCAAAGATTGGAATCCTCCGTTCTGGAAAAAGTAATCCGTTTTCTGCCCCTCACTGGTGGCTTGAGAGTCTTATCAAACCCTGTTCCCCCACTGATGAGGAAATATGAATTTTTATGATCAATTGTGTCCCCTATCTTAGACCCCAACGGCTCCATGTACATGCTACAAGTACATGTATGTTCCCTCCACTTCAAGCTATGAAGACGCAAATACAATTGTGTCCAACGTCAACATGTCCTCTTTCAGATCCGCCATGAATGGGTCGAATATTCCGTTCCTAAGTATGCCTTGCCACCGTCTTTATATGGTGTACTTTTCACGTTTTTCAGCTGTGGCAAGTTAGGCCCTGAATTCTGCCATCGAGCTTTTTCCTGCCTTCTGCCTCTGAATGCTCCAGCCTGGACCTGCATCTGTATCCATGACCTTTGTCTTACTTCCTGCGCGGCTAACGGTGCCTGGCCCGGCCTGTTGCCTGCCAAGACTGTCTTTAGCCTTCAAGTTATCTGCTCCGCTCCTCGAGAAATACATTCCTGTCTAGTAGTTTAGGTAAACATCCTTCCAGCTACAGAGCAAAGGGCCCGGCCTTACTGTCTCCGTGCAAGTAATTCATAGCTCCTGTTACCATGGTAGGCCCATGCCCCCTCGCATCTCATGTAGACACGTAGACACTTATACACGCACTAGCAGTCAGTATAGGATAGCCTCTGCCTGAGAGACCTTTCCTTCCAGATAATACAGTTCCTTAAACACAAGATATTAGATACGATTTGGGATTAGTTTGTTCTGACATCCCAGACTTCTGTCTCCTCATGTAGGGCTAAATGTCAAGTCCCCTTCACCCTCCAGTTACACGTCAATCACACGTCATGCTACTGTGCGCGCATCTCTGCCATATATTTCTGCTGACCATGCAGGATTCTTTTTTTGGATCCACCCACCTGTGACATCCTCATAATGACGTTTCTAGTACACGCCCATATGCACGCCTATTGTAACGCCTTTTCCATTACGTATGTGTATTCTTATCTCTCTTCTCAGCTGTCACGCCTTCTGCATATGCCTTTACTGTAATGCATTGACTATATATATGACAACCTGTCAATAAAGTATTGCCCTATCCCTTCCCGAACCTTCGTGGTGACGGAATCCGATTGCCTGGTTCGAATCAATTCCTTTGTAAGGAATAAATCCCCTTTTAAAACCTCAAATACCACGGATTCTGCCTCTTATTTTTACTGAGTTATTCTTATTGAACTTTACCGCATAAATTAAGTCTAGGTAATTTAAATTTACCACATAATTGGCGCCCGAACAGGGACACCTCCCCCACCCCACGCGCCGGAGGTGCGTTGCAGACCCGGTCTCCTGCCATAGCCGGACGGACAACTACGCGTACCCGCAGGATTTCCTGTACCTCCCTCAGGCCAACGGAGGTGACTGAGGCTGCGATCAACACCCAGACGAGGCGGTGAGGAGTGCGGAGGATCCCGACCAGAGCCTAGCTGAGAGAGCAAGATCCGAGGTATACAGAGGCCCACCAGATTCCGAAGTTCCGAAGTATCTACGTCACGAGTCGAGTCGAGTCCAGTCTGGTCTAGTCCAGTCCAGAGTTTCCGAGGCCTTCTGTTCCGTTCCGTGCTTCCCGGTGAGTACCGTTGCTGGGGACGCATCTAGACGTGCGCATTGATTTGTGCCGGTCAAGACGGGTTTGGGTACACAGATCCGGTCTGCACTGTTTTAGCAGTGTATCTGTACTGTTTAGCAGTACATCTAGTATTCTAATTATCATTGTTCGTTTTAAAATGTTTTAATATGTTTTAAATGTCGTGGTATGAGTGATTGTTCGATCTTCATTACTGTGTTCATTGTATTTATTGTGTTCAAGTCCGATTAAGAATCAATTAGCAAGGTTTAAGATTCCGTTATTCTCAAAATTAAGACAGATAAA
The DNA here is from genome assembly GCF_964204655.1 of Triturus cristatus. Classification (NCBI taxonomy): domain Eukaryota; kingdom Metazoa; phylum Chordata; class Amphibia; order Caudata; family Salamandridae; genus Triturus; species Triturus cristatus. The sequence continues at coordinate 679,434,933 of NC_140589.1, forward strand.
AACTAGAAAAGGGATACTCGAGGAAGCCGTTCCCATTCCACCTAGGGACACTCCAGGGTACTTTATGTACCATAAACATGGCCTAGATGCCGTATTATATCTCGATTTGTGGGTGGACTACACCAAGGATTTAGCAGAGAATCAGAGATGGCCCACTGCTGGGACATGGGATGCAGATTGCATCATGAGAGTAGAAGAAGCATTATGGAAAAAGAAAGCCAGACAGTCACAGAAAGATGCCATTGAATTATGGCGTAAAGAATCGCATAGACGCACAGAGAAAGCGCTCAGAAAAGAAGAGAAAAGTAGGGAGGATTCAGACAAAGCCCGAGAAAACGTATTAGTTGAAGAAGGTATCCGAGTAAAAGCAGAACAAGTAGACAGGCAACGAAACACTCTTATGAATGGTATGTATCCTCTTCTGGCCGAGGGTTTACCTAAGGCCACCCTGGAAGTACCAAAAGATCTGCCACCTCCATTGCTTCCGACTAAATTGCACCCCAAGACCGCAAAGGACATTTTCCTTTCTTCCTATTTAGACGATGTAGCCCCCGAATATGTTAATGTTCCGCCGCCACGCACACCACCTGCTAACGGCGCTCGACCCCGAGATAATCTGCCCCCACTTCTGCAGCAACATACTCCTCCGTCCGTTCCAAACCTTCCGCCCGTTCCTCCACTTCTTCCTGCACCAATTCTTCCTACCTTACACCCAACGAATCCTTTTGGACCTAGCACTTCAGGAGGTGCGACAGGAAGTTTTCATACGCCGCCATCAGCGCGTCGATTGACTTATAGGGATTTAGCACACCAACGTACACCTCAAACAGCGAATTATGACATATTTAAAGAGCCTCCTACAGATTGTAGATATGATCCAGTACCCGGTAAAGACAACAGAATGATGCTATCATCAGTACGTCTGCGACGAGTTGTGAACTATTTAATGATACTACCAGGAATGATTGATCATCTAGACAAAATATATCACTTTGTCCAAACAGGGCAAGGTCCCGAAAGTATTGGCGAGGCCATGGCATACCAGAAAGTGGACACGCAAAAACTGTTGTTACGCTTCTTCATAAACTGCCTGATAAGACACAGAGATAGGCCAGGTGTAGACCCGGAAGAAATGAAAGCACTTAACAAATGGGGTCAGAATATAGCAGACGGAAAACATGATAAACAGAATAGTATAGAAAGTATGTACCGAAGGATCAGAAAAACAGTAGAACAAATATGTGAAAGAGAACAGCCTGAAAGAGAAATAGATGCAGATAAGACCGAATCCTCGGGGGAGGAGGAACAACTAGAAATGACAACAGGACAATTACAACTACCAGCTAGAGAAATGATAGCTTACGTAGGTAAGGGAAGATCCTTTAATAATTCAATACGTCCGATACGTCCAGAAAGTAAGAGAATTTTTCAAGCAGCCATGTCAAATCCAAAGACCCCTGAACACTTATTTCAGGCTACTGATAAAATACTTCAAGAACGAATGGGGTACCATGTACTCGATTCTATGGATGAACAAGAATTAGCCAGGTCAGCAGTACAATGGGTTGACAGTTCTGATAAATATAGTGATGACGCGCTAGTACATACGTTTTTGAATCTTTCACCAGACGAACAGCGTTTAGCTGGTATGTACATGATACAACACCTCCTTATATTGTATAAAGGCCAACACTCCGATCCTGGTCCCCTACCTGATATACTGATAGAACTACTCATGAATAAATGGAGAGGTCTAGGTACCGATCTAATTAAAGTAATTCTAGAATATCGGCACAGATATAGTGCCTTTCTGTGTCCAGAGCTTGATCCAGCTCCCTCCATGGAAAGAAAGACGTATTACATAGACAGACAGAATCCCTTACGCGAAGTGCACCCAGTTAGAAATGATGATAATACTTTTAGACGCGTGTTTGTGTGCACGCCTATAACTAAAATAGAACTATTGGAAATGAAAAAATTAGTGCCCAGCCATGACAGAGATCCAGCAGGTTTCCACCGTGAAATAAAAGACATGTTACTAATGGGTGATTATACCTATCCTGACATTATGAAAATATTAAAAGTATTATTGCCTGCCGGTATTTACGAGAAACTCAAAGAAAAAGAATGGGAGGTGGGAGAACAAAAGATTGATTGGACAGCATTAGAAAACGAAGAAAATGCCCGAACTGCAGGCCTAGGGCTTGGGGACAAAACTAAAGCGTTACCAGGATTATTAGTACAAGCATTGCCACGTTTATTAACTACGAAAAAGGAAGACTGGGGAGCAATCTCAGCCTGCAAACAGAAACCCGATGAAGACACTAGTGATTTTTATTCCCGATTTGAAAAATGTTTTGGTATTAATAGCGGCCTGAAAGCAAGTAGCGATTCATATCCACATCTTTTTGTAACAAAATTAGTCGAGAATTCCTTGCCCCAGGTTAAGAACAGAGTATTGAAAGTTGAGAGCTCTTGGCAAGCTAATACCCCGTCACAAATGTTACAAATGTTACAGTACCACCAGAATAGAATTAGAGAAGAACAAGAACACGAACAAAGACGTATGAAAGACACGAAAATGAAAATGCTCGTCGCCCAGTCAGTTCCAGCTGACAGTCATAAAAAGGGTGCGACACAGTCCAGTAATTCAGCGGTTCCTGTTAAAGGGACATGCAACTATTGTAAACAGCCAGGTCATTATATAAACGATTGTGCAGTTCTGAAACATAATATCTCCACGGGTAAAACCAAGGAGAGACCGCGTCCACCTAGACAGGATCAGATCCAACCACAAGTACCTCAGAATGTACAGCCTATGCAAGCTTCACAACAGACTGTAGCAGTACCACAGCCACAGCCTATTGCCGCAACACAAAACACGACACAACAGATGTACCAGTATGCACAAAATGACTATCCCGATTATCAGCGATACACATGAAACAGCCTAGAGAGGGAAGTTGGCTTACCCCTTATTGAGGTTCCTGTAGATCAAGAGGGTCCTTATGTACATAGTCAAGTATTAGGGAAAGACAGAAAGTTTCTAATTGATACAGGGGCAAGCAGAACAACTATAAGTCACGACGAGGTTCCAGGGGCACCCCTCTCAGGCTCACAGAATGTTTCCCTTGGATTTTCAGGAAAGCCTATTGTTAATGAAGTATCGCAACCTCTACCTCTTGCAGTTGGTCCATTGACACGGACTACAGATTTATTGCTTACAAAATCATGCCCAGAAAACTTGTTAGGTATAAAGACACTGAAAGCTCTAGGAGCTGTAATATGTTGTTCCCCGGAGGGGGTACGACTATTTTTGCGTGACTTTAAAGGTCACTATGTATTTAGAGACATGGATCACCAGTTACAGAATGTCCCTGCACATTTATGGGCACAAGGCCCCACTGATGTAGGTTGTATGCATATTACACCATATCGAGTCACACTCAAAGCAGGAGTGGTATTACCACGAATTCGACAATACAAGTTACCTCCAGATGCTGTAGTGGCTTTGCTGCAAATCATTGACGAGCTCATTGCACAAGGAGTGGTTGTGGAAACCGACTCCAATGTATGTAATTCTCCTATTATTCCAATTCTTAAACGAACTGATCCAAATGCACCCCCAGTTTATCGATTAATTATTGATCTGCGCGAATTGAATAAATGCATTGTACCACAGTACCCCGTGGTTCCAGATATCTCTTCATTATTGACAGCTATTGATTCAGAAGCAACGTTCTTTACTGTAATTGACCTCAAGAACGCCTTCTTTAGCGTCCCAATCGATCCGGAAAGCCAATATTTGTTCGGATTTTGTTTAAATGGACGAAGCTTCAAATTTGCACGCGCACCTCAAGTGTTCACAGAAAGCCCCAGCATCTACAGCCAAGCACTGAAAAGACAACTTGACAGTATCCACATGCCTGTTAACACTACCCTGCTTCAGTATGTCGATGATCTGCTGATCACCGCCCGAAGCGAACCCGAATGTGAAAAAGCATCACTGACGGTTTTACATTTTCTGGCCGACAAGGGGCACAAGGTGTCCCCTTCGAAGCTGCAATTCTGTGTTCAGCAAGTTGTGTACCTTGGGCACTTGCTGTCCAAAGGGGGGAGACAGCTCACACCTGACCGCATCCAGTTAATTGTAAACATGCCACCACCCAAGACACAAAAGGAGGTGCGGGCCTTCATAGGTCTCACTTCGTACTGTAGACAATGGATTCCCCAATATGCATTTCTAGTAAAGCCACTCATTCAGTTGACAACCCAGGAGGCAGCGACTTCGACTGTCCTCCCTTGGACTCAGGAACATACACAAGCTTTTGAAGACTTAAAGAAAGCCTTATGTCAAGCACCTGTTTTAGCGACACCATGTTACAGTAAGCCTTTTACACTTTTTGTTACAGAACGCGAAGGTACTGCCTTGTCAGTACTCACTCAGGAACAAGCAGGTTCACACAAACCGTGTGCTTATTTTTCTAGCACATTAGATCCAGTAGCCCAGGCTCTGCCTACGTGCCTGAAATCAGTCGCAGCGACAGCTTTAGCGATCAGACAAAGCGATTCCATAGTATTAGGACATCAATTGACAGTGCAAGTTCCACATTCCGTGGAAGTTCTCTTAAACCGAACACAGACCCAGCACTTGACTATAGCACGACTGACAGGTTATGAATTAACATTGTTCCAGCCACACATAGAAATCAGACGCTGTAGTACATTAAATCCTGCCACACTTTTGCCATTAAGTGGAACAGACCCATTGGCACATGATTGTATTGAAGTCATTACTATTACGACGAAACCCCGACAAGACTTGACAGACATTCCATTACCAGACCCAGACCTGACACTTTATGTGGATGGTTCATGCATGAGAACAAGTACAGGAGAGTTAGTGGCCGCTTACGCAGTCACGACAGACACCGAAGTTATTGAAACGAATTGTATTGACACCTTGTCAGCTCAAGCAGCAGAGCTCATCGCTCTGACACAAGCCTGTATTCAAGCCAAAAATAAAAGAGTCAACCTATACACAGATTCACGTTATGCATTCGGAGTTGTACACGACTTCGGAGTCCTTTGGCGAGAGAGAGGTTATTTAACTTCTCACGGTGCCAACATTCAACACGGTCCCCTCATTCAAGCTCTGTTAGATGCAATACATCTGCCTACTGCGATATCTATCATGAAGTGCAAAGCCCATACAAAAGTCACCGATATCATTTCCCAGGGTAACGACCTAGCAGACCGAACAGCTAAGCAAACAGCACAGAATCGAACTCATACACCTGACTTGACAAAGACAATAGTTCCGACATCGACACACTGCATGACAGTTAGGGATCCCGCCCTTGATGTAATTGACATACAGACACATGCTACACCAGAGGAAATCAAGAAATGGACTGAACTAGGAGGGATCCAAACAGATCAGGGATGGATGACGAAGGGAAAATCTACATGGTTTCTCCCCGACTCCATGGTTCAAGTTATCATTAACACAATACATAGTCCAGCGCATCTAGGAGAGAAAGCTATGTTAGACAGTATTCAAAACATTTGGTTTAATAAACACTTACGAGCTGCAGCCAAACAGAAAGTGCGTACTTGCATGATTTGTTGTCAGTTCAACCCAGGTAAAGGCGTTCCTGTAGAGCAAGGTGGATTTCAACCTCCCGATCACCCTTTTGAAGTCCTCCAGATGGATTATATCCAGATGGAACGTTGTCGAGGATTCAAATATGTCCTCGTAGTTGTATGCGCACTTTCTCGTTGGACAGAAGCATATCCAGTCCCAGATTACACTGCCCCGACCACTGCCAAGCAGCTGGTTCGTGAATTCTTCCCACGGTATGGTTTGCCCCGTATCGTGTACTCAGATAACGGCCAACCGTTCTCATCCGAGCTAATGAAACACATTTCACTCCTGTTAGGCTATCAATGGAAATTCCACTGTGTCCGGCATCCCGAGGCAGCAGGTCTCGTGGAACGTCATAATCAGACTCTGAAAATTCGACTTTCTAAAATCTGTAGAGAGAAAGGCGTCGACTGGATAGTAGCTTTACCAGTTGCACTCTTTTACATGAGAATGATAGCACATTCTCGAACAGGTCTATCCCCGTACGAGGTGGTCTTCGGTAGGCCACCAAATATGTGGGGGACGCCTATACCTCGTAAAATCACTGATGTTGATTGTAATATGCTGACAGATTACCTTGCTTCCTTGATGTCTGCACTACAATCTTGCCGTTCACAGGTAGCTGCAGCCTTTCCCGACAACACCGAGGTGAAGCCCCATGAAGTGGTTCCCGGAGACTACGTATTTATAAGAAATTTCGACAGGAGGAGCCCGCTGGAGCCTCGCTGGCAAACGCCGAAATTAGTACTCCTGACCACGAGGACAGCAGTGAAGATTGAGGGTCGCAAGGGTTGGCTACACTCGAGCCATATCAAGAAATTTCACGGACTGCCTTCTGATTTGAACTCTCAGCCCTGCCCTCCTCCACAGACTGACTCAAAACTCCCCCTGGTCGAGAAAACTGCTTCCCAGGAATATAAACTGAAACTAAGGTCTAGCAAGTCAGACAATTTGATTGTTTAAGTCCTCTCCTAGATGAATCGGTTAAATTAGTCTCTGACATGTATCCTCTAGACCGAAATCGAGAGAGAGATAGACAGAAACAGCTCAAGAAACGTGCATATTGTAAATCACTTCATAGTCACTGTATCGTGACATTGTTGATTATGTTTTTTCTAAATCTTCTGATTATTGCTGCAAGTATACTGTTGCACATATACTATCCTATTTTCAAGCGTGCACACTCTGCTTTCAATGTTACTGCCGAACACTCTTTTAGCGAATTACCTCCACATGAGTTGCCCTACAGACTTGCGCTGCGCAACAACACATTCATTAGTATGTTACATCACTCCCATCAGGCCAACAACGCTACAAATTGTTGGATATGTGGCCTACTCCCTCCCTACCAGAAATACAAGGGAGTTCTGCCCCTCTTTCCGTATCCATTCACACACAATGGTTCCTGTGGCGCATGGTTTAGTTTGATTAATTCTTTAGATTCGAATACCGTAGTTTACCAGAGCAACTGGGTATGGGGAAACCTGAACTTAGTTTTGCTTAAAGCCTTCTACCCTAACAAGGAGGGACTTCCCAAAAGGACAGGAACTGATCTAGAAAATGAAGTATATGGATTAGGTAACTTTACACTTAACCTCATGATTCTGAATGTTGAATCCGAAGCCGCACCAGTCTTGCCTGCTATGTCAGTATTACCAGTCAAAGGTGAATTATGTGTAAGAAAGAATGGTTCAGTACACCTGGGTCATAGTAAATGTACTACTGTGATCGAACTCAGTGATCAAGGCAAGTCTACATTTAGAGCTTCCCGTCATTCCTACTTCATTTGTGGTCATACCGCATAAATACGTTTACCTCTAGATTGGGATGGTACCTGTTACATTGCATTCCTTCTGCCACCTGTTTTCCTAGCCCCTCCTGATTATCATAGAAATACCCATCTAGTACACAATAGACCCCAGAGAGATCTCCCGATTGTCGACTACACTGAAACGGCATGGGAACAATATACAGACTTCAATAAAGGTCTCTTTCCCTACATAGGTGTTGTCTCTAATAGTAAACTGATACGCAGATTAACCAGAACCCTTGAAGCAGTAGTGAATGAAACTACCTCTGCCCTAGGCAACTTAACAGAGGAGCAGTCTGCGATGCGGATTGTTGTTCTCCAAAATCGTCTTGTCCTTGACGTCATCCTGGCCGATAGGGGCGGAGCCTGTAGAGTCATCGGATCGAGTTGCTGTGTTTTCATCCCAGAAAACGCGCCATCAGTATATAAAGCCATAACTCGTCTTCATAAGATTGCAAGTCAGATACACCAGAATCCAGGCACCTGGACGTGGTCCGGTTGGTTCTGGAGCGTGTTGTCAGCCTGGGGATGGAAAGTCCTATCCTTCCTAGGTATTGCCCTTCTCATAGTATTCAGTTGCTGCCTGTGTCTACAATGTGGACCAGCGATTTGCGGCCTGTGTGCCACATCATGTATTCCACGTTCAAGTTCTCATTCAAAATCCCGTAAGAAGAAAGAAGAGCAAATGATGTTACATGAACAGATTGATGGATTCCTGAGGATCGATATATCATGAAGGGTCCGTAGGGGACAAGGAGGGAATGAGGAAATATGAATTTTTATGATCAATTGTGTCCCCTATCTTAGACCCCAACGGCTCCATGTACATGCTACAAGTACATGTATGTTCCCTCCACTTCAAGCTATGAAGACGCAAATACAATTGTGTCCAACGTCAACATGTCCTCTTTCAGATCCGCCATGAATGGGTCGAATATTCCGTTCCTAAGTATGCCTTGCCACCGTCTTTATATGGTGTACTTTTCACGTTTTTCAGCTCTGGCAAGTTAGGCCCTGAATTCTGCCATCAAGCTTTTTCCTGCCTTCTGCCTCTGAATGCTCCAGCCTGGACCTGCATCTGTATCCATGACCTTTGTCTTACTTCCTGCGCGGCTAACGGTGCCTGGCCCGGCCTGTTGCCTGCCAAGACTGTCTTTAGCCTTCAAGTTATCTGCTCCGCTCCTCGAGAAATACATTCCTGTCTAGTAGTTTAGGTAAACATCCTTCCAGCTACAGAGCAAAGGGCCCGGCCTTACTGTGTCCGTGCAAGTAATTCATAGCTCCTGTTACCATGGTAGGCCCATGCCCCCTCGCATCTCATGTAGACACGTAGACACTTATACACGCACTAGCAGTCAGTATAGGATAGCCTCTGCCTGAGAGACCTTTCCTTCTAGATAATACAGTTCCTTAAACACAAGATATTAGATACGATTTGGGATTAGGTTGTTCTGACATCCCAGACTTCTGTCTCCTCATGTAGGGCTAAATGTCAAGTCCCCTTCACCCTCCAGTTACACGTCAATCACACGTCATGCTACTGTGCGCGCATCTCTGCCATATATTTCTGCTGACCATGCAGGATTCTTTTTTTGGATCCACCCACCTGTGACATCCTCATAATGACGTTTCTAGTACACGCCCATATGCACGCCTATTGTAACGCCTTTTCCATTACGTATGTGTATTCTTATCTCTCTTCTCAGCTGTCACGCCTTCTGCATATGCCTTTACTGTAATGCATTGACTATATATATGACAACCTGTCAATAAAGTATTGCCCTATCCCTTCCCGAACCTTCGTGGTGACGGAATCCGATTGCCTGGTTCGAACCAATTCCTTTGTAAGGAATAAATCCCCTTTTAAAACCTCAAATACCACGGATTCTGCCTCTTATTTTTACTGAGTTATTCTTATTGAACTTTACCGCATAAATTATGTCTAGGTAATTTAAATTTACCACAAGAATTGGGGGGCTAAATTCGACAATGACTTATCTTTCCACCACAAAGTTGCTGTTGTAGGTGGAGCTTGTTTCTTAGTGATTAATGCTCTAAAAACGTGTTTTTCCGAGCATACGAATACTTTGCCCAACCCACCCTTACGCTGTTAACAATTGATGGACATATAATATAGTCATTGTGTGACAAGTTTCAACAAGCTGACATTGTTTAAAATGCATTTTCCTATCTGTGTTACAGCGCAAATTGTTAACGGCGTAAGGGTGGGCGGGGCAAAGTATTTGTATGCTCGGAGAAACACGGGGTGTGGGTATGATAGTAGATATCACTGCGTCTTGGTAAAGTAAGAAGCGGTGTACTGTGAGGGATTGAGTCACGAGCGTAAACCTTGTGATTGATGATTTAGAACAGGAGTTCAGAGGTTGAATTGCAAAGAAGGGGTGATGTCACATGATGTATAACATGGGCGTTAGGACGCATTGAGCAGTATCGCGTTAGGCAGCCAAACTTTTTGAAAAAGGGATAGATGTGGCAAGAAGTCGTGAAAGGTATGTGTTAATGGAGTTAAGATCAGGGACATAAACATCGGGTAACGCGAAGGATGTAGGGCTGCGACGTAATAGGGGGGGATTGTTTAAAAACTTTGGTGTTCATAAACTTTAGTGCAAGTAAGGTGGTTCTCCAAGCAGAGGTGCAGTTATATCATGCACAGTGTTTTAGCGGGAAAGCGCTGACAACAAACAGAGCATTGTGATTCGTTTGTTGCAACATCATTTTTGCTTATCAAGGGGTTTGAAGTCTCGTTTTAATTGCAATATCTTTTCATTGTAGTGAACCCCTGAAGAAGAACTCCCTAACAGTCCGAAATACATTGAGTATTATGAGATGCAGCGCGAGCTACGAAATTCGTTTTATTTATTTAATTGTTTACTTACCTGCAACCATCCATATTCCGGATTTTAGAACCACCCACACTGTCCCTCCCCCGCCCCGCCTTACCGCCCCACGGAACTCCCTCCACGGGCCGCGGCTGCAGTAATGTCAGCTGGATCTCCATCTTTTCTGACTGAAATTGCAGTACTTCAACGGCCAGTTGTATTGTATTTAGTAAGGAAGACCATGTGCCAGCTTTTTGTTCCTTTGTTTGCGCGCTCTCCTTTGCATCGTTTTTGGTCTGGTTTATACGAATTGGGTTCTCGGAGAGGCTCATGGGTCGGGTGCTCCCTTTGGGCCTGATCTTGTGAGTAGGTGGTGAGCATGTCTTCCCATTCTTGTGTGTTTAGGTAGGAAATAATTGCCCTCCCATCCTCTTTCTGATTTGGGTTTGAGGTCCCTGCACTTGGTCCTCCTTGTTGAGCCAGCGGGCTCCCTTGGGCAAAGAGTTGCTGGGTTGTTGGAGATTTGGGGTTTGCTGAAAGGGTTGTTTGGATCGGGGTGCTCTGAATACTGGTTATCATGTTCGTTGTGAGGCTAAGGTTAGTTTCTATAATCTGTTCCCCGTTTCCTCTCCTTGTGGCTTCCGTATTCTCGCTCACATCCTTGATTTTTCTGGTTGCACAGTCCCCATCCCTGACGCCAGATTGTATATTTCATGTATGAGTTCCATGTCAATGCTTGTTTAAACTTCGTGTTCATACCCATGTTTACATGGACAGTTGGGTCGTCTTGTCTTAAGAGTATACTTTTAGAAACTTGGCATTTTCCACCCTGAATTCCTTTTTGCCTGCATTCTGTCTTCAGTCACATGACTGGGTATAACTGACAGTTAGGCTTTGTGAATTCCTCCCAGACAGTCATACAATAGAGGAATTCGGTGTGCCTGAATGGGCCACCTGCTGGCCTGATGGGGAGGAGGAGCTGAGCACAGCTCCACCAGCAACTGAAGAGGATGTGCTCTGTCTTCACACAAAGGACCTATCACCTCCACATACTGTCACTACAGTCAGCTTGGAGCCAGGGCAGGGGAATCGTAAAATTCCTAAGCACTTCAAAGAACCTTTCTAGAAGCTTCCCACACATTCCAGAGGAAAGGCACAAGAGTATAAAAACAGCTCTGGGAAGAGACCGGGACCAACCTGAACGCCTATCCGCCTGAGTTTTTTAACATTACATTGTTGCCATAGGACAGTGCTTGTTTCAGAAAGGTGTTATGTTAAGAAAAATAAATGCCTGACAGCAGGGATGAATTTGTTTTACAGTATGCTGATTGTTGTTGATCTGGTTATAATATATAATAAATTCTGTGATTTTCGAACGCTGTAAACAACCGACCACGGGAATGTTTGTGTGCAAATCTTAGGTCGTTCGCATCTGTTTAACATACTGAGACTAAAAGTGTCAGGAAACACTCAACAATACCCACCGCGGAGTTGCACAGCTTCAAAATCTGCTCACTGTCTACGATTCCATTGTGACGCTTTATAAAACTACATATTATAGTAGTATCTAGACTTGGGACTAGCATGCCTACGCCATACCACAGCAATTTTCTGCTGAGTAGGTAGGGGGCAGCGATCGGACAGACTTGTGTTTTCTTTTACAAACAGGTGGCACAACTCACTGTCAAGGAACTATTTACTATTTCACGTTTGCCTCTTTGTCCCGTCTCCGTGAGATGGTGACAGGTGGACAGAGTCGATGTATTGGTAGATTAAATGAGTTGTGTAATGGCAGTGTCCTCTACTTCATACCTCTCGATGGCTTGATAAAGAGCATTTAAAGAGAAAATTAGCTGGTAGGTTTGAGTGCCGTAATTTGATACCCAGGTTTTGAGCAGGTGCATTTGCTTGCTCGGAAGGTAGTATCTAGTTACTTATGCTGGAAATTGGTAAACTTAACCAGCTACAAGAGAAGAACCCTGTGCAAGAGGAGCATTGAACAAAGGAACTTCAAATACACCCCATCACATTAAGATTGAAGTACATTTGTTTAATCTTAGAGTCTCGAATGTGCATCTTCAAACCATGCTGCCATTCTGTACTTGTAATATCCCACTTGAGTTTTTTCTTACCAAAAAGTAATTTCAAGGAGAGTTTGTCCAAAATTGCACTTTTAGCTAGCAAAAGCTTGCCTGTATTAAAAACTTTGTCTCCTGTTTCCTTCTCCAACTAGCCCATTAGCCTCATAGCATCGTGGGACCTGCCCAGCAATATAGTAGTCCAGTAATCTTTAGGTACATTGGTAGAGATTATACTAATTTCTTGCATTTTAGTATTTATTTTATTTTCACACACGGGAAAGCTGTTTGGCGGAAAAGACCAATAAGTACCAGTTTAGCAACCAAATACAGTAGTAAGCAAATGAACAAATTCTCCACCCTCGAGAATGACCTTCGACTGCCCAAGCACACATGCTGCCATGTTTCAGACACTTTTCCTCCGTTTGGGTTAAAAAGATTTTTTGCTAATATGCAGGTTATGCCGCAAATGATGGATTGTGTGGTACATCCACACAAGCGGAAAATGCAGTGGCCACAGAATCGCGGAATTCCAGTGGCACTGCCTTGCACCCTGAACTGCTGTTTAGTACGACCACCGCCTCTCCATGAAGTGGGACAGTAGTCCCCGACTTGACCGGGCACTGCATGGATCTCCAAATTTGGACATGCTGCTACTATAACACGACCTACACAGACTATCAATGAGAGCAATGAGCGAGCATACTGAGATGCCACGCATCAGCACCTGATGAGATTTTTAAGAGCTTTTGGAGCATAATCTCTTCTCTTTGCTGTTAATGTTGCTGTAAGACACTGCTGATTGTGATGGAGAAGGCTAAAGTAAGAGAAATTTTGACTGTCACAGAATCTGCAGTTATTAGGGTCTTTAATGTGTAACATGAAAGTTAGGTTTGAGAATGTAATATTTGTTAGCCCCTCCTAATAAGCACATCAGTTGTAGCCTTTGCTTTTCTTTGTTATGGACAAATAAATTGAGTAAATGTTGCCCCTCTGACCTCCACTCACTGTTATAGAGTGCTAAGACAGCCTTTGAAAGGCACTGGCACACAGATTGGTGTTATCTGCTCAAGTTTGCACTATGACTCGCTAAGAAGTAGGGGTATACCAAGATAACTCGTTGGGATTAAGTTGCTCATTTTATAAAGTACCCAGGATGACTCAAATGATTAATCTTTTGCTCAGTCTTTTGCTTAGTTTCTGGGTATCTGGGTCTATGCCACTGCAATGATTGATAATAAAGCAAGCTAATTGTGGGAAGGTGCCATGTTGAGCTATCATGTCACTGGATCCGGATTTGTGATAAAACCATTCAAGTGATTGCCAGTGTAAAATCCCTAGCAAAGTTTGGATAATAGATATACTATTCTCTTTGATTAGAGTTATGTTTTATTTTAACTGTATGCCCTGTTGCTGCTACCCATTTCTCCAAATATGACGCTTGCATTCTCTCAAACTGCTAATCAAGATAAGGCACTGAAGTGGAGAAGCAGGACAGGTTGACCTAATGTATCGGTTAGGGACCTGGTGTGTATGGTTTGTGGAGTGAAGGGGGACTTGGGAGGCAGCGGACCGCAGGGAAGTCTGCCCCCCGGGGGTGTTTGGGGAAGCGGAGCAGTTGGACGACTGCTCGGGGGGTTTGGGCTGGTTTAGGCTACAGATGTAGCCCAATGGGGATTTGGGCTTCCTTTGGGCTAGTAAGTCTGCCCTGGGATATAAAACCGGGCATTTTGTGGTGACAGCCACCATTTTAGTGGCAACACGGTGGCTGGCACGTAGGGAATTTTGAATTTCCCGACCCTCCCGTCCCCATTGGTCCGTGGTCTTTGGGGGGTTTGGATATTGCTTGGGGCATGCTTTGTTTGAAAAGGTGTGCTAGGGACGGTTGTCTGTTTAGGGTTGTCGCTTGAAGCAGGTGCTTAGGGCGGTGGGCGGAGAAGTTGCCATTGTTTAAGGAAGTTTATTCTTGTTGACAGCGCCAACTCAGGCTCAAAGAGAACGGTTAGTTTATTTCACACCTGGAGGTCACAGAAAGTTCAAGGTTATGTAGGAGGTCTACTTGAGTAGGGGTTCATAGTTGTAGTAAAGGACGGGGGGAGTTTAAAGGGTACAGTTACATTTAAACAGATATGGATCGGGTACAATGTTACTGTACAATGTTACTGTATCAAGTTCATGTGGGGGGGAGGGAGAAGTTTAGGGGAGTGGGGTAGTTTTAAGATAGCTGATTCAACTGTATAGTGAGGTTTTAGTTTTGTGAGGCAAAGTCCTAGGTTGTGTTGTAAGGTGCACCTGTTTCAGTAAAGTGGCCTTTTTCACACAAATCCTGGTGTCAGTGGTCCGTGCTGCCCCCCTTTCCTCCCCAAACTCTGCATGTTGCTTGTTATTCAATTCAATTCAATTCAAATAGACTTTATTCGGATTTCAAAAAACCATCCATAAAAGCACAGAAACAAAATTTTAAAATACACATTAGATACTACAATTTTGGGCCACAGCTTGTTACATATAAAAATATAATTTATAAAAACAACAATGAAAACACAATTGACCATCTTGCTTAGCTGTGCATAAGACCATCATACATACAATATATAGAGGTATGCAAAAAAAGATAACTATAAGTTTTATGAAGGCAAGACAAATGCAATATATTAAGTTGTGCAAATCATGCTATAAAGTGCAAAATGCATGTCTAGACAAAATTAATCGATTTTCAAAGACCTGCGTGAGCGTACAATAGCGTTAAGAAAGCTACTAACTCTAAAAATTAATTTGTCTGATCCCAATATTAAAAAGTGTCTATAAGCATAGTTGTGGTCAGTCAAGTCATATTTCCTACAGTAGGGGATTAGGTAATGCCTTGTAAATTTCATGTAGAAACCACAGCCAAAAATGAAATGGAGCATACTCTGGGTTCCACCATGGTCACAAGGACAATATAATTTTTCCGAGTTTTTAGTGTAACCCAGTGGAAAGCAGATAAGATTTACAATGCTCCTGTCCCTGAATCTAAATAATAGAATCCTATTCCACCTGCCCAATTTTTTACATAGATACGGCTGGGGTGACATCGGGAATTCAATGTATGGTTCCCGGATTAATAAGTAGTTGATTGTAGATTGTTTCACGGAGTCTGCTCTTTCCCTCTCATTGTGAAAATACTGATAGAGTGCCCTTCTCACCAGGTTTTTATGGGAGCCGTCAATCTGGTTGGGGTGTGTAAAAAGATGACCATAGTTGACACTCACAAGGCTCCTTTCTACCGCATTTATCGATGGGATTAAACCGGCATTCTCACTTTTCAAACAATCTATAATAATCTCACGGGACAGGGAAGCTGCCGGGTTTTGCCAAATCCTTAACCAAAATAATGCAGGTCTAGCTCTTATAAAGTCCTCAACATAATGCAGTTTTAATTCATTGTGACATACAAGGGTCGGTGCACTAATAACTCCCCCCAAAATCTTCCGACAAAATCTATTCTCTTCTCTCTGTAGTTCTGAGCAGTTCGAGAACCCCCAGACTTCTGCACCGTATGTTCCAGTTGGGAGACATTGAGTCCGGTAGATTTGTAATAAACTGGAAACCACATCGGCCTGACGTGGTTGGCGGAGAGAGGTAATAGAATTAATCGATTTGGAGAGTTTATTTCTCCCCATCGCAACGTGGGGTTGCCACGAGCCGCTATTAGAAAATAGCAGACCCAGATAAGGGAAAGTGCAGGTGCTTTTTAAAATGTTTTGACCTATCGCAATCTTTGAGATTTTGTAATTTTTAGGGCCGCAACTCATTATAAAAGATTTGCTAAAATTAGTGCACAAACCTAAATCAGACATATAATTGACAAATCCCGATATTAAAATACGCAGAGCATTCGGGGTGCGGCCCATAAGGACCGCATCATCCGCGTAGAGTAACGCCGGGATAGGTTTCTTATTGATAATAGGAACGTCCTTTGTCAAGTTGCATAAAGAATGAGTTAATTCATTGATGTATAGTATAAAAAGCAAGGGGGCCAAGACGCAGCCCTGTCTCACCCCCTTGCCAATTAAAATCTCGTTTGAAACCTCGCCTTCGTTGTTTATTCGAACTCGGGCTTTCAAATTGCGATGGAGGTTGGCCAGAAAATAGACTAAGGGTTCATCTAAGCCATAATTTAAAAGAATGGACCATAAGCGAGAGCGATTAACAAAATCAAATGCTGAGCTTAGGTCCATAAAACCAAAATACAAAGGGGATTGTTTAGCTCTCGTCATTATGAGGTTAAGGTTCAAACATTGTTCCACCGTACCAAGCTTGCTCCTAAAGCCTAGCTGGCAGCTGGCAGCGGTGGATAATAGAGTTTTCATCTGCCCAGGTACTAATTTTATCAAATAGAACCCTACCAAGGACCTTCAGGGTGTTATCGATCAAAGATATTGGTCGATAACACCCCGGGTCCAACCCATTTCCCTTTTTAAAAATGGGTACAATAGTACTACTAGACCATGTCGAAGGGATGGATTTCTTACTCAAATTATTAAAAAGGTTACAGAGTAAGGGGGCCCAAAAACATGTGTTCGATTTTATCTGGTCGATGGACAAACCATCCGGACCAGGGGCCTTGTTGCCAGCGCTATTGGCAATAGCTTCCTCCACCTCCTCTAATGTTATGACTATGGTACTGTCGGGGAAATTATCCTCAGTTGAGTCTCCAACTGCAGCATAAAGCTTTGAGAAATGGGTAACCCATGAGTCTCCTGTAATATTGCAGTTTATCGGGGTAATATTACTTCCCAGGGCTCTCAAGTTCTTTACTTCTCTCCAAAACCCAGTTGGATCTTTTAGGGCAGCAGTTTTAGTGAGATTGTCCCAATGGCTTATTAAAAGCTCCTCAGTTCTAACTTTTAATACATGTTTATATTTGGAACGTAGTGAACTGACAAGGGACACGTCTCGGGGTTTGGCTTCCAAGGCCTTTCTAAGTTCTCTATTAGCCCTCGAACAATTGGTATCAAACCATCTTTGATTATTTATATTATGTTCTTTTAATGGTCTGGAGATTGCCCTTTTTATGACTGTGCATAAATCACAGAAGGACTTAGTTATATCAGAGCCACCGGGTGTTAGGCAGTTAGAGATCAGCAAAGGGTTATTCCTAATCACATTAGTTAGGATCTCTCGATTGTCAATCCCTCTCCAAACAATCCTAAGCCTATCTGTAGATACAGTAATGTTTTGGGCTCCAACCTCATGTGGGCCTACAGGTTTTTTAGTAGATTTCAGGTGGATTACTATTGGCAGATGATCACTATATGAGCTGCTGACAACCTCAGATTTAAGTAGCACTTCGCTAAGGAGGGAGGAAGTAAACATATAGTCAATCGTGGTTGAGCTACCACGGCCAATATAAGTGGGGGCCGGTACCTTTCCCTCAGCGGTTCCACTATAGCCCATAACGTCGTCTAGATCCCTGCTATATAATAAGTCCAATAATTCAGAACCTCGTCTACAGGGTGGAGATATAGAATGAATGTGGGCATTAAAATCTCCGCCAACACAAATGCCATCAAATTGGCCAAACTTTTCTCCATTCGCAACTTCATCGATAAACTTTAACAGTTCTAAAAAAGTGGGGTTGGGATGGTTAACGAAATCATTATTATAAAAGTTTATAAAACAGATCTTTAACCTTGCAACATATTTCACGGCTATCAGATGTTTACTGACCACATGTAGAGGTTCAATTTTCACGTCCTTAGAAATTTTTGCCCAGATAGATAGACCACCACTTGGTCGCCCCAAAGCAGGAGATGGTACGATAAGATTATGACAGAAGAAACCCTCCAATAGTTGAGCGCATGTGCACCATGTTTCTTGCAACATTACCACATCAAAATTACTTATCCAGGTAACCCATTCTTTGATTTCCATCTTACCTGGAAGCCCAGCAATATTCCAGCTGATGATACTTAAAGTATCAGTCGGTGGAATAGTGGTGGAAAAAGGAAGGGCAATGGGAGGGTCGAGGCATACTACATGTGGGGGTACTAGTCCATCTGGACAAGGTTTATGAATACATATGGGATTTGCCGTTTCCAGAGGCACTGTGCTGATGACCTTATCCAGTGTAATAGGAGATGTTAATGGTGGTCAATCTAGGCTTCCTAGATCAGATAGGGCGGAAAATCTGTTAGATATAGGAATGGTATTAGAAACCGTTTGAAATAGTCTGTGAGGGGGCCTGTAAAAGTAACCCAATGGGTGGAGGGTTATTGCAGTAGATAGACTAGCATGGATGTTATGTGTATCCATGAAAAATCTTACAGAGTTCGGATGTCTAAAGTTAATCACTATACAGTCCCCACTGATATTTTTATGTTGTGGGCCCACCCAACTTACCCTACGAGTTGATATAATCTCATTTGAGATGTCCCATCTTGCCCCTTTGTGTTTGGTCAGCCAATCGATACATTTATTATGTAATTGTACCCATGACTCGCTTTGGCCTTCTTTAAGGGCAGGCACGCGTGCTAACACTAAAACATATGGGCAGGCTTCTGGGGGTAAGTGGAGTGAGGGCCCTAGATTATTAGTGGGTCTGTTTCTTACTGGTACACCTCCACTAATGCTTGCGCTGTCCAAAGTAATGCCTGTCCTGTCTGTTAAGGTAGCTAGCGGGGTAATAGTAGCCTTGGCATCCGAGCTTGCAGTTCTAGTCGTTGCTGTTCCTGCTACTCCAGAAGGATCCTGATTTGAGCCCGTGGTCTGTACAGGTGGGGTATTGGCTAAGGTGCTGCTAGATGAAACAATTTTAGCAACAATTGGGCCTTTGATATTACTATGGCCAAGGTCAGCAGCAGCAGCCAAACCCTCCTCCCTCAGACCGTTACATAGAGATTCTAATTTATTCATAATTTTCTCGCCCCGAACTAAGCTAATAATGCCTTTCCTTTTGGTTTCCTCTTTTTTAACAAGGTTTTCAATTTTATCCAGTCTCTTAAAAACAGTATTAAATTGTTTAGCTATTTGAATTTCAACTTGTTTAAAAATAGTGTCAACAATAGTTTCTATCAGATTGCCATTGAGTTTAGGTAGGATATTTCGATCGAGAAACTCAGTCTGAGTGCTGACTGAGTTATCAATGCTCTCGTTATGTAGCATAGAGACCCCACAAGTGCCTTTGTCCAGGGCTTGAAACTCTGATATACAGGTAAAAGCAGTGGGTCTCTTGGTTCCTTCATCCGATGGTAATGGTGAAGATGGTAAGTCCTCGGTGGCACTTGATGTAACTATTTCACAATCTTTATCTTTATCTTTATTCCACATACTCTGTGGGGTAGGTTGGTTTCTGCAGCGACTTAATTGTTTCCTTTTATTTATTAAACATTTCACTGGGCCTCTCTTACGTTTCTCCCTTATTGGTTTGTTGGAGCATGGCATTTTATCTAGTTCAGGCTCCACTAAACGGTCAGTTGCAGGAATAGTCGCCAGACTAGTTATGTCAATAATAGAAGTTAAAGTGTCAACTTGGACTGTTGGTTTAATAACCGTTACTGTAGGGGAGAGGGGGAGACCCAGATTAGATAAAGCCTTAGGAGATTGGGAACATAGCGAAGTGATGGTAGGGAATCCGAAGGACAATCTACGTTCGGTGTCGGCAATCTCGTTGGTGACCATAGTAAGGGCGTTGGCCAACAATGTATCGATCGATGTGGGCAACTCAATAGGGACAACAGTGTCTACGGATGTGGCCTTCGTCGTACGTTTCCCCATTTTTGATTGATTACCTGTACAGCCTGAAGACGCAAGAGGGGTGGCCCTGCCCTGCCTCTTCCTGCCCCGGACGACCACAGACGGCCCGCCCTCTGCCCGGGCTCAGCCCGGCGATGCCCGCGCGCGTCCCGCGACGCGGAGGGTGGGCTGGATGTTATAGCGCCTCCAGGCGCGGGTGGCGGGTAGTGGGCGGTAACTTCCTGGGAGCAGTGGTCACCGGGATTTGCAGTCTCCGTTCCAACCGCGGCCGCGAGTGTGCAAGACGCGGCGGCGTGAGGGACATGCAGCCACAAGAGGGCCCACAGCAAATGTTATCACCAGCAGGGAACACACACAGGACACCAGCCCCTCCACAAACAGGCACGAGTCCCCCACTCCACCGAGGGTGGGCTGGATGTTATAGCGCCTCCAGGCGCGGGTGGCGGGTAGTGGGCGGTAACTTCCTGGGAGCAGTGGTCGCCAGGATTTGCAGTCTCCGTTCCAACCGCGGCCGCGAGTGTGCAAGACGCGGCGGCGGGAGGGAGATGCAGCCACAAGAGGGCCCACAGCAAATGTTATCACCAGCAGGGAACACACACAGGACACCAGCCCCTCCACAAACAGGCACGAGTCCCCCACTCCACCGAGGGTGGGCTGGATGTTATAGCACCTCCAGGCGCGGGTAGTGGGCGGTAACTTCCTGGGAGCAGTGGTCGCCGGGATTTGCAGTCTCCGTTCCAACCGCGGCCGCGAGTGTGCAAGACGCGGCGGCGGGAGGGAGATGCAGCCACAAGAGGGCCCACAGCAACTGTTATCACCAGCAGGGAACACACACAGGACACCAGCCCCTCCACAAACAGGCACGAGTCCCCGGGAAGCTGTCTCATCCTGGGCTGTCACACACGACGGGGGCGGGGCTGAAGCCCTTTGAGTCCAATGAGTGTTGCGCGCCGGCACTGGTATGAGTGGTGCTATGTATCAGAGAGAGTGTAGATTGTCGCACCGGACGCGACCAGCTCTAAAGCCGGCCCTGTTGACAGCAACCACACGTAAATCCTCTGGTGACACCACCCGAAGAACGCTGGTTCATGGTGCTCCCGGCTGGCCTATATGTAATATTCCTCGGTATCCCCTCGCGCACTCCCTCCGGGACTGCTCCCAAACTCCACACTTCTCCCTTTTCCCAAACACCAACCTGTCAGCCCCAAACACAGCCTGCTTGTTATTGCTTTTTGTCTATTCAATGCCAGTGTCCTTTAGAAATCCTTTCTTGCTAGAGGGCAATCCTTCTTTTCTCTCCGTTGTGTGTCTGCTTTCCTGCCATGGAGCACCGGCCCAGTACTGTCTCCTTACGCTTTGTGTTTATGTGTTTCCCTGGGGACTACTTTCTTTTTTCTTGCCTGCTCGTGTTTCACGCCATCCACCTATACTACCCATGCTGCCCCACTCACCCCCTTAACCCTCCCACAACACTACTTAGTATTTCACAGCTAATTTAAACATTAAACCAATAGCTGTATCTGTACCAGCTCCAAATAGCAGCCTCTTCACCGGAGTCGCCGGCCCGCAGCCCGCATCAATGCAATACTGACTTAGAGCGCCCTCAAAGTCCTCTTTCTATTTTTATGCCTGTGCTGGCTGCAGAGACTCACACGGCTGCCACAGGACATTTCCTCTCTGCCTCCTCTGAAGTACTGCTGCCAGTCCCTTGCTGTTTTCCCCCATCCCATGGTATAATAATACTATTTGCATTGATAATGTACACACTTAGTTCACGAACGTTTGAGTCTTTAGTAAAATAAATAGCATTGCCCAAAACGTTTGGGTCTTTAGTGAAATAATTAGTATTGCCCAAAACACTTCTCCTTTTTAAACCTCAGCAGGATGATTTCAGTATGTAGGCTACAGAGCTGTACAGGAGGCCCATTAACCTACTGAGCTAGCTGACAAATGAGGTATGAAATCCAGCATCTGTTTTCTTATGATAATTTAAATTGGGTTGTGCTGGAAATTCAGAGCTGAAGATGGCTTCTAAAAGCTATGTATTAGTCCGTCCTCTTTCCGTCTTCAGAAGCTGCGTCCTAAACCTTGTCCTAACCAGCTCTCCTGGTGTTGCGTTGGGCTGTGTAAGATGGCTGCCAGGTGGTGAGGAGGAGCAGGGGATGTACCAGAGGGCATTGCCAGGTAGGACCTGACTTGCCACCTCTGAAATTTCACACAAGTTTCTGGCACTGACATCACAGCTAGGCTTTCATGTTTTTCCTCCTTCAGACAGTGAATGTTCCCCTTGCCAGTAATGAAACAATACAAGCCGCTGCACCAGTAGTGCTATCCCTTGTGCTTTGATGCTGTGAATGAGTATGCATGAGCAGTGATGGGCTGCCTGGGTAGAGGCACACAGCAAAAAAAAGGTGGCAGCACGCTGCTGGGTAACAGACCTCTCGATTGGGCATTCTCTGTTTCTTCTACGTGGCTCTCTACAAACTTTCCTCTTCCAGCAGCTCTATGTGTTCTGACACTGGCCTTTGACAGCACTTTTTCTGAATAATGTGATTACAAGGTATGTCCAAGTTTCTCTGCTTAAGTGCATGATAAAGATTGGACATTTAGGAGGCTGAATAAACACTTCTGGACATTTCTTCATGTTAAGGGGTTTTGACAGTTTACCAGAATGTTGGAAAATAAACTGAACCAACCCTCATGTAAAATTATTGGTAATGTCTGTAAAAAACAAGTCAAGTTGTAATCCTGCTTTTACATGGAAAGACGTGCGTAAACATCTTACTTTGGAGTTTAGCTTATGTTTGAGTACTTGTAATATTTTCTTTTTAAATGCTGCACACAGAACAGTTCTTGAGTCTAGGGAAAATGTCTAGAAAAAGACTGTTCTGAGGTCAGACGTAGCAAAGGCCAGGGCACATGGCCTGCACTTCCCCGTTTTCTCTCTTTCTCACAAACTCTTCTCCTCTGTCTGGAGTTCATTCACCACTTCATGCACAAACTACCTATCCCTCTCTATCTTCCTTTTTAATCTATTCTCTGCAGCTCTCACCCATCTATTCACCGTACCGCATAATTCCACTGCACACATACACTACACAACACACAATTCCACAACTAACAATTCCAATTCAAACCACATAATTACACTCTAAGCCACATACATCCAATCCAAACCAAACCAAACCAAAACACATGGGTAAAAGTTATTGTCATTTACAACGCCAATAACTCTAACTCTTGCAAATACAAGACCATTTGCATTGCAAATGCTTGTTCTAAATTGGTGTGGTTTTTTTGTTTTGTGTTTTCACTTTATTACTCTTTGTGTGCAGCCTAAAATACTTTACACATTGCCTCTAAGTTAAGCCTGACTGCTGTTGGTGTCAAGGTATCCAGGATTAAACACAAGTTAATTTAGTGAATTTTTGTGGTTCACGCTGCCAGGATTGTGACTGTTGCTTGACCAGGGCTCACACCCCAAACAACTAACAACTAAATATTTCACAACCAGAAAGTCCAATCTGCTGATCACTTTCTCTAGCGGATTTTAAAAAGTGAAACCTGCAGCACTGTATTTCTCTTTTGCTACAGCTACCTTCAGAGATCAGCCAGTAATGAATCTCTCTGGAACTTTAGATCAGAATCCACAGATTTGAATTTCTTCTCTCTTCACTGGACACACAGAAAAAGAACCGAGAAAGGTGTTTGTCATTGGTTCCAACAGGCACAGTTTCAGGTTTATTGTCTGAATGGTAAAGTTCCTTTCAGCTGCGTTGGATGTCTCGTTAAATGATTTCACGTCATCAATGGTAGACACCCTTGAAAAAATGGGTTCAAGTGATCCTGGAGAATGCTCACAGCTAACTGCTGAGGAGTTTGAATCTGAGTCTGAAGCAAGAGAAAGCCTGCATCTTCTAGAACTGTAAGATTCAAATATCTTGTACTTTTTGTCATGAGAACCCATCAATCAATTCAAGTGCCCTTGTTCTCTTGTGAGAGAAGCCTAGAAAGTAGAACGGAAGTCACACATCTCTGACCACATATCCACATTTGTCAGCCCCAACAACGTATTTCCAAAAAGGTGGAAAAGAAGGCTGATTCACTTCAGTCACTTGCTTTGAAGAATGCTAAACCATTTTGTAGAAAGCTAACATCCACATGAAGGACTGCCAGAACATCATACTCAGCTGATGGGACTGCATACATAGCTGCAGGAGCTGATGGCATAGCTGTATCATCCTTTTCCGTCCATGTGACATTAAAGACAACCCAGCTCTTGTCGAGAAAGGAGACCTTCTTGAATACTGGAGTCCCCAACGATGAAATTTTTCTAAATGACGAGAGATGCCTCAACATTTAACCCGAGTACTGTGAACCTCTCAACATAGATTTATAGGGATGCTTCAATGTCAAACATGTTGAGGTCGAACAATGATTTAAAGTTTCTCTGGGTGTGGACTGCCTCAAAATCAATCAGAAGCACCAGTGACTACGCAATACTGCCCAGTCACCCCCTGAAGTGGAAGATGAGGTATCATGGGACAAAGAATGGGTAAATATTGTGCTCCTTCCTCTGAGGCTGATGTTCTGTCAACAGTGGTGATCTGCCAATCTCCCTCTTCACAGCCCTAAGATAGACACTTTCGTGTCTCGCGCTTGATTAACACGCGGACACAAGCTCGAGTTACATGCTTCTTTATTTTTTTACCTCCATACTCCAACTGTTGCTCCTTCGCCTCGCCCCTCCCTTCCTCTTCCTGATTTGGAGTCGCAGACAGGGTCAGGCATGGCGACATGACATCTCCCCCTTTTTGATTTGTTAACTGTCCCATGGTCCTTTAGAGTTCTTTGATGAGTCGAGCTGGCCTCCGGATGATTCTCTGTGGTCGGCGAGGGAGACGCCTCTCTCTCACTTCGTTCGTACCAACCACACAACGATGTTCTCCTTGATCATCCGTTCCTGGACTTGATATGTCCGTGTCCCAGTCAGGTTCTTCTTCTCGCGCATATGCCGCTGGATTGCACTTCTTGAAGTGCGACAAGTTTCTCGTGGTCCTCTTGGTTCCAGAGGCAGTTGTGATCATAGTTCCTTTTTTCTTCATTACTCGGAGTGGGTGGGCATAGTAGCGACTGTCTGCTTTGGTTTTCTGCCCTAGCCTCACCAGTATCCAGTCTCCTTCTCGGATGTCAGACACATTGGCATGTCGATGGTTGTCGGCATATTATTTCATCTTTGCTTTTTTTGGTCTTGTCCAGATTCACCAGTGTCTCATGGTCCGAGGTTGGGGATTTGGACCGCATGACTGCATCTGAGGTCGGTATCCTAGTGCGCGGGGTTCTCCCAAGCATCAGGGTGGCAGGACATCTGTTGGTGGTACTATGTGGTGTGGACCTGTATGCTCGCAATACTTCGTTGAGTGCTGGTTGAATGTCACGTTGAGTCAATTCAGCTTGCTGTATTGTTTTCTTGATGGTGGCCATGAAACGCTCAACCATCCCATTGGCTTGGGGCCACTAGGGAGTGATTTTTCTGTGTTTGAAGTTCAGGTGGTTTGCGAATTCTGTGAACTCATGTCCGTTGAAAGGAGGTTCATTGTCTGTCTTCACTACCTTGGGGATTCCCCATGCTGCGAAGGCTTCGCCGATGACAGGTATGACAGCGTATGCTTTTGTGGATGAGATTTGGTGTGCAATGGGGAATATTCATCTATGATAACGATTACATATTTTCCGGATTTCAGCGGGCCGAAAAAGTCGACTGCTACTTGCTGCCACACGCTGTCTGGGAGATCAGACATCTGCAGTGGGACGTGCGGTTCTTCTCGCCCCACTAGTTAACATTGTGGGCATTCTTGAAGTGTGGCTTCTACCATCTGGTCGAGGGACGGGAACCAGACTCGCTCTCGCAGCACTTTCTTCATGGCCATCACGCCTCTGTGACCTTCGCGTGCTAGATTGACGGTCCCTTGTCTTAGTTGGATAGGAATAACAATTCTTCTGTCTCTCAGCAGTAGTCCGTCCGCACTGATCATGAGATCAATCTTGACGTGTCTAAAGGATGAGAGTTCCTGTGTGTTGATGGCGACATTGGGTGGCGGATCCTCCAGATGCCTCCAAGAATTTGTGTGGATGCATCGCATGACGTCTTGAAGTGTGGCGTCTTTGGTGGTGGTTTCCATAATGGCTTCCAGTAGGACGGCAGGTTGGCGTGCATGACCAATGACGAAATGGAGGTATTCTTCAGCTAGTGAGTCGCGTGTCTGTGTCAGCACTTGGGGATGTCGTGATATGTAGTCCGACGGATCCTCCGCCTTCCCCGGTTTGTGAATGATGGTGGTCTTGTAGGCGGATTCCCCACCTCTCAATCCGTGGAGGCATCTTCGCTCGAGGGTTGCAGAATATGGTGATTAGGGCTTGATGGTCAGTAATGAGCGTGAAGTGTTTCCCATAAACGAACAGATGGAAGTGCTCACATGCCCATACAACCGCCAGACTTTCCTTTTCAGGCTGCGAGTATGCCTTCTCTGTGTCAGTGAGGCTGCGACTGGCATAGGCCACAATGTGTCATTGGTCTCTCTTGTCATCATACTGAGCTAGGATGGCGCCAAGTCCGGCGGGGCTGGCGTCTACCGCAATCTCGGTCTTTCTTCGAGGATTGAAGTATGCCAGGTGTATGGCAGAACTCACAGCATTATTGATTTCATTGAAAGCATGCTCACATGCGGTGGACAAGTGGAAGCTTTGCCTTTGTCTCATGAGTTCTCACAGTGGGTAGCTGATGGTCGCATAATCTTTGATATACCGGGCACAATAACTTGCCATGCTCAGGAAGGATCGAATGTCACTGACGTCATGGGGTTGCGGAGTGTCAGCCAGCACTGAGACTTTGTCAGGATCAGGTCTCATGCCGTCTTCAGAGAAAATGTGACCATAGAACTTTAGAGTTGATTTATGGAACTCACATTTGTCTTGGTTGAGTGTGAGGTTAGCATTGAGAAGGGCATGGCACACACGATCCAGTGCTTTGTCATGGTCCTCGCGTGTTGCGCCAAACACGAGGATGTCGTCACTGTAGTTGAATGAGTTCGGGATGTGGTGAATCACTCGGCGAACTGCCTCTTGAAAGATCTCCGCCGCTGAGGAAATACCAAAATTGAGGCGCTTGTATCTGAAAAGTCCTTGATGTGTGGTAATTGTGGTCATGGAGTTTGAGCTGGTGCTACCCCTTGTTAAGGTCTAGTTTAGAGAAAACTGTTGCTCCGTTTAGACAAGTGATCATGTCGCTGATATGAGGTCCTGGATGCCTTTCCCGTTCAATGGCTGTGTTCAGGGCTCGCATGTCCACACACAGGCGCACTTTGTTCTCATGTCCTTGTTTGAGTACAACTACTACTGGTGACACCCATGGAGTAGGTCCGGTTGACCTTTCTATGATGTCCACTTTCAGCAGGTCTTGGAGTTCATCATCAACTGCTTGTTGGAGATGAAATGGTACTTTCCTGTGATGCTGAGCCACGGGCGTCACTTGTTCATTAATGTGTAATTTGACTTTGACATTGGCCAATTTTCCTAGGACTGAGAATAGTTTCGGGAACTTGTTTATTATGTCGGGCAAATCGTCAACTTTGAACAGAACTTCTACAAGCTTCAGGCGTTCCGCTGTAGGTAAGCTGAGAAGGCAGTCGGCAGCTTCAGGGCCTTCTATTACGTGAATTTGAGCCTGGATTGTTCTGTCTTTGTAGGTCAGTGATGTGTGAAATTGTCCTAAACACGGCAGCGGTTCCTTGGAAATCCACGTGTAGACACGCACTGCGGCCGGTTCTAACTTCGGCTTCAGGCACATCGTCTTATATTCGATTGTGCAGATGTAATTGAGTGATGCTCCAGTGTCTAGAACGAACTTTGCGGAGTGATTACCTAATCGGATATGTAGTCGGGGGTATCTCTTTAACTGGTCCAGGTCTGCTACCATGCACACATGTTCGTCACTGTCTTGTGATATGGGAGTGAGGGCAGATGATTCCGATTCTCTTGTAGTTGATCGTCGGGATCGATATGACGTTTGTGATTGAGTGCTGGATCTAGATGAGCTCGTTGCGTGGTCTCTTCTTCCTTGCACTGCCCTCGCGTGGTGGCATGATCAAGTACTTTGCTTGGTCGATCCGGCTTCTTTACGACGAGTTTGGCACATTTCTTCAAAGTGGTTATCCCGCCCGCATCGGTGACATTGTTGTTCCATGGCTGGGCAGGTGCCCATGTGAGGGCAATCCAGGCCACAGCGATAACTTTGCGGCTTTTGTTTCCAGATGTTGCTGCTTCTGGTTCCGCCATGGGCCGAACTTGAAGACTTTCCAGGTTTCCGATGATCCGGCCAACGTCTTGCTTCTGCTTGAGATTGTATACGGAAAGCTTGTTATCGCTTCTCTGCCTTACTAGCTTCCATCTTCTTTGCATGCTCTTCAGCTTCATCTTTTATTCGTGTGAGCTCCTCTATATCGTCGAGTGAGTAATGTTTCTTCAACAGCTGACGTCGTAGTGACTCTGATTGGCACCCTTAAATAATTTGCAGACGAAGCGCATCTTCGGTGTTGAAGTTATAAAACTTGTAGTATCGTGCTAGGCGCTTTAGACGCAAAATAAAATCACTCATGGACTCGTCTCGTTCTTGAGACGCGAGGTTGAAAGTGTAGCGTTCATAGACTAGGTTGAGCTTGCGAAGGAATTTTCTGTTCAAGCCTTCTCTCATGTCTGTGTACGACACGGCGTTTGCTGGAGGTAGTTCTTTGATGATCTGTCCGATATCTTTGCCCACCAGGTTCCGTAGCGCTATGAGTTGATGGTCAATGTCATTGACTTGTGAGCCCTTCATGAAGTCTTCAAAGTCTTCTATCCAGCTCTTCCACTTGGGACCCATGCTATTTCCAGAGGTCAACATCAGAGGTTCGGGGGGACGCAGGAACAATATCCCCATTAATATGGGTCCTTGTGGCATGGCTCGGGTTGGACCGGGCAGTGCGTTTTGTGAGGAATCAGGCTGAGTAGTCATGGTGAGGCACTATTGGCTTCACTTTCCGCTCTGGCAACCCACAACAGCATCTAAGAGGCTTCAAATTATGTTTTTGCGGGCTCAGGGGTGTCTTCTGCTCTTTGCCTGACTTTAAAATGGCTTCTGGGCTGGTGGCAATGCTTCCTTATGAGGTGTGCCTGACTTTAAAATGGCTGCCGAATGCGACTTCTGTATGCCGGCTCTAATGGTGGGGAATCAGTGCTCTTACCCCATTACCATGTACTGCTTACTTGGTTGGAGCTCCAGGGGTTTGATTCATGGGACGCTCTCGTTGTAGGCAGGAATGTGAGCCAGACTGCCATGCAGGCTCACCTTGACAATGACGCGCTCTGCTCGGCAATCACAACGGCACTCGGGCAGCGTTTCCTGTGCATGCAGTTCAGGGGGGTGTCCTCGCATCCCATCCTTGTCACCAGGTTTCGTGTCTCGTGCTTAAATAACACGGGGACACGAGCTTGAGTTACATGCTCCTTCATACTTTTACCTCGATACTCCAACTGGCGCTCCTTCACCTCGCCCCTCCCTTCCTCTTCCTGCCATGCCTGACTCGGAAGTCGCAGACAGGGTCAGGCATGGCGACATGACAGACACAATCTCTGTTCCTCTACTTCCTAATGATATCTTCTTGAAAATATTACAGTCAATAATGAAAGTACAGTCTGGTATACGCCTCCTCGCAGAAAAATGACGTCAACATTCCTAAACACCTTCCCTGCTCAAGCTGTACATATATCAAACAGAGCCTGCATTATTATTTCAGGCAGCAAGGAATGATAGCCCCTAAAGAAAAAAGGGTAAATAAATAAATTGTCTTCAGAAACAAAGGTTAAACATAACCACAATGCCCAAAGACGTCAAATGAAATTAGCCCCCCCTCCCAAATGTGGTGTTTCCATCCAAATATAGCTTTGTATAATTTATATGCAGGATCTTCTTCTCACATTGTGGAATAAACTGACTAACTGTCACCCTTCTGGGCTTGATGGGATAGTGCAAGTTTTAAGGTTCTTAAATGAGCAGAGACTATTTTTCACTACGCATAGTATTTCTATTACAGGACATCATTCCTGCTTGTGTTTTTTCTTAAGATTACTTTTTATAGAGGTGTTCAGGCAACTGTACCAGCCAAATGTATTGCGTGATATAATTTGTTTTCTTTTAACAAAAAAATCCAGGAATGCTGCCTATGTTTGCACACTGACTGATTATTTGGATAAGTGGAACATCCCACTGTTAAGAATCAGCTATACTCCACACACTCTGGAAAAACACAGTGCATCAAGTCAACTGCTATTTTGTTTGAGATAAAAACAACTATTCCAAGAACAAGAGAAACTGCCAAAGCCAAAAGGCTAGTGGACCACGTCAAACCTATTGACTTTGTCAATTCTTGTAGTGTTCTGTCACATTTTGTCTAAAATAGTATTTTTGAGTGTAGGACTTGGCCCTTTTTGGCTAAATTTCTCTAAACATTTTGCTTTTCCCGTAGACCTTTTTCCTGACATGGCGTTGCCAACCTATATGCTTTGGACACTTTGCCACTGCTAAACAGTGTCAAAGTGCCAGTGCTCCCTGTGTAAAGTGTAATGGTAATTGGTTGTCCATGGTTGGTATGTTTCCCGTACTGGTAAAGTCCCTAGTAAAGTGCACTATGTGTGCCAGGGCTGGTAATGCAAATGCTACTAATGGGCCGGCAGCGCTAATTGTGCCATCCACACAAGTAGCCTTAAAGAGGGAACTCAGGCCTGCCATTGCAATGCATGTGCGCAGTTTGTTAAACTGCCATGTTGTTCTGACAAGTGCACCCACTTGCCAGACCTTACCCTTCCCTTTTTATGCACATCAGACACCCCTATGGTGGGTCCAGGATACCCCCTGGGCAGGGTGCAGTGCAAGTGAGAGGTAGGACATGTACTAAGGTGTGTACCATGTCCTGACAGTGAAATAATCTCCATTTCGTTTTTCACTGTTGAAAAGCCATTTTGCCGATAGGATAGAATAGGAAGGCTGTGTAATATGTTTTCAAGTTTATCTTCCCGAAGGCTCAAGATGGAAAGGTGAAGTTTAGTGTGCCTGAACTCACAATGTAATAACACATCTTTTTATGAACGTGGTTTTTGCACTCTGCGTTTAGAAGCCACTCTTTTAGAAGTGGCTGGGTTGTTGTGCTCTAACATTTCTGTGTCTCTGCCTGGTTGTGGATTGACTGTCTGGATTTGAAAGCAATAAGATCTGGGGAATGTCTTGACCCAG
This sequence comes from Triturus cristatus, assembly GCF_964204655.1. Taxonomy (NCBI): domain Eukaryota; kingdom Metazoa; phylum Chordata; class Amphibia; order Caudata; family Salamandridae; genus Triturus; species Triturus cristatus. The sequence continues at coordinate 679,466,368 of NC_140589.1, forward strand.
GGGAGGAGGTGAGACAGAAACAGGCTGATCTGCATCTGGAGTGTAGGGGGAGGAGTAGCCCCTAGAGGTGAAGAGGCCTGGGTGGCTGCTATAAAACAATTGTCCCATCTCCTGCTGAGTGATTGTGAATCCAAACCCCCACTAATCAAAGGAAGAAGGTGTCACTGGCAGGGAGGCACTCAGAACTGGTTTGAACAGGGGTCAGTGCCCCTGAACACAAACACTTCAAAGCCATTGAGGGGTATAACTATGAGAGCTGAACCTCTGAACTTTGGAGAATGGCTTGATCAAGATTGAACAAGACTGGAGCTACTTCGTGGTCAAGAGGAACCTTTGCCAAGGAAGAAACAACTGAAGACACTGAAGGAAAGGACTGACCCTTGCTGTGTGTTCTGGGGCTGGCCTGCAGTTTGCTGTTTTAACCAAGGAAAGGCTAAAGGGACTTTGCTGTGTGCTGTGTCCCCCTGCTTGAAAGGACTTTGCTGTGCTGTGTCCTGAAGTAACTTATCCCCAAGGGTCCAAGGTGAGCCGGCTCCCTGTTTCGGAAACTCAGGAACACAAAAGTTTCCAGGAGAGTCTCAGCGGTGCTGTGTGCGTGTGCTTGTTGCAGCCTGAGCCCCTCGTGAGAAGTGCCCTGTGATTGTGGGGACCTGGAGTCCAAGCGAGGATCAGCGACGCTGTGTGCGTGTGCTGTTTGTAGCCTGAACCCTTTGTGAGGATTGTCCAATTATCGTGTGCACCGGAATCCAAGTGAGTCTCATCGACGCTGTGTGCGTGTGCTTTGTGCAGCGTGAGACCTTCGTGAAGATTGCCTTGTTATCGTGCACCCCCGGAATCCAAGTGAGTCTCATCAACGCTGCGTGCGTGTGCTTTGTGCAGCGTGAGACCTTTGTGAGGTTTGCCTTGTTATCGTGCACCCGGAGTTAAACTGAGTCTCAGCGACGCTGTGCGCGTGTTCTTCGTGCAGTCTGAGACCTTTGTGTGGAGTGCCCGGTGATCGTGCACTCGAAGCTCAAGGGAGTCTCAGCGACGCTGTGTGTGTGTGCCCTGTGGCAGCCTGAGATCTTCGTAGCAGTAGCGGCCTGGAGGAGAGTAGTGGGGGGGCATGCGGGCTAGCGCCCTGTCTCAAAGGAGAGGGAGGGAGTGTGAGCAGTGTCCCCACGGGTTCACCACCCCACCCCAGAGACTGGAGGGTTCCTTACAGGGCGCACCAGGTGGGAGGCCTAGTGCCTACTTGCCAGCTGTGTGAGGAAGAACACCTAGCATCAGGAGAGCATGGGGTGTCTGTCACCAGAGCTCCCACGGTCCTGAAGTTTGTAGGTGCCATTCCTAAATGGCAGGCACAGAAATCTAAATGAAAGGTTAAGGGAGGAAGGTGTCCCCCCGTGGGAAAACCCGTGGGACCGTGTACAGCCGGTAAGGCTGTGTCCCCTAGGAGTGACCAGGGTAAACCCACATCTAACCTGGAGGACAGGATTACTGGGAACAGTGTCCTGACTGAGGGGTCTTCCAGGGATACCGTTCTAGGTGGGGGTTGGCAAGGGACCAGCACCCCTAGAGAGGCCCCAACTGTCTGGAAGTACCCATGGAGCGGCATAGTTGGCCCAGGGAGTAGTGACCAAGAGAATCCCCTGGGGTTAGGAAGGATTAGAACAGGAGGGTGTCCCTGTGGTAGCGGGCCTGCGTCTGTGTTCTATCACCCCAAGCAGGGAAGTCCATCAAGATAGTTGATTGGTCTACCCTGGCTTTTGGCTGGGAGGGGGTTGTGTAGGACTTGGCCCTTTTTGGCTAAAGTTTCCTAAAGTTTTTGCTTTTCCCCTAGATCTTTTTCCTGACATGGCGTTGCCAACTTAACTAACATTGAGGAACCCGCCAGGCCATCAATCCCCCCCAAAAAAATGGACTAAGGCAAAAAATATATTTGGGTTTTCAAGAAAGTACACATTACCAAAGTCCCTGACACTGAAGTGAACTACTTTGTGAGACAATACTCCTAGTAAAACTGAAATTGACTGATGATCCTAATCAGGGTGAAACTGGTCCTGGGTTGCTTATGCTCTGTTTCAGGGCGGACCTGGCCTGGCAGTTCAGGCTGGACTGTTCCCTTTGGAACAGGGGACAAGACTTATTTGCATATTGCTGGATCCAAACTGAGGTGGCATGTTGCGCAGAATAACAATGAACTGGGATGTGGCCCGAGAAATTACCAGTGACTGAGATGAATTCAAGCATTTCATCCATCAGTCCAAGGTAGGCTTTCTTGTGAAAGGGTAGTATTCTGTAACTCAAAGTGAAATTAGCTAGTGGATGAAATATGCTAACCCGCTGCCCCATTATGCATGCTGCAGTGGCTGGAAAAAATATTAATGACACAACAACAGAGTAATGGGTAAGGTCTGGCAAAAGAATACGTACTATGTTCTAATCATAACTGTAGAACAATCAATGGGTATTGGCTAACTCCAGATCTAAAAAAGCCAATTGGTTTTGCCATTGGAGGCCAGCTAATGTTTTTTTTAAATATTTGTGTAAAACATTCCTACAAATGACAGAGAGGCTTTCACAGACAGAAAGAGAGGCTTGCACAGACAGGCAGAGAGATATGCACAGATATACAAAGAAAGAGGCTTGGACAGACAGATAAAGGGGCTTGCACAGACAGATAAAGAAAGTGTCAACAGTCAGACAGGGGTTTGCAAAGAGAGAGAGAGAGAGAGACAGACAGGAAGGTTTGCACAGACAAACAGGCTTGAACGGACCCACACACAGAGACTTGAACATACATGCAGAAAGGCATGCATAGAAAGATAGACAGAATTGCAAAGCTAGAGCTGCAAAGATGGACAGGTAAGGTTCCATGGTAGATGGACAGACAGATGGATAGGGTTACAAATGTAGATGAACAGACACACAGAGTCACAAAGGTAGATGGTCAGACCGACAGATAGAGTTGCAAAGGTAGATAGACAGATAGCTACTGGATAGGACAAGAAACTGGAATAAGTGGCAGAGTTAAAAGTAGCATTATAATAGTTTTATGAGTTGCTGTTTGGGTGGAAAATTCTGGACTTGCGGCGCTACAGTTGTTAGGGCCCAATTTTATATGTGGCACAGTCCTCATAAATGGCTAGCACACAAGAGCCATTGTAGAGTTAAGGTTTAAGAAACGGTAGAGGGTAGTGCCTTCTTAAGTGATCCACATCAATGGATAATCCACATCAAAAATTTCTCGAATCGAAATCACTTGTTTGGTTTTATTTGTATTTTTTGTCAAAAGAGTGCAAATATAAAATATAAAGAGAAAAAAAACAAAAGCTGACACGGGTTTCGCCCTAGTGGCCCATTGGCCGTGGGCTTTTTCAAGGCTAAAGTGGTATGAATACATAGTATGGAATAGAATAAGTTGAATGTAAGAATTGTGTGAAATAGTGACAGAGTTGGCAAAAGTGGGAAAAAGAAAAAGGGACGGGATGTTTGACACGGGAAAAAAATGGTGATATGGGAAGAGAAAACCAATGAGGGAAGGGAAAGGATAAAAGGAAAAAAGGAAAAAGAGGAAAAAGAGAGAGGCAAAGGGAGAAAGGAAACGAAAGCGATAGGAGAGAAATGATGTAACAAATGAGAAAGGAAAAATAAGATAATAAAGGCTTGTTAGCAACGACATTCAAATGTTACATGCAGCAATATATAAATGGCAGGTTTTGGTAATGGTATACCTAATAGTTATAAAGTCATGTATGTTGAAAGCAACAGATATAAATGCCATGGTGAATGCATATTAACATAGGTGGTAACATACCCTCATAGGATTGTCAAAAGAAAACATTAGGCGCACCGTCATGTACAAAAAAGTCAAAGGTTAACATAATACTGTGTGACAAGTGTAGTTGCAAACATAATCAAGTATTAGTAATTTAAACAACGAAAACAACAAAAAGGGAAGATATGTATACAGTAATTATGTCTAAAAAAGGAGGGAACATGAACAAAGGGTTTGTTTTCATTGTTGGCAAAATCAAAATACAATTTCTAATCGAGACATCAGGAAACCATAAAGATACGGGAAAGAAAGGGAACACGGTGAAGCAAACGAAATGTGACAAACGGGCCTCATTAAATATAAACATAGCAAAGCTGCTGCTTACCGATGTGAGATAATCATCAAGGTCTTCCTATTTGGGAAAAAAGAGATTGCATATGAACACTACAGATTATCAGTAAATATTAAGGGCTCTATGTTAAAATGTCTAAAGTGGCAAGACAAACGTGATCCAGGGCTTAGCCATGGGGAGAAGCGCTGAAATGCCGGTTTGGGATGAGGAAAACTGGCGCGCTTAGCAGGAAAAATAAGTGAGCATATGGGTGATTATAAGTGGTCAAAAGTTATTAGGGAATCTATGTTCGAAGTTTAAAAGCGCTGAAATGCCACTTAGGATGAGGAAAACTGGCGCGCTTAGCATGAAAAATAAATGAGCATAAGGGTGATTATAAGTGGTCAAAAGTTATTTGGGAATCTATGTTCTAAGTTTAAAAGCGCTGAAATGCCGGTTCACAGTTGCAGAAACTGGTGCGCTTACCGGGAAGAGTAGATGAGCGTTTGTGTAATTAGAAGTTTGATAAAGGGCAAAAGTGCACGAGGACATAATTAAGCGATTGAAATGTGAGGATTGCATGTCTCATTGTTAGACGGCGACCTCAGAGGAGCCCGGAAAGGGGTCCTGACTACCCTGAGACCCACCCTCGAAGTATCGTAGCCGGGCACTGGCGGGAGACTCCCCAGGGGGAGGAATCTCGTATCTAGGATCGTACCTCTGGCACAACACGACACAGAGTGACCACACCGTGTTCTTAGAAATCAATCTTTATCAAGTAGGTTATCACTGCAAATATGTACAAGGAGAGCACGGGCTCAATGAGTCTCGGAAGGGGTAGGGGGTAGCGGGACAGTCTCTGGCAAAGGTTCAAGGCAGGGACGTATCCGGCGCACAGCTCACAATCCTCGAGCTGGGGGATACGTTGTTAAAGTCGGGGTCCGGCGGGACCGTGAGAGTCTGTCGGAGCCGCGAGTCACTCAGCGGGCTTAGGTACAAGTTCGGAGGTCTTACGATCTTCAAGGAGCCGCGAGTCACTCAGCGGGCTCAGGTACAAGTTCGGAGGTCTTACGATCTTCAAGGAGCCGCGAGTCACTCAGCAGGCTCAGGTACAAGTTCGGAGGTCTTACGATCTTCAAGGAGCCGCGAGTCACTCAGCAGGCTCAGGTACAAGTTCGGAGGTCTTACGATCTTCAGGGAGCCGCGAGTCACTCAGCAGGGCTCAGGAGGGTCCAAGTTCCAGGAGCCGCGACCACGTCGGCAGGCTCTCGTTGTTCCAGCGTCGAATCTGCCGGACAGACCCAGAGCACCCCTTGTTATAGGTCGACCCCTCTTTGATGTTCGGAGTCTGTGCAGGCAGGGGTCTTGTCACCTGGGGGTCGCTTGTCGGGATTTCCTGTCATTGTCTTTTGATCCTTTCAGGGCCGGGTCGGGAGGAGTCCCAGACACCCAGCAGGCATGGAGCCAGCCCTCAGGGAGGCCGGAGGGCCGATCGAAACCCATCGTCCCAGGGGAGTTCAGAGGTGCGATAGAAACTGCTCCACCCTCTCTCATCCCCTGGAAGCGTGATGTCCTCCAGCTGGAGTGGCGCCTCTAGGCCCGGGTCGCGCTGGGGCCGGTCGGCCATCTTGGTGCATGAAGTGGGCACGCGGGCCCGGGGTGGCCGAAAGGAGAGAGGCCATGGACGGGGATATCCGGGTCGGGTGCGTGTGTCCTGGTGGGGAGGTTCGGCTGGGCCGTGTGCTTGGGGCTGCAGGTACCAGGTTTCGGTGGTGCGGGGGCACGTAGGGCCATACTACGAGGCCGGGTCCAACACGCGTCCCCCCCAGCTGAAAGCCGGAGAGAACTGCCCATCAGCTTGGGGGGTTCTCTTCGCTGAGGCGGAAGAACCGGGAGAGGCCGTCAGCGTTGGCGTGGTCCGTACCAGGGCGATGTTCTACGGTGAAATCCATCCCCTGGAGGGAGATTGACCACCGCAGTAGCTTGGGGTTTTCTCCTCGCATCTGCATGAGCCATCGCAAGGGCCGATGGTCAGTTTGGACTCTGAAATGGGTGCCGAACAGGTAGGGTCATAGCTTTTTGAGTGCCCAGACCACGGCAAACGCTTTGCGCTCTATGGTGCTCCATCTCTGTTCTCGGGTCAACAGCCGCCGACTGAGGAAGGCGACGGGCTGGTCTAGGCCTTGGTCATTCACTTGGGACAGGACGGCCCCAATGCCATGCTCGGAGGCATCGGTCTGGACTATAAACTCCTTGGAGTAGTCGGGAGCCTGGAGGACGGGGGCAGTACACATGGCTTTCTTTAGGGCATCGAAAGCTTCCTGGCAGGCAGCCGTCCACTGCACTTTCTTTGGCTGTTTTTTAGACGTGAGTTCTGTGAGGGGGCCGACAAGGCTGCCATACCCCCGAATGAATCTTCGGTAGTAGCCAGTGAGTCCCAGAAAGGCTCGGACCTCCGTTTGGGTGATGGGTGGTTCCCAGGCCAGGATGGCGTCGATCTTTGGCTGTAGAGGGGCGACCTGGCCGCTCCCGACCTGGTGCCCCAGGTAGACTACGGATCCTTGCCCGATCTGGCACTTGCTGGCTTTTACTGTGAGGCCTGCCTGGCGCAGGGCGGTTAGCACCCTCCGGAGGTGCTGGAGGTGCTCACTCCATTCTGAACTGAAAACAGCGATGTCGTCCAGATATGCCGCGCTGAACTGCTCTAGCCCGGCCAGGACTCTATTCACCAGTCGCTGGAAAGTGGCCGGGGCATTTTTCATTCCGAAGGGCATTACGCGGAAGCGGTAGTGCCCATCGGGGGTGGAGAAGGCGGACCGCTCCTTGGCCCCCTCGGTGAGCACAATCTGCCAGTATCCGCAGGTGAGGTCGAATGTGCTGAGGAACCGGGCTGCCCCTAGTCGGTCAATGAGTTCGTCGGCTCGTGGAATGGGGTGGGCATCGGCTCGGGTAACGTCATTGAGCCCCCGGTAGTCCACGCAGAATCGGAGCTCGGGGGCGACACCGGGGGCCGCTGCCTTCGGGACCAGGACCACGGGGCTGGCCCAGGGACTGTCAGATGGCTCGATCACCCCCAGGGTCAACATCTTCGAGACTTCAGCTTGAATGCAGGACCGGACCCGGTCAGGAACCCGGTAGGCTCGGTGTCTCACCGGCGGGCTGTCCCCGGTATCCACATCATGAACACACCAGTCGGTGACCCGGGGGGTCAGGGAGAAGAGGTCGGAAAATTGTCTTAGGAGCTGGCGGCAGTCCGCTTGTTGCTGGGCAGTGAGGGCTGGGGAGAGGTTCACTCCTTCCACGGAGCCATCCTGCTCCTTGACACACAGGAGGTCCGGGAGGGGATCAGACTCATCTTCGGCCCCGTCATCGGTGGCCAACAGGAGGCTCAGTTTTGTCCGCACGAAGTGAGGCTTGAGGCGGTTCACGTGAAGGACCCGGAGGGGATCCCGAGGTGACTGGACGTCCACCAAGTATGTGACTTGACTCTTCCGCTCAACCACTTTGTAGGGCCCAGTCCACCTGTCCTGGAGGGCGCCAGGCTTCACGGGGGCCATGACCCACACCTGCTGGCCCGGCTGGAACTCGACCAGAGTGGCATTCTGGTCGTACCAGCGCTTCATCTCTTCTTGGCTTGCCTCCAGGTTGGCCTCGGCCAGTTCTCGGAACTTCCTGGTCTGGTTCCGGAGGGCCAGGACGTACTGGAACACATCTCGGGGGGTGGTCTGGGGTGCTGCCTCCCACCCTTCCTTAACCAAACTGAGGGGACCTCGGACGGGGTGTCCATAGAGTAATTCAAACGGGCTGAACCCTAAGGACTTCTGGGGGACCTCCCGGTAAGCGAACAAGAGGCAGGGGAGCAGGACGTCCCACTTACGCCGGAGTCCTATTAAACCTTTCTACTAGGCCGTTCCCTTGGGGATGGTACGGGGTGGTGAACTTATAGGACACCCCACATTGTTGCCACAGGGACGTCATATATTTCGAGATAAAATTCGTGCCGCGATCGCTCACGACCTCGTGGGGAAAACCCACCCTGGAAAAGATCCCCATCAGGGCCCGGCCCACCACGGGGGCCGTGATGGTGCGTAGGGGAATAGCCTCAGGATAGCAGGTGGCGTGATCCACTAGGACCAAGATGAAACGGTGACCTTGGGAGGTGGGGGGTCCAGTGGTCCCACGATGTCGATTCCGACTCGTTCGAAAGGGGTACTGACGACCGGGAAGGGTTGGAGGGGAGCCTTGCGCTTCCCCCCACTCTTCCCACTAGCCTGGCACGTGGGGCAGGACTTGCAGTGGGCTTCTACCGCTGCTCTCATTCTAGGCCAGTAAAAATGGGTCACGAGACGGCTGTAGGTCTTGTCCTGACCCAGGTGGCCGGCGAGGGGGACGTCATGGGCTAAGCCCAGGAGGAAGTCTCGGAAGCAGAGGGGTACCACCAGTACCCGTCCGGATCCCAGCTCCACCGACTTCTGCTCACTGTACAAGATGTTATTTTCCCAATAGATTCGGTGCGTCCCGGTCTGGTCACCTGCGGCTTGGCCCTCGGCCTGGCGCCGCAGCCCGACCAGGGAAGGACAAGTGGCTTGCTCCCGGCAAAATTCTTCCCGGGTGGGCCCGCCCTCGTGGCGCCAATGGGCCAATTCGGGTAGATCTCCCAACTCGGGGACCGGGGCGGGGTCGGATGGTGCGGGTTCGTCGCTGGCGACGGACCCTTCTGATGGGGGGACGGGAGGACCCTCGGCGGGGACTGTTCTGGTCTCTTCGATCGGGGCGCTTTCGACTTCTCTCCGGGGAGTGAGTCGGGCTGACATAGATCGGATGGTGGCGCACACCCACTCGGGGAGTCCCATCATTCCTAGGTGGGCCTTGCGCTCGACGTGCTTCCAGGGAGAACTCTCCAGGTCGTTCCCTAAGAGGCAGTCGACCGGCTGGGAGGTTCTTACGGCAACCTTGAGTTTACCTATCACCCCTCCCCACTCAAACGGCACCAGGGCTACCTGACACATACTTTCTCTATTGTCTGCGGAAATTACGGGGCAAAAGACGTTGGGGAGGATCTGCTCCTCGGGGACTAGGTGCCTGAGGACACCGGTGATACTGGCACCGGTGTCCCGCAGGGCCTCTACTTGGTGGCCATTGATCTTGACGAGCTGCCCGTATTTCTTTGTGTTGGAGGGTAGGAGGCTACCAGGGATCATCTCCCTATCTCCCAGGGATACTAGGGCCATCGCTGCGGGTTCCCACTCCTCGGTTTCCTCAACCTCCTCCCCCAGGGCTACGTTGGCTATCTGTCTCGCAGGGGTGGTAGGGGAGACTTGGGTGGCCATGGGGCACTCTGGGTCATTGGCGTAGTGCCCGGGTTTCTGGCAACGGAAACACGTGACGGTCACCCGGTGTCCCCGTCTCCCAGGGGGCCCTGTCACTGGTGGGGGGGGGCGCCGGGAAAGGTGGAGGTTGTGTTTTCGGGGGGCGAGGCTGGGACTCTCTCGGCCCTCCCTGGTTCCCTCCCCCTCTCTGGCGGGGTGGTCCCTGACTGGTTCGGGGGTACTCTCCTACCATGCCCCGGGAGACCCGGGTGTTGGTCCAGCGGTCGGCCTCCACAGCCAGCTTCCTGGGATCTGTGAGCTTGCTGTCAAGCAGATGCTGACGTAGTTCTATGAAGCAGTTCGCAGTCAGGTGTTCCCACAACATGAGGTCGGTGAGTTCGGCAAGGGTGGTGACTTTGCTGCCCTTGATCCACCCATCGAAGGCCCGACTGAAAAAGTTTACATACTCCACCCAGGTGGTGCCCGGGATCTTCCTGCAGTCCCGGAATCGCTGACGGTACATTTCTGGGGTGAGGCCGTATCTTGTGAGTAGAGCCTCTTTCATGTGGCTGTAGGAGGTCTGCAGGGAGAGGGGTAGATCGAGCAGGGTGTCCCTTCCTTCGCTCAGAAACCGCCCCCACAACCCCGCCCCCCAGTCCTTCTGCGGGACCCGATGGGAGGTCATGGCGACCTCGTAGGCCCTGAACCATTGTTGAATGTCATCGTTTTTATAATATTCTTTGACCACGTCCTTGGGGATGTGGACCTTCTGTTCCGCTGGGGAGGCCGTCTCTCGGTTTCCCGGGGGCCTCCCTTCCTCGTTTCTGGCCTTGAGCTCGAGTTCCTTCAAGCTGCGTTCGTGCTCCAGTTGGAGCTTCCTTCCTTCGTGCTCCCGTTGGAGCTTCTTTTCTTCCAGTTCGCCTTGTACACGCATTTGCTCTACTGCTAGCTTTTTTTCCGCTAACTTCAATTCGCCTTCGATTTTGAGTTTGGCTAACTCGAGTTCATGATTGCGACTTCTCTCTCTGTCCGCGAGTTCTTCCGGGGATAGGCACCCGTCTGGTACGATGCCTCGCACCTGATTGCTGCTGCTTTCACTTTGGGGGGGTTCGGCTTCGTCGGGGCGCTCCCCCGTGCCTTCCGGGCGGGAGGCCCCGGTATCAACCCAAGTTTTCAGTGCTTTCTGCAAATCTTCTTTAGTGTTGAGACCGGTGGTAGCGATTTTAAGTTCTTTGCAAAATTGCTTTAGCTCTTTGTGTGTGTATTCTTCTAGATGCTCCACCTGGAACACCCTGTTGGCGTTGGTTTCTGCGGGGCTCATGGCGCTCCCTTCTGCCATCTTTGTCGGTAGTGCGTCCGTCGTTCACGGTACGATCTCTAGGTGATGGGCCCGAATCCCGTCGCTTGCCACCAATGTTAGACGGCGACCTCAGAGGAGCCCGGAAAGGGGTCCTGACTACCCTGAGACCCACCCTCGAAGTATCGTAGCCGGGCACTGGCGGGAGACTCCCCAGGGGGAGGAATCTCGTATCTAGGATCGTACCTCTGGCACCACACAACACAGAGTGACCACACCGTGTTCTTAGAAATCAATCTTTATCAAGTAGGTTATCACTGCAAATATGTACAAGGAGAGCACGGGCTCAATGAGTCTCGGAAGGGGTAGGGGGTAGCGGGACAGTCTCTGGCAAAGGTTCAATGCAGGGACGTATCCGGCGCACAGCTCACAATCCTCGAGCTGGGGGATACGTTGTTATAGTCGGGGTCCGGCGGGACCGTGAGAGTCTGTCGGAGCCGCGAGTCACTCAGCGGGCTTAGGTACAAGTTCGGAGGTCTTACGATCTTCAAGGAGCCGCGAGTCACTCAGCGGGCTCAGGTACAAGTTCGGAGGTCTTACGATATTCAAGGAGCCGCGAGTCACTCAGCAGGCTCAGGTACAAGTTCGGAGGTCTTACGATCTTCAAGGAGCCGCGAGTCACTCAGCAGGCTCAGGTACAAGGATCAAATTGTCTTTTGATTGTCTTTTGATCCTTTCAGGGCCGGGTCGGGAGGAGTCCCAGACACCCAGCAGGCATGGAGCCAGCCCTCAGGGAGGCCAGAGGGCCGATCGAAACCCATCGTCCCAGGGGAGTTCAGAGGTGCGATAGAAACTGCTCCACCCTCTCTCATCCCCTGGAAGCGTGATGTCCTCCAGCCGGAGTGGCGCCTCTAGGCCCGGGTCGCGCTGGGGCCGGGCGGCCATCTTGGTGCATGAAGTGGGCACGCGGGCCCGGGGTGGCCGAAAGGTGAGAGGCCATGGACGGGGATATCCGGGTCGGGTGCGTGTGTCCTGGTGGGGAGGGTCGGCTGGGCCGTGTGCTTGGGGCTGCAGGTACCAGGTTTCGGTGGTGCGGGGGACGTAGGGCCATACTACGAGGCCGGGTCCAACACTCATGCAAGTGAAAGTATACAAAAATGAATGTTCCCAGGAAGGAAGGGGGCTGTGAGCCTCTCTCACCTGTGAATGTCAAATAGTTTGTCTCTGCGGTCTCGGGGAAGTCGGGTTACGAGGCGCGCTGTCCGATTTAACCTTACTGGGATTTCTGACGTCAGCCAAATGGAAAGTGCTGACGTGCTGGTGATTATGACAGCCACTGAAAAGTTACTATGTGGCTGGTAACGAATGTCACTGAAAACGCAAGTTAAGGACCATAAATAAAGTCAGCATAAATATAGTCAGCATGAATATAAGCTATTGCTAATATTAATCTTAGTGGGTATGGAGGACAAATAAAAGCCTAATGGCCTCTCAAATTCATAATGTCAATAAGGGCCAGTATAAGGATTATATGGTAAAGGTCTATCTCCAAAAATTAACTAATATAAGTACAAGTACATAAGGTCTGAAATTATTTGTCAGGTGCAGCGCAGATTAAGAACACAAAAACACAACAAAAATAGGAATGGCAATTAGAAGATAAATGGTTTTATGTCTCTATAAGCAGGACATACAAGAGCACTAAAAGCACACTAGAAAGGCATACAAGGTGGACATTCAGACTAAATTGGTTCACAAATATAAAAATATACAAGTAGCACTGAAAGGAAACTAGAAATCCTTACAACCAATTAAAATACATAACAGAATAACATTCAGGAGAACTGTTAAACATGCTCTTCATTGCATGCATACTAAAATAAATTACAACATCATGAAAACAGTTTCAAAAGGAATTTGGTATGCTGAGAAATAGAAAACAAAGGCTTCTCCAGAGGAAATCTAAAACAACATTAGTAGGAGATGGTAACTAATAAAGTGCCCTGTGCTTCACATGGAAGCGCTGGTAGCAAGCATCCTACTATCATATCAGACTCTTAACGCAAAGGCAACATCAGAGCAATGAAATAAAAACAAAAACACTTGCACTGAAGAGAATTACCTTGTGTGTGCATGTGCACCTTGTGAAAGAGCAAAAATGTTGTCATTAAAAATAAAGATAATCATGCTGCGGGAGATAGCAAAATGTGAATAGCACACCAACAGACCAATTGATGAAGACAGCTGGTTGAAAACCCTTTCAAGTAAGTATATTATACATATATTGTTTTAAAAATCTAAGGGGCATATTATCAAGAACGTGTGCTAATAATCGCAAAAGTAACTTAACGCAACCTACAACATCGCAGTCCATTACGGGGATTTTACGCCGTGTTAACCAAGTATTCACAACACGGCGGTACCATGCAATAGTCACCAGATAAGGCGTCAAATGGCAGCGTTAAAAACAACGCCACGCCCAAAGAATGCCAAACACGAATGCAACAAAAGCTGTGATGAGGCAAAGCACGATACAAAAAGCTGCGAAAACCAACCACAGGCCTGCAAATCCCACGCGTCTGGCGGGAAAATGCACTATAAAAGACAGGGAAAAAAAACACCAAAACCAATTCAAATTGCGTAGCACCATGGACGCACCCAGACCGAATGCAGAGGACAAGTCGAAGTCCACAAGCCCCACGCAGGACCAGCATGGAAACCCATGTTCGGGGAAGGGCAAGGAGAAGAGGAAGAGGAAGACGGGGTTCAGTCCGCAAGAAGACGGGATTATTGTCACGGCGGTGATAGAACACCATCAACTACTGTTCGGCACCTCCAAACTCTGACAACCCAAACGGAAATATGGCAGTCCATCGTCACCAAAGTCAATGCAGTCAGAGTGTCGAGGAGGTCAATGGAGGAGGTCAAGAGCTGCTGGCATGATGTGAAAAGGCAGACCAAACAGAAACTCGCCGCCAACAGGAAGGCAGCAACGGCGACTGGAGGTGGGAGTCCAGCGACACAGGAGGAGCTGGATAAGCTGGAGGAAATGGTGGCCACAGTCAGCAGTGTGGAGACTGTGGCAGGATTTGGGGGCCTTGACACACCTTGATACGGCCTGACCCAACAGGGTGAGTAACGACCAGAGACTGGGGGGACAGGGGGAGATGGGCACAATGGCACACATCACAATTATGTGTAGCACACTGCACACCCAAAATTATTGTGGAACATGTCCCTGATAGCCTTGCCACATTGCAGCACACATAGAAAAACCAAGTAGGCCCCCATCCACAATGTGCACAAAGGGGCCCCCCTCCCTATCCTCAATATCACAACCTACCCATGCACATGTGCTGAATCCAGCAAATCAGCAGCTCTGTGAGCTACACTGACTATGCAAGTGACACTGCATGCCCGATAGCATGTCAGCAGCCAACAAATATGACATGGTTCACGAATCGACATGGAGGTGGCCCAGGGTGGATCAAATCTGTAAAGCAGCAGGTCAAACTCTGACATATCCACCTGGACCCACAACCCATGCCTTACAATACATGCAGCAGATGAACAATGCACCAGGCCACAATATCTGTCCAAGAGCACATATGACCCAAGTCAAAAACAATTCAGCCCCCGAAAAGCACACAATTCAAAGGCACCCTGCCTCAAAGGGAGAAGGGTACACGAAATCAGAACTGCAAGGGCAACTCCCCCACAATGCAGCACACACACATAGCAATCACAGAACATCAGCAATGACGACAATGTGGTACAAAGTGCAATACCAACACCACAGGACAGAGCTCACAACAGGTCCGCATGTGCGTAGTAACAGTCCACACACATTTGGCATTGCCTGACACAGTGTGATGATAACGTACGGGTACTACCACACATCCGTCATGTAGTTTAAAAACACACTGACTGCCATCAAATAGCCAGCTCCACCAAAACAGTCACAATGTACATTAGCATGCAGTCTGAATGTAAACATCTGCATCTTCAACATACATGAGAAACCCTGTTAACCTGTATCTCCCCTTTACATTGCAGAGGGACAAATAACACCTCCTGCAGAGCACACCACATTTCTCATCATTGATGATGAAGAGGACAACCTGCACATATGTCGACACTCTCCAACGGATAATGAACAGTCTCCGCACCCCATCCCCAGGAGCAGGGCAGGCCAGCTGCCTCGAGGTAACCCCACCACCTGCACAGACCACACAGCAGGAAACACACATCACCACGGCAGTCTCCCCCGACCCCCACGAACATAACATGGAATTCCAATGGCGTGAGCTGGGTTGCCAGGTGGAGTTGGCTGATCAGCTGCAGTGGTTTTGGGCTTGTAGCAGCCAAACTCGATGCCATACGTGGGTATCTGAGTCCCATCAGGGACCACGTACAGTCCCTATCGGACACCCCCTGTCCACACCATGCTTCACCACAGACCTTGGCTGACCTCGCTGGGGCCATTAATCGGATACAAGAACTGTCTGGTCAGACAGGCACCAGCGATGACAGCACAGAGTTAGCACAGATGCGGAGGTCAATGGAGACCATGGAGCAGATGCAAGCTGGAAGTATGGCTGCCACGCTGGACACCAGTGAGTAGTAGCTGGGAACTTCAATGCCCTGCAGTTCATCATCTTGCCATTGCTGCCACTGAGCCTGTCCCAGATGACTGCAGCGGGAACATCAACACACACAGCTCCAACCCCTGATGTGTCAGTGGCACACAGTGATGCAGCCTCATCACCTTCGCAGTCTGATGTGTCAGTGGCAAACAGTGGTGCAGCCATTACCCCGCCACACACACCGGACGCAGAACCCGTATCAGGGGAGTAAGATGGGGATGTTAATTACTGTGTGAGGAAGGAGGCAGTAGCATCCATCACCATCATATGGCCTGTCCTTGCCTGGTTCTGACCTATGCATCATGCCCTGGGATAATACCTTCCACTGACCCCCGGAACACACAGCGACATTCACCCGGACCCCGACACTGACTGCCATATCTTCACTGCTGGACAATTACACAGCAATCCTGCTGCGGACTGCACTCCCCCTCTTCCATATCACTTTATAATCCCCATAGGACTCTGGTTGGCCCACCACTGGGCTGCCATGTAATGTGGGCTTGGATGGCAATGTCCATCTCTAGCTCTGTTAATCACCAGAATGTGAATAAAACATTCTAAATTACACAGATGTGTCATGCCTATGTTCACCCACGTATGGAAGCATGGCTGGATGTAGGGACAATGATTGTACATAAAGGTACAGCCTGGTAACTGACATCTATGTGCATGTTTATCCCTGAGACACATGGCCAATTGGATGACTGTGAATGTGAGTACTAGCTGTGTCCCCATTGCACATCAACAACAATCTCACAACCCCCCAACTTAGGCACACGGCCATGTATTGAATAAGGCGATGTGTAGTAATGACCAAATCGGTAGCAGGCCAGAAGTGGTGTCCTACATCATATGTGACAACCGAACTTCACGTCGCATACCTACCCACACACATCTGTGTGGACACATCCTGTTATTATTCATAACATTGCTCCACATGGTCTGAGTTTGGACACCAGTGCTGAACGAGTCATGTGTTGTTTGGAGTCTGCCCACTGCCCCGTGTGAGGGGGCATGACTCACAGCCCATGGAATCTGCATAGTGCTCTGCCACCGGAGTGCGCCGACTTTCTGCTCTGCTGACAGTGATCAGGTGAAAGGGTCCGACAGGTTCACATGTTGTGCTACATTGCCCTGAGTGTACTCTCCCCCATGCAGTGTGTCCAAATTAATAACGTTGCCAATCGACGCTGTGTTGCTCAGACCATGGACCTGCATCACCTTGCACAGGTGTGTGTACACGCATAGTTCCACACACATGCATCCAGAGTCCTCACAAACGCAGACATGTCCTCTGTTGTGGTGGGATATGTGAGCAGTCCCCATGATGCAACAAGGTGCTGGGACCTGTGCTGTGGGTGACAATCCGATGTGGCTGCAGGAACGTAGTAACTCGTCCATGAATGCCCGTGCAGCTTCATGTGCAATGTGTTCCAATAGTACATCATTGTCATGTTCAAGGGACACCAGGGTGAGCCAATCCATTAACTGGTCTGGGCAGATGTGCTCAGTCCACGCCGTTTCCCTAATCCGCAACACAGCCCAATAGGGGAGTGCTTCGATGTGGTCACTGCACACGAGGAATTGTGCAATCTCCCATGCACAACTGCCAACACATACGCAGTATGTCAAGGCATCCCATGCACGGCTGTGTCTGTTATACTCCTGTTTGTGATCCAACAGGGGGCGCACATACAAGTCATAGTCCAATTCATCTACGGTTGTGTTGGATAGGCAGACATCCATGGAACACTTGAATGTGCATGTTCAGCAGTGGAACCAGGGCTGGACGCAGGTGACGTAGGCAAGGCGGAAGCTCAGCCGGTAACTGATACTCAGCACTGCCAGTGGCAGTGCACCCACTAAATACAGCATATGTGCACTGTACTGTTCCACGTGATGGGGGTTGTGCATGTGCCCGGGATGGCCTGTAATTGCGTTGGTGCGTCTCGTGGAACCGGCACTCTTCTGAACTGCGGCAGTTGTGTGGAGGATATGCCACACCTCTGAGCAATGATTTGAATGTGTGTGCAACGTTGGGGAGAATGGGTTGCTGTTTCTGTGGGTGTCAAGGGCATCCCATACGGGGTACCTCAAGCAGGGGCTTCTGTATGTGGGGTGTGGATAAGTTGGATAGTTCATTTGCGCAATGCGTGGTGTGGGAGTCGTCCCCATCTGCCATGACATCTCTCTCAGGGTGTTTCAGCCATGTGCAGGACCAAGGTCAGACGTGCAGGTGTCCTCCAGCCTCCTGCATTGTAACAAAGGAGCTTTCATCCCTAATGTTTGTCTGACTACTACTAGCGTTTTCGGAATGTGATGTGGCTTTGGCGCTGAGATTGAGACAAGGCCTTGGGCTCATGGTGTTCCAATGGCGATACACACACACAAGTTGGAATGTGGAGCAAGGTGCCCGAGAGGCCTTGCGCTGCTTGTGCAATCTCACTCCGTCCCTTTCCTTTGTTGGGTGCATGGCACACCTTCTTCTCTTGGATTTTGTCTTCCAGGCTGTGTCCTACAGATTGTCCAGTGAGGACCCGCTAGGACTCATCCACATGGTTGTTTTGGCTTTTGTTTGAACGGTGTTTTGTGTTGGTGATTGCATTGCTGTATGACTGATTCTCCATTCTCTGGCCACGCATGTATGTTGATTTTCCTGCTTGTGCGACATCAGGCAAACTATTTCGTTTTGGGAATCGTAGTGTTGGTGTGCAGTTTCTTTTTGTCTGGGATAGTGGGGGGTCCAGGGTGAGGGCCCGGGGGGGAAGGTTGCGGGCCTGGGTGAGGTGTCGGTGGGTGTTGTGGCCCTCTTGGGTGTCCGTGCTGCATGGGCAGTTGCTAGGGGGCATCTGTTGTTCTTCATGTGTGGCTATGGGCTGTCCTCCCTTGTCTGGCGCCGGTTTTGGTCCAACTTTGCACCAGGTCAGAGCAGGTGTTAGATTCCTGGTGCCTTATCGCATGTTTTGTGTTCTTATCGCAGATCTGGCTGGTCGTTGAGAATGTTGTGGAATGATGTCGCTGCTTTTTGTTTGGGAATGCCTACTCTGCATCTCATTAGTGATAGTTGCCGGGGTCATCCGTGGTGATGTTTGTTGCGGATGCTATCACCTGAAAAGTGGTGCTGTCGGCTGTTTGCACCGGCTTGTGAATGGGGTGTTAAATTTATCACAACTTTGGCTGCTCTAATGTGCCGTTACTCAGAGATAGCTCCTTGAGAATATGGCCCACAAAGTCTTGGCTAACGCCAAACCTAAAAATGACTACCTCCAGGTGGCATGACACAGTGTCAGTTATACAGCAACAATGTAGCCCCCATTATGGGATACAAATACTTATTTTATCTTTTAATTTACGACAAAAGAAAGAATTCAGTGAAGTATCCCGAGTCCTGCCAAACTGGTCACCAAATAGAATTTCTCCCATCAGCTGGTTTCTCCAAACATAAAGATCTATACCTGCTGGACTTAGTTGTTTTGGTGTTCTGAATATCATGGAAGCAGACCCCTGCATCCTTAGAGCCCACTGGACAGTTTACTAATTGATTGCTTGTTTCCCCACTACTTTCACTGAATGGGCTCCGCCTCAACCAATGGGTCACCAAAAGAAACATTATGCCAGATGGCTCAAGATTCTGCTTAGAGAAGAAGAAAAGCCCTACTAAGCACCTGCTGGAGGAAATTGCAAAACAGCTACACTCCTGCGTGTAATGCACACTAGTTTCCCCAACTAAAAAATATATAAAGCAGCCCTATGAAAAGGAAACATCGCCTATTATACTTAATGTATTTTAGAGGCACCACAAAACGTTTTTGAAAATGTTGAATGAGTTTTGAAAAGCATAAGCATATGAAACACTCACCTCTGTACGAAGCGAAAATCTTGGCTTACTATTTAACAAGTAAAGCTCAAATTATCAGATCTCACGATGCAAATACAAAGAAAGAGAGACAATACAACCTAGTTCACTGACGCACAACTGAGACTATTACCAACACTTCTACTAACTATGGACCTTTGTCCTAGTGAGTTTCGTGGAGATGGGTGGAAAAGGTAAACGTTTATGTTCTCCCTTAGATCATACCCACTGGAAGTCTTTAAATGAACAGTGATTCAGTCAGTCAATAAAACATTTCATTATTACAGTTAACTAGAGATGTCACAACTCGACAGTAACGCAAATATTAGAGACAGACTTTTAAACGGAGATTTCAGGCTCCCATGTATTATTTTTGACATCACTAATGCTGTACCACTGTATGACATTTTGTTAACATGTTCCAGCACTTTGCTCTTTCCACACCCTAGAACATTAGCACACTTTTGCTAATCTTCTAGTAGATGCACTATGACTATGGAAACCCGTAAACCTTTTGCCTCTGTGTAATGATTGCCACTCTTTACACCAAAGAAAGTTACTTGCAGGCCACCAGACGAATCTTTGCCTAGAACAACAATATCAGTATCAGCTTGATTTGGAAGTGGGTAGTGAAAGGAAAGTCCCTAAATAATGGTGGCTACCACTGTTCCTCTGTGCCATTAACTGTAATGGGGAAGGTACTATCACAAACTGTCAAAACAACTTCAGGTAGGTGAGACAGGCGTTAGGTTGTTTACCCCATTTTCATATGACAGGCAGCCAGTCGATAATTTTGATGCCATGTTCTTTGTGCATGAAGGCACAGGGTCAAGACTGATTTGCATATGGCTGGGTCCAAACTGGGGTGGCATAGTGGGCAAAAGAACGATGGATTTAACCCAGATCTTTTGACTGGGGAAGAATTTTTGCATTGTCAGCATTCCGTCCATCATTTGTTTGTTGTAACACTTTTCACCCTAAGTGGGATGGGTATGCCCAGACATGGGTCCCTTGCTCACTGTGCCACTGGATTCAGGCTAGCCTGGCTGAAGTAGGGTGACATACCCTGAAACCAGTCCCAGGATGCTTGATTCCGGTCCAGGGAGGACCTGGCCTGGCAGTTCGGTCTGGACTCTTCCCATGGGCACAGGGTCAAGACTGATTTGCATATGGCTGGGTTCAAACTGGGGTTGGTGTAGTGGGCAAAAAAATGATGGATTTAACCCAGATCTTTTGACTGGGGGAGAATGTTTGCATTGTCAGCATTCTGTCCATCATTTGTTTGCTGTAACACTTTGTGCATGAAGGCCATGCAAATCATGGTGATCTTGCACAAAAAGCCCATCAAATGTCCCTGATGTGCTGGAGGAAAACTTCCACATATCAGGGGCATCTGTAATGCAGATACTGGAAATGGACCTCCAGTTTAGAGGTACATTTTTCCAGCACCCATATTCGGGGCCGGTAGTAAGATGGGAGGAGGTGCAGCAGAAAGGGGTTAGTTTTGCAAGGGGCAGCCTATGAGGTGAGCTGTCATGGAAGGCCAAAGTGATGAAAGAATAAGGATTGGGTGGACTCTTGTGCTGGAGTTATGTAGGCCATTACAAAAATGGGGTAACCAAATAGTAGTCTAGGACCTGGGTATCAAGTAGTATGGAAAACAATGGTCCTAAAACTTTTTCTTTCAGAAAGAATATAAACTTAACACATAATCATAATTTTGAACGATTAGGGAGCATACACCATGTTAGCTTGCGGTAATCAAAAGCATCTAAGTTAATAATGTGCAACAACCAATACTTTTCAATGCAGCAATATATTTATTCATTCATATATAGGCTGGCAGTTTGATAATTTACTGTATAAGCAAAAACAGTGCTGGAGACAAGAAAAGGTTGCTCCTACCGGAACGTGCAGAAAGAGGTGCTCGAGTGAAAGGAGTTGGATAAGGAAACGGGAAAACGTTCCCAGAGTGTTCAGAAAGGGAAAATTAAAACAATTCAATGTAGGACTGATCCGAAGGTATCAGTCTAAAAAGGCCTCACCACGGATGATCTAAAGTCCGCAACTTATATTCGGCATATTTTGACATTTAGAGAGATATCATCATTAGGCACGGTGGGGTTGGGGGTTTTCGTTGTGGTCCAGGCCTCAGTGGTGTGGGCGTCAACGTTTTGACCTGATTTAGGGCACCGAGGGGATATTTGGGCCTCAGCCTAGGGGTCTTCCTCAGGACAGAGGGTGGGCAACCAATTCGTGGTTTGTGATATCCGTCTTACACACCTGGAGAAATAAGAAGGTTGAGCCCATGAATAATGGAGCGATAGCTGAAAAGGGATTACTATCCAAGCTAAAGCAACTATGCTCACCCGCAAGGTATTGCGGTGCGGTATGGTCCTGTTACTGGTTCATGGTACTGAGGAGTCAGATATATCCAGACAATGTATGTAACATGACCAGACAAGAGACAAGGCTAGTGACATGAATGAGTATAGTTCGATAAATGCACATAAAACATCAAAGCTCATAGCATTTCATCCCGCACATAGGTTAGTTGTTTGCAAGCCTAGGGGAGTCAGATATATCCAGATAATACATGGTAAATGACCAGATAAAAGACAAAGCTAGTGACATGAATGAGAATAGTTCGATAAATGCACATAAGCCATCAAGACTCAATATCTATGCAGAGAGATTACTCCCACATAAGGATTAACACATGATAATAGTATTAACCATTATTGAGCCCTGCCACTTGTTTGCTGATCTCCTCATATTCGTTGAGGCCCCTGTTTATCGTGTCAAAATGGTGTATCCACCTGCATTCCCGTGTATTTAAGATGTTAGAGAAGTCACCACTTCTTGGATTAGCTTTAACTCTTTCTATGACCCACCATTGTAGGCTTTCAGGTGTGTGTCCAAAAGTGGTGAAATTATCAACAAATGGAGCGCCCTGAACCTGACAGTGTATGCGACTGCAGTGTTGTAATATGCGTGCTTTGACCTTCTGGATGGTCTGACCGGTGTACATGAATTCACATGGGCATGTGATGGCATAGACCACTCCACTAGAATTACAGTTGCTATGATCTTGTAATATATGGGTCTGGTTGTTATGAGTGAATTGTTTGACTTCCCTTACTAGAGGACAAGCTTTACATTGTCCACATTTGTAATGACCCTTCACAGGGGGAATCCCCCATAGTGTGGATTGGTGGGCCTGGTCTGGAATAGGTAGCAATGACTTCACCACATGTTCACGAACATTTTTGCCTTTTCTGAATGCGTGCAAAGGAGGCAGTATGTCACCTAGTTCATCTGATATTAAGTGCCAGTGATGATTAATGATCTTTTTGATGGCGTTGCTTTTGGTGGAAAAAGTTGTGACGGATACTAGGCGCTCTTGTTCATTGGTATTCCTTTGTTTAGGTGCCAGGAGGCACTCTCTGTGGTTAAACCACGCACGTTTACGTGCTCTTTTCAGTAATCTAGTTGGATAGCCCCTCTCTGATAAACAGGACATCAATCCTTCAGATTCCTCGAAGTAGTCCTCTTTTTTGGAACAGTTCCTCCGCAACCTCAAGAATTGCCCAAAGGGTAGGTTGTCCCTGAGGTTGCGTGGGTGATGGCTAGAGTAACGCAAAAGTGTTTAGCGTTCACTGCTTTTTCTATGTAGGCTAGTGTATAGTCTATCCTGTTCCGCTTTTATGGTGATGTCCAAGAAATTGACTGATAGTCCATCATATTCTAAAGTGAATTGGATATCATGGGAGCATGTGTTGAGCCAGCTAGAAGTTGCTTCAGCTGATCTTCATTCCCTTTCCATATGATTATCACGTCATTTATGTAGAGGCCCTAGTTCAATGCAATTACTATATGGGTTGTTCTCACTCAAAATAAAGGTGTGTTCAAATTCATCTATATAGATGATGCCTAGGTTGATCGCTACGCCCTTCGTTTGTAAGTAGAAAAGGACTTGGAAGCTAAAGAAGTTTTTGGTCATGGCAATGTCCAACAGTTCAATTATGAACTCCGTTGGGACCATATGTGCTGTGGGGCATCTGCCCAGAGCTGTTTTTATATCAAATAAATGCTGGGCCCTGGGGAATGTTCATGTGCAATGCTGTTCTATCCATTGTACCTAGTAGATTGGTAGTGGGGTTATATGGACGGTCGTCCAACAACTGGATGGTCTGCATAGTGTCTCTAAGATAAGTGGTGGTACTCTCAGCTATAGGTTTTAAAAAAACATCTATGTATTTACAAAGTGGTCCTAGTACTGACCCACACCCAGATATGATGGGTCTGCCTGGTGGATCCTGCATACGTTTATGTATTTTTGGCAAGTATATATGGTTGGTGTCCTCGGATGTTTATTATTGAGGTACTCCTACTCGTGTTTACTGAGGAAATCTTCTTCCAGACCTCTTTGGGTAATGTGTTGTATTTTTTCACTGATCTCTTTGGTGCGGTCTGATCTTAATCTCATGTAATTACCCTGCATCCCTAGCTGGGATAGAATCTCCTTTTTGTAATCTTCAGTGTTTTGTATCACTATAGCGCCACCTTTATCGGCGGGTTTGATCACTATATTCGTGTAATTTTGGAGTTACTCTAGTGCTGAGCGTTCTGCTTTGGTGGTATTGTATTTTATATATTGTCTCTGGGATAAGGTTTTATTAATATCCCTCATCACTACTTACTCATAAGCCAAAATCTTGTGCGGCATCAGGTGAGTTGGAGGGTTGAATTTGGACGGAGGTCGCAAACCTGTACCAGAGAAGGTTGGTTGAAAAGGACTTTTTTGAAAATGATGTTTGAGCTGTATTTTACGGAAGTATTGGTGAAGTTCTACTTTCAAGTTAAAAGTATTTGGCCTATTTGTGGGTACAAAAGATAGGCCTTTTTCTAAAATCCTCTGCTCATCTGGTTCCAGGGTGTAGTCAGATAGATTCACCACTGGGGTTTTTGGTATATGTACTACCATCTGTAGTGTTGACGGCGGGTCTGTATGTCCCCGTGTGTCTCCTGTTGGAAATGTGCCTGTTTCCCGGGTCCCTGCTTCTTGGCTGCAGGAAGGATATTATGTGAGGGAATCCCAAGGTAGTTATTTCAGCCAAGGCAGAAGTGGTTATAGGAGATACACTACTTTTTCTCGCTCATCAGCAGCGAGTGGGTCAGATAGCGACACTGAAAGACCAGGCCCGAGCTCTGTCACATCCAACCCCGGTCAGCCCTACTCAGACCAGCAAACCCCTTTTTTATTAGAAGGCCCATGGTGGGAACACCGAGGGAGAGGACAACCCAGGGGGAGACCCAGGGCAATGAGAGAACCCACCTGGAACAGGGGCAAAGGGGAGAGCCAATGAGGACACAGCACACACAGTACAGGCAGTGATCACGTGCTCTCCATTCTGGACACGTTACCCACTGGCCCGCATTGTGTCCACTCAAGGTCGAGGCCCATCTTAATTCAACATTTAATAAGTTAATTTACGACTCTAGAGGGCAGTTCACATTCCTTACCAAACAAGGATCACTGGAACTGTTTATGGCACTCAATGAATTGTATATAAACCCGTTCTCAGATCAACGGTAAGTTGAGACAGTCCTCAGACTCTATGTCTGTAACTGTTCATAAGGCAGCAATGTTTAATTAAAGGAACTGTTCCTGCTTTGCCAAACACCTCTTGCTTCTTTTTTTTTTAAGGTATTTCATGTTCAAGGAAATAAAGGGAACAGGCAATGATACGGAGTGACATTCAAACATCGGACCGTGGTCCCTTCAATCAGCCAGCAATCATTATAGTGCAGTAATGACAGTAGGTGATATCCAACTGCATAGTCATTAAACCAGTTAACAGATCAACCCCAACTCAACAATGTCCAGTCCCTCCCCCATCCTATCTCTATGTCCCTGTGATGTCAAGCGTCTCATAAAGGGATAGTGGTGTAAAAGAAATGCAGGTGATAAGATGCCCGGCCGTGTGCATCCCGACCAGTAGGTTTGGGGTGCTCGCAGCCGCGGCAGTCAGTCTGGGGTCTCTGTCTGTCCGCTGGGCAGGATCATCAAGTATGGGGGTATTCAACGGGCGAAAGTGACAATCCTTTCCTCACTTCCCTCTCTCATCATCTCTATCAGGTTCTAGAATTTCTCTGTTCCTTCTAGCATCTCTGATGAGTGCAACACCCTTCTACTCCTCCCACCGTAGGAGGTCTGCTTTCCATCTGTCAACCTGCGGTCCAGTGGATGCTTTCTAGTGCACTGTTATCTGGCACTTGGCCAATATCAATGCTAGGTCAATAAAACTATATGTAAATTTCTTTTTTGCTGGGTCTGAGTAGTTCTCTAGTAAACATGTCAAGGGAGATAGGTCAATAGTGTGAGTTGTGACATCTTTCAGGTAATGAAGTAGCCAGTAAGGATGGCATCCCCATATTGTGTGTAAAATCCTTGCTCCCTCTGAATGATATCTAGGACACTGTTGGGAGTTATGACTAAAATAGGTATTAAGTCTAGAAGGGGTGAGGTATGCACACTGTTGGACCAGCCAGTCTTAGGCTGGTCTTCCCCAAACATTTTGCCTTACTCCTCTATTTTTGCTGATCACGATTTTGTTAGCATTTAGGACAGCTAACCAGTGCTTAAGTGCCCTTGCTCTCTCTTTTAAACATGGTAATCTTGGCTTACTCCCAACTGGCACATTTAATTTACTTCCCTAGTAAAGTGGTACTACATGTACCCAGGTCCTGTGAATTAAATGCTACTTTTTGGAACGCAGAACTGATTGTGCCACTCACTTAAGTAGCCTTTTAAACAAGTCTCAGGCCTGCCACTGCAGCCTGGGCGAGCAGTTTCAAACTGCCATTTCGACCTGGCAAAATGACTTTTGCCAGACCTAATCCTTCCTTTTTAATACATATCAGTCAACACGAGGTAGGCCCTAAATAGCCCATATGGCAGGGTGCAGTATATTTAAAAAGTTGAACATGTACTTTTAAGTTGCATATGTCTTGATAGAGACAAACTCTCACAGTTGTTTGTCATTACTGCAAGGCCTACCTCTCCAATAGGATAATATTGGGTTCCATTGTTACCTTTAATAACTGGTAACTTTCAATTGGGGGCAGATAGGAATGTAAATTTTGGCGTCTAAAGAATTGTAATTTAAAACCCTCTTTATTGGTAAAGTTGGATTTTAAGTCACCATTCTGAAAATGGCAGTATTAAAAAGTAGGCATTTTCTTGGCCTAATCATTTGGTGCCTGTATCCTGGGTCACATAACTAGGTGTACCTCGCATCTGGTCTTTGTGCGTTGCTCCCAGTGAGACAAAGAGGAATAGATATTGGCAGGATGGGCCATCTCTGACTTGATAGGGGGAGTAATTGTCATCTGCCACACTTGCACATCACAAAGACTCTGCCAGAGCACACTCACAAGGGCTTGACACTGGTCTTTTGTGACCTCAGACAAGCTGGGGCCAGGGCAGGGAGGCAGGCCATTCCAAGCACCTCTGAGGATGGAAACCATCAGAACCTTCTCTTACTTCAAAATGGACAACAGGAATAAATAATGGCCCAGACCCAACTCTTCAATACATCTTGGGACCAGTGAAAGATTCAGAACCACAGCTGTACTGCTCTGCCAGATGGACTACTACTCTGTTGCTCTGCTACCCTACTGTCCTGCTGCCTGAGTGAGAAGGACAGAACCTGACGTTTGAACCAAGGACCACCAGAGTGCCTCCAAAGGCTAGGTGGTTGGCCTCCTAATCAGAGCCTCATTGACAGAAAAGTTTAAAACCACCTTGAAGCCAGCACCTGGACTCTATCTGCTGTGAGTCTTGAACCCCAAGTGGTGCCCCCCCCAGTTCTGGACACTGGGCTGTGTGCCTGAAGGTGCTCAGCCAATCAGTTCTGGTCCTGTGAGCAGCACTGATGAAGCATGACGGATGTCCTCACAGCCACTTCAGAACCACTTCTGCGCAGCACATCTCCGCCGCATGACCTCTTATTGCAGCCCACATCTTTCTTAGAACCGCTGCTGCATGAGGCATCTGCAATGCAGGCCTTTACATCTCAAGCCCCTCGTTACGGCATCCTTGACGTCAATGCAGGACTTTGCATCCCAGCCCACGGCTTCTTCAGAACCATTGCTGCGCGATGCATCCTCAACACTAGAATTCACATTGCAAGCCCCTTGTCAATGGCATTCCCCATGACAATGCATGACTCTGCATCACAGCCAAGCAGCTCCTCGTAACTGCTGCTGCACAATGCATCCTCGATGTGGGATATCACAATGCTCCACAAACTAGGATTTAAGGTACTGTGTTCACCAGGCCAAACTTGGTCACTGTATACAGCCCGCACTCTATTGTGTGGGCCTGAACGTGTGACTTTGACCCAGTCTAGTGCGACCAGATAACCACAGTTGGCGTTGTTTGTGTCTAGGCACTATTTTCACTTAAATATTTAAAATTGCATATCTCTGGTTCTACTTATTGGGTTTTTGTTGTTTTGGTCTCAAATAAGTTATTAAAACTACTCTGGTCCTAAATTGGTGTGGGATTTTTCTTGTGTTGTGTTAAAACTTTATTGCTGTTTGAAGTGCTGCATAAATATGTTATACATTGCCTCTAAGTTAAGCCTGGCTGCTTGTGCCAAGCTACTAGAGGGTTAAGCATAGGTTAATTTGTGGTTTGCTTCTGACTTCACCGTGACAGGAATTGTGGTACCTGCTTGAGTAGGGTTTCACCCACCTCCACCAGTAACCCGATTTCCTACACACATTGTACCACATAGTAGCTGATTAGTTTAAACTGCACATTGTGGACACCTTTGAGGGTATTTGTCCAACCACCTTCAGAAATGGGACCCCAGATCCTCATCCCATTTGTCTTTGAGCTGAGTAAGTGGTTGGGTCATGTCCACAAGTAATACTTGATAAAGTCCTGACACCAGGCTATGTGTGTTTTTTTGTAGAGCAGATGACTCAACAGCCTTGGTCTATCAAGGGTTCTGCGCCCCTTCTCCCCCATTACGTTCCCATGGAAACCATCAAGGCACCATTTTAGAGAAAATGTCCCACTGAGAAGTTGTATTCCTCTCTTAATTTGTCAAAGGTTAGTGGTTCTCCATTACAAAACAGAGAGCCAACAGTCTTGACCCCCAAGTCCACCCACCCTCGTAACCATCCCCAGCTGTCTCCTCGTGTAAGCGTAGCCAAGATCCTTAATGGGAGCATGGGGTGTGCATGATGTGGTTGTGTGTGTCTTCCATAGTTTTCAAACTGTGCAGTGCCAGATCAACTTCAGGTCACTATGATCTCCAGTGGCAGTTCATAGGGGCTAGGAGGATAGCAGCACATCCGGGGTCAGGGTGATAGGAGAAGAAGTCCTAGCTCCCCCCACACATCCTGTAGCCAACACAAAAATCACTGAAGTTGGGTCTCTAAATATATGTTTTCAGAATCAGCAGCCCCTAAACTGCTGCCTGTCATCTGGTGGTATAGTTCAGTAAGGCAACTCACCATCTTCAACTACCCATACCAGATACACTAGGATAGTGTCCGTGTATTAATCAATCAATCACTCAATCAGGGGATTTTTAAGCACGCTACTCACCCGTGAGTGTCTCAAGGCGCTGAGGGGGAGTAGCAGCTCCGGTCAGTCAAAGAGCCAGGTCTTGTGGGTCTTCTTGAAGATGTGCAGGGTGGGGGCGAGTCTGATGTTGATCGGTAGCTTGTTCCAGGTCTTGGCTGTGATGTAGGAGAAGGTTCTTCCACCTTTTCTTGCTCTGCGGATGTGGGGGAGTTAGGCGAGGGCAAGGTCAGTGGAACGGAGGTTCCTCTTGGGTGCGTGGAAGGATATTCTGTCATTGAGGTATTGGGGTCCGGTGTTGTGGAGGCATTTGTTGGCGTGGGTGAGTATCTTGAATGTTACTCTTTTCTCAACGGGGAGTCAGTGGAGGTTACGCAGGAACCGGGTGATACGTTTGTGTCTTAGGGATGCCCAGGACAAGTCCGGCTGCGGTATTCTGTATGGTCTGGAGTTTGCTGAGCAGAGACTTGTTAATCCCAGCGTAGATAGCGTTTCCGTAGTCCAGTCTGCTGGTTACGACGGTGTTCCTTGACTCGGGGAGGATCCATTTGAAGGTCTTTTGGAGGATGCAGAGGGCGTTGAAGCAGTTGGAGGTGACAGCGTTGACCTGTCGGGTCATGGAAAGGGAGGAGTCGAGTATGATGCCAAGGTTTCGGCCGTGGTCCGTGGGGGTGGGGGGGCTGCAGAGGGATGTGGACCACCAGATGTTGTCCCATGCAGAGGGGGTGGGTCTGAGCACAAGGACCTCTGTCTTCTCCGAGTTGAGCTTCAAGCAGATCCTGCTCATCCAGGATGTGACGTCCTTCATTCCTTCCTGGAAGCTGAGTCTGGTGGTGATGGGGTGTTGTCGGCATAGGATACTATGCTGAGCCTTTGCTGTCTGACGATGGCGGTGAGGGGGCAATTTAGATGTTGAAGAGCGTGGGGCTCAGCAATGATCCTTGGGGTACTCCTCAGTTAATTCCTTGGGTTTGGGGAAGAGGGGTGGAAGTCTGATTCTTTGGGTTCTGTCGGCGTGGAAGGAGCAGAGCCAGTCGAGGGAGGTTCCCTGTATACTGGCTTCATGGAGTCTGGTGGGCAGTGTGCAGTGGGAGACAGTGTCGAAGGCTGCAGAGAGTTCAAGTAGGATCAGGGCTGCGGTGTGTCCTTGGTCGAGGAGGGCGCAGATGTCTTCTGTGGTGGCAAGTAGAGTGGTCTCAGTGCTGTGGTTGCTGCAGAATCCGGATTGGGAGGGATCAAGGATGGAGTTTTCTTCAATTAATTTTGTCAGTTGGATGTTGAGCATCTTCTCAGTGACTTTTGATGCAAAGATGAGGAGGGAGATGGGTCAGTACTTCTTGCGGTCGGTGGGATCTGCTGAGGGCTTCTTGAGTCGGGGTCTGACTTCTGCGCATTTACAGTCATCTGGGAAGATGCCGGTTTTGAAGGTGGTGTTGATGGTGCGTCGTAGTTCTGGAGCGATGGTGGTGGCGGCTCTATGAAAGATGTGTGGGGGGCAGGGGTCTGTGGGGCTCCTGAGTGGATGCCTTTCATGGTTGATACGGTTTCTTCGGTGGTGACTGGCGTCCATGAGGAGATGATGTGTTTGTTGGCCTTCCTGGAGGTGGTAGTGGTTTCAGAGTCAGGCATATCTAGTTGTTGAAGTTGTCATAGAGGCCTTTTCAGATGGAGGTGAGGATCTTTTTCTGGATGAAAGGTCTTTTTGGTGCATCTGATGTGTTGGTGGTATGCTGTAATGGCATTCTTGAATGTGGTGCGGTCTTCCGGGGATCTACTGTTTGTCCAGTTCTTCTCGAGATGTCTGCAGGTGTGTCTGGATTCTTGGAGGTCGGCGGTGAACCAGGTGGCCGTCCTAGGATGCTGTCTGTCGAGGCTGTGTAGGAGTGTGAGCTCATCTGCACAGTTGGAGATCCATCTGTGGAGTTCTTTGGCTGCGAGGTTGGCGTCGGTTGAGGTGGTGGGGGCATCGCGGTTGAAGATGGAGTTGAGTTGCTCTTAGGTGATCTTGCTCCAGTTCCTTTGTGGAGGGCGGGGTGCAGGTTTGGGTTGCGTGGGATTGTCGATGTGGAAGTCTACGCAGTGGTGGTCCATCCAGGAGGGTTGCGTGGTGTGGCTCAAGTGGATGTTGTTACCTCCTGCAAAGATGGGGTGAGGGTGTGTCCTGCCTTGTGGGTGGGGTTGGTGATGAGTTGTTTCAGTCAGAGGTTGGGGAGGTTGTCCAGGAGGGTGGCGGAGTTGGGGTCGGTGAGGTTGTCAAGATGGAAGTTGAGGTCTCTGATGAGTATGTAGTCCATGGGGGCAATGGCGTGGGGCGCAATGAGGTCTGTGATGGAGGTGGTGAACACAGTTTGAGGTCTGGGAGGTCTGCATGTGAGGGTTCCTCTTAGGGTTGTTCAGGGGCTGGGCTAGATCTGGAAATGGAGGTGTGTGGTGGTGGGCGGGCTGTCGCCTGAGCTGGAGGTTGTCAGTCGGAGGGAGTTCTTGTGCGCGATCGTGAGTACACCTCCAGGGCGGTTGTGGGGTTCCTTCCTCTGGATCTTGTATCTGTCGGGGATTGCGGTGGCGATGTCGGGGGAGAGGAGGAGTTGGTCCAAGTTTCTGTGAAGAAGGTGACGCTGGGCGAGAGGGCATCGAGGAGGTCTCAGATTTCTACAGCATGTTGGTGCAGGGAGCATACATTGAGGAAGATGCACTCCAGGGCTCTGTTGGGGCTGGCAGCTGTGGTGGTGCGAAGGGTGGTGAAGGTTCGGCGACAGTGGCGGCAGGAGAACTGTCCGTTTGTGGTGTTTGGCGTGGAGAGCTGGCAGTTGTTGTTCCTTCCGAGGTTGAGTGCATGGAGGGCAGCTGAGTCATAGCGGTGGGGGCTCGGAGATCCAGGGTCCCTGGCGCTGGTCGTGGTCGGGTTGCGTATGGGCTTAAATGGGCTTGCCTTTGGCTCGCCTTTAGCGCTCCAGGGGTGCAGCCGCCATTAATAGGGAAGGGGGAGGGAGGCGCAGCTGGGAGGGTGAGCGGGAAACCGGCGGAGGGGAGGGGAGGGGCTACGGGGGCAGCATCGGCAGGAGAATCGGGCACGGAGAACAAAACAATGACAGACACAAACCGCAAAAGCGGGCACAAGCAGAGAGGCAGACAGAGGCCTCAAACCTACAGGCAGTGGTGATGCGGGTTTTGGGGTGGTGGCACCACTGCGGAGCTGCTGGGGGAGAGAGCAGGACCCTGACCAGGAGGGAATTTACTTCTAGGGGTAATCACCAGAAGCATCCTAAAGTAGTATGGTAGGTGTGGTAACGCCACCATTTAAGAAGAAAATGAAAGCGTTGTTTCCCGTAGGAGAAACGTCTCTTACTCAGCACTCCGATATTTGTTGAATTTTTAAATAATTGTACAAGGATTGTAGAATTGTAGTTTTGAAGCGTCTTTTATTCCAAAATTCTTATAAAGTTCATATGATGTTCATACTATTTCACTCATAGTATTCAACCAGTAGGTTTCATCGATCCTCACATTTCTGCCCAATGCATTTCGGGCGAACCCTTCGTCAGGGGACTTACATTCTGAAAACATTAAACAAGTATCATATAACAAGGTATAACACAAATATCAAACAAACAATTTCAATGTTCTCATGCTAACAGTGATGGTGATAACGAAGCTCTAGCTAGTGTATCAGGTAAGAGAGGAAAGGGTACCGGACCACGTGAAAGATGTTGTCATAAGCTGATATTGTGAACGAGGTTATTTGTGATTAAAAATGAACGGACAAGCGCACATATCACGTGAAAATTAATAACGTGAACGAATACGGTGATTTTGAAGAAAAAAGATGTCGCAGTAACTGATGGGTCGTGAGAAGTAACAATAAGTGCATGCAAAGTGATCGTGAAAAAAGGGAAATTTAACGCTATTATGCGAGCAGTGTACAAGGTTGAGTTCTGACCTTTCTGTCTAGGTTCTTTGAAATCCTGGATGCATAACGTTAGGAACCACAAGGTAACGGAACGATAAAAATATACTTTCTAAAAAAAAGGGAATAATTTTGTGTAAACGATATACCAAGCGTGAAAGTTAATCACGAAATGTGCAAACCATGATGTCGATGTAGACATCACCCGTATGTATGAGCTTACCGCAACGTGAAATTTCGATCGGATTCCGACTACCAAACCATAAGGAGTGCGAGGATCCACATTCCATTTGGAGTTCCTACAGATTTTTAACGCCACCATTTAAGCCATGGCTATCCTTGCGAAGATCGAAACTGAAAGTGTCATTCATAAAACCCCACTGCTCCTGAGAGTTGCAGTGGCTGTGCTAATAGTACTCTCTAGTAGTGCAGGCTATTTCTTTAGTTGCTTACTTACCGGTACTTTATTGGTGTGTGTTCCCAGCACATTCTGTGTGTACCGGCATATCGTTGGGAGCAGTCCTAATGGGAAATAAACTAGTTTTGAGTCAATTTATGCACAACTCAGAGGTGGCTCCAAACTCATTAAGGAGTTGTACTGCTTTGTCTGGGTCCTTTTGCCTCTCCCTGAGAAAGAGCAAATCACACATCATCAGCATATAATGAGATATATTGCATTGTGTCCCAGGTGCGTATCCCTGTAAAGAGGGAACATAAGCAAGCGCTACACGCCAGTGGTTCCACTGCTATAGCTAATGGGGATAAAGGGCAGCCCTGCCTGATGCCCGTCTCCACAGTATATTGGCCGGAGATCAATAGTCCTGTTTGGACTTATGAGGTGGGAGAAGAATATAGTACTTACATCCATCTAATGAATCCCTGTCCAAGTCCTACTCGTACCATTAAAGCAGAGAGAGAGACCCATTCAAGGCTATCAAAAGCATTTTCGAGGTCTGCTATAATCGAAGTTCAGAACCGATAAAGATCTGTACATCGTCATAGCTGTAGCAGGTTTCCCTCAGGGGAATTATCAATGCTTACTTGTTCAAAATTTGGATGGGGCACGCGTTCCGTACATCTCGGTACAAAGTGGCCAATCAAGGAGCAGGTGTCTTGATATAAGCTGTGTAGAGCTCTACCAAAAACCATCTATGCCAGAACCTTTCCCCTGGCCATTCTCTTCACTTCCCCCATAGTCTCTTCTAACATTATTACAGCCCTTAGTTCCTCTGCAGTCTCTGGTGCAAGGCGACAGAAGGGTAGCTCCTCTAGGAAGTGCTGTGTGTTGTCTGCCATGTTTCTCCTGTTTCTGGAGTACGATGTGGTACAATATTTGGGAAAGGCCTGGTTTATCTGGCTATGTATGTAAACCCAGCTGCCCAGGGTCGTGTCTATTTGGTTAGGCTGGCCAACCTCACCATCCCGGTTCTAGCCTTATCCTGTTCTTCATGTGCTTGTGTCATATTTGCCTCATAGTAAGGCATCAAAGCTGTTCAACGCTCTCCGTCATGGTCTCAGGGCTTCCAGGTCTAGCCCACTTCAAATTTCTAAGTGTCATCTTGTGTGTTCTACACTCCTTCAGTAGTGTCCGATGGACACCAAGATATATTGTCCCCTTATAACCACATTGAACACTTCCCATTTAGAAGATATATAAAGAGGTAGTATCGTAGTTATCAGTAAAATAGTTTTGGGTCCATTCTCCTATGGTCTCTCGGAAAATGGTGTCCTCTAGGCTATCTATTTTCCGTGTCCAACTTGGGATGAGAGTTTGTACTTCATCCTAGGTCAGGGGCATGAGGATTGGGTTGTGGTATGAGACACTCCTAGCCAGGTATTCTGTGTCAAACATAGATTCCAAGACATCTGGTGAGCATAGCAATATATAGAGGCAGATATGGAGGTCATGTAGGGCACAGGAGTATGAATAGTACCTGCCTGTGGGGTTGGCCACCCTCCATGCATCAATGAGCCCCCAGTGTTCCTGCCATGTGGAGTATTCCTTTACTAAATGAGTAGGGGGGTGGTCTCCTGGGGGCTTTGGGTGTGAGTGGTACAGTTCAATATTATCTACGTAGTTGAAGTCTCCCCTAATGAAGACCATACAGGGCATAAAGGAGGCTATTGTATTGGAGATAGTATCAAGGAATGTTCCCTGTTTCGTATTGAAAGTGTAGACACTATTGTGATATCCCTGCCTGCTAAGAACAGTGTATCATCCCTCTGCATCAATTTTCCCATTAAGGATCTGGAACGGAACAAAAGGTTTTATCCAAATTAATGTCCCCTAGACAAGGCTGAGTATTCAGTGCATATGCTGTAGCCCCCTCCAGCGTGTATGCAGTGCTGCCCTCTCACATCTATTCAGGTGGGTTTCTTGCAGTAGTGTACCCCCCTCATTTTCAAGTAGACTAAGACTTTATATCGTTTAGCCATACTATTGAGTCCACGGACTTTCCAGGATATAATTTTATATGTATTGTGGCTATCTGTCATCTACTTAATATCCTCATCAGGTGTGCACCTGGTTCTGGCCGTGTCCTCTGCTATTCCCATATGGTATCTGACACAATGACAACTGTAATAACAAAAAACATATATTCCAATTCCCCAGGATAGAAAGTCAACATCTCCCCATCCAAACTTCATTGAATAACCCAACAGCCCAGCAGATCACAGTGCCCAGGATGCTCGGCCCCCTTTCCTATGCCGTTTTGGCCCCAGGAAACCTATTTCATGGGGCTCACTGTATTTTTAAGGGAAGGGCGATGTGTGGTGCCCCTCTCCAGGCTGCTTTCAGCCCTGGGATCCCATCACCAACGGCCCACTTTAGTTTTTAAGGAGAATGGGCTGCATGGGCTTTAACAGGCCTTACGGTCGCCAACACCCATGCTCACAACTATTCAAAAAGGGGAGGGGCCACATGGCCCCTCGAGCCTTCTATGGCCTTGGGGACCTCATCCTCTGGGGTTGGCTCACCAGTTTTGTCCCGGGGAGCCCACCCCTGGGACACAGCAGTTTCCTTGCCCACACTGGTGTGGGCAGGGAAACCTGGGTTTGCTCCCGCCTGTCTGGAGCATTTTTGGATAGCCTGTCACAAGGGAGAAACACAAAGTTTGCTTCCAGCGGGCGGGAGCTTTGAAAATTTTCCTGCCAGCTGGGACCAGACTTTTGATCTATTTCCCTGCCAACACTGATGTGGGCAGTGAAACAAATAAAGAGATTATTTCTTTACGGATGAAGTAACAGAAGTAGCTGCTTCCTGCTGGAGGGAGCAAAGCCAATCCCTGCAGCAGGTGGGTAGCTGGCTGGGGTCACAGAGGCCCTGGGGCTCCCTCCACAGCCCCCAACGTTGAGCATCGTGGGTGATTTTGGTGGGCACTAGGGCACCCACCTTACAATAATGCAGGCCCCTGGGGATGTGGTCTCAGGGCCATAAATGGTTTGGGAAGGGGGTGCCAGGTGGTCCCTTCCCCTTAGCTTATTTGCAGCCCTGTGGAATTAGGTCCCCAGGGCCTTTTAAAGACTCAGGAAGGGAAGCTGCATGGTTCCCCTCTCCTTTTCATATATGTGTACAGCATGGGAGATGTATTAGAAAGGGGAGGGGGCCAAGTTGCCCCATACCGTTTAAAATAAAAAACAGCCTTGGGAGATAGGGTACCCAGGGCCTAACGAGGCTCAGGGAGGGGGCCACATAGACCCCCAGTCCTTAACAAAAAACAGGCGGGGGCCATGTAGTCCCACTCCCCTTCAAAATAGATATGCCCGGGGGATAAGTTCCCAGGACCTGATGAGGTTCCAGAAGGGGGCCATGCATCCCCCCTCTCATCGCAAAAAAAGGGCCTTGGAAGATGGGATCCCCGGGTTTAAATAAGGCTTGAGTGTCGTGTGACATCCCTCCCCTTTAAAATACATAGGGCCTTGGGGGATGGGGTCTCAAGGGCCTAATAAGGCTCAGGGAGGGGGAGCTGTTTTATTATATTTGGATCAGGGGATCTGGTCCTTGGATCCCCAGAAGACTTGAGGAGGGGGGCGCAAACTCCCCTTTCCTGCTTAATTGTATTTGGCCACAGGGGATGGGGTCCTCTGGCACAAACACCAATCTTATGCCACATAGCAAACACTCAACCCCCTACCACGGATGGTTAAATGCCATGCACTACATGGGGTTGGCTACCTGTGAGGGGTTAGCCACAGGGCTGGCCCATGGCCGGGCCCAGTCACCATTACTTCACCGTGCATGGCTGAAGGCCTTGCACAGCATGGAGCTGGCTATATTTTGGGGGATTGCCACATGGCCTGGCCACAGGCCACGCTTTTTGGGCAAAGCCCCACCATGCATGGCGTAAGGCTGTGCGCAGCTTGGTGTTGGCTACATGCGGGGGCATGGTCCTGCAGCCAACCCCCTCCATGCACGATTGAAGGCCCTGCACAGCGCGAGGTTGGTTGCCTTTGGGGAGAGTTGGCCCTACTAGCCAAACCCCTCTGCAAACGCCTCAAGGCTGCTTGCAGGGTGTGGTTGGACACAGGCCCTGCAGCCAACCCCTCGCCACCCATGACTGAAGGCCCTGCGCAGTATGGGTTTGGGTGAATTTGGGGAGGTTGGCTCAAAGTGTGGCCAACCTCCCTCTGCGCATGGTTGAAGGCCATGTGCAGCATGGGGTTGGCTGCAAGCAGGGGTTGGATTAATGTATGGTAATATTTTATAACTTTACATTAAAAAAACTTCACATTTCACTGAAAAAAATATATGTTAAAATAACATTATAGTTAGTTGAAATGTTCAGTAACAACCTAACATTTTAAGCCTTAGAAAGCACAGAAGTTCATGGTTATAGTTATCTTAAGTAACTATGACTTGTGTCCCAAAGTAACTATAACTCCTGCCTTCATCATGCTAATTTCCCCACATATTACATAACTCATTACATCTTCTATGACATTATTAATAATATCACTACAACTTTTGCAACAAAATTATTGCTGGGAAACCTGTGCATGGCGATGGCGCGAGTTATAGTTACTTGAGATAACTATAACTGGTGAATGTATTTGGTTTTTAGAGTTTAAAATGTTAAGTTATTACTGAACATTTCAGCTAACTATAATGATACTGTGTGTGTAATATAAGTCCTTTTTTTTTTTTTTTGATAAGAACAAGCACTGACTGGACAATGATTTAAGGTGTGTTGTTTACCAGTGAGTTGGGGTAGTGTGTAGTGGCTCACACCACTTTCCCTGAAAAGGACTTGGACTACTCTGCTTCGCTACCCTGCGAGATTCAAGTGCTACAACTGGGTACTTGGTTCCCAGTAAAAGGAAGTTTGTGGACGTATTACTTGTGAAGGACTCACATCCTTCACAACTGATAATCATCTTTCCTACAATATTCCAACATTTTGTTGCTTATAAAGTTTTGTACATTACATCAAATGTTGTATATGTAGATATAAATTAAATAGATGCACTACAAGTCAATCTTAAAAGCCTGAAAACAATATTTTCAAGTGCATCATTATTGCAGCACAGGATTTTTACTTGAGGCTGGATCTAAAATAATACTTTGACTTCCAAGCAATATGCTTAACGTTTATGATATGCCCTGTTCCTTCCATCCTGTGGTTGCTACACGTTTGAGTGTTTCATTGTCCCGCTTTGAGTTGGTCTGTCATCAGGTGCTCGGACAGGACAGACTATTTAGTTTTGACAGCAATTTACTCTATTGATCATATTTTTGTTCCTGCTGCCCATTATAAAGATTGTGGTCCCAAGAAACACAAACCACCAACAGTGAGTATGCAGCAGTAGAACTTGTTAAATACCTGTCAAATCCCTGGGTTAAAAATCAATACTGAAAAAGAAATTAGCTCCAAAATACAAATGCAATTGTGGAAAATTGAATATTTGGAAAGTAGTGTAATGGTTGACTGATTGTTTGTATGTATGCTGTGAAGAGGGAGAAAACGTGTTTGTGTATCAATGGATTTCACCATTTAAATTTAGGTAGTTATAAAACATCGTATTGCCGTTTTTCCTTAGAATAGGTACTATCTTTATGAAACATGGTGAAGTTTCACCCTTTTTGTAACCAAAAGTCATATTTAAAAAAAAGTAACAAGATGTAAGAAAACAAGCACAGGCTAAGCCAATAGGTCTCATTCATGTTACGTTTATTGGCTATGTCAATGAGATTTTTAGCCATGTGGTGTAACGGCACGGCTGCTGTACATTGTATAGTATGATACAGTTGTGTGCCTTGCCATTGTATAGCTTGGTATGATATGTCATTGTATGGTATGGCCTTTCATTGTATAGTATGGCGTGTAACTGTATAGTATGGTATGGCATGGTATGGTAGGGTATGTATGGTTTGTTATGTTATGGTATGGTATGGTCCGGTATTGTATGGTATGGTCAGTCATTAAATAGTATGGCATGGACTGTCACTGTATAGTAAGGTAGTGCTGGGGTTCATTAGAATTATGCGATTCTGCGGCAATGTTTTTTTCACCTAATCATAGATTTGATACATTTGCCAAACATTTCATCATCTGCTTCATAGTTTGCAAAATTAAAAAATAAAAAGTGGAGAGGAGTTGGCCTAACGGCTAGGGCGGTCGACCTCGAATCTGGGGAACTGGGTTGAGTCTCGGCAATGACGCTGAACATCCCGTGATTCTGTGTAAATCACTTAATCTCCCCGTGCCTAACAAAAATGAACGCAACTGGTGCTATGTAAGGCACTCTGACACCCGATTCGGGTCAAGTTCGCGCTATATAAAAATCTATTTTAAAAAAACCTCAAACGGATCAAAAGTTCCTAAAAACCTGTGTAGAATGTGAATACGTGCAGTGGCAGGCTCTTTGCGAGGTTAACTGGCAACACAGAGAGTATGGGAGGAAGGGAGGCAAAGGCATATGGACGGAGGATAGAAGGGAGGGAGCGGGTAAAGGCAACGGAGAGAGAGAGGGTTACCTCGATGTAATATCATGTCTGAAATACAACTAAAACAACAAAAACCTGCAAAATGTAAGTGAAATGACCGCCCTGAAAAAAACTTTCTTAACTATGGTATAACATGTTTGAAGCAGTAACAAAGACGGAGATACAAAGAGAGGGGTCAAAAGCCACATGGATGGAGGGGGCAAAGGCAACACGGACGAAGGGAAGGACGGTGGGAGGGAGGATGCACAAGGCAGCATGGAAGGCAACATCTGGCATTTAACAGAAGCAACACAATTCAGAAAAAATATAATGAACATGCACGGCTTGAAAATAAAGGTTCTCTGCTACAGTAAAGCATCTTTGGAACAGGAGAGTAAGTGGGACGGAAATGAACGACCTGCAGACCGATGCAATATTATGGATGGCTTCCTCACAAATGCAGTATCATGAAGTGTTTCCTCCAAAAGAAAAAATAGTGCAGCCATCAAAGCGTGACCAGCGGAAGGACACTCAGTGAGAAAAAAGTGGTATTTTGACCATGAACCATGGGAGAGACATCCATACTAAGAAGAAATAAAAACAGCATTCATTCATTCATATGTCTGTCAGGCACTTGCAACAGCAACACAAATGAAACATTAGAATACAAACTAAAGATCCGATAAATAGCTCAATTCGTTAATCCTGGAGATCCTTTCTGTGGCCATTTGTAGATATTGCGTTCAAGTACTCATATGAGAACCACTGTGAATAATGTAAGCATTTATAACATCTGCATTTTGTGGAGACATAAATTGGTCCCACGTCAATCTATTTTTTAGGTCTGGAGTTAGCTACAACCTTTCAGGGCAGATTTACAAGCCCAATGCGCCACATTTACGCCGCCACTGCGTCACTTCTGTGATGCAGTGGCGACGTAAACCAATGCGCCACGTTGCGCCTTATTTACAACGTGACGCATCCAGGGAGATGCGTCACGTTGTAAAGCCCTGCACCACATGAAACCTGCATTAGGTTTCACGTGGGTGTTCCGTCGCAGGAACGCCTCGTAAAAGTGACGCAGTGAAATCTACAAGATTTCACTGAGTCACTTTTATGTCCATGCTGCGTCAAAACCCTGCGCCTGCATGAAGCAGGCTTAAGGAGTGACGCAGCATGTTAGGCATAAGGCGCCCCTGAGCATTGACGGAGCCGCGTCGCGCTAGCGACACAACTCCAGCAATGCGCCATCCTTACGCCACAGGATGCGACACGCATCGCCCTATCCTTGCGCCAGGGTGTATAGCATTGTAAATGTGATGCATTTGTGGTGGCGCAGGGAGGGAATTGCGTGTTGCATCTTTTCTGGCGCATCCCTGCTGATTTCCAGAGATGCGCCAGAACTCGTAAATCTGCCCCTTCATTTTTAGTACAAATTATACAATTTTTAAAATTTTTGTTAAACTTTTAGCAAAAATATTTAGACCGCAGCCTGCGTATCCAACCTGTGTGCACACAGGGAGGACAGTTTTTTTCCCAGTTTTCGTTATAAAGCTTTTCAAAAACATTTTTTTTTAACGGCAATGCTATTCGGGCTGGCAGCCAGTGCCAGAGCTACTGGCTTTGACATGTTTGTTTTCGTTTCTTTTCGGGCATGCAGTTTTGCTTTTTCCATCATAGAAGCACACAAAACAACAACAAAAACAAACGAGATCTCACACTTAACTCAAATCTCAGTACTTGAAATTGTTAATAAGGTACATTTACCTTCAGTCAGATCTTAGGGGTTGCCTACTGATGCTGCTGGAATGCCCAGTAAGTAGCAAAAACAATTTAAAAAGATCTCTGTGCTTTAAACATCAAAAAAGCAAAGGAGAATGCACGCCAACTAGCAAATTAATTGCCATGCCACCTACCAGAACAAAAATAAGCAAATTATCCCGATGATCACCCCGACGCACAAGAAAGCACTGCTAATTATAACGCACACCAGAATCATATCTTCTCCCTTTTCTTTAGAACGAAAGCTTCTGGGCTCCATTTCTGATTAAAATAAAGAAGATAATAATTTAATTAATAACAATATAAAGTTGAATAACAAAAGAAAAAGGAAATTAAATTCTTGATAAATACATTGACAAAGGTTTACTATTTGTTTTTAATGTAAAAATATCACGCTTCGAAAACATGCACGTTTAAAAGAATAGTTTGGAGTCATCATATTATTATAAATTGATTGTCACCAATTGATGCACAGAATTTCACCTGCGCTTTTATCTGTCTCCTCGGTCCACCTCCAAGTCCCTAATGCTCATAATTTCTTATGACATGACTCCCAAATAAGGCAGGAGAACTTCAGGAAATGCTGCAAAAGGAAGCTTTGTCCACCTCCAGCTGCCGGGCACCATCAATATGCTCTCATTCCTAGCATCCTCCTGGTTTTCCTATCCTGACTGATATGAGCGGTTGGGAACATTGTGCTAAG
Organism: Triturus cristatus; assembly: GCF_964204655.1. Taxonomy (NCBI): domain Eukaryota; kingdom Metazoa; phylum Chordata; class Amphibia; order Caudata; family Salamandridae; genus Triturus; species Triturus cristatus. The sequence continues at coordinate 679,508,488 of NC_140589.1, forward strand.
ATTTGTCATTCACAGTGCCTGCATCTACATGCCTTTTTTGTTTTTTACCTGACAGGGATGGGATTAAAAATTGACTGGATGATGGATTTTAGGGAGCGGTGGACTTGATCCCTATAAACATGAAAGCTACGAGAACAAACCACCCAGAGTTTGTAGCCTTAAGCCAAAGCATATTATTATTATTGTCATCTTCGGGTGATATTGAGAAAACCCTGGGTGAGTGTATTCTCAGCATTGCTCTATCCTCAGTGGTTTATCTGAGGAGAGCCAAAAATCCAAGCGCAGGATTTAATTCTCAACAGGAGAGAAGTGAGTTGAGCACTGGGCAGAGTATAGAGGATCCTGGTGAGAAACACGTAGGGATTTTCTGGTGTGCCTGATCAGATTTGTATTATTTTCACTTCTGTTTGTATTTTGCATTTCACAATTGGAAAACATTTGTAGGAATAACACCAAGGCAAGGCTTTTTTCTCTCTACCCTGGAGGTTTCCTTCTCCCCCTAAAATAAGAGGGGAACTCGTGTCTGGGGACAGAGAGGATAAGAGTAGTGACCAACAGTGATTGAGGCCACTGCTACCTGAAATTGCAAAAATAAATGATCCGCAACATCGATTAATGTAGCAAACCCTGAGAGAAGGACATCATCGCCTTCCTTTCACTCCAACAAAGGAGACATAGAGAGGGTTATGGAAAAACAGTGAGGTAAATACATTGGGAACGTTTTTCTTCCGAAGATTCTTTCACATGTTCAAGAGAATATGTGGGCCCGATTCACAGAACTAACTTAAGACAAAATCCTAAATTTACTACTTTTGGTATTCACAGAAGTTAGGATTTTGTCTTAAGTTTTTCTTAAGACAAACTTAAGACAGACTTAAGACAGACTTAAGACAGACTTAAGACAGACTTAAGACAGACTTAAGACAGACTTAAGACAGACTTAGGACAGACTTAAGACAGGCTTAAGACAGACTTAAGTTAGGATTTTGTCTTAATTGTGTCCTAAGTCTGTCTTAAGTCTGTCTTAAGTTTGTCTTAAGTTTGTCTTAAGTTTGTCTTAAGTTTGTCTTAAGTCTGTCTTAAGTCTGTCTTAAGTTTATCTTAAGTCTATCTTAAGTCTGTCTTATAACTTCTGTGAATACCAAAAGTAGTAAGTTTAGGATTTTGTCTTAAGGTAGTTCTGTGAATCGGCCCCTATGTGTTTTCAAGCTCCTGTTGCACCTATCACAGCACTTCCTCTAGCACCTTGTTAAGCTGGTTTCTACATACGCCTCAGACGGACCTGCAATTTCACTCCCATGTATTAGATGTAATTCAGCAAGAATGGAAAGATCTTGACAAAAGGATAATGCCCCACATCATAGCTCGCCTATACATGTCTGCAGAAATAGACACAAAACAGCTAAATTCTACAGTTGTTTGTTCACTGTGGCCCATATTAGTGGAGCATTGTTAGGACTGGCATCTTTAGTGTGGTTCCCCCCTATCTTTTTGCTTTCAATACTCCTGTTTTGCTGATTTTGTTTTTGCTGGCTTTAGGATTCTGCACACTTTACCACTGCTAACCAGTGCGAAAGTGCTAGTGTTCTCTCCTCTAAACATTGCATTCAATCAGTACCTAGGAGTATCTGGGTGCTGTGTCTCTGTCGAAGAGCCAGGTCTTGAGTCTCTTTCTGAAGTCTGCCAGCGAGGGGCCCGTAAGGAGATGGATGTCAATCTAGGTTTTGGCTGCGATGTAGAAGGAGAGGCGGCTGCCGTTGTGGGTGCTGCAGATGTGGGGGTGTGCGAGTGAAGAGGAGCGTAGGTGTCTAATGGGTTGGTTGAAGTTCAGTCGATGGTTGAGGTAGGCAGGTCCTAGGTTGACGAGGGCTTTGCAGGCATGCGTGAGAATCTCAAACTGGCATTTTCCTGGATGGGGAGCCGGTGCAGGTTTCTGAGGTGGGGGACAATGTGGGTTCCTTTTGGGGGGGTCAGGATGAGTCTGGCAGCTGTGTTCTGTATGGTCTGGAGTCTTCTGAGGAGCTGGATGGGAATGCTGGAGTGTAGGGCATTGCCATAGTTAAGGCGGCTGGTGATGAGGGCCTGAGTGACGATCTTTCTGGTGTTGGTTGGGATCCATCTAACCATTCTGTGGAGCATTCGAAGTGTGTGGAATCAGGAGGAGGAGACTGCGTTAACTTATCGTTTCATGGTCAGTTGGCTGTTGAGAATGATGCAGAGGTTCTGTGTGTGGTCGGTCGTTGTGGATGTGGGTCTGAGTTCTGCAGGTCACCAGCTGTGGTTCCATGCGGAGGTGTTCTTCCCGAAGGTCAATACTTCAGTTTGGTCAGTGTTGAGTTGGAGGCAGTTGGCTCTGTTGTTAATGGCGTTGCATAAGTTGGTTTTGGCGTAGGCGGGGTCCTCGTTGAGCAAGAGGATCAGAGATGTTGAACAGGGTGGAGCTGAGGGATGATGCTCGTGGTACCCAGCATATGATGTCTTTGGGTGCAGAGGTGAAAGGAGGCAGTCAGATGCTGTGTGTGCACATTGTAAGGAAAGAGGTGGTCCACTTGAGGGCTTCTTGCCATATTCCTATGTTGTAGAGTCTGTTGATGAGGTTGTTGTGGAAAACTGTGTTGAATGCAGTGGTGAGGTCGAGGCGGACAAGGGCCACCTTTCTCCACATTCAAGGAATGTTCTGATGTCTTCTGTGGGAGCAATCAGCATGGTCTCAGTGCTGCAGTTGGCATGGAATCCTGATTGAGAAGCGTCAAGTAGGTGGTTTTGTTCCAGGAATTCAGTGAGCTGCTGGTTGAAGGCTTTTTAGAGAACTTTGGCTGGTTAGGGGAGCAAGGAGATCAGGCGATAAATATTTAGAATGATGGGGTCAGCAGAGGTTTTCTTTGGGAGTGGTATGATGTTTGTGAGTTTCCATCTGTCTGGGAAGGTTGCTGTGAAGATGGAGGTGTTGAGGATGCTTGTGAGTTGCGTGCTGATTGGGTTCAGTGAGAGGCTGTGGAGGTGGTGAGGGCAGGGGTCAGTGGGTGCCCCGGATTGGAAGGAAAATATGATAGCTGAGGTGGTTAGAGGGGTGAGTGGTGACCGGATGGTAATGGTTTGGCTGGTGTTTTCTGGTTGGTTGAGGTTGTTGGGTTGATGGTGGAGGGTTGGATGTTAAAATTGTTGAAGATGTTGGTGATCTTTGCTGTGGAAGTAGTCTGAGAGTGTGTTGCATGCAGAGTTTTTGGGAGGGGTGGATGGTGTTCTCTATGACCGTCAGGATGGATCATTCTTTGACTATTTTGAAGAGTTCCTTTGAGTGGTTGGCAGCGGAGTCGATGTGGGTGGTTATCGCTGCTTTCTTGGCGTCTTTGATGTGCCAGTGTTAGTTGCTGTGGGCTGTTTTGTGAGATGCTCTGTCAGCGGGGTTCTTGGTGGTGCGCCATCGTTACTCCAGTTGGTGGCAGTTGTGCTTGGTGGCCCTGAGTTCTGGGGTGTACCAGCTGGCATGTTTGGGGCTCTTATTGGTTTTTGTAGGTTTCAGCAGGGCGACTCTGTCAGCGCAGTCGGAGACCCAGGTGGGGAAGTTTTGAATGGCATGGTTGAGGTATGTTGAGGCCTCGGGTTGAGAGGTGGTGAGGGTCTGTGACCACTGAGTTTCGGTGACCTTACTCCAACTGCGGTGGGAGGATATCTGCTGCCTGTTGGTGGTGTGCTGGGCATCAGTGATGGTGAAGTGTACAATGGCGTGGCCGGTCCAGGAGAGTTCTGTGGTGTGTCTGAACTGGATTCTGTTGCTGAAGGTTAGGTCGAGTGTGGGCCTGGCTTTGTGTGTGGGTTCGGTGACCAGTTGAGTGAGACCGATTCTGTTTAGGTTCTCCAGGAGGGCAACAAAGTTGGCGTTGTTGGGGTCGTCAATGTGGAAATTGAGGTTGCCTAGTAGAATGTAGTGGTTTTAGCCAATCACTAGGGGGTGATAAGGTTGGGGATGGGGTCGTAGAACTTGCCCGCGGTCTCGGGTTCTGGAGGCGAGGGTACCTCTTATCGTGATCTTCACATCAGTTTTTAGTAGGAAGTTGAGGTGTTCTATGATAGGCATGGGATCGTCATCGGTGATGGTGCATCGGATGGTTTCCTTGAAGATGATGGCGAAGTCTCTGCCTTGTTTCTTGGCGTGGTCACGGTGTATCATTTTGTAGCCTTCGGGAGTAGCAGTGGTGAGAGAACTGGCTTACACCCAACTGCCATATTTAATTTATTTTTATGTCTCTAGTAAAGTGGTACTAAAAGTATCCAGGGCTTGTAAATTAAAAAGATACTAGTGGGCCTGCAACGTTTGTTGTGCCATCCACCTAATTAGCCTTCCAAACCTCTCTCAGGCCTGTCATTGCAGCCGCTGTGTGCAGTTGTGAACTGCCATTTCAACCTGGCAAAATACATCTTTCTCCCGGGACAAACCTTCGATTTTAATACATACAAGTCTCCCCTAGGGTAGGCCTTGAATAGTCCAGATGGCAGGGTGCAGTATATTTTAAAAGTAGAACATGTACTTTTAAATGTCCATGTAGTGAAAAACTCTCACATTAGTTTTCACTACTGCAAGGCCTATCTCTCCGATAGGATAATATTGCAGTTATCTTTTTATCATCAATAAGTCATAAACTCCAAATAGGAGCAGGAACCTGTTCATGGGTGTTGTCTTTGGAATTGTAATGAAAAACCCTCTTTCAAGGTGAAGTCGGATTTTAAATTACAATTCTGAAAATACCCCTATTAGAAGGATTCACTTACAAAGGGGTTGGGACTTTTGATTAGCATGGTTAGCCCACAAATAAATTGTATTCATGCAGTTTATTCAGGCTGATAATTATTTAATCAACACTTCTTTACTGTAAAATCAGGTAATTTAATTAACTTAACCTTTTTTTGATTTAGCACATTATAATTGTTCAGTACATTTCACAAACACTGAGAAATATCCTTCAGACAACATTAAAGTGTAAGACACATTATTTGCAGCCCCAACTGAAAAACGTATTTTTCACAAAATCACATAAAAACATAATAATTTCAAACTGGGTGAACCAAGTGCATTAAATACTTCATACATATAACAAAAAAATGAAATTCAAATCAGTCTTATAATTGTGTTGGAGTTTCAATTGTTAATTTCATATTTTTGTTCAAGAACTGAAGCTCCTGTTCAAATCATCCCTTGGGAGTTTTACAACACACTCTTTTCGAGTAGGCTACTAATGTCTCTTGTAGGATTGCCTGCATTTGTTTTTTACTTTTACTAAAAACTCCCAAGAGGTGGTTGTCGATGCTTTTCAAACCTCTCATTGCTTTTGGGTTCCTCAGGACCTTGACTGGTTAATTCTCCTTCTCACTGTTACTCCACTTAGTGAACTGCCTTGTTGATTTTTTGGTTAGTACCTCATCAAGTATGACTTGGTTCTTCTTCTGTGACCATGGCTGGTTTTCCAGATTATTGCCTCTGTTACTTCCTAGGGCATTGTAGGAAACAATTTCCTTTGGACCAATGAGACACTTTTCAGGAAGTCACTAAAGACTTGGGTATTTGCAGCCCCAGAAGAATTGTGACTCTCCCTTATTTAGAAACCCTAGGGCCCCTCCAACCTCCACAGCTCCAGGATGCTCCTTACGGAGTGACAGCCCGCGCTTTACAAGAACCACTTTACATTACATTACATTACAATGCCTGGCAGCATCCTCCATTGCATGATGTTACTGCTGGTTTTCCTAGTTTATTCAATGGCTCCACTTACTTCAACTTACTTGTTTTATCCCTTATTAGTACCCCTGTTTTTCTCACTATCTTGACATTTTCTTTAGACTATGATTGTGGATATAGTTTTGCTTATGTCTTTAGCTTTGTTTTTGATTTTTCCCAGTACTATGTTTCCAGCGTTGCTACCATCTCTAGATTATGTCCCTCCCTATACACTGGCTTCTGTATTCAGTCTGTGGCTTAAGTTGCCATCTTAGTATTCATAAGCAAATACAATTTAGTTTTACAACATGATTACTGATACACATGACACTTCATTGTGCAAATTCTATATGCATTTCTTGTGGGACTAACTGACCCGCACGCCCTTGAAACACCAGTCAGTGATATTCTTGCTCAGAAGTCAGAAACTTGACCCTGGGAATAAGCTGCGAAGTCCTGGTTATCTCTCTTCTCTCTATATACCATTCCCCTCTTCCTTCCCATATTCTGCCCTGCTTTCAGAGTTTGTATATGTACTGCCAGAACTGTATTCTTTGGAGTTATAACAGATTGTCAGCAGAGTCTACCCAAAGTTGTGCTCACAGCTTGACAACAAGAGCTATTTACACGCCCACACAAATAGAGGGAAGGTTATATCGTCAAGAACAGCTGCAAAATCAGACTTTTCCGGTGAGACAGTGGAGCACCTCACTATGCAGGAATTGTTCAGACGTTTTTAGAGGGAGGACACTTTGAGCACTTCTTAACAAAACATAGAAGAATCTACATCAGACATCTGGGCTCTTCAAGTGATCAGAGCATTATAGGTTCATGAGTTCACCTCTCCTCCTCCAATGTTTGGAATCAGTCCAATACTGTAGCATCGCTGTTTCATCAAAAAGGAAGAAAAAACAGCATTTACTGTTGCTGCAAGGAATAATTCTGATTCCTCTGTAGAAAGTATGTTGGGGATTTTATTTGATCATGTTCCTGGTCCCCATGGATTTGGAAGGTTCAGGATAGACCTTAAAACACTAATTCATATGGTACATTCTATCCTTTTCAAGGTAAAAATTCTTCACAGGACCATCCACTTGATAGTTTATTCACAAGAAAACTTCAAGATGCATATTGTCACATTCCAGTGTTGGAATGCTAGAGTTTCAGAGGTTCAGCATTTTTTGGATGCAGGAGAAGCATTTCCAGGTACTTCCATTCATAATGAATCAGCCCCCAAGTGTTCGCCAAGATGACTACTCAGCGAAGACAGCATGCTTTTGAAACCTGAACTCTGGTTGATGGCTTTTCCTGCCGGCAATTGTAATAAGAGCCATGGGTGGAATGTTCCATGATCCCCAAAGTGAGAGGAGAAACATCTTCATGTGATCTTTTGATGAGGACTATTGTATAGGTACTTGGAGGACTTCAATTCCTTTCTCGGTTGGGCACTGGCAGAGTTATCCTGATGAAGCATGAACCCCTGCAGCAAGAGGCTTACCCTTACATAATGGAGTAGCAGGATATTGAGAGGTATATGGCGCTGAGTTCTTGGAGCATTTAGAATTGAGTGGGAGCCCTTCTCTACAAAGGCAGGGCTCCACCAAATCCATAGGACACTAACTCATTTAGGAGTGGAAACCCCACTAGTTTTCCAAAAGCAGAGGCTCAGCTGCCACTGCCTTCAAATAACAATGACCTGTCAGTCAATCCACTACAAGGCCAGAGAGTCAATGCTTTAGAAAACATACCCTATTTAGGGCATGCCTTCCATTGATTATTATTCCTGCCATATGACACCATGCAAAGCCAGTCCAAGGCAAGAAAAGTGATCTCTGCCTCCTCTTTGCAGGCAGAGCATGTATTGTGCAGCAGGCCCACTGATAGTTTCCACACAAAACATCCGGGCATGGCTAGGGACATGTGATTTTGGAGGAAAAGGAGAAAGAACATACCAGTCTAGACAAACAGTGCATATGTTAACATTTCGATATTAAATGGGATTTAAAGGGTTTGCTTCTTCAGAATGATTAATGCCCCAGTATATATCATGAGTTGAATGATACAGCAAATGCATTCATAAAGAATATGGAAAAACTACTATGATCATACCCCCTTTTGGATATACCATGAATTTGACGGTGGCAATCAGAATATTGTTTTCCATAGTGTCGCATTGATAAACAACAGGCTTTTTTTCTTTCTTCGCCTCCAGGATGTTTGCGTCTTCAGGAAGAGGAATGGGTTGCTACTTAAAAAATTAAAAACATAATAAGTATAATTTTGACTCAACTTGTCACACTTATTCAGAGAACATGCCCAATAAAATTATGGAAAGTGGACAAAAGTAAATACAGCTCCAACACATTGCAAATCCTGACTTGACTTATGTAGCATACAAGATACAACATCTATAAAATATGCACGAAAACTATTTAATTAACCGTAGACACATCAACACATTGGTAGAGGTTTCACAGTAAAAAATAATAATTCATCAACAATCCCAATTGAACAGTAAGCAGTTGACATTCGACATATAGCACACCTGCATCATATTTAGCTAAATTCAGTTGTGCCAATGTATACATTTTAAGGTCCATATTTATCATGGTTATGTGTTGGCCTTGCGCCATGCAAGGGGCTCAAGGGTAATGAAAAACCTAAGTGAGATTTATCAAGCCATGCAAGGCGACCTTGCGTGGCCCTGCATGGCTTGATGAAACTAGAGTAACGCAAGGCAGTGCAAATCGCTGTCCTGCAATACTCTGTGGCAGGGAGGCGTTCAATGGGGGGATCATGGGTGTTTCCATGCATCCATGGATTTTGGTGCAATCCCAGATTTATCATTACTGGTACACCTGGGAATGCATCAAAATGCTACGACTCCCCAGGTGAGGCATAACGAGAAGAAATATATTTATTTCTCCTCGTTTTACCTCTTTCAAGGTGTGCTGCATTCTAAGGTAGACCTGAGGAAAAGGGGAACAACATTTAATTTAAGCAGGCAAGAGAAATATGCCTCTCAGGATTGTTTTTGTGCTGGAAGGTGTCCCGTCCTGCACAAAAACAATTCTGCCTACAATGCAGGCACCCACAAAAGTGCATTTTTCAAATGAGGTAAAACTCTTTAAGGAAAAAAACTAAAATTTCGGACTTTGGGTCTAATTAATTACAATACATAGTCCCGTTTTACACTGGTTTACCCTCAATGAGTGAGTTCAGTGAAGCCGGTTACATGCATGTTATTAACAAGAAAACCACAAACCCTACTTAGAGCATTCACCAGTGCTGGAGAGAGAGCACAGCAGTGAACGATGTAACAGCAGTTCAAAACTCTGCCCTGTCTCTCACTGTAGGTGAGACAGGCCAGCCTTGGTTTGGAGAGGAGAGTTTGGCGCGAGAGTTGCTTCACAAGCATTGGCAAAGTCAAATCAATCCAAAATGGCCATTGTGCATGCGCACAATAGTACAGCAGGCATCTTGTAATGCAATTTTACATTTTTTCTCCAGAGGGAAAATACTTTTCCTGTAAAGAAAACTACACCCTCTACACAACCACTAATTTTTTTTTATTTTTTATTTTCTATTCCAACCCTAAATAATTTGGTAAAAAGAGGGGAAGAATAGTTTTCATCCTTAACTGGAAAACACAGTTTTTACCATTCAATACTTTTTTGGAGAGACGAGTGGGGATCCAAAAGAAAGCCCCACTTCTTGACTTTGTCAAACAGCTGGAAGAAAAAGACACAGATTTTTAGATTTTCATTTTATGAAATAGAGGAGACCCTTTTATCACCAAAAGAATAACCTCAGTTTGGAATTGTTCAGCAGTATAAAGTTAGCTGGAAAGAACAGTTTTTTTAACTGCTCAGTAGGGTCTCCAAAGAAGGACTGAACCTGCCTGCTGGTAGCCCAGAGGCACTTAACATGGAGGATAAATGTTACAGTAAGATGGCATGGTCTACTGTGTCAAAGGACACAGAAAGGTCTAACTGCATGAATAAAGAGGTTGTCCTCACATCAATAGGAGAGAATTCTTGGTACACTGAAGTGGTAACATGCCAGTGGTTCACTAATATCTATAAAGCTTTTTAGTCATTTAAGACAGCTTTCCGCAACAGTCAAGAGGGTAATAGGAAGGTGGTAATTGATCAGTAACAGACAGGTCTTTGGTGGGGAGATTGATTGTCTTCTAAAAAGCTGGGTACAGTAGCCTCTGGAATTTATAGGATGATACGATGGTAGATTCCAAATGAGAAATAAGGGGCATGTTGTTTAAGCAGCCAGACAGGCACAGAATGCCTAGGAGAGTAACTGGGTGTAAGAATGGGTGGAAGAGACAAAACATCGACAGAAGAGGTAGGAACTGGATGGTGCTGAGTGGTATCCAAGGCATGTCAAAAGTTCACAAGTCATGGAGAGTTCTGAACCTGACAATGGTCAACTCAATTCAAAGACTTAGGGGGTCATTATGATAGCGGGCGGATCGCCACCGCCCGTATTGTGGTGGCGATCCGCCCGCCAAAATCTACCGCTCCATAACATTTCCCCCGCGCCACATTATGATGGCGGGGGGGACCCCGGTGGACAGGAAGACCGTTCGCCGGTTTTCCGCCGGTAGGCAATCCGCCCGACTGCCGACCGGGCGGAAAAGCCCAGGAATATGGTGGTGAATTGCCTTTCCATGGCGGAGACTCCGCCATGGAAAGGCATGCGATTTTTTTCTTTAGGGGCCCGTTGCGAGCCCCCAGGAAGTTGGGGGGTGGGGGGTGCACATGGGGGGTACCCATTGGCATGGGCAAAGTGGCAGGTACCTCGCGGTGCCTGTCACCTTGTGCATGCCAATGCACGACGTGCATTCCCAGCAATGTGGTGTGCGGTGCTGTAAGCACCGCCCACCACAATGCCGGGAATAGGGGATGCCACCGCCACGGTGGCGGTGGCATCCTAATTGCTGGTGCGGGACCGCCGCACCACTGGCAGCCGGTCTCAGCACCTAATAGGTCCCCTAATTCGGCCAGTAAAAACTGCCATAAAAGTACATACATTCAAATTCAAATTCAAAAATACTTTATTAAGACATTGAAGTCTGTCAAAGTGCCTAAAATTACAAATAAAATCGGAGTAATAACTGTTGTCACAATTTTTCCTAGGTCTCCATAGTTTAACAGGCAATTCATAATTCATCCTCAGCATTCCTCACTGGTAAAAATGGTTAAAATACAATTCAATAAAAGGCTAACGACTTAATAAAAGTGCCTTTGGTTAAAAAGAGAAGCAGTACTGTCTGACTGTTTAAGGCTAATTGTTATTAAGACTACTAGTATTCAGGGATCCTCCCCTGCTTCATTTTGGGGTTCAGAAGGTATTTTTAGTTGCTTTTCCACACACCCTAAGTTTTTTACCAGTTTTGCGATCACTTGCGGCTGCTCATTGTTCAGTAGGAAACGGACGGCAGATGGTAATGTCCGTGTCCCTTCCTTAATCCATAGGAACCTGAGCAGTCGTCTGCGGTCTACCAATAGTATAGGGCATGTACAGAGCAGATGAGTTATTGACTCTTGAGATAGATTGCATAGTAGCCATATTTTCGACTCTGGTTTATCTGCCCATGGTAGAGACAGATCTAAGGACGCAAGCGAGCCCATCCAAAGCTGCAGAAATTTCATCTTATAGTGGGAGGAAAATGTTTTGTTAATATATGTTTGTGGACCTTTTCTGTCGTAGCTGCCAAGGACCAGGTAAGCATGTTTTCTTTTAGCAAATGCTCTTTAATCAGATTTCCATGATATAATTTTTACATTTCTGTTCAGGGCTGTTTTAAACTGTAGGTGAGATAATTTTATGTACCAGAGCTCCCTTGATTGAGTTTGCACCAGTGATTTGTCTAGGGCTTGTGACCAGGTGTTTGTGTGATTTGTGCTGTCAAGATACACAATTTTCCGACAAATTAGATGTTTTAACTGCTTAGCAGATCTTGTGGAATACAGGTATTTTATTATGCAGGCCATTTGTACAAGCAGTTGATCCTGTAGTATGAATTCCAACCTAATTTGAGCTGGTGAGGTGTTGCCTGGCAGTCGAAATAAAGACATGAACATTGCGCTCTGTGCCCTGTTTAAGAAAATCTCAGTTTTCCTTTGTAGGCCTCTAAACCGTATGACAGTGTTGGCACTCATTTAGAAGAGACTATTTTCAACAGTGCCACAAAAGAGAACTTGGTGTCCCATTGAATATTGTTCGGAAAGCACCTTGCAGCTAGGAAACTTTTGATTTTAGTGAGTTCAAGTGTTAAAAGTGACCTCCTTTGTTATCCAACCAGCAGCCCAGATATTTATATTGGTTCCCGATTGGTCAGGCAATGGTTGTTGTGATGCCATTGATGTTGTTTTCTCTTTTTACGACCAAATATAACTATGTTTGTTTTTTCATAGTTAATCTGCATATCATTTGCCAGGTAGTGCGTGGCTAGGGCATCTAACAGCCTTTGAAGCCCTGCCCGCGTATAGCAGAGATGTGTTGACTCGCCAGTTTAGAAGCATGACTATTAACTTGATTTAACGCAGGAGTCAAATCACACATTTACAGATTAAAAAGGGTGGGTGCTAATACGCATCCCTGTTTGACCCCTTGTCCCATGTTGATTTTTTCCAAAACTGCTGTGTGTTGTAAAAGTACATACAATATCAAACAAGATAAAAACAATTCAAACAATGCAATCTAGTTAATCATTCAAGATATCCTCTCGAAATACATCACATAGCATAAATAGACAAACATAGTCCCTACACAGAATCATACATGATACATTTTCCTAAATAAATAGCTTTCAGGATAAAAAGGGCAACACCAAGACATATAAATTGATCATTCGTTGCAAGCAAAAAGGTCAGTGTGTCCTTGTAGTTTCTTATATTCTGAGTAATAAAAAGGGGTTTCAGGTACTGATATCGCAACTCCTTGTAAATCTTACAAAATAAATTAAAGTGCTGTGTACTCTGCTTGCTCTTTACATCATGAGGACAGGGGATATTGTCAGTGAGATAGGATTTCATTTTCAGAATTGAAACCAAATGATGAAGCATACCACATCTATATCTAGTTAAAACATACCAATGTTGATTATGGTTAACATACTTCAGATACTCCTGACACCACTCCCTTAGCCCCAAGGACATATATATAGCAATTGTTATTCTCAACACTACGCTTAGTCTGGACTCGAACGTATGCTGAAGAATTGTGGCCTTATTATAGCATTTAGTTAGTGTTAGGACTTGAGATGCCTCCTCCCCCACTAGCAGATTGAATGTAGACCTAAACGCAGAAACTATATATGCCAACCATGGTATGCGAGAAGCATAATCCGTTTTAAACAGTCAATTATTTTTGATTTGGTAAAGCTGGTGTCTTCCTTCGACCATATAGAGAGCCACAACAGCAATGGTGTCAATAACATAAGATCCTTCAAATAGAGCAACTCCACATCTGTATGCACCATCAAAGATGGGGCTGAGACTGGCAGACACAGCAAACGTTTTTAAAACGTATTTTCTTCAACTTGAAGTGGCTTGCTAGGTGTATAACCTCACAGCCCAGCACCAAATATAGACGCAAGCAATACTTTGGCCTTATAAATCTAGGTCATTTCCATAATGGGGCACTAACCCAGTTTAGTTGAGAACTTAAAAATCCCCTCACAACTCCTACTCATTTTGAGTTTAGCATTTGCAATCTGTTGCACTCTTAAGCCGTTGCTTGTTAACGGGAATCCCAAATAGCAGAAAGTATTCATTTTCTTAATTGGGGAACCTTCAATATAGAAGGGCCTACATTTGTTCAATTGGTTTCCACAAACCATGGTGAAAGTCTTGGTCTTATTAACTATCATGTTCTTAGATGCCAGATTCTCCACAAAAATTCCCATCAGCCTCTGCAGTCCGTTGGGGGTCCTATATATTAATACGGCATCATCGGCGTATAACAACACCTGAATAGGGTGTCCAGAGATAAGGGGAATATCTGTCTGTAGGGCCTGTAGGATTTCGTCCAACCCATTAATAAAAAGGGTGAACAATAAAGGTGCTAATACACACCCCTGCCTCATACCTTTTCCTACACTAAAATCAGGTAAACATTCACCCCGTGGGCCATAGCAAACTTTACTCGATAAGTTCTTCTAGAGGTGTGCCAAAAAACTAATAATTGGAGGGGAGCACCTAGGCTAGTCAGGGTTGTCCAAAGGATGGAATGATTAGCCAGGTCAAATGCACTGCTAAGATCTGCAAAGCAAACATACAGTGATCCCGGCTTGGCCCTGGTATACTTCCCTATGAATAGGTCTAAATTAACACATTGCTCCATTTTCCCTAGACCTGTCCTGAACCCATATTTGGGCTGGAGAAAGGATAGAATTCTCCACAGCCCATTCCTCTAACCTCTGTCACAAGACCCTGCTCATTTATTTTATAGAGAAATCCAGAAGGAAAATAGGGTGGTAGCATTTAGGGTTCGATTTGTTGCCCTCTTAAAGATGGGAATAAATACTGACACAGCCCAAGACTGAGGGATTGTACTTTCAGCAGCTCCATTAAAAACCCTTGTTAAGATAGCACCCAAAAGTTCCTGGGATGCCTTAAATACATCAGCTGGAATCCCATCAGGGCCAGGAGCCCTTCCACTAGTGCTGGAATTTATAGCACAAATAACCTCATCAATAGTAATGTTTAATGGGTTTGAATGGCAACCATAGGTTCTTTCTAGCCCCATTAAATTATCCATGTCTGGATTATCATTAAAAATGTTTGTAAAATGGTCAACCCATGCATCACAAGCAACAAAATTATTACACGCTGGGATTTTATCCGGTTTTAAGAAAGGAGCATTAATCATACCACAAAAGTTTATTTTCCCTTGTCTCAGAAGCTCAAGTCAGATTAGACCATGCCTCTTCTTGTAAAACCCTTTTCCTGTCAACAAGTACCTGTTTATATTCCTTACAAAAAGTCCTAATTAACATTGCATCCCTGGGCAAACTATGCAATGCCACTCTCAGAAATTGTGCTGCCCGGTAGCAAGATGAGTCAACCATCCCTGTGTTTATCTGATGCAGGTCTAGGACTTCTTGTCAGAAGGGTATAAGACAACAGAGAATTCCTTAAAAACTTCTTAGCAAACACTTCTAGGTTACCACTTCACCCAGACAATTACTGATCCCCATGGGGTTTCGCCTAATAATTTCTTCTAGAAAACTGACCGGTTCAATTCCTGCCCATTTATTCAAGCCACATTTTGCCTAACTAGGTTGATATTAGTAACTTTTGGTGGATCTACTCGTTTATTGTCCCAAAACAAAAAAAGTAAGACAATTGGATTATGATCACTAAGTATATGAATAGAATAGTACATGGGGTACCAAACTTATTACTAGCGGCCATAGACACCAGGACATGATCGATTATAGTACAAGCAGCTCTACCAATATAAGAGGGAATCTGTTTCCCATTCCATCCACTTTTACTCTCAAGCATTAGAAGATCATATTTGCAAATAAAAAAATTCAGCATATCACCATAATCATTATGATAGAATTGAAGCATATCATCACCATCCCAATTTGAATATCCACAAACTTGCATAGCAGGTAAAGAACAGCTTTAAATATTAAACTCTCCTGCCCAAATTACAATAAAATTGGAATGGATTAGGCGCATAAAAGCTTCCAAGGCAGTGTAAAATGCACATACCACAGAACTATGTGTGGAGTCAAAAAACTTTATTATAAAAATTGACAAATACCACATCAAGTCTCCCTTTAATAGTTAACCACAACATCCGAGTGTGCGGTCCAGCTGATGATGAATGTTTGACTGTGGCATGGAGGTTATTCAATATTAAAACTTGTAGGTCTCCTCTTGCCCTTCCCTTAGGTGAAGGTATAGCACCCAAGAAATGGGAAGAATAACCGTCAACATATTGTAGAGTAATGCACCAAGTTTCTTCAGGCATATAATATTCAACCCACTAGTAATAGTAGACCACTCTGGCTCACCCAGCTTATTCTGTAGCCCACATATATTCCATGTAGCAAATGAGTAGCAGTCCTCAAATCCATTATTAAAGGTGACCTATGGAAGTTCGACACAAGATAACACATTATAACTACAAGGCTCAGTATCTTCAACTAAACTAGGCCAAAAATTCTTATGTCCAATTTATTCCTCCATCTCGTCTAAAATATTGGTATTGAGTTCTAGCAGCTCAGCTACAGGTTCACTCTTATTGCTTCCTACACCCAATCTCATATCATACCTCACCCCTACCATACCATAATCAAGTCAATCATTATCATGTAATGAATCCAATGATTGAAACCTATTAGATAAGGTCAATGTGGGAGGAATCTTATAAAGCTCTCTGGGCACCTGGTGACTAATTACCCCGAGAAGCATGTCTTTGAATGGAACTATGGTAAATGTCCTTCTGTCGTGATTTTATACTTTTGTAGGTATGTTGCTCTTTAGTTTTGAAAATCTTAATAAAAATGATTTGAATTTTTTTAAAAACTAGTCCTTAGTTCTTGATATTGTATACGACAATAAAAAAAATTGGAGTAATGCACTATTCCTAGAAAAGAGGGAAAGAGGCAAGGACCTTGCTAAAATTTCTCAATCGTAGTCAAAGTGTTGTAGATTGAAAATTATGCAATTGTAATTAAAGTTCTTCCTTAAGGGCTCTATCCACCCCACTCTCCAGGTCATCAATATTTGGTGCAATCTACTATCCACCTCACTCTCCAGGTCATCAATATTTGGTGCAATCCATTAGATTGTAAAATGTGATTCTTATCAAGCCAATGTATGACTATGTTTTTTAAGGACTCAGGAGTTTCCTGCTGACCTGGATTCAACGATGGTACATTGACCATTACTGCTGCATTTGGACAGCCTGCTGGGGTAAACTAATTGTAACAGGGTCACAGTGGGATGATTGCACTTTAATTCCTGGGACCAATGACTGGGACAGTGATTTCCCACCCAGTTGCGTAGAAGGTGTGGGAGGGGAAACACGAAAGGAATATGAGGTATCACAATATTAGTGGGCCCTAAAGTAATATAATCACCTGCAATAGATGCTCAATCTAAAAAGGATGCAGAAGCACATGTTGACTTGGAACTAAGTGGAAAGGTTTCTCATTTTTAACCCTTTCAACCTTTTCAACTTTAGCATCACAAATACTTTTTTCAATGGAGTCCAAATGTCTATTGATAGGCACAATTAGGTCAAGCAGCATTCCCTTAATAGATTCGAGTAGGATAATATGTGCAGCAGACACAATGTCTTGGATGGATCTAATAGAGTCCATAGATAAACAGTAGCCAACTACTCCCTCTGGTTAAGCACCGGCCCCAGATCCTTTTTCTTTAGTCCCAATTTGCTTTTTCCTTTTGGTCGGGGGACCCTCATTGAGCGATTTCTCTAAATATCGGGCTGTATAGCGATATACAGGCTGCGTTCCTTCCACTCTGTATCCCTCACATAGGGGGTGGTTGGGCATCTAGAACATGTAAACCAAGAAAATCAACACCGTCTATAAGCAAATTACCAGTATGCTGACAAAAAACAGCCGGATCAGAATTTTTGGGAATATCATTAGTCTCTGCTGTAGTAGCCGTAGTGGCTACTGTAGCTGAAAGACGGCCCTCTACACATTTGATCTCCTTATTAACAGCGTTCTTAATATATTCGTCCAGCATAGATTCACCACCCTAGGTCACCAATAAGGCTTTCCTTTTATGCATACTAAATTTCTAAAGATACCAAATGAGCATGGGAAAAACTAAAATAATACTGAGTAGTATTATGTCAGGATGTCATTTTGTAGTCATTTTAGCTTAAGGTATTCTTGTTCAGTAGTAGGGCACGTGCTTTTAAGCCATTTCTTTTCTAATCATCTATATGTTTTGTTTTGGATTCCTAGTCCAGGGTTGAAGCAGGATGCTGATGTGCCTAGTGTAATAAAGAGTACTGCTATGGTCCAAAAGTGACTTGATAGTGTTCATGAGATGGATGAAAGCCTCTCCACAACAACGATTTTCATCTTTCAATTTGTTTAAACAGGTGTTTAGGGCGTTCAGCAGGTATTGTGTGACTGTGGTGCCCACAGGGCCGGCACTAGGCATGGACAGTGATGGCAGCTGCCCAGGGCCTCGCACTCAGCCCACCAGCATGGGGCCCTACACGGTTAGTGTGTCCTGTTGTTTCCCATGTGATCCATTTGAAAGAAATGTGTCTCCTTGCAATTAGGGTCCATGGAGGGCCCCCCCTCTCCCCTGGCCTCTCAGGGATAGTGTTGGGAGGCCTAGTGGAGGGGGCACTTCCTCTTGTCCCAATTGCAAGGAGACCATTCAGAGACGCTGCGGGAGGCCCATTGTCCAGCATTTTAGAGCCCGCACAGTTTTAACTTTCAGCCCACAAGCAATTCTCACACCTTCAGCCCAGATACGAACTGTAAAAGAGGTGCTTGTAGGAGGCTGGGAGCAGGAGCTGCGGCCCAGGCTGAGTCTGCACAAAGCAGCTTCCTGAGCTGTGTCTCGTATGTAAATTAGAGGGGCCTTGCACATTCTCTTTTGGCTGGGGCCGCAAATCCTAGAACCGGCCCTGGTGCGCGTGCATTTGAAGATTTAGTGGCGTCCATGCCCATTGTGCACTGGTCATTGTTTTAAAACAAGAGATTATTAAGTGGCTGAAATAAATGCTAGTAGCTAAGCTTCTATCACTCAAGGTGAACTCTTGCTGAGGGTAGAATCAAGTGTGTGTCCCTTGCAATGAATAGGACACACTTGAGACCAGAAACCAAGTTGCACCGTACACTGAGTGAGCTGAGCTGGAAAGGGTACTGCTGGCAGGGCTTCAAGTGGGATGAAAAAACTGGGGGTCTCTCAAAGGGGCGTGGCCAATGTAATCAAGGGCGTGGCTTAAAACACGTAAGGTAAAAATCAGTGCTTAGCATAGTGTGCTTCGGCTGCTGCCCAACTTGTATTTTGCTGTTTCTGTCATTGCATCGAGATATATAACACAAGTAACATCAGACCTACAACAAATCAGGACTATTGGCTTTGGCAATGGTTGTTAGTTGTATAAGGTAAATAAGCAGCAACTATGGCTTGTATATAATATTGAAATAGCTTCCACGTAAAGCCCTGGTGACACAACTACAATGTTGTTGCTCCTGAGTTTTGAAAATAGAAGGGAAATCCTGAGAGAAAATAATCTTTAAAGGATTTCCCTTGCCCTACAATGCTCACCTGGCATGACGTCATGCCGTAACTTCTGCACTAGTGGGAAGTGAGCAGTGTGAGCACTCACACATCCATATGCCTGCTGTCACTGGAGTCCAGAAACAAAATAGACCGCCTGTGCCAGGGCACAAAACAGAGCCCGATAGAGACCCGGTGAGACCCGGCCAACTTAAAGCTGTGCCTGCAGGAGATTCATGATGGAGTTACTGCTTGAGGGGAAGATCGCGTTCAGAGGCGTCACTACCTGGAGTCAGACATGTTTCAGTAATAAAGAAAATGGCTGGGATTTTAAACTAAACAGTCTGTGGTCTCAATGGCATTATAAAACCAAACACGAGTTTAGAATAACAGTAGGAAGGAGTGTAATATCTTTGTTGGAATGGCACTATTTAAGGGCAATAAAAGTCATCCAGGATAAAGGTGTAAAATGCTTAGATCATGCAAGAGGTCAGTTATGAAGGTATGACACAGTTGTGCAGTGTTGGGTCCAGGCCATTTCAGGAAGAAAAGGAACCAAACATAGGTATGCAAGAGGTCAATCAGAGTTACTGACCGGTGCCAGAAGTGTTCTGCAGCAAATGACTGGGCTTCCTTTTCTGCCACGCTGTGCACCCAAGGCTTGCCCATATATATTTCAATATTTTAGTAGAATAGGGGAATGAGACCCTGCATCGACCAACGTCAGCTGAGTAGGTATAAGCTACAGCACACGCTAAAGTCAGGGCACCTGAGAGATGAATTTTCTAGAAGAACAAGGTGACACGCTGGCGAGACCAGAATGAAAGACACCTGTTAGAAACAGTGGCCAAAGGAAAGCCCAAGCACAGAGCAAACCCACAAACTATAGCAGATTGAACGAAATCCATCTCATACTTCTCTAATGAAGGAATGCAGTGTGTGCACTTTCTAGTGTCTGCTGACATTGGGGCTGTACTGGTGAGTACAGAGGATAGGGTGACCAACCAGCCGTACATTTCACGGACTGTCCGTCATTTTGATGTATTGTCACCTGTCTGTCATCATTCTTTTTACAGACGCCTTTTGTCCGGAATTTTGGGACAGCAGCAGGCTGTGCTGTTCCCCTTCCAGAATCGCAGCCAGCGTGCACTTCTCTTTCCAACTCGAGCCTGGAACAGCCAGGCACAGACTGTGGACAGGCCCATTGTCAATCTGACTGAGGACGATTATCACACAAAGAATGACAATGGACCAAGGATGTATTGAAGCACCTGCTAAGTGGGGGTGTGAAGGGGTCAGATAAAAGCGTTTCATGGCCCTACCTAACTTTGGGGCTCATTACGATGGCGGACTGATCGCCACCGCCGAGCCTGCGGTGGCGATCGTTAGGCCATCGAAATGAGAATTACCCACTGCCATATTAGGATGATGGTGGGTATCGTGGCGGACGCAAAGTCTGTCCGCCACTTTTCTGCCGGTGGCAATCGTTACGATTGCCTGCTGGGCGGCGTTGGGCCACTAATAAGGTGGTGGTGCCTAGCAGGCACTGTCAGCCATATTAGGATGAGGATGAATGATAGGCCTTCCATGGCGGCGATGCTGCAATGGAAAGGATGGCGGGGATTGGCTTTGGGGGCCTGTTAGCGGGCCCCCTTGGTGGGGGGTTGGGGGAGTGCACCCGGGGGGTACCCATGGTACTCCCCTGCAGTTCCCTGCACCACGTGGTGCAGGGGAATGCTGTGCATGCTCTTTTACCATTGCGGACAGTGCTGCAGCTAGCAGCACCGTCCGTAATGGTAAAAGGCCAGGATGCGCCCGCCAGTGTGGTGGGCGCATCTTAATTGGGCTGGTGGGACCGCCGCACGTCTGGGTGGCGGTCCCATCACCGTTATGATGGTGGGCGGACTGATGTCGATTCTGCATAGACATGGCGCGTAAGGCAACCATCTCTGTATTTACCAATAGAAACCCTCCAGCGTTGCTTGTCGATAAGCGATCCACCACTGTTGACAGCTTCGGAATTCCATATGCATTTAATGAAATTCCCACTGCTGGTATCAAAGCTCCAAAAATATCTCCTACAATTTCTGACCAAGTTTCTCTCTTAAAGCGTGTTAGTAGATTAATCTGTTCTGCATCTTCTATTCTATCCATATGAAAAATCTTTGGAAAGACCAGGCCAACATAACATGTGCCATACCAATGGTCAGGCAACCTGTAATAAGCCCTATTCCCACAAATATAATACACTCCCGGGAAGACTGGATCTTCTCCTCCCTTGAATCCCCATCCCGTTGCAATAAAGTATGTATCATGGCACTCACTAGTCCCAACAAAATAGTTATCATACTGGGATTTCCTTCTGGTAATGCATAGTTTACCCTTCTGTGGTGCATCTAAAGCCAAAGTTAGACTGGCCCCATTCTTCAACTCTTTTCCCATCTCAATGTCCCACATTGTCTCACTCATTTTATATCCTCCTGCCTTTTCATGCATGCTCACTCTCCTTTTCTCTACCATGTCTAGGAAAGCTTTTTCTTCTTCCTTCAACCTACAAGTTAAATTGTTTCTAAAAATGTAATCTAATGTTAATTCTTCTGTCTCAATAAAAATCTCACCAAAAATGTTAGCTTCTTTAGCAGGATTCAGTTTCTTATTCATAGGCAATTGCCCAAAAATGTTATCCTTATTAGACATATCATAATCTATTTTCCCTAATAGATAAAAAAATACTACTTAACACACTACATGAAATTCCATACGTAGCTGGAAGATTGTCTTTACGTATTCATACAACAATTTTGAAAAAACATTGCTAGAAAAATCATTAATTGATCTATCCTTATGTATGTATATATTACTAATTCTAGTTGGTACTACTTTCTGTGAACTCTTCTCTATGTTAGTCATATTCTCAGTATGTATTCCAAAAGTGTCTATTGTAACTCTAAAAGTAACTAATAAAGCAAGTACACCCCATAATAGCATTAATAGTCCTGTACAGCAGCAGCACATTCTGCACCATCTTTTCAGAAAGGTACATCTACTTTGATCATTTTCTGTGTTAGCCATTTTACTACTTTGACTGTGTCTTTTGACTTAGCCTCTACTACTCCACTACTGAATCCCTAGTACACTAGATTTATCACAATCTGTTAATTTTTAAATTTCTTCTTCTTCACTCTTCTCCAAGTGACTCCTTTAGTTCACTCAATTTGGATTTTCATCACTTTTCACTTCTTCTTCAGCAACATCAAATTGTATCAGATCCTGAATATCCTGAACATCTGTCTCTTCTCCAATGTCAGTCAAGATAACTTTCAGGATTCCAACAGTTTTCTCCTCCTCAACCACTCTCCGTAAGGTCCCCTCTGGATTTCCTTGACTTTCTGCCTCTTCTTCTTCTTCAGACAGTGCCACATACGTCCATTCCGGTGACCTATACTTCTGGTTGGGTTTTCTGATTCTCTTGATCTCCTCTGGTTCCTTTGATTCCTTTTGTTTTTCACATTTTGCTTGATTCTGACTCGACACCTCGTTCACCTGTTCAGCTTTCGATGAATTCACTCGTGTCAGTCGATATCTCAGCCTCTTTATCCTATTAGGCCAAAGATCTCCCTTTACACTCCTTTTCTGTTTCACTTCTCTATTGTTTCTTTCTCCAATCCAAGTTCTCTTTCTCAGAACTCGACCCTCTGGTTTCTCATTCTCACTCTCATCCGATTCTGTCTCATTTGCCTCTTGTTCTTCAGCAATTTTCTCTTTTTCCACAAGCTTCTTGCCCACTGATTGAGATTTCCCTACTACTGTCCCTCCTCGGGTCTCCGACACGCAATCTTCTTGCTGTCTACTTGTCCCTTCACCTAGCTTATCAGGAATGTTCCCTACACCTCCTCGGGGGTCTTCCGCAATCTGTCCCTCTCTATCTTCTTCTGACCCTACTTCTTCAGAAGTAATCTCAGATGAATTCTCAATCTCTTCATTTGACTCAGGTATAGTCTCTGTGGAACTGCTATTTTCTTTTCTCTCTTTCTCTTTATTTTCTCCACTGCTTGTTGGAACTTCAGGCACTCTTACAGAATCCGAACTCTCCTCTGAGGTTCTCAATGTTCCTCTTGAAGCCTCTCTTGGTAAGAAAAAAGAATCACCTGACTCTCTTTCTGACTCTCCTTCCCCCCCCTTTCAGGATTCTTTTTTCTTCTCACTGTTTCAGTGTCTGCATCATCACTGGAATCTGACTCTTCAAAATACTCTTTTCCAGTCCCATCCTTTGGATTTGGAACTCTCAAAGTATGACTTGCATGAACCCAGTTCTTTACTCCAGCACACTTCACAGCAGTCGTCGTAGTTAGAATGACTTGTCTTGGCCTTCCCCACCTTGGAACCAAGCAATTTCTTCTCCTGTGTACTTTTATTCTCACCCAGTCCCCTGGACTCAGATCATGGGCTTGCTTCTTTTCAAGTGTAGTGGCGTCTTCTCCAACCTGGTGAAACACAGAATGAACTGCGTCAGCCAGGCCCTGTACAGTAATCCAAAATCATGTCATCAGTTATTGTCATCAACTTGTTGACAGGCACGAATGCATGTCTCATTGCACGTCCCATTAATATTTCATGTGGACTCAACCCTGTAGTTCTGTCTGGAGTAGATCTAATAGTCATTAGCACTAGAGGCAAGACATCAGGCCATTTCATTCCAGAGGATAAACACATCTTACCAATTCTGTTTTTGATTGTGCCGTTCATTTGCTCAACAACGCCAGAAGCCTCTGGCCTGTATGCACAATGTAGCTTCTGCTGTATGCTCAATGCTTCACAAATTAAACTCATGAGTTCATTGTAGAAGTGTCCCCCTCTGTCTGACTCAATGGTCACTGGGAACCCGTACCTAGGAATCAACTCTCTTAACAGCAACTTGGCCACTGTTATTCCATCATTTCTCCTATTCGGATATGCTTCCACCCACCTTGAGAACAAACAGACTACCACTAGAACATACCTCAATCTATTGACTTGTGGCATTTCAATGAAATCTATTTGCATTCTGGTAAAAGGACCTCCTTCTCTGCCTATTGTTCCTAGGCTCACCACTGTTTTCTTTCCAGTATTGAACTGCTGACAAATCAAACATCTTTGACAGATGCTCTCTGCAATCAGCCTGAACTTTGCATTGTACCAGGTTTGTTTAAAGGACCTAATCATAGCATCCCTCCCCAGGTGTCCCTGGCCATGATACATTATTGCCATTGTTGACAACATAGAATTTGGCATGACTGGTCTTCCATCCCTATAGATCCAAACATGATCCTTTTCTCTTGGAGCACAACCTGCTTTGATCCAATCTCGCATTTCCTCATCTCCTGCTTCATCCTGCAACTGTTTCACCTCATCCCATGTTTCCAGTACATTAGTAAACATCACAGAACAAAAAGACATTTCCTTCTCTCTTCCCCTGTTAATCGAATGATTGTTCTTTGCACAATACTGTGCTATGTCATTTGCAAACCGATTACCAAGAGTAACAAAATCATCTCCCTGTCCATGAGCAGCGCATTTTACAACTGCTAGTTCTTTAGGCAGCTGTATCGCCTCAAGCAATTTCCCAATCACTGCAGCATTTTTTATAGGGGTTCCACTCGAAGTCAAGAAACCTCTCTGTAGCCAAAGCTGGCCAAAGTCATGAACCACTCCAAATCCGTACTGACTATCAGTCATTACAGTCACTCTCAAATTCTTCCCAATCTTGCAAGCTTTTGTCAAGGCTACCAATTCAGCTACTTGAGCAGATTTAACTCCTTTCAAAGATGAAGCTTCCATAACTTCTGAAACTTTACACACCGCATATGCTGCACTCAACACACCTTCCTGTGTTCTCAAACATGATCCATCCACAAACAATACATGATCACTCTCAGGCAGTGGCAGATCTCTTATGTCTGGTCTCGGTTTTGTGCAGTAATCAAGCACATCCAAGCAATCATGATCAACATCATCTCGCACACTCACATTTTCAACATCTGGCAAAAGTGTTGCTGGATTCACATTCACACATCTCTCAAGAGTCACATTTGATGCCCCCAGAATAATTTTCTCATATTTAGTCAGCCGACTATGTGACATATATTGAGTTCTGCTTCTTGTCAAAAGAATTGCCACATCATGAGGTACGAACACCCTTACAGGATATCCCATTATTATACCCTCACTCTGTTCCAAGCTTCTGCATGTAGCAGCTACTGCTTTCAGGCAACCTGGTAAACCCACAGCTACTGGGTCAAGTGTTGATGAGAAGTACGCAATTGGCCTCCTCAGACGTCCATGTTTCTGGATTAACACTGAAAGTGCACATCCATTCCTCTCACTACAGTACAGTTCAAACTCCTTCTCATAGTCTGGCATTCCCAGAGCAGGAGCTTCACATAATCTTCTTTTCAATTCCTCAAATGCTGCCATTTGTTCTGCATTCAGTTCCAAGGGATCTTTCACTTCACTTTTGGTCAATTTAATCAATGGCTTTGCTATCAGTGAAAAATTACTTATCCACTGACGACAATAACCCACCATTCCCAGAAACATTCTCACTTCTCTCTGGGTCATTGGGGCTCTCATTCCTCTCATAATTTTGATCCTGTCATTGGTCACTTTTCTCAGTCCTTTTTCAATATTGTGTCCAAGATAATGTACTTCTTTCTTGCAAAACTGCAATTTGACTGGAGATACCTTTAATCCTCCATCTGCCAGATGATTCAGTAAAGCTATGGTATCTACTTCACAAGCCTCACGCGTCTTTGATGCCACAAGTAGGTCATCGATATACTGTACTAGTACTGAACTTTCAGGCATGATCAGACTTTCCAATGATTTCTTCAGCAACTGATTGAATATTGAAGGACTCTCTGTATACCCCTGTGGGATACGGCACCATGCCAAAATACGCTGTCCAAACCGAAATGCAAAAATCGGCTGGCTGTCATGATGCAATGGAATTGAAAAGAAAGCATGGCACAAATCAATTACCGTATACCATTCAGCATCATGAGGAATCTGATACAAAATCACTGATGGATTTGGCACAATGGGACAGCATGATACCACAATTTTGTTAACTTTTCTCAAATCTTGCACAATTCTAAACTTCCCATTAGGTTTCTTCAGCCCCATTATTGGTGAATTACATGGGCTACTCAATAACTCTCTCAAAACACCTTGCTGAATCATTTTATCAATTATAGGTGTTATTCCTTCAATTATCTCTGGTGTCAATCTGTATTGTGGGATATTAGGGTAAGTGATTCCCTCCTTTACTGTAATCTTTACTGGATCTACATTATTCATCAATCCCACATCCTCTCCAGTAAAATCCCAAACTGCTGCCTTTACTGTGTTTCTCAACTCTTGAGGCAAATCATCTGGATTAAATACAGCATATGTTCCAACAATCTCAGTTTGTCTATTATCCAGAGTCATCCTATATAAGACATCCTCATCCGGTGTCTCAAAGGCTATTCCATCCGGAGTACAAAAAATTGTGCAATTCATTTTACACAATAAGTCCCTACCTAACAAGTTCACTGGACTAGTGTCGCACACCACAAATCGGTGCATATCTGAAAATTTCCCTATCCTTACCCTTACTGGTTCAGTAAGACGAGTCTTAATCTGTGTATTAGCTACACCAACCACTTGGATTGCTTCGTCCGAGAGAGGAAGATTTCTTATATCTGCTGACCTGACAGTTGATCTTGTCACTCCTGTGTCTACTAAAAAAGTAACACTTTCCCCATTTATTGTCCCATCTACAAATGGTCCTGCCTGGTCTATTTCTAGAGTTGCTCCAAGTATGCACTCTTCCTCCTCTCTTCGGCACCGTCAGTAGTCCCCTTCAGACTCACTCCCCTCATTCTTTAACCAGTACTGCTGTACCGGGTTTGTACGTCTCGGTTTGTTTACCTGTTCATCATTGTAGAATCCTGAGTCCTGGTTATATTTCTGGGACTCTCTATTCTGTGGCAAGGGCGGTTTTGGCTCTTGATTCTGCTGCTTGACAACCTTCTGCTGTTGCTGCTGATGATTACACCCTTCGTTCTGCACCTGTTGATTCAAGGATTTATTCTCATTATTCACTAATGGTGGATTCGTACACTCGGATCACCAATGCCCCAATGGACCACAGTTGTGGCACGGGAATTTCTTCTTCGCCTCTTCTAAGTTCCCCTTTCCTTTCCCTGTACCATATCTGGGCCTATTTCCTGGATTATTTGCTTGTTCAACCAGCTGTGCTTCTTGTCTTTCTGCAACCTTTACCTGTGCCCACATTGCTTTCTCCTTCAGCTTTCTTTGTTTTGCCTCAATTTCATCACTGAAGTGTTTCGCATGTCTCAAGATCTCATCAATCTTCTTACTTTGCCAATCAACTGTATGCTCTCGAATTATTTCACTGATTTCAGGTCTGAAGCCATATACAAATCTGTATACAAAATGACTCAAATCCTTATCACCCAGGTGTTCATCTCCACTGAACTGTTTAAAAGCCAGTATCAGCCTTTCATAAAAAGCATGAACTGATTCCTTTGCTTCCTGATGTGTTCGATCTATCTTAACCCAGTCTGTCTCTTTAGGGGGTACCTTATTCTTCACGAACACAATAACCTGCTCGTACTTCTTCATAACCTCTGGGTCTGGAGCTCCTGTTTTCTGATCTCTTGGGTACTCCTTAGCAGGCCAATCTACAACTATTTTACACTCTGCCCACAAGTCTGCTGGAACAATTATATCAAACAGACTATTCAGGTCAATCCACAGCACTTTTGACAATTTCACAAACCTGTCTACCTGCCTATACCACTCGACAGGTTTTTCTCTCAGTCGAGGGAAATCATTCGTAAATGACAAAATATCCTGTCTAGTCCATGGGACATGTACATATCCTCCTCCAGGAATCTCTCTCATAGGATAGGCATCCACTGTTTTTTCCTTTTCTCTCATGGGAAATGCTGAGTAAGTCCTGTCCACTGAATCTTCTCTTTTCTTGTACCATCTATCCTTCCACTTTTCCACATCACCCCATTTTCGCAATAAAGAAACCATTTCCTTAATCTGCCCTGTTCTGCCAACATCATTTAGATTCTTGATGTCTTTATCAGAAAAATCCACTCTGTAAGGCTTCTGTAAAGCTTTCACCTTGTCCATGTCAACTCCCATTTCACTCGCTATTCCTTTTAACCTGTCATGTGTACTCTTAGCCCTCCAGGTGATACTCTTGCACATGAATAACAACTCTCCATCATGATGATTTTTCAACATTTATGTAGGAATTGTTCCTGCTATTAGTTCCTCCAATTCTATGCGCAACCTTGCTACATCAATTGCCTGTGAATCTTTGTCTTTCTTTTGGAGAACCTTCAACCAATCACTCAAATCCTCAGCCGTTATTTCTGCAGACTTTGTCACTGTACTCACTTGTTCTGCCACCCTCTGTGGTTCCAAAATTGATCCTCCCATCATAACATTTCTTCCTACACAACCAGTATTCAATCCTGAATTAGGCTGTACATCTGACTCTTCACCACATGTGTCATGTCTCAACTGTCTCAAATGATTTTCTCCCCTCCTTATTCCTGACTCTGAACTAACTAGTCCATTTCCTACATATGGAACTGTCAAACCATTTTCACCCATTCTTTGTTTATCAAAAATAGGCATAACCGAACCTATGGTTACAGGCACTGTAACAGCTTCTAGATTCTTGGTTAATTCCCTAATTTTCTCTGTCAACTCAGAAGTGGTTCTTGCTAATTCTCTTGTTTTCTCATCCCCGATTGCATTCTCTCTCTCTCGCTCTCTCTCTCTTTCCCTTTCCGTGAAAGAGCTACCACTTTTCAGATCAGGAGTCACAACTTCTGTTTTAATGATTCTCAAGGTATCTCTTATTGGGGTAGCAACTGGTGTTCTCACTTCTGGTTCTGGTCTATATGGAGGTGGTCTCTTATAGATCATGTCACCCAAGACTTCATCCTCATAATCATTAGCCCCATACCTTCTCAATTCTGCATCAGGTAACTTTTCCGTACCTTTCCTCCCTTCTGCTTCCTCAACAGTTCTCATCGGATATAGTCCCTCTGACATACTAGCATCTCGCCATCTCCTCATTCGATCATGATGAGTTTCACGATCATATTTCCTCCCAAAAATGTGCCTATAATTACCTCCACTCCTCTGCTTTTCTCGCTCATGCACCTCATCTTCCCATTCCACCAATGCCTCGAACTGTGTCGGCCTTGGTCTAGGCTCTAGACACATCATTTTTTCCCGTAAATTTCTCAACACAGCCAAATTAAATGAACCATGTTCCGGGAACGCTAAAACACCATCTTCTTTAGTGTACTTAGCCCAATTGTCTAACCAGATACAGGTATGATACCCATATTTCGCAACCATGAAGGATGCAGGGGTTCTTGTCGGAGGTAGTAATTCACCTTCTCTAGTTATTATGTCCTTATCCTTGTCGAACCACTTTTTAATTTTACCGAACATGGATTTTTTCTTCTTTTCCTCCGTTTGGTAATACATTTTCGCGTTTACCACAACCCTCTAGTCCTTTCCGCAACTGTACGATCTTTTGTCCAATAACAGCGCGACTCACACCAACGCACCAATCCCGGAGCGTCTACGTCACCCTGTACTCCTTCCAATCCCTGCGCGGCTCACACCAACGCACCAATCACAGCGCTTTCGCTGTCCTAACCCACTGTCCAATCACAGCGCGGTCTTTCTGACGTCAGTAGTCGCTGCAGCCGCTTCTACTCCTGTCTCCTGTCACTCGTCTACCCCTCCTTTACAAAACCTTCTCAGTAGACTCTGTTTCAGATTCTACAAAATCTATTAGTTACAACATATAAACATCTCCATTGTCTGCTCCGCTAACCACAGAATAGTAAAGACCTTTCTCACAAGAATCCCGCTTTTCTCTAGAACAGCGCTTACCTCTGTTCTACCACGGAATTATTACTTTCGTTGACACAGTAGCACATCCCTCTACTCTGCCCTTCTAACATGCATTCATTAACTATTTCCTCCCAGAATGCTCCTAAGAGTTTCACAATTAACTAAATGCCCAAACATTCACGCACTTCCACACTAGAAAATGTAGCGCATTTACACCGAATCCTGCCTTTCCCGAGAACAGCAAACAGTCTGTCCCACTACAGAATTATAACGCACGTTAACTAAGCAGCGCTTACCTCTGCTTTGTCCTTCAAACAAGCTCAGAGAATACCTATTACTTCTCCAGCGGTAAGCTTTAACGGCAAACCTTACGGATCCCTGGGACTTAAGACCAGAGTTTCACAGATATCTTTCGCTACCATACACACTCCTTTTATACAGAAAATATGTCTCTAATAGTAACACACGACGATGTCACTGAATTGAACCCAGACAATGCGACGCGCAACTTCAATTGTCACACGCTTTTCCCTGCATTCTTACAGGGCCAACAATCCCGTCTTTCCCGAGAGCAGCACTCACTTCCCTCTGCCCTACTACGGAACCGTCACCGACTCCCTACGTCCCAGAAGCCGTACACACTACATAGAACTCAATACAACGACTTCAACATTTAGTGTTAGTACATGTATCAACATCAATCAATAAATCAATAAATCCAAAAGCCTATGTACAAGCAATATATCAGATCAAGACAATAATCAAAACCATCATACTGCTACCAGGAAACTGCTGCAGATCAGAGCTTATAAATTCCCCCTACTTCCATGGACAGAGTAATTTCACAGTCATACGCACATACACTCACCATACGCTGGGGCCCATCACACCAATATTCATTCTATTACTCTATCCACACTGAATATACGAGAGAACTCCTAAATCAATCTGCATCTAATCTGAGGTCAATGCAACCTAATTGATTTGTCTCGAGTCATGATTTAAACAATAAAACACATTTGAGATCTCAATAAAATGACAAAGAAATAACCACCCGACACTGTAATTCAAACAAAGGTTATTTTTATCTAAATTAGTTCAAATGAAAGTCATTCAATAGCAAAATCATTATTCTCATAGTTACCTATTCTAGCTAAATGTCGTATTTAGGTCAGGACAGGTCTCTTAGTAAAGTCTCCCGAGTCGCCGTCCTCTCAATCAGCATCGATCCTCTTGAGCATAAGTTCAGGAAGAAGTGGCCTTAGACCCTCTCTAGTCTAACAATATTTATACCAAAACTTACACATTAAAAGTTACAAACAAGCTCCAAGCGTCCGTTGAGCAGAGCGAGCAGGAAAGGATGTTGGCTCGCAACATTTAGAAAAAGCTCCGCTCTCGAATATCTCAAAAATAAAAACACGGAAGAAGGAAGCACAAACTAAATCCGCAACATCCATGGATGCTCTTCTCCGGAATTATAGTGAAGCCACCGCCAGTTTATCAAAATGTTCATTTGTGACAATTGTTCTCCTCCAAGGATATCTGGCGACAAGCCCAGAGCTGCTGTCCTTTCGTAACTCTTAGCTCAGACAGAGGCCGAGGTCATATTTTCAACCATATTCAGCGAGGCCTCTCTTCACATTTCATCTACTCAAATGCAGGCTGTAAATGTCGGCCATTTCTCAATAGGCCAAAATGGGCAATCTTAATTAAAAGAAACACAAAACAACGTTACTACATCGTATTGATTATTCAGTGTTAATTCCCACTAATAACCTTATGTGTATGTATTTATCTAGCCATTTGCAACATAAAGAGGCATTAAAGCATATTATTTTAAACGCAAACACATAACAAATAGCACTTTAGCCACACTTATTTAATTAATTTGCTCACCAACTTAGTTCACGTATTAATTAAGCCATGCAATTGCATTCCCACGTGTAATTCTTTCATTAATAAGGTTGATTAGTCAAAACACTCAACAAAAATTATTACTTAATAATTAGTACTTAGTAATTTTAATTATGACAAATAAAAATATAAACTGAAGTTTGAGTTTAAATAGAAAACCCTGCTCCAGCAAAGGCTGAGCCCTAACTGCCAACATTAGCATGGACACCAATTCACCAAAATGGCAGTGGTAGTGGAAATGACTTCACACACCCTCTGACCCCCACTTTCATTCACACACTCACACACGCACATACACACAAATCCACATATATTCACTCTCTCACCTGCAGGCATGCAGAAAACATACATTTAAAAGCATTTTTTACTTACCTCAGCTGCCTTCGAAGGGCATATTCCAGCTTATTGTACTCCATTTCTATTACACTATTAGTGAATAAAATAATATTTTACTTATTCACTATTAGTGTAATTATAAATTGACAGAAAATGAAGAGTGGACCCCCAGCTGCCCCAGTGTTCCTGGCACTGAATTTGCTACCTCTGTGACCAGGGGTCACAAAGGCAGTGCTACGGGTAGCAAAGGGCAACAATGATGTCCATGAACATAAGATGATGGGTTTTACACTTCGGAGAATTTGGTGACCCTGGAGTGTGGCTGCCTCCCTCCAGAGGAGGTAGTCTCTCTTGGAGCCAGGTTTTGCATTGTTGAACTCAAAGTGAAAGACATGGGTGAGGGTTTCAGCAAAAGGGGTGCTCTTAAAATCTGGAGTACCAAGCAAATTAATCATCTATAACCGATTACACATAGTCGATTACACATGCACTCTGCTCTTCTTGGCAGATTAAGCATGCAATTTCCTCTTGAATTTTGTTATGCGAATCACATACATTTCGCTCGTGTGGATTGTTTATAGAGAGCAGGTTCATTTATTAGTTAGCGAGCTTTCTTTTTATAAAGCAGCCTCAATGTTCACACTGTATTCCTATTGTTTTGTACACGTGCACGATATCATCCAATATAACGTAGCAAAGTACAACGTTTAGAGCAATTCAATAATTACGAATTATTGTTAGACAGTTGTAGAGCATTCCTACACGTTTTTTACTTCTAAGGGGCCGATTCTGGTTGGAAGGGCTCCGACTGACGGTCGGAGCCCTTCCGACCGATTCGGATCATGTCAGCCAGATTCCTTTACGACCGAGCCATTCCGATGGGCTCGGTCGGAAAGGAATCCAACACGGATTTCTGGATTGCAGACGACAGGCTCGGAGAGGCCGTCCGGCAATCTCCCAGTACTCCCCCGGCCGCCTCTTTGCGACCAAGGGAGTACGATGGCAGTTTTTCACTGCCTTTTCGTGACGGTTTTTCCGGCATAAAAAGGCAGTCGGAAACTGTCTTTGGGGACCCCCATGGGTGCGAGGCTGCCGTATGGAGGCCTGGGGGCACCTATGGTGCCCCTCTGTGGATCCCTGCACCCGGTGGCAGGCACCTTGGGATGAACTGCACCCCTGCTTTCCACGATGCAGGCATGCATTCCGCTCAGAATGCATGCTTGCATTATGTTGGATACGAGTACGACCAAACCCTGTTCGGTCGCATCGTACTAGCTGACGACAGCAGGTCAGTCGGTTACGGCTCCTGCCCGATGACGGACGGACCAGAGTCTGTCCGACATCGGAATCGGCCTCATAGTGTAGTAAATAAGAGGTATTTATTATTACTGAATTTAATGTATTAATTGGGTTGACCGCAGAAGTATGAAATGCTGAATTGGCCCTAACAGAATTCACATTTTTGGTCTTATTGCTTACACGGGGGACTTCTGCGAGGGACAGATTAACGTCCTATTTAATCACATTAAGTGATTTCCAGGAGCACAACTTCCAGGAATCATTCTGAAAAAAGATAGAAAATATCATAATATAGGTAACTCTTTCTGGTGCCGTCGGTGAATAAGTAAAGTCATGTTTAAATGACATCCACAGTTATCTCCATTTTAAAAATGTATCATATGTTTTCTAGCCATACTTTTTTCTCCAGTGCATATGTATAGGTTGTGGCCATTCGTAGGGGCATATCAACAAGGGCTGGCGATATAATTATCGCCGCATTAGCGTCCGTTTTTGGGCGAAAAGCGGCGATAATTATATTGCATTATTTACAAGGATACGCTATCGCTTGTTTCCTTGATTCAGCTCTCGTTTAGTTCACACCTCGCTTTGCATCTCTAATGAGATGCAAAGTAGGCGTTCCCTGCAAAAACGAAGGGAAAATGATCGCTAACTGTCCTCCGTATTTACAATACGGCCCAGGACACCCATAGCGATATAAAAAACAGCGCTAACTGCGGCGGTCGGATTCGTGGCAGAAAATAACCAAACTGCCGCCAGGACAGTGGAGACACCTCACGGGAAATTAGGATAGCCCCGATGTGACCGCGGTACGTTCCGCTGTTTCCGACCGCCGTGGTTGCAAACAGTGATGAATGGGAGAGCCGGCAAAGCCACCACTGCGGACACTCCGTGACAAATATGGTGGTCGTCAGAAAAAACTGACACCAAGGCCACAAAGTGCACACAGCAAACTAGCCATGCACCCAAAAACACACAACACACCTGTTAGAACTGGGGGTCTCTAGTTGGCAGAGGTAGGTACCTTTGACCAAATAGGGACCCTTGCATCTAGTCAGGGTAAGGGGGTACACTCCTAAAATAACCCCTGCTCACCCCCTTGGTAGCTTGGAACGAGCAGACAGGCTTATCTCAGAGGCAGTGTGTAAAGCATTTGTGAACACAACAGTAATACAGTGACAACACTACAGATGGACACCACACAGGTTGTATTATAAAAAATGGGTTTTCTTTATATAGACTTAACACAAGACCACAAACGACAAAAATCCACAATACTGTACTTAAAAAATGGTAGAAATAGCGTAGTTCTCTTTAGATGGTAAATGCGACACTTAGCGTTCAATATACCTTTGGATGCGTAACGCGATACAAACAAAAGTGTTGCAGGGAAGGTGATGCGTCGGTTCCTTACACGCAAGAACGGTGATGCGTCTGTTCCTTGCTTTGGGGGAGGTGATGCGTCGGTTCCCTACTGCTGCGTAGGGGACGGTGATGCGTTGGTTCATTACCGGAGAGGAGGTGATGCGTCAGTTCTTCACCGCATGGGGAGGTGATGCATCAGTTTCTTACTGCGCTTCTGTGGCGATGCGACTAGCAACGCCACGATGCAATGACGACCCGGTGCAATGAACAAAAATGGTGCCTTCTTGATATTGCGACAACGAAGGGGTGATGCGTGCACGCCTGACGGACATGCGGAGACTCGGTGAATCTTCTTGAGCCGCGACAGGCCCTGCGACATGCTTCTCTGGTGATGCAACGGTGTCTAATGCGTCGACGATACTCTTCTCCAGTGATGCGGGGCGCTTCTGCGCTGCGATGGTGACAGCAGTAGCAGCGGCACACTTCCTCAGCGATGCGACGACAGCTGCTGCGGCAGCAATACGCTTCTCCGGTGATGCAACGGCATCTGCTGCGACGGTGACACTCTTCTCTGGTGATGCGAGGCGCTTCGGCGATGGGATAGCGACACCGGCAGTGGCGGCACACTTTCTCAGCGATGCGACAACAACTGCTGCGGCGGCGACACGCTTCTTCGTCTTAGGTCTCGCTTTCAGCTCCCAGCGACACGCTGTCTTTCAGAAGGCCCAGCTCAACAGCAGGCACTTCAGATACCCAGCAAGGGAACTCAGGGGAGCTGGTTGGTGAAGTCTTGTGTCCCTTAGTCTTCAGGCAGAATGCAAGTTCTAGTTCAAGCCCTTGGAGATCTTCTTATAAGTTGATGAAAGTAGCACAAAGTCCTTTCTCCTTTCTTTGGCAATCAGGTAACCACTGCAGTCTTCAAACAGCACACAGCATAGGGATAGTCTCCACCTACATTCTGTCTCTCTGGTTCCTCTCCTCCGCAAAGGTTCTTCTTGTTTCCCAGAAGTGATCTAAAGTTCTGGGATCTGGGTCCCCCGTTTTATATTCCTTTTCTCTTTGTTCTATGAAGGCAGAGAGGCCTTTTCCTAGTCCAAACCAGTTCTGGTCAGTTTACATGACTCCTTCTTTCCTTTGACAGTTTGGGCCAGGGACATCAGACGCACCACAGGAGGTGGAGCCAGCATTGTGGAGGGAAGGCACAGCCCTATTCAGACCCAGCTGCAACTCCTCCCACCACTCTCCATGTAGATCTTTCTATTCAGCCTTGTGCTGACTCACCCTGTCTCCTGAAATCCCCCAGCCCCTATCACTCAAATTCCAGACATGGAATACACAACCTAGCAGAGGCAGGCTTGGATAGTTAGGCAAGAAAATACCTACTTTCTAAAAGTGGTATTTTCAAACACAGAATGTTAAAACCAACTTCACTAAAATATGTATTTTATCATTCTGAGTTCAGGCATACTAAACTCGAATTTCTACCTAGTTCCCTGAGCCAGTTAGGATTATAAGATGTTATAATCACACTGCCCATTCTGGCCTATGAGGAACTGATAGCCTTGCTATATTAAAAAACAAAAAGGGCTGTAATCGACTATTAGGACATGCCACACACACCAGGTTATGTCCTACCTTATACTTACAATGCACCCTGCCCTTGGGCCTACCATAGGGGTGTCTGATATGAAGAAAAGGGAAGGTTTAGGGACTGGCAAGTGGGTGCACTTGGCCAGTCAACATGGCAGTACCAGACTGCACCCAGGCTATGTAAGTGCAGGCCTGAGACACACTTTATAGGATGCTCCTGGGGTGGCACAACCAGTGCTGCAAGCCCACCAGCAGCATCTGATTTACAAGCCCTGGGCACACTCAGTGCACTGTACTAGGGTCAGACAGGTAAACCAAACCAGCCAATCATTGAGTCAGTAATCCGTACATCAATTTACCATAGGGAGCATATGCACTTTAGCACTGATCAGCAGTGGTAAAGTGCCCAGAGTCATAAAACAGCCAACAACAGGTCAGAAAAAATACAGGAGGAAGGCAAAAAGTTCTGGGATGACCCTGACATCAATACCCCCTTTGGACGCACCCACATAGCTGAGTATAAAACCAACCCCATCCCTGACCACAATCCTTTGCACTACTCTACAACTGAAGGGCCCAACCCCTGAGAACAAAGGATAGGCAAATCAACACACCATCACCACACACAGCACCACCACCACTTCCACACCTGCACCTCTAACCCCTTTGCACATCACACACCATACACATAAGCACCACCCCACCACTTACCCCTGCACTTATAATCCCTTTGCACATCACACACCATGGTAACACAGAAAATGCCCAAATTCACTGAGAGTGAGTTGACAGTAATGGTAGATGAGATAATCAGAGTAGAATCACAAGTGTTTGGTATCCTGGTCCAACAGACACCATTAGCCACAAGAACACAAATGTGGGAAAGGATAGTCGATAAAGTCAATGCAGTAGGGACCACCCCGCGATCAAAAAAGGAAATCATGAAGCGGTGGCATGATTTGAAGAGGGTTGTGAAAGAGAAGGGGAGCAAGAACCGTGAGCTGGCTCAGAGGACTGGCGGTGGCCTTCCCATTGATCCCAAAACATTCTCTACATAGGAGAAGAAGGTGCTTGCCATACTGCATCCAGAGAGTCTCACTGGAATAGCCGGGGGAGTGAAGGCTGGTAAGTACAAACAGATGTAGACCATTACACAGCTATGTACTGTCCAGCTAAACTACAAAGCCACATCTCAGAGGCCCAAGTATATCCATGTGCACCACTATATCCAACACATGTCCCACAGATGTAGCATCCACTCCATCTGAATCACCACAAAGGTAGCCATCATTTACAGGGTTGTAGGTGTCCAGGCAAACAGCACTACAACTCCCACCATGCCCCCTGTCACACCCCTGCGCAGGATGTAGCATTCCCCCCGGAGCAGTTGGAAGCCATTGTATGGTTCACCCTCACCTAACAGATAGGTAGCCATCTTCCCAGGGAGAGCTGTTTGGGGGTGGGAGGCCAGCAACACAACTCCCACCATGCCCCCTGTCCCACACCTGAGCAGGATGGAGCACCCCCCTGAAGCATGTGGCAGAGATTGCATTGCTCACATCAAACTGACAGGTAGATAGCCATCTTAACAGGGAGGGGTGTTTGTGGGTGGGATGACTGTACCACAACTCTCACCAGGCCCCCTGTCCCACACCTGAGCAGGATGGAGCACTCCACACCCAGAAGCAGTTGGAAGCCATTGTCTCACTACAAACAAACAGGTAGGTAGACCTCATCCCTACGAGGACTATTTGGGGGTGGGATGCCTGTACAACAACTCACACCAGGCCCCCTGTCATAAACCTGAGCAGGATGGAGCACTTCCCCAACCCAGAAGCATGTGGCAGACATTGCATTGATCACATCAAACATACAGGTAGGTAGCCATCTTAACAGGGAGGGGTGTATGTGGGTGGAAAGACTGCAGTAATACTACCACCAGGTACCCTTGTTCCTCAGCTCATTAAGATGGAGCACTCACCCCCACCCAGATGCATGTGTCAGCCAATGCATTGTACACTTCAAACTTACAGGTAGGTAGCCATCTTCCCTGGGAGGGCTGTTTGGGTGGTGGGATCCCTGCACCACAACTCCCACCAGGCACCCTTGTCCCAAAGCTCAGCATGATGGAGTATTCCCCCCACCCAGAAGGATGTGGCAGACATTGCATTGCTCACATCCAACTAATAGGTAGGTAGCCATCTTAACAGGGAGGGGTGTATGTGGGTGGGAAGACTGCACTACAACTCCCACCATGCCCCCTGTGCCACACCTGAGAAGGATAGAGCACTCCACACCCAGAAGAAGTTGGAAGCCATTGTCTCACTACAAACAAACAGGTAGATAGACCTCATCCCTGGGAGGGCTGTTTGGGGGTGGGAGGCCTGCACAACAACTCATACCAGGCCCCCTGTCATACACCTGAGCAGGATGGAGCACTCCCCCCACCGAGAAGCATGTGACAGATATTGCATTGATCTCATCAAACTTACAGGTAGGTAGCAATCTTAACTGGCAGGGGTGTATGTGGGTAGGAAGACTGCAATAATACTACCACCAGGCACCCTTGTTCCCCAGCTCATCAAGATGGAGCACTCACCCACACCCAGATGCATGTGTCAGCCATTGCATTGTACACTTCCAACATACAGGTAGGTAGCCATCTTCCCTGGGAGGGCTGTTTGGGGGTGGGATGCCTGTACCACAACTCCCACCAGGCACCCGTGTCCCAAAGCTCAGCATGATGGAGCACTCCCCCCAACCAGAAGCATGTGACAGACATTGCATTGCTCACATCCAACTAACAGGCGTGTAGCTATCTTAACAGGGAGGGGTGTATGTGGGTGGGAAGACTGCACTACAATTCCCACCATGCCCCCAGGCACACACCTGAGCAGGATGGAGCACTTTACACCCAGAAGCAGCTGGAAGCCATTGTATCACTACAAACAAACTAACAGGTTGGTATCCATCTTAACAGGGAGGGGTGTTTGTGGGTGGGAAGACAGCACTACAACTCCCACCAGGCCCCCTGACCCACCCCTGAGAAGGATGGAGCACTCCCCCTTACCCAGAGGCATTTGCCAGCCATTGAATGGCTCACACTCACCAAACAGGTAGGTAGACCTCTTCCCTGGAAGGGCTGTCTGGGGATGAGAGGCCTGCACAACAACTCACACCAGGCACCCTGACTCACCCCTGAGAAGGATGGAGCACCCCCCCCCCACCCCACCCAGAAGCATTTGGAAGCCATTGCCTTACTACAAACAAACTAACAGGTAACTAGCTATCTTCACAGGGAGGGGTGTCTGTGGGCGGGAAGACTGCAGTAATACTACCACCAGGCACCCTTGTTCCCCATCTCATCAAGATGGAGCACTCACCCCCACCAAGAGGCATATGGCAGCCATTGCATTCTACACTTCAAACTAACAGGTAGGTAGACATATTATGCCCTCTTGTCCCACCTATGAGCAGGATAGAAGCCTCCACCACACACACAGAGATGTGTCACAAATCCAACCCAAATGTGAAAACAGAAAAGGTAAGTAGCCAGTACATGCACCCCGCCATCCCTCTCAAAAAGCATGGTGCCATATGACAACACCAGCCCTCTCATCACACAAAAATACACACAGATCCTATTGCCACTCACAGTGTGCAGAGAGCTAAGCAAACGTAACTGTCACAGCAACCAAAGTGTGACACACCAATTCACATGTAGAAGAAAGTCTGTGCACAATCATGCCCAGCACTGAATGCCATGTGCAAGTGCCATGTGGCCAGAGCAGCATGGACCATATAAAAACAAAGAAAGCATGGTTGGTGGTACAAATTCAGATTTGCACATGACATGATAAAGGTATGCATGAGATAACAATGGCAAGTTCATGCTCAGATGTAACGTCTCCCACGGCAGAGTAATCAACAAAGAGGCGTCACAGAAAATCTTTTTTGCTCTAATCCCCAGATGGCAACACGTTCCTGTAATCACAAAACATGCACGTGGCGCATGGTATGTTTTGACACCTCACACCATGGACAAGTAATGCATGTACCTCAACATCATGTTAGGAGGTACAGTAGCGCACATACAAACAGTGTGATGATCAGTTAACTGTGTGGTGTAGAAACAGTGAATAATACACAGCTAACACAAAGCTTGCGGGGTGCACTACAATGACCATTTCCCATCTGTCCCACAGGTGACCAAGAACTGACTGCAGAGGACAACACCAGCAACCTGCAGAGCCAGTCAACCCCCCCCCCTCCCCCCGGAAATTGGACTCTCGGATGTTGACTCCCGGGTTTCAGAGGACAAGGAGCTCCGAGCCGGCCCATCTGGTGTGCCAGGGCGCAACCGGTCCCAGGACCCCATCTTCCCCCCACCACATCTTCAGCAACACCAACAGCTATGCAGACCCCTGCTGTTACAGCCTGTGTGTCCTCCACCACCACCACAACCACCAGTGCTGCCAGCAACACCCTCCCTTTCCCAGAGGATGACCACCCCACACCACCAACTGAGGAGGGCAGGGAGAGGATGTGGAGGCCCACAGCGGTGAGGCAACAGGTCCGTGGCAGCAGGGCAGGTGGGAGGGGAAGGGTCACTCACCAGAGCCTGGACCAAAGCCCTGGACAACATAAACAGAGTTCTTGGGGCATATGAACGGGCCAAGGGATGATCGGGCGGTCTGAAGAAGATTCCCGTGAGCTCCTCCTTCTGATGATGTACATGGACACCCGAATGGGACAAATCGTGGACCTCTTGGGCCAGCTAGTGGCGGACCTGAGGGACAGGCCTGCGTCACAAACAACACCTCCACCGCCACCGGTGGGCCACAGGATGACAGTTCAACATCCTCCTCTGCGGTTTACAGAGAGGGGTGAGTCCTCAGACCCCCCCTGGCCCTACAGCAGAGGTCCCCCATGCCAAGCAACGAAGGGGCCGTCCCAAGAGATCCCTGGGAGTCACCTGTGGCAAAGTACCTGCCAAACGTCAGTCACAGAGCCAGCCATGAAGTCAACCCTCTTCACTAATGCATTGACTCTTTGGACTGTCCTTCCCCACACTGCCTTTGGAATGGCATCTGTCCGTTTGACTGGGTCACCACATCTATGGTTCCTTTTTCTCTGCTGCTGGGGTTCCTTTTTCTCTGCTGCTCCTGTTTTGCTGTCTCTGGTCCTGAGGACTACAATATCCAGCCTGCCTCACGCTCGGGGTGTACAGCTGACACGCATTCTAACGGTGTGAAACCTTAAAATCTGAATCTCTCATTTTCTAATTTAGCTGTGCTTCATCCATGCTCACCTTTGACCTGTTTTCAGCCTGACTCTATCCTTGACACCACAAACATTAGGTCACGAATCTAAGTTGAGACATTGTAGGCTGCTTAAACATGCAAAGTCAGCACAAAAGAACAGCTGATGTCTACACTGTGGGTTTTGTGTGTCTTTTAAACAATGATAAAGTCTTAGACAAAGTTTGTTCAGATAAGCCTATCTTGTTATGCAGCTTCAAGACGCGACAGTTACACAAGGCACCAAGGTTGTTG
Source organism: Triturus cristatus (assembly GCF_964204655.1). Classification (NCBI taxonomy): domain Eukaryota; kingdom Metazoa; phylum Chordata; class Amphibia; order Caudata; family Salamandridae; genus Triturus; species Triturus cristatus. Next base: position 679,550,463 of record NC_140589.1, read on the forward strand.
ATTCTTACCGATGGTCTGATTTGTGTGTTCTTCCCAAAGCTCTATTTACCTCTGGGCGTTCCTAGTCTGTGATTTTCCCTATATAAACCCATGTAACCATTGTTCAGTGTGTTCTATCCTTGGGTATCTTGATGGTACTTGTCGGATGGAAACCCATTCATGAATGAATAAACTATCCATGGTTTGACTTTGCTCTCCTGTCGATTCCTCCTTACTTGATAAGAACCCGTGGCGAGGTGGTGATCCCTGCACCAGCAGGTCATTAATTATTCTGCTCCACAAATTGGCGCCCGAATATGGGTCCCCATCAAGGGCTGGCAGTCGGACCGGGGAGGAGATCAGGTCGGTAAGACTAACTTCGCTGAGGGGCGCACCACCTGATGAGATTAGTGCTGCTCGGTCCAAGGTGATTTTTCAGCTCTCCAACTCTGATCTTCCTGGCGGCTGCTAGCCTTGAATGGGGCCTTCGGTGGGTGATTTTCTTTGGATCAGGGAGGATCGACAGGTGGGAGGCGAAGACTACGCATGAGGTAAATCTGTATTGAACCGGTTCATTTGTTCATTTGGGCTGGATCTGTTTGATCTTTGCTTGACTAGGTATTCGTCTTGACTTGGTATTTGATTGGTAATCTGTTTGGAATTTGGTAATCCGTTCGGACTCTGTTTTAAATTTGGAAACTTAGGTTCTGTTTAGTATTTTGAGATCTAAGTTTTGTTTTGAGACTTGCTATTTGTTTTGACTAACTTTTTCTTACAGGTAATGTGAGAATATTTTTTATTTCTCTCGGTTTACACGTTTTTTAAATCTTATATAACATGCCTGTGTTTAGTACCCTTTGGAAGTTTTGTTGTTGCTGCTGCGATAAGCAGAGCATTTTGGAAGCAAGTCAGCCGGCACCACCAGAAGGTACGCCAAATTTTGAGATGTACATCAAATATGGCATTTGTCCCATCATGTATAATACATTATGGAACAAATATACGAAAGGGGATCCCCAGCTGAGATGGCCATTAGAGGGAACTATGGACCCTCACAAACTTGAGTATTTAGAGATTTAATTGTTTTTAAAGAAAGTTAGGCCAGCTATGTTTGACAGTTTGCGTATGTGGAGAAAAGAAGTGAAGGAGCGGCAGCTCAAAGCAGAGAAGGTTCAAAGGAAGCAGGAAAGGAAGACAGAGTATCAGAAATATAAGGAATTGAAGGATAAGGAAGTTCAGGAGAAAAAGGAATGTTTAGATAGAGAGCATAGATTATTAATATCTAAAGAATATATATAGTTAGACCAACAGTAGCAGTAGAAGTCCACCAAGAAGATGTGGACTCAGATGTTGATGGATTGTTGATAGAACGACCCCCGCCCACATATGTACCCTTAACACCTCTTCCCCTGGACCCCTAAATATCGCTCCCCTTGTACCCTCAGCTCCCCCTCCTTTGCCCGCGGTTTTCCAGCTCCCTATTTTCCAACCAGTACCGGTACATTCTTTACCCCCTCCGACCCAGGCCACTGCACCCCCACCCCAAGTCTCTGCGCCACCACCTCAGGACACTGCATTTGAAATGACTAATGATTCTGTAGTTCCTGCATCTGTCCTGACCCCTCAAGTTTTTTGCTCTACTGTATCTCAGTTTCGTCAGGATGCGATAAGGTTGATGGTATTAAATTGGTTAAGTGATCTAGAAATGGAAGTAGAAGAAATGATAGATAAGATTCAGGATTTTTCTGAGGGTGAGCTTCTTTGTCTTATAAGTAAGCTTTCTCATCAACTTATGGTTCAATGGGAGACGACTACAGGTCGAAATGGCCCAGAGGATGTTAGAGCAATTAATAGACAGTGTCAGATAGGGGCCTTCCCCGTAAAAAGAATTAACACTGCCATAGCAATGATAATTGGATATCGTAATGAGCTCTCTTCCTCTCCCTGAATAAGACCTCTGAGGGAAGGTACACCACAGTTCATTCCTGGAAGAGGGAATGCAGACGATGATGACCCAATTAGTGCTAATGCTAGAGCCCATTTTCTGTACAATTGGATATATACGCCCTGGAAAAAGACGGATCTACTCACTTTAAAAGCCTCTTTACCTGACATACGGAAAAATCCTAGTGGATTTTATGAAGATGTACAGGCAGTCATTGATTCTTGTATCATGACCTTAGCAGATATTGATATGTTTTTTGGTATGATCCTACCACCTGACATGTGGCGACATAGCCGGAAACAGGATCATGCTGTTGATTTGGGAGGAGATTGGACTGTCATCTTAGCAGCTGATAGGGATAGGAAACCTGGTCAGAAACCTAGTCAGCTTATACTGGATCTGCCTGGTAACATACTTACTTACATAAAAACGATAGTGCCAGCCAGAAAAATAGATTGGGCACTCCTTACTGCTTTTACACATAAACAGGGAGAGGCCATCCCTGATTTGTTTACTCGCTATGAGGAAGTGTTCCATGATTCTAGTGGACAAGATACATCTACACCTATAGGTGCGCATTTATTTGTAGATAGATTTGTGGGAAATTTGCTTCCTGAGATATCAGTTCGCTTAAAGAACTCTGAAAGCACATGAGCTTCAGTGACTCCAAAAGCTATATTAGATATGGCTCAGTATTATCAGAATCAGGTTACCACTGAGCAAGAACGAAAAGAAGGAAAATGAAAGGAATTGAAAACTAAGGTGATGATGGTTCAGGCCTATGGACCCCAAGGTCGAGGCCGTGGCCAAAATTATGGTCCAAATTATAGACAAATGCCTCCAGTAGGGCCACCGCGTAGACAAACTCCACTGGGAATAGATCAATGTGCTTATTACAAAGAGAAGGGACATTGGAGTTCTGAATGCCCTGTTTTTAGCTGCTGGTGGGAGAGGAAGGGGACAAGTGACTAGTAATCGAGGGACTTCAGCTCCCCGACAACAGTCACAGCAGGTTCAAGCTCCAGAGAGGAATAGGTCAGGAAATTATTTTGATTAGCAAAATAATCAATATTCTATGGAGGATTGGGAATCAGAGGAAACTGTGGGAACACATTTTGCCTACGACAGCGTAGGACAAGGAGGACCAGTTGAGATACCTGTAGATCAGTCAGGGCCCTATATAACAGTCACCATACTTGGGCAGGATCAGAAATGTTTTGTGGATACTGGGGCAACACATAGGGCGATATCTCAGAAACTGGTCCCTGGGACACCATTGTCTGGCCAAGTGATCACATCGATCGGGTTTGATGGAACACCAACTCCTAGCCCTGTGTCCCAAAAACTACCTTTGCAGGTTGAGAATTTTATCACTACAGCCCCCTTTTTACTCCCCCCACATGCTCCAGATAATCTGATGGGACTTTATCTTTTGAAATATTTCCATGCTACTATACATTGTTCCCCATCTGGAGTACGTGTCATTTTTGGGGAAAAGACGTTACCTAAACAATATAATTTTTCTTTATGTCCGGACCTTGATTCTGTCCCTTTATGTGTTTGGGCTATTACTGACTCAGATGTGGGAACAATGGATATTTCCCCAGTACATATACAGGTTCGGGAGGATGCTTCCTTACCAAGGGTCCCGCAATATAAAATATCAAAAGAAGGTGAGGATGCATTGATGTTTATCATTGATGATATGATACGTACAGGAGTTGTTTAGGAAGTTTCCTCTAATGTATGCAAAAGCCCCATTCTCCCCATTCTAAAATGGGGCGATGGAACAGGGGATAAGATTTACAGATTCGTGATTGACTTGAGAAAAGTCAATAAAATAGTTATCCCTCAATATCCTGTTGACTCAGATATTACGACTTTGTTGACATTAATTCCATCTACAGCTACTGTATTCTCTGTCATTGACCTTAATAATGCCTTCCTCTCTACTCCTATACATCAAGAGAGCCGATATCTTTTTGGATTTTCATTACGGGGCCGCTCATTCAGATTTTGTAGGGCTCCACAAGGCTATACAGAAAGCCCTAGCATTTACAGTCAAGCACTTAAGTGACAGTTGGATGAGCTTCTTTTGCTACCAGGAGTAACACTGGTGCAATGAGTTGATGACATTTTGCTAGCTCAGACACAGTTGAGCATTGTAAGGAAGCCACGCTCTCTCTAGTGCATCATCTTGCTGTCAAGGGACATAAGGTCTCTTAGAATAAGTTACAATATTGTCAATCTGAGGTCACTTTTTTAGGTCACCTCTTGTCTAAGGAAGGTCACACCCTGACTAAAGACAGGATTCAAACTATCCTAAAAATTCCTATTCCAAGTACCCAAAAAGAAGTCAGGGCACTTATTGGTATTACTTCCTACTGTAGACAGTGGATTCCAAATTTCTCCCTTATTATCAAACCTCTTTTGTCAGTTGTTACCAAAGACACTCCCTCTCCTCTACCATGGACATCTGAATGTCAGGAAGCATATCAGCAGCTCCGTGCATCCCTTTGTTCTGCTCCAGTGCTAGGCACTCCAGATAATGCAAAACCTTTCATACTATATGTACACGAGAGAGAAGGATGTGCATTGTCAGTTTTGGCACAACCATATGGTAATAAGCATCGTCCCTGTGCTTATTTTTCAGCTGTATTAGTCCCAGAGGACTCCCAGGTTGACTCAGAGTGGTTGCTGCCACAGCGATTTCTATACGCTAATCTGAGGGCATAGTGTTGATCAACAAGCTTATGGTTATGGTACCCCATTCGGTAGATGCACTCCTGAATCAGACTAAAACCCAGCATTTGACTAGCGCTAGACTTACAGGCTACGAACTTACACTTTTGGCACCTCACATCACACTCAAGAGATGTTTAACATTGAACCCAGCTACGTTGCTACCTTTGCCAGCTGAACAGGCGCATGATTTGCCTGACTGCATTTTCCTAACAGAAGAACAGACTAAGGGAAGAATAGATCTAAAGGATTCACCTTTGTTAGACCCTGAGAGAGAACTATGGGTGAATAGCTCTTGTTTAAGATTACCCGATGGCACCACCTCTGCATCCTATGCCATTATCACTTTACAGACTGTGGTAGAGACAGCCCGTATCCCACAAAAATCTGCCCAAGCAGCTGAACTCATTACGCTTTTGAGGGCTTGTGAACTTAGTGAAGGATTAAGAGTGAATATTTATACAGACAGTCAGTATGCATTTGGTGTGGCACACAATTGTGGCAAGCTCTGGAAGAAACAGGGATTTCTAACCTCCCATGGCTCTAAAATACAACATGGTGAATTGGTACACAGTCTTCTTACTGCTTTGACATTGCCAAAGAGTGTAGCCATTATCAAATGTAGTGCCCACAAGTAAGTTACAGACAGAGTGGGCCAAGGAAATGCTTTTGTTGCCGAAGTTGCACGAGAAACCGCAAGTGCACTCGCAAGTAAGATGTATGTACTACGATCCCAAGCTGAAAGATGGGAAAACATGTATACAGAGATTAAGGACATACAGCAGTCAGCCACTGAACAGGAAAGGGCAGAATGGCAAAAGGAAGGAGAATTAGATGATGAGGGATGTTGGAGGTCAAAAGACATGTTAACATGGAAATTGCCCTATGCCTATGTATTGCCTTTTGTGACTATGGCTCATGGACCGGCTCACGTTAGTGCCAAAAACATAATTTCCCAATTAAATCCAGTCTGGGATAGCCCACTCATCCAGACAATGGCTGAGCATTTGATTAAACATTGCATAATCTGCTTACAGCACAATCCTGGGAAGGGAATATCAACCCCTACTGGTGGATTTTCTCCACCTCAGGTTCCCTTTGAAGCACTCCAAATAGATTATATTCAACTAGAACGCTGCAACAATTTAAAATACGTACTAGTTGTGGTTTGTTCCTTCAGCCTATCCCACCAAAGATAACACAGCCTTGACAACAGCTAAAGTTCTATTAAAGGAGTTCTTCTCCCGTTTTGGGGTATGTAGAGTTTTATGGAGCGACAATGGCCCCCACTTCACTGATAAACATTGCATAGGTTACAGTGCACTCCTTTCTTGTTTCTTCGTATTCTGAATTATTAAACGTCATCCTTTGTCTTTTTCAACCTTTTGCGTGCAACCTGGCAAGCGTGATCTGCCCATATTCACGCGTGATTAAACAGCAAAAACAGAGCGAAGTTCCACTCATATGCCAGATGCACTGCTTGAACATGTGACTTATGCACATACTTCAACAACAACTTTTTCAAATTCCAAAAGTAATCACGGATATACTCCAAACGTTTTGATTGAGCTTCATTTATTGTCTTGATTCTTTTTTTCACACATGAGGCAATCACATTTTCAACAACTTCACATGCCACAGATATGCCTATCCGGGCCTTTTTCTGGGCACGATCGGAAATGTGAACAATTCTCAGTTGCAACTCTGATGTTACCCAAAGCATTTCGGGCTCTCTGTGGCCCTTCTTCAGGGGTTTGCTACAAGTAAAAGAACAAGGAAATTAAACTAAGATCTCGAGTCACTCTAATTCACACGATGCTTTGTTGTCAACAAACCCGGTTCAAGTTAAAAATGACCCTGTAACTGCGTTTTCCCTCTAAAGACATGAACTTGAAAGCTCCCCCATACTCAAAGTGTATACAACCCTCAGATCTCGCATTCTAGTATCCCCATGCCTCCTGGCCCCCAACATTGAGAAATGCCCCTCTTATCTCTACCTCGTTGCCCGTAATCTCAATCCCCAGTTAACACCCATCCATGCACATACCTTTGTTGCTAATCCCTCCTTTAATCCTTCCACAAACGTCTCCCTCGGCAAAATAGTGTTCTCAACCGTTCTCTTTTTCACCGGCATTTAACTCGCAAGATGGAACCCCTCCTCCTCTGACTAACCCAATCCTGGCCCAACTATCTCACCATGTACTCTCAAATGGCTCAATGACCCATAATGCACCATATTGAAGCATAAACCCACTAGATGAAATACTTCTAAACTTACCCCAAGCTTTCAAATTCCCCATCACTTATATGAAATGCCCCGCCCACCCTTATGCTGTTAACTACTGTGCAAAGGTTACAGACTAGCTATTCATCGAAAAAACCAGTGTGAAATATACATCATCATGTAATATTCTAAACAATTTAACCACAAGAAAACTTGATTCATTGCGTGATGTCCGTAATGTTCATATCCGTGAACTCGATAAAAACCTTAAGTCCATTTCGCAAACTTCTTTGTTTCTGAGATATCAGACTCATGTGTGAGCTCTTGACTGTTAAAGACTGTTTATAGATTTTTCTTTGGGTGCAACTGGATAGGGCAGAGACTTGTGATAAACATTGCATAGGTTACAGTGCACTCCTTTCTTGTTTCTTTGTATTCTGAATTATTAAACTTCATCCTTTTTCTTTTTCAACCTTTTGCATGCAACCTGGCAAGCGTGATCTGCCCATATTCACGCGTGATTAAACAGCAAAAACAGAGCGAAGTTCCACTCATATGCCAGATGCACTGCTTGAACGTGTGACTTATGCACATACTTCAACAACAACTTTTTCAAATTCCAAAAGTAATCACGGATATACTCCAAACGTTTTGATTGAGCTTCATTTATTGTCTTGATTCTTTTTTTCACACATGAGGCAATCACATTTTCAACAACTTCACATGCCACAGATATGCCTATCCGGGCCTTTTTCTGGGCACGATCGGAAATGTGAACAATTCTCAGTTGCAACTCTTATGTTACCCAATGCATTTCGGGCTCTCTGTGGCCCTTCTTCAGGGGTTTGCTACAAGTAAAAGAACAAGGCGATTAAACTAAGATCTCGAGTCACTCTAATTCACACGATGCTTTATTGTCAACAAACCCGGTTCAAGTTAAAAATGACCCTGTAACTGCGTTTTCCCTCTAAAGACATGAACTTGAAAACTCCCCCATACTCAAAGTGTATACAACTCTCAGATCTCGCATTCTACTATCCCCATGCTTCCTGGCCCCCAACGTTGAGAAATGCCCCTCTTATCTCTACCTCGTTGCCCGTAATCTCAATCCCCAGTTAACACCCATCCATGCACATACCTTCGTTGCTAATCCCTCCTTTAATCCTTCCACAAACGTCTCCCTCGGCAAAATAGTGTTCTCAACCGTTCTCTTTTTCACCTGCATTTAACTCGCAAGATGGAACCCCTCCTCCTCTGACTAACCAATCCTGGCCCAACTATCTCGCCATGTACTCTCAAATGGCTCAATGACCCATAATGCACCATATTGAAGCATAAACCCACTAGATGAAATACTTCTAAACTTACCCCAAGCTTTCAAATTCCCCATCACTTATATGAAATGCCCCGCCCACCCTTATGCTGTTAACTATTGTGCAAAGGTTACAGACTAGCTATTCATCGAAAAAACCAGTGTGAAATATAAATCATCATGTGATATTCTAAACAATTTAACCACAAGAAAACTTGATTCATTGCGTGATGTCCGTAATGTTCATACGGACATCACACAATGAATCGAGTCTTTGGTAGACCTATGAATGTATGGGGACCCCCAAGACCAAATATGATTAAAGAAATACAGTACCCTGTTTTGAGTGACTATCTTAGAAATCTGACTGAAAAATTGTTTCATCAGCAGGTGCTTGAAGCTATTCCAGACAAACCAGAGGGTTCGGCTCATGGTCTCCAACCCGGTGATTTCGTGCTCCTCAAGAACTTCCAGCATTCCAAGAATCTGGAACCTCGTTGGGCGAACATTGAGCAAGTGCTGCTGGCAACCCGAACTGGTGTCCGTGTCACCAACAGACGTCACTGGATACATGGATCCCATTGCAAACGAATTGCAGCAACTGTTCTCCAGCCAGAAAGCAGAAGTGATCTAAAGGACATCTTGCAGACTCAGAAAGGAGTTGCTCCTCTGAACGAAGACACCCTGTTCCCAGATCAAACTGTGCCGTCGGCATCAAGGTACGATTTACGACCAAGGAAGGGAAGGAGCAGATAGAGATAACGGAGGGCCGATTTCAATTAGTGGAACGGTTCGGCTGTGACACGGTGAGATGACCGAATCAGCTGAACTAGGTTTAGAGGGGGTTGTGATAGGTGTTCAGTGTTGCCTGGATCTCTCTCCGACCTGTGGTGTATAGATACCGAGAAGGAGACATGCAGAGACTGGTATCCAAGTTGCAGTTGCAAAACAAAGACAAGCCTCTGTGTATGGTGACTCTGATCATACTCTTGATAATCTTGGCAGAAGTTTTTTGGACAATGGAGAAAGTGATTCCAGCCGAACCCTATTGCCCGCTACTACTCCTGTCCCCACAGAACACGTGTACTATACCCTTCCCTATCACGAACAAAAGCACCGCATGTCCTACCTCAACAACACTTTCATACAGATGTTGCATCATACTCACAATGCTACGAACACCACCAACTGTTGGGTGTGCGGAATGATGCCAGCTCACCAGAAAAAGGGAGGAACGCCTTGCATTCCCTTGCCATTTTCACATAATGGCTCCTGCAGAGCCTGTTTCGCACTGTTGTGGGCCTCTGATATTGCTAAGATTACTGACTATGATGTAGGAGGACTCAATGCAAAACTGAACAGACTGTGTTACCCCGATGAAGAAGGAGATCCCCAAGCCAAAGGAACTGTATGGGAAATGGAGGAATATCGCAGAGGGAATTCCTCCACCAGATATGTTTTCCCCAACACTCGAACAGCCAAGAGTAATGGACCTCCTATTATCGCTGTAACCAGAGCCCGAGCAGAACTTTGTGTGAGCAGTATTGGCCGTATTTCTGTGGGAAAAAGTGACTGTACAACAGTACTAAACATTACTGGAAAAAATAACAGTAGTTTTTTGTCCTCAAATAATACCTACGTTATCTGTGGAAACAAGGGATACTGTCATTTGCCAATTGGTTGGTCTGGCACCTGTTTCGTGTCTTTCTAACTTCCCCCGGTGTTTTTAGCAACTGCCTCTTATCACAAAGACTTGAAATTATTTAATGACATCTCTTTAATTAGGTTCAAACGTACCATAAATAGTGATGAAGTAGATCAGACCGATACAGCCTTGCAGCAATATGTAGATTTTAATTTGGGACTCTTTTTCTTCGTTGGTGCAGCCCTAAACAGTAGAAAGATAAGACGCCTAACCTGAGTAGTAGAAGCAGTAACTAAACAGACAGCTGTGGCTCTAGGAAACTTTACTGAAGAACTCCAGATTACAAGAATTGTAACTCTTCAAAATAAAATGGTGCTCGATGTCTTGCTCGCTGATCATGGTGGAGCAAGCCGCATCATAGGGAGTAGCTGTTGCAAGTTCATTCCTGACCATGGCCCTTCTGTATATGACGCAATTTCTAAATTACACAAAATAGCTACAGAAATACATCAATACCAAGGAACATGGTCCTGGTCTGACTGGTTACAAGGACTTATCTCCACTTGTGGTTAGAAATTGTTAATGGGAATAGCAATCATAGGGGCCATCTTTTTCACTTGTTTTTGCTGCATTCAATGTGCCGCCACAGTATGTACAGCCTGTATAGCCATTTGTAATAGTATTAAACAGTCCCCAGTCAATGTTCATGAATTAAATAGAGAAATGATTATGCACACCGAAATTCATGAATATTAATGTACACAATTAATATATGTACTTTCTAGAATGTATTTAGCATAGCACAGCTGAAAAGGAAGGACTGTGAAACCTTAAAATCTGAATCTCTCGTTTTCTAATTTAGCTGTGCTTCATCCATGCCCACCTTTGACCTGTTTTCAGCCTGACTCTATCCTTGAAACCACACTTGCATAAACATTAGGTCACGAATCTAAATTGAGACATTGTAGGCAGCGTAAACATGCAAAGTCAGCACAAAAGAACAGCTGATGTCTACACTGTGGGTTTGTGTGTATTTTAAACAATGATAAAGCCTTAGACAAAGTTTGTTCAGATAAGCCTATCTTGTTATTCAGCTCAAGACGCGACAGTTACACAAGGCACCAAGGTTGTTGATTCTTACCGATGGTCTAATTTGTGTGTTCTTCCCAAAGCTCTATTTGCCTCTGGGCGTTCCTAGTCTGTGATTTTCCCTATATAAACCCATGTAACCATTGTTCGATGTGTGCCATCCGTGGGTATCTTGATGGTACTTGTCGGATGGAAACCCATTCATGAATGATTGAATAAACTATCCATGGTTTTACTTTGCTCTCCTGTCGATTCCTCCTTACTTGCTAAGAACCCGTGGTGATCCCTGCACCAGCAGGTTATTAATCTGCTCCACAACAGCGCCTGGAGGCGCTACAAAAATTCTCGCAGACTCCCGCAGCACAGGTTCCTTTTTCTCTGCAGCTCCTGTTTTGCTGTGTCCGGTCACAAGGACTACAATATGCAGCTTGCCTCACGCTCGGTGCTTACAGCTGACACGCATTCCAACAGCGCCTGGAGGCGCTACAAAAACTATCACAGACTCCCGCAGCACGGGACGCACGCGTGGACGTCACCCGGCCGAAGCCCGGACCAAGGGCGCGCCCGTCTGAGACCGTCAGAGACTGGAAGAGGCTGGGCTGGGCCACCTATTGTGACAGTTGTGTATAAGGTTTGGTCAAGCTGATAGTATTATTATAAATTCGTGAGAGTATTGGTAGCCTGTTGTTTTTGAAGATTGAGGGCCTATCTTCGGTATTCAGTATTCAATCAAACTCTGCCATAGTGTGGATGTAAAGACATAGAGGTGGTTGATCTTAGCAGATAGTGGCACACTATAACTACAGGGGGAACAGCCATTACAACGCGGTTTTTACCACGCAGTGCAGTTACATCGCATGCGTTACAATGCATGCGATGTTACAACGCTATGCCATTACAACGCAAGTCTGTACATCGACTTGCGCTAGATGGCGTGCTAACATTACAAATAGTGTAGTTTACTATCCCAACACCTTCCCTACTGTTAAGTGGACTGGAGTTGGAATAGTAAATTACACTTTTTTAATGTTAGCACGCCATCTAGCGCAAGTCGATGTAAAGACTTGCGTTGGAATGGCATAGCGTTGTAACATCGCATGCGTTGTAACGCATGCGATGTAACTGCACGCGTGGTAAAAACCCGCGTTGTAATGTCATACATCCTAACTACACTGTCATAAAGTCCTGTTTCTATTCAATCCCAGTGCATGATCTATTCAATATGGGCAAGAGAAAACTGCGAAGCATGAACCCTGGGCAAATAAATACCAAGTCTAAAGACGTTAATATGACCTTGCTGAACTATCTTACAGGGGCGGTTGGCGCCCTGGATAAACAAATATCCACTGTAGAGGAGTCTCTAACTAAGGACTCTATTAAATAGTAAGGCCATTGATTTACATCACATGGGGATAGGGGAGGCTGTTCCTAAAGATAATGCGGTTGAGGAGCATCTAAATGGCTGTATCCAGGTCATCAATGATGAGATCTCTATTAGTGACCAGGATGCAGATCCGCTTCTCCCGCCAAAAATACCCTGTAACTCTAAAATGAAGGATACATTTGGAAATCTGCTACTACTAATACACCAGGCTCCATCTGTGTCCGGCACATCAGGGTTCATAATTAACAATCAGCAGGGGAAAGGTACTCTGCTGAACATTAAAGGTTAAGAATCGGTAAAACAAACTAAAAATAAGGGCAATGCCCTCCTATTAACAAAACTAATCGGCTACTAAGCTTGATAACCGATCTAACTAAGTATATTAAATTATCGATCGTCACTTTGGAGACTAGACTAGCTAAGATAAAATCAGATCTGAAAATAATAGCAGAGAATCAAAATAGGAGTCTTGTAAAGGAAGGGAATACTAAACAGAAAGCAGATGATAGAGCCGGTAGAGATCCCAAACCCTATAGTCGGATTCCACCAGCTAATCTTATGAGTAGTGGTAATCAGATAGAGGAAAGGGCTCTGACTTATAGAGCCCCAGGATCTAGGAGTTCAAATGAAACCCCATCTCATAGATCCCTAACTAAAGTGTCAGAATCTAAAGAAATAAGAAAAGGAAGATTTGCTCTCTAGCTCAGGATCTTCTATTTAAAAAGAACATGATTATCCACCTAAACTGCAGAATTTAAATGTGCCTCCTGCTGCCACACCTTATACTGTTGTTTTGGCCAATGTCCCTCCACCATCTGAGGGGGGAAATGAAACTTGGATTACTTTGAGGAATAGAGCGATTCATTGTCTTGGGACCAGAATAGGATTAACAAGGGAGATGTTCTCAGCCTTTAAGATGGTTAGCCGTGTTCCATGGGTAGGAACAAGTAGGAAGGCTTTTTGAGGGGATTGCGTTGTACTCTCCCTGGGGACTCCACCTCTGGTTCAAGAAATCCTTTGTCGAACCGGTAATAATAACAATATGGATGTAGGCATAAAAGTTCTCCCTTTGGGGTACTTCTATCAGCCTAAAACCCCTAATTGGCATATGGACTTGCATCTCCTTACACAGTCTACCAATGAATCGACCTATAATTTAGAGGTATCAAATAGATTTGGGCCTCTTCAATCTTTAGATGAGAAGGATTGACTCATTGATGTTAATGATCACTGCAACTGTGAAGATAGTAGTGTATATCATAATCTCCAGGAGATAATTCCAACGAGAAATGACGGGCATTTTAATATGGATAAGGGAGAGATAATGGGTACCAGGGGTGAATTGGTCGAAGTATTGCCTATAGAAATTAGTGATGAATGTACGAACGATGACATAATAAAGGTCGAGAGGGCTAGACAAGTTTTGAATTGTCAGGCCGCTACTATTTCTAATGTAACTTCAACAGTGAGTATTAGCGTGCTCTTCTGGAGTATTGCTGTTTTGCTAACCAAGGTGAATAACTCAGTATGGACTGACTTCATCCACAGCTTTGATATCCTATATTTTCAGGAGACCTGGCTGTTGGATGAAGTAAATATCGATGGTTATACGACCTTCCATACGCCAGCAATACGGTCACCCCATGGGAGACATAAAGGAGGAATTTGTATGTACATTTCAAACATTTTATGGGGTTCTAAACATTGAAATGTCAATATCAACAACATATTATCAAATTGTAACCACATATTCGGATTCAAATATAGCAGTGTGTGTAATTAATTTTTATAATAATATCGAAAAAGGAAAAATGTCTAATATCTTAAAGTCACTCAGTGACGATGTAGGAAAATTAAGGGTTTCAAACGGTATGGATATGATTATGATTTGGGGGTCGATTTCAATACAAGTATTTGTCCTCAGGCAGAACGTGGGTTGTGTGGTGTACAAAATGAAGAGAATTAACCTATGTTTCATTTCGATCACTCCGATAGGGGGGAGAAGTTCAATGAAATAATGGCCTTACATGATATGGGTTTTGCAAACATTCTGTGTTCCCTGCCTGTGGATTTTAACCATACGTTTATTGGTAGAGGTTTTAAATCGCTAATAGATTTCATAATCGTTCCAAATCGTTATGCTACCTGGTTTGACAATTTTAAAACTCATATCAATGTTCTGAGTGACCATTTGCCCTTAAGTATTAATTTAATTCTTCCTAAGTTGGATGTCCAATCAAAAAATAATGGTCTGGCATGGATACAAAACATTGCACTAGTTCGCCAAAATGGTTACTCCCTGCGATGGGGAAAGATAAATCCTGAGGAGATTAATAAACAGATTATTGCTAATGCCTATGACCAAATAGTAGTGTGTTTACAAGAAGGTACAGATCAAGAAGATACTTTAAGGGCATTCTCTCATATTACGACAGTGGTTCAAAATTCGAGTTCAGAACAAGGGATCTGCTGCTAAAGAAAAAGGATGATTTGATTCTAACTCCACCAAAATCAATACCCATTTGAAAGCTGCACTACATAGAACAGTAAGAGACCATGATGAGATCAGAATATGCAGGAAGGTATATAACCTGGCCAGGAAAAACCGAAAGAAAAAACTGAAGATCCGGCATGGGTTACTCATTACGAAGCATCCCTGAGTAAGGACTGTACCTTATTCTGGCAGGCAGTAAATGCCCCGTTTTTCTCTAACAAAGATGGTGCAAAGATCGAGGTTGCAATAGACGAAAAAGCATGGATGTTTATAGTATTAAGGGGAATGAAGAATCTTATACTGACCTTGAGCCTCCACAATGTGGAGGCCATGTAGGCTTTACGCCTATTGAGTTGCACATAACACTCGATGAACTGGTAGCGGCTATTAATGCTAGTAAAGGAGGTAACACGGTTATGAAAGTGGGGCGTTCTCTACGCCCCTACCAGATGCACAGCTGTAAGCGCCATTATGGCAGTTATATTTTGTAGTCCTTCTTCATCACTTAATCATCATAATTCATTTTCTCAGCAATCTTTTTGAGTTAAACTGTAAAGGTTCCATTTGTATTTCGAACCACACGAGGAATTATTTGCCATTTTTCCAAACTTCTTATGCTCCAAACGTGACCAAGGGCCGGATGGTACAAAATATAACGTGTTCACTTTCGTGCCGTTTGGGCAATAGGCACTCATGCCAGTTTGCACGCATTCTTGGATTACAGGATAATGTTTGGATGAATATATAAAGACAGGTGTGCATCCCGAACTCCATAACTGAAAAAGTAAAGGAGGTAAGGCACCGGGCCCTGATGGTGTGCAGATGGACTTATTTAAATCTATTCCATTATTATGGGCCCCTCTGTTAACTCGGGTCTTAGAAGCCTGTTGTGCTAAGGGATTTATTAAGTCCTGGTCAGAATCTGTGATTGTACCGATTTTTTAAAAAGTGGCACACGACAATCCGGCCTGTTACCGACCAATTTCCCTTCTAGATTCACTAGTAAAGGTAGCAGGGAGGATTGTCTTGAATACATTACAAACATGGGCCGAAGACAATAATATTCTAAGCGCAGTTCAGTATGGTTTTAGACAGGAGCTGGGGACAAATGGGCAGGTTTTAAATTTCAGCATTTTAATGGGAAAGTATACCCAAGCCAAGGCTGGGAAGTTATATGTAGCATTTGTGGACCTCACGGCCGCATTTGATTGTGTCGTACATATTAGACTATGGGAAATCCTTCTGGATTTGAAGGTTGACCCAGTACTGGTGCAATTTATAAGACAATTATACGTTGGGGCCACCGCCAAGGTGAGGTATTGATTAAAAGGTGAATGTACTGTGCCATTCCGCGTGCAGTGCGGTGTGAGACAAGGCTGCGTCCTGGCCCGTTCCTTTTCTCCTTATATACCAACACTCTAGTGGAGGAACTGGTGGCTGAGTCGAGAGACCCTCCTCAGTTTAACAACAAGCCGATTGAATCCCTTCTCTATGCGGATGACGCAGTGCTCATGGCCAGTACACAGTTGGGTCTACAGAGAGCCTTTGCTACATATATTAATTTTATGGATAGTCGAAGCCTTAAACTTAATGTGAAGAAAACCTTTGTAATGACATGTGGGAAGGGGAGAAATAAATGTAAAAGTATGCCAATGGGGAATGACAGGATAGTCAACTAATACATTTTCTTACCTGGGCGTACTATAGAAGCATACTGGTTCCTGGGGACCGGCGGTCAAGAGTAGGAGTCTCCTTTTAAGGAGGTCAACCGCGGCAGTAGTGAATTTTGCTAAAAAAATGGGCAAAAGGACCCCAGGGATCCCCCTAAAAATTTACCAAGCTAAATGTATGGGCATTGCAACGTTTGGGGCAGGAATGTGGGGCTATACTGATGTATCTTCAATACAAATAGTGGAAAATTCATATTTAAAGTTTATTTTCGCTGTCCCACAGAGCTCCTCAGTTTTTAATTGTCATAATGAATTGGGGATCACCTACATTTCTATTTCTGATATTATTAAAATGCAACCTTTATTATTATGGCATCGAGTTTGGACTTCAATGAGCACAGGGTTAAATAGAGACATTGTTAGAGACTCAATGAAATTAGATAATGCAAGTAATATCACTTGGTTGAATTATGTTAGAAGATTTTTAATGGATTTAGGCCCAGCTTGATTTTTATATACATCCAGAAACCATGACTTCAATGCCAAGGAAGGAATTTTATACTACTATGCATGTCACATTTAGAGTTCTTAAGAGCTGTAAATGAAATGAAGAAATGTATGGTAATACAGCATCAACTGACTTTGGTTACTTTAAGTATACAACCCTACCTGGTCTGGTGAATTGGAGGGTACGATAGATATGTCCTCAATAGGTTTAGGTTTGACAGTTTCCATCATTTAGTGAGCTTTCCTATCGTAAAGGACTGGTCCAGAGATCTCTGCCACTGCCCATGCGACAAGAAGTCACCTCAATAAACAATAAATGGGATTTTATTCTGTAAATTTTACTCAACCGAAAGAGCAAGATGGATTTTGCCATTTTTAACACGAGTGGGTTGGAGGCAATGTCGCCCTGCATTTTTATATTTGCAACTGTTGGAAAATGTTTATTGCGTGGGCATTATGACTGGACTTTTGAAAAGCATATTGAGGAAAAGAAAAATGATCACTGGTTAATAACATACAGTGGAACTGTATATCGTCGAGAACTTTCACTAATTGTCTCGGCTGCATGTTAAAATTAATTGATGGAATCTATATGAATGTGACTCATGTTTAGATGGAATTGTATAGGGTATTTTAATCATATTAATGTTTTAAATGTTACTTTTATGATTTTAAAATGTCTAAAATCGAATAAAGTATATTCTGATTCTGACTACTCTACTGTCTCATTTACCATAACTGTCAACTCACTGCTTCACTAATCACCTCAATGTAAATGTTCACCCCCCCTCACATGTCAACATTGTAAATAAACACTCCTTACACACGTCGTTGTTTATGCTCCGTGTTTATGCCAGGATGTTCAGTCTTCACCATGATTACAATGTACCAAGAGTATAGAATGTATTTGGTCAAGGAGAGGCTGAAGGGACCTAGGAAAACACAACAGAACAAGATTCACTAGTCTGGGTGTGACATCACAGACATCACACAACACTTACCATCAAGCTAACCCATCATGCACACATCACAATGAGCAACAGGGCCAACATACACATCCTGTATATGTTCCAAAATACCCTGTCCTAGAAACATTATCAGCCACCACTGAGTCAACGACCGGCTGCAGTCACAAAGCTCACATACACCTTCACAACAGCAGCAACATCATCAGACAATGTGTCCGTTGTACATCGTCACTCACCTTCAAGTGAAGTAGCGGTTGATAAACTGTTGACGCAGGTCGATACCTTCCTCTCCACTGTCCTCGTCACTGGACACAGGTTGGTTTGCAGGCGGGGGCCTTGGCTGGTCATCATCATCCAGGATCAAGGGGATCTCCTTGCGAATGGCCAGGTTGTGGAGCATGCAGAATGCCACTACTATCTGACACACCTTCCTGGGCAAGCACATCAAGTGCACCTCCGTTCTTGTCCAGGCAGCGAAATCGTGACTTCAGGAGACCAAAACTACGCTCCACCACACTACGTGTCCTCCCATGGGCATCATTGTAGCAGACATCAGCTGGTGTCCTGGGATTCCACAGTGGGCTCAGCAACCAAGGACGGTTGGGGTATGCAGAGTCACCTCGGTGTGAGAAACATAGAGAAACCTTGTAATGTCACTGTGGCAGAGGACAGCATGTCACACACACAGCACGCAATTTGACTATGCATACTCACCCACAATCCATGCACGGTCAGGAAGCAGATTAGCCATCAGCTGTGGAACAATGCTGTTACGCAGGATGTATGAGTCATGGGCTGAGCCTGGAAATTTGACACACACATGCGAGATGATCATATCTGCCTGGCACACCACTTGCACATTTATGGAATGGAAGTGTTTATGATTCCTGTAGATGTGCTCATGTGCCTGTGTTGGAACAAGCCCAACATGGGTGCAATCAATGGCACCAACAACATGGGGGATGTGTCCAAGGGTAAAAATCTTTCCCTTCACATTCGCCAATTCAGGCCCCCTGGGGAAATGGATATTTCTGTCCTTGTAGATCATCATAGCGGACAGGACATCACGCAGCACCATGCTGAACATAGGTTGCGACCTTCCACCTGGGCTGGCTACCGTGTTCTGGAATGATCCAGTGGCAAAAAAATGCAGGGCCGCATTCACCTTAGACGTTGGGGCGAAAGCTGTTGGATATGTTCTGCGAAGCTGCAGGTGGGGCTCCAACATAGCACATAGGCTCTGTAGGGTGGCTCTATCCAGATGGAATTTCCGGATGATCTCCTCATTCTCCATGTCTGCCAGCACTGTGAAGGATCAATACAGATTTGGTCTCCTCCTAGTTGAGATGGATGTGGACACATTTCAATGCAATACACCATGAGATGTGCACAACATCTTACGTTTTGACTGACACAACGCCAACAATGACTGTCAAGTCAAGTCAAAGAAAGTTTATTTGGATTCTTAACAATCCATAAAAGCACAAAAAAAACAATGACTGTCATCACAATTGAGTTACAGAGTAGCTTACATGTAGGGACACCTTCTGCTACACTACCCTTACACTTTTCCCCTTTCACACAGCAAGTACCTCCGAAACAACATCTAACTATGAGAATGCACATAGGGATATGGCCACATCTAGCATGAGCAGGCCTGAGAGTATTCCATACAGCATATGTGTAAAACTGCAACACTACTGTCTCATACCTAGCTGCTGTACCTGACACACCTTCAGGCGTAAGTTGCACATGGCACACATCAACAACATAATGACCACAGGCTGAGCGTAAACGACAAGTGTGTGCATGATACAGGAAAAGAAGGCAGTCAAATCTGCAAATTCTTCATTGAGACATACATTGCTGTGAATTTTCACTGCACTTTTGCAAATTGACATGTGTACACATTGGAGAGTCCATGACAACACTGTTCTGTTTCCATGTCCATCAATTTCACAGGTGACATGTGAGGGAGTACATGCCAATGTACCAAATCACATACACAAACATGGCATGTGTAGTCAGCAGTGTGTTAAATGTCACATTGGCATTGTGTGCACAATGATGTGCCATTAATCATGTGGCCACTGTGCACTGTGGATGACTGCCCATTGGCCATTGACACAGCATGATGTGTCCATAGGTGCTGTTAAAGAGCTCCACCACCCAAATCCCAGTCACTCATGCCAATGTATGGCACCCAAATCGCGGTAGCTACCGTCTGGCACCTGCGGTGTGTCACCGCCAATGCCCAAGACACAACTGCGGTAGTGATAGATATGTATGTATTGCCAAATGGTGGTTGGCATGCTCCCCCACCCAAATCCCAGTTACTCATGTCAATGTATGGCACCCACATCGCGGTAGCTACCGCCTGGCCCCTGCGGTGTGTCACCGCCAATGCCCAAGACACAATCGCGGTAGTGATACATATGTTTGTATTGACAAATGGCGGTTGGCATGCTCCGCCACCCAAATCCCGGTCACTCATGTCAATGTATGGCACCCAAATCGTGGTAGCTACCGCCTAGCACCTGCGGTGTGTCACGGCCAATGCCCAAGACACAATCGCGGTAGTGATAGATATGTATGTATTGCCAAATGGCAGTTGGCATGCTCCGCCACCCAAACTCGGTCACTCATGTCAATGTATGGCACCCAAATCGCGGTAGCTACCGCCTGGCACCTGCGGTGTGTCACCGCCAATGCCCAAGACACAATCGCAGTAGTGATAGATATGTCTGTATTGCCAAATGGGGGTTGGAATGTTCTGCCACCCAAATCCTGGTCACTCTTGTCAATGCATGGCACCCAAATTGCGGTAGCTACCCCAAGGCCCCTGCAGTGTGTCACCGCCATGGAGCATGCCCTTACAGCCAATGGGAAGTGCAATCGCAGTAGCCTATGGCAATTTTGAAAATCGCGGTAGGCGTGCTCCGCCACCGCGGAGCTGGTCATTGGATGTATGTGAAAAAGGCAGACCTAGAACACCAATTGCAGCAGCTTAGAACCACTGAAACGACCCCAGGGGGCTATATATGTGTGGGAGAGAGCCTCACATTTCCACTGCTCCCACAGTCTGCTGCCTGAGAAGCCTCACCTGCTGCTGCCTCCAGGGACTGCTGCCTGAGACCCCTCATCTGCTGCTGTCTCCAGGGACTGCTGCCTGAGACCCCTCACCTGCTGCTGCCTCCAGGGACTGCTGCCTGAGACCCCTCACCACCCACTGTCGCTGCTGCTGTCACATGGACACAGAGATGGCGAGGACTGAGAAGATCCGGGCCAGTCCCTTCACCAGCGAGGAGTTGGAGATCCTGGTGGAAGAGGGGCTCACACAGTATCCAAGGCTATATCAATCAATCAATCAATCAATCAATCAATCAATCAATCAATCAGTTAATTTGTAAAGCGCACTACTTGACCCTACATCTCTTTCATGCAGCATCTCCCGTGGTCACGGAGTGACAGGGGACAGACACCAGTGGTGAGGCATCAAGCACAACAGCTGCACAGGAGCACAGTGACACAGATGTGACCAGCGCCTCGGAGGGGGACAGGAGTCTGATGAAGGAATCATAGGCAGAGACGCAAAGCTCAACATTATCTGACGCCGGCGGTGACGCATCCATGTTGTCGGGCACAGGGAACAGGAACTCTGCCTCCTCTTCCACCACACAGCGTACAGTGCCCACCCTCCCACCTACTTCCACTGTTTCTGCCCGTGTTCGCACCAGTAAGAAGGGAAGAGTGTCCTTCCCCCCAGGCACCGCTGCCCCTGCCCCCCCTGCTGCCATCAGTGCTGAGTCTGTGGACCTTTTCCGCCAGCTGTGTGTGGGCCAGACAGCTCTCCTCAATGCCTTCATAGACCACGACAAAAAGTTGGCACAGGTGGTTGCTTTCATGGAGGGCATACATTTAGACGTGGGTGGGCTACACCAGACCGTCCAGTCTTTGTCCTCCGCAGTGACGACAGCCCTTCAACTGGCACAATCTCAGAGTCCAGCTCCAGTCCCTTTGTCCACCCCCCTGCCAGTGGCCACATCTGACGATAGTGACCATGTACCACAAACATCAAGGGCAAGATACAGCACACGCAGCACATGGCAGCAGCAGCCCAAGCGGTCCAGGGCGCAGACACTATCCCCACAGAAAACTAAAGCCACCCCAGAGCGCAAAAACAAAAGCCCGTCAGGCGACACCAAGGGCCACAAAGCCAAGAAGCAGACCCCAGGGTTACACACCTCAGAGGCATCCCCAGCCAAGGAATCTCCTGTCCCAAAAGCGTCTCGCAAAGACAAGCCAACAGTTTCCGTGCCCAAGGTTTTGCCTGCTAAGAGTACACATAAGAAGAGCTCCAAGGCAGATTGCCCCACAGCCTCGACTCCCATCCAAAGCCCAGTGAAGCAGGGAAAGGAGAGCACTGTAGGGGGTAAACAGGGGATGGAGGGGCAAAGGCAAGGGCAGGCCAAGCGTACCACTGGATCCAGCACGTCCGCAGAGGGAGGGCCACCGTCTTCACCTGATGAACCTTTGGTGGTGAGTGTGCCTGTTGTGTCCACTCCACTTCCCATTAATCCCAAGAAAGGGAAGCCATTTAGAGTCCCCAAGAAGTGGAAAGGCACCCCTCCACAATCTCCCACCCACACTGTGTCTCACGTCAGCATGACTCCACCTCCACGTGCCACTACACCACCTGGTCCAAGCAGCCCTCCGGCTTCCCAAGCCACTGATGCCTCTACCTCAGCTGGGCCTCTCTCTTCCCGGTCAAGTGCTCCAACTGTCCCCGTCACAAAGCCAGCTCCCAGTCTGACTTCTAGCCAATTCTGAGTGGTAGTCACTCTCACACACCTGTCTCTCCCACAGGGGTGCCTATACTGCCCATTGTTACCCCCCTGACTGTGTTGCTGACCATGGCAGGCTATAGTCGCACACATTCCCTGTGCAGCTTCTCATGGACATACTCTGCACTTTGAACTGGCCACTGGCCTTGTTGCTCTTTGCTGTGTTAAACTATTTCCTGTGCAGCTTTTCGTGGGCATGCTCTGCACTTTGTATTAGCCACTGGCCTTGTTGCTCCTTGCTGTGTTAAACTATTCCCTGTGAAGCTTCTCGTGGACATACTCCGCACTTTGTATTGGCCACTGGCCTTGTTGCTCCTTGCTGTGCTAAACTATTACATGTGCAGCTTCTCGTGGACATACTCTGCACTTTGAACTGGCCACTGGCCTTGTTGATCCTTGCAGTGTTAAACTATTCCCTGTGCAGCTTCTCATGGACATACTCCGCACTTTGAACTGGCCACTGGCCTTGTTGCTCCTTGCTGTGTTATACTATTACCTGTGCAGCTTCTCATGGACATACTCTGCACTTTGGATTGGCCACTGGCCTTGTTGCTCCTTGCTGTGATAAACTATTCCCTGTGCACCTTCTCATGTATGTACTCTGCACCTTGGCCTGGCCACTGGCCTTGCTGTTTTCCCCTTCCCTGTGCAGCTTCTCATGGACATACTCTGCACTTTGTGCTGGCCACTGGCCTTGCTCTTGTCTAATATTGGTGCCTATCTGGGCAATATGTGAATAAAGACAGTTGCTCCTGTTGTCTGTTTTGTCAGTGTCCTTACTGAATAACGTTTTTGCTGTGTGTATATGTTTTACTATGCCATATGCTCTGTATGCCACTTCAACATTGCCAATGACGTCTTACTTTTTCTTGTTTTTACAGGGGTGACACGGACTTCAGGGTGCGGTCACTTTGGAGATCAATCAGTTCTTCCTGCATACGAATCGGGAGATGGCTTGCCACCTCTGCCAGAAATGGTTGAAAGACCCAGTCATTGAAGTGATCGTTGTCCTCAGGAAAATACTTTTGCAAACTGTCCCTGAGAGACGTCAGGTGATTTTTTATTATCTCAGCAACACTTGGATGTTCATATTCAGTCTCTGCAAGAGCATCTACTAAATATGGAAACTGCTCAAACAGGCCACCTTCAACTAGTCTTCTACATAAATCAAGCTTCTTCTTGAATGCAGTTATTCCTTTATTCATGGTAAAAGATGTCATGTCAGCTCCTTGCAGGGATAGATTCAGGGAATATAATTTCTCAAAAATGTCAGCAAGGTATGCTAGAAGCACAAGCCAGCGAAGATTGCATAGTTGTTCTGCTTTGCAGGGGTCCAAACACAGAAGAAACTGCCGTACTTCATTCCTTAAATCAAAGATGCGAGACAGCACTTTCCCCCAGGATAACCACCGCACTTCTGTATGAAACAGCAAGCCATCAAGCTCAGCTCCCATTTCTGCACATAAAATTGCAAATAGACGAGCTCTTGTGGGATGGGTCTTTATAAAATTTACCATTTTTATAGCAGAATTCAGCACATCCTCTAGTTCGCAGTCCATGTTTCGAACAGCAAGGGCTTCACGGTGTATCATACAGTGGGTCCACAGAATATGTGGAGCCACTTTCAATATGTTAGCTTTTAGGCTAGCCCTAGCACCACACATTGAAGGAGCACCATCTGTGCAGATTCCAACACAGTTTTCCCATTTTAAGCCATGGATATTAAGGAAGTCATTGATAATGGCAAACAAATCGGATCCTGTTGCCCGCCCCTTGATTGGCTTGCAAAATAAAAAATCTTCTAATATTAGCATTTCAAAACAGTAACGAACATAAGCAATTAAATGAGCATCCTTTGACACATCAGTTGCTTCATCCAGCTGCAAAGCAAACAAACTTGATTTCAACCGGGCTATGAGCTGTCCCTGGATATTTTCTGACATGTCAGAGATGCGGCGGCAAACTGTTGTGTCGGAGATGGGTATACTTTTGAACTTCTCGGCTGCCTTTTCACCAAGCATTGTCCTAGCTACGTCGAGCAATGCTGGGAGAATCACCTTTTCTCCATCTACAAATGGCCTTTTGTTTTTGGCAATGTGGTATGCTACTTGGTCTGATGCTTTTAAAGCATTTGCAGGAGTATTTGCCACATGTTTCTCCGCTTCTTTCTGCTGAGTTATCTCTTGCAACCTCCTGGCAAAAAAATCCCTGCTTTTTCCTGCTAGAGGCCCATGTTTTGTTTCAAAGTGACACCTCAGTTTGGTTGGCTTCAAGCTGTCGTTAGCTAAGATCACGCCACAAACCACACACTGTGATCTACTTTCTCCACTAACAACAATGCAGGTGAAACCAATATCCAAATAGGAGGAATCATATTTTCTTGTTTTTGCAGCTTTTCTCTCTCCATCGGTTTCTGTTTCAGCCTTTCGCTTGAGCACTCTACCATCTTATGGGAGCAGAAAATGATCCATGTCAAATGCTTGCTTAACCTAAGATACAAAATTTGAAGCTGCATGTTAACGAATAGTAGATGGCTGCAATTTTACAGCTGCATGAGGTACAGCAGGTTTTTAACTTTGTAGTTTAAAAAAAAATCTTTAAAAAAATCTTATGTTGTAAATAAAATAAATTTGGATAAAAGAATCATTCTATGGTAAGTGGATAAAAAGTAATTCCAGCTCATCCAGGCGTTAAGTAGGTGCTCCCTGAAAAAATGCTGCAGTATGTATATGCTGTATACGACTGATTAGGCTCAGCAAGTTATTTGTTCAAAGATTAGGGAGGGCAAACTTCAGCACTGCCCCTTTACCAATCACTCGAAAACAAATGCGTACCTTCTTATTCACTTCCTCAGATGTTTCTTCTGGTTGAACAGGAGTTCTCGGCCTAGCGATCAAGTAGCTTTTTCCCTTGCAATGAAGAGAAAATGTTTAAGAAATATTACTTGCATGTTCTCAGTATGTGTTCATGAGACACCATGAAAGCTCCCGAGCTCAGAATCCTAGTGATGGGCAAGGGAGTGAATGACATGCCTAGAAGTTACTTGCTGCCCTATCTTAAGGGCAAATAAAATATGCAATGATCTGCAAGTTATTAGTTGAAGTCCTGATGATTGGTAAGGTAGCCATGATCTGTAAGTTAAGAATTTATTTGATTTCTGGCAGGGCCACATTAGCTTTCCATTCTTTACAGTTTGTTAAATTGATCTTGCATGTTCTTCCTTGCAGCTCCTTCACTTCAATATCTCCCATACACCCACTCTCC
This sequence comes from Triturus cristatus, assembly GCF_964204655.1. Lineage (NCBI taxonomy): Eukaryota > Metazoa > Chordata > Amphibia > Caudata > Salamandridae > Triturus > Triturus cristatus. Next base: position 679,576,530 of record NC_140589.1, read on the forward strand.
TGTAAGCACAACGTTTCTTTTACTTGTGCCATGTTAATATTTCAACACCTGCGCAGTTCCTTTTTGCACTTTTGCACAGAATCACAACTGGCACACGTGACTAATGTAATGTGCACTCTGCAGAGAAGCGCAGGATTGGATGAGCATGCATTTGGAACAACTTTAGGACCCAGTGACTGGCCCCCTTGAGAAACTTGCACTGCCTCTGATTCTCAACTTCAGAGGTCTTAATTGTTGTTTTTGGACTGTTTAAATATGGACTCATAATTTTCATGGAGTCCTGGCCTTTGCTTATAGACCATTGCAATGTTACAGACGGACGGCCAGGGCAAAAAAGCACTGAAAAAAATAACTTATTTTACTGCATCAAAAAGGGTTCATACAACATGTGCAGCTGAATGGCATCTGGAACAGAACAAGGAGGGCTCCTGGGATACTCCGTACCGCCACTCTGTACCTTTTGTAAAATTCGTATTCAAAATATAAATCGTTCCTGTGCCAAAGCTAAGACTCCATTGGTTAAGACACCACCTTTGTATATTGGGAAAAATTTGTGTCAATAATTTCTTTAAAAATAATCTCTTAACAATTTTACATTGTGCAAACTCAGTTTCCGGGCACTGGAACACTTTAAATGAGCACCAGTTGCATTACACAGGGTCATATTTAGTACATTACGCACGGATACATTAAATTATTTTGTCTAAGTTCACAGGATGTAGCGCCAAGGCCAAGATTCAAACACGACTCCCTAGTTACCAAGTCAGCAGCTTGGAGTATAAATCACACTCTCTCCACTTTGATTTTGCAGACCAACGTCCTACACACCCAGGTAGCTATGAAGAGTTAGCATTATATGCAAACAAAGACTAAAATTTCCAGAAAATTTGAATTTAAAGTATGCTTTTTCAGCCCAAATCAATCTTCAAAGTGGAATCACGTTAAATACAATAATGTGTGTGATGCTTTGAATCTCCAACTTCTATAGCATAGGCTGGATTGCAGTGCATGTAAATGTGTCCTTTTGTCACTTAGGACAAAAACCTTGATATGCACGACATGCCAATACTTGTGTGTTCGGGGGGGGGGGGCTAACACTCCCAGACAGGGCTGGCCCTAGCACTGGTCACACACAGTGCAACAGTCTGTTTTGGTGCCCCCTCCGCCATTTCCTCCTCCAGCATGAATTCCCTCACTACCACTCACCAACAATGCACCTCATCTCCCTATAGCACGTTTCTGAGAAACATTTCTTTTTTTTTTAGTGCTGCACATAGTTTACTCACACTCAGTTCTTTCATCTGCATGTATTTTGTAGCAGGCACATTAACCCTCTGCACTGTGGGGTGGCAGGAGTGCCCATGTGAGTGCATGGTGAGCCATGCGACAGTGAGAGAGTAGGGAAAGAGGAGTGACTGCAGGGTGAGTGAGGTGACCGTATGAATTTGGGTGTGGTGAGCCATGCGACAGTGAGAGAGTAGGGAAAGAGGAGTGACTGCAGGGCGAGTGAGGTGACCGTATGAATTTGGGTGCGGATGTAAGTGCAGAGTGGGACAAAATAATGTATGGTTAGTGATAGGCCTATTAAAGTGAGATTGCAGAGTGAGCAGTGAGGGGGACAGATGAGTGAAGTGTCACATGAGTGCAGGGTGAGTAGTGTGGTTGTATGACTGAGGTACAAGGTGAACAGCGCAAGTGCATTGTGAGTGCAGAGTGATCACTGTGAGTGCAGGGTGAGCAGGTGACTGGTGTGAGTGCATGGGGAACAGTGTAAATGTAAATGTCATAGACTTGTAAAGCGCACAGCTGCCCCAGCAACGGGGCATCCCGGCGCTGAATACCGCTGGGGAACCCATCCTGGCTTTCCCTGTGAGATGGTCCCTACTGGGCATCTTCAAGGTGAAAACAAGCATCCCCGGCGCTGATGGGGCCGTAAGTGGAGGTCAAGCAAGCTATTGCCCAGAGTTGCTGAGTGGGATCCATGGTTAGAGTAGGAACCGAGGCGAGAATTGTCGAGTCCGCTGACCTTGGCCCAAGAACCTGCCACATCGGATATTGAACCCTGGTCCGGGGCCGACTTCTGCTCTCGGGTCTGCCGCCTCTAACCAGTGAGCCACACCACTCCAAAGTGTGAGGGCATTGTGATCGCTGTGAGTGCAGGGTGAGTGTGAAAGTGAAGGGTGTGTTGTCTGAATGTAGGGTGCATTCCTAGACACTTGAAGTATGTCAGCATGTTATTGACGGCGGCGTAGGAATTCACTCATAAGTTAAACTATTTCTATTATGGCATTAACCAGGGATCGAGGGTGGAAGAAATAAATAACGTGCTGCTCCTGCAACAAACTTCCAGTTTTATGATTAGGGTTGCCAGCTCCTTATTTTGATGTCCCAGGCTGTACAAAAATAAGCAGTCACCTAAAGCTGTACTTTCAGCACTTATCTGTGCATACTTCAAACAGCAAATATAAATAGAAAGCACTTTAAATTGTGTTCTAGGGCTTCCTGAAAGATCCATGACTGAAAGGGAACAAAGACAGAAAAGTCACATTACAAATGAACACATACTTCTTTATTTATAACCCGTATTTAGTGCCAGGACAAGCAATTTGCAGGGTGTATATACACAACACATAGCTGGCATTTTTCTTTTGGCATGAAGCCCTTCTCGCCCTATAAGTGTTGCTGCCTGCCTGTATAATTCTAAAAGAAACTACGTATTTTCCAGCTTGCCTGCTTTGCTCTTCTAAATGCAGCCTAAGTGTAACATTCCACACAATTGTCTGGGAGGCCTATGTAATAGCTGAACTCCAGTACAGGAATATTTTAAAGAAAGTTAAACATTCCCCAAATATTTACAAACTGGTTTGAAATAGTGTAATTTAGCTTCTCTGTGCAGGTCCAGGGACTGCTGCCCTAAAGGTACCTCTGAAGACAAGAGGCTAGGAATATCTCATAACTCCCCAAAGTACTTCAACCCTCACAGTGAGCAAATAAAAGCACTATATAATTGTGAGTGCAATACAGCTTAGGGAGCTAATACATACTTTACTGCCTGTATAATTCTAAAAGATACCTTTTCTCCTTTCTGGGAAAAGTGAATCCTCCCAGGACGGGGTTAAATTCCTACAGCTGAAATGCTTCAGCTGCAGTGGGAGGCAGGGAGTCTCCTCTGCTAAAACCCAAAGTGAACGAACAGACACGCTTTTGGTTTTAGCAGAGGAGATTCCTTGCTTCCCACTGCAGCTGAAGCATTTCAGCTGTAGGAATTTAACCCTGTGAAATTGCCCGATTGATTTCTCCTCTCTCCCGCCCCCCCTCCATTACAGCCGAACCTCTGCCCAACATGTCCCCCCTCTCCCCACAGACTTTGAAAAAGCCCTCTTGCCTCCAAAGGAAAGCAGGAAGAAAAGGCTGCAAAAGTGGAATGCAGGAGCTTTATGCCCGAAAATTTCGCAGCACTTCCTGCAATCTCAGCTGCTGTGACTTGACACTAACATTGACATCAATAAACATCTAAACAACTGAAGAGCTCGGAGGGTGCACTGCCTCCAAAAATCACCACGCTTCAAAACAGCCTCATATTGTCTCAATTCAGCAGTCAATCAATGATTCTGCTGTAGGAGCAGAAGCGCATCTACATACCAATATTCAAATTGCCTAGGCTTCATTGTCTATTTAGGCACAAAACATAGTAGTAATGTACGTGAAAACAAAAAACCCCGTCTGTGCTACGTGACCATCCTACTAAAAAGAGTCCTGCAGCATTTTAAATAACTGTCATAAACCACACTTGCAAATACAATCCTGCAGTATTTTCATGAACCGCCCGTAAACCGGAGAAAATTAAGTACCATATGACACGCTTAATAATCGGTAAACAGAGGGTGGGAAGTGGGTTAATGCCCAAACATACCCTGCCAAGCACGTTCACTGGAGGATACCTGATAGTTACATACTCCCAGGACAGGGTTAAATTCCTACAGCTGAAATGCTTCAGCTGCAGTGGGAGGCGCGGAGTCTCCTCTGCTAAAACCGAATTGTTCGCTTTTGGTTTTAGCAGAGGAGACCCCTTGCCTCCAACTGCAGCTGAAGCATTTCAGCTGTAGGAATTAACACTGTAAAATTACAGAAGCATGGGCACGTCGTGCCCCATCGATTTCCCCTCCCTCCAGCCCTCCGTTACGGAGTCACAGCCAAACATCATCCCAACATCCACAACACCCCCCACCCGCAGACTTCGAAAAAGCCCTCTTACCTGTGCAGATTCCAGCAGTTCTTTACAGCGAGGTGACAGGAAAAGGTATGAAAACATTCACAGGAAACCAGGAAGAAAAGGCAGCAAAAGTGGAATGCAGGAGCTTTATGTCCGCAAATTTCGCGGCACTTCTTGCAATCTCAGCTGCTGTCTCCCTCATTGGTGGAACGTCACTGGTGACGTTCCTACGTGCTGATTGCCTGCTGCTTCAGGCTTTATCCAATCAAAAATCCCCATTTGAAAAGGGTGATAAATGCGACGTGGGACAGACGAAAAAGAAAACAACAAAGGTAAGCTTTAAGGGTGGAGTGCACGCCCACCCTGGGATGGCGGCGCGCCCCCCCTGGGGGGCGTGCCCCACAGATTGAAGAACTATGGACTATAGCCCGAAAGACAGAACATGGCTCTGGACTTTTTTATTGGGGATTTTCATTGACAGGAGAAGTTGCAATTTCTCCTGAAGATGGGTGCTCAGATTGTCACTCTACATCCTGTCTCTTGGAGCAAGGGGTTATAGGGTCAAGGGCGCAACTGGACCCAAACTTTGGGGTGGGGGTTAACATGTCAACCAATGGAGGTGGGGCTAACACTTCAAACAATGGGGAGGAGCTATTCCTCGAGCCACTACTAGAAACTAGAGCGATAAATTGTGCATTTTAAAAATACTTGTCAAACCGAATACAACAAGCATTAAAATACATTTAACAATATTAATAGGCCACTGACAGAGGGTCCAATTTATAAGTTGCGGAAAGGGAATTCCGCCGCAGTGGCGATGGAGTTCCCTTCCTTCCAACACAGTAGTGTACCCCCGCCCGATGTAAATGCGGGCAGACATAGGTTTGGCTTCAGTGGTGATTGCTCCGTCACCGCCGTAGCCAAACATTTATTATGGCCCGATGGAGTGAGTGCCGTCGGAGAACTGGTTATTTGTTTGTCTGCCCAATTAGACATAGACCATTTTCCTTAGTGTCAGTTACCGCTAGATAAACCTTGGTGGTAAAGGACAGTATAAAACAAATAATGCCCCCCTCATAAAGGGAGATTAGTCCCATGGCAAAGAGGGCATTTTCTTTTCTTTGTGAAAGTAAAAAAACATTTTGGTGCAAGGCTCAATCATGTTGACAGAGCCCTGCACCAAATTGCAAAAAGCGATGGCCAGAACCGACGGTAATTTCTAAATCTGACTGACGGTACCTCCATCAATATGATAGAGTAATTTAATTCATCGCCCTGGCAGGGAAACAGGCCATCTGCCAGAATATAAATCAGGGCCAGAGCTTTTTAAAAAAGGAGAGTGAGTGATTTGACAGCTAAAAAACTGGTTCACAGATCTTAAATAAAGAGCTATAAAACTAGTTTTCGCAAAGCTAATGCAAGACAAACTTTTCCAATTCCTTCTGTGAAATGACAGAGTTTTTGCAAATTTTTAGCTCCATCTTTAGAAATAAGCTCCGGCGTGGATGTTGCTCAAAGGAACATATTCAGTCTGCTCATCAGAAAGTTGCAACATATGCTTGTTTGAGGCCGCTCACAGTTAAAGGTGTCAGAATATTGAGCTTAGTCGGTTATTACCCCTGATTTCGTGATGTGTGATGGCAAATCACAAGTTTTGTTCTTAATGCATCTTTTTTTCCTTCTGAAATTGAATAAGCGAGTGAAAATCATGTGGCAATATTACCACCTGAGCATTTCTCTGCCATAAATCTACACTATCCAAAATCAAAATAAAATAGTTATTATCAGCACACCACATTTTACCAGTTTTCATATGAAATGCCTGAGTTACATTTATGCACATAATCACCAGGCCTAAAGAACTTACATGCCTTGAAATAATTTTGCAATAAATTGTATTCATTCATACAAAGGGTGAAAGCATTCCTTTAAGCTTCAGAACATATAGAATGTGTGGCTGATGAGCTATGCCCTGCAAAAAGTCAAATATAAAGAAAAAACTGAAATTTAGGCTCCTAATAGCAGATATAATAATAACGACTGAGGGGCCGATTCCGATCTGGCTCATACAACTGTACGAGCGAGCAAGTACGATGCGGGAAATGTGAAATCGTCAACCGAGACGTTTACGGGTCCGAATCACTCCGTAGGTGTCGGACGTAAGCAAACCGTGTCGTGCAATAGAGGCGATTTCCAACTGAGCCAGTACGATGCACGATTCGGACAGCCAGATCGAGACGGAATTTCCGACTCATAAAAGCTGCGGGAAGCGAAGTTCGGGGTCCAAGCCAGACCCCCCTTCAGCCGTAGCCTTACGAGTCGGTCACAGGGGAGACCCAAGAGTCCCCCCAACACGTGCATGTACGGTGCGGGTGGCACTGACGTGTCCCCACTACAGGGGGCACCCTTTTGCGCAATGTACCTTTTTCGTCAATGGGAGCCGATGTACGCGTCGTACAACAGGCTTCCATTGAATTCAATGTGGCTCCGAGCGACTCGTGTCTGCAAGCGCGTGTTCGCATCGTACTCGGGCGTTTGGAGCCCCAGAGTGCGAGTCGGTCGGAAAGCACTCCGGATCCGACCCGGTTGGAGGACTTCGCAACGAGACAGAATTAGCCCCTAAGTTACAAACAGGGTATGACTCTCACAGGAACACGTTCTATAGCTATTTTTAACTTGTATATGCCCTCCTGCCCTCTGTTTCTGGTTTGGAGAGGTTTTTGGAGTGCCATCCACTGGAGGCATAGGTATTACTTGGCGAACAAACGTTCTTACAGCTATAATTCTTTTGTCAAGCATACCCCCAATTCTTTCCTTAGACAGTGCACAGCTTGGGCCCACAACCTTGCCAGCTGATGAACAACAATTGGCAGGAAGCCTTGGGATCTCCATGAGAGGCTGCTGTTAAGAGACAGATTTGCGTTAAACTGTTGTAGCACCGGTTCTATCTTATGAACTCCAGATTATGAATAATGGATGTGATCACTTCACTTCTTTGTTTGCACTGACCATCAGGGAGACTTTCTCAATACATATGTGGCTGTGGAGGTGGTTGAGTGCTAAACAGTTCTTGTGGTCTGTGAGTTAGCAATGTATGCTATACGATAGCCTCTGTTTACTTTGGATTTGCTACTTCAGAGTGATACTCTGTCATTTTGTTCTTGATGTACTGCATTAGTGTTAAATGCCAATAAAATGTGTTAGAAAAAAATATTACAAGCAACTTTCAATACTATTCTAAAGCCCGTAACACATAAAGGGGCCGATTCCGATCCGGGTCTGAAAGCACTCCGACCAATTCAGATCCGGAGTGTTTTACGTCCGAGCCGGACTCCTACAGTCCGACCGAGCGAGTACGATGCGGCCGTATGCTGTTGGACTCGGTTCGGTCGGACTCCCATAGAAGTCAATGGGAGCCGGACGTACGACACGTACATACGCTCCCATTGACTGAATGGGTACGTCTTGAACAAGTGCGCCCCCTACAGTGGGTCCGCGTCGGTGCCATCCATGCCATACATGCCTGTGTTGGGGAGCCCCATAGCTCTCCCCCTGTGTCCGAGTTGTAGGGCTGCGGGCGTCAGGGGGACCGACGCGGACCCCCGAAGTCCGACTCCAGGAGCTTTTGCGAGCCGGACACTCCGGCTCGCACAGGCTGTCTGACGAGTGCATCGTACTGGCTAGGTTGTAAATCGCATCCATTGCACGCCACGGTTAGCTTCCGACCGAGACGTACGGAGCAGTTCGCACCCGGAAACGACTCGGTCGGTGAATCTCATGTAGCTCGCATCGTACTTGTTCGCTCGTACAGCTGTACGAGTCGGCCGGAAAACACGCGTACGGCTCATAGTTTTTCCGTCCGGATCACGTTAAGTGCCCTTCAGACCCAGATCGGAATTGGCCCCAAAGTGTCAAATCCATTACATTATTGTTGCTTCTTGTTAGCTCTGTTAGTCTTAAGGTGGTGTTTCCCCAAATGGTTTGCCTACTTACGTCCACTTTTTGTTGGATTTACTTTTTGTTGGCCTTAGAAATCCGTGCACTTTACCACTGCTAACCAATGTTTAAGTGTTTGTGCTCACCCCCTAAAATATGGTAAGATTTTCTAACATCTGAGTGGCATATTTAATTTACTTATAAGTCCCTAGTTAAGTTGTCTATCATATACCCATGGGTGGTAAATTAAATGCTACTAATGCGCCTGCAGTACTTATTGTGTCATCAACTTAAGTAGCCCCTTACAACATGCCCCAGATCTGCCACTGCATCCTGTATGCAGTTTTAAACTGGCAACTTACCTTAGCAAATTAAAACCCCTTGCCAAGCCTAAAACTTCCTTTTTATTACATGTAAGTCACCCCTAAGGCATGCCCAAGACAGCCTACAGGTCAGGGTGCATTGCAATAAAAAAGTTGGACATGTACTTTTAAGTTTTATATTTTCTGGTAGTGAAGAACTCACAAATTTGTTTTTCAGTACTGTGATGCCTACCTCTCCCATAGGATCACATTGGCATATATTTTTACATTTAATGATTGTTACTTTTGAGTGGGAGTAGCTAGGAAAGTCATAGTTGGTATCTGAGGAATTGGAATTTAAAATCCTCTTTAGTAGAGAAGTTGGATTTTAAGTTACAATTCTGAAAATGTCACTTTGAGAAAGTTGTTATTTTCCTGCCCAAAAACCATTTGGTGCCCGCAGCCTGTTCCTGTGTCACCTGACTAGGTGTAAGCGGCAGTTGGCCTTTGGATATTCCTCCTAGACAGCCACACAAAAGATGGTCTGGGTGCTGGCAGAGTGGGACATCCCTGACTTGACGGGGAAGAGCTTCCTTCTACCAAACTTGCACTTGAAAGGTGCTGGCTCAGCTCACACACAAAGGACTTGACACTACCATTTTGTGCCCCAGACAGACTGGGAGCAGAGGAAATAAGACACTTCTGGGAGGATAAACCTCAGGAAGCTTCTCCCTCTTAAAGGGAGACATCAGGTATACAAATAGGATCCTGAGACCCATTCTTCAGTATACTCCTGGACCTGTGGATAATACAGAAGGACACCCTGTTGCTTAAGGCCTGGCCTGCCAGCTGAAAATGAACACTGCACATTCACCCTAATCCCAGGCTGAAGTAACTCCAAGAGTCAGCTAACTGAAACCCTGTCTGAGCTACATGGATACAACAAGCTTCAGAGGTCTACCTGCAACTGCCCACCTGATCTGCTGCACCGGACCTGCAACTAGAACAACCCTCAAGGCCTCTGCCGGAGTGAATTCCAGATCCCCAAGTGGTGAACCCCACAGGTCCCCAGGGCTGACACCAATACTCTTTCCATCCAAATCACACTATAAACAAACACTCATTCAATGAAACACAGCCTGCGAAGATCTAGCTACCCATCAACCAAGAAGCACTTTGGGGCATCTTCAGGGGCATAATACTATATAATGAAGCAACCACACTACAATACAATCTATGTGTTACATGTCAACTTGAGCTTAGTCAAATGTACATTTACTCAATTGAATGTGTATTGGAAAGGCAATGAACGTTTGAACCCACTACATTTGTATGCACCTATGTAATGTAATGTAAAGGGGATTTCTATATCACAACAGTTACTCCATAGAGTGTCCTTGCGTATGGTACAGACAGTGGACAAATCGAGGAGAGTAAAGAAGCAGAATCAGTTATCTGAAAAGAGGCCCGTTTTTAGCTTCTTTCGAAACAGAGGGGTACAATTGCACCAGAGAATATAAATTTGCATCAGGGAATGTACATTTACAGACTAAAAAGAGCATTTGTAAAAGTGCATTACATTCACTTGAGGCAAATAAACATGTACAGAATAAATAGAGCATAAAAGAATCCACGGACATTCTGAAAAAACACATTGCATGCATATATTCTCCCATAAGCAAAAATGGAAAAGGCTATGTACTCAGCCTACAAAACTCTGTACTGTGCACTATATTACTGTACTTGGGGTCAGATACTAAAGGGCTCATTAGGATGGCATAACGATCGCCACCGCTGAGCTGGCGGCGGTGATCGTTATGCCATCCTATTGTGAAATACCACCGCCATATTATGATGGCGGTGGGTATCGCGGCGGACGCACAGTCCATCCGCCACTTTTCCGCCGGTCGACAATCGTTACGATTGCCAGCCGGGCGGAGCTGGGCCAGTAATATGGTGGCGGTGCCTAGCAGGCACCGCCAGCTATATTATGATGTGGGTGGTTAAAGGCCTTTCCATGGTGGCGATGCCGCCATGGAAAGGCTGGCAGGGATTTGCCTTGGGGGCCCGTTACGGGCCCCCAGGTGCGTGGGGGTTGGGGTAGGAGGGTGCACTTGGGGGGTTCCCATGGTACCCCCCTGCAGTTCCCTGCACCAGGTGCCAAACACCGTGTGGTACCTGCCACGTGGTGCAGGGAAATGCTGTGCATGCCCTTTTACCATTGCGGAGGGTGCTGCAGCCAGCAGCACCGTCCGCAATGGTAAAAGGCGAGGATGCGCCCGCCAGATTGGCGGGTGCAACCTAATTGGGTTGTTGAGACCACCGCATGTCTGACGGTTGGTCCCATCACAGTTATGATGTCGGGCCGACTGATGTCCGCCTGCCATCATAATGAGCCCATAAATACCCTAGAGGACAGTGTGATTTTTATCACACCTTTTGAAATTGAGTCACAGGATCTGAAATCATTGAGTTTGATGAATAGCACCAATCATGATTTTGCCCCAAAATGGGCATAACAGGTGGTATTTGGTGCTTTGCATGCCAATCCCTATATCCTGGTATTTACTGGACTTTTTTTCTTCCCTGGTAAATTTTGGAAGTTTGACATGCTGAAAGTTACTTGCACAAATGTGTGAACAGGTAAGTAGGCCAAATATTGTCTTTTAAATATTGTGGTGCAATAATATAAAGTTTTAAATGTCGATAGTCCAAAATATCGTTGTTTATAATTACGATGTGAAGAATATAGATTTGTTGTGTTGTATACAATATTGTTGTTAAAAATATTGATTTTTAAAATAACGCTATTAAAAAATATCGATTTTGTAAATGTTGTGAATATTTTAATATAGCAAATCATTTTAAATGTATTAATACTTTTTAATAAATTGTACATGTTTTATTTAAAAAATGTTTGAGGAGTGGGATGTTGGGTTTATAGGGGATAAGGGTGGGGAGTGTTTTAAAAAAACATTTTTAATGTAACATTTTTTATTAATATAAATAAAATTGAATTTGTGTTTTAGGAGCGGGTTGTTGGGTTTATAGGGATAAGGATGGAGAGTGTTTTAAGAATATTTTAATTTTTAAACATTTTTTAAAAATATTAATGACATTTTAAATTGGGTTTTAGGACCAGGATCTTGGGTTTATAGGGGATAAGGGTGGGGAGTGTTTTAAATTTATTTTCAAATATTTGATGTTTTATAATATTAATGAAATTTTTTATTGTGTTTTAGGAGTGGGATCTTGTGTTTTTAAAATAAATTTTAAAATGTGCTTAAAAATGTAAAAAAATATTATTTTTTATTAAGAGTGGAATATTGTGGTTATAGGTGATAAGGGTGGGGAGTTTTTTGATCTAATTTTGTTTTTAATTAAATTGGATTTTAGGAGTGTGATGTTGGATTTAAAGTTGATGATGTTTTTTTTTAAATAATTTAAAAGTAATACAAAAATACAATATCTTTTAAATAACTTTAAAATCATTAAAAAAAATGTTTTGATATTTTGTGAAATTTGTAAATAATTATGTTGAGTTATGTTAAATAAAATAAATTGTTACATTTAGAAAATAATTTAAAAAAATGAAAATTTGGATTATGATATAAAATTATTTACAAATAACATATTTTTGGGGAAAATGTATTATAAATGGGAATATGTAAATATATGTATAATTTGTATTATTGTATATGTTTATATGTATTTTTATGGCAATATAATATTTAACAATTATATTTTTGAATACTTTTCTTGAGTTAATATAGTTTGGTGCGGGAATAGAAAATTATATATGTTTAGTGTCCAGCACCTTCCATGACTTAATGTAGTTTGGAGTGGGAATCGTAAATTATATGTTTAGTGTCCAGCATCTTCCTTGACTTGATGGAGTTTGAAGTGGGAATAGTAAGTTATTTATGTTTAGTGTCCAGCACCTTCCTTGACTTCACATAGTTTGGAGTGCGAATAGTAAATTATATTTATTTAGTGCCCAGCACCTTCCCTGACTTTTTCAAGTTTGGAGTGGGAATAGTAAATTATATATGTTTAGTGTCCAGCACCTTCCTTGACTTAATGTAGTTTGGAGTGGGAATAGTAAATTATATATGTTTAGTGTCCATTACCCCCCTGAGTTGATAAAGTTTGAAGTGGGAATAGTAATTATATATGTTTAGTGTCCAGCACCTTCCCTGACTTAGGGCCCCATTACCGTAACGGTGAACGGGACCGTCCGCCTGAGGTGCAGCAGTCCCGCTGTGGCCATTAGGATGCCTCTGCCACCATGGCAGTGGCATCCCCCATTCACAACATTGTGGCGGGCAGTGCTCACAGCACCGCCCGCCACAATGCTGTGAATGCACGTTGTGCATTGGCATGCACAAGGTGACAGGCACCTCGCGGTGCCTGTCACCTTGTTCATGCCAATGTAGGGGGGGTACCATGTGCACCCCCCAACACCCTGGGGGCCCGCTATGGGCCCCCAACAGCAAAGACCCAGAGCATTTCCATGGTGGCAACGGACTTGTGTGGGTTTGCAAGCGGGGCCCATCAGCGTCCAGGAGCAGGGGAATCTCCTTGCGCAAGGCAAGGTTGTGGAGTATGCAGCATGCAACTACAATCTGACACACCTTTTTGGGCGAGTACATCAGTGCACTTCCGGTCTTGTCCAGGCAGCAAAATCGTGACTTCAGGAGACCAAAAGTACACTCAAACACACGACATGTCCTCCCATGGGCAACATTGTAGCGGACTTCCCACGGGGTCCTGGGATTCGACAGTGGGCTCAGCAACCAAGGCCGGTTGGGATATGCAGTCACCTAGGTGTGAGATACACATACCTATTTTGTGACATAACTGTGGCAGAGGACAGCATGTCACACATACAGCATGCTACTTGACTTTGCGTACTCACCCACAATCCATGCACGCTCCGGAAGCAGATTTGCCATCAGCTGTGGCACAATGCTGTTACGCAGGATGTATGAGTCATGGGCAGAGCCAGGAAATTTGACACAGACATGTGAGATTATCATATCCGCCTGGCACACCACTTGCACATTGATGGAATGGAAATGTTTCCTATTCCTGTAGATGTACTCGCGTGCCTGTGGTGGAACCAGGCCAACATGTGTGTAGTCAATGGCACCAACAACATTAGGGATGTGCCCAAGGGCATAAAAATCACCCTTCACAGCCGTCAATTCATGCCTCCTGAGGAAATGGATGTATATGTCCTTGTAGGTCATCATAGCGTACAGGACATCATGTAGCACCATGCTGAACATAGGTTGCGACATCCCATCTGCGCTGGACACTGTACTGGAATCATCCAGTAGCAAAAAAATGCAGGGCCACCATCATCTTAGAGGTTGGTGTGAAAGCAGTCGGATATGTTCTGCGAGGCCGCAGGTGGGGCTCCAACAGAGCACATAGGTCTTGTAGGGTTTGTCGATCCAGATGGAATTTCCATATGAAGTCCTCATCCTCCATGTCCGCCAGCACTGTTAAGGGACGCTGCACATTTGGTCGCCTCCTACTTGAGATGAAAGGGGACACGTCACTGCAATCCACCATGAGATTTGTCCAACATCTTACGTTTTGACTGACACAACGCCAACAATGACTGGCATCACAGTTCAGCTAACAGCACAACTTACATGTAGGGACACCTTCAGCTACACTAGTCGTACACTTGTGCCCTTTTCACACAGTGAGTACCTCCAAAACAAAATCTGACTATGTGAATGGCCAAAGGTACATGTCCACATCTTGCGTAACCAGCCCTGAGAGAAGTTCATGCAGCATATGTGTGAAACAGCAACACTGCTGGCTCCTACCTAGCTACTGTACCTGCCACACCTTCTTATTTAAGTCGAACAGGGCACACATCAACAACACAATGAGCACAGTCTGTGCATTAAGATCAAGTATGTACATGAGCAAAGCAAACTACACAGTGAAATATGCAAATTGTGTAGTCAGACATTCATCACTGTGTGTTGCTTAGCCAGATCACACATTGACATGTGTACATATTGGGGAGTCCATCACAACACTGATCTATGTACATGCACAACAATATCTCAAATGACATGTGAGGGACTACATGCCAATGTTTGCAATCAGGTGCACCGACATGGCATGTGTAGTCAGCAGTGGGCTAAATGTTACACTGACATTGTGTGCACTATCTTGTGGTATGAATCAGGTGTCTACTGTACACTGTTGAGAACTGGCCATTGCCATTGACACAGCATGATGTGTGATTGACACAGCATGATGTGTCCATAGGGGCAGTTAACGTACTCCGCCACCCAAATCACAGTCATAGGCACCAATGGATAGCAGCTGTACAGCAGTATCGACCGTCTGGCCCCTGCGGTGTGTCACCACAAATGCCCATGCCCTTTAAGCCAATGGGACCCACAATCGCGGTAGTGATATACACATTGGGAAATGGTGGTTGGCATGCTCCGCCACCCAAATCACGGTCATAGGCACCAATGGATAGCAGCCATATCACGGTAGCGACCGCCTGGTCCCTGCGGTGTGTCACCGCCAATGCCCATGCCCTTCAAGCCAATGGGACCCGCAATTGCGGTAGTGATATACACATTGGGAAATGGTGGTTGGCATGCTCCGCCACCCAAATCAGAGTCATAGGCACCAATGGATAGCAGCCATATCGTGGTAGCAACCACCTGGCCCCTGCGGTGTGTCACTGCCAATGCCCTTGCCCTTCAAGCCAATGGGACCCACAATTGCGATAGTGAAATACACATTGGGAAAAGGTGGTTGGCCTGCTACGCCACCCAAATCATGGTCATAGGCACCAATGGATAGCAGCCATATCGCAGTAGCAACTGCCTGGCCCCTGCGGTGTGCCACCGCTAATGCCTATGCCCTTACAGCCAATGGGAACCACAATCACAGAAGCCTAATGCAATTCAGAAAATCGTAGTAGGCATGCTCTGCTACCGAGGGGCAAGTGATTGGATGCAATTGCAAGATGCACGATCGCGGTAGCGACCGCCTGGCCCCTGCGGTGTGTCACCACAAATGCACAAGCCCTTACAGCCAATGGGAACCGCAATCGCGGTAGCCTAATGCAATTTTGAAAATCGCGGTAGGCATGCTCCGCTACCACGGGGCCGGTCATTGGATGCAATTGAAAGATGCACGATCGTGGTAGCGACCGCCTGGCTCCTGCGGTGTGTCACCGCCAATGCCCCAGCTCTACAGCCAATGGGAACCCCAAAATTGCGGTAGCTTAATGCAATTTTGCTACCGCGGGCCGGTCATTGGATGCATTTGAAAAAAGCAGACCTGGAACACCAATTGCAGCAGCTTAGAACCACTGAAACTGCCCCAGGAAGCTATATATGTGTGGGAGAGAGCCTCACATTTCCACTGCTTCCAGACACTGCTGCCTGACACTCTTCACCACCAACTGCTCCTGCTCCTGTCTCCTGGACCCAGACACTGCTGTCTGACACTCCTCACCACCAACTGCTGCTGCTCCTGACTCCTGGACCCAGACAGTGCTGCCTGACACTCCTCACCACCAACTACTGCTGTTCCTGTCTCGTGGACCCAGTGATGGTGAGGACTGAGAACATCAGGGCCCATCCCTTCACCACAGAGGAGCTGGAGATCCTGGTAGACGAGGTGCTCACACTGTATGGGCGGCTATATTTTGCTCCAGATGTCATGGTAAGTGTTTCATAGTGGAAGTGAGAGTGCAGGGAGTGCACACATGAAGTTGATATGCTACAGTATGTGCCTGAGAGTATGGGTTTGTGTGATACACTGCCTAGCATGCTGACTTCAGGGAAATGGTGTTTGTAGCCTATTTCACACATTCCCCGGTCTGCATTTCAGGATGGTAGGGACATGCAGTCTTTTTGCAGCCATACAGTGACACTGCAAGTATGGAAAGTGGGAGTCAGGACAGACTTTGCCTGTGCTAATGGATCTTTGAGTCCATGAGGTTTTTCACAGGCTCATTTGTGAGATGAGATAGACTTTGCGTCCAGAGTGTACTGATGGAAGTGTGTTTGACTCTATATTGCCACCATGGATATGTAAGCATTATGCACAAGAGTGAAATGCCTAAGGGTGACACTCTTGGCGAATAATTCACATATGACACATCAGATTGCTGTACTTAGGTAATACTATCCTTACATTGTTTTCATTATGTGTTCTGACTCGCATTTGTAGGCACTGTTTGCCCTCTCAAATTGTACCTGCATGTGACATTTCGATGCCCCACATTAAACCTCAGTGTGAGTCCCCCTGGCCTGCACAGTCACTGCCCAATTTGAGAAGGATCCATCACTGAATGGACAGAGTGAGACATATGGATTGTCTGCTACCCTATCCATCAAAGAGCCATCTCTGGCCTGTGGATTGCACGAGACAGACCTTGTTCGTAGGGTATGAGATTGTAAGATCATGTCCCAAAAAGTGACCTCCATGACATAGTGTGCCATTCACAGGGCAAGGACATTGAGGGGTGTGCAGTGTTGGACACAGTGAGTCTGCCCACCACATCATTTCCAATGTAATTTATGTCTTGCTCACTCACAAACTGGATAGCAGATGTGGGCCTCTTTCACATTGCTTTCTGTGCTGGCATTCTGCATGTGTATGAGATGGGCAGGTACTGTGTCCATCCTCATACCTGCATGCATTTTGGTATGATTATCCCACTCTTATGTACTACGTGTTATGCTTTATTGTCTCTGCTAAACATATCTGTGAAGTTATGCTGTGTTTGCGCATGCTCCTGTACTGAGAGATAGTGGTACATAACCCAGTGTCACTGAAATTTCCTCCTTTTGTCTCCCATGCCTACAGCTCAAAGTCCACCAGCGGAAGGCCGTATGGAGGGCCATTACACGCAAGGTGCGGGCTCTGGTTGTCTCCAACCGACGACACACAACCCGTCACAAGAGGTGGGATAATATCTGCCAGCTGAGCAAAAACGTGGCAGAGATAACGCTGGGGCTGCTCCCTCGGACTGGCGGGTTGGCGCGCTGAAGCATGACACCACTAATGGCACTCATCTTGGCAGTGACACAGCCAGAGCTAGATGCACGTTTGAAGGACCATCAGTAGCAAGCTGGGGGTGAGTATTCTGGGAAGGGTGACTTTGGTTGTGAGTGACTGCATGTATTCCAAGCCTGAGCCAGTGTTGAGCTCTGTGATGTTGCTAGTGTGATGCAATGGCTTGTAAGTGACCTCTGTGTTGGGTGCAGCTGTCATGCATTTTCGCTACATGTACTTTCTCATTTCACTGATGTAATGGCCCTTAACGTTGCATTTGGAGTTGTGGCCTTATGGCATTGGCTGCATTGGGGGAGTCAGGGACATCCCATGCTAGTAAACAGCAGTGTGTCTCTTCTGAGTGTGCTTTCATCAATGTGTGCAGCGCCTGACCTCAAAATTGTGAGAACTACACATCTGACACCAATGTGCAACTGTAGTTGTGCCCCAAAGTACGACATGGTGGATGGCATGAGCTCATGGCCATTGCGAACTGATATTTTGAAGTCTGGATCTGTGTTGTCCCCTTATGGTGACTCTATATGTGACTGCGACAACATGTTGGGAGGTACATCTTTTTCACCCACAGGGACCTAGGTATGCTCAGAGGGATATGTATGTCTGGTTACACGGAGGCACGGGCAAGCTATTTGGCTGTGTGGACATCTCATAGGTCAATTATGCCAAGTTTGCATGATACCATGCCATTTTTGACTTTGGAATTAAGGTTGCACAATGTGACTGCACAGGGTGGTGTGCAACATGGGGGCATCATCATCTTGTTTTGTGCTTTGCTTGCATAAGATGTTTGTGTGAATGGCACTAAACTGAACCTACGAGTCTGTCTCTTGCAGCATCTACCAAGGGCACAGAAGGACAGGGGACGGACACCAGTCGTGAGGCATCAGGCATGACTGCTACACATGAGCACACTGACACTGATGTGACCAGCGCCTCGGAGGGGGACAGGAGTGTGCTTGAGGAATCACAGCCTGAGACACCAACCTTAATGTCATCTGACGCCAGTGGTGACTCCTCTATGTTGGCGGGCACAGGGAGTGGGAAATCTGCCTCCTCTTCCACCACACATCATCCAGTGCCCACCCTCCCAGCTACTTCCACTAGAAATGCACGTGCTTGCACCAGTAAGAAGGAAAGAGTGACCTTCACCCAGGCAACGCTGCCCCTGTCCCTGTCTCCCCTGCTGCCCTCAGTGTTGAGGCTGTGGACCTTTTGCGCCAGCTGTGTGTGGGTCAGACAACTCTCCTGAATGCCTTCCTAGACCATGACAAGAAGTTGGCACAGGTAGTTGCCTTCATGGAGGGCATTCATTCAGATATGGGTGGGCTACACAGGACTATCCGGTCTTTGTCCTCCACAGTGATGGCAGCCATTCAGCTGTCAAAGGTTCAGAGTTCAGCTCCAGTCCCTTCGGCCACCCCCCTGCCAGTGGCTACATCTGACGAGAGTGACCACATACCACAGCCCTCAGGCTCAAGATAAACCACACACAGCACACAACAGCAGCACCCCACGCGGGCCAGACTGCCATTGGCCAGTACAACATGCAAAGTAGGTACATGAGAACCTGCACAGGGAATGGGCAAACACAATAATAAACAGCAAGGCCAGTGGCCAGTCCATAGTTCAAAGTAGGCACATGTGTTCATGAGACCTGCACAGGGAATGGGCCAGAGCGCAGATACCATCTTCCAAACAAACCAAAGTCACCCCAGAGCGCAAAGGCAAAAGCCCTTCAGGTGAAACTCAGGGGCATCAAGCCAAGAAGCAGGCCTCAGGCTCACATGCCTCAAAAGCATCCCCATCCAAGGACACTACCGTCCCAAAAGCATCTCCCAAAAATAAGTAGACAGCTGCTGTGCCAGCTGTGAAGCTGGTGCCTGCTAAGAGTCCGCAGGAAAAGCCCTCTAAGGCAGATTCACCCACAACCTCAACTCCCATCCACACCCCTGTAAAGCTGGGAAAGGATGGCACTGTAGGGGGTTCACCTGGTCAACAGGGGATGGAGGGGAAAAGGCAAGGCCAGGCTAAGCGTACCGCCTGATCCAGCAGGTCTACAGAGGAAGGGCCACCGCCTGCCCCTGATGCACCTGTGGTGGAGAGTGTGCCTGTTGTGCCTGCCCCACCTCCCACTCCTACCAAGACCAAAATTCCATATCGAGTCCCCAAGAAGTGGAAAGGCACAGCTCCACATTCTCCCCCCCACACTGTGTCTCACAGCAGCATGTCTCCACCTCCACGTGCCACAACACCACCCGGTCCAAGCAGCCCTCTGGCTCCCAAAGCTACTGATGCCTCTACCTCAGCTGGTCCTCTCTCTCCCAGGTCCAGTCCTCCAACTGGCCTGACACTCAGCCACCTCCCAATTTGACTGACAGCCAAGTTTGAGGCAAAGTCCCCCTCACACACCTGTCTCTCCCACAGCGTTGCCTGGACTGCCCATTGTTATCCCCTAGCTGTGTTGCTGACCATGGTAGTGTATAGTCTCACCCATTCCCTGTGCAGGGTCTCATGTAAACATGTGCCTACTTTAAACTGTGGACTGGCCACTGGCCTTGCTGTTCATTCCTGTGTATGCCCATTCCCTGTGCAGGTTCTCATGTACCTACTTTGCACTTTGTACTGGCCAATGGCCTTGCAGTTCATCACTTTGGATGTCCATTCCCTGTGCAGGTTCTCATGTACCTACTTTGCACTTTGTACTGGCCAATGGCCTTGCTGTTCATCCCTGTGTTTGCCCATTCCCTGTGCAGGTTCTCATGCACACATGTGCTTACTTTGAACTGTGGACTGGCCACTGGCCTTGCTGTTCATTCCTGTGTTTGCCCATTCCCTGTGCAGGTTCTCATGCACACATGTGCCTACTTTGAACTGTGGACTGGCCACTGGCCTTGCTGTTCATCCCTGTGTTTGCCCATTCCCTGTGCAGGTTCTCATGCACACATGTGACTACTTTGAACTATGGACTGGCCACTGGCCTTGCTGTTTATTACTGTGTTTAACCATTCCCTGTGCAGGTTCTCATGTACCTACTTTGCACTTTGTACTGGCCAATGGCCTTGCTGTTCATCCCTTTGGATGTCCATTCCGTGTGCAGGTTCTCTTGTACCTACTTTGCACTTTGTACTGGCCAATGGCCTTGCTGTTCATCACTTTGGATGCCCATTCCTTGTGCAGCTTTTCATGCACACATGTGCCTACTTTGAACTGTGGACTGGCCACTGGCCTTGCTCTCGTCTACTTTTGATGCCTAGCTGTGTAATATGTAATATAGACAGATACTCCTGTTGTCTGCTTTGTCAGTGTCCTTGCCAAATAAATGGTTTTCTGTATGGGTATGGTTTAATGTGACACATGCTCTGTATGCCACTTTAACATTGCCAATGGCTTCTTTCACTTTTTCAGAGTTTGGCAGAGGTGGCAGGCACTTCAGTTCTTCTTGACACTGAGGCTTGGGGGTGCAATGATCGTTGTTTGTGTTGACCTGCTGTTATCCTAATCATTCTATGGTCAGGTTTGCTAAATTGTACAAATGTCAAGTTTGGGTGCACTGCCTGCAGCCCACAAGCCCCAGACAAGCCAACAGAAACTGATGGAGGAGGGGGACTAAAGCCAGTTTAGCCCAAAGGGCGTCACGCACCTGTATAGGGTTATTATCACTGAAAGTCAGATAGATCCACAAATGTGTCATTGGACGTACTTAACAAGATCCACGGAAGGAACAGCAATTGGACCATATCTATTAAGTCACATTTTGCATGTTACACATTGCTCTGTGTACATGTGTGGCTAAAGTAACTATCATGTATAGAGACACAACGCACCCATGTGTATTGGCAAGAAGATTCACTTTGTACACATCAAAAACATATGCAACATACATCTCATTGTGTTTTCCCCGTTGACACACTTGCACAATGGACTCAGAAAACTGCCTAAACTATGAATGCATATAATATGCAATGCAAGTTTTGGGCCTTCACCCCATACTCCTACATAAACCTCATGAAGACATTGACATCCTGCCAATGTAGGTACACAAATCCACACACCATCCCAATCAACTTAACTACTTTATGAACCATATGCTATAAGTGTCAACCTAACAGATTTGTACTCACACATCACAAATTACACATGGATGACAGTTAACAGCAAGAGTTGGGGTAAATGTGGAAGAGTATGGTGGTGACACAAGAGTCTTCCTTTTATGTTTGGTCAGTTTGGGAAGGGAAGATGTCAAGGGCAATGAGGTGGGTTTTTAGGACTGATTGGGTATGAGTGGAGGCAAGAGTAGGGGTTGGAGAGGCAGAGGGTAGTGATGCATGCAGCATGTCTGTGTGTGCTGGTGTGGTGTCTTTTGTGGCTGTGTGTGATGGTGTGCTGCCTGTCAGCTTGTTTGTATGTGAGCCATGTGGTACGGTGGGTGTTGTGTCTGCCTGCATATCAGTAGATGTGGAAGTCAGGGTGTCTTGTGTCTGCTGAGTGCATGTGCGTCAGACTTTGGCCTTATTTCTGTGTGTTTGTGTGCTGCTTGTGCATGTTGCTGTGGATGCATGGTCAGGTTTGCATGTGCTTTGGTCAGGTATGGGAATAGGATGGGGAAGAGGCAGGAGGGGGGTGGAAAGCTGGATTTGGGATAATGCTGCTATTAGTGTGGAGGCTATAGCCTGAATGGATCTCTGTAGGAAAGACATGTCAGAGTGAATGCCCTCCAGGAAAGATACATTCTTGGCCTGCTGATTAGTATGTACCTGGAGGACATTCAGCAACACTATCTGACCCACAGAAATCTGCTTCAGGAGGTCAATGGACTCAACATTGAGGGCAGAAGGGGAGACAGAGGTAGGGGGTGAGGGTGAGGTGCCTGGTGCAAAGGAGACACCTCCCCTCCTAGGGGAACAGCCACGGTTGGTGGCTGGGGAGAAGCTGTGAGGGTAGAGATGGTAGGGGTGGTGGACTGAGATGTAGTGGATACAGGCCAGAGGGACACACCACCATCTGGGAGGCCTCATTGGAACTAGACTCTGATGAAGATGTTCCAGCGTCACATCTGTCAGCTCCTCAGTGGCACTCCCATTACCCTCTGTGCCGCTGGTTCCCTCTTGCTCACTGACAGCATGAGAAACACTGTGGCCAGCTGCATCCCCAACAGTCGTGGCACTGTCTCCTAGCTGTTCTAATCTGATGCTGAAAAACAGATTTGAAAATAAATTAGTTAGGATGTTGATATGTACTTGGTACATAGGTGTAATACCAACTCTACCCACATTGGCTAACATCATAATGTGTACTTACATGACAACATTAGGTCATATAGAGACATTAGCACATTAATGAAAGCTACAAGACCTGTGAGCACTCTCACATAATGGTGTCAGGAACATAGGGGGTCATTACGATGATGGTCGGACTATCGTCCGACGCCGTCATTTCTGTAGTGGGACCGCAGGCCTACCCACCCACTGCATTACAATGCGACTGTGGCGGTCGCAGGCTTTAACCCTAACATTGCAGTGGGGATGCAGTCAACAGCCACCGCCGCAATGCCCAGAAAAAGGCACTTGCATATCCCTGCACTACATGGCAGGCACCATGCCGTGCCTGCCTCATGGTGCAGGGATATGTAGGGGGGCACCATAGGTGCTCCCCGGTGCCCTTGCCCCAGGCCCAGGGAGTAAGGGGGGCCCACTACGGGCCCCCAAATCCATTATCGCCATTTGTTTTGCTACCGATTGTCTGCCGCAAAACGAACGGAGGAAAGAGATATCATAATCCCTACGGCGGTGCCTGCAAAGCACCGCTGCAATGTTGGGCAATGTTTTGGTTCTGACATGCGGTCAGAAAAGGACTGCCTGTTGGAACCGTTGTAGGTGTTCTATACGACCACCGTGCTCAACCAACAATTCCCCGCCAATAGAATTTGGCTGGGGAACACAGCTGCTGGATGGCGGAGGGCCCGCTACGGACAGGCTGTCGGTGGTGGGCCATCCGTCATTGTAATGACCCCCATAGTTTGTGCAACTTCATGTTTATCCTTCACAACATCTTAACCACATCAATGTACCAGCTGATGTTTTGTCTCTCACTCCTGATGCCCTCATAATATTCCCAACTTACCTCATGTGATACAAGAGAGAAAAGACCTACGTTTTCGATTCCAGTGCGGGTGTACACTGAGAAGGCAACATAGCAAAATTGACATCTGAGATGTATTCACGTTGTTAACATACACAGTGAAGTCTACAGTTAAAAATATTCAGTGACCGCACAGTGATTTACCAAAAAATTAACCACAGTTGTTTTTATTAACATACAGAATTTTACTTGCGGTGCTGTCAACATTGGTCTGGCACTATACTCACAAAAGACAGCAAGCTGAAGAGCCCACAAGAAGTCCCAAGAGGGATGAAACACTTTGGCAAAGCAATCATTTGATGATTTTAAAGGAAGATAACTGATTTTCAATAAAGAATGGATTAAACAAAGCTACAATCAAGACTTGCGTTATTTGTAAATAGATATCTGCATGGGAAGCATAATAACTGTGTGATTTTGTATTGTTTCTTTCATAACAAGCCATACTATATTGGGTATAGAGTAAACATACTTTTCTCGGGTGCAGTGAGGTTCCGTGCGAGACGGAACAACACTTTTTGGGTGTTGTCGAATATGGATGAGTTTGGTATCTACGAACCGCAAATGACGAGTTTAGTGGGTGTACGCGGTTTCGCTACGCAACCACGCATGGTTCGTCTCATTTTTGGGTTTGTCCATCCGAACCCTCGGGTTCCATTTTAGATGCGGCATCCATCTTGTCTCTTGCCCTCAAGTAGCCAGCGAACGGACTTTGTCCGCTCTGTGACCCTGGGATTCCAAAGCTTACACTAAGGACACGTGTTTCTTTGAGGGTGACTTTTATGATAGGGGAATGACACGGCAAAGGCAGATGGCCTCGCTCGAGGCTCATCTTACCGTGCTAGTCTATTGTTTCAGTCGTGCATGCATTGGGCACGAGGTCTTGATCCTGTAATCAAGTTCCCGTTATTACTCCCAACACTCTTTTCCAATCTGTCGTGCATCCTTGTTCTTTCTTTGCATCTGTTTCTGTCCCTTCTCCTAATGTGTTTACAGTCAGAATGGAATGTGTTTAACTGCGGGGATGATATGCTTTTACAGTTGGGAACCGGCAATGCTGCTGTAATTATGTTCCGGCCTCCTGAAACATGAACGCGACTCTTTTGAAGTTTATTGTGGGAACTGAGTTGTAACCTTTGTTTGCCATGTTGTGCAATGGCAAAAATATGTATAAAAGGAGCGATCCACTTTTGCAATTCGAAGCAGTCTCCTAGAACCTACACGTTGTGTACTTCTTGCAATTTCTGTATCCCTGCAGTAAATAAATACCGATCTTTGACGTCGCTGGATGTGTCCCGTGTCTCTGTATTTTGTACGCCAGAACAGGTAACCCACGAAGGTTTCAGGTGTTGTCCCCTGGCACCGCTGGGTCTTAGAATAACCCAGTCCTTCAGTTGGCGCCCAACGTGGGGCGACATCAGCGGTACCGGTCCAAAGCCCGACGATCGTGAGGAACTTCGTGTGAAATCTCCGAGGGAAGGTGCACCCCGCTTCATCGATCCAGTTGTCGAAATAAGTGCCCGAAGTCTTTTCCCGCGAAGATTCCCGCTTCCAGACGGCTGCGACGGACTGATGCCCTGACTGTCGACCTGTTTTGGCGCCTGGCGTAGTCCTTTGTACGGCGAGACGATAGACGGGCCTTCCTGGTGACGCCATTGCTCTTTCAGTTAAGTATTTGTGGGTCGCTCCCAGAGTTACTTTGTTGTTTGCATGGTTCCATTGCATTTGTGGTTCTTAGTTGTTGGTTCTTAGTTGTTGGGTTTTATTTGACGATTGCAATTGCCAAAAACCGAGGGTCTTGCATTTTTTTTGTGCGAGGACATCATAATTCGATAGCCCTCGAAGTTTGTAAATTCGGTTAGTGTGCACGATGCCTGGCCGTAGTACTTTGTTTGGTTTCCTTAAATGTTGCAGAACGGATTCTCGGCTGGAGGATTCATGCCCGATACCTCTGGTTGGAACTCCAATTTATAAGCTCCATAGTCGCCATGGCGTAGGTCCTATCAGATATAATGAATATTGGGTTCGTTACACTAAAAATGATGGTGTTCTTAGTTGGCCATCACATGGTAGTTCCGAAACTGCCGTCTTAGATAACCTTGAAGCTAAACTGTTTAAAAAGAAGGCTAGGCCAGCCATGTTTGATTCCTTCCGGTTATGGCGCAAAGAGGCCAAGCAGAAAGAAATCAAACAGATTAAGAAAAATAAGAGAGAGGGTGTTATTACGGTGATGCGAAATGCAGAACAGTATCAGCGAGACAAAGATGAGAAGGAGCAGGAAGTTAGTGCTCGACTTCATCATATGGCGGTGGATAAATGTTATCCGGTGTTACCGTCTAATTCTGATAAGACGGGAGAGGAAGTGATAGAAGATTCGCTATTGTCTTATCTATTGAAATCACCACCTCCCTATGCTCCAGATACTGTGGGTCCTGTGATTCTTCCTATTCCTCAACCTGCTGTTCTGGTGGCTGCTGGTCAGCCCGTCGTTCCTCCTGCTCTCCTGAATCCTCTTGTGCCACAGATTGTTCATCCTCCTTTACCAGCTCTTCTTCCTCCTGCTCCTTTGCCAGTACCTCAGCAGTCTATTGTCACTACTACTCCTGTTACCCCGTCTACTACTACTGTCTCTACTCCTACTGTCGTTGCTCCTGTACCTTCTTCTTCTTCTCCTTCTGTTCGTAGTCGTCTCTTTAATGCTGTTGCTACTCTCTATTCTCCGCTTTTTGGGCCAATACTCGGATCGACTCTTTCTGATGTTGCTCAGAGGCGCAGTCAGATTCCTGATGGTAGGGAACGTGAGTCGTTGGTAAAAATGGCGCGTAAATGGATTCGCCATCCTGTGAAGTACACCTCGCGTATAGTGATTGAGACATTTTC
The DNA here is from genome assembly GCF_964204655.1 of Triturus cristatus. Lineage (NCBI taxonomy): Eukaryota > Metazoa > Chordata > Amphibia > Caudata > Salamandridae > Triturus > Triturus cristatus. The sequence continues at coordinate 679,603,077 of NC_140589.1, forward strand.
CCAGTTTAATGCGCCCACACAGCGATTCGTGTTTGAGGAAATGTGTAAATCTTTGAGAGAAGAGTGGGATAATGATGCGGTTGATAATGTACCGCCCGAGGTCTCTGAGCTCCAGAATCAATTTACGACTGGTGTGATTGTAGGTGATAATGCTCGATGTGCTCTAGAGCGTCTGTTATCTTTTCGATGTACAGTGCAACCTCGAGCATTGTTTAAGGACGAGACTGAAGAGTGGATGGCAAAGCCTGGTCAGTATCCTATGCGGGAAGTTCCCCCAGTATGGATGCCAGGTGATCCTAATGCTAATCCTGCTATTCCAGGACGTTTTCAGAGAGTTTGAATACACCTTCCTTGGAAGCGATCGGAAGTTTTGCAGGTAAAGCAAACCTTGCCCGACCCCCGTAAAAATCCTGCAGGTTATTATAAGGAGTTGTCCCAACTAGTGGATGCTACCGTTATGAACCTTGCCGATATTGACATGTTGTTTGGCAATGTAGTGCCTCAGACGATTTGGGCGAAAATCCGTCATGAGAATCACGCGGCCGAGTTAGGCGGTGACTGGGCTGCTCTTGCGGCGGCAGACGCCCAGCAAGTTGGTGGGGCTAAACCTGAACAGCTTATTGCGGATTTGCCCCAGAGGATAATTACCCTTATGAAGACACTTATGCCAGCAATACGCGTCAATTGGGACAAGTTGTCTGCGTGCAAACAAAAGAGGGATGAGAGTGTCTCCGATTTCTTTACGAGATTTGAGGAGGCATTTATTGATCATAGTGGTCAGGACATGAGCTCTGAGGGTGGTCAGCGGTTGTTCGTTGATAAATTCGTATCGAATTTGTTGCCTGAACTCAGCAACAAGCTGAAGAATTCTGAAAGTTCGTGGGCTGTTTCTACCACTGCTCAGATATTAGCCACGGCCCAGTACTATGAAAACAGAGAGAAGGAAGAAAGCGAACGCGCAGACAAGAAAACGAAGGATCTTAAAACTAAGGTCTTATTGCAGCAAGCGTATCCTCCGCGCTCGAATTACAATGACTCGCAACAGCCAAATCGCTCACAATCGCAGTTTTCTAGATCACAGGTGCGTAATGACTCTTCCGCACCTCGTTTTGTGTTGGGGTATAATCAATGTGCATATTGTCGGGGTGAGGGCCATTTGAAGTTTAATTGTCCAGTTTTACGTGACAGGAACAATGGTGTTTCAGCTCGAGGAGGTCGTAGTGGTCCTCAACAAGCTTCACGTGGTAGAGGTCGCGGCATTACTCAGAATCAGGCCGAGCGTCTTGCCACTTCCTCAAAATTCCTCAAAATTGTTTCGATCGACGCGATCTCTCGTCTGGTAGATCTGCACAGTATCATGTGGATGACTATTATGTCGAGCATGATGTTGATGCGGACGGTATCTACTAGGACAGCCGTAGACAGAGGAAGGGAGAAGTATCAGTTCCGGTTGATCAGAGAGGGCCTTATGTCGCAGTTGCCACATTGGGCGTAGTTGAGCCTTTTCTGTTGGACACTGGTGCAGCGAAAAGTTCCATCATGCATTCGAAACTCCCTGGCGCGCCTTTGTCTGGCTTAACGAATGTTTCCGTTGGATTCTCTGGCGCCCCCGTTAGCAATCCAGTTTCTAGCCCTTTGCCCCTTACAATTGGGTCTCGTGAGTTGGAAGCTCCTTTGATTTTGACTACTGGTTGTGGTGAGAATCTCTTGGGCTTGGATTTGTTGAAACGGTTACATGCGACTTTGTATTGCTCTCCTGCGGGAGTGGAGCTTACATTGGGTCAGAGAGTGATCTCTCCTATGTATTTGTCGATTGATAAGCTCCCACCGGAATTGAGTTCTCTTCCGGCTTCTTTGTGGGCGACAGGTCCCAATGATGTGGGCCTGCTGGATATACCACCTTATGTTGTTCAATTGAAATTCAACGCGCGACTGCCGCGCATACCCCAGTATCGTATCTCCCTTGATGGTGAACGAGCACTATTAGCGATCATTTACGATTTGATCGATAAAGATGTCATTGAGGAAACACGAGGTAACGTGTGTAATAGTCCTGTGTTGCCTATTTTGAAGCGAACTGATCCCTCCAAGCCTCCTGTGTACCGTCTAGTTATTGATTTAAGGGAGGTAAATAAAATTGTTGTTCCACAGTTTCCCGTGGTACCCGACATTACAGCTTTGCTGACTCTGATTCCAGCCTCTGCATCTTGGTTCTCGGTAATCTGAAGAATGCATTCTTTAGCATTCCGATTGCTGAGGAAAGCAGAGATTTGTTCGTTTTTTCATTAGGTGGTTGTAGCTTCCGGTTCAAACGCGCACCTCAGGGCTACTGTGAGAGTCCATCGATCTACAGCCAAGCTCTTAAGAGTCAACTTGATGCGTTCGTGCTGCCAACTGGCACGGCCTTGATTCAGTACGTTGACGATCTATTGGTAGCTGCAGACACTGAACAGATTTGCAAGACTGCTACAGTATCACTGTTACAGCATCTTTGTGACTTACATCACAAAGTGTCACCTTCTAAACTGCAATATTGTTGTCAAGAAGTAACCTATCTAGGTCACTTATTGTCAAAGGCGGGAAGAAGGTTGACCCCCGAAAGAATTGCAGCAATTGCTCGAATGACTGTGCCAACAACTCAGAGAGATGTGCGTGCCTTTCTAGGTATCACGTCATACTGCAGACAGTGGATTCCAAATTTTTCACTGTTAGTGAAGCCATTGATAGCTCTCACATGCAAGGATGTTTCGACTCCTTTGCCATGGACGGAAGAATGTCAGAAAAGTTTTTCTGAACTGCGTGATGCGTTGTGTTCGGCTCCTGTGTTAGGTACTCCTGATTTCAGTAAGCCATTTACATTATATGTCCACGAGAGGGAAGGTTGTGCGTTGAGTGTTTTGATGCAACAATTTGGTGGCAGGCAGCGTCCGTGTGCATATTTTTCCTCGACCCTAGACCCGGTAGCTAGAGCGTTGCCGAGTTGCTTGAGGGCGACGGCGGCAGCTGCGGCGTCTATTCGACAATCCGCAGGTCTGGTCATGGATAATATGCTCATAGTGATGGTTCCGCATGCAGTTGACACTCTCTTGAATCGGACAAAAACTCAACATCTGACGAGTGCAAGGTTGTCTGGGTATGAGTTGACCCTTTTGGCAAGTCATATACAGATCAAGCGTTGTAATGTACTGAATCCGGCGACATTGTTGCCGACTAATATGGAATCAGATGATGTACCACCACATGATTGTTATTTACGAACTGAGGAAGAAACAAAGGGTCGTGTGGACCTGAAAAACACTCCCTTGACAGATCCCGATGGTACTTTGTATGTTGATGGTTCCTGTTTCAAATTGCCGAATGGCGATGTGACGACTGCGTATGCTGTAGTGACGTTGAGCACGGTTGTGGAAACTGCGAGATTGAATCAGAATTCAGCGCAAGTGGCGGAGTTGATTGCATTGACAAGAGCATGTGTTTTGTCTAAAGGAAAGCGAGTGAATGTGTTTACCGACAGTCAGTATGCATTCGGCGTTGCGCACAGTTTTGGACGATTGTGGAGAGAAAGAGGATTTATGACATCGCATGGTACGAAGATCCAACACGGGCAGCTCGTGAATGATCTTTTGGATGCACTTACATTGCCTAAAGAGGTGGCGATCGTTAAATGTAGTGCACATCGGAAAGTGACGGATGATGTTGGTCGTGGTAATGCATTTGCGGACGAGATTGCTAAGGAAACGGCTAAGAATCTTGCAACCCGAATGTATGTGACAAGGTCAGCGAGATGGTCGACGGGAACTGGTATGTGTGAAGACACTGTTGAGAGTGTGAAAGCAATTCAGAACGAGGCCACTGGAGCTGAAAAGACCAAGTGGAAAGAAAGCACGGGAAAGTTGGATATGCATGGATGTTGACTTGTCGGAACGTCAGAGGTGGATGTTACCGGATGCGTATGTATTAGCTGTCGTGACGATGGCTCATGGGTTGTCACACATTAGTGCGAAAGGGATATGCAAGTTTTTGTCCCCTGTATGGAAGAATGATGGTATTGCTAAATGTGCTGAGAGAGTGGTTAAGAATTGCATGGTGTGTTTGATGCATAATCCTGGCAAGGGCACCCCCACTCCACCTGGTCATTTTGCTCCTCCTGCCTGTCCCTTTGAGGTTATCCAGCTGGACTTCATCCATATGGAGAGATGCAATAATCTAAAATATGTTTTGGTTGTGGTTTGTGCGTTCTCCAGATGGATTGAGGCCTATCCTCTTAAGGATAACACTGCCCTGTCCACAGCGAAAGTCCTACTGAAGGAATACTTTCCTCGGTATGGAATGCCACGGATCGTGTGGTCAGATAATGGAAGTGAGTTCGTGGGGAGTGTAATGCAGAGTGTATGTAAGGGCCTTGGAATTCGGCAGAAATTCCATAGCGCTAATCATCCTCAGGCAGCGGGTTTAGTTGAAGGGTACAATGGTACCCTGAAGCTGAAACTTGCAAAGATACAAGCTACGACTGGTCTATCATGGCCTGATGCCTTGCCTCTGGCTCTCCTATCAACCAGAGCGACTGTACACTCTCGAGTAGGGCTTAGCCCATATGAGATTGTGTTCGGCCGCCCTGCGAACATTTGGGGAGTCCCGAGACCTAAGGCCTTTGATAGTCTTGAGTATCCAATGCTAATTGATTATCTTCATGATCTGACTACTAAATTAAGGTTAATTCACCAACAGGTCTTTGAAGCTCTACCGACACAGACAGAGGGTCCTGGACATCGGCTCCGGCCAGGCGATTGGGTCGTTACCCGAAATTTTGGCCGAAAACGTAACTTGGAGCCGAGATTTGTGGGACCCTTTCAAGTGTTATTAACAACGAGGACTGCAGTTCGGTTGGAAGGCAGAAAGAACTGGGTACACGCTGGCCACACGAAAAAAGTACCAATCCCCTCACCAACAGATGGTTGGGTGAGAACTGGGATTGCGGCAACGGAAACTGAGACCCCTTTATGCTTTGTGCCGTTTAGTGATGCTCAACTTGTAGGAGACAATTCGTTGCTGCCAGACACACCTGTGGAGTCATCAGTTGTAGAGAACTCAAGGTCTGAATCGTCATCCACTCCACCGAACACTGTTTCACCAGCTGAACAATTGTTTGTAGAGCAGACTCAACCTGGAAGAAATCGATACTTTTTTTGTCCACGTAGCAAGGACTAATAAAATTTTGTTTTATATTTTTCTTTACTGGTGCTATGAACATTATGAACAATTACATCCTTTCTTTTGAAGTTTCTTTTTATGTGCTTTTCACTGCTAAGAGATTTGTATTAAAGCTGAGTGTTTAAGAAAACCTACCATCCGGGTTAACCGTAGGGCCGTGCGGGTACTCCTTTCTGTTTAGCAGGTTTCTGACACTAGGTCGGTTACTTTTGTCGATTCCTGGGAACTCCTGGGAATTGATAATCGCTACTCGGAACGAAGTGCGTCAAGTACGTCACGGACGGTTTGTAGAGGATGGCATTCTCTAAGCTGTTGGAAGTAGAAAGGATGTCGACGCAAAGATCAAAATTGCATAAGATTGTACGAACAAAATGTTTTCTGTTTCAGGTATTCCTATTGTTTCTGACTGTGTCTATGCTATTGGTGGGCGGAGTGTATTTTGGAATACAGTCGTTATTACCTTCTGTTTCACCTACTCTTTCTCCTAAACTAAGCTCCATTACCACTGTTTCTCCACATTCTTTTCATCCCCTGCCTCAACACGAACAGGTTAGACGTGCGGAATTCATGAATAACTCCTTCGTTCAACTCCTACATCACCATCAGTTGGTGATGAATACTACCAACTGTTGGGTGTGTGGGTTAATGCCACATACCATGGATAGGGGTATTCCGTATCTGGTTCTTCCTTATAGCTCCCAAGGGTCAGCTCGAGCATTCCAAACTATGTTCCGTAGTGCACTAGATTCCTACCCCAGTCGAGAGCCACGCTCTGCAAGCTTTGGTCCTGGTCCGTACCACAAGCCTTTGGCGATAGCGATTGCTGATCTAGATAGAGATGTTTTTGATGCATCGCTTATTCCAGATGAAGAGGTGCAGGCCTATAAGGATCTGAGTGAGGCTGAGTATAGTACGTCAGTGGGTGATAGACAGCTCAAGAGTTCGTCCCCAATATGGATCGTACCCCACCTCGGTAATTTCTGCTTGAAAGGTTTGGGTCGAAATCCGAGAGCACAACTTGGGAACAGTGCTTGTACCGACACGTATTTCCTACCGATGCTCTCTTCCCCTGTTTTTCTGACTGCCAAGGGTACTTATTTCGTATGTTATGAATGTGCATATACATGGTTACCCCGTGACTTCTCTTTTACCACCGACTTTTACAGTTGCCTCAGACTATAACAAGACTAGAATTGTGAGAGGCGTTATTAGCAAAGAGGACACTGCCGGTCAAGAAGCAGGAGACTTCTTTAAGGGTTTCTTGCCGTTTTGGGGACCTATGGTTAATAGTAGGAACCTAAGACAGTTGACCCGTGTAGTTGAGTCGACTGCTAACATAACTGCGAGTGCTCTTGGTAATTTAACAGCTGAACTTCAGGCGGATAGACTCATGACGTTGCAGAACCGTATGGTTCTAGACGTTGTTCTTGCAGATAGAGGTGGTGTGTGTAAAGTTATCCATTTGAGCTGTTGCATTTTCATTCCTGACAACGCTCCAACTGTCTACCAAGCCATCTCGAAGTTGCATAAGATTTCCGAGTCCATACACGTGGACGAAGGTAACTGGACACTTCTAGGATGGTTTTGGGGCTTGATATCCACTTGGGGTTGGAAAATTCTGATGATCGCAGGGGTTGTTGTAACGTTTCTATTCACGTGTTGTCTTTGTGTACAGTGTGGTCCTGCCTTATGTGGCCTATGTGCTACAACGTGTATAAGACGGCCATCTGTTACCAAGGAGACATTGATGGATAGAATGATGTTCCAGCAGCAGTTGAACGATTTGATGAATATTGAAGTTGATTCCGATCTTGACTAGTGCTTGCCTACATGAGGGCAAAAGGAGCGTCTGAGGTTCCGTGCGAGACGGAATGACACTTTTTGGGTGTTGTCGAATATGGATGAGTTTGGTATCTACGAACCGCAAATGACAAGTTTAGTGGGTGTATACGGTTTCGCTACGCAACCACGCATGGTTCGTCTCATTTTTGGGTTTGTCCATCCGAACCCTCGGGTTCCATTTTAGATGCGGCATCCATCTTGTCTCTTGCCCTCAAGTAGCCAGCGAACGGACTTTGTCCGCTCTGTGACCCTGGGATTCCCAAGCTTACACTAAGGACACGTGTTTCTTTGAGGGTGACTTTTATGATAGGGGAATGACACGGCAAAGGCAGATGGCCTCGCTCGAGGCTCATCTTACCGTGCTAATCTATTGTTTCAGTCGTGCATGCATTGGGCACGAGGTCTTTGATCCTGTAATCAAGTTCCCGTTATTACTCCCAACACTCTTTTCCAATCTGTCGTGCATCCTTGTTCTTTCTTTGCATCTGTTTCTGTCCCTTCTCCTAATGTGTTTACAGTCAGAATGGAATGTGTTTAACTGCGGGGGTGATATGCTTTTACAGTTGGGAACCGGCAATGCTGCTGTAATTATGTTCCGGCCTCCTGAAACATGAACGCGACTCTTTTGAAGTTTATTGTGGGAACTGAGTTGTAACCTTTGTTTGCCATGTTGTGCAATGGCAAAAATATGTATAAAAGGAGCGATCCACTTTTGCAATTCGAAGCAGTCTCCTAGAACCTACACGTTGTGTACTTCTTGCGATTTCTGTATCCCTGCAGTAAATTAATACCGATCTTTGACGTCGCTGGAAGTGTCCCGTGTCTCTGTATTTTGTACGCCAGAACAGGTAACCCACGAAGGTTTCAGGTGTTGTCCCCTGGCACCGCTGGGTCTTAGAATAACCCAGTCCTTCACCAGGATCAGTGTGTAGTTAGGCAACGGTGGTTTTTTAACCACCAAATTGGGGTGGATGTGGGTCACACCCCAGATCGCACTGCACCAAGTCACATTACTAATACAAGGCAGATTTATTGGTGACGTCTGGTGCTTGGTCTTTAAAAGCTCTGACCCTGTCCTTCGGTTAATGAAGAAATGGAAGAACCCTGTTGCCTTAACATACAGAATATAGTGAGCTCTCTCTAATCCAGAGCTTGTGGAACAGCAAGTGCCTGCTTCAGTTGACATAGTTTGATAAGTCACCCTCAAGATGTAGGAGTCATGGAATAGGCTATTTCACATGGATCACATTACAGTTGCACATCTATCCATTAGCAGATTAAGCAGTTCTACATGTCACATGTGAAACTCATATGGAAGTTGCACACGGAATATAGGTATTGAAAGGCAAAACTTTATGTCTACAAGTATTGTGTCATATCAGCACACTGCAATAATTAAATGTACTGCGGGTAGATTGCAACACTTTTACCAGTTTGCCATGTAAACACAGCTTATCCCACTGCCAATGACAATAACTAAATATAACTTCAGGGACATATGGCTTACTATACCACCAGGCTAGGTGGAATCTTTGTGTGGCAACAATCTTAGTGCAAAACATTTTACTTGATACCTTTTGACAACACTATTTCTTATTATGTACATCCTGCTGATGTCTGCCTATCCCTCCCTGATAAATATAATCATTGACATATTGTCCAGCTTAGATGCTTAGATGCTGTTATGTTCTTCACCTGTATATATCTGTCCTTCTCACATGTCGGTGAAGCCACATTTCCAGATACCTGAGTTACAGTGCTAAACCACAGTTTTATTTGCCTAAAATATTAATGCCCCTTGTAACAACAATCAATGCCATTGGGAATGGGTACCTTTCATATCCATGCACTTAACCCCTGTTACCACCTAACACCTACTTTGTTAGGCACTCACAGATGTCTGTTGTCACCTACACATAGTTCAAAACATGGAATCTACTTAAAATTAGATAGGATGTATTCTGTCACTCACTTATGGTAAGGTCCAGTCTAACATATCATCAGTATACATAAGTCTAAATGCTGCCAGCTGCTCCATTGGACAACAGATAGCATCAGTGCTGTTTTTAAAATGTTTAACACAGATCAACCTCTACTTACCAAGGCCTGCAATTACACAGTGCCTGCTACCTGGATGTATTGCATGTCACAGTTAAGTTCACAAGCATCAAATAACACAAAAGTGTTGTTGTATCAATACCAAGACTAGGGCAAACAATAGTATTTGGCGATGAACTATGTTGAGCATCACAAAATATGTTAAGGGTTGTTTCTTTTGACATTGTGTTGTCATGTGCCCATTATTTTAGTCTTGCATGTCTCCGATTCAAGGGACCTAACCATGCACCAACAACTATTGTTGCATGTGCTACATGTTACACATTACATGGGTCTCGATTGTCGCAAAACCTAAAAGTCATAACACTGGCTGCATTACGTGAACATGCATGGTATTGTACAAAGTTCATAAAAGCACATACTCACTCCCTGCTTGCTGCTGTCTGGCTCTCAGCTGCCCATCGATGTTGGGATAGGCCACCGCCAGGATGCTACACATTAGGGGAGTCATATTGCGGTGTGCGCCCTTCCTGCCTGGAGTTGCCAGGCCCATCTGGACTTTGGTGATCTTCTTTGCCCAGGCTCTCAGGTACTGCCACCGTTTTCGGCAGTAGCCACTGCGCCGACATATGAATGCCAGGGAACGCCCCTTCCAGGCGATGGTCCTTCACAGGAAAACCTTCTGATGGGCGTTGACCTGTAAGGATGACATGGCAGCAGATACTTAGTACACATGCAAGATGTACATATCCAGGTAGCTCGTCACATAGGTCGAGAATAGCTAGCTTAATCAATATCCAAGTTAGACAACTAGAATTCTCAACACTGCACCTGTTGTCAAACATGCAATATTTATATTTTTCATAACACATTTTCATTTTCTGTTGACACCACACTCTAACCTAACCTTGCCCTAAGTGATTATGCAACATCTCTCACTACACTGTAGATGGGAGAACAACACAGGTGGTATGAAATCTCATAACTTTTAACCTCAGCACAACTATGTCTTCTGCGGAAGGGAACTGTAGCATTTTACCCTGGACATACACCTACCCAGTATGGTTATTTACCAATGATCACACTGTGTCAATAAAACATTTCTCATGATCTACACATGACCTGAATGGACATTATAACCCAAACACCTGGTCACTATCCTACACCTGACATGACCATTGTTGAGCACTGTGATTTGTCATGTGAGGGCTTGTGACATAACTGACATAATGCTAATATTGCATCATGTGTGTGGAGCTGTTGTGACTTAATACATTAATAACTTAACCACATATGCAAATGACATTTCACATTCACCATTTGAGTTAGATTAGCTATGACTCCACAAGCAAATTTATTTTGAAATATGACAGAAAACAAGGCAACATTATGTCAAACTGATATTTAAATGCTTAATTATTACACCATGTGAAGTTTTTGGTTGATGATGAGATATAGACATGAGAACAGTGACCTTAAGTCCAGACGAGTACTGACAAACATACAGCAGTGAACTTGTCCGTCACATTTCCAAATACATTTTTAAACAATTGTCTACATATTCAGATGTGTGTCTCATTGAAACAATCCACCCTATGTGCATGGTTAGGTGACATTAGAAATATGCATTCTGTCTTAATTGTTCTCACCTGCTCCTCTGGTGTGCCATACAGCTGCTTGTACGGGGAAGGAGTGTCTACCAGTGTCTGCAGCTCTTCTGGTGTTAAGGCAAGGGCCTTGCTTCATGTACTTTGAGACATTGTAGCTAACAGAAGATGTGAACACCAGCATACAGATGGGGAGGTCTGTAGAAGTGCAGGTTCTGAAGGCAAGTGATCTGCATTGCAAAATGCAAGACTTATATCTAGACCACATAGGCATTCTTTTCTGTGCGCAGTCAAAGAGATAGGTCCACATTTTCAGAAGTCGTCCAATGGATTCAATTGCTGACTGACAAAGTAGCCACCGCTCTGCGAGTAAGACTGCTACATAAGCAATGGAAGTATACCAGTTCGGTCTTCACTGTACGGCGGACACATTCAGCGATCTGCAACTGCCACCATAACAAGTTACAGCCTATGGCTGTGTCCACCTCGATTCTGAACTGCCTATTATAACTTTTGAATGAAGGTTCGGTTGGTGACAAAAAACTTGCAAATATTGTTTTGTACTGGATGCACAATATTGTGTGTTGAAGGAGCATAAAAATCAAACGTCCACACTCACATGATGACGTCACCTTGAGAGGTTTCTGATTTTCAATTTTCTCTTAGGCAGCATGAGTCCCATGTCCATTGACAGGTGAAAATACACCATATAACAGTGTTGGAAGCTGCTGTCACCCGGTGTGTGATTTGTGTGATGTCCAGGTGAAAAGGGGTGTGTCTGATGTTCAGAATCCTACCTTTCGAGAGGGCCAATACACTCAAAAGTTCCACCACCCTACTGAGGCATTGAAAATAAATGGGACATTGTAAGTGGTCTTCGTGTACTATACTTAAATGTACATAAGAAAGATGTACATTGTCAATGGGTTGTGTATGTCATTTTATGTGTAATGCAGACATGCCAACCTGAGAGTGTCCACTATGCAACATTTGTCTGCATGAAGTGCTTAGTGAACTGCAAGATGTATGTGGTGTACATAATGCAATACATACCATTATCCTACTGTGTTTACGACACAACTTGCATCAGGTCATCAAAAATACCTAAGTCATGCGTTCTTGGCTTGTGAAATTTGGACAATGTCCTGCTTGATTTTGCTTCAAAAAATCTATCACAAGTGATATGAGTCTAGTGTAGTTTCCTTTCTGTGTAACTTTACATTTGAGAAATATTCAGAAATTACATGTATGCTCTGGGATGTTTAGAATATTTTTGACCCTTGAAATCTAGTTTGCACTACCATGGACTGTCATGTGTGGTTAATTGGCCTTTGGTGTTTGTCTAACTACATGTTTCTGGAGACATTGTGATCTAACACCTACTGTGTTTACACTTCACACATAGGTATCGCGGAGGAGCTATAAGACAGCCTCCCATCTACAGGCCCTTTCCAGACCTACAAACCATGGAAGAGAGGAACATGATCGGAAAATGCCATGTCAATAAGGCAACAATAATTGATTTGTGTCAGCAGTTGGCATCTTCATTACGCCCATATCACTACTATCCTCCATCACTGACATCCAAAGTTAAGGTGATGGCAGTACTGCTTTTTTTGGCCATGGGGTTGTTCCAGTACACAGTGGCAACATCTGACGGAATGTCACAGCGTATGATGTACTGCAGGCATTGACCAGACACATGGGCAGCTACATCAACTTTCCCAAACCAGGGGAACTGACCAATATCAAAGCTGAATTTTATGGGTTTTTGACAAATCCCACATGTCATTGGAGCAATCGATGGGACACGTATTGCTTTGATTCCACCACAAGCCAATGAGCAAGTATATCGGAACAGGAAGTGTTTCCACTCAATCAATGTACAGGTGGTGTGTTTGCCAGATATGTGTATTTCCCACATCTGTGCCAGATTTCTCAGATCATCCCACCACTCGTACATTCTACGGAACAGCGTCATATCCCGTTTGATGGCTCAACGTCTTCCAGAGTGAGCTTGGCTCGTTGGTATGTTAGCTTTTCAAGGATGTTTGTTGTGAGTGGTTTTGTGTGTCTATTTAGTGAATGTTTGCTTGAACATTGAACTCATGTCTAGCTTCCATTTAGGAGATGTGGGATACCCCAACCAACCTTCAATGAGACCCATGGGAGGACAAGGAGGATAGTGTAGCGGACATTTGGACTCCTGAAGGCAAGATTCCGCTGCATTGACAAAACTGGAGGAGCCCTACAATATTCTCCTGTAATGGTGTGCCTGATCACCGTTGCCTGCTGGATGCTCCACAACCTGGCAATTAGGAAGAACATCCCTCTGATTGCATATGAAGGAGACCAGCAGGTGCCACCCGCTGAGGATCCGGGACTTGGCAATAAAAACAGTGGTGAGGAGGAAGGAGTTGACAGCGCATTGCCATCTGACCCTTCCTTGCCTTTCTTTGGATGACTCACCTCACGTTTGCAGGGGAAAACAACAACTGCAGGCTTCTGGGGTACTGAGGATTCTCCACCAGACTCAGGGTCTCTTCCTGTGGCTTGTCCAGATATTGAGGGAACAGATGGAGACCTCCTACAGGGAGGGATATTTGTCTGTGAAAATGCCTGGCAGAGGGTGGTATTGATCTCCCTCAGCACCCCTATGACCTCATCTATTTGCTCACTGAAGCACACAAGTCTTTGGTCTTGGGATGCATGCAGTTGTTCAATGCTCTGGAGGTGTTCAGAAACCTGGCCCATTGTGCCCTGGTATGCCTCATAGGCATCCAGTACCCATGAGAGGTTGGCCTGGGCCTCAGTGCCACCAGCTGTTTGCCAATGTGGATCCACACGTCCCCTGCCACCACCTCTACACCCACAGGCTGGCACGGTTTGTGCCTGCACAGTTGAACATAATCCTCCTCCCTCATTGGCTGGGTTTGCGTTCGTAAACTCGAGTAGACTGTGTTGCTATTTTGATGTTGTTGCCCATGGTTGATTGTGTATCTGTTGTGGTAGGGGTCAGCTGAGTGTTGGTAGCTGAGGTTGGAGATATTGTAGTGGCTCCTGCTGGACTTGCTGTTACCGTCTGCCGAGCCAAACCTGATGGGCCAAGTTCCTCCTCCTCATCTAAGGGTACAGGAGAGTCTTCCTCGCCGGGGAGCTCTTTCAGGTTTGGAGGCTGAATCTGGCTGGTTTCTTCACTCAGCATGGAGGTGTTCTCAGATGCGCTGTTGGTACAGATATGACACAGTCACATATGTGATTATACATTTTACCTCAACTAGAAAGCATTCAGTAAATCACTGGATCCTGAAACAGTTTTAGATTGATGAATTGCCACTTATCCCCATGATGTTGGCCTTAATTTGGCATTACCAATGCAACTTTATCATGATGTGAATTATGGTCTTGCACCACCTCTGTGCTGATATGGACACGTTCTCAAATTTTATAGAAATATGTCTGCTGACATTGACTTGTACCTGACACTCTGTAGATGGCACTTGGGGATTAGTGAGCTCCACATCTAAATGATTATACATACTCCTCAATTAGAAATGTTATTTGTTGTTATTCCTGTGTGCTGTGCATGGTCTCTGTATTACCAGGCACATTACAATTACAGCCTAAGCCTGTACGGTTTGTATACTTCCCAGTAAAATATATTCATGGTGTGAGTGATAGTCTCATTCTTTTCTATTCAAGAGACTGGGGTATATTAGCCTAAGTAGGCATATGTGTATGTCCAAAGCATTGCGTATACACAGCTCAGTGATATTTATACAGGTATATAAGAGGTGACTGTTTCTGTGAGCTTGTGTAAGAGGGCCTGCTGGGATGTGTGGTCATTTTAACACTCCTCCCCCTAGTTACCAATGACTTCCTGCCAGTGAGGGAGAGGGGAGATCTTGAGATGGCTGACTCAGGTGCCTATAGCTTAAAGTAGAAGGCCTGCTGGGATGTGAGGTCAGTGCAGAGAGTCCATCCTCCCACCCAGCACAGCCAGCCCACTTGGGCCTATTGCTTCCAGTCAGTGAGGTAGAGTGAAGCAGAGATGGCCTGTAGTTTGGAGTAGAAGGCCTGCTGGAATGTGTGGTAATATTTAACACTCCTCCCTCGCCCCCACTTGGCCAATGACTTCCTGCCAGTGAGGGGAGTGTAGTAGAAAAATGGCTGACAGCGGTGTGTGTAGTGTAGAGTAGAAGGCAGGCATGCTGGGATGTATGGTCATTTCTAACACTCCCCCTCCCCCCACTTGACCAGTGACTTCCTGCCAGTGAGGGAGCGTGAAGAGTGAGGGATGGTTAACCCAGGTGCCTGTAGTTTGGAGTAGAAGGCCTGCTGGGATACAAGGCCATTTCTAACACTCCTCACTCCCCCCACTTGACCAGTGTCTTTCTGCCAGAGTGGAGAAAGAGAGATGGCTGACCCAGATGCCTGTAGTTTGGAGTAGAAGGGCTGATGGGAGTTGTGGTCAGTGCAGTGAGTCCTCCTCCCATCCAGCACAGCCAGCATACCTGGGCCCATTTCTTCCTGCAAGTGAGGGAGAGTGAAGATAGAGAGGTGGCGGATGCAGGTGCCTGTATTTTGGAGTAGAAGGCCTGCTGGGATTCGTGGTCAGTGCAGTGACTCCTTCTCCCCCTAGCATAGCCAGCCCACCTAGGCCTATTGCTTCCTGCCAGTGAGGGTAAGTTGCGAGGAGAGACGTGCAACACATGAGGCTGTTGTTCTTAGGTGGGTGTGAATGGCTGATGGTATATCCTTTCCTGTTGTAAGATTTAAATATTTGAGTAAGTGGTTAGCATTGCATACCTGGTAACTACTTATTCTAGTTAAGGGACATTTTGGGGAGTGTTGAAAGATGTTGTTGTTGGTGCCATGATGGGTTAATGGGTATACACTGACAGCCTACATGGAGACATGTGATTGGATAATTTTGGATGTTCAGTGCAGGTATACTGATAGTCAGCATTAACTACACATATACAATACTTTGGCTGCTGCTTCATTTAAAAAATCATAATTACTAAACTTGGACCATTGTAGTTATGTGTGCTAAGGTGTCATGGCTGACTTGTGGCTGATGTTTGGTGGACACTTACCAGACTCCATTCCTTCAGGTATTCCAAAAAAGCTCTCCGGCATCATGAGGGCATGCACCTTCTCCTTCCAGGCAGTAAAGGGAATGGGTGGCTCGGGAGGGCCACCCATTGTTGTGCGACTAAGTGGTTTCTGTTGACTATGATCTTGACCCTCATCCTGACATTATACCACCTCTTCCTGATATCCTCCATTGTATGCAGGAGGCTGGCTACTACATTCACCTTGTTGACTATCCTGTACCACACCAGGTTTTTCTGGGTGATGGAAGTTTGTTGGACTTGGGTCCCAAATAACCGTGGCTCAGTTATTTGGGACCCAAGCACTGTCAATATCTCGTCTGAAAAACATGGCTGCCTCTTTTTGGTCATTGTGAATTAGTGAGTGTGAGATTGAAGGGGGGTACAAGACAAGAAAGAAATTTGAAATGTGCAGTGAGTGATGCCATTAGGTGTGTGAATCTGTGAAGGGCTGGCTGCAATGTAACTGGAAACAGCAATGTGCTCTGTCAGACTCTGCTGGATTGGGATAGTAAAGGATCATGGTCTGGGGATGTTTTTTTAATAGCTGGATTGGTAGGTGTGTCTACTCTTTGAATTTACATCAGCTGTGCAGTTTTGTGAAGGCATACTATGGTTGGTGTTGTGTTAGTTAGCGCCAGTTTCTGTGATTTACACTTGTCATGTGGCAGACAAGCTTCTAATGAACAGCAACCATGTCATATGCAACCTATTTTGACTCCGCGATACAACCAATACATTTGTGGAGTCGAAATCCCTGTAGAACAGCTTTTCTGACCGACGTGAAGGTATCTGACTCGTTTCCGACTGACACAGTCATGTCGGATACCACTCTGACCAACACGATCAGAAAATTGCCTGGAATACATCATAATACGGCAGTCGGAGAGCTCACTGTTTAGTCAGTCGGAATCTCACTGCGGCCATGTCGGTCAGATGGTCAATCCAACCGTCATCATAATCAGACCCTAAGTGTATGCCAAGTAATGTGCAGATCTGTGGGACTGTGCCAAAGATACTATCAAATCAAAATTTTTTTACCCCAATTTCAACCTTATCAACTCCTCCTTTCTGAATCCCCCTCCCCCAATGGCCCTTCCTTGCTGTTGAGTAACTTATCCAATTTAACTCCTTTCTCATAATAAATTAGTTTGGTTTCTAGGAGTTTATGGGATGCCTTTTTGTTAGTATAGCTTGACCCAAATATTGTGTCAAAAATATAATTTACCAAAATAAAGTGTTCCTATATTTAGAATGGTAAGTACAC